>NC_092584.1:17733794-19165651 GCF_016086655.4 Lepeophtheirus salmonis
TGAATACTTAATTAAACATAATGAAACGAAGCATCTATTTTATAAAAAAAAGTCATGAATCATGGAAGAACAACTATCATAAGTAGATTAGGAACATAGTTTTTGTCCTTTTATTTATGTTGTTTTTGATTTTTTGTCTATCCCTTGAGTACTATAATAATTATGAGGGATGCATAAAATATTTCCTGTCGGTATTTAAAGGGGGAAAAAAACAACAGAAAATGATAGTAATAATTATGTCAATTCGAAGAATTTTCATGAAAAAAGGAGCCTGATTGTCATGACGTTTTATTAGATCAGCTGCAAGCAGCGATGATATAAAGGCCTTACAAAAAAAAAAAATAGTAAATAGTAAAGACATTTAGGCTGGAACATCTCTGATTATTACCATTATTTTTTTAATTCATGTACAAACTATGTGCGCGTGTGTTTATGAAGAATAAAAAGTAACTTTGAGGATGAGTCAGTGAGTTATAAGTTTAATTGCTTATTGAACTCGGAGTAGAATTGGAATGAAACTCGAATTAATTCCTCTCTATGTATATACAGGGAGCGGGGATCAAATTGTCGCCTACTTTAAACCTTGATAACTTGAAGAAGACATTATCAAATAAAAAACCGGTTACCAAATAGGAAAGCTATTCTTGTCAGCTGACGATACGTAGTTCAGTTAGCATCATGCCGTCATCAAATGAGGAGATAAAGAGCTATAAGTGGAACGAGGAGCTTTCGAGGTCCGCCGTAGTCATGGCATTGGTTAATAATGGAGGTGAAATCTCCAATTCAACGATTGCTTCAACCTTAAGAGTGAATTTACGGACTGTTCAGCATATCCGTAAGAAGCTAGAGGACACCTGGGATGTTGATGCCACCATAAAGAGGGCACCCAAGGAGGAGGGCGCCGACAGGAAGGTCAGGGACACCAACTTTGTCGACAAGGTGAAGAAGATGGTTGAGGATGACCCTACCAGGTCCATGTAGGCCATGGTGATACGGAGACAGGCCCTGGGTGTGGCAACAGGACTCAGCACCCTGCCATGTGTCCAAAATCTCTATACATTGGTTAACCGAAAACTGTTATGACGTCGTAACCAAGGATTGGTGGCCTCCTAACTCTCCCGACCTTAATCCTTTGGACTATTTTGTCTGGGGCTATGTCGAGAGACATACAATCAGACATCCCCATAGCACCAAGGTCAGCCTGATGGACTCCATCAAGGAGGTATTCGGCAACATGGACAATGAGATGGTCAGAAGAGCCTGCAGCCGGTTCAGAGGCCGTATTGAGGCCGTTATTGATACCAACGGTGATTATATCGAATGAATGGCTACTTTATACCTATATGCTCGTCATAGTTTTGATTTTCAATAAAAAAAATAAAAAATGTATATTTTGTGTTGTTTTTTGTAGAAAAATATTTTGGCGACAATTTGATCCCCGCTTCCTGTATGTACTAAATTCTAAGTTCTCTTAGAAATGCTTGCTTCTAATTTAATTAAATGGCATAACAGCTAAGCTGTTTTCCTCCAAAGCATTCAATATGATTTATCTTTTTTAATAAAAGGAACTTTCAGTCCATGATTTTAATTTCTCTCCGCACTATGAAACATCGTTTGGTCTACAAAAAATCCCTTTAGATCGAACCGGAAAAAAATCTTTCTCGGACCAAGTCTCACCACTAGTAGTAAGGTTTACATCCATCTATGTATATATGTACATACATCAATGAAACAAAGGAATCGTTCTCTTGGGTGTGATAATCCCATATTAAACGTAAGAAATATAATTAACCTTTCAGAACAAACTAATTTATGAGAAATTGCTTAATTATACATACATATGTGAGTATACCTAGAGCATACAACGTGTTGAAAACATCAATAAGGTAGGATCAAAATTTAAAAAAACAAACAGCACATCATTATTCGCAAGATGGCGCAGGCGCATACTTACAGAATGGAAGTAATAAGCAAATAAGTATACTAAATAACCACCATCCTTAGGTATGTAAACAAAATACCTATACACAAACAACGTTCATGCCACATTCTACTATAAAAAAAATACATAGTTATTCATATCGTTACCGATATTGTATCTCACAACTTTTCCTCCGAAAAGAAACTGAAAAAGGCCGAAAATAAGTTGATAGTTGTGAGCCAACTCTTCCCAGCTATGAAATCATTATTCAGTGCTTGTAGTTGGAAATTGTTCAAAGGTTAACAAGAGCTCATTCAAATCCAAATAATTAACGCTCAAAATACGACTTAAGTGGAAAAAACATAGCTCATTGCACGAACCGGAGTGGTTTATATATATATTTATCCCTCGCCCGATCTCAGCTAATTTAATGAAACGTCATACTAACTAAGCACCTCTCCAACATTCGTCAAAGTGTCAGGATTACCTAATTTTTTTTTTTTTTTTAACATAATATGATGTCATATTTTTTGAATCTATTACTTAAATGTTTGCTTATACTTAATCAGTGAAACTCCAGCTGATGGAAGTTAATGGCCTATAAATACTAAGCAAAAAGGAAAAGTATATTTTTGATATGTCCTAAAAATTTAGTTAGCTTTCCCATCCTACCCCCAAAAAAAGAAGTCATTTGGGCGTTCCTTTTATTATGCATTTGAATTGCTATTAACGACATTTAAAAAATATATTTAGTAAATAAAGTAATCAAAATATTGATACTGAAATCTGTACAAACACTGATTGCTCATGAAGTTTCCAATCTTTTTAAAAATAGTGACAATTGTATCTAAAAATGGTCACTAAAAGTTTTGAACAACATTTTTGGGGGAAAAACATTCAAGAGCCACTATAATAATCGTGCTTATTTCCTAGTTTTGGGTTTCGGTCTGAAAATCCTAGACGGGTCTTAGACCTTTATCACTTTTAGTAGACCAAACTAATCCAGTCCTTTAAAAAAGTTTCGTCTGGACACAAAGAAAAAATCGATCTTTTAAAAAATTGGATCTGGATCGTTTTCATATAAATTTGTTCCAGACCGATTCAATGGATGAATTGTACATGAAATCAGTTATGTTTCAGAATTGGGACACCTACCTACAATAACGTTATATAAGGTGAAATGCCTTGGACAAATTATACAACTAATAAATCAGGTGGATTGGAGGGGGGGGGCGGTCCACGATTTAATAACGAATAAATTTCGTTCATAGATTGGGGTCTGGACCGAAATATAGGTCGTAATCATTTAAGACCAAACAAAACAAAAAAAAAAAAAAAAATCTTGGACCGCGTCTCAACACTAATTTTACCTCATATGTATACACCTAGATATGTGACAAGAAAAAAGGTATTTGTAAAGAAGGCAAAGGGATAATAATGGGCCAAGGTTGTGGACTCACTTCAAAGAACCCTTGTCCACATATTAATTCGTCGTCGTGAATAAGGTCATCCATCACGTCATAAAAGTCAGCAATGAAACAAAGCACCTATGAGTCACCTCTTTTGTATGTACATATGTATTATGTTTGATGAAGATGACTCAAGAATCGATTCATTTAATATTCTATATTAGTGTGGAGACTCGGTCCGAGACCTAATTATTTTTTAGGTTCGATCTTAAGTTATTTTTTGTAGGTCAATTTTGACCCATACTTTTGAGTTGTATAAATATGATTTATAATACAACAAAGTTACCGTCAAGTGATGTTATTGTTCTGATGTTCACCTTTTTGAAATACAACTGACATCATGTACAATTCATTTATAGAATCAGTATAGACCCAATTTGTCTTTGACACATGTAATTAGACCAGTCCATTTTTAAATTAGAGCCGTAAAGAGTCATTTTTCTTTCAGACCGCCGGTCTAGGTCAAATTTCTATAAAAATTATAACAGTTTCAGACGGAAACCTAACAGTAATATATGTGGTAGATCTCAAATATATTTTGTGGTAAGACAGATCCAGAACGAATACTTCTTTGGACCGTTATGATTTCAAGTGGACCGGCCTAATTATCTTCTTTAAATAAGTTCGGCCAAGATGGCTCTTATTTAAAACTCAGTCAAGATGGATTTTATAGTGAACTGTACTCAGGTGTGCTTTGAAGGTTAAATGTGTCGCTTAAATAGAAGTGTATAAAATATGTTCTAGAAAGCGAGAGTGGTTTTTACTAGTTGGGAATCTAAACAGGGTCTTTTTTTTTTATTTGACAATCTATTATCATTGTTATTTATCTCTTGGATACAGAATATCTGCATAAAGTATAAAGTACTAACTAAATAAAGAATAAAAGTATCAATGCGGCTCCAGTCAAGAAAGAACTGAATTAGTTTGTTTCTACTAAAAAGCATAGCAAAAAGGAAGACAAATTTGCGAACTCTCAACCTCCTATCTATTTCTGAAATTAAGTTGAATATACGGGGTAGCATTGATATAATATGAGAAAATAAAGGAAGGAATTGATCATTCATCCTATCTGCTGACAAACTGTATTTATTGACACCTTCCTCCAAAAAAAAAAAAAAATGAACACAAACAATCGAAAAATAGCATTATAGAGAGACAAAATAATTTAGAGTATTATTCAAGAGAGATGACGAAACAGGCAGACTGTTTACAACGTCAGAAAGGCACAGACAAGAAAGGTTACATTGTCCTTTTAGGAGAGCAACATTACATTTCAAATACCATATTCAAAATGCCTAGTTTTCAGTTACGTACCCAGTATTGTACAGTTTCAATGTTTAGTCAATATCAATTTTTCGAAATTAAACTTGTTCAAATACCATATTCAAAATGCCTTGAACGTCCCTACAAAAACCACCCTCATCTCTAAGATTGCAACCACATTAAAAGAGTTGCGTCAACCATTATTCAATACATTAAGAGAGTCCATTTAAATGATACTCCACAATTCATTATTATTCCCGTCACGAAGCTTCATACAATATGCCCTTTACATAAAAAATAAATGCAGATATTTTGGGTATTCCAAAAACGATATTTGAATAACATTTAGACGGATTTTTTTTTCTTTTTTAAATAATATAAATGTCAATATATGTATCAATGTATTTTTCGTGTAGTAAGTTCGTATCAAACTACTTATCAAACTTGATTTGCACAATAGTAACAATAATAATGAATAGCCGTAGGTTAGGGTGGCTCTAATTGTATAGTTAAAAGATCAATGTTTTTATTTTCATTTTCTTACAAGCCTCTATATCAATTCTGATAGTAAAAAATATTCCTTAATCAATGCTGTAAAATTAAAAGGGCATTCAGAGATTGTCTTAAAACTTGTCAACTACTCAAAAGAGAAGAGTACACCAAACTAATCGTTCCTTTAGTAGATAAAGTACTTTGTAGTATCCTATATTATTAAAAAAAATTATTGGTGTGCCTCTCTCACTTTGAAAAACAATGATAAAAACGCATTTATTTGAAAAACGGAGACTGATACAGACATTAGACATGGCATAAAAGTTGTTCAGAATTTTTAGTTACGTACGTAAGACTACGTTTAAACCTGATTCGACCAGATTCCTGAGGTCTGGAGGGCAAGTTTGATTTTTCACAAATAAGTTGATTTTTTTTTTGATAAGACAAGATCGATTCCCCGTCTCTCAAAAAAGATTTTAAAGTATGGGTTGTGATTCGAAAATACACACACAAAAAAATTCAAAAAACGAATTATGGAACGAATTGAATAAGAGAGAAAATGATATATTAAATACGAATAAAAAAAGGAAATTATGTCTATGAGTACAGCACAGAAATTAGCAAGTTAATCTTGGTATGCATCTAGGATATGGTTGAAGAAGAAACATGTCAAGCTAGCAATGGTAATGACAATAAATAAATCACAAGGTCATTCATTTGAAAAAATTGCTTTATATTTATCAAAATCCATATTTTCAACCGGTCAGTTATATGTAGCAGTTTAAAAAAGTGTCAGAAAGGCTACAGGTTTGATTATATTTACCTCAAATGGACAGAAAACGAACAAAAATGGTATATACAAAGAGTTTTTACAATAGAAATTTACCTATTCACTAATTATAGTTTATAGTAAATCATTTTAGTTTAGAATTTGAACATAAACAAACTACATATAAATGACATTTTTTTAATTGGCTATCTTTAAGATAGCGTGTTCATGCTAGTAAAAAATATACGATAATCCCATTGATCCTTTAAAAAGGATGATATATTAAAAATACAAAAGCTAATACAGCAGTATTGTATTGCTATGGGCTTAAGTTTTGTATATGCTCAAGGACAAAGAAAGTAGGTATTGAACATACATAATTTTATGTTATTCATAAAATTGGAGATATCGATTTGTCTTCGGATAATCTATATTAATAAATCAAAGTTTGTCTGTATGTAAATATGAATGTATCTTTGGATGATGTACCGTCATTTTTTTAGTGTAAATTAAATATGACTATGAGATGAGGAATAATCATTTTTGAACAAAAAGTGAGTGTAACTAAAGCTCAGTCAGTTAATGTAGCCCATGTAATCGGGATTGCTAGAATTTTCAATCTGATGCATTGATCCGACTGCTGGACAAGACAGGCAGATTTTGACAAAACACACAACCACTCATAGCCTATGACGTCACAATTGATAGAGCTTTCAATTTCATGTATCGTACCGACTCCTGGACAAGAAAAACAGATTTTGACAAAACACCCAACCACTCATGACGCAAATATTAAAAGCGTGTTGGAAGTCACACCTCAGTCGGTCACGTGTTATGGTATAACCTTGTATTTCTATTAACCTGTGAAAACAACATGAAAGCAACACTGTGGCGAAACGAACACCAGTAGATGGTATCATTTGAGTCTGGTTAGCATCTATTGACGACAATTGGATTTATTTATTTTTCCTTACGACCCTCGTCAGCCATTTTTTTTTTTCAAAAACCATGGCAGGGATCCTATGGCACGCGTGCCATAGGTTGACACTGGCACACTCATTGATTACAAAAGTTGAAGTTGGCACTCCATGTCTCAAAGGTTACCTATTCCTGTTCTTTACACTAAATAATTATTGATTCGTGACTAATACAAAGGGGGGGGGAAAGCAGTTGTTATTGTTAGTTTCAGTTAATTTTACAATGAATTTAGTGGCCGGCCGCTTGAGATCAGATTAAGTTGGATTCGCCTCCCAAGGAAAAATTAATTTGCCACCCCTGCTCACTAGTATTAAAGCAAAATAAAGTATTAGATATTAATTAAAATCCAAAATAATTTGACCTCCCATACTTTAATATGAAGGTAACGAAATGGAAGGGTAAGAGTGAGACAAGACAAAGTAAAAACAAGAATTTTAAGGGCCACTCTAACATAAGTATATATCTATATATTGCAGGTATCTTCTCAGAGGAGGTCATTATGACACATTGAATTCTACAAATTGATTTAATATCCATTGCATTGTCTTTTTTTATGGCAGTGGTCCACGGTGGGTCACCTCCCACGCAACGTGTTAAGTTGAATCAAGGATACTTTTTAAAGATTTTTTGAATACAAATAGGAAGATTTTTTGCAAAAAACAAAACAAAGTTCAATCAAACTCTATCTCCTCTCTAAATATTCAAATTGTATATATCATGGTCACACACCATGAAATACTTTAATTCCCTAAATGAAACATCCTTTTAGATAGAAGGAAGCCAGAGTTGATGTTATTATAAATACCCAAGAGTCTAC
Organism: Lepeophtheirus salmonis; assembly: GCF_016086655.4. Taxonomy (NCBI): domain Eukaryota; kingdom Metazoa; phylum Arthropoda; class Copepoda; order Siphonostomatoida; family Caligidae; genus Lepeophtheirus; species Lepeophtheirus salmonis. The sequence goes on from NC_092584.1 coordinate 17,741,504, forward strand.
GTAAACATAAAAACTCATTTTTATTAATATAGCAGCTATGTTAACAAAAAATCCAAACAACTTATTTTTGTATTTTTTATTTTATATCAATTATGTAATTTTAGCTGTAACATGCAATGATAAAGCAATTACCTTAATCGGTTGGAGTTATCCCGAGTAATTGCAATTTTTCGTTGCAAAAAATTAATACATTTTCTCGTAATCCTACTCCTTTCTTGAAGAGCAACTTGTGTATGTTTCATCTATTTGAACACTAGTTGGCGCTGTAAATTTGAAAATGACGTCATAAATCATAATATACATGACGTATACTTATTATTAATAATAATAATAAATAAACTTTATGAAAAAATATAATTTTCAGAAGTCTATATTAATAGATTATTTATGTAGTTTGATCATTATTATTTCAGTAATAATCTCTATTTACAAAGAAGTAAATACTAATTTATTGCATAACTAATAAATATTTATATACATTCATGCAATTTTTACACTTTTTGGCATGATGTCTTCCCTTAGTGGGATATCCATCTTTTCTAAATGGCTTATATTAGCATTTTTTGAAGTTCTCTTAATAGACATGGTATATTATAGTCCATAGCAGCTCTTAAAGAGGCATTTTCTATTGCTGAAAACATACCAATAAATTCTTCAGCGTCCATGTTGTGCCACCTTGCCCTCGTAATTTCTCCCTTCAATCTTTCAGATAAGTTATCAGTGTCTAATTCAAAATATTTTTATATTGCCTCTCTAAAACAACTATTGTGAAAGAAATGGTAGCTTACATCATATCATTGACGGAAGAATTAATTTTAATTCATTGAAATTTACGAAAGGTGCTCTCCATAACTAATGGTTCTACAAAGAAATCATTATTTGATTTAAAAATCGATGTAGGATCTAATAAACTCTTTTTATATCGTTCGACAACTTCTTTAACTATTTGAATCGCATCAAGATAGTTCAATTGACTATCATATTTTCTTTGTGGGTGAAGAAAGTGAGACAAATATTTCATTGAACATTTTAAGGGCACTTTGGGAAAGAAAAGCTTGGGGTTCATTTAACTCGGAGGTATTTTGAGTTGTTTTGGAGGGACTTTGAGAAAGAGAGGTCTGGGGATCATTTAGGTTTGAAGTATACGGAGAAGAATTTATAGGCTCAAAAGCGTTAGGCGACGTCTGAGAATCTTGGCATCATATTTTTATCTGAAAAATTTCCTGAATTTTTATGTATCCTTAAGAGAATTCGTTTAACAGCAAAGTAAAACAAAAAATCTTAAGATATTACATATCTTGATTTGCATATTTCCTTCAACTTTGGTGAAGATTTCATTATATTATAGTTTCGGATGTTATATAGACATAAAGAATGTGTCCATTTCTGAGATAATGACTTGACTCTGAAAATGAGTTAAAATACTGACAAATAAATGTTTTAGGGATTCCAGTCTGTCAATAGCACTTTTAGGCATTTACCTCTGCTTAGAAGGAGACATTGTTCAATTATATCAAAACCTTTGTAATATAGGGAAAAAAATTAAATTAATTCAACTTAAATAATTATGACCCTAGTTTGTGGACGACCTGAGGGTCAATATCTAGTATAAAGTATGCTGAAATTTAGGCTGATAATAGATAAATCCCTACTATTTACGTAAGATGTATTCAAAAAACCTACAAGTTAACTGGAGAGAATCGGGAGTCGAAATGTAAAAGCTATCCCTCACAAGAATTTGAAGACACTACTTACTTTAAATGACGAAATAATAAAGTGATATCTCACGGAATTGAATATTTTTTTGGACAAGGATGTGGTTGGGATCTCTATGTAAACGTTGAACTCAATAAATATAATACACTTTTGCGAAACTTTGCCAAAATACAGTATTCAAATCAAATAATGTTTAATCCTTCAATAATCAAACATTCGTTGCAGAACCGGTTTGAAAATAAATTATATGGTAAAGCTACATAGTTCTCTTGTGAAAAAAATGATCGCTGGCACACTTTACTTTGTTAATATTCCTAAATACATATAGATTATTAAATAAATAAAAAAACTTATAGGAGAGAAGAGGAATCTACAGTTCTTCCATTCCCCTCACTAAGGAACTCTGTTTGGGCCTTTTCTCTTCCTCTTTTTGAATAAAAAGGCTGTAATTAGTGTTGAGTCTTGGTCCAATACGGATTTTTTTTTCAGTTCCGTCTGAAATAATTTTTTCTAGAGTAATTTGAAACCAGCATTTGTTCCCAACTGCAACCTCAGACCATTTTTTTTTCTTTTTTTAGTGTATCTAGATGAAGTGATTTATTTATAATAAAAATAAATGGAGAGGCGTTTATAAAATATACATAATCAAGTAATAGAAACTTATAAAACACCACTTCATGACAAATTAGTTCGTGCGCTATTAATTTTATCATAAATCTATTTCTCAAGTAGAATCATTTTCTTTTTATTTCTACATTTTCTGGCTGATCGCATATCCCTGATTAATGGAATACATCTTTGAGTCGAGTTCACTTGAATGATCTGTAGCTCCTTGTATACCTCATGAATCTGCTTGATACATTGACTCTGTCGGCTCTGGGAGCATCCCTAACTCTTAGCACATTTTTAGTAGTCAATTTCCCTCTCATGTTCCTCATACTGTAAGGAAACTTTCTTGCAGCACGGGGTAGATATATATTGAGATCATTCAAATAACATAAAACCTTCTTGAAACTCAAAAGCCTTTTACCCTTTGGGGAAACGTAGAAATGAACAGAAAACTTCATTCTTTGAACCCTCACTACGGTCCATCCAAAAGGAAGAAAAATAGCCCTTTTTCTCATTTCCTCACTACGATATACAATTTCGGCTTGAGCATGATGATTTGTTCTTCCTTGAATGGATCATTCAAAGGCTTTTTTTGGATATTTTATTCAGGACTTTACCCGAAAAAATCAAGTGATTGGAAACGATGAGCCCGGCATTTTCAATACAAATTCTAAGGTAGAACGATTAAGAAAGGATACATCCACAAATTCAGTTTCATCATCTCCTTCTGGGTCCTGATGACTAGGAGGAAAATCATGAAGTTGCGGTACTTTTTAGGTTCTTTAAGTGTAATTGGCTGAGATTGATATATTTTTGGTTCATCAACATCCGGGTTAATATTTGTGAGAAGGACTCGGATAGACTTTTTAACGACGAATATATCCTTTAGAGTTTGGCAAGTTGATTGCTTGACTCCATGTCTTCCTTTTATTCACATCAATGAGACGATTAGAACTATACTGGCGGGAAAATGGAGCATATAAAACTGGAATAATGAATCCTGACGAAAGCCTAGTGACTCTTAGATTAGCCATATTATTAGACTATACATTATTAAAAAAAAAAAAAAAAAAATGAATTGTTTTCAGGACGTGAACCGATTTTTTCGATCTCAATCTATGAACCATTTTTCTCCCCCTATCCGTTTGATTTATGGGTTGTACAAATATTATATTTATTCAACACATTTAACTTCATATGACGTTATTGTAGGTCGATATAAATATTTTTGAAAGACAACTGACGTCATGCACAATTTATTTATAGAGTCCATCAATTTTTAAATCAGACCCTTTTTTGTCGTTTTTTTTTTTTTTTTTTTTTGTAAAACTGATCCAGAACGGAGTTTTTTTAGACTTGTACGGGTCGAACTTATGTAAAGACATAATTAGTTGAGTTCACTGAAAAGCATGTGGGTATCAGACAGTTCTAGGATTTTCAGACCGAATCCCTACTTTAGTAAGTTGGTTTATTTTTTAAGACTTTAATTTGAGTTTTTCAAATCATAACATATCCACATAATCCAACTTACAGGCAAAAATATGTAGAATAAAATCAATTATTATAAAAGACTTTCGTCTCTACAGTTATTCTTTTAAGTGTGGTTAAGAAAAATGATAATACAGAGAACTTTACTCTGTGATAATGAAAGTCAATTGAGATGTAAAGAAAAATAAAGTAGGTTATTGGATCCCCTTTAGGGATCAGATAACTACTTAGATCTATATACCAATAACAATAATTACATTATGTACAGACATATAATGTTTATAGATGTACAATAATGAAAAATGGTTGAACAGAAGATGAAGAAAAGAAATGATGAAGAAACATCTCAACCCTTCCTTCTACAAGCAAATTATACTAAGAAAGCTCTAAATTGTAGAATAGTTTGCCAACACAATTATTAAAAATGGCGTAACCTGTCTGTATGGTAAAAAAAAAGAAAAATAGAAATATAGGTTGGTAATCCTGATCACTTGAAAATATTGTGAAGGAGAACAGCGTAGCTGTTATTAACATAAAGGAAAATGATATGATATCCGGATTAGGATATGTGGAACTGCGAGGCTTGCAAATATTTCCTTTTAGACTAAAAACATTTTTTTTCAGAAATGAGTGTTTTGACTGGATATAGTTTGTTTTAGCTAGATTCAGAAGTTATAGATACAATCCAGGTTTTTTTTTTTTAGAACAACACATTTGTATTCTACAGTTTAAAATATAAGAAAATGTATTTTTTGTGTCCCGTTTATTTGGCTCGGGGAGCATTGAGCATGATATCAGAAAAGGAAGCAGTTTGGAAGTTTTTCAATTTATTTCTACTTTGCACAAAAAACTTTAGTATATTCATAGTCTGATAACAATTATAAAAAAAATATATGAAAACAACCCCCACTATTGAAGTAACCACTTTGAGCCCATGAAAAACCCTATTTATTCCCAAAATTTTGGCCTTTTTTGGGTACGGCTTGGCCTCCAAAATGGGACGAATCCCATCACCACTGTTTAAGCAACCACGAAAAACCCCTTACAACCCCTGATTTACTCTCTAAATGCTAGGACTGTTTTGTAGTTCTGCCAGGCCCCAAAATGGATGAAAGTCGCTGCCACTACTTACATTTACACCCCGAAGGATACTTCGAAGTTTGAGGCTGTTTGGGGTTTCATTTTGTTCTGGTACCCGAAAGGAGTCTCAACTTCCTGGATATATAATGAGGTGTTGGGAGTGGCATTTGAAGGCAAATGATCTGAGAGTGGTGGGTGTCATTCCTTTTTAGGATCCGGCGATACATGAATACATTTCAACTTTCGAGGTATAAATGGGGGAAGGGATTTAGGGGCCATTACTGTTAGTTTTTTTGTAAGGGGGTCTATTTTGTATATTTGAGAAAATAAGAGAATAAATATTACGAATATTTAATATTTATGACGGCATTTTGGATGTCGATCACTTACAGTTCCGATAAATTCTTAATCGGATATTTTTGATGCTCATCGGGATCCTTGCTGAACTTAGTCAGCTCGCTTCGTGGCTTACCATTACAGCTACTAACCTTCCAAAGCTTCCGGATCGTATATTCAATTATATTAAGGTTTATGCAAAGTTAATAAAAATAGAAGGTTAGACCATCATGTAAACGGGCTTACTCGAATTTTCAATCTGATGTATTGCACTAACTTCTGGGCAGGACAAACAGACTTTAACTAAACACGCAACCACTCAGAGTCTATGACGTCACTATTGATAGAGTTTTCAATTAAATTTATCGTACCGACTTCTGGGTAAGAAAAACAGATTATGGCAAAACACACAACCACTCATCTAATATGACGTCAATATTAAAAGCGTCTTGGAAGTCAAACATCAGTCGTACACGTGCTATGGTATAACCTGGTATTTCTATTAACCTTGGTACTAACGTTATAACAACTAATTTTAAAGGACTAAAATGGGGTGTGTTTCATCTATTTTTGGGGAGCGGTGGTACCCATAATAGCCGTAATTTCGAAAATGGGGGATTGTGAGGTTCGTTACTATTAGTTTATTTAGTGGGTGAGGGGAATTTTGTAGAAACTGTTTTTTCATATTTTCTAATGTAATATTTTCAGGTCGACGTTTTGTCTCTCGACGTTTTGACCTACTACCGTATCGGCTCAATACACTGCTTACACTTTTTTTATTAGAATTATGTCGTGAAAAGGAGTAGTACATCGAAAGCTGAAGATACCATTATGAGAATTGAAGGTTTCAATTAGCATTAATGGTATAGATATAGTTTTTGTCACATTAACTATTCTATGTACAACATAACTGAAACTGCTTAAACGGGAGTAGAAAGAGTAACAAAAGGGTGGAGTACATTTGAATGATTGGTACTTAATTTGCGGATATTTTTTTTTTTACAATGTTTATCCCTTGAGGGAATATTTGAGTATATATATATTTATGTTAAGTGATCCTTTATAATTTATTCATTTATTTGAAACCTGGAAGGCCCATTAATTATTATACATACTTATACATAGGTAGGAATGGATGTGTATGAATTGAGATATTTAAAAAATAAATCAAACCTGCAAATAAATGCACTGAGACAATCCACCAACACATACACAATTTCAGGCCAGTATTACGTAGGGGAGACTGGAGACAGTTGAAACAAAGGAAGGATAAACATTTTCTTGGGTCCGTTTGGATCTTTAAACGTAAATATTCGAGTTAATTTCGGGTTCACAAACTTTCGGATCCAGATCCAAAACCAAAATTAGTCGAATATTACCTAAAATTTTCAGAGCAGTTTACGTTTTCAGTATTGCTACATTCAAAATGGATAATACTGGGCCCTAGAAAAAATATACCCACAACTTTGTGGTCTTATATATCGGGTTCTAGATGAAGTAAAGCTGTTTTTTTTTATTTATACACAAAGTTCCGAGGAGTCATATTTACGATGGAGACCAGACGAGAAAGGATCACTGCTCTCCTCGACGCACACGTCTCCACCAAGGAAATCGCCGAACAAAACGCGACCGCAAAACCATATACAACGTTAAAAAGCGCATGGAAGCTGGTCATGACCTTAAGCGACGCAGTGGAATGTGGGAGAAAACTAAAAGTGTATCAGACGAGGTGCAAGGAGGCTGCAATCATCAATTTGAACTCCACGATCACATCCATTGCAGAGGATCTCGGGGTAGCAAGGTCAACTGCATCTCTCCGGATAAAATAAACAGGCGGCAAATCCCTCAGAAGAGTTTAAAGACCGTTATTTCGCAAAACCACGTGACATTGAGGCTTGAGAGGACCAAAATAAAACTATGGAACCCAAGAAAGCGAAATCTAACCGACATTGTTATATTTCCAGATGAGAAGACTTTCAGGGTGGATCGGGTGTTTAACCCGTGAAATGACCAGGTATTGACATTCCCCGACGTACCCCTGGATGACTCTGCTATGTATGTGATCCCCACAGAGCATGCCACGTCTGTGAGAATCATAGGCCTTGTCAGAAAAGATTAAAAAAATCCGGGTCCCCACCAGATATTGTCTTGAAGCTGACGATTACCTCGACATCCTCAAGAAGAAGTAAATAAACATGAATGTCCCAAATGGGAAAAAAATTTCAACGACACTGGGTATTTCTTTAAACTTGGATTAAGTCATTCTATTTTTAAGATCCGTAAAAGTTCGAGTATCCAACGCCGGTTCGAGTTCCGGATCTTTTTGGATAATACAAGCTTACTTATATCGTACTGGGGAACTTCGGACTAAGGTCTACAACCCGTTCTATCTCTAAGCACGGGACGGTTTTAACTAGGTCTGAGACTCTGTACAAGACTCTTCTTTCTTTTCGGTTCGGTCTTTTGTGATTTTTTCATGATTGATTTGGTCTGATTTTTCGTTTCAATATAGTATAAACTGATTTAAAAAAAGTATATCAATCTCGGACCGATTTTCTCCCAATCCACCTGATTTATGGGCTGTACATATAAGATATATCTAACACATTTATTATTATATGGCGTTATTGTGGGGTTTTGAAACACACATGACGTCATCTAACTTCCTTAAAGGACCAAAAATGTTTGATCCACTAAAAATCATACCACTCTTAACCTGGTCTAGGATTTTCAGAGCAAAGCCAACATTAATTGTAATATTCCTTTTTTCTTGAACATAAAAAACTAGAGGCATAAAATTCAATCAGAATTGACTAAACCAAATTATTTTGTAAAAATCATTAATTTTGGTCATCTTTTCTTTGTGATATTGGATAAAGTAGTTTTTAAGGTGTAAAAATAGCTTCTTTTTTTTTAGGGAAAATTATTTTTGTATTAAAATTCACTCATTGAGTAGAAATTTGCGAGAAAATCAACAATTTTCCTCACAATGTTTTTCTTCTTTGTTATTTTACTAGCTGTAGTACTCGACATTGGCCTGAGGCGTCAACTAATAGACAAACTTTGCTTTAATACTAATTTAAATAACTCTCCAACAAATCTTCAGTCCTACCCTCCGTTTTTTACGATCCACACACAGCAGCAACTTAATAATTAGTTGTGGTCTTCTCAAGAATAAAAAATAATAGTGCAGGCTTAACTTTTTTAATATGATGTGATGAGGCAGGGAGTACTTTAGTCTTTAGAGCGCTCATTATATGTGCTTGACCTACACACACGTTGCTACTTTTTTATATATTTGTTTTCTTTTTCTTTTCTTTCATAATACGAGCTCTTTGTTCAAAATGAGTTCTCATTCGACACACCAATAATCCCAGCGACAGACAGACCTTGCTCTATTAATATAGAAGATATATAGTGTCATTAATTGTAACACTTCAGATCAGGTATCCTTGTTAGTATTTGCAATTTCATAATCATAAAGATTCTAGTTATTTATTTGTCATAAAATACAAGACATATTATTATTTAGTCTACTGTTTGAAATTTCTTATTCAAATTTGATCATTTTAACTGCTCTAACCGATCCTGGCTAAAGGAACAGTTCCTACATTTGACGAGTCGCATTCAAATGTAATTTGTGGGGAAATTAATATTAAGTGATTTGTCCTTTAAGTATACTCATACAATAGCAAACATGCAAAGGTATGTTGTGTATCAATTTGGCAAGTCTAAATAAACCAAAAAACAAAACAAAAAGTTGCAACTGCCCCAGTCTCCCCTACTAAATATTATTTATGAAATACCAACAACGACTCATCATTGATTGAAGAGCAACCCACCATCACATTTACTTTTTGACAAACAAATTATTTTTTTTTTCATTTACTTTTTATCTAACACAAAAATTATATATATCATTTACTTTAATTTATTTTTCACGTTTTGAAGGAAGACTATTGCATTTCATTTTATTAAATGAACCTCTCATTTAATTTCTACAAAACAGTATTTAATTAAATTGTCAGTTGTTATGCAAAACCAACAGAGATTGCTTGTGTGTGTGTGTGATACTTGAACACAGCGGTACCTCCAACTGACACAACAAATACAGGGTTATTCATGAATTATGGGTTCCAAAATTGGTGCAAAAAAAAATTTACAATTTATATATAAATATGCTATTTCATTGGCTGAAGCTCAATATCAGATCAACTCTGGACAATAGATATAAAAAGGGTGAGAAAAAAATCCTACATTCAGACATTATGAAATAGTAAATTCACTGGAGTCTAGGTGACTCCATCAGCCCAAGGTTAATAGAAATTCAAGGTTATACCTTTCCGCGTGTACAACTGATGTTTGACTTCCAGCACGCTTTTAAAATTGACGTCATAGTAGATGAGTGGTTGCGTGTTTTGTCAAAATCTGTTTTTTTCTTACCCAGTAGTTGGTACAATATGTACATCCAATTGAAAATTATAGCAAGCCCTATTACATCATGGTTTAACCTTCTATTTTTATTAACTTTGCATAAACCTTAATATAATTGAATATACGATCCGGAAGCTTTGGAAGGCTAGTTACTGTAATGACAAGCCACGAAGCGGGCTCACTGAGTTCAGCAAGGATGAGCATCAAAAATTTCCGATTAAGAATTTATCGAAACTGTAAGCGATCGACACCCCAAATTCCGTCATAAATCGGAATTTTGCAACTACCTGTGCATAGCTTGGTTCGAAATAACTTGAAGATGAAACCTTTAAACTACGTTATGGTCAGAAACTCACAGAGGCAATCTGAGCCAAAATATTAGAGAATTCCGAGAAACTGTTAAAAAAATTCTACGCTGAAGGTCTTCATTGTCTTTATTGCCAAGAAAAATGACATATGAATCAAAAATTTAATACGTTGCCCTTCCTTGGTTTAAGGGGCATGCTTCAGATAACAAGAAAATCGTTCTCCATGAAGATGGAGCTTCATATTTTACTGCCTGAAAATCTCAGGTATTGGTGAATGGAAGAATTACATTTTGGGGGGAAATAGATTAGCTTTTTTATAGTTTTATCGAGAATCAAGGGTTGAAGTTTAATAGTTTTATCGAGAATCAAGGGTTGAAGTTTATTCTCACAATAATTCGGCAATACCATATAAAATACATATATAAAGTATGCAAGAACTTTCTTCTCACGTTTATAGGGTGTATTGGCTAATACCGCCAGTCAATCGATACTTCATTTAATGTCCATTTCATGTAAAAATAAAACTCTCAGATACTGCAATTGATCATTCGTTTAGAAAACTCTTTAAAAATACATTTCATAATTATTTACTTATTAATTTTAACATTCTGTTAAATTTATTATCCTTTTCTTCTGCAAAATAAACAGAAGTTTGTGTTGAACTCCAGGGGGGGATATTAAAACATTGAAAGCCACTTTCTTAAAGTTGATAACGCGGGCAAAGGGAGAGGATAATAATCTTGATGATCTTTGAATGCCTTCTTATTATGTCCATTTATTGGGTCCTGCCTTTCTTTATTCTAGGGACTTCCTCAATTATCTTTGAATGCCTTCTTATTATGTCCATTTATTGGGTCTTGCCTTTGCTTTATTACTAAGAAGCACGTTTGTTTGACTTGCAGATATTTTTTTATACAAATTTAATTTCAAAGTTTAAAATGCTACATATTTGATACAGATTTATATAATTTCCCTTCTTTTAAAACATCCATTGACATATCCAAACCTGGATTGCTCACGAGTGGCCATTGCCTCTTGACCATGCTCACTATCGTCTTCGATATTAAGAATCTGATTATGAAATATCTATATTTGATATTTTTGGTATTTCATAATGCCCATTCGGCAGCAGTAAATTACTTTAGCATTTTTCCAACATATTGTATGAGTATTTGAGAACACGTGGTGCTGACAAAAATGGAATCCAACTAATTTGACCCATCCAACCAGCGGAAATGAATAACTGCAGTTATGATGATTCACCGGCATTAAGCATGTTGGTGCATGTTGGGGGAAACAGTGAAGAGCATCATAACTTTTTTTTTTTTTTTTAGCCCACCCGTCCAATATGTCACTGTCCAAGAACTTCCAGGACAACACCAAACCCAACAGCTCCAACTTCAATCCCTGACTCACCAACCGAACCTCGTGCAACAAGCTGACCCAGTTAAAATCATTGTGATTTTCAGTAAGTTGCCAAGGAACAGGTTGAGTGTGCCTGTAACAGGTTCAAGTCCATGCTGGAAAAGGTCAGCACTACTTTGGGCTCCTACTTTGAGTAGAATTCGAAGTCAGAAGCCAAACCTTTCAAATCGTTTTTGAATTTTTGATTTAATAAATTATGAAATATTTTAAGCATTGTTTATTAAATTTTTTGAAAAGTGCCAAAAATATAGCGTCGACCCTATACCTTTGCAATGCCTACTTCAATCGTGCCAAATTTTTCACATATTTATCAAGTATATGCTGTCGATAATGAATTATTTACAGGATTGTTCAGGTAGAACGGAATCACCTTTAACTGTATCTTGATCACAAAGGGATGCAATTAGAGGTTTGAAATTTTATTTACAAGTTCTAATAATACAGAAAAAAGTCAATGCTTTTGTGTAAATTGGCAGATATCTTCCTTTCCAACTCCCCTAATTTATTTATCCATGGGATTCATATCGGGACTAGGTCTTAGGGGTCCCAATATGGTACCTTCTCTTCTTTCAACAAGTTTTGTGCATAGCAGGTCTTGTAAGAGGGTTTCAAGTCTTGTTGAAGCAGGAACTTGACAAAATTGGCATTAGCTTTCATCTAAGATATCACTTAGTCAGACATTAGTTCATAGTACCTGTCGGCTCCACACTCTCTTTTGGCTCAAAGAAGATGTACTGTCTGGAAAATTGGGTTTAAAAGATGTGGGGGACATTAGCTCTCTCTGTTCTGGATGTTGAGGGATCTATCGGCAGTCCATTGTTTCTCATCAGAATAAAAGATGATTCAATTACCATGGGACTTCAAATCGTACAGCAATTTTCTTCCGTAGGCAGCCGGATGGCTTTCGTTTTGTCTGTAAGGATATGTCTTTTGTAGATGGGGTACCATTTCATCTTCTGGCCAGTGTTTATGGCCCTAGGAACTGTTGCCGACTATTCACTTTTTGGCAAGAATGTTAATCAGAGTCCCAGGAAATGCAGGAATAGGCCTATGAGGAATATTGGAGGTGCATTATTTATCACTCCGGGACTTGTGGGCTTTTCTCTTATATGTCCACTCCTCCTTCCAGGAGTCGTACACGTGTTTAAAACGCTTAAACCATACAAGTTTGAAAAGGTTTTAAACGTGTACGGATAACTTAGTTCATTATGCAGTTATTATGTATTTCTGAAGGTTCTTAAAGCTATATAGCTACAAATTAGTTGCGGGTATTAAAGTTCCAGGGGCAATGCCCGGTTCACACGAGTCCAAAGTTCAATATTCCGGGTCTACCCGATTGTATAAAAAAAGTTAATAATCAACGAATATAACCTGTAAACGACTTGTTTACTCATATCTTTATGCTATTGATTTATTTCTTGAAAGAAATAAAGTTTAAATAACTTTCCCACACATCTAAGTATTATTATAAGTATATATATGTATATTGTCTTGTGGGTAGATGTTGGTGCTAATAATAACCAGAATGGCAATAAAAAAGAAACAGTTCTTTTAGAAGAAGAAAAAAAAAATAAATGACAACAGCAAACTAATTTATTACTTAGTTGACATGGCAGTAGATACAAAATTATACCTGAACAATTTACAGGGCGTTATAAAAGCGCTAAAACTTTAACTACCCACGAAAATAGGCCATTTCTTAAGATATCCTAAGACCTACAAGGCCAGTTAATACTTCATTTGAAAGAACATAAATAGATCTTTCAAATGATGCCACAATAATTGGAATCAATTATTAGGATTACAAGGGTACTCATGATTTTGTAGTATTAATAGATTTTTTCAGTCTCAGTCACAATTCTGGGATAGTCAGAGATACAAGAAGAATTTTCAGAGCTTTCATTTGATTTAAGAAACTTCCTTCCTCATGGAAATAAATATAAAAATAAAATCTACCAAATCCCCATTCTTTATTTCTGACGATGAATTTTTCATAATTGAAGTACAATTTGAAACGTTTCCAAGGGATTAATAATTAAAATGATAATTTGTTGATAGAATTTGCCAAGAATTAATTCGTTGAAGAACAAGAGTTCCATTTGCAAAAAAAAAAAAAAAAAATCATTCTAATTTACTTTTGTATTGACGGCATCGTTGATTAATTATTTATTATAATTTATACAATGACCTGAAGTTCTTATCTATTTATATTGTATATATATATATATATATATTGACTTTGAATACTTCATGTATATAAATAAGTTTTTGCATGCAAACTATTGCCATCTTTGATAGTATGTGTTAGCATTGCATCTCACATCAAAAATTATTAAAAGGAGTTGACAAGTGACATATTATATAGTTTGTCCAACTGTATGTATATTGAAGTGAAAATCGTTTACTAATTTCTAAATATATCCCAATGCATATTGGTCTTTGTCGTGTCTCTCAGCTTCTTCTTATAAAAAAAATGAAGGATAAAATACATTTTTGGTTAGATGTGACCCGTTAACAGAAAAGTTAGGTAGAAAAAATTGAATGTGAAGTACATTTATATTCTTCAACGAATTTTGATTGTCACAAATTATGCTTAAAAATAGTCATAATTGATCGTCACAATAAATAAAAAAAGAAATTGGCCTACTAATTATATTTGAAAGGGCCCATAACGGAGACAATATAAGTATCTTAAATCCAATAAAAGTTCTAAACTATATCTAAAACTCCTGGGATTCTTAACTCATCCAATAAATTGGAATACAAAACCGTTAATTGACTTAAATAAGTTTATGAAATATTGAGCGTTAGGTTGATCAGAAAAGTTTTAAACCCCACAAAAGATACAAGACATTATTTCTGGATTTTAATTTTTCAATATATCCTCCTTCTAACTCTAACCACTTCCCTCAGTGATGCTCCGATTTCTGTAACCCATCCAAATAGTGCTCGGCGTTTTTCTATGGAAAATAATTGTTCAAAAGAGACTTTTTATTTCCGACTCAATTATTTCGAGTTGGATAGACTTGGACGAGTCAAATTTTAACACAACAACCCTTTATATGTCTTCTTTTATTTGAATCTTTTGAAAGGCTACACTTTCACAAACAAATATTTAATGAAAGCTCTATACTCGATTGTTTTATAACCTAGCCATAAATAAAGTATACCCCTTATATAAGAACTTGAAAAGGTATGCTGTCCAAAAAATTAGCTACTTAATATAATACTCCATTTTGCTAAATTTTTGTATGATTACAGAAAATGTTAAAGGAACTTTATTCAGGATAAATTAATAAATCATCTATATTTCGAATACTGGACTGTTTTTAATCAACAATTATTATCTTTAATTTGTATCTATATAAATATTTCACTTTGAAATATTGCTTTAAATCAAAATTATACTCAAAACCAGGGGTGGGACAAACTTTTAGGTCAAGGATCACATTTAACAATGGATTTTGTCTTATAGTATTTATTCGAAAAAAACAAGTATCTCACCTGTAACAAAATTACGAGTATTAATAAGATTTGTGTATTTACTCATAACACAAAAAAGTGTTGGAAAAGTCTGACAAAAAAGTTTTTCTCCCAAACTTCTTTTTGAGGTTTTTAAATTTATCTGAATAAAAAAAAAAACAATAATTGATTTGCTATTCCTCATTTTCTTCAAAGAGTCAATAGTATGCCAATCCATCAGTTCTAACTATAGTTTTTCATTTGTTGTTTTAATATCACAAGCAAAAGGTGAACTAAGTCAATTAAACTGATTTTCCATTGCCTTGTATGCAATAAATTCCTCATATAATACTAAAAACCGATAAGTGTAATTATTTGAGTGTGACGGCAATTTGTTTTTTCGAATGGGAGAAATCAACAAAGTTTTTATCCCTCAACTGATTGGCAAAAGATTTAAGACGTTTACTTACCGGCACATTTGATGAGCAAATACACCCTTACAATGCATTTATTTTTTGCAATATGTGAATAGGAAATTTAAAAAAAACACATAAATATTTTTTGATGATTTGTTGGACATAATTTGAATAGCATGGATTGTTAAAGACTTTGTTTTAAATGAATCATATTCTGTTTTAAAACGAAACAATATGTCCATATTTCTTCATAAAGATAGCAAGGTAGTTTTTTAGTTGAGTAAATATACATATAGATTCAAATAATATCAATAAACCATTATAAAAGATCTTTTAATATATAAATAAAATTGCTGAAAGCAAAATATATCTTAAAACCATTGCCCAAAGTTGTTAATCCATTTGAAATTAAAGGAAACCTAATTATGTATTTTTTTAGTGTTAGCGAACCTGGTAAATAGACTAAAAAGAAAAGGGAAGACAAGAGAAGACAAGATACGTGTAATAAAAAGTAAATAAAAACTATTCATATAACCTGGAGAAAAAAATGTATAGTATAAGTACTATTCGTAGATGATTAGTGCCATATACTTTTGTTTTAAAATAACTTTTATAATTTTTGAGAGCATAATTTTGAACTCAAATACTATCAACGATGGTTTTAATTAATAATTTTATATTTCTGGTTTATTCTAAAGAAAAGTACATCCTTTGTCCTGTATAGCATAATACCCTGTTCGAAATGTAAACTTATATTAAATTACATTAGATGAATCTTAGTTCATATATAGCCAAGTTTTTTTTTATGTATACAGGATATCCTTCTCCTTCATCAACCGAGTAGTCTATCAGTGACTCGAGGATTTATTTCGTCCTTATCAGACTTGTATATATATTGAAAATATGAATTAACTTAATTTGTAATACTGAATACTGATAGTTTTTACTAAGATGTGGTTCTTATAGTTGCTTGAGTCCCAGTAAATACCGTGTGCAAAATAATTCTATACCAAATTGATGTTGAAACCTGCCCTTTCAATTACATTACGTCAAAAAAATAATTGCACCCTCGATAAACCTACTCCCAAAATGTTTTTTGAGTTATAAAAGTTAAGAAAAAGTAAGAGGGAAAACTCCCATCAACAACCCCCTCCCACCATTCCAAACAAAAATCATGCGGAAAGCTTTGCAAGAGAAGGTGAATTGCCCTTTAACGACATCTTTGTTATATATAAGTTTCCTATTACCGGTACAAACTATGGTGACAGAACCAGTACAATAATATTAGTAACGTTAAAGCACTAGTCTTTTCAAAGCCATTTTAGTTTTAGATACAGAGTCAATGACTGTTGTCCAATAAATTTGTTCCATAGAGACTTCTTTAACAAGAAAAGTTGTGGTACATCCAGCTAAAAACAATCTTGAACAATAATTAGTAAAATGAGAAAATCCTAATTTTATTTATAAATGATACTAGTGTAGGTTTGCTCGGCGTTGTACTGGACATTAAGAATTTAAAATGAATCAAGAACTCTTCAGATCAATATAAAACAAAAAATAAGGACCGTAAAATATGAAGTAATGGGCCTCAAAGCAGTTTATAGAACCCCATCTAATATGCTAGAATATACCTCTACTCACGTTTTATGGGCAGTTGGTCACTGAGGCAGGTTAAATTCTTCTACCCCTGCTTCCCCGAGCATAATAGAATCTTGCTACTATACAAAATACACCCTGGCTCTCAGGTTGTACCGGTCAAATGCTAAAAAAAGGCTATTTTAAGGCAACCACGACCCCAAAAGATTTAAAAAAATGTTACCAGTACCGTTTCTGGAGCCTTAAGAACTTACTTGAACAATTTCAGGACATTGCATTCATTGGTTTGCCCGTGATTGAGGTACAAACCCACGCATACATTTAATATATTTATAGACTAGAAAAGGATGCACGAGTTGCCCCCTGAATAAAAGGAATAAAAACAAAGAATGAATGTATAAAAAGGAATAAAAACAAAGAATGAATGTATAAAAAGGAATAAAAACAAAGAATGAATGTATAAAAAGATGTACAACGAGACAGAGAGAGAAGGGAAGAAGGGAGAGACAGAGAGAGAAGGAGATATATTATTTTATACATCTACTTGCTAAATTTCTCAATGATCTGTTTGACCGTTTTGGATTCTATGTGTGATAAAACACAAAAATACTTATAAATAAGATATACACACAGTTGTATATCTTATAGACATATTTGAGTCAATTATAGACTTATTATTTAAATTCCTGGATACGTTAAGGTATTCAAGAATTTATGACATTTTTCATAATCTTTATTTGATTTATGAGACTATTATTGACCCGATATGGACCCTTTAAACCATTAAATATATCATTTTCTGATTTTCTTAATTTGTAAATCAATTTTGGCTAGTTTTAAGTGCAATTTCCTTCTCTCCTTTTTTTTTTTTTTTTGATATATATTACCAAATATATATGATATATCTTATTTGACTTAATAAGCGACATTTTTATGATAAGTTCAAGTATGGACAGTTGTAAGAACCGATAAAGCCGGCACAACACTAATTAAGTGTAATAGGGGGAGATAGAAGACGGATCACAAAGTCTGGAAAAAATACAATGTACACCATTCTTTGTTATCATTTGATATCTTTTTAATATGCATTTTAAATTGGGGTCTTTAACTGGGGATCTGCAAATTCTTGTCATGGGCTATCAAAGTATCATTTTCTTAATGGTAAATAAATTAGCCGTAAAGGTTAGTGATCAGATTTAAAATGCAACGCATTTTTAAAAAAAAACCATTGGCATTTAAGAATTTGGTGTCTCATATTTGTTTGTGTCTCATTCAATTAAAAATACAGTTTGAAACCTTTTAGTAGCTTAGTTCTTCATTTAAGACAAATGACCCCAGTCCAGGTGTATAATGAAATCCTATGAAAATGAAAATCAGTTTCCCCATTAACAGAAAATCGTTTAACTCCATTATGGGAGTGAGAACTTCAACTAGAGACACGATTTGGACTCAAAGTAATATTTATAAGACTTAAATTGAGCTTAAAGACAAAGGCTTGAGCACATATTAAAGAAATTTTAATATATTTTTATTGTATATTATTTTAATAGTGAAAAACTCATTTTATATTTAATCTCTTTATATTCTAATAAGTTTTGAATTCCTTCTATGGAATTATTTTGTTTAAAAATTTCCAATATAAAAAAGTGTTCATTTCGAAAATAATACAAAAAAATTATTTTAACTGCCTAATTATGTGCTGAGTCAACATAAAAACAATCTTGAACAAAAATCAAGAAAGTTACATACTTATAGCCCAATATTTCATGGACATATTTGAGTCCGTTAAAGACAACATATTCAAATTTGCTAGATGTTTTTAGGATAGAACCTATGTCATAGTTTAGAATCTTTATTTGATTTAAGGCCTCAATACGACCTTTTCCAAATAAAATGTATTAATTCATCCTTATTTTATTCTTATGATCAATTTTGTCTACTCCAAGTGTAATTTAGAGCACACCTAATGGACTAATAAGCATAATTTGTAGATAGAAGTGGATGGCAATTCGTCAAAGAATACATGCGTAATCCAGAATCAATTTCCAGGAAAATAGTTGACGGCTACATATTAATGTATGCAAAAAAAAATAAAAAAATGCATAAACTGGATAGTTTCAAAACATTATCTCTTTGCACTTATTACATTCACATACATGCTATTTGTATAACCTTGAAAATGGGTATTAATTAGGATAAATTAAATAACTATTTACTTAATCTATTCTACCCATTTTGTGTAGTCTTGGTCCTATAACTCCACAAGGTTCCCATTGTAAGTAAATTATACTAATCAAAGTTGAACGGAGATTATGTTTTTGCGCCTTTTAGTTTGTTTGCTAGACACTCGGATTACGGCAGAAGCTATGAAATGATTTTGATCATACTTTGTATGAAGATTATATATCCTCATAGTAAGAGGCCATTAAATTTTGATGAAAATTGATCAGTAATCTTTGCGTTTCTACTTCCTCGAAGGGAGGATGCTGAATCTTCTTTTTTTTTTTAAATTATCTCCCAATCCATATGTCATGGACTTTCTCAGGAAAATATTATCGAGTAAACTCCATATCTTTATATTTTTCATATATCCTATTAAATTGATAATGGTCAAGATATAAACATAAACGTCAACCTGTCTCAAAATTTAATTTAAAAAGCCCTGATGTTCTAAGCAATGGCACAGTTTTCAAAAAAATTATTATATTTGAATAGATATTCAAAGTTAAGAGAGTAAAATCTAGCAATGAAGACCACCCGGTCTCAGCTTGCAGTGATCTCTTTGAAGCAAGTCTTTTTTTAGCTATTGAGGGAACTGAACTAAAAAAACAGACTCAGAACTAATTTAATGGAGATCAAGGGCGTTTGTTGGGATGGGATGGAAGGGCTATATCCCCCTCCTTCAAAAAAAAAAATTTCATCTTCAACACCACATGGAGTTATTGCTTTTTGTAAAAAAGTTTAAATTACAAAATATTCAAGAAAAACATCTCTTTCAACTTCTATTTCAGAAAGTTCATTTGATCAAATTACCAAAAAAAAATTGAACTTTCATAAATTTTCAGGAAAATAATTTGAGTGTCTTATAAAAAAAAAAAAAACTTCCTTCCAAAATAAAATCCTTCAGACGCCATTGTAGATGTATTTTTATTTTTAAACATTAGCCAATTAAAAATCGGAGTGATTGACTTTATTTCATCCAATGCCAAAAGGATATATTAAATTTGTGGGCATATTTGTTAAGTCATTTTCTTTGATGTGACTTCAAAAGGAAGCATTTTTTAGAAAAGAGTAAATTGACTACTGAAGACTGAAAACACACAGAAAAATAACATTGCTTTAAATTAATTAATTAATTATATATTTTCTGCTTGATTATCCAAGGGCAAATGAGTCTTTATAACATTATGTTATATCTTCATCTTTTATAAAGGGTAAGAAACAATTTTTATAAATAAAAAACTTTCATTTGTGGTTTCATAATGAAAAAGCATATTTAAAGAGTTTTGTTTTACCCAGTTTTAAAAGTAATATAAGAATGGTGACGTCCTCCAATGTCCATACACTGAATGAATCGAACTTTAATGCTCAACATATATTATTTTATAATTGTGAAGGATTCATTCATTAGATAATTAGTTATTGGCGATTCTGCAAATGTCTTATAAATGTTGGTGAAACGAGAATCAATCGCTTTCCAATGACTTAATTTGGACGAATCACACCATTTTAAAATGACATCAGATTTGAGGGCACTTATTTCAGCTCTTTATAATCATTATTTGTGGAGTTATTTGTGTTCAAAGGATTTTACAAATTTTAAACTATGAAAATTAATTGACAAAATTGTTTTTTGTATATTAGAAATTGAAGGCATTAACTTATTTTCACCAATTGTACCAAATTTAACTAATGAGCTAAATTACAATTAGTTTAATTTTTTTAAATATTCTAATTAAATAATGTTTTGCCAATATTTATTTTTGACTGCGTTACTCGTTACTCTCCCAGCCATGATCGCAACTGACTCTATTTCCAAGACAACTTTAAAATTGTCCCCCTATAATGAAACCACGCCCACGCCGCTACTAATTATACAGCCTGATTGTCACGCTTTATAAGGAAGGAAGATATGTTGCTGTGCCCTATATAATTGTATTTGTTTTAATTTGGAAAATATAATTTATAATCCAAATTAGATAATATTAACACTCCGTTAGAGCAAACTTCAAATCAAGCACCTTCTAGGAACAATCATAATTAAGCAATTTATTATTTATATCTATTGTAGAAAAACATTTTCTCATTCCAAAAGAATATAACATTTTTTTTAATTATTATTATTATGACTACTTTTTGCCTTAATGGTAGAACGGAAATCCCAATTTAATGCGGCAACCAGTGTAGCATATCACACTAGAACTGAGATATATTTTTATCGATTAAAAGTAAACGTTTATAAAACCAAAACAAGGCCCTAAAATAGCCTATAAAAATAACAGCACCTATTTAAAATAGCCAGTCTTCTTAACAACATCCCTGAGGAGTAAGATTTCTTTTTTATTGAGCCAGGTTCTCTCTATTTCCCTCCTTATATGGTAAGCATTACTTTGCTAACACAAAGGTTAATAGAAATACAAGGTACGACCATCATGTAATCGAGCTTGCTATAATCTTCAATTTGATGTATTGATCCGCCTCCTCGGCAAGAACAGGAGATTTTGACAAAACACGCAACCATTCATAGTCCATGACGTCATTAATTGCTAGAATTTTTAATGCCATATATCGTACCACCTGCTACTGTGTAAGAAAAACAGAATTTGAGAAAACACTAATTACCTATGACGTCCCTAATAAAAACGTGGTGGAAGTCAAACATCAGTCGTACACGCGTTATGGTATAACCTTATACCTCTATTTACCTTGGCTAACAGAAACATATGTATTGTATTTTGTTGTGGACTGTAGATTCGCTCTTCACCCTTGATACGACGTGCCTATTTCATAATTTATTCTTTTTCATACATACACGAAGTAATAATTGTTTCCATTCTCATGCTCCGTTTCTCAAAGGACAGGAATAGAAAATTTCTAGTTGATTCCTCGTCTTTTATATAAAAGGGCAACTTTATTATTTCTATGAAGAAAGTTTGCCTATCATACACAATTACTAACGTATCACTTCACTTCTATTAAAATATTAATAAGTAGCATAATAATACAGTATCAAATACAATACTATGCCGATTTTAATATGTCATTTACTTTAAAAATGGTGAAGAAATAATATGAAAGTGATTGACTGCGAGTATATATGATATACATAGCG
This sequence comes from Lepeophtheirus salmonis, assembly GCF_016086655.4. Classification (NCBI taxonomy): domain Eukaryota; kingdom Metazoa; phylum Arthropoda; class Copepoda; order Siphonostomatoida; family Caligidae; genus Lepeophtheirus; species Lepeophtheirus salmonis. Next base: position 17,763,706 of record NC_092584.1, read on the forward strand.
GTCGGTATGACTGACTTATTTGGCTAACTACAAGATGATTTCAGGCCTTTTTTCTCTTTCTTTGTAGAGGAAAGGTTGCGTGGTACACTCAAGATAACAACGCAATGGAAGTTGATGATAACAAGAGTCTTAATTTTGCTCTACCATAAAAACAGCTCTCACCTTCTACTCGTGCCCTACAAAATGACGCTCCTTAAAGATATATAGGGCTCTAAATCCTAAGTATTTTTAGTATAGGAGTTTTGTATTTGTTGCCAGCCTGAAGATTGTTTACTTTCTAAATTTTTCAACAACATATTTGTTTCAACCTTGATGTGGGTACATCTAAGTAACAATTGTGTGCTCTGTGTTTATGAATGATTTTTTAGAATTGACGATTGGCAGGGTGTGGGCTGGAGAAGTTATAGTCCCCCCCTTATTAAAGAAAGATTTTTCTCTTTTAGACGTATGTTACGTCTTTTGAAATAAATTTGCTAATTTAAGAAATTAATTATTAGAATCCGATTTCAAAAGAATGGAAAAGCACACATCCTGATTTTCTTTAAAAATACACCTTCAAAAAACGCCTTACGTTTAAAGCTTATCACAGATTTAGCTCTTGAAAAAAAAGAGTTTAAATAATGTACCTAAATATTTGTTGAGGTTTTGTAGAATAAGAAATGCAAAAAATCCGTCTATAAGAGGGATGGGGCATTGCTTAATATTAAAAAATGTGTATAAATGACCTAAACGAAATAAATAATTATGAATAATTTGAAAACAGATCTTTAATTCATTATATCCAGAGGTGTATAAAATATGTCTCAGACAGGGGGAGCCCCTTTTTTATTTGAAGATGATTTTTATTATAAAATCAATCATATTCATGCAAATTGAATGCCTATTAAAATGTTGGTTCATAGCACTAGCACTTGCGAATAGACCATAATATCCACGGAACCAATTACACAGAACGTTTGTGCGTATAGATCGTTTTCACTGACGTCATAAATTGCATAATAAAAGTAGGCAACGCCATCTTAGGGACTCGTATTTGGCCTTTTTACTACATAAAAAGGATAAATTTCCAATAAGTATTTATTAAACTTATAGCATTCAGAATAAAAAACAGACAAATTGAATACTACTTGATGACGATGATAAACAATGATATTTGAATAGAATTAAAGTATAATGCATTAAAAATCTCTAAAAGTAGGCAAATTTATAAAAAAAATAATTAAATATCGAGAAAGTAAGATTAATGTAGGAAAGTACATGATCCTTGCAAATGTACTTCGTGATTTTAGGGAAAAATGGGAAGAGAAAAAAAAAGAAGATGTATTTAGTTGGAAAAAATGGCTAGATTTGTCTAAACATGAAATCTCAAGGAAAAAAACGACAGTTAAAAAAAGGGAGGGCGAAAAATAAAGGAAAAGTGTCTAGGTGGGAAAAATGGCTAGATTCGTTTAAACTGATATATCTTAAGGAAAAAATGGCTGTTAAAAAAAGGCAAGAGAAAAAGAAGGAAACGTGTCGAGGTGGAAAAAATAGCTAGATTAGTTTAAGCTGATATTTCTAGGAAAAAAAGGAAGTTAAAAAAATGGCAGGAGAAAAAAAAGGAAAAGTTCATGGGTGGAAAAAATAGCTAGATTTGTTGAAACTGATATATTAAGTCAAAAATGGCAGTTAAAAAAAGTCAGGAGAAAAACAAAGGAAAAGTGTCTAGGTGGAAAAAATGGCTAGATTCGTTCAAACTTATATATATCAGTATAAATCAAATTTGGCTATTTCGTGATAGAAATAATATGATAACTAAATATTACTACTCCTTTAACCAAATATTACTAAGCAATATTATGATACAGTATCGAATATAATACTATAGAGATTTTAATAATATGTAATTCATTTTAAAAAGGGTGAATAAGTAAAATGATAGTGATTATCTCGGAGTACTAAGAGAGTTAGTATGATTGACTTATTCGGCAAAATGATTGCGGACCTTTTTTCTTTTTGGAAGAAAGGTTGCGTGATACCATAAAGATAACCACGTGATAACCCAAGGGAAATAAAGGCAGTAAAAAAAAGAGGCAGTTGCATTTATGGCAGGAGAAAAACAAAGGAAAAGTGGCTACGTGGAAAAAATTGATGGATTCGTTTAAACTGATATCGCAAAGAATAAATGGCTGTTGAAAAGATGGCAAGAGAAAAAATAAGAAAACATATCTACGTGGAAAAAAGGCTAGATTCCTTTTAACTGATATCTCAAGGGAGAAATGGCAGTTAAAAATAGGCAGGCGAAAAATAATGGAAATGTGTCAACGTGGAAAAAATGGCTAGATTCGTTTAAAATGATATCTCAAGGAAAAAAGGTAGTTAAAAAAAATGGCAGGAGAAAAAAAGGAAAAATGTCTAGGTAGAAAAAATAGCTAGATTCGTTTAAACTGATATTTCTAGAAAAAAAAGGCAGTTGAAAAAATGGCAGGAGAAAAACAAAGGAAAAGGGTCTACGTGGAAAAAATGGCTGGATTCGTATAAACTGATATCTCAAGGAAAAATGCGAGAGGAAAAAAAGGAAAGGTATATAGCTAGGTAGAAAAATGATTAATTTGTTAATGGCTAGAATCCATCGCATGTATTTATGAAAAACGTTCGTTTAGCACTTATTCGTCTCCTTGCTTCAGTTTCCCTTTTCTTAGGAAAGAGCTCCTAGATGAGTTTCGACTGATACTCCTCATCTTCACTTAGATGTTAATGTAAAAGAAGTTAAATTCTCGGAATGTTTCTATAGTGACCAAGGAATCACTCATTAAGAAAGTGAAGAACTCTTACGTTTTGGATGATAATTTTTCAATAAACTAATTAGTAATTAACTATAACCCGCGGATTCCATAATAAATAATTGCAATTCCAACGCATTGAAATGAATTTCAATATACAAAAAAAAAATTTAAAAGGACATTTTATATGTAGTAAATATTAAGATTTTATGAAGAAAAATATAGTAGTCAAATTGATAGGTAAGACTCAAGAGTAACAAATTCAAAACTGCTTAGAAATTTAGAACAAATGATGAAAATATCGATATTTCCTTCCATTTCACAAGAGATCAGAGGCCTTTGATAAACATAGTATTTAGATTTCCATGAATTGTAAGAAGATAAATTCTTGACAGATGTTGGTGTCTGTTGTTGCCTTTATTTAGCTAGAAAGTAATTATTCCGCAATAAAATTATCTTGACTTTCGCTAGGAAGAAATATTCGGCACTTTCCTTTAATCTCCTCGAAATGAGTGTCGTACAAAGAACTCTATTTAAGTTGATCATCCCTCACTACGTGTCAGAGTATTTTACGAATTAACTATTCATATTCTCTGAGAAGATCTTGATCCAAAACTTGTTGTTTTCGCAAGTCAGTCCTTGGTCGGTAAAGAGACAGATTCCGAGGATTTAACTTCTTTGACATTACCATCTAAATGAGGTTAAGATTATGTTGGAACTCATCTAGGAACTCTTTCCGAAGAAATAGGAAAGCTGAGGCAAAGAGACGAATGAGTGGATTCCTCTTGGAAAACGAACGTTTCTCATAAATACTTTTGGATTTTCAAATGTTAAGTCGTTTGGTTGAATAATTAATTTAATTACTGCCCATAATCTGATGAAATCAAAGCGTTTTCTTTGCTACACAGTAATAATAAAGATGATTGTTTGTCAGCCTATGTATTTCGTGAAAATGCATGCACTTTCCGTGTATATAGTGCTCCCTGTAACATAATTTGGTTGTTTACGTAGACATCTTTTATTCTAAGTAGTCTTTGGGTTGTTTAGGGGCACAAAATGGCCAACAATAATTCTGTAATCATATGAAAACGCTCTATTGCTGTTGTGTACATTCAAGTTCAATTAACATTAAAATAAAACTTTAGACAAAACTAATAAATCATGTATAAGGTTTTAACGATTGTGTTTTTATTCAATGTGTCAACATATTTTTCTCTGTAATAAAAAATAATAGGTAAATGCAGACAAAGGCACCATTTAACAATAAAATAACGAGATGAAATCAACAATTAAACAACATAACTAAAAGTAAATAGAAAAAATGATAATACAAAACATGAATTGACAATATTTAAAATATATTTTCAAAAAAGAGAGATCTTTTTTGCAAGTTTTTTTCTTTTTGTTCATTAAGAACTGATCTCTTTTTTCTTTTTAATTTCCTCAACTATTGTTTTATATCTAATCATACATTGTTGCTTGGTCTTTCCATGAACTTTAGCAGATATCCTATCCCATCTTTCTGATATACCCTTTGGAAAATTGAGGAGAGCACTTTCCAATTCCTTTTGTTGCTGCTGAGACCAAATTTCGATCTCTGGAGAGATCTGCAAGCCCTCTTTCTCATTTGTACTTGACTCAATGCTCCCCAACTTACCGCCCTTGGTTTTAGTCTTGGTTTTAACTTCAACGATCTCAGAGGTATCTCGTGTTTCTAATTTATACACTCCATATTCTTCATCGTCATCATTTTCACTGTCTTCTATAGAGGACTGCGTTGCCTCAGAGCCTGGATAGCTCTCAGGTAAGCAATTATCCGATACTAATTTGTCATTCTCAAGAACATTTCCCTGAGTGGAATTTGAAATAGGGACGCAATATCCCATTTCCTTTACTTTCTGTGCCATTTTTGTCACCTCCCATGGGAGCCTCTCCATAATTTCCGCAATCCTCTCCCATCTATCTCTAACTCCACCAGGAAACTTTTTCATTAGTTTAGCTAATCTAGCCAAATCGTCATCCGTCCAAATTTGAAGTGCATTTGCGGGCTGGTTAAAAACTTTTTCAGCTTCTAAAACTAAAATAAGAGGTAAAAATTAGTCTTGGGGTTCACTTATAATTTATATAAGATCAAACTCATTCGGTCCAAGTGTTGTGTCTTGGACCGATTTCATAGTAAAATTCAAATTCAGTCTACACAAAAAATGATGGGTTTTTAATATAAAACAACATTTTCATTGATGTATGACTTTCTTTAGAGAAAAATCTTTTGACATATTCCCCCCCGGTACACAATTTAAGCTTAGATGCCGATCGGTCTAGAAAGAATCAATCAAGAATGAACCATAAAATCATTCGGGTAAGTATTGAGTATTAACACTAGCAAATATATGCTATACAGTTTAATCCTGCCATCGTTATGATTTCAATGAGTTTGTTTCTCATATTTTAAATCCCTTAAGATGATTTAAAAAACAAAAACAAATGTACATTAGAATTTTTCGGTAATACATCATTGAACAAAATCATAAATGATCACTTTTGAGGTCTTGTTTTATGAACTTTTCATTTAGTTCCATTTCCACAGAGCGTTTTACCAACATATATTTTGATTTATTTCCTAGGATAATTATTCATATGTTTCCGTTACATCTATTATGAATTTTTGCAAGGTATTTCTGTGTTTGTACATGTATCTGTATAAATTTTATCAACAATACCTTCCTCGGATTATTAATTAATTTTTGTGAAATAATGGATTAAAAAATATATCCAATAACTAGAAAACAAACTTAATTTGTGGCACCCCAATATAAAAACAATTCCAATTTATCTTTTGTCTTCATATATACATTCAATCCAATATTTCGTATATATATGCATTCGTAATGTAGCATTCTGCTATATTAGTTGTATTCTCGAGTAAATGTAAACGACTGAATAGTTATACCAATTAATAGATTAAGAAATACTCTCTTAAAGAACGTGGAATCAACTTTTATAGCTGAACGCTACATATATTTAAGTCAATTATACAATTTGTATTCAAAATTGTGGAATGAGTTGAGATACCTAGAGTTTTAGCTATATTTGATTTAACAGACTCATATCCATCCCGATATCGCCTTTCAAATAAAATCTGTCAATTTATCATTCTTTAAATATCAATTTTGGCTACTTTGCGTTCAATTTGCGGCACCTCCAAAGGTATAAGAACAATTTGTTGATAGAAATTAAGGATATTTCGTCGAAGAATACAAATGCAATCCACACTGATTTTAGAGGAAAATCCTTCTAGCTTGCTCATGTGTTGACGGGCTACATTTTCTTACTGTCCGATTATTGTAACTTAAAATCAGGTACAGCTTAAATTCAAACATCATAATGCTGTTTTATAGAATAACTTAATGAGACAATTATTTCTATAATAGTGGGCTAAGATTATGAGATTCTTATTCAAAAAAATAAAATAAGTTCTTCTTTCAAGCATAACGACACAGAAAATAGTGTCCTCTCATGATTGTATTTGAATTATGTATTTTAAAAACAGTTTCATTTACATAGATAACATCTATATTATTTTTGCTTTTAAAGTTCAATGGCACATTTTTATGCTCTTGAGTAGAACAGGAGATGCATTTTGTCATAAATACATATCATTAAAACTATCTGTGGATGCATAATTTTATGTCGATATGTTTGACATTTAGATGTTCAAGTTTTATAATCAAATGTTGCTCTTATCTGGATGATTTGTATTAATGTTACTCATATAGGGTAAAAATTGTTTGACAAACGAATTTTGCTGTATAATGCCAATGAAATATTTCGAAAACTCACCCTTTACTTTTTGCTCTAATACTTTCTCTGCTTTATCTGGAGCCTCTTCTCGATAGACTCTCTTTCTCTTGGCCTTCTGTTCCTTTCGTTCTTTTTTCTCTTCTTCTTTTCGACGAATGGCCTCTTCCTCTTCAGCTATTCGTTCCTCTTCTTCCTTTTGAAGTCGACACCGTTCTGAATATATTTCATAAACATATTTGGGCAAATAGGGTAGATTAAACATAAGATATTTCCCTCCACGAAAGAGTTGAAATGGCAAAGTGTCCCAAAAGGTAGGTTTAGGTCCCAGAATGGACTCTTCATGCTCAGCTGGGATATCAGATTTAATTTTTGAGCGTTTTCGTTTATTTTGTGCAGAAACGACTTCCCTGAACGTGAAGCCCCGCTCCCAATAAGCGGCCCAATTGATTAAATACTGACAAAAGCTGACAATGACAAAAAGATAAGCCACACCCTCCGCCAACCCCATTTTACGTACACGTCGATAGTAGAAAATGGGATTTTTCCATGAAGGAAGTCCCTCAACCAGAACCCGATCATAGATTTCTCTCCGTGAGCTCTCCTTGAGCACCTCATAGATGCCCGCAAGGAGACGGAACTGAAGAGCGGCATCTGGAGCAGGATTTTTATCTGGATGAAGTTGAAGAGAGAGGCGTCGATATGCTTTCCGGACTTCTGCAGAGGAAGCATCAGGTGAGAGGCTCATGAATTCGTAGAAATTCTTATCCACTTCTTCCACCAAATCGAAGATCTCCATTTCGTCTTGACTCCATCCTCCTTGAGCTTGAGTCACACTCGAGTAGAACGCGAGGATGAGGAGGATACAGAAAGAACGGACTCCTAACATGTTGTGGGTCTCGCTCCTACTGCAACTTATTGGCGCTGCTAAGACCTTGAGCAGACCCTTCAACGTCAGCATCGCCTCGTCATCAGCGTCATCTATATACATCCTATGACGTCATTTAATAACACTTCTTATCTTCCTGGACTACTCCATATACTCACTACAAAACCTATGCCCTACCTACATAAATCAAACCATCACTATCATTTTATACACGCACCCCGAAAAAATAGTTATGCATACGTACATATTAAATAACAAACAAACATCCAATATTGACCAACAACCTCCTCTCCTCCACAAATGTTTTCCGCCATTTTGGTTTTATAATTGGTCTTCACTTCAAATCACAATCCTTAAGGGTAATTATATATATTTTTCCAAATAATACAACAGCTTTGAAGACAGTTATTATATAACTTCTTCCTGTTAAATTATATAAATGATACTTACGTAGTACATCTCTGGAAAGAGGTTGCGCAACTTATTCTTAAATGACGTCCTTTGTTGCGTTAACAACTTATTCAATGCTCCCAGCTTCTCTCTCCTGAGTAGACACCATTTTGACTCATGATGATTCATGGAGAGTTGAAGTAGAACTGCAACTCGGTGCTACGGAGCTGAGGCTGCCAATGGACTTTATTTTTCTAGAATGAATATCCTACTTACAAAATATGCCTTTCCTGCAAATGGTTAAAGGGGAATTTGCAGATTTGAAAGGGGCTGCCCATGACTTTTGTTACTATGCACACTGTAAGAGGAAGTTAAACATTTTATACACTGAATAGATATATCATATGAAATAGGTATCAATAGGAGCGTAAGCTGAAGCTTACGTAGAAAGGGGTAATCTTTCTCGATTGAGCTGAATTTGCCTCATTAAACGTGTTGAGTTTGAAATGAAGGGTATAGACACTGCAATTGCCAATTCCTCTTGATTGAAGAGTAGTTACTTATTTGAGGGAAGGGAGAAGAATTCAAGTCAGCGGTTAAAAACAAGTTGCTCTTTTTTATTGAATTCACTTTACGCGCCCCCCTCCTTGAGAATCATATGACCATAGTCCATTATGGTATTTCTCATTTGAAGACCCTTCTACCACCATCATCTTTGAGGACAAGAATGACGACGACTACTACTAATACCTAAATCATGGAAGAAAATGAAGAGTTTCTTTTAACTATGGAGGATCTACAAATCTTAACTTTCCTGCTTAGGATCTCACAATAGTAACTACAAGTGCCTCCTCTTCATTTCACTTTGAAACTACGTTCCAGGCGAACCTTTGATAATCATTATAATTATACAAGCAGCCTTCATAATTAGAATACGAATATGTCCACTTCAACATCCTCTCCTCAATCCACCTCATCCATCAAGAATTTCATCCGCTCTGTGAAATGCGAACATTTAGTGGCGGGATTCAGTGGAGGAGTCCTTTCTACAATTGTTCTTCATCCCTTGGATTTACTTAAAATTAGATTTGCTGGTAAAAAATATAGATATGCATTGCTGAGATGCAATGAATTAATAATTATAATTCATATCTTTGAATGTTCCTAAATAAGCAATTCATAGTTTTTAATTTAATATTAATGTAGATTACTTTTTTCTAGTGGACGATGGAAAAGAACGAACTCGACCGAAATATCTCGGACTTAGACATGCTATATCTTCCATATTTAAACAAGAAGGTCTTAAAGGATTTTACAAGGGAGTCACTCCAAACATTGCAGGCGCCGGAACGGCATGGGGACTTTATTTCCTATTGTAAGTGCAATTCCTGGCTCTAGAGCAAAATCTGGGTATCAAGTGCAGTACTATGTTTTGAGACATAGAGGGTCATAAAGTTTTCAAAATCAAGATATAAGTGGAGCAATAGTAACTACGCTACATTTTTGTAACATTGATTTTAATGAAGTGTTTTAAATATTTCCTTATTGTATTGGTCAAATATCTTGCTTTGGGGCCCTCAGATTAATTTTATAGGAACCTTACTAACTAATATTCATATTATTCTCTTAAATATTATGCAGCTACAATAGGGTTAAATCCATTCAGCAAAAAGGCAATACGCAAACCCAATTATCTCCTGCTGTACATATGCTTTGTGCCTCTGAAGCTGGTCTACTAACCTTAATACTTACAAATCCGATTTGGGTGATTAAAACTAGGCTGTGCTTACAATTTGATTCGTCTTCAAAAAATAACCCTGATGCTTACAAGGGAATGTTTGATGCCTTCAGAAGGATTCTCAAAGCGGAAGGCCTCCCTGGGTTATATAAGGTAAGTACTTCAAGTAAGCGGAAGGTTCTAATCTATATTATATAATTAATTAATTTTTAAAAGGGTTTTGTACCGGGTATATTTGGTGTGTCTCATGGTGCCATTCAGTTTATGATCTATGAAGAATTCAAGTGTGCCTACAACAACTATTTGAAGAAAAGAATAGATTCCAAATTGGTTCGTAATATTGATTTTAATTCTATATTATATGTTATCTACAAGTTGAAATCCGAAAAGAAGGAGATCGTACAAGCTGCAATCTCTACGTTTCATAAAGTCTTATGTCATTTTAATACTGACAATTAATTGATTCTATGATTTCGCCATTAAAAGGAATAATTTATTATGTATTTATGAGTCATGGAACTGTGGGCATTTGAACTCTAGTATGCGCCACAGAATACTAATCATAAGATCAGTTATACCTTGGTACTTGTACGACTTATTAGTTGGTAGAATTTTGTTTCCAAGAAAAACACATGTCCTCTTTTAAGTTCAATAACTTTTAAGGACTCCAAACTGTTTACATTTTTACTTAGAGTACCTAAATTATATATACAATTGATTGCCTTCCTTAGCCTGACTACTTTCAAGTACACCTAAAAAAATCCCCAAAAAAACTTTCCCGCAATGTTGTTTCAACATCTTTGTAAACACTCTAGGAGTGGATGACAAACCCAAATCACATCACCTTTTTACCTTTCCAGAGAAACTCACTCTATCTCTCTTTCATTTATCCTACATGCATGGTAAGCATTTGATAGATCCAAAGCACATGAAAAATAATCCCACTTCAACCACTGTTTTAATAACAAAACGGATTCCTTCTTAAATTTAGATTTTACCAAAAATCTATTTAAACCCTTGAGGTTAGGGTTCATTCTCCAGTATATGCCGTCTCTTTTCTTAATTGAAATTACCCTCGAGACTGTTTTTATCTCAGTTATATTATCCTGAACCTCTTCTAGTCCTCCAGCACGCAGCAACTCTTCAATTTTAATATCAACTGCTCACTGAGCTGCTCTGTCTGTTTGAAAGTCCTATTATCCACATGTTACCTTGCCTCCACAGAATGAATCATGTTTTCCAAATTTCCTTGCTTTGATAAATTATTCATTAACTCTATTGTCAAGCAAACAAATTAACTTGACTAAATCCCCACTAATTAGTTAATCTAAATAGCTTTTATAATCACAAAAAAATGGCCGTTTTTCACAAGTGGATCATAGGTTTTACAAACAAAAGGAAGTGCTCCTTGGAATAAACTTGTTGTTGGAGTCCCGATAGAAATTATAACCTATAATTTTCCTCAATAAATCCTGATATAAAAGGGATACCCGAAATATTTCTCCAGTTTTCCACGAAAAGATTTTGACTACCCAACAGAGCATTTAAAAATAAATAAGACAATTGTTTATCTACTACTTATTTAATTATTTAATTTCATGCATTAATCATGGGTAAAAATATGAAAATACTAACAGTTCCTATAGAGCATTCTATAGCGAATTGTGCTCGAGTCCTACGATTGTACTGTAAATTTTTCATTTCTTTAATGCATGTTGTACGCAACATCTTTGCTAAACGACGGATATTTAAATTACATTTTTTTGTCTAATTATAGGAAACCTATGAATATTTGGCATTCTCTGCTTTGAGCAAATTTATTGCAGCCTTGACTACGTATCCTTATCAAGTTGTAAGGGCTCGCCTTCAAGACCGTAATTCCCAATATACAGGATCTTGGGACTGCGTTAAACATACTTATAGGTATGAAGGATTTAAGGCCTTATATAAAGGAATGGTTCCTTGCTTGATGCATTCAATGCCTAACGTTTGTATTGTATTCTTGGTCCATGAAAAAATCACACATATTTAGAAATACATTCAGTTTTTTTTTATAATAAGCATTACTCGTTTGGAGGTGTATATTTTGTAATATTGGATTTTTATTCATTATAAAAATAAGAACTGTATTTTGTTAATATTAATCGATCCTTTTTTAACGATATTAATCCCTTTTTATTTGTTAAGTATAGCTTATAAAAATAGTCTAGTTGTATGTGTGTATATATATATATATCTAGCTTGCATATATAAAAGAATTATTTCTGAAAAAAATGACGAACAAATCTTTAAATGCTAATTAAGTTCTGTATTATCAAGCTCACTTTTCTTTATACTTTGAAAATAAATAAATAAAATAAACAATCATAAATTACTCTCCGTTTCAATATCTTTCAGGGATGAATCGTTTCGTGGATTTTATAAAGGACTTGTACCAAATCTTATGAGAGTGATCCCTGCTACTGCAATAACATTTCTTTCCTATGAGTCCATTGTGGGATATTTCAAAGATTGAGCTTAAATACTGCTACCTATTTTTTTTTTTTTTTTTTTTTTTTTTTTTTTTTTTTTTGTAGTTAACCAATTCGTTTCCGTTATACGAGTAAAGGACCAAAGTTGATCTTTAAGTTAATACAGATATTTATTTTTAAAATAGTATGATGTTACTGTAGTCTTTATATAGTTTTCAAACGTTTTGATTTGATTGTCTCGTAGATTTATTCTGTTATCTATTTCATTGTTTGTTCTCATTTGAGTTTTAATATATTTCCAACTTTTGAATCGTTTGGATCATGTAGCTTAGTTTTTTAGGATTCCAGTCAAATATGCGGACCTTTAAATCCACTTTCTTTCCAACATCATAGAAAATATTTGTACTCAAATGGTGCTTTTCTAAACTTTCTTACTTAATTGACCTTTGCTATTATTATTAACGAATTGACTGCAATTTGTACCATCTCTTAGTTCCTGAATAAACATGCAATATAGTTGTTGAAATACATATTAATATCAATATTTGAAATAATGATCATTATAATTTTTTTGAGCAATAATTCATTTGTGTTGAAAATGAATTATTAAGTTAATTAACTAGTAATTCAACAAATAATGAAATATTCTTCATTTAATTAGTAACGATTATTTTTAGTTCCATGGTTTTTTAATTGAATAAAATGATTGGAACATTATACAGTGTTGAATATTTTGGTTATGGGAAGAAAACTATTACTCGAGCCCAGAATTGAATCCCTTGAATGTATCTGTTTAACATTCCATCCGTCAAGAGTGATTGAGACTAGATATGAGAAGTTTTGAAAATGTAGAGTGAATTTGCATCTACCTATACATGGAGGACTGTTTCCAAGTGCTCTTAGACCTAAATGTGGAGTCCGTGTTTACATTGTTCTAGTGGTTCCTTTAGTTGTATGTCGATTAAAAATGCGCACTTTAAGTCTTAAATATCATAATTAAAGTTATAATATGATCTGTTATTGTTGTAATGGGTTTTTGAGGATGCAGGGCTCTTTGGAACCATCTCAAAGTAAATCAATATCCCTAAAAGTTTGGTCAATGGGTTCTGTGAGGTAACCGACTCTATAAAACATGAATTGAATTCGAAACTGTCAGTGCTACAAGTTATTGTTATTTTTTTCAGACTATTTTAATTATCTCACATTTTGATTTCGTTAAAAGGGTATTAAAGTTAAAACTATAACATAACAACACTCAGGTAAATTGAATCCACACTAATCTAGGTACAAGTATTACCGAAAAGTTCTGGAAATATTTCAGAGTTGACTAGTGAACTGATTATTATAAATTAAATATCAGAATCGGATTAATTAATGATTATACGGAGTACATTTTGTTAGGGCCCATTTAAAAAAAAATAGGAGCACCCAACGGCTTACTCTCCATTCAAAAGATCTCAAGGCGTGATAATAAAATCATTCATTATACGAGCTTAAAGTATCTATTTCCAATATATTGCAAATTTAAAGTAATTATATCCATTAGTAAAATTTAAGAGTCAAAATAATTGGTTTATAATAAAAAAGAATAACAATTACACCATCAAATAAATTTATAACTTGATAATTCAATTTTTTTTTAAGAATTCATTCGCTTTATTGTTAATTAATATATATTAGTTTTATTTTGTAAAGTTATAAAATAAAATCAATCTTTTGTATTTATTTAAATTTACAACAACATGTACACAATCAAATTAATTATTATATTCATACTCATACTTAATCACTTGATGAAAGAATGATGGGGAAAAACGAATAAATAAATAATAATTATAAAACTTTAACTGCCAATTTTTGAAAAATAGAAGAAGGTATCTTCTTTTTTTCCATTTTTTATAAATAAAATTGTCTTTTTTACGTGTATATATTATAACAATGTTAAATATTAGTGCTTCATTGTCTATTTAAAGAAATTTTAAAACAAGGCTGGCACAGTTGAGTCGAGTGAAAGTTTAAATATCATCACGATCAATCCAGTCATAAAGCAAAAACCGTGATAATTTTCAAAAAGAGATCAACAACCAATACCAAGACTTGACCTTCCGTTGTTGGCGTAACTACTATTTGTAGTCTCCTTTATATTTATACGTATTAATATTAAGTGCGAAAGTAATATTTTCAAACTATTGGGTGGTATCAATTGGCTTATTATTGGGCGGAGAAACCAAGTTTGATAATTCCGATGGTGGTCCCAAAATAGTCGTATCAGGACAAAAAGTAGTTAGCTTTGGCTTTGAAGTATTATGCTTCAAAGATGATGGTTTGCTTATGTTTGAAGTGTTGGGTACATGACATATTTGAGGTGGAGGCAAAAGAATCGATGTTCCTCCTCCATTTCCACTTCGAACCTTTGGAACTCCTGCAAATGAATAAGGAACACACATATGTATTTAAAACCTTGTTTAAGTCAATATGATTATGAATTATACCTTCTTGAACAATAGATGAATGCAAACGACAGTTGGAGCGATTTATAGTACGACGACCTAACGTTGCAGAGTTTATTTCACTATTCGAAGGCACCGATGTAGAAGAATACCCCGAGGAAGAACCTCCTGAAGATGAACCAGCTGATGAAGAAGGTGCATGATGTCTAGGAAGTGTGACACAAGTTCGATTATTTCCATCGATGCCCTTTATATCTGATGAATTCGATTCGTTTCCAATGAAAGAAATTACCCCTTCTCCTCTGTATGATGCTGTTGAGGTAGGGACTTGTAAAATGCGTATGGATTCTGTCAGATTTGATCGACGACTAATTGAGCCAGCAGATCCACTTCGACTTCCATTTCTATTGCAACCATCTATAAAAGAATAAATAATAATGATCTATAATGTATATGAAAAAACCAAGTAGGTATTTTCGAAAACAGAGATGTCTATTCGAGTCACAGGATTCAAGTCAATAGAATTGTGCTTTAAATTAGTACCATCTTGTAGTCAACTTAAGGGTGGCATGCTTTATGTGACTATAGAGGATTTGAGTCCTCTTAATTAAGTTATCTGACAAGAGTACACATCTCTGTTTGAAAGTCATTGTTGACCAATTTCGAATTAAATGGAAATTAATTTGAAATACAAACCTTGAGTCAGTGTTTCACTTTGCAATGAAACGCTACCTAATTCGGTTTCACAAGATGTTTCTTTACGACCCATACCATGACTGGAAAATATTGAAGTATGGGCTGGTGATGTGATTCCAATACATTTTAATCTTGATCGACAGAAGAAAAGACAAACAAGAAACCAAATATTGACCTTTAATGAAAATTATTTAACAATTAAGAAATATTTACACTTAAATAAATACAATAAAATCAATTATGTTACCGTCAACAAAACGACTCCAATACCAATAGTCATATACATGGCCTGGCGATTGGCTTGAGCGGAGGCTTGTTCAAGTCGTAAAATTGTTTCATCCCCATCAGAAAATCCATTAGAATTTCCTAAATGCAATTGCACTGGAAGACAAGTTGTTGAAGGAGCTCCAGTTGTGCTTATTATTGATTCCAAGTAATTTCGATTAACCTAATTAAATAAAAAGCAATTACAGAAATGGATCATAAACAATTATCTACTTGATATCCATGTGAATATGATGATGGTCGTACGACACCAATAAAAAGTTCAGGGTTGTCATGATTCATGAATGCGTTGTGTTGAGGAAAGATGTTGTTTTCTCCTGCACCATGAAGTTTTGGAACCAAATTTAACCATATGGACATAGTGTGAAGTCGATAATGATGACGCATAACCATAGTTGTATCTTGAAAATGGATCAGATTTAAAAATAATATATGATAATTACTAATTACTAGGTAGGTTTAGTTAGTTTATCAAAATAAATATTTTCATTACGGTACTAAAAAGGAATTCAAATCATATTTTTATGACCTTTAATTCTATGAAAAATGATAGATATCATTAACTCCACCCCACTGATTAGTCTGAATTGGTAATAACTTGTAATCTAAAAAAATTATCTGCTACATTAAAAAAAAAAAAAAATATATATATATATACCAATGTCTAAATATTTCTGAGATTTCATGTCATAAGTTTCCCATTGCGCAAGACTCTGAGCTGGATCCTCCAAATTCTTATTTCGTTTGAATAATGTTTTAATTGAATTTGGATAATTCGGGTTCCTAATACAAGGGAAAATAATTATATAATACATAGTTTTAATAACGACTAACAATGGATTAGATAGATACCCCGATATAGCAAAATTAGACCAATATACGATTAAGTTTTGGGCCAATACTCCTTGTTGACTGTTGAAAGGTGAATAAAACGATGTCAGCTCAGGGGCAAAAGGAAGTCCTAATACAATCGGTAACATAGAGCCGTGTTGACTTCTTCTAAATTCGTTCAATATAATTTCTTTAGAAGTCTCCATAGAGGGATCATTTCGAAAGGTTTCTTGAGTTGTGAACTAAGACAAATATATTAAATTAAAAAATATTTAGTTTAGTTTAAAAATATTTTTTAAAATCCGTTAAATAATTTCTATTTTAAATTTATCGTTTTAAACTAAGAATTTTATATAGAAAATCAAAGGACAATCACTAATATGTCTATGACTTTTAAGAATAAAGATGAGTTATTGGATTATTGGGATAAAGCCTACGAAAAGATGGAAGGATTTGTTTCCAAACATTATCAGAATGGAATAGCATGCTTTTTGCCAGTGGTAATTATCGTTATTCTTATTGTGGTCCTGAGCCTTTTGCCACAGGTACAAAGGTTCTTAAAATTAGCCGTGAGTAATATTAGGAATCAATTATACTTTGCTGCTGGAGCTTTAACCATATCAGCTTTATGCGGAGGTGGAATTGGTACTTATTGTCATTCCACTTATTCTACTGGATGCAATTCTCGTATTGGAAAGTTAACAGCATCTGGAATATCCACAGGAGTTGCAGTTATTATAGCAAGTACTATAGGAGGATTGACTCTTGCCATTAGTAAAAAAACAGAGCCAAACAGAGCTACTCAAGGGCAACCACGGTTAAACTATTCAGCTCAAACTCAAAGGCAGCGAGTAAATTGCCCACAAAATCGAACAATATACCAAGAGCCTATAGAAACACCACCTGATTTGACTAATCAAATGCCACCAGCGCCTTATAATGCACATTTGCAGAATAATAGCTCAAATGATTTATCTGACTGTCCAATAACAACCCCAGAATCACAAGAAGTTGTTTCTCAAAATCCATCTGAATGTCAATTGGAAAATAAAGGACCAACTGATGCGGAAGTTTCACCCTCAATGATGGAAAAACCTAAAACCCTTGTAAATATTCCTAAAAATACTGAGCTGCCTTCAACAGTAGCTGGAAAGCGAAATACTCAAGGTACAGCAATAAAACGTCGGAATCGAGGTACATCAAGGATTAGTAGCCGAAAATCAAAAGGTGAACTCTCAGCCACGATTGAATAAATAGTGATTACATACATTTTTAGAACAAATTGAAAATTTAATTATGATAATAAATTACTTTCACGGTTTGTGTATCGCTTAATTATGTTTAACTTACTGTAGACTTTGAGGAATGAGTATAAACATAGAGATAGGTTTTAAAGCCTGATTCATTGCACCAATTTGCCGATTGAAGGATTGGGCCAACATATAATTTATCCGTAAGTGCTTTTGAAGTTTGCCACAACATTTTTTTGTGGATTAATCTTATGATCTCCCATGACAGCCATCCAATCAGTATATTCATTTTGTATTGTAGCAAAAATTTCATTGAGATGGTATGTGTATGTGTTACGGATTAACGTCCGAAAGTATCGATCCTTTCCTCCTGGTCCAATGCCGAAACGTGTCTCTGAATCTGAAAATATGTTGTTTGTTTCGTCTTCAACCATTCCAATTATCACTTGGTATGAAGGTGAACTGCTTCTTTTGTGCGTTGGAGCAGTGTTGGAACCGAAATTCCATGGAATTAATATTCCATCTCTCGAAGGTCCCATTGCCGTTAAAAAAAGATGGCTCTCCAAAATTAAATTTAGCCAGATCTTTAATTCTTTTTTGCCGTAGACAAGTAATTATATCTAAATGATCGTTAAGCATATTTCTGAAATAAAAAAATATGTTACAAATATAGTTCAGTTTTTTTGTATTTGTGGTAACCTGTCAACAAAAGCATGTAACAATCAATGAGTCTGAATTAATTTTGTATTCTTTGCTATTGTTTTGATTAACCCTTCAAAGGTATTGCAAATTCAACTTAAATGTCACAAAAAATTCTTACTATAACTAAAGAATAAATGATTGATTAATTATATTTGAACGATTCTATCGAAGCCAAATATATTCTAATAAATTAAAATTAAGGCTTGGTTAGATTACATAATCCCAAAAATTTGGATATAAGGCACTTAATTCACAAAAATAATATGGTAATAAAATATTAGGGGAACTTAAGAATTTCGATTTATATCAATTTTGATCAAAATCCATTTTGTGTTGACGCACACCATTTTTCAAATTACCTTGGAATTGTACAATTTAGATGCGCTGATAATTGTACTGCATAGTGAACTGGATCGTTTACAAGGGCCCAATCACTCATGGCAGATCCTGACATCAGTATTGCTCGATGAAATAATCCTATAAATATAAAATAAATATTATATACATCATTTATCCATCCACATAATTATATGTATTAAAAATGATGCTCCAAGAGTATTTAACATTAATAATGATAATAATTATTATTTAAGTAATGATTGAAAATAAAATACATTTTTGCTTCCTTTGTTGTAACTTTTCCATCTTTAGCATTCTTAAGGAAAATATATATTTAGGATCATGTTTTTGTATTAAGTTTTTGTCTTTATTTACTTCACTTTCATTTTAAGTTAAACCGGACATATAAAGAGTTTGTAAAAATTAGCAGTGACCAAGCAACACTTCTTCTAAAGATCCCAAGACAATTGTGGGTAGTGCATGCGCTACTTCATTTTAATTTGAATGAAGTTAAATGAACTCGGACATGGTGTACATCAAAGATCAATTTATTCAATATAGATAGAGGGACATTCTTTGTTAACTTGGCTACAATGACAGCCTCCACTGGAAGGCTGCGCACATATACGCGACGCAGCAGCGTCTGATCATCTTCCACTACATATTCATGAATGACTGGAGGGCAGCAATGTTGCTGTGGTGGACTCTGCAGGCTTTAGACTCCATTTGCTGTCAGATATTGTAGTAGTCCATAAGGTTAGCGTCCGAGCTTTAAGGGTATGTTTGAGATCATTAAGAAGACTCCGACAACCTTCCAATTGGAATTGCTTTTGTGCCAAGAACACCCTCTTCTCAAACCTCTTTGACTCCCCACACCTCCAGCAGCTTGACGATGTCCGAGCCTGCGCGGATCAAAGTTGTAATCTCCAACCCTTTTGTTTCAATCTTTGTCCAGAAGTAAAATATAATTGTTTACAATATCTCGTTTGAAAGATAACAACGACTAATTTTATTAATATGTCCAATTTTAGATATTGAGATACTACAAATATCTCAAAAATACAGTTAAAGACAGAGGTGTATAAAATATGCCCTAGAGAGCGTTTTTCTAGTTGGTAACCTGAACATGATTTTTTATTTTCCAAGGCTCCCATCATTATTATTTAATTTTTGAGAAGGGAACATCCAAATATCAAGTAATAACTAGTCTTTCTTGGACTCAGAGCAGAATTGAGTATTGCCATCAGAGGAATTCCACCCTATATGTCCTTGATATATACAGAATGGGATTTGGATTTCCTTCCTTCCTCTTACGGCTGATTGAATCTGATCTAATATATCGTCTAAACAGATAAGCTGCTCTCCTTCCAACCATTCTTTGAATAGTCAGGATTACAGATTTGCATGAAATTAGAATTACATTTCTAATAGTACCAAAAAAAAAAAAAAAAAATCCAACTTAGGAATATTGTTGTGATTAGTGTTTAAAAAAGGGATCGAAGATCTGATGAGATCCATTTTTTTGACTCAGTCTATGATTCCCAGCCAATATGACATAAGTCAACATTCATTATGAATGATTGAATTACCACGTAGTAGAGTCTTATCGGAGGTGAATGTTAGGGATAAAATCCGGGCTGAATGTTAGATGCTAACAATTTTTGCTGGGAATCAAAGTAAGCTTTTGAAATTTGAATGAATGATTTTCCTCGAACTTTAGTATAAATTATGTTTGTATTATTCGACAAATTACCGTCAATTTATTTTAACAAAAACAAATTATTCTTATTAGCCACTTGGGTGCTTTGGAAATTCCACTTAAAGAGACCAAAATTGATCGTGAGAACGAAAAAATAAGAATTGAATGACATTATTTGAAAGAACACATCAAGGGTAATAAAATTATTATTCAAAAATACAGTTTCTAAACTATAGCTAAAATTCAACGCTATCTAATCTCATCCCACAAATTTGAATACAAGGCCTGAAAGTGACCCAAATATGTCTAAGAAATTTTGGGCCATAAATAAATAAATTGTAACTTTGTCATTTTTCTTGATTTTTTTTCAAGACTTTTTTCATGTTCTTCTTCTCCTTTTTATTAAATTAATGCTTTTTCTACCTACTTAAAGTATAAATTTAAATCGTGAAAAATAAAAGTAAACTCCAATTTATTCAAGTGAAACAAATGACAATTAAGAATGTAATTTATGTATGTATTTGAATTTTCCTTTGAGAAAGAAACACCCATTCGATGTTGCTAAGACAGCTTTTAAATTACAACTTTTGTTGTTATAGTCTTGGATTCATGAATAACGACACTTTTTTCTTTAGTGCAAGGAGAAGGCAGGAACAAGACTTATGGGTTTACCATACGAATTAATATCAGAAGCCTCTAAGCGAAGGCTCAAGCTCACCCAAACAACAGATAAATTACACCAATGCATAACATAAGTTCAAATGACCATTTGTCATATTTTTATGGTAAAAAAAAAAGAAGCAAATATTAAATTGGAATAGTCAAGCATATATATATACCATATATAAAAATCAGGCCTGTGAAATTCATGAGTCACAGTTTTTAATACATTATTTAACTCCAATATCAAGCCTATCATAGGCCTCTTCTTTTTTTAGGTATATGTTTACAATCGACTATTTGAATCTAATACATCAGTGTTTTTTCATAAAAATATTACAAATGGTTGAGGATTGCCTTATGATCTTAAGTTAGTGTCATTCTAGTAATTTCTCCGTTCTTCTACACCATTTAGGGTGAATGTGCTTGAGTCTTAGCTTACAAGTTTAGATTATTATTTATTATATTGTTTTAAGAGGGATAAGTAGTGATGTATATCCCGTGTAATTTGTAATCTGAAGAATGAATTTTCTTTTGCGTAACAGTTGCCATTATTATTTAATTCTGAGTGATTAATATCCTTTCCTCAATTGATTCAATTATATTCAAAACCTGATTGAACATTCGTTTGTCCACATAAAAGACGGTGCGTTCCCTGAGGAGTTATAACTGTAAGTCTCTGTTGGACTCAGAGTAGAATTCGGGATTGACATCAGGGTAATTCTTGAGAATGTCCTTGTTTATTTCCTTCACTCCCTTGTCATGGCTGATTGAAGCTGACCTCCACCAAAACTTTCTTCAAATTGTAAGGGTTACCATATTGATTTTCGGTTTCTCATTTTTTAACATGCCCATTGTACACATGATTGTCATCACTACCCATGATGATATTAATATCAGCTGCCTGTTACAGGTGTGTGCGTCTAAAACTGAACACTCCTTTAAATTTTACGTCTTGAGGGCTTGACGAGGGGTTCTCTTGTAGACCTTAAGGTCAAGATCTTTCTTAACTAGCCGTTCCATGGTCCTTTTGCCGACGTTGAACTCCCTGGAGAGGCCGTTGACGGTGCCTCTTTTGCCCTCTACATACTTTTTCACGGCAGCAATCATTTCGTCCGACCTTCGAGGCCTTGATTTAGATCTTGTGGTCGTCTCAGGAGTCCCTTTGGCTACCACACTGTTAACAGTAGTGCGGCCCAAAGTTCAATACCTTGGCAATTTCAGTGGGAGTTTTTATCGCGCGGAAAGTTCCAAAATTGCAACTCGACGTCTCTCCATATTATCGCCTGTTGTTTCACTGTTGCTATTTAGATTTTGCTGGAGTTTTGTTTATAACTAGTCAAGGCCCATGCCTATAAGTATAAATCGGGCTCAACTCAATAAAATCACGAATATGTGCATAGCGTAAAATTTAAAGGAGTGTTTAGTTTTAGACGCGCACACCTGTATATGTTTTTGTAAGGATAAACTGTATTAGTGCTTTAAAGAGGGAAACCTTCTAGAAAAATATTATAATTGCATTTAAATTCAAATATATTTCTCTCATTACGCATTTTTAAATCCATTTGCATGTAAGATAGGCGAGAATTCTTCGTTTTGAGGGATATATTAAAACACCCACGACCAATTACATAATGAAATTTTTTTCTTTAAAGACATCCCTTCTTGATTCATACCGATAATATCAGTTGGCATATACGTTGTTGACCTATTAGTAGTTTGTTTATATACCCTAGGATAGTGGTGCCATCTTTGATTTGTTGTTATTTTGTATAATAATTTGTTTATTACGACAACTTTGTGGATCTGCACTATCTTGAGGATATTGATGGATTATGTAGTTTGCTCTTACTTTATTGGGATGTCAACCTGGGCTAAAGAACGGGAGTCTACCAAGTTTAGAGGACACCGATGAGTTTATTTTTTGTCTATTTATCAATACTCTGGTAGGGCTTTCAAATCTATTTAGCTCCGAGGCCTATCATTAGCCTATGTCGGTTTGAGTGCAACATGACACTAGGAGTGAATAAGGAAGAATTTATGTTGATCAAGGGTACTGTTAGGATTCTTAAACAGAACGAAGGAGAAATATTATTATTTTAATATATAAAAGTTTTAAAATCTGAGAGATGGGGGCTTTTTGGAGATTACACAAAATCTGAGGGGGCATTTCCTCTCCTATCCCCTCTAAAGGTGCCCATGATGCGTATTCTAAATGTATCACCGACTTATATGCATAAGTATTCGTATGAATAGTGATAAAAATCCTGTGTATTTTAGGGATGTTAAAAGAAATCAACTGAAAATCAACATGGTAACCCTGACAATGTGAATAATATTTTGAAAGAGGGCAGTTTTGCAGCCATGAGGATTAATTAGATCTGCTACAATCTGCTGTGCCGAGGAAGGAGATGGAGAATGTAATAAACTAGGACATAGACAAGAATTACTCCGATGCCGATCCTGAATTTTACTCTGAATCCAACAAGGATTTACAATTATAACTCCGTAACAAATCCTCAGGGTTATGCTCCGTCTTTTATTTGTACACACGAATGTTCAATCAGGGTTAGAATATCATTGAATTTAATGGAATAGGAAGTTCACTACTCAGGAGTTTAATAATAATTAAAGCAAAAAAGCTGAAGAAAACAAAATTCATCCTTTAAATGACCAATTCCAAAAAACTGGGTGAGTTAAAAAATGAGTAATGTTGCCTATTAGGATGTCCCGTTTGCGAGATTATATTTTTGTAACTGCTTCAACCCCTGTCTAAACTCATACTGATAAAAAAATAAGGTTCCTAAAGTTGCTCGCAACTTGATGGATTTTTAGTACATTCCAGTACTCTGGAACAGTTTCCATATCTAACACATATTTCAAATTTTTATTAGTGCTCTTTGATTTGTTTAATGTTGAGCTGAAAATATCAAAGAATCAAAGATATTAATAAAATAGGAGAATTGTCTGGAAAAAATGCGAATGAGTTCATATTTCCTTTATTTCCTGACCCATGATTAAAATTCAAAATGGAGTAAAAGTTTAAAATCAAACTGGAATATTGTTATTTTATACAAACAGTTCTTCAAGAGCTTTATGTATTTACAATGAGAAGACTAAAGGCATATAGTTCAGTTAAACGTTCGCAATTTCCTCTGCCCTCATCCCATCCCCCTAGAAACCGGTTTTACACACACACCCTAGTGGAGAGTAAAGAGACTATAAGGAAAAGAGGCGAGGCGTCATGTATATCAATCAAAAATGGTTTTTTAAAATCTCTAATTCTGATTCGTCTAAAATTTGGTATATGCCCTACTTTCAATTATGTAAATCCGGTGTGTTTTTTAGCTGACCCGTTAATTTGTAATTGGTAGTATTAAGAAGGAATTTTAATTTCCTTCGCAGTTGTACTTATTTTTTAATTCCTGAGTAGAGAACATCCTTTCTTAAATAGATTTCATCATATTCAAAACCGGATTGTACATTCGTGTGTGCTCCTAAAAGACGGAGGAGCGTAACCCTGAGGATTTGTTGGAAAGTTATAATTGTAAGTCATTGTTGGACTCAGAGTAGAATTGGAGTAATTCTAGCAAATGTCCTTGTTTATATCCTTTTCTCCTTCCTCTCTTGTCACAGCTGATTGTAGCTGATCTATTGAAACGTCATGAGCATTATTCTCTCTCTCCTTCAAAATATCTTGATTTCAGGGTTGTTGTTTTTGGTTTCTTTTTTTTAACATCCCAATCAAAGCTGGATTTTCACCTTTGCCTATTTTCATATTTTGCGCAGTTCATTGTTATCACGTCTTTTGACTAAGATTCATCTAATTTAATTTAATAGAAAACATAGTTTCGGACAGGGGTACGTATTTTTTTTAGAATACACCAGAAACATAAACTATTAATTCCAATTTTTTTTTAGATGAAACACCCTTTATGTAGACATACATATATAGAGATAGATCAGAAAGGTTAAATATTTTTTGGCAGTTTTTATTCGTATAAGGCTTTATTTTGTAATGGATACATTAAATATATGATATAGCTGAAATGTTAATCATACTTTGATGTAGATTAATTATATTAAGTATAAAAAAAAAACCCCAAAGGGTCAATTTACTTCTTTGTTCTTCCAAGGGTCAATAAGTCACTTTTATCTATTGCTGGATTTATTAACTAATTTGTAAAACAAGCTCAAATGTTCTTTCTAGAGAGTAGCATTCTAGCCATAAATAAAACTTACTCAGAGAGTGTATTTTTAAAAAAAGGAGATATTTTAATTATAATAAAAAAAAATGACTATTATAACATTTTTTAATATCACTTTTCTTTGCGAAAAAAAAGCCACTAATTTGACAATTAAAGCCAAAATAGCAACTATATACAAAGTATTGTTAGGTGGATGCAAAGAAAATCTAAAAACGCTAAGAATCAGATATAGCTATTACTAAAAACGGCTAAAAATCAGCTATTTTTTATCACAAACGGCTATTTTTTTTTGTAGATATAAATAGTTCAAGGCTAATAATTTACAAATTTGGAAATGACGTGCTCATGAACCCAAAAAAGGGGTTATGTACTAAGTACTTAGACAGGTAGAGGTTTTTTAAGATTGTAAATAAAAGCCATAATAAAGTTCTTAAAAGTGGCCCTTTTTACATGGATAATACCTCCTTCCACTTTTGAAAATGCTTTACTGCATTACGGTGCGTCTCTAAAGTTGAACCACCCCTTGGTATACTGTCAGCTGTTATTACAGTGAAACTTTTGGTTTCCAAGTAATTAATTACACAGTATTTGCACACCCAAAAATTAAACCCATAACTTGTCATTGATATGACGGATATCAATAAGAAATCGGCTAAACTATTGCAAAGATCACCTAAGTTTTTGGTCTATTGAGTAAATGATAATTTTTTTCGTCTAGGGATGTTAAAAATTGGCCAGATCTTGCTGAAAAACAGCTCAATTAGCAACTTTATGGTCCCAACAAATATGGAAAACAAGGAATTTTGATATTGGAATGAGTATTCCCGAAAATGAGTGAAAACTAATTGCAATGAAAAGTTGATCCTTGTTATCAATATTTTAGTACCAAAAAGTGGTGTTATTTTTTAATTGTAGATGTCAAAGTATAGATCGATCATCTCTTTTATTTCTATCTACAGGTCAGTTTTGTTTTGTTGGTTTTTGTCATCAAAAAGTCAGTGGAAATAAAGTTTCTCTCTACTTACCAGGTACTACTACAGGGGATTGCATAAGAAATTGAATACAGGCTGCTCCATATTTATGCCCAAATAGAGTGACTCTATTGGGATCCCCACCAAAATTACGTACATTTTCTTGAATCCATTTCAGGAGTGCAATTTGATCCATCAGCCCATAATTTGCCATACTCGGCTTCCGATGCGGACTCACATTTGTGTTGAGGAATCCTGTAAATAGAAGAAGGTATGATAGTTAATTTATGAGTAGATATTTACATGGATATGTGGTATAATCAATCATCCACAATAGTATCATAATAAACATTAATGATTACAAATAATAACGAGAATGGGGACTCAGTAGAGCACAAAACTATACCTTCAATCATTTTCTTTAACTATAGTCGATTGTGGGGTTTGAACGTATTTTATTACCTTTGACTCGACTTCTTAAAATGTAATTTGAATTATTTATTTCTATTGGGTGAAAAGTTATGGTACATCCCACATTTTTTTATTTTCTTTATTCATCTAGAAAAGTTGCATCATACCTATATGCCGGGCGTCCGGAAAGTCCTGACTGATTTCTAACTTCCAACTTCATTAAGATCTACAACGACTAAAAGTAGAGATACAGAGAAATGTTTTTAATAAAAAAACTTTGCTTGGTTATAATCTATAATATGTTTTTCAACAATTTGGCCTTTAGCTTCCATAACAGCCACAACACCGGGATGGAAGTGTTATGTATTTAATATGTCCTTTCTGGTTTTTATCTTCCTGTATATTCGTTTATGCATTTAAGTACTGAGTTTTATGTATTATAAATAGTGTCGTCTTATGTAAATATATTTAGAGTATATTTAGAACACACATGATCTAGTGTAGTATCATTCCTCCACGTCCTTCTTCCTCTCATCTCTCCCGGTCATCCTGGATCTCTCCTATTATAAATAAGCTTGCGTCTCTCCCTCGTCAAGACGCAACAGGAAGGAGGAGCAGGTGTTCTTGATGTAGGTGGGATCCATCTTGGCCCAGGCCTTGGTGATACTGGCCTTGAGAGCTTTGGTACGGTTGTGGCGTTTTTTGCAAGTCTGCCTCTCAATGTGCGCCTAGATGCTGAAATCCAAGGTGTTCAGGTCGGGGGAGGAGGGGGCCAGAAGTCCTTAGGCCAGAATTCCACATTCTCCTTCAACCACTTCTGGGTGTTCTTGGCTGTGTGTGCAGGTGCCCCATCCTGCTGGAAACAAACCTTCTCTCCAGGATACTCCTTCCTGATCCATGGGACCACCTTGGTCTTGAGCACCTTGATGTAGTCCTCCGAGGTGAGCCTGTATCCCTCTCGGAAGAAGACTGGAGGCATAGCTTTACCATCTGAGCCAACAACTCCAAGCATCATGATCCTGGCTGGGTGCTTTGTCATGGACACATATTTCTCATATCCCACATAACCATTAAGGCTAATGTAGTGATCATTTTTGCGGTTGAAGACTGGATCCACTGTAAAAGTTTTCTCATCGGAAAAATGAGAATTCTGTCCCCATTGCTTTTCATGTTGTTCAAAATCTTCTTGCAGTGCATGTATCTGGCCTCCATATTGGCCATGGACAACATGGGACGGGTGGTGCGGACCAAGGACTTGCCCCCAATGTCCTTGACAATGTTGGCAGCAGTAGTCTTACCCATGTTGTTCTTCTTGGCAATTGTTCTGATGCTCAGAAGAGGGTTTATCTTGATCTGGGCCCTGATCTTCTTCTTAGTGGCCTTGGCGGCCTTTAAGACAGGTCTCCTACTTCGAGGCTTGTCTTCAAGGCCTTCCCCCTTGTCCAACCTCCTCTCGATCCTGCCAAAGGTGCTGGCGGAAATGCTGGTGGCCTCAGAGATCTCCTTGTGGCTGATTCCTGCACGAAGCAGAGCAGCTACTTCATGTCTTTTAGCCTCCATGTCAAAAACAACTATGAATTTTGAAGTGTTTTTGAAACAAAACATGTTAACCGGAACACGGTCTTTAACTTTTATTTACGTAACATTTACGTAAAAAGTCTCTGAAATCTTGAAAAAAGCAATCGAAGGTACTGGTCAAGACTTTCGTTACTCCCGGTAAATAAACATTTTAGTTTCAAATTATTTTCCTAGAAAAAAAAGATCAACAAAATACATCAATGTTTTGTTAATGGCCTTTTACTCTTAACATACCTTAACATAATCTTCCTACAAAGTTTTACCAAAAATTATACGTAACTTTTTCCGTAGTCCTGCTTACAAACAAACCGAAGGAAAAACATAATCTCCGCTCAACTTCTTTTGTGGAGGTAAATATATATTACATGGGTGTCCGGGGGATTATATATTTTTTTTTTGAGGGGGGGAGGGGCACAAGGCTTGGTTTGGGATTTTAAAAATTTGATAATTTCAAATAATAAATTTTGTCGAAAAAATTTCAAAAATCTTTAGCTAATTTCTTGAAAAAAAAATTCAAAAATCCATAGCTATTCTAAAACAATGTAATTTTTTGGAAAGAAATTACACAACTTTCCACAAAAAATAATTTTTTTGTGAAAAAAAAAGTTCAAAAACTAAAACTCAAATATGAATTTTGTGGAAAAATAATTCAAAAATCAACAGTTGTTCACAAAAAATTCTAATATTTTGGAAAAGTTTGTAAATATTTATAACTTTTTACTAAAATTTTCTAAAGTTAAGTTTAAATATGCAATTTTTGGAAAAATAGTTGATGAATCAACAGCTGTTGATAAAGAACTTAATTTTTTCGAAAAAAATTTCAAAAATTAAATTTTTGGAGAAAAATTTCAAATAATCCATAGCTATTTACAGAAAATAGTTGTTTTTGGAAACAATTATCAATATTATATTTTGTAGTTAAAAGGGAAAATTCCTTGGTCAGGGGGGTACCATCACAACCCCTATGGACGTTTCTGTATTAGGTATATTATGGGCATTTTGTAGAGGTCGAGGAGAAAGGGGTAGCGATTCTTATGGTACACCTGAATGAAGACCATTGTTAATATCAGGTCCCTTTCATCTGATTTTGAAGGGATAAAAGGAATTTCCGCGATAAAGAGGAGCCCCTTCAACATTTAAATACCCCGAGTGCAGGAAAAATATTCTAAAAAAAAACCCTCCCCAAAATTCACGCAACCTTTTTCTCCGAAAAAACACAGAAAAAACCCAAAATCAGTTGGTAGTTCCACAATTCTTCCCAACATTGGAATTCATATTGGAATGTTTCGGAGCTAACAATAGCTTATATCCGGATCAACGGCCAGAATACCGATTAGGCGAGAAGAAACAGACCCATCGACAGCTAACAACGAAATACAGAGTATGTTATTGTCCTAAAGAGTTAACTCTGTCTAACACCACCAGGACAATCTATTAAGGAATAAGAAAAAAAGAAGGATAACTAAAACTCTTTTTTTCCTCCATGTTTTGCCCGTCCCTCATTAGTATTTACTTTCCTTGCTTAGCCAAGTACATACATGCATGCATTGAATTATTATAATGGTTTCGTAAAATATGATATATTTGGTTCGCCTGTATATTTAAGACATTAACACCATAAAAAATATTCTTATTTATATCTTTATATACTCTGATGCTGAGTTAACATAAATTCAATTTTTTCCTTCATTCTCTCCAAATAATGCTCTCATAAATTGCTCCTAAGTAATAAAATAAGAAGAAATAAAATAAAATATGGGTATAGATGTGTATGAGTAATTACCCATAACGCTCTAATAAATAATTTATGAAGAGAGAGAGAGAAAAGTGAATAAAATACCATAAGAAAATTAATTGGAAAAATTCTCATTTGCTTTAAAAAATGATAATGTACCTTGAAGCCCCCTCCCTCCACAAAAATTCAATGAGATTAGTTTTTATTATATTATATCATGACTATATTTGGTCATACCCAAGGCTAATAGAAATACAAGGTTAGACCATCATCATATAATCGGACTTGCTCGTATTTTCAATCTGATGTGTTGAACCGACTGTTGGGGGCAAGACAGACAGATTTTGACAAAAAACGCAACCACTCATAGTCTATGACGTTACTATTGCTAGAATTTTCAATTTAAGGTATCGTACTGACTCCTGGGCAAGGAAAACATTTTTTTTTAAGAAAACACGCAACCCCTCATCTACTATGACGTCAATATTAAAAGCGTGGTGGAAGTTTAACATCAGTTGTAGACGGTGTTATGGTAAACCTTGTATTTCTATTAACCTTGGGTCAAACCCAAATTTGAAGGATGTTTCGGAGGAGAGAAAGAATAACGCTTATGACATTTCATTAAATCAGCTGCAATTATCCCTGAGAAGGGAGGAGGGAGAGAAGGAAATAAGGATGACTCTCCGTCCTTAATGAGTACACAGGAATGTTCCAGCTGGTTTTAAATAAAATTGGATATATTGAGGAAAAAAATCTTGGGAATTAAATAATAAGGAGTACAACCTAGGAAAAGAAAATTCACTCTTCTGGTTCAAAAAGCTGACTAATTGCTTGAATTTATTGAATCCTGAAGGTTACTTCCCGCGTGGATTTTTGAATTGGTTTTATACCAAAAGAGTAATATTTGAAAGAAAAATAGAATCCTTTGGAATATAATTGTGTAGATTTCTTCATAAATCGGTATACAAATTAAAAGTATGACCGGAACCTTTCGTTATAAATAGATACGAAAATAAAGTTGTTTGTATATAATTAAAAAAAAAAAAAAAGAAGATTTATCCACCCTCTAAAATGCATTTTGTTATACATATTATGTTATGTTATGTAACTTTTTGTTGTAGCTTTAATTACCTTAATTTGCCTCTTCTTAAAGTAAAAAAAGCGAAACCAAATATAACAATCGTAATGTATCTTTATAATCTACATAACTGTAATAAAACGGATTTGCATAATGCTATACTACAATGTACTGGGTGTCACATAATAACACTTTCAAAGAATGTAAATCCAAAACATTTTCGTATTGTAAAAAAACAAAACAAAAAAAAACCCAAAAATTAACATGGTCATCCTGAGAAATGGAAAAATGTTTTGGAGGACAGTATATAAGCTGATTTGGTTGTTCTTGGTCTCTTATGTATATATATATACATTATACACAATCTTCCCAGGTGCGTCTTCAGGGGGCTGGCTAAATGGGTTTTAATGAGAAGCTATGGATTTTTGAAATTTTTTTACCCAAGTATTTAATCTTACAAATTAAATTTTGGATTTTTTTTTCCAAAATAGTTTAATTTTTTGTGAATAAAAAAAAAAAAAAAAAATAGATTTGAAATTTTTTTAAAAATTGAAAAAAAAAAAAAGTTGATAATTGTATTTTTAATTCCATTTTTTTGAAAGTTTGTATTTTACAGGGATGCTTTATAAAATGGCCCACATTTTTAAGACATATATAGCATAAAATATCTATCTGAGAGGTTTCGTGATTAAACATAATTTTTTCCGAAAATGCATGTAAACAAAACATTAAATTTTAATAACTGCTTTGGAACATATAATTCTTGCAAAATTTCCTTAGAATCTCTTTAGTTGAGTCCAGTCCGACTTTTGAATCTTTGAAGAAGGTAAAAACGATCTTTCATGACCTGGATGAAGGTTTTTTTGATTTTTTAAATAATGCAATTATATACATATAATATAATTAGCATAATATATAATTAAATAAAAAGAACATATGCTCTTTTAATATTGCATCGTAATGAAAGGAGGAATATTTTTTTTTGCAAGATATGCGCATTGCACTTAGTACATATATGATAATGTTTCTTTGATTTAATAAACTATCAACACTATGTATAATATTTCATAAGACTCATTGAGTCTAAGAGGACTTATGTTCAATCAGGTTTTAAATATAATTGGATACATTGAGGAAAGGATGTTCCAACTCAGTAATTAAATAATAACAAGATCGGCTTAGGAAAAGAAAATTCACTCCTCTGGTTCAAAAAGCTGGCTAATTGCTACCGAATAGCATCAATAGTTTTAAGTGTAAGTTTCTGTTGAACTCTGAGTAATTATACAACTGGCGTAATTCCTATGAGGCATAGTATGAACAAACTCATAAACCACTACAAACATCCTGTTAATCTCAGTATATAGTTTTGTATAATTTATTGTTATAATTTGGAAAATTTACAATATGAGGGGAATATACTTCAGAATAATTCGAAATACCAGGTTCTACAAAATCCGTGGTTTTAAAATATGGAATCCTTCCAGAAACTACAAGATTAGGTCCCTAGAAAAGGTAGACGCTAGATTGGTGTCGTTTTTTTCATTATTGACAACTATCAATGCAAAATCAAAAAACTTGTCCTTATCACTCTCTTTAAAAGATGTGCCACCGAATTTTAGAGAAAAAAATTACCTATTTTTCCATGCCCTGGAAACTAAATAAAAACTACTTCTTCCGCAAAACAAGACTCTCTGTTCACAACCCCATCTACGTTCCAAAACCAAATGTAGAAATTTGTAAGTATAATTTTTATTATAGATAACTTAGTCTTTGGAATTGTATACCTCTATGCTTTCGCCAGGGAAGTAAGGCTTAACTCAAGCAATTTTTAGTAAATTCTTTTTTTGTGTGACACATTTGTGGTTTATTTTATTATATTAATTTTTTCTGTGCACTAATACATAATTTTTAAAATTTTATTTTGATGCATTACTTTTATCAAGAATTAAAACTTTTATATTCTTAATATACAAAAAATAAATAGAACTTTATAGGCTTTGATTCTCGCCACTGGTAGAAAAATAAAATAAAATACATTTGCAAAAAATATATCACCAGTCCAGGATACGATGACTGAATCCGAGGGTGGGACTGACCCCTACCCACAACGGAGACTCGAAGTGAAAAATATTCTTAACTTGACTTCACGGAATGGAGTTCAAATACCCGATACTATTATTAATATACTTTGGCACTCAAGTCAAAATGAATAAAATCATATTCTACTCACAATTATTCGATATGTCCATGGATCGATCTCGAATTTTGTCTGATTGTAACAGCCATTTCTATTTTATAAGTTGGTTATTTAAACTTATGTAACGATACTTAAAAGTTCAACTATTTTGGTTTATATTAGATATTATTTAGTAAGAACTTATCAATTATTATTATTTATAAATCTATTGAACCACGTAGGATCCGAGTAAATTCTTCCACGTATAGTTGATATAGTTCGAGTTATATCAATTGGAAAAATTAACTGATACAATAATTTTGAACTATTTTTTAATTATTTCTAATAATTATAAGTAAAAATAAAGTAGTTATGTATAATAGATTTAAAAAAAAGGATGAGTTGCATAATTTTATTTTTACTTACTTACCGTGAAGAAAAAATAAAGATGCTTTTATCTACTTTGTCTCATCTTTTCAGCATGATTAACCAAAAATATCAATTTGTTTATTTGAGGGTAAAAAAAAATATACAAAATAAAATTAGTATTCTATCTCAAAATTAATCCGTTCATAACAAAAATTAATCAAGAAATAAACATTTACTTAGGATCAATAAAAATCTTTAAGATTTGATTTGATTGTCGGAAGTAAGAAATTTATATCTGTGATGTGACACCATACAAGCAGACTTGGATAAAAAATAATAATTCGAGGAATTTTTTTTTTTTTTCCAACTTTTTATTTTTTAAGAAAGGATCATATGATTTTTTGTAAGCCATTATCTACACTTCTATAAGGAATAGATTATTGGTATGGGTGGGGTTATTTGGGCTTGGTTTTTTGAATTTTTATGAAAAAAAAAAATCAAAAAATTACAATTTTTTGGAAAATAAATTTGAAAAATTAAATTTTTCTGCAATAAAAATATAAAATTTTTAATTTTTCGGAGAAAAATCTCAAAATCTATAGTTATTTTCAAGGAAATAATAAAAAAAAAACCAGAGATGCTCCGAAAAAAATAACACTTTTTGGAAAAAAACAGCTAAAATTAAATATCAAATATGAAACTATTTCGAAAAAAATTACAAAAGTCCAAAGCTGCTAAGAAAAAACTTATTTTTGTTTTGGAATAAAAATTCTAATGTTAAATTTAAAACATAAAATATTCAATTTTTCGGAGAAAAATTTCAACAATCCATAGCTATTCATAGAGATAGCTATTCACATTTTGGGGAAAAAATTTGGAAAATGATATATTACATTTTTAGTAAAAATATGAAATTACTTAACTTGGTTTGGGAGGGGAGGGGGGTTAGGTCTACAATCCCTTTAGGCCTCCTCTTGCGGACGCCCCTGATTTATTTAGGCAAGGCCTTAAGCTATTTTATGATGCTCCTCATAAAATTTAAGGCCAGGAAAAAGGTGTATTTTTTTTTTTAAAACTAAAGGCAACCTTTTTGATATGTATTTTACATTGTATATTTAATTTTGGTCACACATAATAAAACACTTAAAAACGACGACTTAAACAGACCAAATTAAAAAACTTAGATAATATAATTTAAAGAGCAGAACTTTATTGATTAATTTAGCTACTAGTTCGAACCATATCCCGAAAAAAAAATTCAACCTGCTTTGATGTTGGCATGTCTCTTACATTGTCGGATTATTGAAATGCAGGCTTGCATATTGAGTACACATTTTGCTATAGTTTCTTTTTGAATGTCGGAACGGAAAAATTATTTGAAGGGCGTTCATGTAACAGTTATTTCTTTGCTTATTTCTATTGTTTTCCAATGACATCTTTTACTCCAGGATCAAAGCTAAACCCATGTATTAAAAAGACGACCAAGTTCGCTACAATCATTTTTTGTCCGCCAGGGGAGGGTAAGCCTACTATTAATTGCTCATTAATCAACTGCGCAACCCTCTTGTATTAATCACATTGAATGAATTCACAAGGTAAATTCTCCCGAGGGAAGGACAAATTGTAACCATCAAATGATTACATCTATGACAACTCAAAATGAACATCTTGCGAAGAAAAAAGCAAATTGATCAAGTAGTAAAAAAATATGATAAACTAAAAACGTTAGAACTGCTCCAAGCCTGGGTTAACCTTCTAAAATTACAACTTAACCTATATCCCCTTCAATTAACTAAACTTAATTGAAGGAATATGTACATTTGTGTTTTCAATCCATCGATGAACACATTTCTGAATACATTTGTACGTAAATCATTAATACAAATCACAAGCTATTCAATCAAGAGGTAGTTATTAAATATATATATATATTTTTTTTTACATCAGTCAATTTGATCAAATATAATTTATGCATTTCCAATTTTAAAGGCACTTATCAATCATTATTCTTTTACCTTTTATCATAAATAGGTATACATATTGATAAATCAAATAATCAATTCTTCTTTAAAGGATATACAAGGGTACCTAAGGGCATTTTTTAGTGATTGCTTCCGGAAGGTAGGATGCAATCGTTATTTCATTCTCTTAGTAATTCGAATAGATTCAAATGAATATGACCCAAGAGGAGCGGGGCCAACCTTAGAGAGTTTTAACCAGTTTTAAGATTGGAAAAAGGAGAAACGTACAGGCCTTCTTATTTCTTCATTCTTAAATAGATTGTTGTGGTGTCACAATCTCTCTCAGCATGATGGGGTCAATGTCTGGCAAGATATTCTTCGAGAGTTCTATGATTTTGAAAATTATTTTGTAGAAACAAAAAATTGGATATATGATTATTTTTGACTGTTTAAACAATCTTCATAATATTCACCTGACAAGTCTTAATCTCCAATATATCTCGGAGATATTAAAGCATAAACAATTAGTTACAAAACATAACAGGCCTGAGCTCTCTAAGTTACATACCAGTCGAGAAAATGAAACTTGAACGTGATTGACGAATTTCCATTTGTGCACACCAAGCAGTTGGACAAGACCCCCGTTTACACCGTCAGCAAGTCGGAAACGTTGGAGTGGGAGGAAGACTCCGTTAAGAATACCAAAAATGGACCTGAAGGAGTTCAAGAAAACAGCCCATAACAATCCCCTCAAGTCATTGCCAGATACCTTGGGATTTAACACCAGACTGTCCAGAGAACCATCAAAAAAGTGTGTGGAAATAATCTTGTGAGGGTGGATAGGCCACTTTAGAAACCAGCAATGAAATAAACCTATCCCTTCCGTTGCAATACTCTTTGAACTCTTTTTTGACACTTTTGCCTCCCCTCCAGCTCTGATACAAATCCCCTTGACTACAACTTTGGGTTCATGTCAAGGCCTGTAGTGCCCGTCAAATACCAAGATCCTCAAGACCACTCTCAGCCAGCATAGATGCGGCTTGACAGAAGTCTAGAACAAACACAGCGAATCCCAGATAATCTGCCGCCTCCTGGAAGCCATAATTGCCGCTAAAGACTGCTACATTAATGATTAAGAGTGCTCAGACACACATCTATTTATAGTATTAATTTTGTTGAAATTCTATTATAAATTATATCTTGTTGAAGTGTTCAGATTTTAATAAAACACCCAGTAGTTGGTCTACCAAAAGTTATAAGGGTCCCACTCCGGTCTAGGCTTTTAGACCGAAATCCAACACTACGTAAACGATGTTTAAAAAGCTCTTCTCAACAAGAGTCTTATTTTAAGTACACTTAAAATTCCCCCTCCCCCAAAAAAAAAAAAAAATGATTACCATAATTAAGGATCATTTTCTGGTTCATCAAGTTTCCCCTTCAAAATATATCTTTCAATGCAATAACATACATTCAAAAAACCTATTTTAGCATACTTTATATTGTATCATATAAATGGCTGTATTTGTACAATATTCCCATAACGATACTCATTGAATGCTTCTTGATACTTTAATAGAATTTTATGAAAGAAGAGGGAAGGAATGATGGAAAATAAGAAGGATTTGATGGGTCATTACCAAAAGTAATAAGAGAAACATATATATGAAGGATACAAAAATATTTTTTGATGCAGAATCAAGTATATAGTAGATGAAATATTAAATAATCATAACAAACTATTTATAAATGTGCATTTATCAATCACTTAAGATACTTTAACTAACTTATCAATGTAAAATAGATCGAACTATATACTAATATACCTACAAAACTACTCCCTTTTGATATAATTATTTAAAAATAAACGGTAGAATTAGGAGAAAATTTAATTTCAACGCAACCTTTTCAAAATGGAGAAAATGAGCGTGTGTGTATAATATCTCCTAGAAAGTGGGAGCTGTTTTTTATAGTTTGCAATCTGAACAGTGTTTTTTATTTTCCAAAGATGTTATCATTATTATTATAAAGTAATAACCACTGCTGGAGGGGCTGTAGTTAGTTCAAGAACCGGTACTGCTTGACCCACTAGACCGATAAGCGAACGACCAGTGGCAGGACATATTTTATGCAACTCTGTGGATTACACAAGAAAAAGTATTTTTCTTCATTTACTCCTCATTTAATACCCCTTCCCATTGCTCCACAGGATTTAATTCCAATTCTACAAAGCAACGTTCAAAAGACGAACATTGAACCAGTTAAAAACAGAGCAATCACCAATTGACAAAATAAATACAATTCAAGGATGATTAATTATTTTCTAAAACCAGTTATTTCCATATTTTAAGCTTTCAGTCTTATTATATTTATATAGCAGTTTGATGGTATGAGTAGTGTTGGATCGGTCCATTATCGGCCTGAGTCGATCACGTGATCCACTCACTCGGTCAGTCCAAAAAAATGAACCATTAATATAAGCCTAGTCACGTTACTTGATTCTGCATCGGTCTGTGGACTGAAGACGTAGACCGAATCTTGAAAAACTATGTAACCGGCCTGCAGAGACATAGGAATGCCTTTTTTGGAAATAGCAACGAAATGAATTGTCAGAATTCATATATATATTATTTCAAAAAAAGTGTGTGACGTCACATATTTTCTTTTCCCAATTTTTATCCATGATAATTAAAGTCAGTTACATCCACGGAAGTTATGAATTTCAATCAGGACTGGACCACGTTCATACAAGGTCCAACAGATTCGATCTAAACGATTGATTCATTCACAGTGCCTCTTGAATATCAGCAATTGATTGACTCCTTCTCTTCTTTAAACATTTTTTCTCTTACTAATTGAATTATTGGGGGGTTGTCATGATTTCTTTTTCTAATAGCGGTTCCAGCCAATTTTTGAATCTTCCTCATAACGAAATGACTCAAGTTTAATTCATCAACACTTAATCGTTGGAATACGTTGCAAATAACTAAATATTTTATCTTTTAAATTTGGAATAACATGAATGCCAAGCATAATTACAGCATCGATCATCATAAAATGTAAAGTTTCTATTCGGTGAGATAACATGTGGCTTTCGGTAATAGGGTTTTTGGCAAAGATTTTTTTTTGTTTCAATATCAGCTATTGTTATCATAAAATGCACAGCCAATTCATGATTTATACCAAAACTCGTATATTCTTGAGTTTTTTCAGGTTTTGAGTTTTGTTGCCAATGCAGTATATTCCCGTATTCATGATTGGCAGATCGATTTATTCATTTTAATGGTATTTTGTAGGGTGAAAATCAGTGATTTCCCTTGACATACCTGTCTTTAGAATAAAAAGCCTTTCTTTAGTTGCTAATTACGAATGACCAATTACATTGTTGGAGTAAAATTGGGTATAGAATGCACATATTGGGTACCTTTTAGATGGTTATATATTTTTACAGTGCTCCATAATATAAGTTATTATATTTCTTATCAATATATATTATGAATAAGTTGTAAGGGTCTTAAGAAGAATGTCATTTTTCATTTCGGAAAACATTAACGTGAGAGTATTACAAGGATCAAAATCGGATTATCAACCTTATTCAATTTCAGAATATATAATTATTTATTCTTGAATTGAATTAGAGTTAGAATCATCTCCTAAATCTATCATTAATATTTTGCAAGGCTAAATAAAATGATATTCAAATTTAAAAATTGGAATAAAATATTGATATACTTAATTCATAAACTAGTCTGTTTAAAAATACTTTAATGACCTAAATACATATAAATATAGTAATAAATTATGCTTTATGAGAATAAACACTTAAATAAGTTAAAAAATATTTGAAGCGTCATCTATGTTTTTAAAACAAATACATATTAGAATTCGGATGGTTTGGTCAAACATTTCTTCTTTTTTTTTACTGTTTCTTCAGATCATCATTCTATGTTTATTATCTCTATGAGAATAGAAGAATAAATGGAAAGACTGACGTCATTGGCAAGCTCTTTGAGGGAAAAGGCGGGAGATACAAGTGGGATTGCTATTTGTATACAATGAAAAGTCTAATTCTCGTTATTTAGTTACTGAATAATCCATATATCGGATGATATCAATACATTTGCATTGAACAACTAGGTAGCTGGATAGAGGCAAAAGAAAGGAAAAAAGAAGTATAACCTTTTACGTGTTCTGCATGAAAAAATCCCAAAGCATTTTCTCATTTTGTTATTGTCTCTTTTTTTTTTCTTTATTCCTTCGACTTAGGTCTAACAAATACGTTAATGGTAAGTTATGTTTTATGCCATTATGAAGTTGTTGTTGTTTTTTGCCTTACTTTTCGAATCTGAGTTTCTTTGCTTGAATGACTTTCAGTAAACGGAGGTACGTACTGATTTGGTATATTAATAGATAAAAAAAAAGGACCCTCGTCAAAAGAAAACTTATATAGACTACTGAGCGTTTTCACATTCTCTAGTCCACCATCTTGTTTTGAGCAAGAACAACCAACTTTTTTTATAAGAATAATAGCCCTTTCTTTTATGGTACATTTGAGGTTTTTTTAAAACTTTTAAAGCCATTACATCAATTTTCCTTAATTTTTGTTTGTAGGAAAATCTATCCGTTTTTTTAATGACTCTATAATTTGTATGCATGAACAACAAATATTATTTCAACATGGATTCTCTTTCCATATATAGTCCAATCTGTGATATCAAAGAAAATGTTGTGTATTGTAATACCCCAGTTTTGCTGTTATTGGCAATCTGAACTGTGTTTATTTTTAATTTTCAAATTCTATTATCATTACTATTTTATTCTTAAGGAGAGAATATTTAAGTATAAAGTGTCATCACGAGTGTGTCATGTAGACGCATTTATTGTACCGTTCTTCCAAAATACCAACTGCCATTTATCTCAGAAGTACTCCCATACTTATCACTATCATATCATTTCTCCACCATTTTTAAATATATATCTTTCTTAATATTCAATTCTACATTCTACTATTTTATTCGATACTGCTAAATTACTTAGTTATATTATATTCAAACCATAGCCATACATTTTTGTTTCTATAATTTAGCCAAGATGTCTTCCTAAAAATAATAAGATGGCCAATATATATACAACAAGGGATGAACAAAAAATTGTATTCCTTTCATTTTAGAGGCGGAGCATAACTACATGATTATAAATTATTAATAGGATTTGTCTTAGAGCGCGAGGAGAAGGCGGGAGCGGGACTTATGGTATTACTGGAAAAATACATTTTTAATATCAGATGCCTGTAGATGCATAAAGAGAAGAAAGAGCACACAGTCCTACTTTGTTGATTTATCAAAAAGAATAAATTACTAAACAACCATGACGTACAAAGTGAGATGAGGGAATCCACAGCAGACAACAAAATAAATAGAGTGTTTTTGTATTAGCGAGGTAACGCCATTGTGTGTACTCATGAATGATGGCGAGTTACAATTCTAAGTCTTGTTAGATTGTCAAAGTAGAATGGAAGATCGATAGCGGGACTCCATATGTCCATGCTTGATAT
This sequence comes from Lepeophtheirus salmonis, assembly GCF_016086655.4. Taxonomy (NCBI): domain Eukaryota; kingdom Metazoa; phylum Arthropoda; class Copepoda; order Siphonostomatoida; family Caligidae; genus Lepeophtheirus; species Lepeophtheirus salmonis. The sequence goes on from NC_092584.1 coordinate 17,804,704, forward strand.
GGAGGTGGACTTTTCAGGATTAATATGTTGATTTTCGGTATATTTTCCCACCATATCGAAAACGCTTACGATTTACAATCTAACCTATAATAAAAGGCACATGTTTACTCCTTGTCTTAGAGTTCCTATTTTCCAATTTAGATGACTTGTTTGGGGTGAGAGAAAGTTGTGTATTCAAATATTGGTGGATGGTCCAATATTTTCAAAGTATTGGACCATTGAAATTGATAATTTTGTATAGATATATTTGATTATTAGAATATTTTTAACTGAATATAGCCCACATTGGCTACACAAACAGTCTCTAATCTCTTTGAGAAGTCCTCACAGACAAACTTGATATAAGCCTTGGAAATAATTGTTCATTGACTCCTCTTTACGGCATCAATGTTTTAGGTGGTGAAGTCTACATCCTTTATTTTGAAAGGTAGTATTCGGAGGGTTGAGATCTGGGCTATCAGGAGATCTCATCAACTATTTTCTATAGTCTAAAAGCCATATTGCCCTCCAATAACTTCTAGGTCATTTTTGATGTGTAAGTTGGGCTACCTTTTTACTGCAGGCCCTTCCACGTTTTCTGAATATTGTCATCTGAGAAACATTGAAGTTATCTTCCTTTGAGGCTGGACATACTTCTTGGACAAACATTGGAGTTTCTACTTGAGGCTGAATGTTTATCCATATCTTCCAAGGCTTTATTTAAAAAAAAAAAAATTAATTTAGACGGTCAAGGTTGTTCGTAACCACCTCACAATCTATAAAAGAGGAGCTCCCACACGGATAAATATTTAAATCCGAATGATTTTCCCGCATTTTTCGAACATCTTTGTTCTGACGAATTTTGTCATTTTATAAAGCATCTACGTATATGTCTCATCTTCAACTACTTATTTTGAAGTTTTAAGAAAAAAATAACTACAACTTCACAAAAATCCTTTTTACGAGTGTATTTTTTTCTCTCGTTACGACCAGTACTTTAAATGCTCGTAATCCAAGACTTGGACTGTATTTTGTTTCTGTTCTAGAATTAAGTACGTTGTTTTATATTATTTTTTAGATTGTATATCTCATATAAATACTCATATTATACATATATGTATAATATGAGTATAAAAGATGCTTGTAGATATATTTCCGTCCAAATATCTTCTCATTAAAGATGTATTTTTTATGAAGTATAATAATGTTTATATTCCAGAAGGAAATGATGGATGTGAGAAAAGCCAGATATTATGATGAAGATAATAATGATATTTTCTCTATCTCAGTAAGAATAATGAAAACTATTTCAAGGAGCTAAAACCTCATTTTCATAGTATTCACAATTACATTAATTAATAATATGTATGTCTATGTATGTTGGAGTCGGCTTTCCAATCCAATTTTTTTTTTTGAGCCATCATTATGAAGTTATATTTTGAATTAGTTTGATGTTATTGAGAACTGCTAATAAAATTAATAATCAAGGAATAAAGAAAACTAAGAAAAGTTTAAAAAACAACAAAACAAAATTATCCCAATTTTTAATTTGACAAAAATGCTTTCAAAATGTCAAACACATAATTTAATTAAAATCCATAATTTAAGTATATTTAATATATTTCAACCTTCTTGTTTAATGCTCTATGTTTTTTAATCTTCCTGTAACTAGCGTGTGTAGCTATATCCCACAACGTCATATTAAAAAAGAAAACAATGTCATGAGCCAGAGAATACTTATGTCTCTAGATCGCTCACTAGGTGTGCTTTTCCTAAATACACTCGTTGATAGACCTAATCTAAAGTCATAACCTTAACTTTTTAATTTATATAATAGAGTTTCCTTTTATTTTTTTAATGTGTTGCGCACGCTCGGTTCTACATTTAAAACGCCTGAAAATATTATTTTTTAAATTATGATTTGATTCATTATTTTTATTTTAATTACTTTTCATTTCTTTTCTTTTTTAATATGAGTTTTTCTTAAAAATTAAGCCTCATCCGAAACACAAATAAATACACATATACACAAACTTTACTTCACTAAAATAAATCATGTTCATTTAACCTTTTATTAAATAAAAAACCCCCGATAAAACAACCTTATCAAGTTTCGATTTAGGACTTTTGAGTTGAGATAATACGACAACAAATAAATATGACTTGTATACACAAAAGCAAGCTAGAAAAATTCACTCAAAATATCATCTATTTTTATCGACAATTATTCATTTTTATCTTTTAAAAAAATAAATATTGTAGCCAATATATGTCTTTAAAAACAAATGGAGTTTCAAAACAATAGATCATATTATTGTGTTGTAAACAATATCACAAATTTGAATGATAAGTCTTCCATTGACTCAATTATGACTCAAATATAGGGTTGTACGTTTATATGAAGTAAAAATAAATTTGGAGTTTCTCCTTCTTACCTCTGGCAAAAAAATGGAATGGAGTTTACTTTTTTTGATCTAACTTGGTTCGAAGATTACATAGTCAAAATATGAGTATTAATTTTGAGAGGTCAAAGTAGCAAAACATTAAAAATACATAACGGACAATAGCTTTAAAAAAGGTACTACAGAGCTCAAATTAATTGAATTATATAGACTGAATAAAGATGCTTCATTTAGAAAATAAGGTCTTGATTAAAGGTCAAAGTAAAAACTGCATATTTCATTTATGAAAAATCAGCATAGGCCCAGGTTTGTACTCTATTGAGTTCCCATTCTAGTCTAGATTTGCGTTTTAGATGTTTTTATGTTGATGCACTACGCATGTATAGAAAAAGAGCAGGGTTGTCCCCCCTGCCTCATATATTTAATATTTATTGATAAGATAACTTACCAAATACACCGAGCCGGTAATTGAATGTAATAACAATGACTCGTCCATATGAGGCCAGTACGCGACCATCATATAGATTTCCTGATCCCCACGAATAGCTTTCTCCATGTATGAAAACCATGATTGGAAATAATTCTTTCGTCTCTACATCTCGATCCTCTATAAAATAAGAATATATATTGGAATTAATGAATGAAAAAGGCACGCAATTAAGTATACACTCTATCAACAAACATATATAAATGAAATTTGTCTAATAATTATAAATTTATTCTGTTATTTTTTTGGAAAAAAGAGGTAGAATATAAGAAAAAGGAAAAACTCATATTTTATCTTGTTGAAAATAGAGCAAAAAAACCCCCCCAAAAATAACTTTCCCCTCCGCCCCTCATAAATGACTTCCCTTAATTTAATCTTGAACATATTTATTTTACTACACATGGGTATTCTGTTGACTCTTAACGTTGACTTAAATATCAATGTTTTGAAAATCTGACCCTTAGTGAGGATATATTCCTGTGCCTAAAATGGTATCATTTGAGGGGGACATTCAGAGATAATGGCACATGTGCTCTTTTAAACTTTGAACAACAATCATAAATTTCTTAACATTTCCATACGTTTTTATCCTGCACGGGTGCATTGCCGAAAACTTCATTAATGCAAGCCACTTTTCCGAATGACTTTTTGCCAAAAAAACACTTTTCCGAAATACTATTTATCTGAATGGACACTTTGCCTAATGACCACATTGCCAAACGGACACTTTATCGGAAAAAAATGAATATATTGAATGATGATTCATGCTGCAATTCTATGATATTAAAGTGCCACTCTAATAGGTATACGAGAGTGGTCCGAAAATTTTTGACCTCAACGTGAAGATGGAAGTACCCGTAAATCAAAGCTAGTCACATTTATCTAGCCTCTGCTGACAGTTACTCCCGAAATTTGTAGCCATTTTTGTATTCCTGTTGTTATACAACAGTTGTTTGTGTGAGTGCTTTTGTAAAAATGGACAAAATCGAGTATTAAGCTGTCATTAAATATTTATTTTCGAATGTCTAACCTTTAAATAGATTCAAACAAAAGCAGACATATAAATACTTGTTCTGTCAAAATTTGACCCGTCTTATTCCAATAACCAAAAGTGTCTTGTGAACAATTATTTTGTAGGGATTCACTACAAATACTATTTGGAGGGATTAAAGAGATGGGAGCGTCGTTGGGAGAAATGTGTAGAGTTACCAGGAGACTATGTTAAAAAAAAATCAATCAGAAAAACTATCCTTCATCTCTGTTACGTCTCCTCTCGTCATTGTAAATAATTGTACTATGGGCTTCAAACCTCTTTTCTTTAAATAACATAATGATAAACATTTTATAAGATTAAACTTATTTATTTAAAATAATTTGTTAAATTCATATTTTATGTTTGCGTGTAGTTTCTTATCAGTTAATGTCATGCTCTTTGTATCTCTCAACCTTTCCTCATCCGAAAAGGACTCAAAATTAACGTGGGTAGTTGAAGGCCTATTATTAACTCTATTATGTTGGACTATTCTAATATCCTGAAAATGAAAGAACGGAAAGGATGCGTAATTGTGGGATACCCGGAGATGGAGGAAATGAATGTTGATACTGCAGGTGGTGTCGTATGTAGAATGAATACATTTCTTAAAATGCATTGATTAGGACAAAGGTGCTCCATAGTTATTTACAAGATAATACAGGTAAATTACACTACAACATGAATACATTTTAAACACATAGGAGTCAGGATCTTCTAGTGTTCTAAGCATAATATGCAAATTTAAATTTTATCAGAAATGTTCCTGTTTCATACGTTTTATCAATCAAATTCAAATGCAGTCGGTGGCCGGATGAACGGACGCTGTGTACCTGATCAGGCATGTGGCCCGTAGTTTGGTGCCCCCTGTTCTAACCTTCAAAACAATATTTATATAGGTTTATTTTTAAATGCTATAAAGAATAACATAATTTTTTTAACTTTCTTGTCTGTCTCAAAGTGTACAAAGTGGATGGGAGGTAAACGTTGATCATCAAAGTTCTCTAACTTTTTTGCTTTTGTTTTTGCTCCCAGGACAATTTTAATTCAAAAAATTTTTACGTCTTTTTAAATAAAAGGTCTATCAAAATGATACTTTGTCTCCAAATCTGTCATCATTAATATTTCAAAGCTTTAATTGTTAGTCATTACTGAACTAAGAGTTTAATTGAGGATTAACATCCTTATAATTTCTCTCTATATGGCACAGAGTTGGACTTGTGTTTAATTCTTTCCTCTCACAGCTCACTGCAGCTCATCTAATACAACATAATGAGAGTTAAGCTGATCTACTCTCTCTCAAACGTTCTTCAAGTTGTCGAAGCTACCATATTAATTTTCCTTTTCTTTTTTAAACACCCCTAGGTCATATTTTTTACAACTATAGTGATCATATAACAATATTATTTTCATATATTCAATCATTACATTATCCTCATCACCAGTACTTTCAATTCTATGTTGGAAAAGGGCTAAAATTTGTTTCTTAATGCCTGGAATAAGATTGACAGGATGTAGTCATGTATTAGCACTCTGTTAATTAGCTAACAGGTTCGTAATTTATCATTCTTAAACCATGTTTAAAAATTGTCTTTCATGTCTCTTAACATCCTAAAAGTGAACATACAAAGAATATATTTTTTTGTCATTAGCAAGTTGAACATGATTTGAGAGGTATTATTTGAATTAAGGTAGGTATATACATGAAATACTGCCGTGTCACAAACACACTACATTTTTTTTTCATAATATAGCCTCAATATTAGCACCAAAAGTATAATTTTCAACAGTCCGAGTTCAATTTCCGAGTAATTTATTAGAGATACATTGTCTTTTTTAAATTAAGGTTGCGATGGAAAATTCATTCCATTTTTTGATTATAAATATCCAAATTATATAAAAAGATTTTATTTATTGTCGTTACTTCTTTTCCGCGGGAAAATCAAAATATATGTATAGGGTTGGACAGTAAAACGTGAACTCGAGGGTTGCTTTAGAAATACTACAATATTTTTGTATTATCAAAAATAACAAACAAAAATAATAATAATAATTTACAAAAAAACTTGTAGACAGAGCCTTTGCAAACTTGGCTCCTCAATATGGGCACCTTCAGCATCAATCACAGCCTTGTCACGTTGCTGTAAGACATTGCAAAAGTTGATGACAAACTCCTCAGACAAGTTGTCCCATGCAGCCTCTATGGCCGGCTTTGGGTGTCGAGTTTTGCTGGTGTCCCACTCCAAAGTGCAATGCATACATAAAATTTCTCCTTTTTGTTCAAATGTTTCAAATTATTAAAAAAAAATCTTTTGGGAAATTAATTAGGACTAAACTGATAAACAGCAGTTTTTTCTAGTGTTTTCTTTTTTAAACCAATCCAATACATGCTTAATTAAAAAACACCTCCAACTTCTAAGGCCTTCATTTTAAGTATGGGGCATCATGAAAAAAGCTCAAAGTCTTGTTTATAAAAACACCATATGAACAAATATGAACTTTGCAGATATTATACTGTAAAATACCCAGAAAAAAACACATATAATCTATTCTTATGAGGTAAAATAGCCGGAAAAATACCTCCATTTTTCTCAATGCCTTCTTTTTGAATCCCAATCTGCTTTTATGTTAACGTACTACATATGTTGTGCAAAATTAAAATACATAAACCTCAAATAAATATTTTCATGACTAATAATAGTAATATATTTGTAATATATATATATATTACAAATTGAATAGACTCATTCACAACCAGACACTTCCAAATTCACATACAATAGAAATTGAATCAAAAAAATGTGTTATCATAATATATATATGATGATTATGTAGAGAGTAAGAAAAAAAAGAAATCTATATTGTAAATTAAATGAAGAATTATGTAATCCATACACTCTATATTATATATAATATGTAATAATAATATTTGCATTTGATTACTTTGCAATAAAGCATCGGAAACTTTCATTATACACAAATGTACATTGTGTAACAATGTACATTTGTTCAAGCAAAAAATATAATAAAATAAACGATTCTTATGGAGGAAAAAATAAAGGATTCATTTTGGTTCATACTTTTAATAATAGTGATAAACACTAGTTTCCTTTAAGCTTTATGTAGATAAAATATATGGATATATTACAGGGTGGTCCAGATAAATTGGGAAAATATTGAAAGGCTTATAACGAACCAAGTAAATGGGGGAAGAATCTTGTTTTTTTTTTGTTATTGTTATGGAAAGCTACGTTTAACGACATTCAATTATTCGATAACTTTGGCTACGCGGCCCGGAAGCGTTTGCAGGCTCGAACAACTTTGTGCGGATCCAACTTTGCCTTTGTAAGGGTATTGGACTTCTTCAAAGCCTCCACAGACGAATGATACTTGGCACATGCTCGACCTTCTCCAGTGATAGAAATTGCATGGGTTCAGGTCTGGGACATTCGGAGTACAAAATACAGGCTCTAAAAGTCATGACATTTTGTGGCCGAGAACTCCTGCACTTTTTCGGGATTGTGGCCCCTGTGCAATATCTTGTTGGAAGCTGTAATTTCTTCCTAGCGCCCCTCTATCCACCCAAGGAATGTAAATTAAAAAAAAACCCCAGTAAAATGCCAAAGTTGGATCTGCATGAGGCTGCCCGAACCTGCTAAAAGGTTTGACGCCGTTGGGCAAGGATAAAGGGAAGTGGAGCTCATTATGGATCTATATCATCCAGTTTGTTCGTTAAATGCCTTTCAATATTTTCCCGATTTATCTGGAGCACTTTGTATACATATGTATATAATAGTTTGAAAAATTGCCAAAAATAGATATAAGGCCCGTCAACAAATAAGGAAGCCGGAATGATTTTTGTCAAAATTGAGACTGAATTACATATGTAATTCTTATACGAATAGTTATTGGGAATTTCTATCAAAGGGGTTATTTTTATCACCCTTTTGGAATCACTACAAATTCACTTATATCATCACAGTAACAATTTAAAAAAAAAGGGATTTTGATAGATTTTATGCTTAAAATGGGCTATGTCAATATATATTTCTATTAAAACAAGTCAAAGTTTGAAACTATATCTAAAATGATTGGGTAAATCTTTATGATTACAAGAAAGCTTTTTACACTCCTGGAAAGTTCACCTACAATCTACTAGAAACTTGTAAGCAAAGGCTCAAGTACACCTGCTACTAATTGTGTAGAATAACTGAGAAATTACTACAATGACCTAACATATGTTCATTAGGCAAATGCTCAATCATTTGTCATATTCTTATCAAAACAAATATTCATTAGATTGGAATAGTCGAATATGTACTTATACCTAAAAATGAGGCCTGTGAGTGCCTTGATAATTGAATTAAATAATTTCATAAAAAATGGGATTTATGAATATCATATTTGCAACAATTCCAAAGAGTTAATCATAACAATTTGGTGGTAAAAATGGACGATTATTCATCGAATAGTATATGTTTAATTCACACTCAATTTTGAGAAAAAATCATTCTAGCTTTCTTCTATGTTGACTACTCTATCCAAACAAGAATAGAATCACCATTTTTTTAAGTAGAATAAGTGTAATTTTTTCCCTTTTCATAACTACTAAGGAGGTGCTGACTTCTAATGTAATGATTGTGACTAATATTTAACGATCTTGTTTTATTTGCCTATTTAAACAATAAAAAAAAGTATCAAATTCCTTTAAAAATATGATAACAAATATGGTCTTTTGTTTTCATTTTATAGCCTATTAATGTATTTGTATAAACATAAATATCTAAATGGATCGCCATAATATGAGCCTTAAAATTTAGTGATGTATCTTAATTTATTTTATAAACAGACATATGGAGCACATATATGTGACATTGTGACGTGTTAATTTAAAAGCTGGCTGGAATTGTTTTTGTGAATATTGATCAGTCATCTCTTGTAATCGTTTAAGTTTTCCTTTTTCGAAAATTACGATATTACCAGTTTTTTTATTCTTTTGTAGAAGTCTAGCTTTTACGACGTAATATGAAATTTAAATTCATAATAATGTATGTATTGATTACGATGAATATAAGTTGTTGATAATTAATTAATTAGAGAGAGATTACTTTTATAGATATAACTATCTATAAAATGATAAAATTGAAACGCAGATTAACTTTAAGGGAATCCATGAAGGATTTTAATATGATTGGAGTTTTGTTTTTTAGATTTTTTTATTGAAGGAGATTGTATAACATCAAATATATTGAGTTTTTGATACACGACTAACTCCGTTAATTGAATGATTGTTCTTAAATTAAATTAAATTGTAGTACTGCCATTTGCTAATAGACAGGGTCTACGAAAGTTCTGTTTAATGTTTATTAAAGTTCTAATGATTTACTAATTACATAGTTTTAATATAATTATAGACATACGTGGACACAAGTTTCAAAAACATGTGACCTGACTTTCATTCAAGGCTGGTTATCCTTAGGATAAGGATTCGAAGCAAGCTTCTAGGGTTATGAAACGAGGGAGAGAGGGCCCAACTAATGAAACCCCTCCTTCAAAGAGGAATAATACAACAACAAAGAATATAAAAAATAAAACCAGGCCCAAAAAGAAGTTTCTTTACGTCGATATTTAAAAAAAAAACGACGTACACCTCTATTGGTCTCCTTAAAATTGATCAAGGCTACGCGTAATCACCTGCCAAATGACTAAAAATACTCATGAAACTCATTTTCTGCAATGTAGACTCAGTATGTCTTCTGGAACATCCATGCAAGTCGACGATTTTAGCATGGACTTCTCGGACAGCAACAAGGTCATGGAATCCCTCAAACTCCTTCGTCTCATATTAAAATCTCGGGACCTGATGAACTGAAATCAGATGTACTGCAACAACTTGGGGACAGCATCGTTGCCTATATCTTTGAACTTGATAAATTCATCATCATCAATGGTTATACACCAAGATGCTGGAGATAAATACAAGTAAGTTTTCTTTTCCAAAATTAGGTTAAAAAGATTACAGCCTGACCAAATCTTTCAGACTTATAACTCTTTCCAACTTTATGCTTAAAGGTCTTGAGCGGGTTTTATACTGGAAAGTTGAAGAAATTACTCCAATACTCTGCTCACAACATGCCTATACAAGAGGCTTATCAACTAAGACGACCCTTTCACAAGTCACCAATACCATAGAAAAATCCATCAATCAACAACAATGCACCCTTGTTGTCAGTTTTGATTGTAGAGATGGATTTGATTATACACAATTTCATTCAGCTGATGCAGTAATGGAAAAAACTCGGTGTATGAGATCTTGGTTCAAAAAATTATTAAGTACCCGTACGGCCACAACCAAGAGGTTTGTGTAAATCCAACCAGTGGGAGCCCACAAGGGGGTGTTTTATCGCTGGTCGTTTGGAATATTACTATGGATAGTTTACTTACTCAATTTTAAAAAGGAGCAATCAAACTCTTTGGCTACACTGACCACATCCTCCTCTTAATTAGTGAAAAACATCCACACACACCCTTGTCAATGCAATGCAAAAGGCAATCAATTCAGTTATTGAATGGGGAAAAGAAAATGGGGTTACCTTTAACCAAAATTAAGCACTATAGTCTTTTGCAAATAATATAAACTTGGATCAAAATACTTTCCACAATTAGAAATGAATGGTAATGCGATGGAATATGCCATACATTTTATGAGTTGCATGTTGTTTTTGACAATAATTAATGTGTAATGACGATGCCTCACATTGGTATTAAAAACTAATCTCTAGAGAAATTTTCATTCCCATCTTTCATTATGATAAATGTCGCTCTATACTTATATATCAGACAATTAAAAAATAATGCATTTTTCAAACTATGATGAAGCTGTTTTATATATATATATATATATTTTATTTTAACAATACATTTGAGAGTCATAAGTAAGGCCATTATATAAAAGGCCATTTCACCTCAGTATACAACATATTATAAAAAGTTAAAAAAAAAAAAAGTAGGAACCATAAAATAACATAACAAAAATTTCATTGTATCTTTTACAAAGATACATGTACATATGTGTGACTTGTTTACACAAAAACAAGCTAGGTTGATTTTCCCCTCGAAAATAAGTATGGATTCATTGGTACTCTTCAAAATAATAACACAAGCAAAGACAATTTTCTTTTTCAAAAATATTTAAAATTCCATGTTCAATTTTATGATTAATTAATGTGCCTATCACGAATCTTGAATGAGTTTTTTCGTATCAAATCTGGGGGTTGAGAACTGTCCATTTTAAATTTTGAGTGCTTGTACCCTTTGGAGGAAATTGCGTGTTTCTTTGGCATAAAATAATTACAACTCCAAAGTGTTATATATCGGCAAACACAAACCTTAAGCAATTGTAGAATTTTAACCTTTAAACTATAATTTCTCAGGATTGGCAAATCAAAATAAAATCGGTAGAGCACCAAATTTCCTCCTAACATCAAATGCAGTTAGTTATCTCAATTTGTTCCAAAGTTATGATCGATTATGTGTGTTTTTTACGTACTACCAGAATTAAATATGAAATTGAATATATATTAATTGTGTTGACTTGGATAATTCATTATCTTAAAATTTCTATTAATTAATTATTACGTTGAAACCCCAAGTAGGACTTAAAGATCCCCCAAAAATCTCCCATCACTTCTATTGGAGTCAAAACTAAAGAAACTTGAAGGAAAGAGATGACAACCTATCCATGTGAATTGTGATCTGTGTAAATTTTTTAATGCACTAGGATAAACCTTTATCTCAGTCTATTGATTGTATTTTTTTAGAAATAAAAATTACAATTTTATGTTCCTGGAGCTTTACTAAAGTCCCACCTCTAGTCATTATTATTCTTTTTTTGCTAAAGGTTCCGTGAATGGGGAAGCATAATTTATATACGGTTATTTTATTGTTATAATTTCAACTGTCATCGCCCTTTTCGTTAGATTCTTTAGTCAAGACTACAGTCAATGTGGTAATTCTTAAAAAAAATAAAAATATCATTAGATTAATTTCTGTTAGCCATGGGCTAACAAGCATGTGCTCATAAATCGAATTAAAATCAAAAAAACAATATATTTGGGAAAATATATAATACATCCGTATTGTATCGGTATGATAGACAATTCTTAGAAATTTCCATATTTGCTCTGATATCTTTTATGATGCAATCAGATAAAATTAGGGAGTGGAAAATTAATTCTTACTCAATTTTGGATTCTAATGATTCACACTTAGATGAGTGCATCCATGTATCTATGATTAACTATCTAGTTTCAAAAAGGAGAGCAAGTTTGCCTCCCAGGTCATTTACTTTAAGTTAAAAATCCAAGAGAAGATTGATTCCTTACCATGATTTGTCAAGTTTGCTTTCTATTAAAAATAGCTCTTTTTTTTAACGGTCATCTTTCTAACATGACTAAACACCAAAATCAAATTGAGGATTCCGTACTCTATAGCTCAAATATTTATTATTCAAATAAATTAGTTTTACATGAGTCAGGCTTTTCAATCAAGTAAATAAAGCATTAACCAACCATTTGTGACAAAACAGAATAAACATCACATCCAAGTTCAGCGGTGCTACCGGTCCCGATCACGCTTCTTTCATTTTCACGGTTTCTGCCTCGGTCTCAGTTCTTTTTAATACAAACTCGGTTTTGTTAACATGCACTTAAAACAATGAGCATCTCTAGAAAATTCGAGTCAAGGAGAGGATATTAGATACAAACAGGGCTGCAGGTACCTTATACGCAGAGTCTGTAGTGCCCAAGTTCCTGGAGGGGCCTCGAAAAATAAGGTTGCTCCAGACAATGGTTTTCAAAGCGGGGACCGTAAGGGGGAAGCTATAAGTGTGGCGGGGGTATGCAGGAAGAGGGAGAATTGAGGATTGCTTTCAGTCTAGACATACATAGTACATATGTTTTGTATACAGGGGACCTCAGCTAAAAATGTATTGGTATTATATTCTATATAGGAACAAAAGCATAAGAACCACGACGGATAAGCAATATATTGCAGTCTCGGTTCCACTTTGTCGGTTCCATTTCTAGTGGTTCAAGAAGCGGAACTGGTAGACCGATAAGGGGGCAACCTTGTCAGGTAGTAGAGTTTCAATGATATCAGATCCGAAAATATTTAAATATCAGCGCAATATCTAGTTTCGACAAAAATTTGAAGTGGTTGAGGCTGTATATGAAAGCAAGATATATACTGGACACCATTAAATGAAGATACTATCCATTGGAAAAATCATTTTGATACAAATAAAGTTTAATAATTTAAATTGAGGCTTTAAATCAGTTCTTAACTATACTTGATTCTTCAACATATTAATGAAATTTGAATATAAAGGCCATAATTAATCTGCATTATATCTCTATGAAAAATATATATATTGGGATAAAAACTTGTAATTGCTTTTATGTTGAGGCATCGTACGTCTAAGCAACCCATCTAATAAAAAAAATTCGAATATGAACTATTACGTTAGATGACTATATACTTCAAAGTATATTGCTTATTAAGTTTAAATGTAATTTTAATTAGAGGAAAACCAATTAAAATATAATTTTTTATGTTATCACAATAGTTTTTTTTTTTTTGCAACTATTGTTATTTTTGCTAAGATTTTTATTTGCGGATAGGTAATTAAGAAATTATTTTTGTAATATTGTTATATCCTCAATATTTTGGCAAACAATCAAAACAGACCCCCCTTCTTATTTCCTTGTTAAAACAAAAGTTCTTCTAACCATAGCAGAATTTTTGAACCTATTACAGAACTAAGGGATCCTTCGAACAAAATATGAAATGAAAAGAGGCTCCCTCCCAGCGGCCTATGGATTTTTAAATTAAACCAGATGTTTTTTGCTAGAGGGAAGAAGAGCTCAGAAATTTTATTAGTTAACCTAATCAAAAAAACATAATCTATAATCCGATAACTCGGCAAATATATATGTATATATTATAATTTTTTTTGTTCTATAGTGCTCTTGATTTTTGAATTCATTTTTCAAAATATTTAATATTTAAAAGTTTTTTTCCAAGAATATTAATTTTTTTCGGATGATTATGTATTTTTGAAAAAAAATTCCAAAAAAAATTTGATATTTAAGATTTAACTTACGAATTTTTTTCCAAAAATTTAATTTTTCAAATTTTTTATTACTAGCTAAAGGTTTTTGAAATTTTTTTTCTAAAAATTTGATATTTAAAATTTAATTTTGGAATTTTTTACTCAAAAAATTTCATTTTTGTAATTTTTTTGTCAATAGCTATGGATTTTAGAATTTTTAGAATTTTTTCAAAGAAATTCCAGAACCATCTACCTTCGCCCACTAATTAAATATAATAGTTCTGAAGCCCCGAAATTGGTTATAGAAATATAAGAAGGTCTATATACCCCAAGTATTTTTCGTATGTAAACAAAAGAAACCGAAAATATATATGTTAACCCTGACAATTTGAGTAATGTTTTGGATGAGAGGTGCAGCTTTTCTCTCATGAAGTTTTATTAGATCAGCGGGAGTGCTTATGAGATGAAGAAAAATACACATAGGCCACACTTTGTATCAAGCAAGGACATACATACGTCCAATAACTCCATTTTTGATCTTCAATTCTACTCTGATTGCAACGAGGATTACAATTTATAACTCCTCCGGCTTATTTTCCGTCATTCAAGAGCAAAAACACTTGTGGTTAATTTTTATATTTAGATTTTATCTTCCCAAGAATGAAATAATAATAATAACAACTATAGAAAATGCAAAAAAAAAATGCACTCTTTAGATTGCCAACAACAAAAAAAAATCGCGCGCTAAAAAATGCTTAGAATTTACAAACCTAGTCATAAGTGTAAATCCTTGTCGGACTCATAGTAGAATTTCTTCTAATGTCCTTTACTAGATACAGATTTAAAAAAAAATAGAATCAGCTTAGCTTGTAGCTAATTGAATTGAACGTCATGACTGTTAATCTACTCTCCTCTCAAAACATTGTTTAAACTCTCAGGGTTACCATGTTATTTAATCAGGGTTTTTAACGTATCGACAGTATTGAAATCGAAAGGGGATCTATATTACAAATGCGAGGCTATTAAAAAACATAACGGTGCTTTAAGGCCAAAGGATTGCAATTTTCCTAGTTTGATAGTTATATGTAATTCAAGTCCAAATTCAGACTTGGAACCCTAGGCTACTCTCTGCTCTAATCAACATATGTATAAGTACATAAAGTGAGTGATTATTTTAAAGTAGTAACAAAACTGTAAAAGATACCATTTGTATCCATCATTTGGTACATAATTTTCTCAAGAATAATATTGAATTTTGTTCATTGGAGATGTGACCCTCACACAGCCCAGAGCTGAGCCCCTTGGCCTTTGGCTTCCTGCTGCATATTGTGTATAACGTCTCTAAGATCTGTCACTCCAAAATTGATGCCTTGAGGGCCTCCATTGATGAGCGCTGGAGCGCAATGGACGTAAAATTCATAGTTTTGTGAGGAGGCTAACGGTCGTTATTGAGGTTAAGGGAGATTATATTGAGTAAATGTGTTATTTCAATGTATGAATATATATATAAAGTTTCATTAAATTCGGTTGTCACAGATACACATCTGGTCAAAGTTATGCATTCATTTGTAAACATTGAAAATGAACACTCGCTAGTTTATTTCACAAATAGGTATCACTCTAATCTACAATCTACATAAACTACTATGTAAACTTTGTTTATCCTCGGCTTATTTTCCCAAACTCTTTTATTCTCATTACAAAAAAATATATGTATTTTTATTATTACTTACTTTATTCTCCAAATGCATGGATTGAAAACTTTATTCGTAATTATTTAGCTATAAAGCAATATACATAACGAATGTTGCATTAAAGTTAGGACAATCCTGTCAAATCTTATATCTGGATGTTGTGTGAACCAAATTCATAGCTTGCAATTTCGTCAAAAACTCCTGAGTTTTTTGTTTTGTTTTCCTGAATCGCACGTCACTCTTACTATAAAAAGGAGCTGAGAAAGAAAGGTTCGGACCGAGATCTCTGCACTTATTCGAAAGGGAATAACTTCTAGAGATATTTTGGACCAGCTGAAGGTATCTACTTTGTTGAGTAGCGGTTTGTCAGCAGAAAGAATGCCCACAAACACCACAGGCAACAGGCTGGACTTTGTTCTACATTCTACTTTACATTATGGCTGCATGAGGAGTCAAGGATCTTCCCCAAACACCACTCCAAATCCCCGCTGTCTTATCTGATTTTTCTAAACAAGCATTGTCGGTTGTTTTGGTCCAGAACGCCACATTAGACCGTTCTCCACCATAATTAAATCGTTTTCAAATCGTGGAGTGATTTTTTTTTTGGACTTAATTTAAACAACTTTTTTTTCCTTGATCTATTGACCTTTTTTCTCCCTTATTCAGATGTATAAGTTGTACACACATAATTTTAGACCGTAGAAAAAAATTATTTCGTTCTCAAATCGTAAGACATATTTTTTTCAGACTCAATCTCTGGACCGATTCTCTTATGAGCTGCACAACTATGATTGATGCAAAAGATTTAACTTCGTATGATGTTATTGTTCCCATTTTTACAGTTTTATAATACAAATGGTGTCATGTACGATTCATCTTTAGAGTTGCTCTAGACTTAATTTTAAATAAAACCGATTTTTTAAAGACCGGTTTAGATCGAATTTTTCTTTGAGACCAGTCTTGACCAAACGTCTCTAAAAGACCGACTTAATTTGTTCTACTAAATATAATTATGTATTTAGATCGGTCTATATAAGATTTTCAGACCGAAATCAAACACCAGTAGTTATCCCACGGCGTACATAAAAGTTTAAACTCTATGTCTTTGTCCGCTGCCGATTTTTTTTCTCTTTTTGTACGGCCTCAATTTGTGTGTTATATACATATATTTCAATTTAAAGAAATTGTTGGGAACAAGGTTAAATAGCACATTGATGAAAATCTATTGTCGTCATCTTTCAAAAGGAAATATTGCAAAAAATATATTTTACTTCTGGGCAAAGATGGAAACAAAAGGATGGAAATTGCTACATTGATCCACTCAGGCAATGACACCTAGGACATCATTAAGTATTTTGGGGTCAACTGCTTCACCATTTACCACGTTTTAAGATTATGAAATATTGGTACGCCCTCAAAGTTCGACTTTAAGAATTTAAAGCGGTAAGCCCATCAATTTAACCCTCAGAGCTACAAAAACACTCTTTTCAGATCCACTCAGCTATGTCCATAGCCAAAGGAGAAGGTCTACCCACCCAGCCATATAATATACGTGGATATGAGATATTTGAGGATATGGAGTTTATATATACTTTATTCTACACGCGGAGAATATAGAATGACTATCATATTAATATATTATTATTAAGGGTGATAATTTTGGTAAGAATACAAAAGCGTGCGAGGAGAAAAGAAGAATTACTTATGGCATCATTGATTAAATAATATAATATGAGATGGTGATAGTCGATAGAGAACTGAATAAAATGCCTAAAATAACGTCGCCTTCTGTCTGGATTTCTGAAAATGGAGGCCTAGGAATTTGGAAAATACTTACCGGATGAGAAACAGATGGTTTGTCGGATTTGTCGATATAAATGTGCCTTTAGTCCCCTGTCTAGAATTACACGCCACTCATTATCCTCATCTCATAACTAGAGTATGGATATTCATCTATAAAATCAATTTAACGATGAATACATCAAGTCAGACTTTAACTCTGATTTCACAAGGATGCTTATTGTATGTAATATAACCTTATCCATTGCTAATCATCTACGTTCAAAAAATTTATGGAGAAATACAAGGGTAAACATATCCCTTCCCGAGGAACCATCATTAAATTAATGGAGGATGTTGGTACTGATGTCATATATAGAAATACATATAAAAATGTTTTGAGTCATCCACACCAAATGATGATCATGTTATCAGTAAAAAGTATTTACGAATATCGAAATGGAACTCTGAATTTTGTACTATCTCACAGTAAGTATTCAATTTTTTTTTTTTTAAATCTAACCATAAAATATGATTTTATTTTAGCTAAACATATCAAGAATTATGATACACAACTCAGTAAAGGGCAAAAACAACTGCTTAAATGGTCACAACAACGGGGGTAGTAGCTTTGGATGGTTCGCAACTAGTTTGTCTGAGACTACTTACTTCGCTTAAAGACTTTGGTATGATCATTAGGTTTTCCAATATTACATAGTCTATAAATATTACTTTTTGTCACTTAAGGATTAGCTATGGTTCATAAGCTCCAAGAAATGATGTTCAAAAAACTCATAAAAGGCAAAAACAACGGCTTAAATGGTCACAACAACGGAGGTAGTTACATTGGGTGTAGCATTATAATTAGTAATTGTGTGTATCCTTCATTATAATAGTATGTTGTTATACAAGCATAAATCACCAGGGGTCTTTTTTTGATGCTCTTAATAAGGAGTAATATCGCCGGATATTACTACATAATTTTATATCTAAGATAAGTAATTAAGGTTTAAAATTTTACTGCATGGATTAACTTTTCTTTTCTTAGATAAACATGAAATAAATGAAAGTGGGATTCTAGAAGCTGTTCGTACTAAGATTGGAAGAAGATATGGATTTAAATCTAACATTATTTTATGATTTTGACATTTACTTTATTATTAATAATTAAGATCTTATCGGTAGAGATTTTTCTATCCTGTGCACAATTGTATATGCAACTTGCACATGAGGAAAAAAAAGGGTGATGATATTTTTATTAAACCCCACGCCTGGCTTGTGTTTTGCAACCTAAAGTTATGACATATTGAACTGAATTCCGATGTTAGAACAAGAAAATATTATTTGGATCAATCTATTATTTCAATATTCTGTGTTTATAATTTATTGTTATTATTAGTTATATGATTCTAATTGTTTAATTTTGTATATTTAACTTAAATGTATGATGGTTTTATTTTTTAGTATGTAGATTATATTTAATTTAAGCCTTCTATTTTAAACTTGGAACTTCAAATATATTTCGAAATACTCTTACTTTGTCGTTTTATTAGTTATTATTCTGAGAATATGGTTCATAATGAATTACAATTTCATAGAATGTGACGTTTTCAAATCCACTGTAACGGATAAAAACCGTCTAAGTCAATTATACGTAGTATATTTTTATTAAACATTTTGCTAATAAATTCTTTCGTTATACCCTCAAAAATCATATAATAAAATAATATATATAAATAATCATAATACAGCAGGCAGATGATAATCTCATCAGTATTTAAACAATAATACCATATGTCTTTCTCCCCCCCTTCTACTCGCACGCGTTATTCTCTACAATATTATCAACTATAATTATTATACACAAAATACACACGGAACATTTATACATAGGTCACATAACCTATATCTATGAATATATATAACACACCCAAAGGCGGAGAAAGCTGAGGAATTAAAAGATGTTTAAGGAGAATATATTATTGACTCCATAGAATCAACAATTTCGAATGGAGCGTTGTAGGAGTCTACTTAATTAACTCAAACATCCACCTCCAGAGCCCGGAGTTCAAACTTCTGCACTTCAACATTTGGTGGATAGTGTAATGTATTTGTATTGAGTCTGTAACCTGCCAAGTCCGTCATAGCGACATTGCATATCTCAACTCATCCCTGGAAGAAGATGCTCCACAACTGTGTATACGGGCCTTTGGCCACGCTTGGGAAACTATCATTGCTGCCAATGTAGCCAATCTCCCAAAAAAATAGTTCTCTTCAGTCCAAACTATCTATGGCCGCACTCTCATGGAAAACACGTGCAAGAAAAGGCATTCAATTGAGTGATACGTTGACCCAAATTTTTCAGAAAGAAACGGAGCCCTCCTTGGAGTCCAGTACTTGAGCAACAAAGTAACAATTACTTGAGCTCTAGTACTCAGAGAGCCATTCGTTGGGAAGATTAGGAGATAATTTGAGGCTTCTAAGGATTATTTTGAATCTCGGCTCTAGGCTACATCCAAAAAACAAGAACAAAAATGAAGTACCAAATGCCTCCAAGCCAATTCTTAGGGCCTCATCTTGCAGGACTTTTGGTCTCCAAACGCAGGGATCAATCCGATGGATCTTTTTAATATGACCACGCTTGAACAACAAGCCAATCGAACCCAAGCAATGCCAAAGACGAACTTATCAGTCGGATATAGTAGCAAAGACCTGCTCGCGCCGACAACCTTGTATAGAGACGGTAGGTGAAGCTGGAGGTGATTAATTAAATAATTCAAATACCCTCAAGCCTTCAAAATCTATTTTTTTATTATAACTACCATTTGGATAAGTGGTTAGAGAGAAAATTGTGTTTTTAAAAAAAAATGCTTTCGTTGTACAAATAGCTTGCGTACCTTGTATATACATATATTGAATAGATCCGTCTTTGACGTCCAACATGTCTCAGTTCATTTGACTTCATTTTGATTTAAATAAAGTACAGCAATTCACTTATTCACTTCCAAGTAAGTGAAATATAATGTCCTATACATTTCATATAAGGCTATAATCAAAAACATGATTCTATAAACCAATTGTACGTAAAATGTCAATATTAACTAAATAGTTCAGTTATGGAAGTGCTCATGTGACTTTTTATTCTATATAAATAGAGCTTTAGATGCACTTTTTAACTTGATATTTCCCAGAGTAGATCAAATAACAAAAAGTTGAGAATAAAACGCTATAATTTATGAACTAAAAATGTCTTTTTTGCAAATTATTCATTGATATGTACATCTAAAAAGATATATTTGTACAGTTTGATATATCCGTATGGAAAGAAAACAAGATGAATGATATATTTTGCACTGATTAACTTAGTACAAAAGTATTTTTTGAAATATATTACAACTATTGATACATGCTAATGGATTACTTAAAACAATGCTTTCAATCAATTGACTTTTACATACATACTATTAGGTTTGTAGATTGTAAGCATTTTATGTATGAAAAAACAAAACAAATAACTAGATAATTTGAAGAAAATTTGAAAAAAAAACGCAGCTCAGCTGTCATGAAGTTTCATTTCATGTCAGCTAGCAGCTGTGAAATGAAGGAAATAAGCAGACCCCACTCCGTATCAAGAAGAATAACTCTTTTTTTAATTATACTCTGAGTCCAAGAAGGACTATAACTTTCCATCAGCTACTCAGTGTTATTCTTCACCCTTTATGAGCAATTAAATTTGTTCTTTATACTTAAATGTTCTCTCCTTCGGAATAATTATAACAAGCGCTCCTAGCTACGTCGATTTTTGTCCTTCGATGTCACCTTTCTAACGTATAGGTAATTTAAGTGCTTGTATAGACAAAAAAAAACAGAAAAAAAAATGTTATTTCTATTGTCGTTTTTCTTATTATTGTTTTATTATCTATAGGGAATGTGTTATGTTATGTTCAGTTAGAATGATTGTGTGTCAGAACTATGAGTAAAGGTATACCTTTACTTTTAAAAAAAACAGCTATAATAATTTTAAAAAAACTCTTCAAAGGTTCCAACAAGAACACAACTAAAAAATGCTTAAAATTTACAGCCCCACGTATTATATCAATACTTTCTCCAGCAATGATAACAAATAACAGTTCATAAAAATGTAAATTCTTGTGTATAGGTCAGAAATTATAGATATTTTTTACGTAGAGTCACCATTTAATCAATCTACTCTCATGGAAGGGGCCTTTTTCTATACTTACCATAGTAATTTTTTTTTTGAGACTTCTATATTCAAAAAGAAAAGAGATCTGAGTTCATGATGGAATTGCAACCATTAAATGTAAATATATTCTGTTATTCGCTTACATTTATATTTGGAGTAAATTTTATCAATATTTTTTAGTCTGTATATAGATGGAGTTGCAGTATTAACTCTAGAATTCATGTTTATTGTGTTATGACTTCCAACTATTGTGGGTATTATCAAGACTCAAAAAGGAAGGACAATACTTTTACATGATGGGAATATATATTTACTTAAAAAAAAAATAATAATACAATTCCATCAGCATCACCAAAAGCTATGGGCTCAGATCTCTTTGTGTTTTATTAATTTTTTTTGCTCCATATTTATTTTTGTTTCTCATGAAAACATTTTTGTACGTTCGACGTTTTGTATTTCAACATTTTTTCCTTCTATGGGTTATCTTTCGACTTTATGTAATTTAAAAAAAGTTCCAAAAACTATTTTTTTCCGTCATATTACTTCTATGAAACGTTTTTTACTAGAGCGTCTGACCCTAAAAAATAATTAAAGCAATTTAGGATCTTTTGAGTGTATATGTATAGTCCTCCTTATCTCACAAAGAAAGAAATATCGACACAAATCGGACTTGTGCCTTTTTCAGGGTCTTCAAAAATTAAAGTTTTGGATAAAAATATGAAAAATTTCAAAAATTAAAATAATTTTTTTTATTTTATTGCAAAAATCCATAGCTATTCACAAAAAATGTAAAAATTAAATTTTAAATATTACATTTGTTGGATTTTTTTTGTGAAAAACCACAGCTAAATTAATATATTAAATTTTTTAGAAAAAAGACAAAATTCCTTAACCTGCGGAGGGTTACAGACCCACTAGTACACCCCCTCTGGAAGCCCCAGATAATCAAATAGTTTGTGGAAGGATTCCAGATCTCAGATCCATAGATTAAGATTGAGAGTACAATAAATCCCTGTTTTATAGATAAACTGACCAATGATTGTTTCCAAATTGTGAGGATTGCTACTTAGTTACAAGTGTAACATCTGATTAAATAACTATTGTTCTCAGCAATGATTATGAGGCTGCAGGGTTACATTGTTTTGCTTTTTGGAACTAATATTTTGTTAAATTGCTTTGAGGAGAATTATGACAAATAACCAAATACTTGGTCAATCTAATCCTTTTTTTATTCAATTATAAATTCTTACTGGTTGTGGTTCATTGTCTATAATTAAATTGATCAAAATTATTTTCTCTTTATCCTTTAATGATATATAAAAACTTTTATTTCTATTAAAACAATTTTTTCTCTAAGACGTTTATATTGTCTATTAATATAATAAAAGCAACGGACTCATCAATTGATCCCCCATCCATTGGAAAGTTATGTAAGGCTAAATAAATTGCAGTATCATTATAAAGAAATGATACATTATTATATGTAAGGATTTCTTTATCCCTTCTTTGATTCAATTATAATTCTTTTATGAAAAGGCAGATAATATGTGCCCTCTCAACAAAAAAGTAAGGTAGAAATATTCTTCTTAAAATTGCGTGTGGAACACATTTGTATTCTTTTGACAAATCATTCCCAATTTCTATCAATAAATGATTATAATGTCCCTTTAAAGTTGACAAAATTGATCGTTACAATAATATAAAATAAAAAAATGGAAAGATTTTATGGTTAAAAGAGCCCATATTGGAGCTCTTTGAAGTCTCTTGCATCAAATAAAGGTTCTAAGCTATAGTCCAAATTTTTGGGCATCTTATCTCATCCCACATCTTTGAATACAATGCATGGAATTGACTGATGAATATGTCTAAAATATTGGTTAGTATATACATATAGTGTAGACTTATAAATAATGTAGATCAACAACAAAAAAACAAGCTAGACGGATTTTTATCAAATGGAGTAGGATGTCCATATTTTATTCCATGTCTATTAACAAATTTACCCCTTAAATGTGTCACAAATTGCACTTAAAATCCCTAAAATTGACCGTTACAATAAAATAATGAGTCATTGATAGATTTTATTTGAAAATCTTGGGCCCTATATAATGATGATTTTACATAAAATAAAGGTCCGTAACTATAGATACAATTCTTGGGTATCTTATTGCGTCCAATACATTTGAATAATCGTTATATAACAGACTCAAATATGTCCATTGCGTTGTTGTATGTATAAAAATATATATTTACGTCTCTTTTAATTTCCTCTAGAGCAAAATTTAATTCGAGGACTTTTTAATCCCTTAATCATCCATTCATTAAGCTGCGTCTCTAAATTTAATTAAATCGTTCCTTATTTTTATATAGCTGGTAATCACAAGAGTGTTTTTTATGTTCCAAAGCTGTAATCATCTTTATTTATAGAGGAGCCACTTGTGTGTGAAATAAAAATAGTAAAAACATTGATAATTTGGTGCTGATTTATACGTCTAAGTCCTCGTTGGATTTTTAGTAGAATTGTTCATCGAAAACGGAGTAATTCCAGCCCTTAACTTCTTGCTCTATACGGAGTAGGATTGGTGTATATTTTTCTTCAAATCATAACTGCTTACAGCTGATGTAATAAAACATCATAACAACTCAGCTGCTCTTCTCCAAAAACATTATTCTAATTGTCAAATTTTATCATGTTGATTTCCGTTTCCTTTTTTTTAGCTTACCGGGAGGTTAAATTTTCAACAACTCTATACATGTATGTAAATAATATTTTTATAGTAACATACAATGATATTAGTCAATTTAGTTAGGGAGAAAATAAGTTTCTGACCACTATGAGGAGGTCCTGTATATATCTATTTTTGAGACGGTCTTAGGGTCAGCTTTCTAACTATAGCCCTACTCTGGATTATGAAGCCACTGACAACTGTTTATGAGTGTGGCAGCTGAACGGTGTCCCTTGCTATACGTCTAAAGTGTCCCCAGAATGGTTACCCGACTTCATCTTCCAAATCGTACGGCGCCAGTTAGAAGCCCATAGAGCCATGATTACTTGCAATCGATGTTAGTTATAGAAAAGAAATTATTTCAAAATTTACCAGCTTTTATACGATTTATTGCTGTTTGGGATACGTCGAGAATACTTTTTGGTTTGCTCGTGATTAGTGTTTGTTTCATCATTTTGAATATGAAGAGAAAGTTAGAAGTCCTTAGTCTGAACCTTTAAATATCCCATTTTGGATTGAATTTCAGCAAAAACATAATTTTATTTAAAGCAATCCCTCGAGAAATATTGGCAGGTTTATAGTTCATTTAATTAAACATAGTTTGTTGTGAAAATGTGTTCATTCTTAAAACTTTGATTCATTTATTAGGAATCACCCAACTCTTTGACTTGTATAAAAGGAATTTAAAGAAAGCATACATCAAGCACAATAGAAGTAGATTTCCTTTCAACGTAGAAAATTTAGAAAATACATAATATAGTTAAATTATGCAAATGGTTTGCTGACTTTACAGTCGTTTCTTTGAATTTAATTCCAATAATAACATGGTCATTTCATAAATTCCGTAGCTTTTTCCAATTGGAGTAGGGAGCACACATATAGACAAATTTATCGTTTCTTACAATGGAAACAAATTTGAAGGACTCGGTCACTTTCATATGTAACGTCCAATTCATGGATATTTGATGCTTATATCATATTTTTATGGTTGTACTGGACCATGGAATATGGGGCTCCATGGAGAAACAGGCCTGCAATGTCTCCCAACGCAATACTCATTCTTTATAGGCCTCCATTGAAAATGAAGGGATTGATATGTCCAATGACTATGTTATCAAGTTGTAAAGACCTTTAGGCCCAGAGTGGATACCATCGTGGCTGCAGAAGGAGGACATTTTGGAATATAACTTTTGATATTATAGGGCATAATTATAATTTAAAAAAAGTACTTTTGATACTACGTACATGTTGGCATTGATGGATTTGATTTAAATCTATAATATATTGATAATTAAGGAAGATGTAAGTGTCCACTTTGATAGGTAGACAAGTCGATTCTGCATTTAAGAGAAAAGGAAATATAAAATGCAGGCGACAATAATAATAGCTAAGTAAGAATAAAGAAAAGGTACTATCTTTTTATACACACTGTATTTACTTTAATTTCCTAAATCAGAATGAATAATTGTAGTGCTACAATGTCCATCTATACCTAAACGGCGCAACTCTATCTTAACAATAAGGGACTCAGTACAAAATCTCGTTTGACTATTACATAATTGGATAATTTTTGGGCATAAAAGCTTTTATTTCGATTAAAAGTACGTTTCACAAATTTTAGGTCGCTGCTAAAATCATTACTAGATGGGGTTGGCAAAATCAGGATCTCCATCATCGAAGAGTATGAATCTGATATAGCGGTCAATCTTGCGTGCTACTAGCCTAACGGATCCATATAGTTTCTAATAAATTTGAAGCAAGTTGTCATAGTCTACTCGGGTATACTACAAACGCTTTTTTTGACAGTATTTCGCTTGGAACGTTTAGTCGTGAATTATTGTGCGTCGAGTATGGACGTAATAAAGGAAGAAATTCGCCATATTTTACATTTTAATAACTGAAAGGGAACAACACATCAAAAGCAACCAAGAAAATTTACAGTGTATTCGGTACCGACACTCCTTCAGTCCGTGTTGCACAACAGTGGGTTGAGAGATTTTTTATCCCCACTCAATTCTGCCTCTACTCTGAACAACTCGACTCTTTAACGTTGGTGATCGAATAAAATACGCCAGCATTTGTGAAAAGGAGACAACAAGATGTCATCAAGACAATGACAGGCTACAATCATCTTTGATGATACGCTAACCTCGTACCAAGTGACTACCACCTGTTTTTGTCTATGGCCTACGCGCATGGGGGTACAAATTTGGCTTCAATAGAGGTCTGTGAAAATTGGTTGTCCCAAGTTTTTGAGAATAGGGACAAGGACTTCAAGTAGAAGGGCATTAAGAATCTCGCTTCTCCTTGGCAACAAGTTATCAAACAGAACAGGGCATTCTTGACACAAATTGTATGATTGTCATACCTCTTGTAAAGCATTGAAATAAAGCGAAAAAGACAATATTACTTTACCCCCCCCCACCTATTATTTTATAATTTTTCTAAAGTTTATAGTAATTTTTCAATCCCAAGTCATTGACAAAAATAACAAAAGATCTTGTAAAACACAAATCTGCCATGTTTAACAGAATGAAAGGAAGAAACGTATTAAAAAAATTGAATAAACAAGTAAGGCGGCTTACTAAAATGCAAAGCAAAATAGTTAAAAAAAAACACATACAAAAAGTAAATCCAAACAAATAAACTTGTTTACATATTATTAGCAATCTGAGAATTATTATTTTTTAATTCCTTAAGTGAGAACATTTAATTATAGAGTATGTAATATTCAAATTGGTTGCGAGGAACTTGAACGTACAATCATAGTCTAAAGATATAGTACGTGATATTTATTTTCACAAGTTATTCTAATGATGAGAGAAATTAAAGTTAGAACATCTAAGTATACAATGATCAAATTAGCGTGAAAAACACAAAATACCATTAAGGCTTTGTTGCAAAGTATTTTGTGCAAGTCTCTCTTGGACTGGAAATAGATTTGAGGAGTGATTTCATCCTATATTTTTTCTATATACGGAGAGGAGGATTATATTATGTCTTTTATTTTTAAGTATTAATATCAGCTATAAAACCTTACTCAATATGACACTTGCAATTTTGACAAGTTTGACTGACAGTCAATAAAATAAATATACATGAGTTAAATGGGATTTTTTAGTGAAATAAATACACTCTCAAATGATTTTATAGGCTGGAATATATACGCGATTTAAAAAAAAAAAAAAACCCATATTGTATGTCAAAATATACATAAATATATTTTAATAACATTTATGCAGCTACCAAGCAGAGCTTTCTATTGAGTGGTTTTACGTGATAATTGTTGAATGTTAGCCGTTTTGAGGGCTTACACAAGCAACCCTCATTAGTATTATGACAAATAGTATACTGTTGAAGGTCAAAATGTGTCCAATAAATAAAAGGACTGAAACCTTTACAATATATGAAATATATATCGCCCTAGGGCTAAATTTTATTATGTATTTTACCCTAAAAGTGTATTAAAATATATTGTTAAATTGTTATACAATCTTATTTCATTAGAATAGTCAATCAATCAACTATTAAAATGGAAATACTAAGATATTTTTCTCTAACTATCCCATTTTTCTGTCCCTATTCGATCGAGAAAAAAAAAGGCACACACCTAGCCTTTTTTAGAAATATGTAATAAACATTACTTTGATTAAGTTTAAACATCACCGATTGTCATTCGTATCAAGTAGTATTCAATGCAGATATTTAGTTTTTTATATTATTAAAGTCATTTTATGAAGTTTAATAAAGATTTATTGGAAATTTGTCGATGTTATCTCTAGTATTATTATCAAGTTGAAGCCCCTTTAAGATGACATTTTCTTCAATTATGATGCAATTTATGATGGCAGTGAATATCATCTATTCTAAATCCTTAGTAAAATATTTTTTTACTTCTATCACTCAGTACCTTTGATGTACAGGGCCTGCGGAAGGTTCTGCTAAATGCTTATTCAAGTACTAATGATATAAGTAATTACATAATTTGCAATTTAATTATACACACAGGTCAACACAAGTTTCAAAAACATGTGACATAAATTTTATTCTAAATGGTTACCCTTCGGCTATACCAAAGCCCGAAGTCTCTCTGGAAAGGACTTGGATGCTGTTAGCACCATGTCCACGAGGATGAAGTCCACGGTTGCCATCTGTTTGGCCTTCAGGTAGTCCAAGTTCTCGCTAAGGGTTACATAGGCTCAGACTACCACCGCGTCTCTCTGGATGTGATGGAGGGAATACTATGATGTTGGAAGATCTATGGCTCCTTCCGAAAGTGCTGTTGGATCCAGGGAAGACCTCCCCCCAGGATGGTGCTTATGTACTCCTTGGTGTTGATCTTCACCCCGGTTGACACAAACACCAAGGGAGACATCCCTGTCTCAGGCATAGCCGTTCAAACCATCACAGACTGTGACTTCTGCACTTTGTTGACTTCAAGGTAACACAGCTCAACTTTTTTGGCCAGAATCCGATCATTATGGGGGTTATAAACCTATTACGCAGTAATATCTTCTATTGTCTTTTAGCCTTGAAATGACCTTACAGGTCCTCTTACCTCTTCAATTTTTAAAGATACATCCCCAAGTAATCTCGGATAAGGTTTCTCATTGTTGTTTCACCCATGTTGAAATCCTTGGCCCTCTTGGTGAGCGTCCTCCTGGGATTTCTTGCAATCCTTGGCTAGACGACTTCCAGATGTCCTTTTTTACCTTGGTTTGCCTGATATGGGCATGTCCTTGATAGATTGAGTCTCCGTGTAGAACTCAATGGTTTCCTTGATGATCATATGGTTGACCTCCAGGCTCATTCAGGTTCCTCAATGTGGCTGGTCTTCATTTGCTGTTCAGATAATGCTTGATTGTAGCTTCTCCTATTTGTGGTCCACAAAACTGTTTGTTTTGATATAGTTTCGACCCAACTAGAGTTTAAACACAATATCTCGCTACCTGTCATATAGTTATATTATATAAAGTTAATTTAACAGGACTATCCGTGGATCCTTTATATAAATTAGTAATGTTACGGCCTTTTCATTTCCGGTTCCGAGTTTCGGGTTGCTCTAACAATTATTGATTCCTTAGTGTGCACCATTTAAATTTTAGTAGTTCTTTAAAGTTGAAGACCTGTTTCTTTCTTAACCAGCTTTCTGCAGAAATAGTAATTATGTTCTATGTAGTATTGGTGATGGGATTATAATTTTTTTTGGGAGGGAAGTAATCAAATTTTGACTGAAAATTTCCAATTAGCATTTCCGGATATTCATGTTGGTTTTTTATTACTAATGATCATCTTTTTTTTGGTAAAGACAATTCTTGATGTCGTTTGAAAAAAAAAAAAAAAATGATATAAATTCGGGTGGCCTCTTCTTAATAAACTTTTCCCCTGCGTCCTAATCTTGTATGCATTCCTTTCACGTTTGAATTGGCCAGTAGATAAACGGTTCTTTTAAGTATTTTGAAAAAAGGTTCACAGTAATCAGTTTTACTCAGTTTTGCAATTCGCAAACCGTTTTGACTCTTTGGAGTATATAAGTCTCGAAATTCAAATAAAGGTTTTAAAAGTATAACCAAAATTCTTAATTGTGTTATTTAATCCCACAAATTAAAATACAAAGCCTTAAGTCGACTTAAATTATCTCATATACATATATCTGGCGGTATATATGAAATAAAAAAATTAATTGGGATTTTTCATTTTCTGTTCCGGATTGCTTTTATCTTGACCTACCACAGTTATTATGATTTTTATTGCTTTCACTTTTTGATAGACAATGAATGGTATAATAATATGAACATTATCATTAAACGATGTATTTTTATAGCTTGAAATCCAATCTTTGTCTGTTGATGTTATTGAGCTTTTGAAACCTTATACAAATGATATATTTGTATATATTTGGCTAAAATAAATAATTAAATATAAAATAATAGCTTCATCATAGTGCAGTAGTTACAAAATAATAATAGAACATTAAAAAACATTGATGCAATAACCCATTGAATGAAATAGTATCCTCTTTTGTCAAAGGAATTTTATATTTAATACATTTTTGGGAAAAATATTTAGGGATTGGACTCGAACTTTCAAAAATAAAATACTTCCAAAATTCGACTTTACAGGAACTCAAAACATTGGAGTAATGATAAGTACAATTTCCATCATCAACCTAAATGAATTTACAAATAAAAAACCCCCTTTCTTATAAAAAGGATTTATGTACTATTAAATAGAAGCACCCCAAAGCTGGGATTGTAAGGGTATGTGAAAAAACAACAGCCTAAAACTAACATGATACACGACATTACACTACTAACACAAAAATATACAGTTTAGTTTGTTGTCAGCTTTTGATATTTCTGCTTTTTTTCTATGAGTCAGTGTTCTGAACGTTGATTAATTGTACTATAATTAAGTATTTTTAAGCTGCAAACAGTTGCCTACAAACATTGAACAACAGTTTCATAGTTTAGAGATTTACCTAACTACTGATTATGGATTTTTTTTCAGAAACAAAAATTCAACGATACAGTATCGGTCACGTCGTGTTGTGTACCTTAATGAATTAATGAAAATAACCCCCTGCACCCCCCAAAAAAAACTTCAAAATGATATCAAAGAAAGGGTGCAGGATATAATAAAGGGTACGACTTGAAGACAGTCTACCTAAAAACGTGTAGTAGGCCTCAACATACACTTTTTCCTACTACTTGGAGAAATATGGGTTCATCTTCTTGTCATCATCAGATCCTACGGAACCCAGGCACATGACATGAGCAGCTGAATACTTTGTTCTTATTTGCACGATACTGCAATAAATTTATCAATATGGGACTTAAAACCTGGTTCACAGTGAAGATCTTGACAGTGTTCAAATTATCAGAGACAATCCTTGCCTGTTTGCTTGCTGGCACGCGTTTTTAGTCTTTTCTCCAAAAAAATCTAAATTTAGGGGAGAAGGGAAAAATTAAATGGTCAGCTGATTGTATTTTGCTTTTCTTTCCCACCTCAGATAATGCTAGAGTCAAAATACTCGGAAATAATGGTGTAACGACTACCAACTGTTATTGTCGACTGGAAAGTTGCGTGATTCAATAAAAGTAACGACCTGGGCAGCTCTGACAATTTGAAAAATGTTTGAGAGGAGAGCAAGTCAGCTGCCATTACGTTTAATTAGATTTGGCACACACAGCTCTGATAGGAAATAAACCAGTTGTCCATCCTCCATTGAGTACAACAGGGACTTATTTTTATAACTCTCCAATAAATCATCAGCGTTACTCTCTGTCATGACTGAGACTACACACTCGTCATTAAACTATATACGTATAAACCATTGTACATTTATATCAATTTGTTTGCTTTAATTAACTGAACAATAAATAATGCTGACTCCCCCCATCAAAACAAAATACAACTTTTCTCCATCTATCAAAATATTGTATTTTTGTACAATAAGGAAAAGTTGATAGAGTAAAATCGAAACCATTGAAATATAACTAAATAAATGCAAACTCATCCCTTTTATTCTTATTTTTGACTTACAAGCATATTTATCTTTTTGTCTGTTTTGACAAAATATAAATTATTATTTTAGATAAAAAAATAAAAGTATTTTTTTATTTTAATTTATTTTATATCAAGATTGTCTCTCTTCATGGAGTTTTCAAATCTATAATTCAATCTTACATATTATATAGATATATAATTCGAATTTTGTGAATTTACATTATTTTTTATGGATGACTAATTTAAGACATCATTTATAAATCTTTTTTGAATATCATAATACCACATGTGCTTTTATTCCATCATATTTTTGGGAAAACTTCAAGAAATAATTGGAAGGAAAATATAAATCATTCGATTAAGTTTTTAATATTGTGATCACTCTTTTTTAATATCTTTCTACAAAGAGATTTTTTAAAATGCTTGAAATAAGCAAATAGTCTTTTAAATAGGAATTTCACACGTAGATAAATTTCAATAAGGTTTTGTATTTAATATATTTTATCAATTAAATAGTACATCTGGTTGTAGTATTGATGTATTGAAAGTTTTCCATTGTCAAACTATCTAAACAAAAAAACAAAACAATTATCCATCCAAACAATTAATACACTAAGATAAGTAGACTTTGATCTTCTAATTCAAAATATGGCCTATTATATATATTATTATATTTTATATTTGTCTTATAGTCATTAAAAAAAAAGTCATAACATTTTCTGTAGTTTTAATATTCAAAACCTTATTAAACGCTTGCAGTTAAAGAATTATATTTAGGATATGAATATGATTCAAAGCCTAAATTGTGTGTAATGGGATCCTATAGGATTTTGTATGTGATCAGACTCTCAAGCAGCAATTGAAGCATTGTGGTCGATATCTTTGGCCGCACAGCTTTCGTATTCTGAGGACAACAAAAGAAATTTGCATTTTCTTTTGTATTGTTTTGTCAGTTAAATGCGATGAGAACTCTTTCATGAGGATAAATCTCAGGCTTGCCAAGATATTGAAGTCTAAACATGTTCCAGATTTAAAATGCCCTCCCTTTATATATAAAAAAAATGACTTATAAAGAGTCATAAATCACAGTTTTTATGCGATTATTTAATGTCAATATCAGATATCTTTTTTCACTTAGGTCTATTTCGACTATTTAAATGCAACAAATGATTTTTTCCCCGATAAAAATCGGACGGAACTTGATTTATGTCGTTATAATCATTTATCAGTTCTTTTACAGTATTATAGGCGGCCTAATTTAATTCTATCTTTATACGTATGCAGTTTCATCACTAAAGTATAAATCATCTCCTTCCTGTATGTAAAAATAAAAGAAACCTGGTAATCCTGATATTGATCTTTTCTCCACTTGCATATGCGTAGATGAAAATAATGTTATCAGCCAGTATGTGAACTTAAAAGAAACTGAAAATGAATCTGGTAATACTGACAGTTTCAAATATATTTGGGAGGAGAACAGCTTAGCCGTCATAAGGTTGAATTAGATCCGTTGGAAGCATCTACGAGGCAAAGGAAATAAACACAAATCCTGCTCCTTATAATAACAAGGACATATAGGCCAAAGTTACATTGATGTCGATTCATATAGTTCGATTAGGGTTTCTTCTTCTAAGATGTTCCTTTTCATGATAGAAGAAGTTAAGTCCCTTAATGAGGTATGCAATTTTTTCTACCCTAGTTTGAATTAACCTTGTTAATCCAGTTAACAGAGCGAATTCATGTCAATTACATAGTTTGTTATATAGTTATATGTTTCGCCAGTTGATTTCTTTCTTTTTTCTTTGGTGGAGGGGTTTGAGCTGAAAAATGGGAAAACATGCAAGCCTATTTTGTACGACGTGGTCTCATAGTTGGACACTAGGCTTTTAGAGTATTTAAAAAAAAATGTAATAAATTAATATGGGAAAGATGATTTTATATACGTAATTGCAATACTAATGTGCAAATGTTTCTCTCGGAATGAAGATTCTTGTTGGTAAATTATATTAAAAAAAATTACAGAGGGACTCACAAAATAAATATATATCTTGTATATTTTACATTCGAATTAACTATAAACTCTCTCTCAAAAAAAAGTGCAAAAACATTAATTAATTTATTTTTGCTAAGGGGTGCAATATGCATATAATGGCTTCTTCTAATTAGTATATGACACTATATCTCTTTCTTGGTTTAAAGTTTTGGGAAACGGTGCCTCATGCCCTATTTTCGAAGTTATTTTATAGTTTTGCATAAAAATAATTGCGCACACAATTTTAATTATAACACAAAATTCAGCTAATTTTAAAACTTGAGCACATCTGAATAATATCTTATAGTGATTTTATTCTGAAAAAGAAATAATAAAAATAGAATTTAGTATGAAGTAAAATAGGCAATGCGAAATTTTTATTCTGACAATTTGAAGAATATTTGGATGAAGTGCTGTTTAGCTTTCATGATGTTTTATTAGATCAGCTGTAAGTAGCCATTGACTCCGACTAGATTTGAGCAATGCTATCTGAGTAATTCCTTTTTTATTTACCCCTTGTTACAGCTTTTTATACAAATAAAAAATTGGAGTCATTTCTGTTTTTTGTTCTAGTTTTATAGGTGTTGGGCCCTTTTTTTTACATTTTCTTCCTCTCAGAGCGGCATGACGTTAATCTAATAAAAAGCCATGAGAGCTAAGGTGCTCTCCTCTTCAACATTCTTCAAATTTTTAGGGTTTCCATATTCATTTTCAGTTTCTTTTTGTTTTAGCACAGCAAAAATACTAAGGATTTATAACCCGATCTTTCTAATCATTTCCACGTATACAAAATATGTTTCCTTCCTCTCCGATAAAATATAAACTGAATATATTAGCATATATTCAATTATGAGAGCTCTTATTCTCATACTATTTACATAACTCTAGAATAATAATTGATTTATGCGTGTATTTAGACTACACTGAGAAGTGCTCTTCATAATAAACAAAGGTGTCTGAAATATGCCCTAGAAATAAGAGGAACTTTTACCAGTTAAAAGTGTAAGTCCATGTTCACCTCGGAGTAGAATCAAGGATCAACATTGGAGTCATTCCTGCCTATATGTCCTTGCTATATACGGACCGGGATGTATGGTTATTTCCTTTCTCTCCCTACCGTATACCATCCGCCCTCGTAATTGCCCGGGGGTAGTGTGTGAATGCTAAAAAGTGCCACCAACTTATCCACTATATCCAAAAAATCTCTCTAATATAAAAAAAATAGTGTAAGCCCTCGTTTTGCAAATTGAAAACCGTATTTTTTGCTGTGTTTTTACGCCATTTAACTCTTTTTTTCTTATGGAGGCTACGTTACATGCGAATAACATTTTTTGTATTTAATAGTCCTATGAAATACTGCTTTTTCTTTCAATTTATTATGGGTACACTTAATTTTAATTTAATTTTTTGTTTTTCTTTTTGGAAAGGTTAGATTATCTATCTTGGAAATAATGTATCTAATACTGTGTGTAAATGGTAAATAAAATAAAATAATAACAGAATCAATTTCGTACAAAAAATTTTAAAGATCTAAAATAGATGCAAATTACATATATGATACATCTTTTAAGTATAGAATGTTATCATTTTATTTGTCATATTTTCTAAAAATATTATCAATGATTCATTTCTTTATATATTTGATTTTATTGAATAATATTAGATGACAATTTCCTTCAGGGTAGTTTACTTTTAGTTTCTTTTATTTTTACATAAGGAATGGATATATTTTGTGCATCACTGAAAAAGGTGATAACTTTTCTCGAATTTCACCCTAAGTTTGTGTCCGAATGAGAAGATATCAGGTAATATGATTCAAAAGTAAATGATATATCGTTTGTTGGTACATTGGACAGGAAATTTGAAGCGTTATCTCAGTTTTTTTTTCAGAAGATAAAGGTAGGGTATGTTCAAAGTTTCATATTTTTGCATCTTTAATTCAAAATGAGGTGTAAAGACTATTGAAAGATTATGGATAGCTTATTAAAAGTTCAATGTGTTGTGTCTGTTACTTTGATATCAGAAACAAGTAGTGGTGAGCAAACATAACCATCCTAAAGAAGAATCCAAAACTAACAATATTGTGTGTCAAGTCTCCCTCAAATTGATCTGTATATACAAGTAATATTTATAAGGAAAAAAAACAACTCCTCATTTCTCTTCTTATCGGGTCCATGATGAATGTCTCATAATTGAAAGTTATTTGACACTCCTTAAAAAACCTTAAGATATGTTCCTAGGATAGTAATTCCGTTTGCCCTAAAAAAATTTTTATAAAAAATCATAAGTTTCAATAATATTTCTGAATTACTCAAACTAACGACGCTATTCATTCCAAACTTGAGCCTGCAATGCATCATATAATGCCCGCGAGGTTATGAAGGTCATAAGGAAAAAAAATATCAATAGATTATCTTTTCTGAAAAAAAGTTATATGGGTATATACATCATATCTAATCAACCAGGGCATGTACCCCGAACCTCTCAGATTTGAATGATTTTTTAGAACACCAGCTTAAATTTATGAGTAAATCTTGTCTGCCAAATTACGGCACATGAATCTTAGACGTTCATGGGATGTAAATACTTTATTTTTGATATTCATGAAATGTAAAGAAATAAATTCCAGAGGCAAATAATTGCAGAAGTTAAATATTTCCTCAAAAAAAAAAAAAAAAAAATATATATATATAGCTAAAGGCTCAGCAGTGTTAAAAAGGTTCATAATCACTGATTTAAATTACATATAACTAAACTTTTTCCCCTGTTTATTTCACGATAAAGTGGGCTAAATATGTCTATGAAATATTCAGCCTTGTATTTTATAAAGGAAAAAAAAAAAATTATGACAATACAAAATTGATCACTTTCTTGATTTTTATTCAAGATTGCTTATGTAATGCCACATAAGATATATGTAGGTACCTCTCAAAAAAATAATATATATATTAGAAGGAGGGTATTTTTACGTAGGGACATTCAAATATTATTTTATGCATAAATATCTGCAGGAAATTGTTTTTTTTTTTGGAGAGTGTAGGGATGTATCGAATATGTTCACATTCGCAATTAAGCAATTCATACATGTCTAATCCGCATTAGTACTGAAAAAAAAAACCAACTCTGCATTTGCATATATGGTGCTTAAAAGTCTCATCCCCCCCGCCCCCTTACCTGGACTCTAATATAAAAGTAAGGACAAGGACAAATTTCAAGCAGCATATTGTTACTTTTATCGTATCACGAGCCTTTCATACGAAAATAAAGCAAAAAAACCAATCATGAAATTATTATTCGATAGTAGTAAATAACTCATCACATTTTCACTACAGTTAATTATATTTCAAACCTTTGGAACATTCATTACCTGAGAAAAGAACCATGTGTACATAAAGAGAGTACTAAAAAATACAAACACATTTGTAGTTGCAATTTGAACACAGTTTTTTTTTTTTTTCAAGGGTATTATCATTATTATCTATCTAATGAAGAGATCCATGCATAAAGTAATCACTAAAGTAATAAAAATAACTCAGAGGGTTGGCTGCAGAGTTTTTATTTTATTTATATGTATTAAAGTGCAGTATTCTTGAAGCAAAATGGCTTTAAGACAAAATGTCCAAAGAGGAAATGGTTTAACGTAAACATTCCTGAGGCAAAATAGATTAAAGCAAAATTACCTAGCGTCCTCATAAAGAAGACGGAGATTAACCTTACTAATTTTTTTGCAGAATTAATATTGTGCATGCCCCTTTTTGGACTCCGAGTAGAATTGAGGATCGACATCGAAGTAACTATCGCCAATTTCCTCGTTTATTTCCTTCTCCCCCGCCTCTCTCGCCACAACTGATGTTAGCTGATCTAAATAACCCTCATGAGTGAGGACAGTTAAGCTGCTTTCCTTCCAAATATTCTTAAAATTATCAGGGTAGTCATGTTAATTTCCCGGTTTTTTATTTATGTCATACTGGCTGGACATATTTTATGCCTCACTGGCTATGTTTGATAAAAAGAGGGAAGTCTTAAATCGTAGTGCACATATTGGACGCCACCAATCATTATTGTTTATTGTGAACTTTGTCCGTAGATATGTCTTCTATCAAAGTTGGCAACCTAAACTTTTTTTTGAGTTAGACAAAAGAGGATTTATATAATTTTCACTTCCCTAAAGAAACATTTGAAACACCAGAGCGTTAGTAAAAAAACTCTACAATTTCAGATATTATGTATTTAAAATACAGGAAGCGGGGATCAAATTGTCGCCAAAATATTTTTCTACAAAAAATAACACAAAAAGATACATTTTGTAACTTTTTTATTGAAAATCAAAACTATGACGAGCATATAGGTATAGAGTAGCCATTCATTCGATATAATCACCGTTGGCATCAATAACGCCCTCAATACGGCCTCTGAACCGACCGCAGGCTCTTC
The DNA here is from genome assembly GCF_016086655.4 of Lepeophtheirus salmonis. Taxonomy (NCBI): domain Eukaryota; kingdom Metazoa; phylum Arthropoda; class Copepoda; order Siphonostomatoida; family Caligidae; genus Lepeophtheirus; species Lepeophtheirus salmonis. The sequence continues at coordinate 17,843,091 of NC_092584.1, forward strand.
TGACCATCTCATTGTCCATGTTGCCGAATACCTCCTTGATGGAGTCCATCAGGCTGGCCTTGGTGCTATGGGGGTGTCTGGGGTATGTCTCTCGACATAGCCCCAGACAAAATAGTCCAAAGGATTAAGGTCGGGAGAGTTAGGAGGCCACAAATCCTTGGTTACGACGTCATAACAGTTCTCGGTTAATCACTGCATGGAGATTTTGGGCACATGGCAGGGTGCTGAGTCCTGTTGCCACACCCAGGGCCTGTCTCCGGCCTTTATGGACCTGGTACGGTCATCCTCAACCATCTTCTTCACCTTGTCGACAAAGTCCCTGACCTTCCTGTCGGCGCCCTCCTCCTTGGGTGCCCACTTTATGGTGGCATCAACATCCCAGGTGTCCTGAACTTCTTACGGATACGCTGAACAGTCCGTAAATTCACTCCTAAGGTTGAAGCAATCGTTGAATTGGAGATTTCACCTCCATTATTAACCAATGTCATGACTACGGTGGACCTCGAAAGCTCCTCGTTCCACTTATAGCTCTTTATTTCCTCATATGATGACGGCATGGTGCTAACTGAACTACGTATTGTCAGCTGAGGAGAATAGCTTTCCTATTCTGTAACGGGTTTTTATTTGATAATGTCGTCTTCAAGTTATCAAGGTTTATAGTAGGCAACAATCTGATCCCCGCTCCCTGTAGAATCTAATCTGCTCTCATCTAAAAAGTTCTTCAAATTGTCAGGGTGGCAATAATGTTTTTGGATAATACGAGGATCTCATATCTTGTACAACTATAAGTAACTATTAATTACCATTGTTTAGGGATATCTTTTTCTCCTCTAAAAGTATATTCTAATAACCTTTATGTTCCCAGAAAACTGCCCTGGAGAAAATTGCCCTCGAGTTAGGAAAATTTCAGGGACAAAATTGATCGTATTTTGTTCAAACTTCATGATGAATGATAGAAAATCCATCCTCCAAGGGAGTACCTTCAAGTGTGAGCAACATCATAACAATTGCTCGAACTCTTGGACTCAGTGAAACGTTCATTCGCAAGTTTAAGAGAGAATTAGGAGTAATATAGAAGGAAGTGGAGACAGGGAGTTGGTTCTAGGATGTTACGGCCCGGGCAGTTTCGCCCTCATACATATATTATAGCGCGTAAATGTATTTTCCCTTTATAATTTAAGATTTAAAATGAGTCTCCCCCCCCATTCAAGTCATTTGTGATGCATTTTTGCATTCATTAGTGTAAAATGAGTGCATTTAATTCAATTCTAATATATTTTAAAATAGAACATATCAAACATCAATGTTGTTGCACCTTTTTATAAAGAGCTTGAACCGACTTCTTTTAAACCCGTCATACTTCTGATGAGAGAAAAGACAAAAGAAACTCTATAAACAGATAAATAATCTTGAGATGAAGTCTTCATTTATCATATCATGCAGAAACTCGCAGATGGGAGGCTTTTCGGGAAGGACCCCTACCAATAAGGAGCACAACCGATCTGGCACCAGGAATGCCATCATGAAATTCTTAGTGAACTAACAGATCACCATCAGTGATCAGATCAATGACTAGGACTGGTCCACAGGGCCTCTTCAACAGATCCGGTTGTACAATTTCTACGTGTTAAACTGAAGCAGGGTTTGTTGAGGACATTAAAGAAGCGCTAGTCCATTAAGTCCTTGCCCTCTTCTTTTCACTGAATCAGGCTGTGCCTCTTTTAGGACGAGAAGATCTCCGTTGAAGCCAAGGTGTCACATGACCGACAATTGGGTTGCGGAGGATCCTGTGGACGTGCTTCTCATAGACAAAACTAAGTAACCTGCATCTGTACACGTCCTGTTCGTCTTCATCCAGGAAGGGGTGAGGGGTGTGTCAAGCCCCACATAAAGCTCGGATTGTAGTGACTCTCAACTCCTACATCTCCGGCTTGAATAGAAGGTCCCTACAAGAGTGCTCACCTTAACGTGGGCTCCCTGAGACAACGCAATCAATCTTCCTCTCCTCTTTCTTCACCTATTTCGGACAATCAGTATAGCTTTAAAATTGGTTCAAAAGTAATTCATTTTCATAAAATGCGTCATGTGGGATTTAAATCCAAACACATCCACACAACACACATTTAATTCCATTGTTAGGTCTTGAAATGTCATTGCATCGCTTACATTGGACTCTTCTAAGGAAAATGTATCGATTTTTATTTACTTTTTTCTACTCGAATACAGTTTTGTTTATTAATAAAATTGTTTATTTTTAAATGCTTGGTACTATTAGGTTTTACAATCCAGTTATAAAATCGTTCAAATAGAACTTGCGTTATGATCTGAAAAAAAAAAGTCAAAAATGCTAGATGACTTAGTCAGAGATGTGGAATCGGATTCGAATATTTTTGATCAAAGATGTTGAACTCCACCTATTTGGAGTCATTAAATTATCAATTGCCGGAGACACGGAGCTGTAAGAGTCTTAAAGAATAAGATGGATACTTCTATTAAAATTATAATAAACCTTGTTTTCATTTTCCTTGCTGTACAAAGGCAAAAGTAATACGTATGTAGGTATAGTTGTTATCTTTTCATTCATCAACTATTATGAAAGTATCTTCATTTTCCTCATCATCTTTCGATTAATTTTGGGAACATTTTGACTTGCTTATTGTATAAATGATGTTTAAGTCTGATGGTATTAAGATTTTTTTAAAATCCACCATCAAAACATATTTTTTTTTTACTTTTATATATTTCAGTAGTAAAGGATTCAGCTATTTGGGGATCCTCTTCCACTGTCGAGCCAATTATTTAATTGTTATAGTAAAATTATAACTGAGTAAAGTAGTACTTCATTTAAGGTAGTCAATTATTTACATCAGAGCTCACAAATTCAATATTTGCTATGTATTGTTATTGACTATAAGATAGACTCCTATTATACAGGAACGCCCCTCAAGTGGAGTACTTTATTAATGATAACCCGAACAATGTGATTAGTTCATGTTTACAAGTGGAGTAAGAGATATGGTATACCTTATAAAACGAGAAGAAGCTTGTGGATGCCTACAACCACATCTATGGAGTAGCTTATAAAATATCTCACAAGACAAATTGCAAATGCGAGCGAGATGGTTGTAGAGGTCGAGTTCATATTATTATGGAAAATGAGACTCCCCTTATAGTAAAGATGTAAGGCGAATTTATAGAATATGTATTATGTATATTGTTTATTCTTTTATTTTGCGTTCAACGCAAAACAATATGGACAATCTAGGTAATAGCAATAAGAGACTAAAGAATATGCAAAATTAAAGTCGTCCCTGTAGCCGCGTTAATTCAATCAAAACATTGCTGTAATAGCAATAAATATCCTGAGGGAGATCAGTATACTGAAAGAGGGCACCCATGATCCCCCCCTTTTTCCATCCGGTACTGATGGTTCATTTGGAAAGATTATGCAAACAAAAAACAACATAAAATATGTGATTTTATATTTATATTATATTCTAACGAGATATTATTCGCCTCAGTACAAAATCTTAGTCTTAGTTGTGAATGAAATGAATAATTCTGGTAAATATCGTAAAAACCATTTCTTTTCTCTCCTTGACAGATTGATGTAGTTTTTCCCAAGCGCATATAATAATATATAAAATCCCTTGCAGTATACACAAAAACGTCTCTGTTACGTTATCTAATGTCAACTGGAAGCTTAGGGTTACTCTCGACCCTAATCTTAATCCATTTTGAGATATGATGACTAAAAAAGCTGGAAAAGGTAACTTGATTTAGCTGCAAAATATTAGAATTGAATATTTTATTTTTCTTACCAGGGATAAGTAAAAGGGATTCTGATGATGATCGTTGCAAGTCTCATCCTATTTAATTTAAATATTTCAAGCCAAAAAGTTACGAACAGCAAATAAAGTATTACAAATACTTGCAGTATATGTTAAAAAGTGTAACAACTTCTTGAGTAAAAGCCTAAGAACATGTAAAATTAAAGTCCTCCCTGTAGCAAACCTTACTATGTCTATGTTCATTCAAAATTATTTATGCGTACTCCTTTTTCATCTTTTCCATTAGCTTAAGTACATCGGTAAAAAAAAACCCCGGCTTGAATTAGTTATAATTAGAAATACCAATTATTTCATATAAGTTACTCAAATTAATTACAATGGACTTCAAGTTGAAGTAAAGGAAGACCTTAAATTATAAGTAGAAGATCCATTCATGCTACAAACTATGCATGAGGACGAAACTTCCCAGGGCGTAACTTCCGATCTCAAGAAATTTCTCACTACTCCTGGACCAATCCGAAGGTAGAAGGTATTCAATCATATTTTAAGAGGCCCTAGCTCTTAATTATTAGCAATTCCCTTGATTCATTTCTTAGAAGATTGGACTAAATTTTAAAAAAATGCAAGGAAATTGTCTTTCAATAATATTACTAACACTTGAAGGTAGTGCCTTGAGGGATGGAACAAACAAATATATTTGTATATTTTTCATAAATAATATTCAGTGAATGTATATTTTGAATAATGTGATAATTCATCATGAAGTTTTAACAAAATACGGGCAATTTTCCTCCATGGCAATTCTTCTCCAGGGAAATCTCCGATGGACAATTGTCCCTTGGCAGTTTTCCTAGTAACTAACCTCTATTATTAACCTGTTCCTTTTATACATAGATATGCCATAACACAAATTTATAAACACAGACGATAATCAAAGTCTTTTGAGGTAATAGTCACACTTACATTTAGCGTAAACGCTCTTGAAACAATCATTTTCGAAGAAACTCCGTGGTAGTGATTAAAGTTTTTTTAGTCTTGCTCCGGAGGGTGGGGTGCACACAAATGTTTGATTATTCATCATCTGTATAGAGGCACTTCTGGGTACATAAAGTGGTCGCCACAATTGTATCAATTTTATATATAACTTCTTAAAGTTACCAACCTTTGCACAATGACATATTTGTAAATATTCAATACATCTCCAATTTAGCGGATTTATTGATAGATATTGATGATGAAGAGAGTGGGAAAAAATTAATAAATAAATCTATAAGTAAATATTTATCGGTTATAATTATATTTTCAATATAATTCGATTAAACATTCAATGTCTTATTTTTTAATACATATGCTTGCTTTAATATCCAATTCATTCAACCATTACTAGTAGATATTTTGAAGCTTCTGAAAATGTCCTAAAAACGATTTTACGAAGCATGTGTGTGCGTGTATATAAGTGTAAAGTATAGTCTCTTACATAGTTAGTGCCATGTCTGTAATTTATAGCTTACTTATAGATAATTTTTTATACCATACAAATTCTCACTCCAATTCAATCCTATAAATATATTGTACATATTTTAACTTTTAGTATGTATATATTATTATTAATTCCGAGCATATAGCTACTACGTATTAACAATGAAATATATATGTAGACATCATTGTCAAATATTTATTATTCTATAAATTAATAAATAACGCCTGTTTTTAATTTATGTATTTTTATAGGATTGAAAAAAAAGAAAGGATCAACCAGGTGAATGTTTATGGATATATATATATTGTTAATACTATTTTGATACCAGTATTTATCTCGACTATATCATTTTTTATTCAAATATTGCTAGCCCTTGCAGTTATTAAGGACCAACAAACGAACAAAATTTGGTATATTAATATTGAAGATAACTTGAGAAGTCGTCTGTGAACTGTGCTTTTCATAACGACACAAAAAATGAGGGCACAACTTATATCTTATACAGGCTTTTACTGTATATTAGATTGTTTAATGCACTTAACATATCGGGTGCGAGGAAAATATCTGTATACTTTGTTTTTCCTACATAAGTCAAGGTTTTTGTGAATGCAGTAAAATTCTTCCGGTCAAATAATAAGAACAAAAAAAATAAAATGAAATAAACAAAAAACAACAGGATCTTAGAAGTTGAGAAAATGCCGTCTGAACGTGACCAACAAATTTTGGTCTGCTCCCCTTTGGTCGCTTCTAAGAGACCAACATAGACTGAAAAATAGTTGGGGATCTCTGGACTCTCACTACCACAAAGCAACCTTCATCTATCATGTCCCCTGGCTTTAAGGTCTCAGATGGTAAGGGCATTTCCTTCATGAACATGAACGTGGTGTTGCAACAGGATGGCGCGCATGTACACACGTCCAAAAATGCCCAAAAGTGGTTGGAGGACAACTTGCCTTACTGGCAAATAAAATGTGGCTTCCTACTCAGCAGATGCCAACCGATTGGACTTAACTTTTTATGGCTTCTACTGTCCGCCACCCAAATATCAGCAAAATCAAGGACACTGTCAACCAGCACTGGGATGCCATGTTTGAGGACTACATCTGCAATAGACGCAAGGCCTTCCGTGACCCTCTGGCAGTCCTCATTACTACTAAGGGAGTACATCAATGCTTAGGGTAGCCAAAACATCATTTTAGTTATTTTATTGACAAAGCGTATTACAATGGGTTGCTCAAATACATCCTTTCGCCGCCCCCAGTAACTCTAATAAACTATCTAATCAAGCTAAGCAGATCTTCTCCAAAATATTCTTCAAATTGTGGGGGACTAGAATTTATTTTTGATTCCTTTTTAATATGTCCCAAAAGTTATTATTTTCATAACTAGATATGAATATTGGCGAAATTGCCGTGAGAGCAAAATTTAAAAAAATGATTTTAAGAGGCAAATTACTATCATTAGTATATGGTATTGCCCAAAGTTATTTGTCATCGACGAACAAACAAAGATTGCTTGATTAATAAAGAAGATAACTCCTCAAAAAATCATCATAAATCTATGTATACACCCAAATAGTTCATGAACTATATATATCTTAAATTGAAATTTCTGGGATGGTTCAAGGACTCGTGGCTAGTAGTTAGATATTATACTGCCATATTCCAAGATGAATACATGATAACATCTCCCCTTAGATTTTCTTTAACCTCAATTTTTCTCCCTCAGATTAAATACATTTATGAATCTTTATAAATATATAGCCTTGGGAAAAGCTTGTCTTCTCTATCTGTTTTTTTATCTCTAAGGTTTAACCTAATCCCCATTTTTTTATTATTATTATTTGAGAGAAAGTGATAATTGAATCGCACAGTTCTATTTGAAAACTCCAAAAAAAGTCCACAAAGATGATTATACTTTATCCTTTAGTACCTTTAAAAATAGATAGGTTATGAGCAAAAGATTAAAGACAGAAGGTGATCGAAAATGACTCAAATTAACTTCACCAATCTCACAAAACACAATGACATTCCTATAAAATTCTATAGTTTGTGTTTAGTCAGCTATCGATTTTTCTAATATTCATGCTCCATATTTGTAAAGTTGTAAAAAAATATGCTTTGTCGATACGTAAAAAAAGAGACACGGAAATTAACCTGGTAAAGTTTTGAAAGAGAGGAGCTTAATTGAAAATAAATACAAATTTAATCTATCAAGGTCATTGACAGGATTTATTTTTGATGTTCAATTCTACTTGGGTCGTTTGAAAAGTGCGTGCAAAGTCCAAGAGATGGCACTGCTGGCACGTATAGAGGTTATTTTTAGTTAGTAGCATCTCTTGGAGAACATACACCAACTTTTAGCCAGATCGGTCTATTTATTTCGGTTTGACATTCATTTGAATCGAGAAATCAGATGGAAAGATAATAGCGAGAGTTTTTAAAATAGTCCGAAATAGCCCCAAACTTTGAAGTATAAAGATGGGTTTGTGAGGGTACCTTACTGTTAGTTTACGTAGGGATGGTGGGGTAAATATTTCGGACTGGAAATGTCTGGAGTGAAAGGTTGTAGAAACAGTTATTCATATTTTGAAATGTAATATCTTCCGGTCAACTTTCTATCGGTCGACGTTTTTTTACGGACGACCTTTGTTCTATTCGACGTTTTGTCCATTCCACATTTTGTCAGTCGACATTTTGTCTCTCAACGTTGTCACCTACTACCGAGAGAAACACTGAGGATTTGTTTGGGAATTTTATATACCTATGTATACTAATAAAATATTTTATAAATCTCACAATCAGCTGTGTATCCTTCAAAAGTGTGCCCCATAAGTAGAGTTATAAGCAGTAAGTATTTCATTTATGTAAAAAAAAACCAACAGTGTATGGTAATACTGACAGTTTGAATAATGTTTTGGAGGAGAACAGCTTAGCTGTCATCATGATTTATTAGTTCAGCTGCAAGCAGCAGTGAAATATACACATATCCTTATCAAACAAGAGGATGTTTAGGTCGGAGTTACTCCTATTTCGATCCTCACTTCTTCCACAGGCCAATAAGGCCTGACACGTATAACTTCTCAGAGTTACTCTCTGTCATTTATGAGCAAACGAACCTTCTTCATTCATCCTTATACTTGGATGTTATTTTCTCAAGAATGAAAGAACAATATTAATAGGTTTAGATACAACAAAAACTTGGTTTCTGTTTAGTTGAAAAACAGACGCCGGAACAACTTTTCTCAAAATGCAAGGGATCTGATGGGATAAGGAGTAAAGTGTTAGAGATATGATGTTATAATTATAATAAACGTTACTGTACAAGGACTCCTTTACCAGGTGATATTTTGAGTTATGTGAAGTAAGATTTGTGGTATACATATTAAATGTACGATTCCATGGTTTTTGAAAAAATAAATAATATAATTATGATTTTTTTTTCTTTTGTAACATTCAGAAAATAATTGTAAAGAGCTCTGGGAAACCTATATACAAAAATCGCACTTTCAAAACATTAATTAAAATTTACAACTCTACATATTTTACTTATAAAATAAAAGACATTAAGGAATGACAAGGTGACCATGATATCATTTAAAAATCCCTTGTAGTCCATACAAAATCCCTTTTGAACTGTCTATTTTAGTACAATTTTTCTTTTATTAATATATAATATATTGATTTATGATATTAAAACAATCGCGAAATATTTGAAACCATAAATTAGATGGTAAGTAGTGATATTTTGCAAGGAATGCAAAGTTTTGAAAAAATACATACACATATATTAATATATAAATCATAGTTTTACTTTATATGTATACGTATGTATGACTATAAAAAAGATGTTAAGATATGGAATACCAAGGGACCATTATTCATCGTACTTATCATGATTTAAATATATGTATGTAGTAGATAGATATTTTATAAAAAACATTTATATGATCATTATGGTGGTTGTTTGCTCTGTAATTATGCATACATATATTTTAACCGTTTCATACAAATTGAAATTAAAATGTTTTAATCTAATAAAAAAGTATTTGTGTAAGGATTTCCCTCAAAATGGAGTGTGGATTGATTACATTGGTATTCGTATAGGACTCCCCCTCAATTACTGTCAACAAGGATTGCTCTAATTAATCTTTTGGATGCGTCGAAAATTGGATTTAAAATCGCTGAAAAGGACACTGATTCATTCCTATAAGTAAACATTACAGTATTAAAGGCACTCCATCTGACCTATGAATGGCCTTTTGAAGTCCATATGTACTATGTACATGCCCTTCTTTAGGAACGACCGAAACGTAGATTGAGTTCAGGAGAATAACGAGTGCGTTGTCCATTGAGCTATGCTGTTGCATAGATAGTTTATATGTTGACATACCACACCAATCCTAACCTTTTCTAATAAAGAAACAAAGTTTCCAAATGATTTTCTAATTATTTCCAAGTAGGTAACTATTTTTAGAGTTTAACAAAACATTATCTCACTAACAAAAGAAACATACGTTGTCGGCGTTTTTGCTGTAACTATACTTTTTACTGCTTAAACGTTAAATGATCAAATGTGAAATTGTTTCTTTTAAACTATGAACAATTGTCAACAATTATTGAATAGTATTAAATTCATTTATATTTGTGTACGTCTTACTAAAAAAGAATGATTAAAACGCATTTATTTCAAAAACAGAGGCATTAAGACAGACTTACGACATGAGTTGCTTAGAATTTTTAGTTACAAACATAAGGCCTGCTTAACTCTAATCAGACAAGATTCCTAGGCTCTAGAGGACAAGTTTATTTTTGTTTATAAGTTGATTTTTTTCATACAACAAGATCGCTTTTTTGTTTATCAAAGTTTTATTATTGATTGGAAAATGCAACAACAAAATTGAAAAAACAACAACAAAAAAAACCGAATTATTTTACTTGGAACAAAAGGGAAATCGTATATTGAATAAGAATTAAAAAAGAAAATTAGGGAGAAGATTAGTAAGTTAATCTTAGTATGTATTTTCATTATGGTTGAAGAAGGTACATGACAAGTTAGCAACGGAATGACAATGCAATAAATAAATCACAGAGTCAAACATTTGAAAAAGATGCTTCATATTTACCCAAAATCAGTATTTTGATATGATCAATTATATGTTGCATTTACAAGAATGTCAAAAGGGTGTAGAGGTTTGATTATATTTACATCAAATGGACTGAAAAAACAAAAAAATATTATATACAAGGAGGTTTTACAATAGAAATTGTTCTATTAAAATTTTTAGTTAGTAATAGATCGTTTTAGTTTAGAACTTTAACGTATAAAAAATCTTTTTAAATTTTTTATCGGTTATCTTCAAGATAGCGTGTTCGTGCTAGTATTTAGTATTATTTATTGGGAGAATCAATTTTGTCTATTTTAAACGCAACTTTTGGCCCACTCAATGAGTTGATAAGATTAATTTCTTGATAGAAATGGATCATAGTTCCTCGAAGAATGTAATCCACACTTAATCTTGAGAAACATCATTCTAGCTTGCTTTTGTATTGACGAACAAGATATAAACGATAAAGTAATAAATTTATCTTCTAAAAAAAAGTAATATTTTACGTAAAATAGTGCTGTTTATGAAAGTACAAACGAAAAGTTCTCTAGATATATTGGTTATAATCTATGTGCCTACCAATGAACCTGCACATGGTTTTCAATTTTATATATGTAGTATATACGTATATCGAAAAAAACCTATAAATTTCTCGGAAATATATGTATATATTTTAGAAAGCAGGTTATTGTAAAAGAAGAAACACTTTCTATGAAGACAAAAATTAGTACAGCTACAGTATATTTAGATCCAAAGGATAACATAAAACAATTGTACAGAATCTCAGAGGTGGGAGAAGTCATTATACTGCAAGTCCCAGTCCTTGAATATTTTCATGAAGTCCAGTTCAAGTCCACAAAAAAAATCAAAGATTCTCGAAAAATGAAATGACTTTCGATTAATTTTTGAGTCACGAATCTTCGCGTTCGAGTTCAAGTCAATTATCGAGCCTTTGATTGTGTAATCAAGTATTCAAAGTATGGATTCGAGGTCATGTTACAATCCCTGAAGTTATATTGATATTTTAAAATAAGGAAGAAAAACTGGGGACTGTTAATATAGGCCCCTTTTCTCGCTCATCAGAAAAGCTCAAGCAACCAACGTTACAGTACTGTATAATATAATTTATATTATTGTAAAAAAAAATCTAAAATCCACAGTTGAAGCCTGGTCAAACAGCCATCTTTTTTTAGCGCCTGATAACACTGACCTATCATATATATAGTTTTGTTACCATATGTAAAACCTGCTTTAATAGGTCACCTGTACTTAGCAGTAGTCTTTTTAATTTTCCCTTCCCTGACGTCTTAATACAGACATAACTGTATATCTTAATCCGCTATGATATATGATTGTCATATATCCAAACAGCTTGAAAATGTATTACTAAAGAAACAATTAAAAAATATAGAAGACAAAAATACCAGCTAAAGTTTATTTAAGGTAGAATGTTATTGATATGAGTTAGTATGAAGTCAAGCCAATCATAAAAAGTTGCTTTGGAAAATGAGCTCTTATTCTTTAAAAAAAAAAGTTGGGGTTGTTTCTAAATAGATGACCGAATTAGAGAGTAATGACGTCACAGAAAGCCCCCCAAAATTATATTAATACAAATGCTACATGTATAAATGACATTTCCATTAAATATCTTACATCGGCCATTAACTTTGAAAGGACTTTTAGTGCATGAATACGGATGTAAAAATACCAAATTGCAAATAAGAGTAATTTATGGCTTTCATCTATAAGTCTTTGTGCAAAAGGTTTTTTGAAAAAACATTATGAATATGTTTTTTATTAATATAAAGTTCCTTTAAAATAATGCAATTATTCATTAATGAAATCATGTTTTCTACAAGTTCCTTAAGTTGTTTTCCTTATATGTGACCCGTCAACACAAAAACAATCTAAAATTGAGTGTGGAATACATTTATATTCTTATACAAATTATTGTCGAATATTTTTATGCACAAATTATAATTCTTAGTAACGCATTGGGTGGCCCGCAAATTCCACTTCAAGTAGCTAAAATTGATCGTCACAATAAAAACATGAGAAGCTGATAGATTTCATGTTCGAAAGGGGTCGGGTCATATGGTCGCCAATATCAAGTCTCTTAACTTAAATAAAAGTTTTTAAAAGTATTGCTAAAATTCTTGGGCATCTTAACTTAACCCTCAAAACTGAAAAATAAGCCTTTAAGTTACTCGAATGTGTTCATGAGAGTAAAATATACATTGAGGGGTTCTCCTTTTCTTTGAGGTTTGCTCAAGATTATTTTAATGTTTGACGGACCGCATATACTCTTTACATTTACCTACAATAATAAAAAAAAAACCTATACACCAATAGGTTGTTTATCCCTGAACTATAAATTGGAAATAGTAGAAATCACGAGTCTTGAAGCTAAAAGTGTCATTAATTTCTTTTCTGAAGTAATTCTACTCTATCAAAAAATAGCAATAGGGATTCAATATTTTACTGACCACATTTTATTGATGCCTTTTGGCAGAAAAATCTATAGTGCAGTAAAAAACACTCTAATTGTCTTTTTATACAAACATATGAGAGGACCCTATGTCAAGAATATGTTTGCGTCCTCTTTTTTTTTAATTGAATCAAAATTCGGGCCTCTTGTGTATGAATTCCTTTTAATATTAATAACAAAATGCTCCTTAAAAAATTAATGTTTTTTACGCCCTGTATTGCGACTCTACTTATTTTTTGATAACTTCCTAGCAGTACGTATAGAAACTCCAGGGTTCAACGGAATCTACTTGCAAACATGCAAAATTATCGGTCAAATGTATCAGGTACAAAAATATTAAGGGTAGTTTTTATAATAATATTTGTAAAATTTATGTGTCGAAGTAAAAACAGTCCTGAACAATAAAAAGAAGATGAAAAGAATGGAATGATAGACTTGATAATTAAATTTTTGAGAGTTACGACTTCGATTTTTGCTACAATGAATTTTGGTTCTTTTAAGTTCCATTTATAATTTGTTTTTTAAAAATGGACAAGAAGTCGTGGAAGTATTTGGAATAATCGTTTACAATTGTAATCTGCACAAAAAATCATTTGAGGTTCTTTTTGTGTTTATTTTTAATTTTTCGTAGAAATAAACATACTTGGATCAAAGTTAATTTTAAAGGAATCATTTCTAATATATAGGATGTATATTAACATTCTTTTAAATAAATTAATGATATATAACTTTGTATTCAGAAAAAAATTAACAATACATTGTAGGTCATAGATTAGGTAAGGGAATTCAACATCACTTTTGATACAACAAGAGTAATTGTTGGTACTTTCATGTTACTGAAATGAGTTCGGTCTTCAGTGACCGTAAACCTAAATTAAATCGTTTATAAATCAAAAACCAATTTTTTTGGTCTTAAGATATCTGTAGACTGTTTTTACCTCTAGCCTCATTGATTTGTTGTACAAATATAAGTATGGCCAATCTTATTGTGATTTTTGTTATTGTGCTAATGTTTACTATTTTAATCACATATGACGCCATCATCAATTTATTTAAAGAAAAATATTTTACCAAATTTCAAATGGGTCCGAATTTTTTGTAAGGCCAAAGTTTTCTTTTGGGAGTGATCCAGGCCCAATTAGTTTGGTCTGCTAAAAGTCATAAAGGTTTCAAATCGGTCTAAGGTTTTCATACCCAAACCCCAACAAACAGAAAAACAAAGAAGAATGATTTGTCTCAAAATGGAGTTTGGATTTCTTTTGTATTCTTGAATTAATGAATAAAAAAATATATATGAAAGATTTATGTTCAATTTCTAACATTACATTTTCTGATTAATTCTTTCTAAATATTTTCAAAATTTCAAAGTAACAATTAAAGAATACAATAGATAAGTAGTTCTCAAATTGTGGCACACAAATTGAAAACTAGTGGCATGTGGAGGAGCGTCATGTATAAGCTACGTTTGGATCATAATTGTAGTATATTGATATTTTCATAGGCATGGTATAAAATGTTGTAGAGAAATGACTACAACCTATTATAAAATAAAATATAAACTTAAAAATTTGATCCAAAAAGTTATTTTGAATTGATACATTTTGGTGGTCCTTTGAAATCTTGATTTTTGCATAAGAATGAGTAGGTAAAGAGCTGTAATGTTAAAAATAGTGACTCTTCCGCAATAAAATTTAGTGTTTCTTCGCAAAAAGATTGAAAAACAACACACAATTATAAATTGTTAATGTTGACAAATATAAACCTTTTCTTGAACCGACAGCAAGTCAGTCGATCTCTAAATAAAATATTGTAGTATATTGGCTTGGATTAAAATACAATGAAATTAGGTTAAAAACATGGAAGGCAGGTGCATGTCTCGGAAGTCCGGACATCCTCCTCCAGGAATATTAGATTCGAGAAAAATGACAGTGCTAGTCGGATATATATATATTTTTTTTTGATTATTTACAAAAGTGATTAAAAAAATTGAAATGAGGGTCTTTTCCAACAATAAAATCTACTTTTTTATTTATAAAAAAGATTTTTTAGAAATAAAGAAAAATATTAATCCCTAAAACAAAAACACTTTCATATAACTAACATCAAAACAGTCTAGGAATTGGACCCAAAACGGCTGGACCTAATTCAAAAAAAGGTATCAAAATAAAATAAAATTATTGATTATTATATCAAATTATTTATTATTTGTCGGAAAAATGAAAAGGGTCATATCTTATTTCTGTTATTAATTTTTTGGTATCAAATCTGATTTTCAAGTTTTTTAATCTTTTTATTGGTTGAGCAATTTTATTGGATTTAATTATTTCTTTTTTATACAATGTACATAATTCCTTCTTACGTAGTTTTTAGACTTAGTCTCCGTGAATTTCTCTTTCGGAAATATATAAATCAAATCGATATTACACTTGATTTAGACCTTCCAGAACCAAATACTCTTTTGTAAATGAAACCCACATCATTTAAAGTTTAAATGATTCCTTTTATTCAAAAATAATTAAAATAAAGAAGTGTTATTTATGAACATTTTGATTATAAAAATTTAACCATATAATTTTGATCGAAAAAAAAGTTTCAATAAATTACAATCAGATTAAATTTATAAGTAAAAAGTGCGAATCGATCAAATTGATCAAAAGGCCCTCTTTGTCTTTCTTGTATTAGAAAGACAAGCTTATTGGTTTTCCTAAATTGTAAATTTTATACCTTTTAAATTAAATTACCCACTCAAAAAAGAGCATGCAATAATTTCCTAAACATGTTTTCAAGTCAAATTTAAAACAAAATAAGTATATATTATCAGGTAACAATATCTACATTTTTAAAATACTAGAAAGACGTATATCGTAGTATATCAAGTATCAAGGCAATGCTTAATAACTCTGGACAATGCCAGGTACTCCTGCGAGTATTTTAATACACGGACTCTGGAGTAGACCTCATATTTTACAAAATGGCTAGGAATAATTTGCTTCATGTGCAGGCTATAAATTCTGTAATTTTATATCAAAATGACCTTTTCATCAATCATTTTTCCAGTAGACAGCTTTAGATATGTGTATTGTTGTGCGTTGTATAAGTGCGATTGGTTGACGTGAAATGGTTTTAAAAAGATAAGATGTTGTAGTAAAAAAAAATATTTTACACAGTTTTGTGCGTATTTGACTATTCATTCTTTGAGGGAATCTCAAATATGTACGCACACGTAAAGAAAAATTCGTCATATTTTACATTCTTTATTAGAAAAATGGGAAACAGAAGCCAGGGGCCTGAAAATGGAAATAGTGTTTATGCTTCTGATACTATAACAGCCAATGAGGCGGTTTTTTGGTTTCGTCGATTTCGTTCTGGTAATTTTGAATCCAAAAATGCAAGGTTAATTGTGAAGTATATGTATAAAACAGTTGAAATCGTCAAGTGTGACCGTCATATAAGCTCTGTTTTGATTGCCAAGGAGATAAAAATTAATGGGAGAAAAAAATACATTATAAAAAATGGAATTATTTTTACTACTACTAATCACATAGTTGCCCATCGATTGTTATACAAATCAAACTACTTGTTGTCATCTGATAGTAAGTACTTCCTTTTGTTTACTACATAATCAATATATGAACAACTGTATGTAGAAAGAGCAGTATTAAGAATTAGATAGAAACACAATAAAATAAATGCAAAGGTGTGTCTTTTTTGTGGAGGGAAGACAACCAAAATTAATTAAACTTTTTATGTTTATTATTTTTTGTCTTGGAAAAAAAGAATATTAATTCTGTCTATATAAATATATATATATATACATGAATGTTTGTATATATTCTTTAAAAACCCAAATGCTACTCAAAATAAACGTGACTAAAATAATGAAATCTACTATAAGAACATACATGTTGTAGATATTATGCGTGCGTTAAACTCATAGGAGAAGGAAAAAATCCTCATAAAAATAAGGCAAATTATTGAAAGAAAAAAATGGATATTTCCTTCCAGAGAGACACAGGATATTATTTTTTAGCTTTTGTTAGTATTGCGTAAATTTTGATGAATTTATTCTACTAACAGAGGGGGAACATTGCTTATTTAATATAAAATATACTCCTCAAAAAATCCTTGGTTT
Source organism: Lepeophtheirus salmonis (assembly GCF_016086655.4). NCBI lineage: Eukaryota > Metazoa > Arthropoda > Copepoda > Siphonostomatoida > Caligidae > Lepeophtheirus > Lepeophtheirus salmonis. The sequence continues at coordinate 17,860,089 of NC_092584.1, forward strand.
TACTCTCCGATCTTCATGAGAATGCTCAACCGTAGTTACTCAGTACTTAGATGTTTTCTCCTCAAGAATGAAAAAACAAAGATAACAGCTTGAGAGAGAGAGAAAAAAAAGAACATTGCTCAGGCTCTGGACAACAAACAAACTCGTGCATTTAAAAATGGCTTAAGATTTACAAACCTACATATACTTTCTTTTATAAATATGAGGTGCAGAAGTTATTTGGGAGATTACGTCATTTGTAAGGGACTTTCCTGTGACATAATTGATCTAAAAGTAGTGATTTTAATCCCCAACTTATTATAATACTCTTCTATTTGCGTGAGTATCACACTAGAACTATCGTACACTTGAACAAACCAATCCAATTAGCTCTAATTAATTGCACAATAAACGTAAAGAATATATTATTTTAAAACTTTTTTGTCTTCAATTTACCTTTTTATCAAATTATAAGGTTTATTATTATTATTATTTTTTTTTTTACTTGTGCAAACTTTTGAAGAATAAAGTTTTAGTGTTGTGTTATTTTTATGAATTTGACAATGAAGAAAGTTTTTAAAACTTTCTTTTGTTCGTGAATATTTGCTAATCAATCAAATTATGTATATAATTGGCTTGATATTGTGTTTGCAGTCGTTTTTTGTTTGGAGTAATAAATTAAAACCTTTTAAGACTCATTACCTATTAGAAAACGTCGATTTGAGCAGTTTGATAGTAGTAATTGGGCTCAAAGACTTCATGGATGAAATTAAAACTATATAATTAACGGATCATTTAATAGAAAAAAAAATGCAAGTTTCTTACTTATTATACTCTTTCCGTGATGGAAACGTATTGCCTCATGGAAAAAGTGCTCAAACCCTCTGTTTCCGTTGGGAAATTAAAAATCTTATTATAGAGGGTTTATATGGCGAAAGTGATTTATTTGTCGATAAACACCCATAATATAAGTGATTTGATTACTTTTACTGATAAAAAAAGTTCTCAATTTTTAAAAAGAACTCAAAAAAAAAAAAAAAAAAAAATTGTCCTAAAAAGTGGATAATAAATTTTCTAATTAATACATAAAGTTGGAAATTCAAACTCCTCTTTAACCGTGTTGATGTTATATGGGTTTTTAATAATGTAAAATTTTGAGAATCTCCAGTTTTTCAGAATGTTTCATCTCACTAAAAATCATAACAAATAAAAGATGAACAAACATTATTAGACTTGGGAATGGAATTATTGTCGATAAAAATTTCAGCTATACTCTCCTCGCACCCTACCGTCCCTTCTATATTTGTAAATAATATGATCTGATCGTATGCAAAAAAAAAAAAAAAAAATCGAAAATGAAGTTGTTGAGCCTGACCGTTTGGTATGTTTCTATCAGATCAGATGCCAGCAGACGTGAGGGGGTATTAAATTAGCACATGACAAGGACATATATGCTGGAGCTACTCTGATCTCAATCCTCAGTTCAGTGTTGAGTTCAACATGGACTTTTTTTTTTGATTAACTCTTATTTTAACGGTAATATTACCTTTTTTTTTTTTTTGAATTGGTAATCTAAAGAATGAATGTTCTTTTCCCTACGAGTCATCATTATTATTTAATTCCTGAGTATTGAACTTCCTTTCCTAAATAGATTCAATTATGCCTGATCATAAAGACGGAGAGTCCCCTTGAGGATTTGTTGCAGATTTATAATAGTAAGTCATTGTTGGACTCAGGGTAGAATTGGGGCTCAACATCGGAGTAATTCTTGCCAATTTCCTTGCTTATTTCATTCTCCCCCTCCTCCCTTACCACAGCTGATTGTAGCTGATCTACTCCAAAACCTTTTTCAAATTGTCAGGGTTACCATGTGGATTTTTATGTTTTCTTTTAACATGTACATTATACACTCGATTTTCATAGCTATATTCCTATATATATATATATAAATTAACTCTACTCCCAATACGTCTTCTCGCACCACAGATGTGGTACTCCGCCTTTAGAGTCTCTTTAGGTATATGTATCAATTATAAGTGACTTACCTTCAATGTAAGGTACGTAGAGATTCAGGTGTAGACAGTCTTCTGACTCTTTGGATAGCCTTGATTGTATTTTCTTTAAATAGCTGAAGCGTCCACGAGGCATTTGTTTTAGAGCCTCTGTACGATTTGAGAGATTTGGGAATGTTTGCGAACATACTGGGCTGAATGAAAGAGTTGAGCGAATACCAGACCAATGAATAGGGGGTCTTGTAGGTGAAAATCTAGAAATAAAAATGACACAAAATAAAAAAAAAGATTCAATCAGATAAAATGTAATTCTGATTATTGTTATTTGCCTTCAAGAAATTAATTAATGTTACTTACATTATTTTTTATGGTTAACAATAAAAGTATTAGAAAAGGGAGGAGGCAAAACACAGATAGAAATGGAAATAAATAAAAATTTAATCAAGTCTTATTCTTATTGTTTGGTAAAGAAGAGGGGGGGGGGGCTGATGTCCCCTTCCCCTTTTCATTATGTAATCAAAGTATATCTCTTATAAGTACATAGTGTAAACATATGTAATGGTTAAAGGACTCAAGGGAATGAGTGGACAATTAGTGGAAGAAACGCATGTTTTTCCCTTCTATTTGCTGAAATTGTCAGCTGCCATCAGGTCTATTTTAAAGGTCTTGAAGATAATGTATGTACTACTTTGTGAGCTTAATTTAATTATTTATAATAATTAGGCAATAACCATTCATTGCAATATATTTTTCATAATAGTAACGTGTAGTGCAGTGTATTTCAATTAAAAAGGTTTCTTGACTTATCGCCCGAAAAAATACTTAATTTTCCAAAAGATTTCAATGAAGAAGTCATGGATCAATGCCATCGAATGTGCGGATTGGATTCCCACCAAAGACTCATTAGCTTGCTTAGTAATATTATAAACAATTCTTTTCTATGTGAGGTTTGTGGAAATTAAATTAATGCGTTGTTTTATAAGAACGTTAATTGGCTCCTCATTCTAATTATTCGCTTTAGGCTCCCCGAAGAATCATTGTTTCTGTGGAAGTCTCGAGAAGAACGGTAGTGTTTAGTACATAATGCAATTCCTTTAACCCAAATTAACCCAATATGTAGTTCATCCCACAGGATCACTTTTGCTTAGGTCACAAGGAATGTCAAAAATTGCATGACATGCAAGAAAACTGCTCGATTCTACTTAGATATAATCAAGGTAAATCTTTGCTTGAACATGATAAGGTATCTGTCGACATTGACACAAGAGTATAGGATGTCTCTTCTAGCCATAGAGTGACTCCTGTAAGAAGATCTTGAAGAAAAGTCAAGGAAGATGACTCCAAGACAACTTTTGAACTCTGTAGTGAATGATAAATATCTAGAGGGAGGCAAAAAAAAAAAAAAAAAAATCATCAACTTTTTCAAGAACAAATCCCCTTAAAAAGTGTTGCAGTTCAATGATGAAAATATATTCGCTCTTAAATCCGTCTTCAACTCACACAACGAGTAATATGTGAGCACCTAGATGCCAAATGGTGTCTCTGTCAACACCAAATACTAATTTAAGAGCAAAAATCCTGATGATTTAATGGTTTTTGAGGTTGCTTTCAAACATGTCAGGTCGTGTGAGAAGTTATTTCCATCATTTGCCTCAGTTTTTTCTAATAAGAAATCATACCAAAATTCTTTGAAACCTCAATAATTAGTTTCAAAATTTGTTAATAACTCATAAACTAATTAAGTACCCTCTTACAAAAATATTTAGACCAAGGAGTATGTGGATCAAAAATAGATTCTATTTGAGTCTTTGGAGTGAATTAACAAACTGGAGAAGCAAAGTAGGTTTTCATAGAAAAGAAATAAAGTTTTATTTATTAAACTCATTGAGTATTTATAAAAAAGTTATACATATTTTCAAATAATTTATCTATATTGTACGTCAACATAAAAACAATCTTGATCAATAATTAAGAAAAGGGGAAAATCCTATTAGAAAAAAAAATCATATTAACATGAAACCCAATATTTTATAAATATATTCGAGTCATTTATCGGATTATTATTTAAATTTGTGGGATAAATTGAGATATCCAATAGTTATTCCTATAGATTAGCACCTTCATTGGATTGAATAGTCTTATATCATCCCCGATAGAAGACTCTTTAAACCATAAAATCAATCAATTTATAATTTTTTTAATTGTGACAATCAATTTTTGCTACTTTCAGGTGAATTTGCCATAATAATATGTTGTTAGAATCGATATGTATGACTACAAATCACTCAATTTTAAGAAAATTTATTCTAGCGTGCTCTTGTGTTGACGGGGCACATATTTAATAATGATAATTTCTTTATAATAACATACAAAGGCATATTTATATATAAATAATATATGAAACAATATTTGCAGATCTGAAATGACAAAAGAAACGAAAAAATAATAGATACTTATAAACCAAATTCAACGAACATCATAATAAGATTATCATCTCCCCCCTTCTCCGCGCTCTACACTTTTTCAATCAATGATTAGTTCTTTTGTGTCAGGCAATCTTATACGTACATACATACATGGTAGATAATTGAATTGTCTTAACATGATTGTCTTCATTATCATATTGATAAAGGTATAAGAGAAAGGACTTTTGAAGACGGAGTATACTTAATTGTAAGCCAATAGGACATTAAAGAAGGAGTATACATAATTTTAAACCAATAGGAAATTGACACACTAAAGAGAACATTAATATCTGCAATATCCAAATGTCAAAGTTGAGAGGGATGAGCCCATGGCTAGAGGCGGACTGGAAGTCAGCCAATTTGTTGCTTACAGAAGCTTTGGTTCTTCTTGGATGTATGGCAACATTCAAATCCTTATTGGACTTCCTGACGTTGTAAGCAGGCTGGATGGAGATGTCAATGGTCTCGACAGACTTTTCGGCGCTAACAACTGAGCACAGAAGAGCACAATCCTTGCTTTTTTTGATATTGCTCCGACATTTTACACTTGGAAACATGGGATAAAAACAAAACTTGTTTATTTATGTTTCAGCTGTCGTTTGATCGCGTACTTAAATGCTGGTGCACGTTTTAATTTCCCACTCTCTATATACTGCAAGGAATTAGACAATTTTTGAAAATCAAATTGTCTGGGAAGCCATCAGAATAGGAACTGCTAGATGGTTTTGGGGATATAGCGATCTTGGGTAAGTTGCCTTAGAGGCTATTAGAAAATCCAATGTTTGATATCTAGTGCACGATATACCGGGTGGCTCATTGAAATCTGAGCATTTACTAATTCAATAATTAATGAAGGTTGAGGGATTGAAATTAGTTCATATTTGGATATATATTAAAGCATGAATAATTAGTTACAAAACAAATCGAGAAAAGGGCACTTGAATGTGATCGACGAATTTCTATTCACTCCTCCGAAGTAGTTGGGTGTCTTCAGGACCCCCGTCTACGCCGTCAGTAAGGCCAAAACGTTGGAGAGGTAAAAAGGCTCTGTCAAAACAGCCAACCTGGACCCGGATGAGTCAAAGAAAAAAGCACAAGCCAATAACCTCAAGTCCATAAGGCTCCATGGAAGATATTTCGGGGTTTCACATCTGACTGTCTATCTACACCTGAGAGCTATCAAAAAAGTGGGTGTAAAGCCCCTTGTGAGTGCAGACAGGCCAATATTGACATCAACAATGTAAGAAACCTATCTCCTTCGTTGCAAGACTCTTTTCAGTTTTTTTAAACTCTTTTTTGACACTTTTGACTCAGCCCTGATACCAACCTTTCCGACTCAAAAGGCCTTCAGTATCCGTCATGCACACAATAGGACGTCAAAACCACTGTCAGCCAACACAGGGATGCTAAGACAGAGGACAAGATCCGCTGTGTGTACCAGGCCTTCCGCCGCCACCTGGAAGCCATAATTACCGCTAAGGGTGGACACATTAATGATTAAAAGAGCTAGGACATACATCTATTTATAGTATTAATTTTGTTGAAATTTTATAGTTGAATAATAAATTATATCTTGTTAAAGTTTAAACTTCAAAGTATTCAGATTTTAATGTACCACAAAGTATTCGTATTTATCCCATGAGTTTATATGGACTAAGGTTGTCTAGGGGAGAGAAGAAAAGGGTATCCTTTGTATATTTTAATTTTGAATTAAAGAAAAAGGGCATGTTGCAACAGTCACCAGTCTCCCCTATATGCAATAATTTAGGTTTATACTTTTTGATGTCATAGTTGAGAAGAAATTTCCTTGGCAGAAAGTTTACGAAATACAAAAAAGGTGATATATATTCATCGAGGTCAGAGAAATACCATATGCCAATGAAAATGCTTTTAATTTATGTTTGATCAAATGGCTTTAAAAGAAAAAATTCAAGCAATGTACGTTTTGAAGCATATATTTTCTTATTTGTACATAGTATATATAATATCGACTTAGCATAGAGGAGCAAACAAGCAGCAAGTATAAATACATACCCCTCTCCAAAAAAAAGTGCATTCTTAAATAGGGAAAATCAATTAAGGAATGAGATCCACTAATGAGATTTCATTTCGCAAGAGCATATATACATACTTAGTGTTTGTTTTCTCTATGTAAATGTTCATCAAAGATTAATAAGTAATTATCCTAAGCACACATATTTGTTTAGTGAATAATTTCAAAAAATAAAAAAAATATGCGTGGTTCATCATAAATTTGTATAATTTAATTATAAAATAAACATGTATATACTGTGTGTTTGTGGAAAACGGTTGACATTTTGGGTACACTTTGGCAGAGAGACAATTGATAACTAGGGATGGGATTTTTGGAGAGCGCAAGGAGAAATTGAGACTTATTGGGATTACTGAATTAAGACCCTGGTTAACATCACCTGTCTTATACATGATTTTGGAGGGATAAAATGAACTACTGCTTTAAAAGTAAAAATTAACCAAGAATGAGTAGAAATTCTTACTTGAAAGATACATTTAAACAACACGACGATTTATTGAAGAATGACCAGACGGTTAGTGCAACCATCTGCTCATTTTCTAATCTTTAAACTCTGTTTTGGGCTTCTAAAAAGATTTCATCCATAGTCATAAGTATTGAAACACATTTTTTCGGTTCTAGGAATATTTCCCTCCGAAATATTGTAATTGATGTACCAGTCTCTCCTCTCTGTAGAAGGTCTTCCCCATTTAAGCATCCGTTGATAGTTTTCTTAAGCTTAAATTATGACATAATTAAATGCAAGATTCCACCTATAAATATTTTTTTCTCAGATATTTCTCGTAGGTGTAAGCCCCTGAAAAATCAAGGGAACAACCAGGTCTGAAGATATATATATACGGAAATAGAATGTTTCTTTTTCTAGGACTTCTGACCAAGGAATCAAATCTCCAAAGAGTTTAAATCTACATATTTATGATGATTATTAAAGTTTTGATACTGGAAATCTCATTGAATAAGGATATTGTTCAAATGGATATTTGCAACACAAAAGTTAGACAAAATTATTTTCTTACAATGAAGTATGGATTACGAATGAGTATTTTTTGATAGATTAGTATCAATTTATATCAATAAATTATACGGATTTATTCTTTGGAGGAGCCACTTAAAATTACAAACATGATTGTTTTTATTTTTTAAAGCTGTTATTATTATGGTTTATTTCTTTAGAAGGGATCTTCTCATTAAAAAGTGTGCGAATAAAAGATGAAGAGTATGCTAATAGGCTTGGGAATTATACAAAAATTTTAACTTTATCAATAAGGATTAAATACGGCATTACTTATTATTTTACCTTTATTAATTATGATAGACATTATTCTAACCTATAAAAAAATATATATACAATTTTTGTTCTAGAGCTACCTTATTGATCAAATGTGCTTATGCACATTGTACATCTATACTTATCATGGGATGCACTAACAACGGATGGAACAGTCAAAATAAATAAATATATTACATGTTATATTATTATTGAAGAGAGAAACATATATGTATAAAGTCCTTACTAGTGCATGAAAGACGGGGATACAAATTAGAGTTTGTTAGGATTTTATAGGTGTAATTCCTTATTGGACTCTGAGTGGATTTGAAAATAGACAATGGAGGAAATCACGACTCTAAGTCCGCCCTCTCACGACTGTTTGGTGCAGATTTAATACAACGTCAGGAGCCCAAGGCTGCTTTCCTTCAAAACACCCACAATTGGTCAGGACTCTATATTTATTTTCGGTTTCTTACTTTTACGTAGGGGGTGGGAATATTTTATACCTCACTCTATATAGGACTTTATGGTTCTGTAAAACCCTCAGTCCTTATTTTCATTTCTATTAACGTAAATTTCTGAGTTTTGCCCATATATATATTAAGGAATATTTGAGTATTTTTCTTAAAATGACTCAGTATTCCATTGTTGTTCATCAAGGGACTCCAAGAAATAGTTCTTTTATTTTATAGTTGAATAAATCCATTCAAAAGTTATCTTAAAGATACCATTTTGAATATACTAAGATGAAAAAAGAAAAATGGGTTAGAGATAGAAAGTCATGCATGAAAAGATAATTGCACAAATTTAATGTATTTTAAAATATTCAATATTTTCTATAAATATGTTTGAAAGTTCATTTGATCATATTAACGGCCTATTTACTATAATTATTTACAACCTTTCTGAACCTCTTTCCAAATAATAATCACCTCCTCGTAGATAATAGAGAAAACTATTAAATCTGTAAGAATCGTACTGGTTCTGAGTAGATGCTTCGCTCTAATTTATAGTGTCGACGGGTATCTTTGTCAAGGAACCAAATGTATGGGCAAGAAACAGGTAAATCAACGCACCACAACAGTGACGCTCGAACTGAGCTCTACTTTTTTAGACTATAATATTTCTAGGATTGCGTGACTATGACGTCATCATGAGATAGTTTGCCATGAAGGACTCTAGGCGAAGAGTGGCACACAAGGCAAGGAAGGTTGGATTCAGTAGTTCTCAATTCTGATTTGCTTAAAATTAGAAGCTGCAACATGTTCCTCCAGGCACGGAGCAAGTTTGAACAGGCCGTCTCCCCCCTAATGAAAAGAGAAGAATACGGCCAACTACGTCACAACAATAACGCAATATTATAGGTAGGTGTTAGGAAGGTTGTCTTCCTTGTTTTTAGATTCAATTGTTAATTTTTTTCATGACTCCTCTTTCCCTAGAGTCCATTAGTTTGCCTAAAACACAAATCTACAATGTATTTTATTGTTAACTGTCGATGTTTCTGTTTTTTGTATGTTATTCAATATTCTAAGTGCTGATTGGTTGAAATATAACAAACTTTTGTTGAGCTGTGAACAATATCAACTATTCTAGAATAATAATTCAATAAAAAAACTGGGGAAGAAATGCCTGTTTCTGGGACCTTTCCCCATTTTCTTTGTGCATGAAAGGTTGCGTAAAACAACAATAAATATAATGATGTGATTACAACTGTTACTTGAATACACGTGTAATAAAAATATGTAGTATATTTACCAATGTTTAGTTTCATCCACTCATCAATCAGTTAAAAAAAAAAAGTAACCAGATAATAATTGATCATCCATAAAAGAGTAATTGCAAACAGTTAGAACATATTTGCATCTATTGATCAAAGAGCAAAAACTTTTTTGTTGCAAATAATGTGTATATATTGTTAAAAAATATAACATAGGGAGTGAGAGACTTAGTTATTTATCGATGATCATTCTTTGTACATTATAATGTTTTGTTTTTGTGATGAAATATATTTTTTATTGTGATATATGGTTTGTCAACACAAAATCAAGCTATAAAATATTTCGATGATTCCTAGAGAAAGAAATATACTTTATGTACGCGGATTTCACCAAAATATTCCTAGTTTAGATGGATACTTATACTTAATCAGTGCAACTCCATCTAACAAATTAAAGGAACATTAAAAAAAGAAAAACTTTTTCTTTTACAAATTTGTGGGGATATTGCTGGTACTCATAGAAGTATTTGACCTATTTAGCAAATTTTGCCTAGAAAAACATTTATCAAATAATTTGTATCAAAATTTCCGTAAAATGGAATTAATTGCTCCAAACAATTACAATGTTGACAGTAGTATACGGTGAAACTGTTCCGAATAAAAAAAAAGTTTCCAAGATGGCCAGAAAGATGCCAAGGACGGGCCTCACTCGAGACGCCCATGCATGTCAACAATATATTAAAATGTAGTAGGGAGTGAAGAAAATTATTTTCTGGAAAGTTTCTGAGGACATTGACCTATCGGTTGGCTTGTGCCATTCATGGACTTTGTGTCAGTGAAGTTTGTTCCGAAACTGCTTAACTTTGGGTTTTTGGCCCAAGACGACACCATAGTCATGTAGCAGCCATCATATTCCCCCGAATTGGCCTTATGTGATTTTTTCTTGTTCCAAAAACTGAAGAGACCAAAACAAGGATGGAAATTTGCCACGATTAAGGAGATAAGGACTGCATTTAAGTGCTCTCGGATTAAACACCGTTGGGACAAGTATCTGAGGGAGATTACTTACATTGATGAGTAACTAAAAAAATAACATTACTTTTTGAACACACTCTGTATTCATGTAGAGAAATACATCAAAGAAATAATAATTTTTTTTATTTATTTTTTCTCAGGGTTATTTTTATGTTGACGTAAAACATATGTATATAAATTATCTAGATACGCATTGATATATATATATATATATATATATATATGTAGATTGTGGATATTGGTTGTCAAGATTTGCTCACATTTTTGTTCTTCCAGCTGTACCTATACACTCCACCTTTTTTCAAAACAAAGTTATCAAGATCTATTGACCGTTTTTCAATTATTTCCAATTGAGGATTTATACTTTACTAAGAGGGGGGCATAGTTCTTATTTATAAGTATTAAAATGTACTGCCTTTTTTTTTTAATATGACGCAATGTGTTTTAGTTCCACACGCTACGTTGCTGCTACTTCTTAGATCAAGTTAATGATGTAAATCCGCTATGTTTTTTAGAAGGCCAGTTAGCTTCTAATTTGTAGTATAGAAAAGGAATTTTCTTTTCCTTTACAGTTGTCATTATTATTTAACTCCTGAGTAGTGAACATCCTTCCTAAATAGATTCAATTATATTCAAAAAACTGTTTGAACGTTCGTGTGTGCTCATAAAAGACGGAACGTACCCCTCATTACATATTTTCTGCGGAGTTATAATTGTAATTCCTTGTTGGGGATTGACTTTTCAAGTTATTCTAGTACATTTAATTGTTTATAGCTCTCTCTTTGTAATTCCAACCTGAACCATTGTTCCACTGTCTTTAATTTCCAGAGTTGTTATAATGATTATTATTAGTGAAGAGAGAAATCATATGTATAAAGAAATGGCTAGTGCATAAAAGACGAAGAGTAACTCTGAGAATTGGTTGTGGAGTTGTAATTGTAAGTCCTTGATGGACGACTCCGAGTAGAATTGAGGAGCAAATCATTTTAATTTTTTCCTATGTCATTGCTAAAAAAAGGAGTGGGATTTGTGATTGCTTCCTTATTCTCAAAGTTACTCACAGCAAATCCAATGAAACGTCATGAGAGCCAAGCTTCACTTCTCCAAAACATTCTTCAAATTGTCAAAGTGAAGTTTTTTTTAAAAACATATCGTCAGGTAATGTTATTTGAATCTATAATTAGTTACTGCAATATTTAGTCTTTATGAAGGTTATTTGTAATTAAAGTTAAATATGTATATACAAACTACCAGTGGATATGCAAACATTCGGTATAACACCTAGTTTTACCTGAGTCGGAAGTTAAATTAAAAAGTCAAGATACTTTGTTTTTCTTTAGAAATTTGCCTTTTAACCATTAAATATAGCACTTTGAGAACATATAAAGGCGTTTGAGCCCCGTTAAAATCTCGAAACTCATTCTTAGTTAACAATAAAGGCAAATGGTACTTGTGCATCAAATTTACCTAAAGTTTTTCTAAACTAGTTACTTTAATTTCAAATTTATTATCATGAAGTCTAATATAAAAGGTAATTTTATTTTGGAAGGTTTTTTTATGACGTATAATAGGGACGGGACCGATTTCAAAGGGCATATTAAGAACCAATAAACCTTACTAAATATGCAGTTAAATTCAACTTCACAATGCTTTTCCATATTTGTGAATTAATTTTATTCCTTGAAGCACAGATTTAATGCACAAACAACATCAATAATGGTTTTTGCAACAACCCAAAACCTATAGAAAAAATCTATGTTAGCTAGTTATATGACCCTTTTTCCCCCCTTCTACATACAGTATGCACAAGTTCTCAAAAGTAAAAACAAAGTCAGTATTTAAAAATTATATTTTGTTCAATTTCATTTAAAATATAGATTAAAATAATGCGTTATTCTTTATTTTGTATTAAATCATTTTGATATACTTTTTTCTAGCCTATAAATTATATTTACAAAGTTTTTTTCTTCTAAAGTCATTCTATAGAGCAAAATGAAAGAACAACGTCAGATAGCTTTGATGTATACTGTGATTTTTCCTTAATAAAAGTATACATCAAAGTTTTCTAAAATAATTCCTTTAAAAAAATATACTATGTTCCTTAAATTGGTCACATGGAGTTTATACTGATTAACTATAAATAAACATAACTGTATTTCAATCACTCCATCTCAACTAGGAACTGTCTTTGAAGTCCAAATACACAAAATATGTTTCCTTCTCTTGGAACGTATATTAAGTTCAATATAATAATCTCTGCTGAATGCGATATCCATTTAATTACGTCGCTTTAAAAAAAAAAAAATACTTTCAAATTTTGTGCTTTTATTAATAAAAAGGTCAATAAAACATTTCAAAAGCTAGAATGAGAACTTGGGAGAGCGCAAACCTCCACCTAAAATCATTTCTCCTACAAATTAACATTAATTTCTCCTGTAAATAATTATGTTAAACATTTTTTAACCTTTTGTGTGACTTGGAACTTTGAATTGATGCCTGTATTATCCCTACAAAATGGCTCTGATTTCCGTTATTTATCTCAACTTTTTATAACATTTAGTTTATTGTGCGACCTTTACCTTTGAATTTAAAGGCTTATTTTCTGTTAACATATGTAATCTTCCTAACAAGTTTACTAAAATCAATTTGTTACTTCTTCTTCCATAATCCTGCTTACAAGCAAACACACCCAAGCAAAAAAATCCTTTGTTCGTGGAGCTAATAAAGAATAATACTTTATTTAAATCAAAACAAAGATGACATCGTGGACTAATGCAATTTTTCCTAGATCATTTTTCTATCACTTTAAAACTTTTCAGGCATCGCTGTTGTCAAAATACATACTTATGTAATTGTTAATCATAATTGACATATATGTATATATGTACCAGGTGGAAACTTGAAATTTACACATCTAAATTATTGAAAGTTGTAGGGATTTCAAGTTACTTAATTCAAATGTTAAATGTATATTATTTTTCGTAACTTGACTATTATTAGCGGTAGTAGTAGCCGACATTAGGTATGTAGCTCTCAAAGACATTATCAGTGTTAATCTAGTTTTATTCATGAGCACATTGATACGTAGTTACTCAATACTAAGATGTGATTCCTTCAAGAATGAAATATTAATGGAGACGATTTGAAACATCAATGTATACATATTTTAAACAGCTCTATAATTCATATGCTCCCTTGTGTGTATTATATGACGTAATGCTCGATGCTACATGATGTCATTAATATGACTACATTATTATTTCTTCGATCAAGAATGACTTACGGATTTTGTACATACATGAAAGACAGACACACATTGCTCCATTAATATAACATAGACTATATAAATGAAGAAGAATCACATCCATGTAAAAATGGTAAATTTCAAGTTCCCACCCGGGATGCTGCAAAAAATAATAAAGGAGAGCGTCTTTTAAAAAAAATAGAACAATTTCCTTATTCAATAAGATTTTTTTTTTTCATAGAATAATAGGAAATAATAAAAATAGGGATGGATATATATATATATATTTTTTTGCCATTAGAGTCCTTGTTTTTTTTGGCAAGGGGCACCCACTTAAATGCATTTTCATGTCATTTCTATTTATTTTTTTCTCTCTCAATATGTTTCTACTTAGTTATTGTCGTTTAGAATATTTTTTTTTTCACATGGAAATTATTCAAGCCTTGTATTCATCATCAATAAAAAAAAAAAAGATTCAATCATTACCTTTCACGCTTGATTAATGCCCTTAAAACGATTATTATGGTGAACAATTTAACTTTATTTAACCATTAAAGCAGAACGATTAGTATACATATTGGTACATACTATATTAAATGACCAATCAAATCAATTTGATTTTGTAAAATGTATATTATTTATAGATGGTGCGTCAATATAAAAACCATCTTCAGCGAAAATCAAAAAAAGGCCCTTAAAGTTTCTACATTTCAAAGAATATGTTTTAATCTGAAAGTAGTTGCAAAAAAAAAAAAAAAAAAAAAAAATTAAAATTGTACTTTCGAAAACACATTTCAAAAAAAGTTGAAGAACTTTAAGGGCAATGCGTAATCTCACAATTAGTGTTGTGTTGTCGCAATCTCAATACTTTACGTCATCATTTTTTATTTTTTTTACAATATTTAATATAAAAAAAATTCCTCAAAATAAATTGGGAAATTACATTAAGTAAAAATAAAAATAAATATATCTAAAACTCAGTATCTAGGATTTGCCTATTTTTTGTATTTACTAAATATTTTGATAATGGTATTAAAATTTTTTTTTTATTAAATTAAGTTCTCCGGACAACCACCAATGTTTATTCAATTCAAAAGCCATGTATCCTGACGCAGCCACAAAAAGAATGCATCATAAATCCCCGCCATCTGTTGTTTCCTTCAATGTGAACATTATTTTTTTTTGCAATATAAGACTTAGAGTTAAGTAAGGCAAACTGGATTGCTTTAGCCTTCTTCGAAAGAATTAAATAATTTTTCAGAAGTCCAAAAAGGACGAAATATGGTTTGGTGCGGTGTTGTTATGACCTTCTCAGGTCCATTCAACAAACTACATCAATAATAGAAAAAAAAAACACCCAGCGAAGGCATGAACAACATAATTAAACCACCTTAACACAGTCTTCGAAAGAGTCATTAAATGTTATACAGCCCATTGCCACTTGAAATTGGCCAGTGAATTTCCTACCATCGGCAATTCCTTTATTGGAATTCATTATATGGCCTGCCCAATCGTCCTTCCAACTTAGAATACGGAGATATTTTCCACAAACCGTGATTGTTAATGTTGATACTTTTTTAAATGAACCCATTTTCATAGGCCAAAGAGTCAGCATACAGTGTGTTGCTGTTGTCCTTTTGCAAGAAAATATAATCATATTTTACATCATACATTCAAATTATCCAACGTTCCCTTTCCATGCTAAACGGATTTCCCTGGTTTTTAAAGAAATACCTCTTTCCTTTGTTCTTATGTATTACGTCTATTGTCGAGTTCGAGTCAGTAACCACATTGTTCAACCACAAAATTAAATGAGCTGACTCCATAAAAGAAGACAATTGAACCACCTGCGAATTTATTCTCTTTGTTCTAAACAAAATTCTACTCGTGAAAATAAAAGACCTTCAACCAACATTTGGGTGCAAAATTAAATTTAAAAAAACAAAACAATCTTCTAATGAATTTTTAGGGAGAAAGTCAAAATTGTGGCAAGTCCACATCCAAGTTGTCCTTTGCTTCTTCTTCGGAATGTATGATTTATAAATTAACTTTTCAAGGCAACTTTTTTCCTCCTTAATCAAATGATCTCTGATCATCAGAGACAAAGTAGCTTTTTACTAGATCCATGGAATTACTTATCAAAAATTCACCTAAAGAATCGGTCTACTCCAAATTTTAAATGAGACCTACTTTTTTATAAGATATGTACGAAGGAACTCTATTTGAAATATCAAACAATTACTCAGGGTATGTCTGGTTTCTATCTAATAGGCATTTATTTATAAATTTGTACACATCTCTATATATTGGCCTATTAATGAGAATAGTTTAATTGTTGAAAATAATTGAAAAACAAATAGTTATTCAAAATTAAATATTAGATCCGTAATAAACTATTTACAGAACTTTTTTTTATATCTACAATCTATATGTAATAAAAATAAAAGACATTCCATAGGTAAAAACATTTATTGCCAATTAATATAAATTTCTTATAACCTCTTCTTAAATACTTTTCTCTCTTTCAAAAAGTGTTTGAAAAATCATCTCTTTCCATCGAAGTTATACATGACTATTGTTCACACATTTAAAGTGCGCTAATTTCCTGGAAAAATGATTTAAAAAAAAAATCAAATCTAATTATTCTTTGAGCATTATTTTTATTTAAAAAGTGCTCTCAAATTTCTAGTTGGGTCATGTTAACGACTGTTTAAAGCCGTGTAGAATCAAATATTGGGAGATCTATCAATCATTTTAAGATTTTTTTCAAAAGGCTGCCAAATTTTATAGAGACAAGCAGAGGGAGTGTTATTTATGTAGAATATGAGTAATTACTCACTATTTTGATATCAACTCTGGTGATATCACCACATATATAAAAACCAGAATTGTAGGGAAAAAATTCATTTTTGTGTATGCAGTTACATACATTTTTTATATATGAACTCGTAAAGAGAGGCTTTATAAGTCTAAAGCCAGTTACTTTTTCCATTTTTTTGTACTCAAAAGTCTATGGTAGTTTTAAAAAGGGAACGTTTAAAGTAGGTTAATCCAAGAGCCTATGTAGTATCTTTGTAATAATTTGTGTAACAACTGGGTGGAACATGCTTACCCCAGTTTTTTATGTCTTAAAAACTCCTTCACGTTAGGTAGCCATTAAACCGGTTTTGTCGGTAAACACTGGCAATGACATGGGCATGAGTTACTCCATTGTTGATCCTCAACAATGGATTAATATTGGGTTTATATTTTCCCTTCAAATCATCAGCTTTAATCTTCATCATTCATGAGATCAAGAATTTACTTTATGTTTACAATGTTATCCCCAAAAGAGTTAAAAAAAATGCTAACAGTGTTGGAAAAAAACAAAAAAAAATATAATTTAGACTAAAAATTGCACTCGTGAGGAAAAGTTCATGATTTACAAGTCCATTTATTTTGCATCTGCGCCACCTTTAATAAAATACAGGATGAAGACCTTACCACGTGCATATGAAGTTGCTTTACGACAAAACTAAGCAATGCGACAAATGATGGCCTTGTAATCATTTTTCTCAAAATTTATTTGGCTGTGAGAATACTTTTTTTGTCCGTTAGGGCGTTGAGAGTGCCATGGATATTATTAACATCTAAATATGGTTGTTGTTCCGAGAGCTTAAAAGCTTACAGTATATATCCATATTTAAGTAAGTGTCGTTAGAATGGTAGAAACGTGATAAATTTCTTTGACTTGATTCATATAAAAAAGTAATTTATCATCATAAAAGGATTATTCAGCCATATGAAGTAAAATAAAAATAATAATATACTTTATTTCTTCCTCTTAGGATCAGTTGACTTCATTTCTTTATTAAATGACATGGATGTAAATTGAGTTTGGAGTTCATTACATAAGTAGAGGGTGGGTCAGATAAATTGGGAACAATTTCAATTGCTTATATCTTGACTTCTATTGGATGTGTGATATAAAATCCGTTGGTTCCGAATAGCCACGTGTGTTGTTAGTAAACATTTTTTTTTTACATAAGTCGACAGTTGGAGATGGAGCAGACCAAAAGAACCGTTATATGCGAATTGCGTTGCGGTGGATTCACCCCACATGAGATTATCAAGCATCCCCATTGCCAAGCTGTCAAAAACCTGTAACTTGAGCAAGAAGATAATCAAGAAAATCATTATTATCGACCTGGGATATCTCAGGGATGTCAAACATCTCTTCACTGAGGACAAAGAGGCCACCAGATTGATCAGGGACAACAAAATCATCAACTCGATGAAGAAGTCAACTTGAAAATCCTTGACATATTTTTCAGACGAGTCAAGATTTTTGATTTGGAAAGAGCCTGGACCTGAATTCAATAGATTTCTATCTATGGGGTCATGTCGAGCGTGAGGCTTGTGTCAAATATTACTACTCTGTGGAGGCTCTGAAGAAGTCCATTATCCGTATAATGGTAAACCAGGATCGTCTTGATGTCGCCCTGGCCTGCCAATGCTTCCAGGCCCGTGTGGCCGAGATTATCATAAGAGAAGGATCTCATTGCAAATAATAATAAAAAGTATTTGTAAAACCATCTCGGGGTAGCCCCATGTATTTCCTTCGTTATAAGTCTTCAAAGGTTGTCCAAACTACCGTGTATGGATAGAGATGTAAGCAGGTGTAAATACCTAATTTATTAAATAAAGTACAATAACCCAAATGCTATTCCATACTAAGCAGGGGCGTAAGCCGGAGTTACTCCGACGTCAATCCTCAATTCTACTCTTTTTACAAGAGGTTCATACACTTAGAACTAAAGTTTTAAAAAAAAATGATCTCCCAGTATGTATAAACAAAAGAAACGGAAAATCCATTTTGTAATTACAGCTTACAGCTAATCAAATCAAATCCCAAGAGCTTAAGTGCCTTGGGATTTGATTTGATTAGCTGTAAGCTGCCGTGAGGCAAAGGAAAACAAAACAAAAATCCTACTCTGTGTTCCTCTCCGTCTAGTGATTACTTTATTTTTAGATCGTCTCTCTTTTCAAAATAAAATATGCAGGATAACATCTTTTGAAAAAAAAACAACACAAATACATTTTTTGTACTACCAACGCTGTAAAAAAAAAATCTTACTCCTTTTGGACATGATTTATAAAACTATACGGTATAATTCCCAAACCAATTCTGAGTGTTACTTTCCATCATTTATGAGCACACGCAGAGTGATTACACTTTATACTTAGAATTTCTCTCTTCAAGAAAGAAGTAATAATTATCCCAATTTTAATATAGCAAAAATAATTTGAAGGTTGACATCCACAAATATACTTGAGCCCGAGAAAAGGCTTATGATTTACATCACTATATGTTTATATAATTAAATGTACTCATTTGCATATTTGTAAAAGCTTTATATTTTATGCCTATTCTACCTTTATAATATACATAATCATAAATATCGACATTTTTTTAATTTACAAAAGTAGATATTAGATAATTCATTTTTTTTTGTTTTTATTTGAAGATTATTAAAAAAAAGAAGAATGCATTTAACTCTTGTATTATGTTGGAAAAAAATTGCAATGATTACATAAGTCAAGAAAAGTAGACTTTTGCAAAGTCTTTTGTTTTTGAAATACATTTCCAGTGGTACAATCTGAATACGTTGATCACAAATCAGTAATTTATTTTTCCATATCAGTTCTGGTTTTGAGAATTTTTAATTCGAGTTTAATAAGTACTTTTCCCTACTTTTAACATGCTTTTGATTAAGAAAATAAAAAATAAACAATCTATATATAAATTAATTTATTTTTACATTTAAATTTCATGGTTTTTTCAAAAATGTCCGTTTATTTTATAACCGATCAGTCAATCCTGATAAAATGCAATTTAAAGGTGAAAAAACCTGCATATTTTAAGTTAAGAAATAAATAACGCCTCAATTTATCAATTTTTTTATGACAAGATAATTAATTTGAACTTCAAATATTTGGGGTTTTATTTATAAGCAAGTTTTGGGGTTCTAAAAGATTTGGTTTAGCAGCAATATCAATTTGACATTTATTTTTTGAAACAGAAATTAATAAAGATTACGTGCTAACATTTTTTAAATTCCATTATAATGAATTATCTTGTAAATATAATAATATATCTGTTTTTTACTTTTTTTAACGTTTTCTCCATGGCATCCAAAACGATCAAACAGTACAGTTTGAAATTTAGCAAATGAACGTATAAAATAACCAAGTACATTTTTAGAATTTTTTTTGGCCTCTGACATCTTTATGAGGCTGTTTTTGACCGAAAATGAAAAGAAAAAAACCTTCCCTATACGAAGTCCATTTGATTATGGACTTGAAATGAACTGGAAATAAATCTGAAGACCCAAACTGTCCTATAAAAAGTATTCAAAGACATAATCTTGAGAGTAAAGAGCATATATCATATCGTAATTAATCAGGTGGGTCTGCAAACGGTGGCTGGATGAGTAAAGCCCCTCCCCCACCCCCCAAATTAAGGAATGTTTCCTTTTTACTAGAAAAGTTGATAATTAATTTATTTTTTTTCAAAAAATTTAAATTTTTGTTAGTAGCATAAGCGCTTGGAAATTTTTATCCCAAATGTTTTTCCTGTAAAAAATTTTCAATGTTTTTTCGTTTATACATAAAATTTAATTTTTTGTTTATATTTGAAATATAATTTTTGTACTTTTACTTTCTATTCGTGTTAATTTTCAGATTTTTTTGCCGAAAAAAATCCAGAAAAAAACAAGTCTTCTCCCCAAAATAAAATCCTGTAGATGGCTCTTTTAAAATTCTTGTAGTAGCATATTTATCAAATAAGAAGTTAACTCAATTTATCATAAAAAACAACCCTTATTTTTAATTTTCTTTATTTCAAGTTGAATAACCGTACTATCTTGTGTACATTAATTATTCTTAATTGGTAGCTCGAATCCCCAGGCATTTCATATCCTTAAGGAATCATTTCATGAACTTTCACCGTATTGTCTCATATGCATTTTTTAAATCAAGAATACATTATTTATATTAAAAAATCTCTTACTTGAAAGGGAATTTCTTAATTTGCCCCTTCCATTAAACAAAACAAAATGCATCACAATGTAGCTAATGGGATATGTGTACACTAATAAAGAAACTTTAATGAACTTTTTTATTTAGTGATCATCAAAAAGACGCAAGTATTTTTTTTTTTTTTTTTTTTTAAAAAGAAGACTGTATTAATTATGAATAAATTTGCATTCATTTTGAAAAAAAATTAATTTATTTTTGGACAGACTAAAAAGTGCACTGATCTACATAGAAAAAGAGAGAGAGAGAAAAAAAAATTCGGGAAAATCATTAAACATTAAATTTTAGTGGACAAGTATATATATATATATTCTGTCAAAAAAGTACCGGGAATTGTTAATTTAAATTGCCTGCCTCAAGAGATTTAAAAAAAAAAAAAAATTCTAGGTCGGCAGCACTTTTTTTCAATATGATGCCAAGTTTGAGCGCGATTTGTAGACCAGTTTTCTTGCAACAGCTGGATAAGTCATTCTACTTCACTAGTCCTTCACGATTTTTACATTAAATTATTCAACAAAGAGTTTGCCTTAAATTTTGTGCTACGAACAGAATTTATTAATGCTGACGCGTTAAAAATGTAAGAGAAATCTTTTGTTGAATATTTTTATCCAAACCCCGTGCATATGTGTGGTGGAAAACGTTGAAGGAGGACCGTGATATCGTCACTCAAAAGTCAAGTGATGTTCATTATTATCTTTGAAATCTGTGGTCTGGTGCATCATGAATCCGTTCCAAAGGGACAAACGGGCAATAAGGTGTACTATGGGGCTTACTAAGGCAATTGTTTGAGAAAATCCGTCAAAAACGGTATGAATTATGGAAGAACAACTCGTGGATTTTAACGAAGATAACACACCATTTCACAGAGCCACGATTGTGAGCGAATCCAAAGCCAAACACGCATTAAACATCCTCGATCAACCACCATATTCACCTTATTTAGCTGCGTGTAACTTTGTTTTTGTTATGCAGGCTTAAATTGCTACTCTGTGGAACCCGTTTTGAGTCCATTGAATCCATAGAACAAAAATCGTGGAAAGAGCTGAAAGGCCATGCCAAAAAGTGAATACAAAAAATGTTTCGAGGACTAGAAAAACGTTGGCACATGTGTATTGGATCCAATGGAGATTACATTGAAAGTGACAAAATAAATTTAAATGATTGAATGTGAAATTTGTGTTTTATTTAACAATTCTTGTTAATTTTTTGACTGAATGTATGTTTCACTAATGTACGAGGTCTGATCAAAAAGAAACTGTTACTTTCTAATTCCGGATTCAATTCAAACGTTAGCACATAGATTTGTCCACAACGTTTATATTGTTAGTTTATTTTTGAAAGATAAAAAGGTTAGACCATTGAGAAAAAATTGTCTAGAGGTAACAAGAGTTTTTAATTGGCTTAGTCAGGCAGGCTGCTTAGAATAAATATTTATATCTTGAAAAATTTAGTACAACTTTTCTATTTTTTTTAGTTGAAGATATGTCATAATCCGAAGGGAACACTTTATTTGACGTGATCTACAGGATTGAACAGAAAAGTTTGGAATGATAATGATAACTAATGTTAATTTTCTCATTAATATAAGAAGCTATGCTGAATATTTTTTTGACATTCTGGTTGAGCCATCCCTTGATCTTAAGCAAACTATAATAATCATTTCGTCATCTCGTTATTATGAGTGAACAAAGAGCCAAAAGGGAGTACCTCTCAGATCTCCTAGATCCTGAAGTTTGTGAAGTGCTAGAGGAGATTGGTTTTCAGGGTGGACAAGATCAAAAATGATGGAGTAGACCTCTCCAGGAAAGCAAGAAGTAGAGGGCACAATTCAACTTGAATCAGCTGGACTTTTCTATGTGCGGGACTTTGGAGAGGGAAACCAAGAGGACCTCAAACCCAAATGTGTATTCACTGAAGGCTGCCAAAGTGTCTACGTGGGAAAACTTGTCTGATGAGGTTCTCATCAACTCCTGCAAGGCCTTCTGGTGACGCGTAAAGGCTGTGATTGAGACTGAAGGTGGTCATATTGAGTGAGCAAGTTTGCGAAGGTCTGGTTTCCAAGTTTTGTGTTATTATTATTTTTTTTTTTGTTATTTTTGAAAATAAAAATATATTGAAGTAAAAAAAAAGCAACCCGTAAGTCCACGTTTTTCTCCTCAACCTTCTAAATGACCTTTGATAATTTGAATCATTTTGCTTATTTTATTTACAGCCAGATAAATTATTTACCCTATTGAATTTATGAAAATTTCAGAGTTACCAATACACTTACAAATACTCGACAAAATAAAAAAGAAAGAAGATTATAACTATTTATCCCTACTGAAATCATAGTCATTATGAGTTCTTTTCATAATATTGCATCTCTATTTAAATGGCAAACAAATATATACATATAAATCTGTAGGATTCAATAAGATATCGAATATATTGCTACATGTATCATACCAAAGTTAACAGTTGAAGGGAATGGAATAACCTTTTGTATACCTTGTAACCTCCGCAATTTTCTACTATTGAAAAATGGCAAAAAACAATTAATACTTATGTCAAATGAAAAAACAAAAAAAAAATATCCTTCGGATATTCATGAGCACAATAACTCGTGGTGATTCTTTATACATAGATATTCTCTCCTCAAAAACGAAATTATAATTATAATAGTTTTACCAAATTAGAAAAATCTGCAAATCTTGCAATCAACATATAAATCTGCACGATAGAAATACTTAGGATTTACAATCCTATACAAGGATGTCTGACAAAAAACCTACTTGTAATTGTACAGTGCGTTTGAGCAAGATGAAAACATTTTGGGCATAAATATGTAAGCAAGAATAAGACGAAATACAAATATATTTATATACTCCCATAATCCAATTTCAGAATCTCCATAGATCAAATCCCTTCTTATATATAAAAAGGCAATTTTTTCTTTTTTTACAAGGTACAAATATAGAAAAAGTGATTTCTTTTGAACATTTTAAACAAGATTTAAACACATACCAAATCTACTTTTCAACGAAAGGGGATCCGGATAAAATAATTTGTAAAATTTATATCGCAACATGCAATTTTGTGTTTCTTAGACTTTCATAATTTAAATGCCTCAAACTGTTGGCATATATAATCTTGATTCAAAGTCTTACAAAAATTGATTTGTAAATTGTCAATAACTTTTTTGACCTTCACTGTTGAAAGTGAGCTCTCAAATTTTATTTGGTTGTACTTTTAGGTACTATAATATTTCACAAAAATTAATTTCTAACTTTATCAGTAATTTTCTTTTGAAAAAAAAAAAATTAAAAAAATACCATTTTGTGTTTACCTCGACTTTGACTTCTCATAATTTAATTGGGTTGGAACTGTTACTAACAAAGAAATAAATCAAAAGAAAACATAGCCTTTGTTCAACTTCTTTGGCGAATATTATAAATATTGCTCATGAAATGCTTAAATATGCGTTAAATAGTGTCCTTGCTCATATAAATAGATCAAGAACTCACAATAATAGGAAAATTACATTTTTATATACATTGTATTTTATCAAGATTGGATATTTTTATTTAAAATATAAATAACTTTATCAATAAATAAAATATAGAATTTTCATAAAATTAGGTCAATTTTTTGGTGGATTTATGACTTTTGTCAATTATAATCTGATTTGAAATGAAAATAACTAGTTACTAATTCGTGATTTGAACATCAAGTACTATTATTATAGAATTTTTTTATTCATTCCTCATTATTGGTACGAGTATATAAAAGTCATGTGGACAGCACCCCTGGGAGAAATTATTCCCTTGAAGTCAATGTGCGTAAGTTTGCATTTCATTCGTAACCTAGAAAATGAAGTATACTAAATGTATATGAACTTCAAAAACAAGTCCTAGGTCCGATGGAGTAATTGTAATACTATATAATGGTTACTTGTACTTAATCAGTGCAACACCATTCGACCAATTAAAGGAACATTAAAAAATATATACATACACATATAATATAAGGCAGGAAAAGAACTATGTTTTTATAATAATTTACTTTTGTGAAATAAATGTTTGAACAATTTAAATGCTTACACGAATTAGTAATTAATAATGCCTATTCGTAACAACTGAGGTTATTTATTGTGTATTAATAAGTTACAAAAAATCTTATAATGGGAATTTTTCCTGTTTCCAAGAAAATCATTTTTGTTACTTACATATTGACATTATATTTATATTCTATAGCATTGTTTTTTTTATAAGGCTCAAAGGCATTCAATTAGGTAAAATGTCAAAATAGTGGGGATGTCTTTTATAAAACCATTGGAACAAAGCCTATTTGCATAATTATATTTGATTATCGACATATTATGAAGCCAAGAAAATCTCCATGCTTTAATACTCTTTAACCTAAATATTTTTTAAATCAAAGTCAATAAGATTTTAAAGGGTTTAGTAAGATAATCACCTCATTCCTTTATGTCACTTTTTTTTTACATAAATGGAACATAGTTTCATTTACTTTATCCAAGAATAGTTACATTGTATATATCCTACACGCAAAAATAGCATTTTTAAAGATGGAAATGTGTACCACTTAATCCTTCCATACTTACCTTGAAGTCTTAACAGGAGTAGTACAGGGTCGTTTAGGAAAATCCAGACTACATTTATTTTTATCCTAATAAGAGAAGCAAATAGAGTTTGGTATTTTTTTTTACAACTTTTAACAATACAAAAGAAAAAAATCATTGAATATTTCTGCTATTCTCACCAATCATGGGCTCGTTTCGAGGCCTAAAGGATATACATGCCTAAGCCATGTCCTCAGGGAAGACTTTGTTCCAGTACTTGATGATGGAGGCCTTCCAGGAGTCGATGCTGTTGTATCAATTGGCAGATACCTTCCATTCTAACTCCCCTTAAAATAACTTGTTTATAGGATTCATATATTGGGAGTTAGAGGAAGCCCAGGTGTGGGGTGTTAAAATGACACTCTCTCTTCTGAAAACTAGTTTTGTGTCATGGGGACCTTATGAGAAGGGGGGGGGGTCCAGTCTTGTTGAAATTATCACTTGGTCTGACAAAAGCTGAAAGTGCCTGTTGTTACCCACGCTCTCCTTTGGATCAAAGAAGATGGGGGCATGATACAGCTGTAGGTCCCAATCACCCCAGGTCAAATACTTGTATGAATATAAGACATCCAGCAAAATAAATCATTTATTTAAAATAATCAAAAGAACATGATTTGGGGCTTCCACAAGATAAAATGTGCTATTTAAATAGTATGTCAAGAAATCAATGATACCTGAAGGAATAGTAAATGACACAATCAAGACCCTTTATTTAATGATTTACCACCCCAAGTTTTATAGACCTTCTTATAGGATCTGGCAAGCCTTAAATTATATAAAATCTATTTTTGAGGAGGTCAATTTCACTTATTCAATCAAAGATTTTCACTTGTTCCTTGATTCAAAGATTTGAGTTCATTTTTGACCATGGCTCATCCTTTTTCAACTTGAGACAAATCTGGGTATTTCTAGGTAGTCATGCACTTTTGGTTCAAAGTTAATCCAAATTCGTTTGAAGCCATCCTTGCACCAATTATGAGTGATTAGCAGGAGCCCTGAAATGCTCAAAATTTTCCTTGTCTATGTCAAGCAAACGTTTCCTCTTTAAAACTGATCCATTTTCCATTCTCCTTTGCATTGCTGGGGGAAGAGACTCCTCATGGATGTTCTCCACATTGTATTTGGCTGTAACAGTTTACTATAAGTAGGCTTCATAGGCCACCTGATGCCCATTTTTTGATTTTTACGGACCAGTTTCTTTTAGATAAAACTTCTTTTGGGCAGAAATTTGACTATGTTGATTTTACCTGCTCTTGAAAGTTTATTCTTCCTCCTTCTAATACTTTTTTTTGGAGTTCCTTACCAGCCTAGTGTTTGGGGCCACCATCGGTTCAAAGTGATAATCAATACAGACGTAACTTGTTTTTAAGTCTTGCACCTTCACAAATTTACATTTGAATTTATATAATGATATCATAATTTGATTTATTTATTGTTGTCATAATGTTTTTTGACTTTGTTGGACCTATTGGTTAGCCTTCAAGCTCCCCTGATCTCAAACCCATGGACTTCTTTATGCAGGTTCAGTTGAGTGACACACCAACATATCCCCCGGCAACACAAAATCCGAGCTGATGTCTAGGATACAAGAGGAATTCCGTAATCTGTCAAAGGAGACAATAATCAAGACCTGCTTCCGTTTCCTAGGTCGAATAAAGGCCGTTATTTACGTCAAAGGCGCTGATATTGAATAGTAATAATTCCACTTTCATTTGCTATTGTTTTTTTATTAAAGTTGCTTGATTAGTTCATGAAAGAATCTATTTATGAAAATAAATCGTGTTGATTACTAAATAGAGGGGGCACCCTATAAATTGAATTTTTGTCACACGTAGAAAAATGGTGGCCTCGACTCAAAGAATAAAAAACGTTGTTAATATAATTTATAGGCATAACTTAATCGATTATTTTCCAATACTGATCGATTTTCAGGAAAAAGGTGGTCTGTTTTTATATTGACACATTACATATTTAATTTTCTTTCTCTCTCTCTCTCTCTTTTCTTTATATTTTGATAACTGAGAATTTAAAAAAAAACAAAACAATGTTTTTATTTTCATTCACTCACCCCCTCAATCCGTTTTAATTGTGCAAATACATTCTCGTGTCAAAAATTGTAACATTTGAGCAACGTCCAGAGGCTCTTTAACTTTTTAATTAAATTGCAAATTTGCTGACCTTTTTATTTGACATTTTAAAGAGGTGTGTTATTGTGCTTAAATTTAGCAAGTGTCCATATTTTTTTCTAAGATTTTTAAATAATCCAAAAACTATCTTATAAAAATAATTTTTTTTATCATAACAAAATAAATGATGTTATAACCTTTGCAACAAAGTTGAGTGGAATTTTGTCTTCTGTTTTATGGCTAGTCACCAGGGAAAAGTTACACATATATTTTAATCAAACTTGGTTGACGATTGTATATGATCCCAGTAAGTGGCAAATTTATTTTGAGAAGTCAAGGTCAAGATAACAAACTGCGTAACATATTCATTTGTCGATCATATCTTTCCCACAAATTCAGATACACAACTTTATTTGATTTTAAGGCCAATGATTAAAAGTGTGTATCTTTCTGTCTTGATCTTATTCCACGTGTATTCATGGACGGAAGTGTTTGAACACCATCACACTCAATGATTTGTTAAAATTCTTCCCTCCACAAAAGCGTACATCTCATATGATTTAACACACCACTTTGGTGAGTATGACGTCATTTATGTTTGTAATGTATATTATTTGAAAATGTTGCTGAATTGAGCCTAGCTCAAATAAATCAAATAGCTCAAATGAAGACACGGCCCATATACTATATACCACTATTCATAGTCATAAGTAAGATCTACAATTGTTTTCGGTGTTTGTTGAATGTCCTTTAATGAAGTGATCTTCATTAAACATGGGTATGATAGAGGACAACATTAAGGAGCTTTCAGCCACAATTTTATTTTGATTTTCATCCAGAAAATCATCCCAAGAAAGTCGAGGGATATATTTTACTCTCATAAGTGTCAAAGCTAGCAAATATCGATTGTTACAATTTACAGACAAGCTCAACAGGATATGCTGCTTTTCATCTACAGATCACAAACTTGAACAATAGTAAGAATTATTCAAAAATGGGGAAAATGCATCATTTTTTTGAAATGATTAATTTATAACCTCTCCATTAGAAACATCTTCGACTATAGAAAAACTTTTTTGACATTAATTCAATTTTTTTATTTGTACTTAGTAAATACTTTTTTTTAAATGCATTTTCCATAATGGAACCACGAATCTAAAATAAATTAAAAATATGAAAGAAAAAATAAGCCTATCCTTCATTTTCCGTCTTTAATTGCAAAATAAAAAAACTTTATCATTTTCCAAGATTTTAAAAATAATTTATTATATTTTTTTCTTCTTCTATAAATAATTTAGGACACAGTTGTTCTTTATTGCACTTTAAAAATCTTTAACGGTAGCAAATGAAAAAAATAATAATGTCAAAATTAATAAAAACTATAGAATAAGATGGAAATTTTAATTTGACTGAATAAAAATGAACCTACTTATTTTGGTACAGATAGTTGCTATGGAAGGATTTGACAATATTTTGTTTAATATCCCAAATAAAATATATATGTCATGCTTCAAGTTAGGAATAATATTAAAATAAAGAGGAAGACAATGAGAAAATCCTAATTTTTTTTACTTCATATAGATATAGTCACAACTCAATATGTCTATGACATATTGAGTCAATCATGGGATCATTATTTAAACTTGTGGAATGACTGAATGTAGAAAAGAATTATAACTATACTACGGGGGTCTGAAAATTTCCAACTTCAACGTGAAGGTGGCAGCACTCGCTGGCCACGTCTATCTAGTTTCCGCCATTTTGGAATCGCTGTTGTTATATAAGAGTACTTTGAGTGAGTTTGATGCGTCCATTTGAGGGGAAATGGACTCTCATCTAATATATGTTTATGAAAGTGTCACTTTTAAAAAGATTCCAACAATAGCAGACATATAAAGGCTTCCTATTCTAAAATTTGACACGTCAAAGTCAATGCAACTCGGAGTAATTGAGACAAAAACAAAAAGTGTTTCGTGAACAATTATTTTGCAGAGAGTAACACCGAGGACTATTTGGACGGCTACACCGATGGGAGCATCACCAGTATAATTGTTAAAGTTACAAGGCCACAATGTTTAAAAATAAAATAAAAAATCAGGAAAAATGTCTTGTATCTTTGTTAAGTCGGTGAACTTTTGAGACCAACTTCGTAGTTTGGAACTTTTTGTTTTGATTGAAGAGGATTATATTGTCCTCCATATGGACACTTTTTAACATGCATATTTAATTCACACTCAATTTGTAGAAAAGTTGTATAGCTTGCTTTTGTATTGACAGGCCACATATCCCTTGTACATGTGACAATTTGTACGTACTATAACGTCTAATGTAATTACAATTACCGATGGGAGCATCACCGGTATAAGTGTCTAAAGTTACAAGGACACAATGTTTAAAAATAAAATAAAAAATCAGGAAAAATGTTTTGTATCTTTGTTAAGTCGGTGAACTTTTGAGACCAACTTCGTAGTTTGGAACTTTTATTTGATTGAAGAGGATTATATTGTCCTCCATATATGATTATATGATTATTAATTACAAAAAAGAAAAAAAAAAAAAAAAAAGAAAAAAAGAAAAAAAATCGAGAAATCTTTTTGGATTCTTTATAATAATTCTTCAATGAATCGTTTGCATCTAGTACCAACGCAAATCTTGAATAATTTGCATTTTTTAATTCATATAACTTCTATGCATTATTTTAGGTTATTGGATAAAAACTGTACGGTATGTTAAAATAAGAAAAAACAGGTCATTATTACATTTACCTGTTTTAAATTAATTTTGATGTTTTGATTTATATTTATGTTTTTTATATCACGTGTGTTGTGGAACCTTTTTGAACGCAAATATTTTCTTATTATAAAAAGTATTCTACCATTGACGAGGAGTACTTGGAATTTAATACTCTAACCTGAAGGATATAGGGGGGTACAAAACATTACTCCTGATATTTGATCCTATCCATATGGAGAATACTAATTTAAGGAAAGCCAAAACTATTTTTCGGGTATGTTGACATTAAGTTTGATCATCTAACAAACCCTTTTGATAATACTAAACAAAAATGTTTCAGATAAGATGACATTAACACATGTATTTCAAATCGATTTTTTGTACAATTTGTCAAAGAAGATTGATTTTCTTAAAAATATCCCATAAATCTATTTAATTGTATAGTGGGATTGTGTAATGAAATAATAGTTTTTGTAAAGGTAAGTTTGATTGATAGTTACAATGGTATAAGATTTGGGTCAATGTTTCTTAACTAAGGATATTTGGAAATAAGATTGAATATCTTTGATTTAGAACATAAGTTCTCAACCGGGGAAACGTCGAGAGATTAATTAAATTATAAATGTAACATTTTGTGGCGAATTGCAGTACTGGAAATATTGAAAGTCACTGAATTAAATACATTAAATTCAACAAAAAGGTTATTTCCGTTCTCATCCAACGTGTCTGCTGAGAGAACTAAGTCATGAGGCATAATTTTTATGGATTTATCTTATAAACAAGAAGAGACTAAACGGATAAACAATCAATTTCTTTGTTGATAAAATAAAATTTATTTTTCTAGTTGCTTGGATATTGTTTGATGACTACAGAAAGACTTTCAAAAGTCAAGGCAAAGACTGGGGAAGGAAAATTGATGTAATGCCTTCCAAAATTGGTTTACAGACGAAACCCATCTTGAGAACCATACCACTGCCTCCAAGTAGATATATTTTTTATAGAAAACCATTAATTATCTAATTGAGGCTATAGATCCCAATACAAGGAAATTGGTATTAAACTATATAACTTTATAAAGCCCATTTTTTTACAATTAAGTGTGTGTAAAAAAATAAATTATCAGTTTTAATTTTCACCCTTTGACATTAGATTGTAATTTTGTACAATTGGGTCAACATAGAAAAGAACTTGAACAAAAATCCACGGAAAAATAAAATCCTAATATATTATGTGCTTCATATTGTACCTTCAATATTTTTATTGGTATTAAACTATATAACTTTATATTTATTATTTGAGTTAAGATATGCAAGAATTTTAGTTGTAGTTTAAATCCTTTATTTGATTTATGATACTTATATTGGCTGCATTTCAAATAAATTTTGTCATTTTTTCACAAATTTATTGTGACGCTCAATTTTGTTCACTTAGAGTGTAATTTGCAATGCGTTCAAACGGCTAGTAAGAGTTTATTTTTGATGATTGAAATTGACGATAATTCGTTGGAAAATACAAATAAAGTCCACACTCAATTTTGCAAAAAATCTTTGCGTGATACTTTTGTGTTGACGGTCACAATTTTGATATCGACCTAATAGTCCTTCTTCCGTCTTTTATCTTGAATAAGTGTATATATAAAAATAAAGACGCTTTTCTCAATTTTACCAGCATTTGACGGCCCAATACTGTGTTTATGCAGGATTTCATTGCCAACCGGTGAAGCATTCTCCATGAATTTTAATTTCTGGTAGAACCTATTCGATATGTAGTAGAAGAAAGCGAGTCCACTATAACAGATATATCAAATGTATTTGGAAACTTTTTAATGTACCATTATACATAATTAGATTTATGGATTTGGGAAAAATCTTTTTACACACTCTTTCTTTTGATACATAATACATACCTATGTATCAAAAGAAATATTTTTTTATATTTTGTTATTGTCTGAAAGAAACAGAAAACAATAAAAAAAATAACCCTATACCTTTAGTAGGGTGAAACTAAAATAGTACTTAAATAAAGTACTTTATGAAAGGCAAAACACCTCAGGATACTAGAAAAAAAGCTTGATAAACATTATGGGCACACTGTACCTTCGATTATAAACGTTTATCAGTGGTTTCCAAGTTATGGGAGTGTCCAAATGTACACAAGTAACGCTGAAGGTTCTGGTCGCCCTGTTGAGATTACTACTACCTATATCATTGATAAAATCCATAATATGGTGGGGGATGAAGGAAGAGTCAAGGTGTGTAAGATTGTTAGTGCTGTGGGCATATCGAATGGACTGATACAGAATATATTGCATCGACATGAAAACATGACAAACCTATCTGTGGAACGGGTGCTCAATCTTGACCATAAAAGAAATGGTTGCAAGGACGATTTGCAGCTGTTTCAGAAGAATTCACTGGACTTTCCTCGATTCAAACGAATGTCAAACTGAAGAAAAAATACAAATATAGCTGAAAGCTGGTGTGTGTTCTTCCAAGAGATGCTACTAACTAGGCGTAACATCGATACGTGCCAGTATTGCCATCTCTTGGACTTTGCACTGACTTTTCAAACGACCCTCATATGTTAATGAAGCAAACTTTCTCTAGATTTTTCAGATACTTCATCGTTGAGCGTTTCTACTTAATTTAAGTAATTACAATGTCGCATGAGTCTATATAGGCTGAGTAGGTATTTTATAGGTGAGTAAATATCTATGGTTGAAAAAGCCCTATCTGGCAGATAAGGACTTTTACAAGTTATATTTGTCTGTGTATATTGACATGACATTAGGGCATTCATTCTGCCTAAGAATATAATATAAAATAATTTTAAAATAAAAAAAATAATGTACACTTTAAAAATACACATTTTCTACAAATCCTTTAAAAAAAATCCTATTTTTTTAAAGTCTAATGAGGCATTTTCCAATTCAGGACAGTTTAGTGGTACAGGGTTACTGGCGCATTTAAACAGGTCCATAGGAAACTAATATTAAAATCATTTCCTATATTGTAGAGTCATTACGTCATAAGCAAGTTCTGTAGTCAATGGTGTATCCTTCTAAATTTTTTGAGCTTGAAAATTATACTCTATAGAACAAGGCACAAATAAAAATGGTATTTTCTAAAGTCATCAAATCACTGAGCTTGGCGTCCTTCTACCTCAAGCGAATATCCTGCTGACGCCACAGAGCGTTACTTCACTCACACAAAAATGTACACTCTATTTGGTTGTCAGGCCTTCTATTTTTCCTCCAAACAATCAATCTTTGAACTTTGATTGGAAAAAATTGAATCCCCCTTTTTAAGATGTGAAGTACAGGGAGCAGGGATCAAATTTTCGCCTACTTTAAACCTTGATAACTTGAAGACGACATTATCAAATAAAAAACCGGTTACCAAATAGGAAAGCTATTCTCGTCAGCTGACGATACGTAGTTCAGTTAGCATCATGCCGTCTTCATATGAGGAGATAAAGAGCTATAAGTGGAACGAGGAGCTTTCGAGGTCCGCCGTAGTCATGGCATTGGTTAATAATGGAGGTGAAATCTCCAATTCAACGATTGCTTCAACCTTAGGAGTGAATTTACGGACTGTTCAGCGTATCCGTAAGAAGTTCGAGGACACCTGGGATGTTGATGCCACCATAAAGAGGGAACCCAAGGAGGAGGGCGCCGGCAGGAAGGTAGGGGACCCCGACTTTGTCGACAAGGTGAAGAAGATGGTTGAGGATGACCCTACCAGTTCCATGAATGCCATGGCGAGGGATCTGGGCTGCCATGAGAGACCCTGGGTGTGGCAACAGGGCTCAGCACCCTGCCATGTGTCCAAAATCTCCATGCAGTGGTTAACCGAGAACTGTTATGACGTTGTACCCAAGGATTTGTGGCCTCCTAACTCTCCTGACCTTAATCATTTGGACTATTTTGTCTGGGGCTATATCGAGAGACATACCAACGGACATCCTATAGCACCAAGACCAGCCTGATGGACTCCATCAAGGAGATATTCGGCAACATGGACAATGAGATGGTCAGAAGAGCCTGTGGCCGGGTCAGAGGCCGTATTGAGGCCGTTATTGATGCCAACGGGGATTATATCGAATGAATGGCTACTCTATACCTATATGCTCGTCATAGTTTTGATTTTCAATAAAAAAGTTATCAATAGTTATTCAATAAAAATTGCACAGTTGGGTAGAAGTGATTCAAAATAGCCCAACTACCAACAGATTTTTGGCTTTATTTCCGTCTTTTTTTTTGTAGGAAATGTTGCAAGATACAATTACAATGGGGATTGTCCGTAACGACATTTTAAACATTGAAGTTGAACAGAGGATATGTCCCCCCTGTTTTCTTGTTTGTCAGTCACAAAGTTATGGATCGATTTTGATCAAACTTAATACAAACAACTTACATATGGTCACAGTAAGATGCCATTTAAATTTAAAATGTAAAAAAATGCATAATCGACCATAACTTTGAACAAATAATTGTCACATAACTCAACTTGATTTTACATAGAGAGTTCTAGTTTGAACATAACTTTTAGTCATACAAGTATTGAAGTACACGATAGTGATATTTTTGTAGTGGTTCCAACAACAACAACAACAAAACATTGGTATCTTGACAACAAATGCTTGGATTTGTATTAAATCAAAAAGGAAATTAGAACGACAATTTTAAGCTTTTGAATAATGTCATCATTCTGAAAGTCAGCCATCATTTTTTTTTGAAAATGTTATATAGAGCTATTTTCCAATTTAGCGTGGTATTATACAAATAAGGGTATTATTATGGCAATACTGGTCAAAAAAGGTTATCCCACTCGTTGACGATGGGAGAGCTCAGAGACTCCATGCTGGGAGGAGAGGTCCTATTGTTCTTGGACTTCAAAACGACAAACACATTGTAATCCAGGGGACTACGATTTGAGGTATTATTGGGCCGGAAATTGGCTATATTCCGGGTACAACAGTCTGGGACTGGTAATTTAATCCACCACTTTCAGATGGAAAAAAGAAAAAATTGGGTCTGATTTGTTCGTCGTACAAGTTGAACCAAAACAGCTACAGACACGCATCTCCTTGTCAATCAGGAAGCAGTGGATCAAATCAAATCCAAGAGTTTTCTTCCCAGAATTTGACTGATATAATTAAGGAGTAGGATAACTTTACTGACCAATTGTATCCGTATAACGAACCACATTAGTATCCGTCTCACCCTAACTTCTTTATGTATAACTTGATTCCTGTTATGTATACATAGATAGCTATGGAGGTAAAAATAAAATACAAGTATGAAACCCTTGTTTTTTTTTATGTACAAAAAACATATAACATATCTGTACGCTTATTCCATCTTTATTCTTCTTTTCCTAAGTATATTATAATCACGATGAAGGTCGAATCTCCTTCTATACAACAAATGTAGTCTATAGAGCAAAGGTTTTGTATATAAATCTATGATTTATGTTAATCAAAAAAACACCTTTATTTTTCAACTCTCTTTCCCTTTATTACCACTTTCAGCCTTTCAAATCGTTTTGTTTCTCTTCTTCTTCGTGTACAACCCCCCTCCCCCCTCCCCCCTCTCTCTTCATCATCTATGGTTCAACTTTTTTATTTTTTTTATTATGTGCTATCTAAGAAAAAGATGGATTCTATCCTTTGCATCGGATCTAAACATGGAGCAAATACAATAATCCTTGTCTAATATTGTACAAAGTGTTTCTTTTCTTGATACTAAACTGCTTTCTAAAATATTTATTCCCAACAAATACACAGGTTTTTGGTATGGTATATACATGTAGAGGGCGTAGAGTCAAAAATTAGAATTGAATAAAAAGTTCTGTATCTCCGTTAACATCCATCTGAGGAGGTTGCTTTAAAAAAAAAGTTATAATATTCAATTTTACTCTGCGAACAACTGGCTCCAAAAAAGGTTACATACAATGTTGACAAGTCCTTGGCCACCGTGTACAACATCAGGGAAGCCCTTTATTATGGTTAAGGAGTGAAAAAACAGTCGGGAAGATGTTTGTAAAATAAAAGTCAAAGATTATTTTCCTTAGAATATAGCAGATTTCTGACCTTCTAAATTATGACCCCGATCAGAATCCATTGAATTATACCTTCTGGAGCTTTTTTTTGGAGCCCAAAAACAAGTATGACCTCATATCCCACCGTAGAGTTTCAAGGAGTGGTAAAGACTTTCTCACCAGTTCATCAATAACAGCTACTTCAACTTGAGACCTCGTGTGGAGGCTGTCATTGAATCAAAAAGAGGACATATCAGGGGTGTACTCATGAATATATAACAAGGTATTATTTTAGGGGACGCTTGCTTTTTGGTTTTTATTTTGATAAAAATTCAAAAAATAATTTTTTTGGGGAAAAAATTCTAAGATCCACAGCTTTTTCTTTCAAAAATTTCAAAAATTAAATTTAAAATATACAATTTTTGGTGGACAATTTTAAAAATCTATAGTTATTTACAAAAAAAAATAAAGGTTTTGGAAAAAAGTTTAAGGGATAAATTTCAAATATTAAATTTTTTGGAAAAAATCTCAAAAATTAAATTAACTATAATGAAGCCAAATTTGTTTAATTTTTTTTGGTGGAGGGGGAGGATACAGCCCTTCCAGCTCATCCCCTGTGGCAACTCCTGCATATCGAAAAAAAGTTCTGCCTTAGCAATTATCTGTTTTATAAAAGTCATTTGTCTTTTAAATTGTTTTCATAGCCCACATTTTATCGAACAATAAAAATTTAAAAAAAAATGAAGTTATGCTTCCGCACTCTGTATTACCTATACTTTCGTTTTGAAAAATATTTATTGCGTTGGGTTAATTGTATATCTATATTAAATGATCGAAAATAAATAACTTTTTTAAATTTTTTAAATTTAAAACAGGCTTTAAATTATTACTTTTTATCATAGTTGACACGGCGTTATCTTTCTATCTGGCAACCTTTTCTTTCAAAAGAGAAGAAAAAAACATAAATCATAAAGTGGTTACCCCCCTCCAACCCACTGAGTCTATTTATCTTTTTATCATTAAGTAAAATATTAGTTCTGTATTCAAGTAATAATTATTGTAATTTTTGAGTTTGAGTAATTTAATATTTAGTCACATTTATATAAAGGCATTTGCTTAAGAAGAATATTTTTGTATTGAAATGATAAAAAATAAGTTTGAGGACAAGAAAGGATAATGCAAAAAAATGAAAGGAAAGGAAAAAATGTGGTTTTTATTTGTCTACCTTTTTTTGTTTCCTATGAAAGAAAATATATTCCTGTAACTATAAATTTTACTACTGTTCCTCAAAAATTTCATAAAAACAGCACATGGCTTAGAATTTTTAGTTTAATTTAAATGAATATTTAACATAGGTAAATGCATCAGTGAAGCCGATATGACCTCGCAATTATGACAAAGGATAAAATTGTATTATCGGAAATAATTCATATTGATGTTGGTATTATTAGGTTCTTATCTGGGTTATCTGAAATAAAGTTTTTACTTTTTAATATTGTTCAATTCTTTGACGCCATCATTCTGTTGATTAGTTATATTAATATTATCATAATCTCCCCCATTTCATCTTCATCTGTTAGCGATATCTATTAGGTACGACCTTCAGAACATGGCAATATAACATTTCGCAATGTGGATCTAAAAGAAGGACAAGGAATTAAAAAGCTCCCTCAAAAATAGTTGTTAGTGTTTTTTGGGACCTTTGGATACTTTTGGAAATAACACTACTTGTTTTAATTGTTTTACCATGAAGACACTTCTTATCGACGAGATCAGTACTTAGAAATATATTCTATTTCTCCATTGAGTGATGAAGTGTGTTAGGACATTTTGCTGTCCTGGATAAGGAAGATCACATGATTAAATTCCAAATTAGTAGTGGACAGAGAGTTTATCTAACAAATTTTTCTTTCCTTTTGGCTATAGGGAGATCTACAGGTCAGAGACTATATACTCATTATTTAAAGAATGATGTTTAAACATCAGCATCATAAATTAACTAGAAATCCATCTAATAACCTAAACAATCGAAATATAAATGAAAGGAGAGAAAGTATTAATTATTTTCTGGAGAACTTAATGAAGGATCATGCTATTTGTGTGCCGGGAAGAGTTGCATCTCATTATGATCTGAAGGCCATACCTTTCCCAAGTTATTCGAATAGAAAATTTGTATATGATAAATATAAGCATCAAAAATACGATAAATATTGCAGTAAACCAACTTTCATTCGTCATTGGAAATCTGTGTGTGCCGAGTTGGGTATAATGGGAAGGTGCAGCGATGTTTGTCATATTTTTTATGAGTATTCTCAAGCATTGGACCTTGCTGTTCTCTATAAACTCACCCTATAGTAGATTGCACATTGAATATCAATGAAAGTATTAAGGAGCATTTTCACCAGGTCCAAACTGAACGTAGAGATTACAATTCGAGGGTTAAATACGCCAAACATCATAAATAATCTCTTACATTATTAACAATGAACTTTTATGAAGCTACATCAATTCCTAACACGTCAATACAATTGGGAAAAACTCATATTATTTCTCTTTCTAAAGTTAATCTTATGCTATTGAGAATGAAGCATAAGGAACGTCCAATATATACGTGTTTGATGAGGCTGAACAGGTATATTTCGATTTCTAAAGTTCTCAGTCCATATAATAATCTTATTCTAAAATATTTATTGGAACCACGTAAGAAGGGGTTAAATTGTGTATCATCTCTCTTATACCATGAGTATAAGTCCAAGTCTGCGTCTTGAAATTCAATGCAATAATTGTGGGTAAGAAAGTTTTATAATGTTTTTAAATTTTTCCACTCTCTACATTTGATTTTCCTTTACAGAGGGCAGAAAGAACCCCAAAACCCCCCATTATAATGGCGCTTGTGGCATACATAGTTATTTGTGGTGCATTTGATGAAATTTCTATTCACTTTTTTGCCGAAAATCATTAAAAGTTTTTGCCAGACCGCAGCTTCCGTATCATTTCAAAATAATACTATAATCAGCCAAAAATTAATTGTGTTGAAAATTTTGTGGAAGTAGTTGATATCATCTAAGAAGAGCGGATGCCCACTAATTCAGTGGTATATTTGCAAGACATATTTAACCAATTATTGCTGCCGTCTCAAAGGACTAAAAAGTTTATCACACATTTACCTTCACATCTACTTGTACATGATAAAAAATCGTCCGATAGTATACTAGCTATTCCTATAAATGTATTAAAACCTTGAACTCCGTACTCTGATTTACCATAATCTATGTATTCCTGAACAATACATTTTGACAAAAAATAAATTACCGGAGGAAATAATGGAATATCTAATGAAGGATGGTGTTCCTTTGGTTGATTGAAATAAAAAAGAAAGCTTTTCTTAAAGTCTTAAAAAACAAATCTTGCTTATCCGACACAAAATTAATTAATATTCCTTTATCTCAAAATAAAGATTTTGCGTTTCCATTTACTTCTAACCATAACGATTTCGTTCTCACGTCAACATTTTCTCCTACAACATGTATCAATTTAACCTAAAAATAACCAATCTATTTTATCTTTACCAATGAACTATTTGGTACAAGATACTTTTTGGTACATCTTTGAATAATTTATTAGAAGGTATACCTTGTCATTTTTCGTTCCTTCATTTTTATAATTGTAATCTACTTATTTTCTATTACAAGGCACATTATGTAACATTGATATCACAAATACAGATTTAGCTACAACTTTTGATCCAGAACTTCCAGATGTGTCTCAATCACAAGGAATAAAAAAGAAGTGCTTTTCATGTTATAATTATAATTTGCACAGTAAATATTTGAAAAATTAGATAGACCAATGTGGATATTGCAAACATTGCATAAAAAAACATTACAAAAAATCGTGCAAGTAATTTATTTGTACAAAATATAAGTCATAATCTATACAAAGAATTAGAAGATTATTCTTGTTTGAGGGTTTTTTGTTGTTTACCTTTGGCATTCATAATAATTAGTATATGTTTATATTTACGTTATAATTAATTATAGGTCTTTAAAACCAATTATTGATTTTTATTTATTATTAAATTTATATATAATTTTGTTTTAACGTTAATATATTATCAATATTGAGATGTAAATAGATAGTTTTACTCTAGATCAATTTATTTCTATACATAAAAATTAAGGAAAATTTGAATCAAAAGAATCTCTTTTCTTGAATTCAATTCCATAATATTTTATTTTGCAAATCGAAATCAAACATGACCACTATTTACCTTTAAATAAATACTTGGATCAAATACTCTGGATTGCCATAACCAGTCTGGATGCGACCTTTAAAAAGATAGCTCAATATTCAAGAGTAAGTTACAGTCAGGAATGTTGTAATAAAAGTCAAAAATTCAATGACTTTTATATGCTTTTAATATTTACTGTAAAATTAAACCCTATATTCCATTAGTTGTTCCCACATGATGATCTTTTCATCCCATTTTGAACACAAACTCTTAAGAACATCTGACGTAGAGGTACCTTCTAATTCCACTGAAAAATCATCAGAATTAGTCGACGTCATTCATAAGCACACCCATACTTATGGCTACACTTTATACCTATAAGTTTTCCTAAGAGCTTAGAAGAAAAACAAACATTGTTCAAGTTGCCAAAACAACAAAACTTGCACGCTGAAAAATGCTTAGGATTTACAACTCTATTATTCCATATTGATTAATTTTTGGTAAATAAATGTTGTTATAAGTTGTACTCTAGTTATTTTCCGTTTCCAACAGGATGATTATCCTATTTTCTATTCATCACTCTTTATATAACTATAATAATTAATAAAGTTTATTTTTAATCTAATTACTTCTAAAAATTACATCCACTTTACTTATTTGTCAGCCTAAATATAATTTGAACTTGGTTCTTTGAATACATACAATAGTGTTAGATTTTAAATTACTCCAAATAGAAAAAAAACAACTCCACTTGACTCAAATTTACATTTTACTCATAATTATTCGAACTCAAATAATTAAATCTCCACATACTCATGAATATGTGGAGTTTAGCAAAAAAGAAAGATAATTCAATGGAATTAGTATTATTGCAACAGTAAAGATCAATCTCTGGATCCATCAACATCACTACTAAAACTTTATTTTCATCTTTTGACTTGTGTTATTTTTACATAAGAAAAACATGACGTTACTATTTTTACTATTAAAATTTATTTGAAGGAAATCATATAGAAAAGACTACATTCTATTCAACAACAAAAAAAAAAAGTGCTTTCTTTCTTAAATAAAAATCCCACTTTTTTTGGCGACTTTCTTTTGTTGTTTCTTTTTAAACCCTAACAAAACATTGACTTAATTTCCATTTATCTAGAGACATAACGAACTATGTACATTGTTCGTAAATAATATTGGTATATATACAATGTGCAGTAGCAAAATCCTCGCTGTAGAGGCTGTAGACATTGAACATACAATTATTTCCAAAATGGGCACCGTAAATACCCTTATATTTAGGGTTGTAGATCTTACTCATTTTTTAGCGTGCTATTTTTGTTGTACAGGTTTTTTATTTATTAAGCTGTTATCATTAATTCTTTTATTCATTATGAGATAACCTCTAAGTACATATAAAATGTAACAATGCACATGGTTTGTAAGTTCCTGTTTGACTCAACATAGAGTTGAGTATCGAAAACAGAGCCATTCCTCTCTATATCCTTGCTTGATACGAAATTAAAACTATATTCATTTCCTTCATCTCACAGCTGCTAGCAGATAATTTAAGGAAATGTCATGATAAATTCATTTTTTTGGTTTATGTTTTGCTTACATACCAAAAATGCTCGAGATTTAAATTCATTAAATCTTGAATTCTTTTTGTAGCAGCAATGGCAATATTTCAAAACCAGTGGTATCAAACATGCATCTTGAGTTAGGGAGAAGACAGTACTAATCTGGATCAAGGAAAATGGAAGGATCAATTCCTCGGATGAAGCAAAAAGGACTCTTCAACCCTCAACATTAACAGAAAGACAATAAAATGGCTTATTGAAAGTTAATGTAACCTAATATTTCCAGAGATCTGCTCTCCCAACTCCTTGAACCTTATTACAATTAGCTATTTTCTACTTGGATAAATCTTGAACGACTTACTAATAAATCCTCTCAAAACACTAATAAATCCTTAATCACTTAAGTGAAGTTTGTAATGCAAAGTTTGGACTCATTTGAGATGTATTGAATCTAGATTCATATTATTGAATAAAGTTTGTTCGTTATAAAACTCCTTGATTTAAGTTCTAAGATACAAAAATGACATTTATACGTAAAAAAGTTGGATAACTACACGTTTAATTTTCCTTAACGATCAAGAACCATATCTCATTTTTGTATATTTATACGAGTTGAAACTAAATCTATAGACATTTGTAAGTACGGATACTGTGAATTTCTCTTCTAAAAAATGTATTAGATTCATGTTATAATAATGGCAAAATGGATTTTCATCAATTTGTCTTATTAATTTCCCATCATTCACGCCTATCCAATAATATAACAATGTCTTTATGAGCATATATATTTAGTAGATCCTGTCAAAATGTCTAAAAACTCATTTATATACAATGTTTTACACTTAGTATATGAAAATTCTATGCAAATTGATTTTATATCTATTCAAACAATGAAGATTAATTTAATCAACTAAGTTTTTCTTTTAAATGGAATTGATTCTTATTTCTTCTTGAATGTAGTATTATCTCTATTTTAAAAAAGAGAGTTAAAAGTTAACCCATAATTAAATTTTCTTTTTGCAAATATCTTGACTTAAAATGATAATTGAAACAAAAAGTCTTAATGTCAAATCCAATTTTTCTTTTTTGTTTTGCTTTTGAAAAAAATACATGAGTGTGCAGGAATTGGCCTGCTTCACTTCAAAAAATTTGTCAAATGATGATAAATCATACAGTTTGTTGTAGTTTCTTGTGGGGGAACACAAAAATAAAACACAATCCTGTCCTAGAAAGCACCTTTTTCCTTATTTTTTTTTTTTTTTTTAAACCATCACGCATCATATATTTCACAATACAACGAATCATTTCAGAGATATTCTTAGTAAGGGAGTTTCAAATTGATTTTTCTCCTTTTTGGAGATTTGCAAAACTTTTTTTTAAAGACAAGATAATAAATTAAAACTTTATAAAGGCATACAAATATAATGCCACTCAGTAGAGGGCAAAAATCAGCCTAAAATAATTTCTATAACAAAATTATTTATGTAAATCCAATATTACTATGTTTTTTTTTTCCAAAATATGTATATTCCAAAGTTAGGGTCAATTATGTATGGCGGGGGTTAATGATCCAAACATCTTATATGAAAAAAAACGACCAAAATATGTCAAATACAGTCTATAAATTTGTATTTGTTAAGTGATCCAATTGCCCAAGGGGTTTCTTAAAAGCTTGAATACCCAACCTTACAAT
Source organism: Lepeophtheirus salmonis (assembly GCF_016086655.4). Lineage (NCBI taxonomy): Eukaryota > Metazoa > Arthropoda > Copepoda > Siphonostomatoida > Caligidae > Lepeophtheirus > Lepeophtheirus salmonis. The sequence continues at coordinate 17,903,963 of NC_092584.1, forward strand.
TGTAATCCTTGTTTATGGTCTAAAAAATGGACATTGTTGCCATTCGGACCGTTCTAGTTGTTTTGTTTAACACATACCATTTCTCGTTTATAGTTAAACTCTTACTTAAAATGCTTCTAAATTCCTCAACCATCTATTCCTGGATCTGCCTCCAAAACGAATAGTCTAAAAATTTATGGGCAAGCGTTTTTTTTCTCGAATGCTTGCATGGAATATTTTTTCCTTTTTCTCAATGTTTTTTTTAATGACCTATGATTCTTCTTTGAAGTCCATATTCATAAAGTATATTAAATGATGTAAATCGTGTTTATTTTTTAACTGACCCGTTTTATTTGAAATTGGTCATTTGAAAAAATCAATTTTCTTTTCCGTAACAGTTGTCATTATACTTTAATTCCTGAGTAGTGAATGTCCTTCCTAAATAGATTCAATTATATTCAAAAACTGTTTGAACGTTCGTGTGTGCTCATAAAAGATGGATTGTAACCCTGAGGATTTGTTGTGGAGTGATAGTTGTAAGTCCTTGTTCTGGATTGACTTTTGAAGTTATTAAAGTACATTTATTGTTTATATCCTTTTTTCGTTCATCTCTTGTCTTGTCTTGGAGCTTATGTAATGAAACGTTTTGAGCATTATTTTTTCCCTCCTTGGAAACATTCTTCAAATTGTGAGGGGTACTATGTAGGTTTTCGTTGTTTTTTTTAAATAACATATCCATTCTACAGGGCGCGTGGACAAAATCTGCCGCATTTTAAAGACAACATTACTCCATCAACTGATGTCTGATCCGTCTATTTTTGATTTTAAAATTTTTCCAGGGTCATAAGGTTTATTCATTGCTTTCCACTTGTAGCGATAGCATCATTATAAGTGCTCAAGAAAAGTCACTATGTTCTATGAGAGAGATCGTAGGTGCGCTACTATTCAGATTATGCTTTGTGATCACATGACATTAAGCAATGCTGACATCTCTGGCCTTCTGTCAATGCCAGTTAGAACGGTCAGAAGTCTCAGGAAGCAGCTGGAGGAGTCATCAGATCCGATGGACGTTGTTGACAGGAAGAAGAAGGATGAGAAGAGCACCAGGATTGTCCGGGACCTCACCTTCATCAACAAGGTCAGGGACATAATCGACGAGGACCCCCAGCGTTCCATGAGAGCCATGGCAAGTCTGTTGTCAGTGACAGGCCGTGGATGTGGTAGCAGGACTCAGCTCCGGCCCACAAGAATGGCTGAAAAGCAATGCTTTTGCGTTCGTACCCTTCTCCTCTTGGCCTCCCTCATCACTGGATTTGAACACGTTGGACTACTTTGAAGGATCCTACGTGGAGGACATGACCAACCGCTCCTCCCATAACACCAAGCAGTCTCTCATCACCTGCATCAAGGAGAAATTCAGTGAGATAGAAGCAGTGCAGATCCAAAATGCCTGTTCTCGGTTTCGTACCCGCATTGAGGGGGTTTTGGGCGCAGACGGCGGCTACATTAAATTGATAGCTGCTTTATATCCTAATAAAGAAAACATATGTATACAGTAATGGCTAGTGCATCAAGGACGAAGAGTAACACTGAGAATTTGTCGTGGAGTTATAAGCCTAAGTCTTTGATGGACTCAGAGTAGAATTGGGGATCGCCATCGGAGTAAACCTTGCTCATGCCCTGTTTATTTCCTTTTCCCTACCTCCCTTGACACAGCTGATTAAAGCTGCTTTCTTCAAAATATTCTTAGAATTATTAGGGTTACCATGTTGATTTTCGATTTTTTTTTCTTTTTACATGGGTAATATGCATCTAAAATTATATTTCCTTCTTTAGGAATGATCGACCGCGAACTTAACCCCATTGAGTTCAAAAGAATAATTTTTCCAGTGCGTCAGGCCATTACCACACATATTTCCTTCCTTTCTCTGAAGTACCGTCCAAAGGAGAGGGTGAACTTCCTGTATTTCTGCTTTGAATATTGGGCAGGGTCAAAAATAAATGTTTTATATGATTTTTATATATTTGTAGTCTTTAGTCACAAGAGCATTTCTTGTATCTCCACTCTTCAATGTAAAGTAAAAAACAAAAACAAAACTACAGCTGTGTTTCCATCTTCTTATTTCCTACCTTTGAAACCATTATAATGATTAACTATGTTTCACAAAATATATATGTATATATATATGTTAGATTGAGTAATGAAATACTTTTCAATTGACTACGAATGGTTCAAATGAAAAGAAAAATATCTCACACACCCATTCAGAACCATAAAACACTCTCCAATCCATTTATATTTAATAATTTTTTATCATTAAGGAGTATATATAGAAGTCTAAATGCCCTTATAATGTATTAAAATAGTTATGTATCCATTTATGAAATACAAGAATACAGTAATATAGAAGAATTGTAACAAGCATGACCCTTCAGTATGCCCAAAATAACATTTTAAAAATGACAACTTGAAGCTTAGTTCCCTTGTCGTTTCATTATATTACTTAGTCACAAGTAGTTATGAGAGTTTGTAAATAAACATAAGATCCACTCTCTATCTATTAAGAAATCGACCGGTATTACAACCATGTCGATCACGAACTTAGATCTGAGTCCATTTAGGCGGATCACAACATTTACCTTGCCTGTAGAGTGTACACTTATACGGGTATTGCCAATGTACATCTCAAAGCGCTAGATATTGTAATCTTCAAATCTCAACCACTCTCTCTCTCTTTCAAAATGATTTTTGTGATTCAAAATGTACCTTGTTTAAATAGTAATTAAAATATCATGATAAATTAAATATATATTTTCTATCCTCCAAACAAGAAACATTTTAAATCACAGAATCTCTTTACGTTGAATGGGGGAACTGCTGAGGTTTGAAAATTATATTATGCAAAGTTCACAGAAATATATTTCGTGTACAGCGTGCACACTTTAAAGATGTGATAACTTGCTGTTACACTCATTACATATCATCGTTGTCCTTGTCCATCTTTCATGACTCAAAGTATTTACATATACCTATAGGTCACAAACCCATTCAATAACTTTCGTATCCCTAAATAGTTAAAAATATATTGAACTTTATAGGAAAATTTAAAAAAAATTCTGATTTGTTATGAACAAAACAAGACAACAAAATTTATTTATAAAAAAATCTTTAAATTCCATATTTGATGCTAGTAGTACTTGATCACTTGACTGCAAATCTGTAATTCGGTTTTTAGCTTCAAATCTACTTTCCCCGAATTTTCGATAAAATATATAATTTAGCTGCAATATTGATTTTTTTTAATGAGATAATTTATCAAAGTTAGGTGATCCATTTTTAAAACTCTGCGATAATAAATTATATTGTATTTAAAAGGAACTAAATAAGTACAACAATAAACTAAAACGTAACAGTTTTTACAAGTAGGAATAAACTGCATTAGAATCAAATACTCTGTTGTAAATTATATCCCAATTATTCACGCATTCACTTTGGCGCGTAAAACCAATTAAAAACCAAGGTGTTATTTCTTTTCAAAGAGAACTCTAAAAATATGATAGCTTTTTAATGTTTAAATTGTATCTTTACAGGATTGGAGGATCACATATTATGTATATCATATATTAGGAGTAGTAAAAAGATTGAAATAATAAATCTTTTTTAATGAATACAAAAAAGTCCATTGATATATTGATATCTCTTTCACAATCAAAACAGTGCTTACATAACTGATAGACTAGATGATTTCTATAATTTTATCCTCATTTTCGACAATTGGCCATCCCAAGAGTGATGCATCTCTGAATCAATATTACTAAAAGTAGAATCGACGTCTCTAAAATGGCACATAATTGGCTTTTTATAGTATGAAAAGCATAAATACTAATCACATTTTCAGGCCCCTTGGTTCCTTTTTACTTTGATTGAATAATAACTGTAAAATATGTTCACTTTTTTCTTTGCCGGTGTCTGTCTTTGACAACTGCTCAAACAATACTGGGTCAAAGAATCACAAAACGATCTTAGGTGTTTTTTAGTATTCCATCTTATCATTTTAACGCCATCTACTCTACATCAATTGCATTCGTACAATTCTAATTACACATTTCTAAAGCCATCTAGCGGGGAAATAATGGATTTACTTTTATTGTTCCTATTATATGTATTCCCTTCAGTTTGATATAAAATGACAAAATTTTGTAAGTGCCAACGTTTGAAGCTAACTTCCTAATATCCCTTTTTCACATATATTATCTAATCTAGACTTTGTTCTATTATAATACTTGCGTGAATACAGGGTTTTCTTCGAAATTATGAGGCCTTATCTTATTCAATATGTCACAGGAAGTTGTAGCCAAGCACGATCATTGCTTCATGTTGTTTTGTCAAACCCAGCAATTCTAAGGTATATAAGCGTAAGGATAAAACTGAGTTCTCATTAGCCGTATAAATGTACATACAAACTTTACTATATTTATATAGGTTTACTGAGTCAGGACATTTAGCAGCTTTTTTAGTTAGTAAACAGAGAAGGTTTTTTAAATTTCTAAAGCTGTTTAAGTTACTATTTAATTATTGAGAAGTGAAGATTTAAGTAAATAGCAAGGAGTACATCTTTAAAGAAGTATAATTTTTTTCAAAAATAAACCGGTTTGTATGAGAATTATTGCTTTTTTTCATAATCAAAAGTTGTTTCCAACCTATAAAAAGTGTAAAAATACTAAAAAATATCAAATAGAAAAACCTTCTATAGATGAAAAATCTAAATACAGATTTGTAATCCCCTTGTTAAGCGTTTCCATAATTGAATATGGAAATGACGAGATTGAGTATAATTAATTCATAACCCAAAAATCCAAACTATATGATTAGTTATCTATGTAATGCGCATTTTGAATGATCCCTGAATGATAGGGCAATGAGTAATTTAATTTGAATGAATAGATTAAATTTCACCCACTATTTTATTTTTTTTCATTTATTTCTCTATTTTTTAACTTTATCCGCAAAACCAATATTTCATCAAATTATAGAATTCATTTATATTCTAAAGAAATTCAAACAAAAATAATGTATACATACATTTATATCAATATAAAATAATAAATAAACTAAATTCTAAGCCAAATGATGCTTGTACAATATCAAATTACATTAGCTATTTTATTTTATTTTTCAAATATATGTACAAAACTATTTCAAATTGAATTAAATAAAATAACTTGAAGCATTGAATAAATATAATCATTTCGTTAGGCTCTCATAATCATACCAATACAAAGATAAAAAAAATACATGCATGAAAGCAACAGCAGGGAGTCAAAAATAGCAAAATAATTTTAGGAAAGAAATGATGCACTTTAGGGCTCAATCAACAAGGACTTTTTACAGAGGAAAAGAGATCAATGACGGTGGTATAGCACGTCCCATTGCAGATTGTTAACATCAAAAATGATCCAACTTGTTTTTAAAATAAACAAATTAATAAACTTGCAAATGAAATTATTTTCAAATTAAAAAAAAAAGTTTGATGAAACATTATTTATTTTAATGATTCAAATACTCGTGAGCGGAAACTGCCCAAGAGAAAATACCCCGTGGAAGATTTCCCTGGAGAAAATTACCATGGAGGAAAAGTGCTTGGGATTTTTTTTTTTTAATTTTCTTCAAACTTAATATTATTAATGAAAAATATCTAAACAAATTTGCTTGTTCCATCCCCATTGGCAGTACCTTCAAGTGTATTTAAAGTTATTGCAATACAATTTCCTTGCAATGTATTGAATTCAATATAATCTTCTAAGAAATGAATCAAGAGTATAAGTAAGGAGGGAAGGGGACTAAATAACTTAGGACCTCGTATAATATGGTTGTTGAATACCCTCAGCCCTCAGGTTGGCCGGAAGTAGTGCGGGATGGTTAAACAACACCGTCAAAGGATCACATAGTTCCAAAAATCCATCTAATATCGAAAAATTGTTTCAAGTCCTTGGGTTAGCATGCTTAGCTGTCATACAGTTTCATTATGCAGATTAGCTCCAAGCACCTATAAGGGAAGGTAAATAAAGAAAAAATATCCCTCCTTATATTCAAAAGATATATTACTCCACAGTTGATCCTCAATTCTATTCCTATCCTACATGGACTACCCTTTTAAATCCCCATCAAATCCCACAGTGTTGCTCTTTGTATTTCATGAACAGCAGACGCACTTGCCATTATGATATGTACTAAGATTCTACCTTCTCAAGAGTTACATATACTTGATAGCAGCTTCGTAAATATTTCTCTGCATATATAACTACTACCAAGGGAAATTAATGATTTATATTGCTATAAATATATTTCAATTTAATAGGGGGTGGGTGTGGCTAAAAACACCCGGGAATTACTTGCATTAGTATTAAGGGAAGACATTTTCTTCCGCTTTTTAGAACGTATTTTGACTACTTCCACTCATTACTAAGAAATGAAGCTTTTTTCTTCTTGTTTAATTATCTATTGGTTAAAAACTTGTACTCAAAAAGGAACCCATGAAGTTTGTGAGCCACACAATTGTCAATTGAGGGTTTCAAAGTTTATCTATCCAATATAATACGTATGACGTTATAGAGTAGTGTATGACTAGGACTTTTGAGCAAAGACTTGAGAGACGATAACAAAGACTTGAGTCACTACCTACATGGGCATAATATGAAAGTATATAAGGAATGTTTCCAACAGCTGCTGCGTACCAAATCCAATTTCATCAAAAAGGCAAATGTAACTACTACAAATTGCAAAATGAGCGTTCCTATAATATTCATTTAACTGATAGCCTCTTACTTTTTACTTTATGATTCCTTTTTTCTTTATGGGAGCATCATGGAACTCCTTGAAAATGAGTGTTTTTTTTCTTTTGTTTGTTTATTCAAACAAGCAAATCATGAGCAATGAATAAATGAGAACCGCTCCTGTTTTAAGACAATAAAACAGCGAGGAACAATAAAACAAAATTGATGAAGATATTTTTGTACCTACAGATGTTCTAAAATGGATTCCTACTTTTTTTTTATTTTAATAAATGAACCAATGGGATATATTCCCGCTCTCTCTTTCCCTGATTGCTCCTTCCAATTGACTTTTTTTTGTGCATATAGTTTTTTCATTATTTCTACTTCTTCTTAATGAGGATCAAGATACATGAGATGATTCTAAGTATTATAGTCCAATTCCTTTGCCAGCATCTTTCTTTGTTCATCTGTTATTTCTTATTGCTGTTGCTTACAAGTTTAACATTATTCATTTAAAATATGTACATTAGAAAGTTATACATATAGGCAACGCTATTATAAAGACGAATCATTGATGCAATAATGTCAAATCCCACAAAGCAAATATTAAGCAATCAATGCACGTAAATAGTTATAGTTTTATAGTTTATACTCTCGTTTTTTACTGAGATATTCAATGACTCTGCCTTGCCTTCTTATATTGTACTGCCCTTGTTTAGGAAAGGATGTATCCGTCATAATTTCTTCTTTCCAATACATTCTAAGACCCATTCCAAGGACAGATCCTTCAATACAAACGAATAATATTAATTCATAAGGACGAAACACCTCAATGACGTCATACAGGATCCAGTTTTTCTTCCTCGTAAAAGGGCCGGAACCACACTAGGGATATGTATTTTCTTATAAGGATGATCATGAGATTTGAAAACTAAGAGATCCTTTCTTTGGGGTTTGTGGAGTATTGCAGTATGGATATTTCACCATCTATATATCCTTCATTGGCCCATTCTTCTTATTATCAAGTATCAACTTTTTTTAAATCCTGAGCTCGTGTAGGCCTAAAAAGAACTTCATGCTTTTTATTGTAGTTCTAATATATACGAGTACAAACCCCAATTGGAAATATTTTAAAGATTTTGGCGATTCCGTATCGAGTATTTATTTGGATACGGTTCATGATTTGGATTCCGTACTTGCAATGCTGGAACATCATGTGACTGTGACAACTAACACTCATATTTTTAGCGGTAAATTCTAAGCACGGTCGACATATGGAAAAAAAAACAAAAAAAAACCCCCCGGAAATAAACGTGGTAATCCTGATAATTTGAAGAATCTTTAGGAGAAGAGCAACTTAACTCTAATGACGTTTCATTGGATTAGATGCTGCGAGCAGCTATGATTGGTCAAGGAAGGAAATAAACACAAAACTTACTCCGTATATGAGAAGGATAGGAGTTATTCTAATATATTATCAACTACACTATAAGTCAAACAAAGACTTACATCTATTACGCCTCAACAACTCCTCAGAGCTACTTTTGGTCTTTTATGAGCGGACATGCACTTTCTACTCTGATAAAATCTTTTGAAATATTGTAAAGTTGTTCAGATTGGAACTACAACAATCATAGGTGCAGTTAATGTTATATATTTGGAAAACTCTATATAAGTTCCCATCATTCTCTACGTTTTGTAACAATAATATGTGTTTTTAAAGGCAAATTGGTAAAACTTTCACTTTGAAAATGAAACATAGTCAAATATTAATCCATTTGGGTTCAAGCCCGAATAGGTTCAAGTCCATATTTGTCCGACCTGAAGTACTACAGCTCTTTTCTAAAGACTCGGAGGATGTACAATCGAATTGTCTCTAACTTGGATAGGAATACTTGAAGACTGCTCCGGTAAAGAAGGCCTCAAAACTTACAAAATGTTACACTATTATGTCTACATAAATTCAGGTCTAAACTGCATAAATAAGTTAAAATCCTAGTTTTATTACTTAACTGAGGAAAGACTATTCCATATCCACATTTATAATCTGAATCATTGATTTAAAAGTAATTTATATGAGCCTCCAGATGGAGATATATTAATTTTTCTCTAGTGAATGTTAAATATAAAGTTTTTAAATATAAATGATGAATATATTTGATATAACCACAAAAGAAAAAATGTATTTTTGATTTCTTAATAAACCAATGTTGTATTAGCTTATAAAGTTTTTAATAACAAACTTTAGTAATACTATTAAAAACAAACATTTCTTATAGCTATTAAAAAAATTTAAAATAATATTCACAATATTCTTTAACACACGTTTTGTACAAAATAAAGCAATGCATATCCATTAAGAAAACGGAAAATATAGTTCTCAATAAATTATTAGAGATATTTTCATAAAATACAAGTACATTTTAATTATAAAAGGAATTCAACTATACTTAAGACACATATTGAATATGTTGAAGATCTTTCAATAATTGGCATTCAAGCTTTTTTCAATACATTTATTAAGATTTAGACACCAGAGTAAAATATAAATATCGTTATGGTCAAAGGGTAATAACTTCAACTACAATTATTAGAGTTGAAAGTTGGTAAGAATAAACACAGCTGTTACATCTTACATTCCATAAGTAGTGACTCAAATCCTCAGAATTTTGGGCATGTTTATAAAAGAAAAATAAACAGAAAATCAACAGGGTCATCCTGACAATTTAAATTTAAAGAGTGTTTTGGAACAGCTTAGCTGTCAGACGTTTCATTTGATCAGCTACAGGCAGCTGTGGCGAGGAAGTAGAAGAAAATAGACCAGGACTACGCAAGAATGACTCGGATGTGGATAACCAATTCTACAGAGAGTCCAATAATATCCAATAATTATAACTCTGTAACAAATCCTGAAGGTTATCTCCGTCTTTTATGACCACACACAAATGTTCAATCAGGTTTTGTACATGGTTGAGACTTTAAATCCGGAAAATTTAAGAATAATGTGAAGCATATTTTATTTCTCAAAATTAATTTAGCAATTCACAGGCCTTGTGTTCCACCGTGAAGTAAATCATTATCACCAAACACCTTCAGCCTCAACAACAGCCTTCCTGAACCAACCAAAAGTTTTGAAGAGGAGCTCCTTGTTCGTATTGCCTACTGAATGGAAGCCCAGTAGAAGTAAATAATTAGGTATCCAGGCACATTTATTGGGCTCTCTCTCCAATACATCCCACAAATAGTTATCCAAGACGTTCAGATACGTGTAGCTAGAAATCCACATTTCCCTTACCCAAAACATAAACGTCTTACAACTCTTGGTTTTTCAGAAATAAGTCCAGTATTAATGACTCTATCAGAAAAAACTGCACCAGGGGAGAATTTTAAATCTGGAACAAGTTTGGACGCCAATATCTTGACAACCCTCATGTTTATGAATATGAAAGTATGCTCATCAGATTTAACTGACATCATTTTATAAGAAAAAGATACAACATCCTGAGATATCTTCCGAATATGAACGCTCTGCGCCATTATTGTCTTCCTCCACGGAACCAACTAATTTCAATAGATAATTATACAAAATAGCTAACTAAAACTCGATTAAAATGCATTAATAGAAGACTAAATTATATTTAAGATATTATCAACATAAATGAAGAGATGCAAATAATCTGACTTAATTGCTAATCCATAGAATGCAACAAATCCTAAAATCATCACCGATGCTAGGTTTTTCGTAGTCATTTGGGTAAAGGCTTTCTATTTATGGAAAACCCGTCATTATTGCCCTTATTGACCATTTTTCAGATTGACTGTTTCAGGAGCGTACTGAAAAGTATTGCCAATAAAATAAGTAATTTGTATGAAAATTTACTGTCGGAGGATCTGATAGTTATGATGAAAAATATGTTATGAATATATTCGTTAGTTCATAGTATGAAGAATAAATTGTTATTTATTAAAACTAAAGGAGACATATTCTGGACATAAAAAGAAAAGATTTATATATATAAGATAAAATGAAATATTTAATGTCTTTTTTTTTTTTTTGTATTTCATTACTGAAAAAGGCACGTATCAATCTACTATTAAATCCAATAATATTGACTTATATCGGCCAATATGGACCCTCATATATTTAAAATATATGTATATATAAAAAATGCAAAAATCTATAGGAGAAGATAAGGATCTTATCTATTAGAAATACACTTTTATTTTCAATTACTTTCTCTTTTGAAAATATTATTGAATTTCCATAGTGTATGTTGCCTAAAGATAAAGTCATTTGTAATCAAAAAGTATACATATAATGCAAATATTTTATATTTAATAAAAATAAAAGTATTGTATAACAAATATTCATCATTTTTTGGCCTTCGTTATTGTCTTCCAATTCTAACGCAAGTATTTCCCTGGGGTGTTTATTCATTCTTTTTTGGTAAATATATTATACAGAACATATATACACAAAAAATTCGGAGGGATTGCGTAACATTTTCATAAATAAACATAGCTTTAGTCTATACTTATAGCTCCAGGGTAGACTTTCAACTAATACCCTAAGAATAAATCTCTAAAAAAAACAGTAAAAAAGCTAAACAATGAAATATTTTTTAAAATTTCTTAAACCCCCTTTTAAAATATTTCTTTCATTACGTGATGTCAATGGAAGGTACCGGATTTCCTCTCCTGCAAAATTTAATGACTCACATCCGGTTGGAAACTGCTAAGAATTTACTTATCAACTTATCCTCCTGGGGGGAAAAAAATATGAATGAAAAAAAAAAATCAGTCTCACATAATATATGAGGCCGAAAAAATTGGTCCATAAATTGAGACCAAAAAAAATTGGTCCATAGAGTGAGACGGAATTAAAATTGGTCTATAAAGTGGGACGGAAAAAAATCGGCCTACAAAGTGAGAGGGAAAAAAATCTGTTCACGGTCGAGACCGCGGTCTGGACCAAAAAATCGGTCCAAGTCGGTCTGGAAAAAATCACTTAAGACCGAAACGAAGAAAAATTCGGTGCTAAACCGAGTCTTAATACTACTAAAAATCCACCAGTGATTACTTTATGTTGTGTCTTTATGAATTCAAAAATAAATAAACCTTGTTCAGATTGTCGAATTCCAGTTCAGAGTTAATCAAAAGCACAAGGTTATAACAGCTATTATTTAAAGTGTTTAGAGGCAGCTCAAGCACCTCAAAATTTTGAAAATAGACAAATTTAATGAAAAAAAAAAGTGACTTCATCCCAATTATGGTCAAAATAATTCACGATACAGCTTTTTTTATTTAAAATTATTGGAAGATGTATTACTTTACTCAAACAATTATCAATGTTGTTTTGAGAAAAAAATATCATTAACGGGAATTACAAAGCAAAATATTTCACGCCAAAACTTATACATATATACCATGTTTGCATGCAATGTTTTGCATTCCTCACCCCTCCCCACCTAAAAAAAAACCCACCTTAATATATACGTGTACACCCACGATAGATGTGGTAATTTAAAGAATTTTAAGAATGAAAGGAACTCATTTGAAAAATGAGTTCTTTTGCAGTATTCACTCATGTTCAATTAAGTACGGTAAACTTTATAGCCATTGTTTTGCAATTCGTTTTGACTTCCTTTTCATAATTACTTATAAAAAGTTAACAATCCATCTACTCTTAAACTGGAGCAATGATATCTCAAACATTTAGCTTGTTGTGGTTAGTGGTACGTTAATAATATCGATTGTATTGGAGTAAATGATTATGTTTTAAAGGGATCCGTTATCGTAGTCAAGCCTACACTTAGACTCCTTAGTAGAGGGGTCTTAAAATTCAATTACTTTTATTTTTTTATACTATTTTCCCCTGCATAATAAAACTTCGCTATGCAAAATATTTTTGACTTGAATTTATATTTAATTGTAGACCGCTTTTAAAGGTACTTTATGAGGACAGATGACTATATTGGGACAGCCAAACAGCTCATCAAATGACTTTCTCCATAAAGTCCCTGAGCGGAGTGAGGCCATCTTTGAACCAATGGTATAGAAATAATAGTAAAACTTCACTAAATATAAGACTCTTTGCTAATTTGAACTCATTTTTATTCTGATCCTAAAAATATTGATAAAATTGGTAGTTTGACCCAAAAATTCCTATAAAAAGGAAGAAGTGGGGTAATCTACAGGAAAAAAGGAAGAGAAAAGAAGTAGAAAGTCCATTTTTGTATGATAACTGCTCTTAAGTGCCCTAACATGTATGTAGAGCAGAAAACCTTTGCCTTTTTTATGGTTGCTCAAACATTTCTTCACTTAAAGACACAAAATAAAAGCAAAACTTGTTTATTTATGTTTCAGCTGTCGTTTGATTGCGTCGTAATGAAACCTGGGATATACAATTAAGGGGGGTTAAATAGTAATTAAATGCTACTGCAAGTTTTGGGTATCCTATCTTCAGACATCCTTTGACAAAGTTATGTACATCAATTACTTTGAATTTAATTTACCACTCTTTGTTTTCTATAGTCAAAAATATATAAAAACATTTTTACAACAAAATAATTAATAACCAAAGGATTGAAATTTTATATATTTAAAAACCTTCTTTGAATAATTTTTCATACTTCTCAAAAGCGTAAAGGCTACATTTTCCACTTTTTTTTTTCTAAAAAAGAGCTCACTGAATTAAGGATTTTGAGAATAAAGGAGCAGGAAATAAATATGTTGATAAAATACCAGATTTACATATTAATTTAACATATTTATATTTCCTCAAAATTTGGTAAAAAGTATATTTATGTAAATATCTACATTAAAAATTCCTCAAATACAAAAGTTTCTTCCTCTATTTTTACAAATCATTAGCTTTCTCTTCATATATGAGTATAAAATCCCTTAATTTATGATGCAAATAACTCTAAGGAAGGTTGATTCGTGTGCTCTAAATTTTCTAAATAAATACAATTTTTCATTTCAAAATGAAAAGTTAAATTGAATTTTATTTTTTTGATTAAACTATTTTTTTAAACTATTTTTTTCTTTTTGCAAAAAAAACCTTAAATATTTTCATTTGAGTATTGTAATTTATAAATGAGCATTGTTCAAAATCTGTTCTATAGTGATTCCTAGCTACTGAAAAATTTCAAACTCTTATTACAACAGATACGTCAAGAAAGTTCCACACCTATGACATTATCCCTAAATGTCTGAGATGGAAAATATTTTTATAAAACCAAGTCAGAATAAAAGTTGTACTCTATAGCATTATCAAATGTCTAAGCCTGTCCCATTTCTCCATGCCCAAACAATGCCCAACTTTTAAATTACCCTAATACACAGTTTTGTTTTTTATTTAAAACGGAGAAGTATCGAAATATCGATATTAATTTTATTACAAAATATATGTTATTTGTATATTATAGTAAATTTAGAAGTGGTGTCGTCGCTATACTCCCATTTTCGTACGAGTTCCGGAACCAAAATGGATATCGGTATTCCGATATCCATTTTGTACTTTTTCTATTAATGATTCTCCAAAAATGGCATTCAATTCCCTTGACAGTATTATTTTCCTTGTTATATTATGAAATATCTAAATTTTCAATTATATTATAAGAATATTAATTTGTTTATTTAATTAACAGAAAATATATTTATATTATAAAATACAAGTTTAAATATAGAAAAATAATACTAATAAACAAAATAAAAGTGGGTCTTTCTCGAAGGAAATGATCCCAGTAAGACCCCACTCTGAATTTTGGATATGTTTGAAAAAATTCCTGAGACATGTTCCACCAAAATTTAAACAAAATCAGTTTCGTTACATGGCAGGTGCGCCATGTTGAAGGCCGCAACAGAGCGGGAAACTCTTATTTTTGATTTAGATGATTAAATATAAGTTAAAGTTTGTATTCTTATGCATCTTTTGACGTATTTTTTTTCAAAACCAGCCGCTACGAACGGAATCATGGGCTTTGGAACAACACTGTTCCAACAAATTGAATTCAACTTTGAACGGGCCTAGAACGGCTCAAATGAGTCAGAGAGCCCTGATATTTGGTAGGCTTTTTTATTTCATATAGAAAAAATAGGCTCTCATAAAATCATCAAAATCGGTGATGGTCATACTGATTTGGATTTTTTTATTTAATAACAATATATCAAGTTGGTATATATATACAATTTTTTAAATTTTGGTAAAGTTATATTTCACAAAAAAAGTAACAATTTTTTTTATCAGATACAAAATTGCAAACAGCTTGTTTTTTTTTTTCCTTAGATGTTCTTATTGTTTTAAAAGTCATGACATATACTCTATTTTATATGTATACATATGCCCTTTCTTTCTAAATCCTTCCATTAGGTATACTTATGTATGTATTGTATAAAATATAAAGCTAAAGAGGTTTGAACAATATAAAGATTTTTTGAATGCCCATCAGACTTTGTCAAAATTGGCTACCTAACAATACATACATAGAAATATACTTTACCCATCTATCTTCTTTCTTTGGTTGCTGTTCTACTTGAACAAAAGAAAGGATAAAATATTCATTTCAATATGTGCTATTTCTGTTTTAGAATTCTTCATAACGGTTACAGAAAGATTTCCAGAGGAATAATGCCCTTAGGAAGATTTTCATCTGCAGAACATTACCCATAATTATACTTTATATCTAGTAATTCCTCTACAGATGGTATGATCCATCTAAGGTAATAAAAATAAAAACAATCTTGTAAATAATCAAGATAAGAAGGAAATCCCAATAAATTTTTTGTACTTTATATCTAGGTAGGCTTTGTATTCAAGTTTGTGGAATGAGTTGTAATACCCTAGATTTTTAGTTATAGTTTAGAACCTACATTTGATTTAAAAGACTCATACAAGCTCTAAAATGCGACACTTTTTTAAATGGCGGGCCTTTGTCCTATTTGTTATATTTCGATGTTTAACCCTTATAACATATTGAAAATAATTATCCATAGAAACTGGAGCTATCCACGCCTCGAAAATCAATATCAGAGAACTTTAATGTATTCTCTTGTAACCGCTCTACTGTGTACAATTCGACTACGAAAGGCACAGAAAAAGCTTCCACAATTTCCAAATGAAGGGCAAAAGATTTGGTTGAGACAGTTAAAGGGCCCATTGAAGGTAGAAGAGGCAAGGTGACCGTAAATGGTGCTACTCGTGAATTTCACAGAAGCCTGTCCACCATGCCCCTCTTGGTGAAACAAGTTTTAAACCTTAATGCCTTAGAGTAAAGTGTGTGATTCGGTACTAAATCCTACTCAACAAACATGAAAAGTAAGGCTCTTGGCCTCCCTCCAGCCCTGATTCTTCCCCATTAGAATTTGATATTTTTTGGTATCTCTAGGGGAAGCTTTGACTAGTCCAATACACAATAAAGGACTAATTGAAGGCCGCCATCATCACTACTTGAGCCAAACTAGAGCCCAGCCTGTGTAAAAAACTGCATTACAAAGGTCATCACAAGGCTGGAACTGGACGTGAAGGTTGATTGAGAATAGTAATAAATGAAGTATTTATGAATTAAATTTTCCATATTTGATAATATTTTTTGGAATAAAACTTTTTTTTTATTTCCGAAAAGTGTTCTATTTTAGATGGAGACGCCTGTATTTGCTTTGATATAACCCAATTCAAATAAGATATATCATTTTATCATTCTTCTTGACTACGAAGATCAATTGGGGCTACATTAAGTGCAATAAAACCCAATAGAAATTGACGATGGTTCATCAAAGTATGCAAATGTAATGCACACAATTATTTATGATAAAAATAATTCAAGTTTGCTTTTTTGGTGAGAAACCAATTGATGCTCACATCCACAGATAGCACTGATCCATCTGAGAATCTGTAAATAGTTTTGAAAACTGCAAACAAAACTGTTGAGCATAGAAAGTGGCCGTATAAGCTGCCATTGCACATAAGTATTCGGAATTTAAGAGGGATCCTTTATGATTACTAAAGCGGTGGTAGTGGTTTTGAATTTGATTCGAGGCCTCAAATTTATATTGTACAACCCATTGGAGACAATTATACAGGGTGTTCTTTGAAGTGAAAGCAGTGATTTTTAAACTGTCTCGAAGTCCCACGAATATCCTCCACATAAATCTCCTGTATCTGTTGTCAAATTTAAGAAATTAGGGGAATTATTTTTGTGCCCCGTTTGCAATATACAGTTATACAACTGTATATTGATTTTTAAAGGGAACATACCTTGTCTGTTGATGGAACACTTTTAATGACGTATAATTGTAGACAACTTTAGTTAACAGTCAATTTTGCATAGGGTAATATTCGTGAGAGAAATTTTCCTGTGGACAATACTCCGTGCAGGTTCACAGCATATTATTACTCATTGAATCTCAATTATTTTTTATTTTATGCTTTATGCTCTATTTAAAAGATTATATACTTATAAATCATTACTCCTATCTACTATTTAATAGGGCTTCTTTTGATATAAATATATTTTTCCGAAGGATTAAATTAATAATATATATATAGAAGGAATATATTATTATAACTTTGAGAGTAAATGAATAATTAAGTCAATTAAACCAGTAAGCAAATAAGCAGTAATAGTTTTTTATGATATCTTTCATAACTTTAAACTAAAACTTCTTTGAGTGTACTCTTTAAAAAGTTGAAAAAAAAAGTATTAGTGTGTTGCTTTTTTTCTTAAAATGCTAAATTAATTTGAAGACTTTTTTTTTTTGTTTTTGCTTTTTTGGATTGTGATCCTTTACTTTGAGACATGTGGAAATAATTTTTATTATACGAATTTTCTGGGTTTGAAGCTTATAAAGTGTTTTTTTTTGTATTTTTTTTTTGAAAATATACTACTGCAACATCTTTATAATTTAGTGTTATTTGTTGCATTGAAAGATCTAAATATAAGAAACGACATAAAATATATTTTTTGCTGGTATATTTTTCCTGATTCAAAGAATATTTAAACTATTTTTATATATTGTTCTGAACCAGAGAAAATGGCTTTTAAGTACAAACAATTGACGATTTATTTTTCTTTTATTTTTGAAATTCTACTTAATATGTCGTTTTTAATTACATTGGTAAATATCCTACAATTTAATTTGAAAAAAGTTTGTGGCATAACTAGACTTGTGATTTTTTTTAAATTGTCATAAATTGACTTTTGGTTTTAGTAAGGTGTTTCAAAATCCCAACAACCTATTCACGTTATGTGATAAGAAGGAAAATAAAGGAGTATTGCTTTTAATTAAGAAGAAGTGTATTATAATACTTAAATAAAAAATTATAGGATTAACAAATTTGTATCTTGTACGCACAAATTACAAAATCTTAAAAGATTTGTCAACTCGAAATCAAGCAAGAAGGATTTTTCTCAAGAGGAAGTCTCGATTACATTTTTATTCCCTTACTAATTATCGTCCATTTTTATCAAATGAATTATTATTATAAACACTTCGTAGGTCCCACAAATTGCACTTAAGTGGAATAAATTGATTTTCACAATCAGAAAATAAGAAATTCATATACATTAAAGTTAAAGGCCCCTATCAAGGCCAAATTCAGTATCTTATAACGAATAAAGTTTTTAAAATATAGGTAAAGTGCTTTTGTATATTAACTCATCCCACAAATTTGAATACAAAGCCTATTATTGTCAAAAATATATCCAAGAAATATTGAGCTGTTTGTAGATATATATGGTATTTTAAGTAGAGAAATAAATTGGGAATTTGTTCTTTTTCTTTACTTTTTTTAAGATTGTTTTATTTTGACGCACATCATATAAAATGTATATTAGAAATATAAATCATTTCATATTGTGATATTAACAAACATATTTAATAAATGTGTTTTTGATATAAATTACTCTAATTAATCAAAAATTATAAATCTATATGCAATCAATTTAAAGATTTATATAATTTTTTTATATCAAATACAAGAAAAGGAAAATCAATTTCTTTAAAATCAATACATTTAACTTTTGACATGTTATAAAGTTTATATAATCCATCTTTAAACCTCAATAATATATTTATAGCGTTTTTATAAATTTAGAAAACTAAATATCTTTATAATTACACAATTAAACCCTGATAAAATTGGCAAATCAAAACTAGTATCAAAAATAAATTGAAATTGTTATAAAATATGAATATTTTGTGTTCAAAGGTATCCAGAATTATGTAGAATTTCATCAAAATAAATAAATGTTCAAAAATTATATATTTTTATTAATTAGTTCGAGTATCTACGCAGTCCTAAAATAATTGTACTCAAAAAGGACTTTACAGAGCCCAAATATACAACAGACAACCTTTGCTTTATTAATAAAAACTATTATAGAAAATAGTATATTAAAGAAATGATCAAAGCAACCATTTGTATAAAAGTTAGTAACTTTATATTATTTCTTCTAATTCTGTAATTTTTTTATAGCAAAATATATTATTCAATATCCAAAAATAAAGAATTGAAGTTGAATATATGGAATGAAAAAGAAAATTGAGTTATTTAAAAAAAAACCTATTCTCCCCTAATATTATCCTGCGGACGCCCCTGTTGTTCATTCCATATTATTAGGATTTTATATTACAACCCCAAACCATAATTGATACAAAAACTTAGTTTGGACGGGCACAAAACTCTATTTATACACATTTACATGACGTATTTTGTTTTATATTACCAAAGATAAACTGATATTGAAGAAATAAGCGTGTAACATTAGAGTATCCAAGAGAAATATTATTTTTATTTTAGCCTTAACGTATAAAAAAAGTCACAGAATGGCCTCGTAATATTCACCTAATAAAATAGTTGCAAAAGCCTTGCCAATTTTTATCTTTATACATGAATAAAACTACCTTCAATTATATAAATAATGCTATTTAGGTATACTTTTTCAGCTTTATCAAAAAATAAGACACTAAAAAGTATTTTTATTAATTGTATGGAAAGGCTTCTGGCTAGTCGTGAAAGATTACTCATAATGTATTTCTTATGTTAGAGTGGTGACAAATTGACTAAATTGTTTCTGTGGAAAGTGTCTTATTCGGATTTTTGTAGAGCCCGGAGAGAAAACGGGATCAAAGCATTAATGAATTAAGATCCTTGTTAACAACATCTGCCTATTTTATGACATTTCGAGGGAGAAAAGGAATTACTGCTAAAAAAAGATGAACTTTCTATATTTAATATAGCATTAGTGTATAAAAAATATTATAGTATCCTTAAAATATTTACAGGCGGAGACAATAAGAAAGGAATCCCTTTCCGATTTTGTAAGGTTGTCTACTGACAAAGAAAAATAAATTATAATTTTAATGGACCGTTTATTTTGACATTGATAGACATTATATAAACAAGAAAGCATAATGCTGAGTTTAATCTCAAGTACAACATCCCTAATCTCAAGGAATGGGTTTTTTTATCGGCTAAGGGGAAAATACGACTTCAGCGCATCAAAGGAAGGATGAACTGGAATTCTTGGACGACAACCTCTTTCTCTCAAGGCCGAAAGTTATAAATGGATCGGGTCTATACGACAATGACCCAAATATTACTGCTATGATAACAAAAAAGGGAGTCAAGAAGAAGCAAATGAGGGTAGAGGTGGATTGGTCTTCTAGCAAAGTAAGCTACGAGTCGTCAGGTTTTTGGGTAGTCCGCAGGCGTTCGCCCCAAAATATAATAATCTATCCGACAAAGTTAATCCAATAGATACTCATGAGACCGAAATAATATATTTAAAACATCAGCATCTAATACCTACATAATTTATGAAGTCAAATACCACACAACCAAATTTCATACAAAATACCTTAGTTTTGAATCTTTACATTTAGGTTCATCATATTGAAATGTTTTTAAGACTTTCGGATCTTACAAAAACGCCTATTATTTCAATCTCTAGTATTGGAGGTTGACCAATTAATCCCTTGAGCTGTTAAACGTATCTTACTAAGAAATCAATCATAAAATTACGATATAAAAAAGAAGATATTCCTAAAAGGCAGAGTATAATTTAATGTCAACGACGATATTTTAATTAATTAATTGGTATCATATTTCCAGAAAATTTCCAAATTTTTACTAGTAGATGAAAATTCTTGATAGTTTGTGCCGTCCAGGAGAGAATAATAGTCCTCAAAATCCATTGTATTGTAATTAAAAAATAAAAACCCCACCCCAATGTTTTAATTCTTCATAATTTTTCGTCCTTTCTAGAGAAGGGTAACAAATGTTAATTGTTGTAATTTATAATTGTAAGTGCAACACTTACAATTAATCATTAACATTATTTTTTCTATAAAGGATCAAATCGAGGATGATGTGATTGATTAGCTGTAAAATAATCATTTTACATTAGGAATAAATGTCGGCCTGGAAGGTTCAGGACTTTTCGTGCTTAGAAAAATGAGGCTCAGACGGATGGCGTTTGGCCTTGGCATTGACGAATCTACCTCTTCATTAAGACAATGGAGTTCCCTTGCGTGTCTCTGGACTTAAATCTCATATTTAAGATCAGGGAGTAAGCTGACAAAATCAGCAAGTGATCAAATACTTATTTATGTCACTCTATCGTGGGTATATATCACACTTAAAACATTTTCTGTAACATACCCAAAGATATCTAACTTTTGACTACTTTTCTAGACAATACTCATCGATCTTTTTTCAATCCTTCAAAATTCAAATTAAAACAAAAATTTAACATCAAGCTTACGAAGCAAATTACTCATTTTGACAATGTGTATTTTTTTTTTTGTGGTCCTTTGGCCAATTTTTAACAATAAAAATAATATCCGTAACATATATCATAACTTTTCCTATTTACCAATACATATTAAAGCTACAATGAGCGTAAATCCTAGAGCACAGTCCCCCTTTAGATTAGCTGTTGTACCCTATAATAGTTTTTAAAGTGCAAGATCAAAAATATATTTATAAAAACCTACATCTTTGCTTTTAAAAATGCAATAGTCAAGATTTTTAATTAAAAAAACTTTTTTAAATGATTATTAACCTGAATTTTTACTGTTTTTTGACTCCCCTCTCCAAAATATGAAATGATATTTTTTGCACTTGGCAATATACAATGAGATGAAAGGTAATTTTTGAAGTAGAAGTCAATCTACCATTAAATTAAAAATAAAATCCCTCAATAATAATTACTTGAAGGAATCAAATATTAAGTGACATTCTTAAGTGATTTAGTGACCCTCATTGTAGGTTTACAAATTTTTATTGCTATTTCATGTTTCATAGGTAGATATTGTCTAGCGTAATTCCTTTTACATTTAATTACTTATTTCTACACATAGATCAATGAATATCTGATATTTTATTTATTTGATAACTGAAAGAACAAAAAGTTTATTGATGAGCTTTTAATTTTTCAGGTTTTAGTTGCCGGGAAAAAATGAACCAGGACATTTTTCTGCGTAATGTTTTAATGCAAAAGATAACATATTACACCTAATTAGTATATTTAGACATTTTGTATATTTTAAGGGTGCCCTTTGGGCAGGAAGTGTACAATTTTAGTTGGTAGATTCAAAATGTACATATCCCCGGGCGTCCGGATAGTGATTTTGGTGGCCCTGGCTATGTAAGACATTTGAGACAGTTCTCAAAAATTACACAAATAGCATCTGGATCCCTATAATTTTTAGTGTACATAAATCTATACAATGCACATATTTTGTATCTGTGTACGTATATATTTTGCCGTCTACATAAAAAATAATCTTGGAAAAAAATCATAGAAAGGAGAAAATCCAAATTTATTTTTATATAATATTTCATGGATATATATTTGAGTCAATTATAGTTCTTGTATTCAAATTTTCAGGATGAGCTCCTGTATCCAAGAATTTAAGGTATAGTATACAGCCTTCATTTGATTTAAGATGCTTATATTATCTCCGATATGGACCTTTTCAAATATAACCAATTACTTTATCGCTTTGTTTTATGACAATAAATTTAGCTACTTAACCTATGACAAGGGATATTTTAATAAATTCATCAGTACATATAACTGTGAATCCGCAAAATACCTGTATACCTATACAAACATACCAATATTTCATGAATATATGGGTCTCAATTATAGGCTTTGTATTTAAACTTTTGACATGAATTAAGATACACACAATTTTTATTTATAGTTTAAATTGTGATTGTGAAAAATAATTTCGACTACTTGATGTACTACCATTTTTCAACTAACCCAAAGGGGCTATAAGAATAATTTGTTGATAGAAATTGATGGCAATTCGTATCAAAATACAAATGTAATCCACACTCAAATTTGAGAAAAAATATTAAAGCTGCTTTTATGTTGACAGGCCACATATATAATAAATGAGATGAGGAGAGAGAGAGGAGTCCCTATCCTACTCCAAAAACAGAAAGAGTCATGTATCACATATTACATATATATGCGTCCATACAAACATTTAAAATAATGCTCTTGTTACTGAACGAATTTTTTGAGGTTCTTTTTTTTCCCATTTATTTTGCTTTCACATAGAGTATCATTTTTCATTTATTTTTAATAAGAGTGATAACATATAATGTGCTTTCTAATATAAATTATTGACACCGCAGACATCCCTCATTTTGAAATGTATTTTTTTTTTTGTATAAAGAAAACATTAAATGAGTAAAAGGAGGTCAAAGAGGGTGTTGAGGAGGACAGACAATCATTGTTTGAAATGTGTGTTTTATTGATTGATTTGGTAAATACTGCTAAAACTATGTCAAATACATTAAATATAAGTCCCAAAATATTTTGGACTCATAAATTTTTCTTTAGACACTACTGAAACCTTCTTATTTTTCAAATACGTTATTTGAGAATGATGCCATACGATGGAAGTATTTAGCCCATAAATATTATAGTTTTACTTAAGGGTGTTGTTGTTGCATCAGTCAGACTTAATCTGTTTTTTGAGGGATTTATTCAATATTTCGAACTAAGCGGAAATACCCGTGATTCCTGAAAAAATATTTATTAATCTATGAAAGTTGATTGATAGTATATAAAATGTTAGATTCCATTGACCAGAAGAATATAAATTTTAAGCTGTCAATCAGGAACACACCAGTGTGAGGGCAAAAATATATTATTTGTATACAAATTATTTAAATTTCTTTACATATACCAAAAATAAAATCAGACTTACTTACATTTGCTAGAGGTTCAAAAAATGGAAAAAGAAGACAGGCTTTCAGTATTTACAAATAAGCTCTTTTGACTCATAAAAAAACATATCCCGATATGAATACAAAAAAAAATATATATATATACGAAATAGACTATCTACACATTAGTATTCAGTTACTATAAGCATGGATATAATAACTTTAAATAATAAAAGATCAACTTTTGTTTGTGAGATAAGGATAAAAAATTAAATGGATTTTGATTTTACATATGTAAATATAAACATGAGATATTCAATTTTGTTTCATACATTAGATGGGAGTTAATATATTTATGCAAATGGTTAACACTATATAGAGAGATCACAGGTACTATGTATGTACTAGTGCTGGGATTGGGGTGGAAAATCCTAAACCGGTCCTATGAGTTTTAGGTGGCCTTACTAATTATGCCCTTTAAAGACGGATCTCAAAGAAAAATTCTATCTAGATTGGTTCCATATAATTTTTTTGGTCTATTACAATTCTATAGATGAATTGTTAATGAAGTCAGCGGGGTTTCAAAATTAAGAACATTCACCTACATTACCATCATAAATAGCTATATATATTGCATAACCCATAAATCAGAATAGGGAAACAATCATTCCATAAATTGAGACCAAAAAAATAGGTTTATGGTTTGAAAACGAACAAAGTTATGTCTTAATTATTAGGCCAGGCACTGACCACAATTGGGAAGCAGAAGCTGTTAGATAGAACAGTTTGATAAATTGGTATATAAAAGTATTGGGGTTTGGTCTTTAAATCATACACTCGTCTTAAACCGTGATGGTTTTCAGTGGAAATTAATTAATTATTTATTTTAAAGAAGTTCGGTTTGGACTAGTCTAAAAGAAAATATCGGTCCTAATCCGTCTTACAAAAATCAGTCACACTTAAAATTCAGTCTATAGTGATTCTATAATGAACTGATGATTACGTCAGCTCTTTTCAGAAGCTAAGTAACTAAATGTATATTGGAATGGTACTTGATAAACGTTTTATTTCTGTTAGTTATTCAAATTCTTTAAAAAAGAAAGATAGATTTATATTTTAAAATATAAGCTACAAAAAATACCAAAAGTAGTGTCAAGCACATATTTTCTTTCCAATGTTCACATTGATACCAAAGACCGTTATGCATTTTAAGAACTATTATAATAATTATAATTTAAGAATTTAAAAACTATTTGTAATTAAGAAAAAAGCTTCAACGTATTAATCATAAAATCCCCCTAATTTCTGATTGTTTTGTGTACCTTAAGGGTAGAGTAAATTAAGCATCTATATATTTGATTGGAGCATGATTGTTCAAAAGTTAGATAGGAGAGAGATAAGGGGGAGTGGGGAGGCTGTAAAAAAATAATCAAATCACAAATCCTTCCTTTTTTACTAACAAATAACAACAAAAAAATAAAACAATCATAATTAGGGAAATCTATTTTTGGTTCATCAATACATTTATATGTTATCATACAACTTGCCAAAATTACATTTTGCAGAAAAAAGTACACAATGAATTTATTTATCTTCACTACAAATATTTCAATGCTCAACACTTCATTCTGATAGAAAAAAGCCATCTTATCATGTACCAATACTTTGAAAGATCGAAAATACGATTTTTAAGACAATTAAATTACAGTCAAACTTGAATTAAGAGGATTTGTTGAGGAGTTAAGTCATCATAGGACTCAGAGTAAAATAGATGATCAAAATTAGAGTTATTATTGCCTTTGCTTTGCTAGATATTGACTGGTGTTTATGGCATACTGCCTTTCTAAGATAAGCCTCTAGTAAGGTGTCAGAGGGACAGTGAAAGACTGTATGCTTAGTGCAGGTGCCCTTTTAAACCAGCTTTGGTATGTTGAAACAATTCAAAAGTGGGGAAAAGTCAATAAAAGAAGACGTTAAACATAAAATTTACGTCTTAATAGTAACATGATAACATTCATTCTGAGATATAAAGGTAGGTAAAGACATAAAGGTGTGGAAAGCATTCATTTATGTGTATGCAAATGTGTAGCCGGTCACTCGTTCTTTGTTTTGTACTCAACAGTCAATTTAAAGTAGATTCATCTCTGTACCTATGTAATAGAAATGTATTGAGTGGAGTGATTAACTTTTTTCTAGGTCTTACCAACGAGTCCAGGACTTATAGTGGTTTTAATGCCTAAATAAGAGGGATATCTTGTAAAAATTGGTCTCAGAACCAATTTGATCCCGATAATTGCATTGGTTCCTCACGGATCACGATCATATGTATGATTATTTTTTTTTTTGCAATTTGTCCTTATAGCTAAATTTATTCAATACTGAATAACGATATATTTTTTTTTGTAATAAAATATGTATGTAGTTATCCTTTTAATACATTTTATATTCCTTTAAAATACTCTATTAAAAATACGACCATTTTATATGTTGTAATATAAAACAACGGTCCATAAAGCAGCCAGATAATTAAATATATTTGGCATCCTAATTCTTGAATTCATTATCTGCTTTATTTGTAATTTAATTTTATTCTATTTCATAATCATAATTTTTAAATATACCTTTTTTTGATTTAATTTGTAAGAAGGGAGAGCCTCATAAAAAGTATGTAACTACAAGAATATTACAGTTTGTGTATAGTAGGGTAATAATTCGTTTAACTTTACCCAATACAACTCAAGAATTTTCTTACAGGAATGCAAATATAAATAGATAAACTCTAGGGTTTTTATATTTTAATTATTAAATCAGTTTTTATAAAAAAAAATTCAAACTTTTTAGAAAGAGCAAAAATTGAAAAAATATTTTATTGATTTGAGATCAATTTAGATTTAGATATTGATTTAGATGTTTTTAGTTTAAATATATGCCTATTTATGTTTGAAGGCCTTACTCTGGTTAAAAAATTTTAAACTATAATGTTTAATTATATTTTGTAAATGCATCTTCATCAGAAAATTTTAGATAATTCTAATTTTTATAAATTATTTGCTCTCTAAATAACAAAGGTTTAAAAAAAGTAAATAGCTGATCTGGAACTTTTCAAGGCATATTTTTACTCTTTGAAACATGAAAAACAAAAACAACTATTATTTACCTTTCAAAAGAGTCATTTTTTGTTTTTAAACTGATGAAAACAAAAAGTTTTATTCATTCCCAAAAAAATTAAATTTTTTTAGTATGTTTACTTTGCCCTTTTCTCAGTACCATCATTTGACATTCAGTATAACATTAAAAAAAGAGTCTTTAGATGAGTCATGGATACAATTTAATAAAAATGTCTTATAAAAGGCACGATTTTTTATAAAAAAAGGTCATTCAAATGAAATAAAATAAATTGATTTTTTGTAGTTTTGTTTTGTTTTTCTATCTTGTTTAATGATTGTATTTTACTAAGTTAAATTTTAGTTTCGTTATTGAAGATTTTATTTTTATTTTTGAGACCATTGAGGATAAAGATATGACCATTAGGCATTTTTTTCAAATATCCTTATTCCAACCAACATAAGGATATAGAAGTCGTGTATTTTTTTCCCATAACAGACGCCTCAATAGCTAAGGCCTGTGTGGTCCTCAGTCATAGAAAAGGATTGATAAACATTATTAGTAAATACAGGTCGTTCATGTAAATCCGGACCACCTTTAACTGCATCCCGATCAATAAGGTAAGCAAGTAAAAGTTTCAAAATTTGATTTACAAGTTCGAATAATACAAAATAAAAAAATCATTCAATGTATCCACTTTCTTCACTCGATCCGAGGACAAAGGATTTGCAGACAAGGGGAAGACTTTATCCCAGCACTTCATGATGGAGCCCTTCAAGGAGCCGATGCTGTTGTGTGAATTAGCAGAAACCTTCCTCTATATCTCCCCTTAAAAGAAGTAATCTATGGGATTAATATCGGGGCGTTAGAGGACCATGTTTGGGGGTCCCAAAATGACACTTTCTTTTCTTTCAACTATTCTTGGGTCTTGCAGGCTTTTTAAGTGGGGGCATGTCTTGTTGAAACAGGAACTAAATACTATTAGTCTCAGCTTTCATCCAAGGTATCACTTGGTCAGATAGGAGCTCACAGAACCTGTCGGCTCAAAGAAGATGGGTCATGGCACTGCCGTTGCTTCCAATGATCCCAAGGATAGTCATGCTGGCTGATAACTTGGTTTTAAAGACGATGGGGACATATGTCTTTCTATGAGCAAGTATTTGTCGTTCTAGATGTTGTCGGATCTGTCGACAGTCCATTGTTTCTCATCTGAATTAGGATGTTTGGTTAACCATCAGACTCCAAATCGATATCGTTCAGGATGTAGGTACAGATTATCCAGATTTATAAGAACAACCCTGTAGTCAATTTAGATGTAAAATCTAACAGATTTGAAAGATGAACATTTTTTCTTGACTTGCTTAATCAATGTCGGTTGATAAATTAATGAGCATGAAATATTTTTGCCATTTATGTCAACATTAGAGACACATTTGTTGTAAGATGCTAAACAAATCTCTATGTAAAACATGACTCCCAAGAATGTCAGGAAATAATAATCATCTACAACAAAGCATTATAATATATATCCACAAATTTCCACAAACGAAACCTAGAGCGGGTTTTTTTTATTTCCACTCCGTTACACTCCATTTAAAAAAAAAATGAAAGATATATTTACACATTTGAGTATACATATTCACATACACAAATATATTAATCTAAAAAATTGTATGTAAAACATATCATTTGAAAGTACCGAAAAGGGCTGAGATTCATTTCTTTATGAGAGGTGACTTTTCCATTTATATTGTTATCAAAGTGAAGAGTGGAAAATAAATACTGCACTCTCTGTACTTTGGTGAATGAAAAATGAAGATATATCTTCTTCTTTTGTCTGTCCTTACGAGAATGACTTAAAAGAGGCCATGAACTCATACTGCAACAATGATGTTGCAAAATCACGAAGGGGTTATGGATAACGGCGTCGAGGCACTCAAAGAAGTTCAAAATAAAAGTATGGATACAAAAAATGCAGACCGCCATCTTACTATAACCAAGTACTCTATTATAAAATAAGCTACTCAAGTATTAAACAAACTCCTTTAATTTAAACATCTAAAACCCAAAACATTTTACTTTCCAAGTGAAACCCTCAAAAATGTTTTTTTTCTTCGCCTAATAAATTATATTTTCTCGGAGTTCGATGATAAGACACAAAATATTATTTGTATTTGAAATTACCAACAAAGTTTACATCAAAATTATCTATTAAAATGCTAATACCTGAAAGATTTACTGAAACATTGGCTCAAAAACTGGGAGTATTTATCCATATTATTTTTAAACAAACATAATGGACACCAAATGTTGTAGAGAAATCATGGGTACTCCTGCTTGTATAAAAATACAGCATAAATTTCCCAACAAGAGATGAAGTAAGCTTATGGAACAACAACACCCTCAAGTAAAAATTGTCACACTATACATTATTTATGGGCTAAATGATTTCATCTTATTTTTTAAGATACAGAGAATTTTATAAATGTGTACAGTTAAAGGTTGAAGTGTATTTTTACTAATATTTTAGACATTTTACAAAGCTTGAGAAGGACTGATTTAAACGTTTATCAAATACAAACAAATGCCTTTTAAAAGATAATTAAAAAGACAATATTTCAAGAAGTGACGGCAATGATCAAGAGATCAGTATTAACGATGAAGAATTTTGATAAAGAATGGAATACTGAATAGTTAACTACCTCTTTTTAACAGTTTTTTATTATCAAACTTTTGTTTTTAATATGCATTTTGATTGTTTTTTTTTCTGGTGGTATATAAATATAACCATCTGACGACAGAGTACAAAATTAAATTAATTTAGGTATATGGAATATTTAAAAAGATTTTGTAAAACAGTCTATAGTGTTTATAAGACGCACAATAATCTCTTTCAATCCCATTTGATTTCCTTAGATCTGCAGTTGTAGATTAGCCATATAATTGGAGAAAGTGCTACCTCCATTTTGTATTCGACTTTTCCTCCGATATAGGGCACAATAACCCATACTCAGATTCACTTTTTGACAAACGTAAAGAAGATGAAATGAGGTTTCTTCTGTGGTCTTACTGAAAAAGTAAATAATGTGATCTTTTTTCCTAAGGAAAGAGAAGGTTGAAAGTCTTTTTCCTTACCATTTTTGTGGCCAAGTTGTTTATGTGTTGGCATTAATGATTTGAGGACATATTTTTTGTGAAATATCACTGAACTTTCACTATTATTATAGGCCTCGTCATAATTTTTGTTTGAATGAAGAATTCTTTGATTTTCTTAGATTTGACCATTCGAATTGCCATAAAAAATGGAACAATTATTACTGTCCATGCGTCGTTACTATTAAGGTGCCTCTTCAGCCAATTAAGGTTAATACATTTTTGTGTTACTTCTGAGTCTTCACACCCCAGGCCCCAGCTTTCCTTTGGAGTAACGAGTCGATCATAGGGCACAAATTTACTTATATTATATTATGTATAAATATAATCGGTTCAAACTTTATTTTTAGTCTTCACTGATCAAATATTATTTTCTTTCTTTTTTCTTACATTTCTTCAGGCCTCCACTAAGGTGGCATGATCAGTGAATCCTTTCAAATAGATGAACGATTCCAATTCTGTGACTCTTTACTCTTTAACAAGACATTTTTTTTATTTATTTTGTCACTATTTCCCCTTTTCCCCCTTATTTTAATCTATAATATCTGAGATACAACAGTAAAAACGAAATACAAAGTTTGAAGCAATGATACGAAAGTATAAAAAGATTGTGAATATCAGGACCAAAGATCTTCAAGGGGCAAAAATCTTTATTCTATAATGCTTTATAAACGACAAAGTTAACAAATTCCTCAAACATCTAGCACCAAAGATATTATACAATGAAATGATGAAAAATGCTTGTTCACATGTAATCAATTTAATAGGCAACCATCTTGGATTTAATATACCATGTGGTGATTTATGAACTTTTCAGTGTCCATTTTTCAATACTAAACCTTACATATACCTAGGTAGTTGGATACTTTATACATAACAATCAACCTAAAAATTGTGAGAAAATCTAAAATCTAGATCTAAAAATATTCATTCCTACCGAAATGAATATTTTGACTGCCCAATCGCTTGATTCTTTATACAAAATTAAAGAAAATAAAACTATACATATATTCATTCCTCACATAATATTTTTATATCTCTCTGTACATAAAAATAAATATCGAATACGTTTATTGCCAATTTACAAATGACTTTTCCACGTGATAAAGAAATATATATTGAATGGTTCTGCAGTAGATATAAAAAGCTAATTTTTTATAGGTTAATTTTGCGTATGTTTTCAATGAATATATTCATGTGCCTTCATATACATATGTCAACACTAAAGCAATCATGAACAAAAGAATATGCAATTTATTTTGTATTTCATGTATAATATATTTACATAAATAATATTCTATAATGATATATCAATTTAATGCAAAAATTATCAACAGGAAATGAGGTTTTTGGGGGTTTATAGAGTAGGGATGTGTCGAATTTTTAAAATGTCTGCATTTGCATATATGCTATTTAAAAATCCTGCCTTCCATCCTAATATTCACTTTTATATAAAAGTACAAATTCCAAATAGCAAGTGGTTACCTTTATTGTATCACGCAACCTTTTACACGAAATCCACCAAAATTGGCTCATAAGCAGGTGTTAGTTACCTAATGTTTTGTTTAGTTTTAGTTTTTTTCGGACACTTTTTCGTAAAATTTGAAAATGAATTCCATGATTGACCAAAATATATTCATGAAATATTTGGGTATTTAATTTATACATTATTTATTAAGTAAAAAAATATCTCAATAAAGAATTTATCATTCTCCTGAATTTTTATTCGAGATTGTTTATGTATTGACGCACTCTCAAAAAACATTAAAATAACAAAGGTGAACAGTTGAAATACTTAGATGGTAGAATCGGGAAAAAATGTACCTGCTCATTTCTAAATTAGGATGTTCCTATTACTCAATGTACCATAATTTCATGTCAATAATTGTATTATAAAATACTGAAAGTAATAATTAAACATACTGATACATCTTTTAATTTATTCTTTAAACAATATTACTTACAATTAGTGTAATTATCTTCCTTTATAACTCAAAATTGAATAAATCACATTCAAATGCAATTTTCAAAATAACATTCTCAATGGTATAATCTATAAATATATTTCATTGCCAACAAACAGATGTCAGTATACTATGTAAAATTTTGACGTGCCCATAGCAAATATGGCTCCCAGAAATTGAGGCAGAAGCAACAAATTTTCAACTGTCTACTGTCTCTCCTACATCAATATAAATAAAATTGCAATGCCTATAAATTGAATTGAATTTTGGTGGAACTTTTCTATGTTTGCAAAAGAGTATTTTCACTGATGCACTGAATTTATTCATAACTGAATTACTACATAAAATAGACAAATTTCTAATACATTTTCATGAAACTTTATTTTTCAAACATCTGCATTAATATATTGAATGTAAATGCTAAACACTGATATTTGAATAAAATCAAAGTAAAGTGGATTGAAAACCCTATGAAATGTGTTTAAAACTCTACAATGTTTTTTTATCCAGTAGGATAATTAAGGAAAAACAAAGATTGTTTTTCCTTGTAATACTTAATTTATTGTCTACAATATGAAAATAAGAATTTATAACGATGTACTAATAGATTTCTAAAAGATTTTAGGGTAAAAAAATAGTTTATCTAGTGTTCCCATATTGTTAGCCATAGTTTGCTATTTTCCTTATAATGAATGAAAAATAGGTTTTCATTGTTTTGAAACTTTGTTGTTTAGGTGCCAAAATCCTGATATCAACAATGTTGATATCATGTAAAAACTCACTATTGTAGATCATACCTCTAAAAAAATGTGATACATCATTAAAAAAATACAATTACTATTTTATATGGTATATATTCAAAACTCAAAAATTAATGGAACGACGTAGCTCAGTGGACAATGTGCATAGGAGAAGATATTCTCTTCTCTCGAACTCAATGTGCCCCGGTCATTCCTAAAGAAAGAAAATATACTTAATGTACATGGACTTCAAAGAAGATTCCTATGTCAGATAGATTCAATGTAATACTATATAGTATTTACTGATACTTAATCTCTGCAACTCCTTCTGATCAATTAAAGGAACATTTAAAAAATAAAAGTATATTTTCTACGCAACATAAATTGCAATATTATATTTTATGGTAGTTAAAAGGTTAGATGTGACTGATGTGCTATGTGATTTTTTACTATTAAAAAAAAAATCAATTGATGAATTTACAGGAATTTCCTTTAAAAAGTTTTGAAGGATTGTTTATTCTTCAAAATATAGATTTTTCTAAAGAATAATTATTTCCGATGAATATCTTTCAAAAGTTTTTAACAAATTTTCCCATAAATTGATTGTGTATGGATGTTAATAAAATATGCAAAAAATATCTGCAACAAAGATAGTTCTTTGTAGTATCTTTGCATATTGATATATGAATCTATATATTTGTATAGATATATATTTCTTTGGTGGTCGGCATATTGTCAATATTTATTGTAATATTGACAATGCGCAGTTTTTTTTTCGACCTCTAAATGGAAAATATATATACATTATTATATTGTTAATACAACAAAAGTTTTCATATCTATCTATATCTTTCTTTTTGGTTTGGTATCTTATATTAGATATATATCTTGCTTATATGCCCAAAAACTGTTTATATATTTGAATTTATTGCTTTTTTGCAGAGATTAACAAAAAGTTTTTGTTTTTATTTAATTTAATTTTTAATAGGTTATAAGCAATTATTAGTTGGTAAAAAAAGATTTAATTTGAAAAAAAATTATTTGCTAAGTTTTCTATTATCACTTACTTTTTTCTTTGTAGAAAAGTGTAATAATGTTCAAATAAAGTTTAAATTTATTTGATCATGCTACAAAAAATAAAAATAAAATAGTGTTGAATGATCAAATTGCTTTCTTTTTGAAATTTTCTTGTTTAACAATTATATTAAAACAAAAATGACCAAAATCAAATGAAACTGTAAATATATTAAAATTTAAATAGTTCCAGAAGGTCCACCAAATGAGGAACTTGATTAATTTATTAAAGATACGATTAGGTTTGTCCATTTGAAATCCTTTATTTTTGACAAAAAGACCAATTCACTAACATAGAATAATAAACAGATACATTAACTATCCCCTTTTCAATAATGACAGCTTCATGAAAAAATACTAGGTATTATAAATATTTTACACCACCCCTGTACAGCTTTACAATGTTAAAAACACCTCATGTGTCTTTCTACTTCCTTGACCTTAGGCCGTAAAAAAATATGCTCTGCTTTTGGTAGTATTAAGTTATTGACTCTCTGTTCCACTAAAAAAGGTTAAAATAGGCATCACGCCGGAGCTTGCGCCCAAAAGAGTAGTCTAACCATGAAATAACGTTTTGTAGTCTCTATTAAAAAGAAAAAAGGGCATTCTCCACGTTTGTCTTTATAACATTTAGTTCCAACTTCCAGTGACCCGGATAACTACGAATAGGTAAACCATTTTACTACCGATACCAGAAGTTTACGAATAAAGGCTTCGATAACTTTGTGTATATTTATTTTGATTTTTCTTCATTTGGGATATTAAATAAAAAGGATTCGGGTAGGGGATTGAGTATGCTTTCTGCACAACAAAACTAAAATCACTAACCTGAATCTCAATAGTACAATTGGTCTTTGAGCTTCAATTTTCTTGGGAAATATAGATTTATAGTGAGGTGAAGGTATTTTGTTTTCAAAAGAGGGTAAAAAAAAGTAGTAGTGTGAGTAACGATACACAATCATGGGCTCTAATTTCCATTGGATATAAATATTCCTTCATTGGCATCTACCATTCCATAGATAGTTGATTAAACTTGATGATTTCTTTTGAGCCTTCGCAGAGTCCCTCTAGTCTTGGAGAGTAAGTGGAGAGTATCTTTAAAATTTTGGACACTCCTTGGCAGGTATTACTTTGATAGTTTAAGCCTTGTTTCATAAGAAACTTTTTGAGATGAACGCTCCATACATGATCATTATTCCAAAGTTGAGCGGTCCAATAGAGATTCAAGGACTTCTATAGAGCTGAAAGATCGATAACTGATAGGCCATCAAATTTATTGAATATGTGTAGTCTTTCGAAGATAAATTTCTTTTTAATTGAAAAAATAAAAAATACTTTCAATATCACGAATGTTCGTTAAAATATCAGCTTAAAGAGGTGTAACATGTAACATACATATAACTATAGGTAAAATAGAGGTATTCTATGTTCCAACATATTTAAAGTAAATTAAAAAAAAACTTTACAGCATTCATCAGTTTAAAAATGATATCATTCCGATCCATTTTCTTTTGAAATGGATCCGAATGATATAGCAGTTTGATTTTTCCAGTGGTCTTACAAAAGGGCCATTCTTTTTGGAAAAAACTTTTGTATACACTTAAAACTTCTGTCTTTTCTGCATTCATTTCAAGGCCAGAGCATGGAGAGTTTGTTTTCAAGATTTTTGTCACTTTTTTAATAGGTATTAAAGTTTAAAGTGGAGTACTAGTAAAAATTAAAGTCAAGTCATTTGCACTACAAAAGGACTTGAAAATAAAAGTTGAGGAATTAAAACACGGGATATTTTTCATTTTGATGGATATTTTGTATTAAAAGGTCGATGCGTAAAAGGCTTTGGATTATATATTTGTGAGATAAGGTATCAAAAGCTTTAGCGAAATCAATTGCAATAACCAATACATTATTTTCAGATTCTAAAAGGGTTTGTATTGTAAAAGGCACATTATAATTAAAACCATTTGTACATTACATAAAATGTTACAAATTCAAAAATTGTGTTAAAAAAATATTTTAATGAATCCAGTGCAGAAAACGTTAATTTAGAAATATATGGAAAATATTAAGCTCTTTGTTTTATGATTGCTTAAGATGAACAACAGTATAAGTATATTTACGTTGATTTGCATATTTAATTATAGTAGTATTTGACACGCTGATTATGAATTTGTAATTTAACTTTATGAAGGAAATAATCAATGAGAGGTTTATATAATAATTTATAAAACTCCATTGTTTTCCCATTTTTTGGACATATTAATTTCCTTTTTAAGCACTATTAACTACAATATCATTTATGAAAAATTTTAACATAAACTAAGACTTAACTTCAATGAATTTATGTTAAAAAAATTAAAATTACTGCTAAATTAAATCTTTTAGAACAAAATACTCTTTTGTAAATAAAGTCTTTAATATTTATGCTTCTAATAATTATTTTTGGGTATAAAAACAATTTATAAATAAGAGTGTTGTTTCTTTTGAAAAAAAAAAATTAACTTTAAAATTGTATTTTCTCAGGATTGGATAATTACATATACCATATATTTGAAATTAGCAGTAAATGTTGCAAGAATAAGTTCACTATTTTCTTTTTTTCTTACAGAAGTTGGTTCAAATCTATAAAAAGTGTCAAAAATACTCAAACACCAGATATGATACGAAAAGATTTATAAAAGATTTGGTAACAACGCGTCAAGTTCTCTTAGAAATGAAAATAAAATTCAATAGAATTTTTTTAATGTGAAATTTTGTTGTCTTGTCTTATTAACTTATCAATAAATTTAGTTTATTCCAGAAAAAGTACATGACATGACAGTTTTAATTCAATTGTCTTTGTCATTTCTTAACTATTCTACTTATGATAAAATAGGTCTTACTTAGTCAAACATAAAAAACGGGAAGAAGGATTGAACGTTTCATCTATAGAATATTTCTTGTTACAAGAAATATTACCTAATATTTTCTTTTTTGTATATTTATGTACTTTATTCTTAATAATTTGATAAAATTTAATTCGAGTACTTAAAAATAAGACAAGCAATTACTTTGTGTACTTATTATTTTATCATTATACTCTTGATGATTATATAAGAGTTTTTTTGTTTTTGGGGTTAATTTGTCTGTTTTTAAGCAGGATAACGGAAAAGGTTTGGGTCTGATTTAATTATTTTAAGGGGAGTTTTGAGTTTTACCGAGTATCAATTCTAGTTTCATATGTTTGGCCAGTAAATTTTAGGGTCAGGGAGTCATTACCTATGTTACTTAACAAGTATTTCTTTATTTCCCCGCTTATAGGAATGGAGTAAAACATGAATTAGACTCTTAATGACTACTTTTATATTCAACTCATGTGGTAATAAATATTCTGCATGAGTACTCCATGTCAATAGAATTTCATGGTTTAGCCCAGGAATATTTTACACATAGACATGGCACTCTTATTTTTTGTTTTACTGAGTGCTATTTTTCTCTATATTACTTTTTATAGAATATTTATGAAAAAAAAAAAAAAATCACCTCATATGTAGTAAGATATAAAAAAAATTGCCCTTACTTAGTCAAACATAAAAAGAGTGGAAAGGTGCGTGATCCATCTAAAGATTATTCCTTAAACCACTATAGTAAATAATTTACCTTTCCCTAACATATTTTTGAACTATCTACCCCAGCAAAACTGATTGCTATCCTTAAATTACTCTGCACCCGTTAGTATCTCCATACAAATACTTATTTCAAAGAAGATCGTTTAACGTTAAGCAGAGCACTCTTTACTAACAACATTTAAAATAATTTATTATATAGCGAAATTAATGTTCTTGATAAAAAAGTGAAATTAATTATAACATATTTCCTAAACAACCTTTATTATTAATAATGTCTATGTAAACAATACCATCATAATTTATGAAACAAACAGGGTTGTAATTCAAGTTATGTTAGAATGCCTTCTTAATTGCCGGGCTTTCTATTTGAATAAATGTCCTACCTAGGATAGGTTCTGATATAATTTATTCAGAACTTAATTTATGTACAGTTCTTTTTCTTTTATTTCACAAGCACCTTTAACCAATATTCAAACTTAATTCGGTCCAAATGCCTCTAAAAGTTAATGAAAAGTTAATACATTGATACGAGTAAAAGAAGTATACCACCTAATTCATTGCATACTTCTGACATCTTCCTCTTACAAAAAGTGAGTTTTTTTTATTATTTCTTAAGTTATGAACAATACTACATTTAAGAATTTTTAAGGCCCTCCATTTGTTAAAGAATTTGTATTGTACACGGTTTCATATCACTTGAATCTTTATAATAAACGTTTAACGCATTACTAAACAAATTAACTTAATCGTGTTTTCTATTTTTGAATAGAGGTAATATAATCGTTGCACCTTGTCTTCAAATAGAGAAGCTTATGTATACTGCAACATTTTAATATTTAAGTTGTCATACTTGAGATAAGTATGCTTTAGTAAATGGTAGACGACAGCTGGAAAATATTATATATTTCTTGATGAAAAATGTCAACCTTGTTTTTGCTTTATTTGTTCAGAAAAATGCAGGTTATTTGTAGTGGGATTTCGTTTCTATTGTTTATACAAACGTGATTCTAAACACATATAATTCTATCAATCGAAAGTTTGATCTCTTTAGGTAATTCAGATTTAATTTGCTCAAAATATCTATTCAAAATCCATCTAACCTTCTCTTAGTTAATATCCTTTATATAACGGGGATAGTCAACAGGATAAAAAATAAACCCACAAAAGAAAACGTTTTTAATTACATGATAAACAGTTAAAATACCATAAAAAATATGTTTTTTAAATTTTGTAGTATTTTTTAACACTTCCATTACTTTGGCAATCGTAAATATCAATTGAAATGCTAAAATACTTGTATGAGTATAAGACATGGAGAAATAACTATAGCATCATAAGTTTGGGGATTCAAGAAGACCAAAATTTTTATTTATAAAGTAATTTGTTTTATGAGATATTCATTAATTAATACACATTTTGGGATTCAAACTATTACTGACTCTGTGTATCA
This sequence comes from Lepeophtheirus salmonis, assembly GCF_016086655.4. NCBI lineage: Eukaryota > Metazoa > Arthropoda > Copepoda > Siphonostomatoida > Caligidae > Lepeophtheirus > Lepeophtheirus salmonis. The sequence continues at coordinate 17,943,001 of NC_092584.1, forward strand.
GGAACTTAAAAAGGTATATAATATTCAAGAACTAATGTTTTATCGAAAACATTAAAATCCAAAAAATAAAAGAAAAAAGAAAAACAACGGCTTTTAAGAAAAACAGTTAATTAAATATACTAAACCTCGATTAAAAATTCCTTAATTTACGTACAAATCCTAAACAAGGCATTTTGAAGATAAATAAAGAATTGCCTGGGGAAGATTGCCCTCTAAAAAATTGCCGTGGAGTAACACATTATAAATTCACTTCATATTATTTATGTCAAATATCCAAACATATTTGTAAGTTGTGTTTTTTTGCCAAGGAAGTACCTTCAAGTACGAGTAATATTATTGCAATACAATTTTCTTGCAATTTATTAAATTCAATCCAATCTTTTAAGAAATAGATCGAAAAGATTGGTAAAGAGGGGTGGGGGGATAGCTTAGGTCCTCTTAAAATATGATTGAATACCCTCTGCCCTCGGAGATACCCTGGTATACCCCTGTATAATTAAAAGCCTCCTCAAATTCAGCCAATACATCCAAGGAACCCTTTAAATACCGAAAAATAGTTTAAGCCCTTGGTTAGTTTATTAAAACCCACATTTTTCTGTTTTTTGACGCCATTTAACTATTTTTTCTTATGGATGCTACGTTACATGCAAATATCATACTCTTTATATTTCAAAAGTCATATCAATATCTTTTTTTTCTTAAAATTGGTAATGTGTGCACTCAATTTTAAATTACTTTTTTTTCTTTTCTCTTGGGAAATCTAATTGATTTCAGTTGGATATGATTTATCTAATCCCTTCAGTAAAAATTGTAAATAAAATAAAGTTTTAATAATTATAACTTTGTTAAAACAAATTTCTGTATTTTATAAATTCCTTCATAAAATAATTGTCTAAACAAAGTACGGGTAAGTTTCCTTCATGGTAATTTTCTCCAGGGCAGTTTTCCGTGCGCACGCCATATATATATATATATATATAAATACGGCAATTAGTGAAGGTAATTACTGAATTATTAATGTCGTAGATACTAATGATAGCGTATAAAAAAATAAATCCAATAGGGCGAGCAATAAAGATCACAATAGGTACATCAATAAATGAAAAGTTAGCTTTTTACATAGTTTTTTTTTATCTCAAATGACATAAATTTAAATAATATTAGGAAAGACTTTTATAATCGTACAAGCTTTAAATTACTTAATCAAATGTACTATTAATCATGTTGAAGCAGTAAATCCAGCCAATTAGAAATAAAATAAAATATCTACATCAATCACTGCTCTTAAATATCGTAAGCATAAAAAAACCTAATCCATAGTAATATCATGACTAGAGTGGTTTATTTTTTTCAATTTTTGAAAGACATATTTACAATTGTTTTTCTGCTTCTTCGAGGGGAATTTCTGATGTATTTTTATAATTTTATCTAACAAGTCGGCTGAAAATTTCGTAGTCTTACATAATCAAACACATTTATTTGGCAAAACTTGATATATTTATTCAACCATTGAAAGCAAATACAACGATTACAGTGGTCATACAACTTTTTGATGGCGTTTTTATATATAGTATGACTTCACATAAGTCACAATATAACCTCTAGTTTCGATCATTATCTCTTCAGTATATCTGAATTTAGCATTAATTCGAGGTCAGGAGGAAAAAGAGATGGAGAAATAAAATCCAAATAATTTTGTCACCGTTTTGAGGGATTTGTGACAAATTTGTGGTATTGTCTCTATGAAACAGCAATTTTCTTCTTTAGATGGACCCGTATTTTCAGGATTTCATACTTTAAACGCTCAACCATGCTATTTGCTGTTGATAGTTTAGCCCTTTTCGATGTTAGTTAGTTAGATAAGAATTTAGTGCTGTTTACCATACAACCATTATAAAAGGGTAAAGTTATGCATACATTACAAAACTATATATATACACTACCCCGCAAGTGGGTATATGTGCTAATGCATCAGAAATTGATTCTAAGTCCTACTTAATTTTATGGGTATTATAAATAATTTGTTTCATTTTTGAACATTTCATAAATTTAAGAATACAAAGATATTCTTCATCTTCTTCTTGCATGGCTTGGTATCTCTCATGTGAGAGCGATGGACATATGTTAATAGAGCTTTCTGGTACTAACCATACTTGTAAATTTATACTTGTAGTTCGAATGTATGCACTTACTTTTAGCCCATATTTGCAAAGGGTAGTGTACCCACTTAGAGCAAGGCTCTTTGTTGAGCCGTTACTGGCGTATACCACTGTTATTAAGGCTATTTGAGATAGTTTTAATTAAGAATTATCTACTTTGGAGTGTTGATATAAGAGCAGCTAATTATTTTGCTTTCTTTTGTTTGGTCTTATCCAATAATAGGGGTTCGGTAGCCAAATCGAAGAACATATATATTTGGGACTTCTTTTTGCCATAACGACTTTTTGAATAAATATTTAAATTTTTTCCAGAGTCTTTCACACTTGCTGCTTGATTTAGATCCTGCCTCATCTGACATTCCTTTAATTGGTCAGATGGAGCTGTACTGATTATTGCAATTGACCTAGGAAAAATGTCTTAGAAGTCCTTATACATTTAGAACATTTCCTTCTCTAGGAATGAATATTTTAGAAAGCACATCCTGCTTCCATAACTTTGCTTGCGACTTTTCTATCTTTCCACGTTTTTGGATTCTGTTCATCGTGTGCAGTCCACTCAGCTGTTTTTTTAATAGACTCTAGAAATACTTTAGGAATCAAATAAAAAAAAAAAAAAATAATAATGTAATTTTTATGAGGTTGGAAAAAATATTTAAGGTATTTGACTCGTGAGCAAACGTTTCAGATTCAATACCAAAGACTTTTCACTTTAACAGGTCTGCTGAAAAAATTATAGACTAACATAATTAAACACAATTACTTGGCAAAATTTGATTTTCATTCATTATTTATTTCGACAAGGAGCGATAATCAAACGATTATCGCTCCATTTTCCTAAAATCCATTCCTAACGATCCATTTACCTATTCCTCTATTTTAGATCTGATTTTCTAGTTTATAGCAAGCAATCTTTTGAAGTCTGCAAACATAAATATGTCACTAGAGGCCAGTTGTGAAAAATATGCTGGATATAAAAACAATTTGTACTCCATATGACCTTCGCTTTGAATGATTTGTGACAAAGAGTGTGTTTTGATGAAGCATAACTTTTTTTTATATTAGGCTTGTTGTTGCTGATATATCTATCTACTACTTTGTACATAAAATGTGTATAAGACATTAAAAGAAATCCAATAATCATCTTGATAATACATAAATATCTCGAAACTATTTTTTTATTGGACGTTTCTATAGGTAAATAGAACAACTTTATCATTTCGTTGTTATACAAACCAATTTATAGGAATAACAAAAGATAGCAAAAGTTAACGAATAAAAGTCCTAAATTGAACGAAAGCAAAAGTTAGAATGAGAACTTGTAATTGATTGTAAGGTTGTTAATAAGCAAATGATTTGAACTGTTCATTGACTGTGGACAATTTACCATTCTTACACTTTTTTTCTATTAAGGCTAAATATGAAGAATATTTCACTTGGATACTCTCATGAAACTTGCTTCTTTCTTCAATATCACTTTATGGGTTGTGTCTTGAAAACAAGGTGCATGAAAGTAAATGGGTATAAGTTTTATGACAGCTAATATCATCACGTTTTCTCTCTATTCAATCTCTTATATCAGTTGGAGCGCCATCTAGATTATAGCTATTTTACACAACTAGCCTTAGTTTTTTACAAAAAAAAACATCTTTTTAGTCTACGAGAGTAGGGGAAGAATACAAATCCCCCTCACTAAAATATTTTTCTAAAAATTAGTCCTAAAATTTTTTTGAAAGGCGGATGAGGAAGTGTGTGGGGGATAATTTGCGATACACACCATAGAAGATGCAAAGAGTTCAACTTTAATATGGTTGTCAGAGTTTTTTTGTTTACTTTGTTGGATCTTGTGTTTGGCCTCCAAGCTCACAGATGTCTTTGTGCGTGGGGTGCAGTTAAGCAACAAAATCCGACCTGATGTCCAAGACCCAGGATGAATTCTGGAATTGGCCTAAGAAGACTGTCATAAAGACCCGCTCTCGTGTCCAAGATCGAGTCGAGGCTGTTTTTGACGCCAAAGGCGATTAAATTTAATAATAATAATCATTTTTTTATCTAACTTTCATTGGCCTTGATTTTTAAATTATATCAGACAATTAGTTTAAGAGAAAATCTATTATAAAAAATCGTTTTGATAGGTAAATAGAGGTCGTACCTTATTATGGTCTCTTTCAGGACTGTTATATCTTTTATGACACCATTTCAAATATGGATTTTACACTCATTAATATTACAGCAATTTGCACGTTTCTAGTTATTTTATTTAACTCATGAAATATTATTATAAATATTCCTTTGCAGTTTTTTTCCTGTATAAAACCCTTCGGTAGTACATAGAACTATAGCCAATCTCAGTATTTTATTCTAGTTCACATTCATAAAAAAATACAAGGTCGAAGATATTTTCTACATAAACATAAATTACTTTAAAACTATAAAGGCATATGAGTTTTTTCCCCTCCTTTTTTTCTTGGTACCATTTTTATTCTACACTTAATTTCAAACCCATCCATATTTTATTGTCTATCAGAATGATCTAGCATGAACTACACATCATAAAACAAATGGGATAATAGGTTACATAAGGCACTCCTCATGACTAGGAAAAAAAGGTGATAATGTATTTTCTATGCCTTGTATATTAGGGTGCGTCAATAAAAAACAGAGGGAGGAAATATGAAAGAGTAAGTGAGGTTTATCATCGTTGATTAACCTGTTGCATTAGCTCAAAAGCAAGTCCAGGGGTCCATGGAATTACATATGTACCGACTGTTCAAAAAGTCTTAAAATGTTATTTAAATGAAAATTCAAAGACTTTTGTAGTCATTTTTTGTTATCATCTGATTTGAACATTATGGCAAGATAGTTTTATAAGTGAGGTCATTTGTTTGGTTCAAATTAATTACTCTTGAGTTTAAAGTGAAAGAAAAAAGAAAGAAAGTTAATGTTCTAGTCTCCACTGGTCACGCCAACATAACGAATATGCTCTTAGTCAGCAATCATATAGTCTACAGCTCAGGCTACGGGTTTCTGTCTCGGGATTTCGTTTTGCCGGGGATTTATCAAAGGTTTGTCATCTATTGTTTTGCCTTATAATAACATAATCAACAGTTAAGTTTTTTTTCATCACAGAAGAAAATTAACATGTTTCCATAAGGATCATTCAGGATTCGTTTACAGCCTTGGAGACGAGTGTTTTTTTAACTTGACTTTGTAAAGGTCGTTTCTTAATCCTTAAGGACTTTCCATCAGTAGTTTTTTATGGTCAAAGACTTTGTGGACTTGTGAATGATTCTCTCTTCTTGGCTAGTTCAATCATTTTCATTCTTGGATTGGCTTAAAAGGCCTCTCGGAGATCTTCTGGTGTAATTTTGTTTAGTCAACCACTTCGAGGTTGGCCTTAACATCTAGAATGATCTTATTTAGAGTACCAAATTAGGTCGGTCCACAAAAAATCAGAAAAATATCTGCTTTATGAAATTGGCTGGCCAATGCATTATGCTTCTCAACCAGCCCCGCCACTTGGCCTAATTAGTCAAATTAAAGGACGGATTTTCTAAGCAATGGTTTATTTTTCTTAACCACATATATGTATATTCTCACTTAGGTGAGCAATATCTATCAATGAAGGCCATCTTGTCTGAGAATGCAGGTGTCCTTTTAATTTCTTGGAAGCTTTAATTTTAATTGGAGGTGAGCAGAGTTTGTTAAGGAGGGATATTTTTTGAAGAGGAACAAACATTTGTTAGAACCTCCTTTTTGAAACACCCTAATGTAAATAGATTGTTCTCACAACACGATGGCACAGATTTAATATATTATTTCCTTAATGTAAGGTTAGAAAGGATGATTTCTATATATACGTAGTACATGATATACATATTATAATAAACTAAAAATAAATCCGCATGAGAATAAATTCATGATGGGGAAATTTTATCTTTTTTCATCAAAACATACATAGGATTAATAAGTATCTGTAATACAGTAAGATATAGATCTACAAAGAGTATTGCACTGTTGCGTTTTTATACTAAAGAAACACTATTATTAAAACCTTTTTATTAACGCCAATATCTTTATTGTATCTCCCCAACCGTTTAACCTTCCAAAAATATAATTAAGAAAGGTAGATGATCGTCTATTATATCGTTGTATCTCATTCGTTGAGCATCTTAGGTGGTATAACCTTTCTCTAGATCAGCTACAAGCAACTATAAGAGGAAGTTCTACTCTGTAAATAACAAAGACATAGGGAATAACTATTCCTATTTCGATACGCAATTATACTCAAAGTCGAACAAGGGCAAACCATTATAATTCTCCAACAAACTCCATCATTCAAGAGTACCTGCACCCGTGGTTCTTTATACTAGAAAATATAAATACATTCGTTTTTTGCTTCAAACAGTTGCTATAATAATGTAAAAGATATTGCGGTAATTGAATTTAATGAACATTTTAGCATTTTTTTTTTTTTGAATAACAATAATTCAGTTTGGACTGCAGATTTTACTTAATTTTGAAAAAAAAAAGGAAATTTTTGTCTATCAATGTCTCAATAACACTTAAATGTCGTTTTAATATCTATTAATTACAAAAACTCTTTAACTCAAATGCGCTTAGTCAAATGAAACCTCTATAAAAAACCCGTATATTTTATACAACAGCGTAAATTGAGCTAAACAACGAGATGAGGCATCCATTTTATAAATTCTATTGTTACTGCAAATCTGTAACAGAGTTAATCCATAGGTCATTATCATATATTTACACGGCTGTCAATTATATATACCTTTCATCATTATTCTAAGATATCAATGGAGGGGCAAATCCCCTTATGTTAACTGGATATGTTTAACCTACCATAATGGTCCTGTTGGTCATCAGCTTAATATTCAGACATGCACTGCTGAACTTATAATGCTGGATTGATCCTAAGAAAAACTAGCCATACTCATGACTTTAATTGATAAAAACATTCCTGGGCCAGATTGTGACTTCAATTCGTCAACAGTTTACAATTACATATCAGATATGAAATCAGTTTTTACACATTATGAGGTTGGAAACACACTTACCATGTAATATAAGTAATCACTACAATAGTGCTTAGTGAAGAAGGGAAATCTACTAATTTGTAAATGTAATTATTGCTTTAAAAGCTCTCAGAAGTGATAAATTGAAAGCTTTCTCCCTTTGGTATTTTTCTTATACGGCCACATGTATTTATAAGACAGAACATATTATTTTTTATAAAAGTATAATAAAATATAAATTATCTTCCACAAGAGAGCACTTCATTACTCATACCACATTTAAAACAATTCACAAGTGACAAAAACAAATACAAAATATGAATTGGAGATTAATGGCATAAAAAAAATAAAAATAAAAATTCAAGATTTGTTATTTTTGTTTTAAAGAAGAAAAATACATACGTGGATGAAAAATGGATTTTAAGATGAGCAGAGTTTTGATATATATATAATTTAGACTGTCCCAATTCGGAGTTTGTTTATCAGTACCGGGGTACTGAAAGAGGTAAAACTTCAATAAGATCCAGGTCAAGCCCAAATCAAGTCCTTCAAGAGAACTCCTCCTCAGGTTTTTAAGCTTTTGCATCGAGTAAAGCATGTGACACTGTGCAAAATCTTACTCGTCATGCCTGAAAAGCATGACTCTTTACCTCTCCATGGCCCCGACAGTTCCCCTCTACACTTTGGCGTTTTTTGGACCCCTCAAGTGGAAGCTTTTGGGAGTCTGATACACAATGAAAGACCAACTAAAAGTAACAATATTACTACTTGAGAAAACCTTGAGCAAAAAACAACAATATATGAGCAAGTTCCAGGCTGGAACTGGTCTCAAAGGCAAAGGGCGTCTATATTGATTGATAATGTAACTAAGGTGTCCCTTGGTTGTATTTATAAATTAAAATTTCCAAATTTGATGATATCTTTTGAAATATAGCTATTTTTGTAATTTTTCAAAAAGTGTTGCATTTTAGACGGAACACCTTCGGAGTTTTTGTGCAGCGAAAAAAAGCAGGCTTGTGAACGGAACACAAAATTGAACAGCGCTCCATGGAATGTGCGTTCCATGAACAGAACGCTGAACGGAACCTAATTGTTTTTTCAACGTTAAAAATGAGATTTTAGCGTTCCGTTCCAATTGTACTTACAAAAAATTCAAGAAATCAAAGTTATATATTTTGCTCATAAATCAAAGACAAACGTTTGGGAGACGTATTTTTTGACATTGGCTCAAGGGGTGGAGGAATAAAACGGCACTTTTTTGAAGGCACTTATCGAGCATCAAAGTTTCGAGTACTCTATCTTAAATGGAACATAATGAACTTGACCAGTAGAATAATTCTCATCATTCAGCCATGAATGTAAGTAAAAGGCCTACTGCAAACCAAAAATTCTGCTCTTTCGTGTAGCTAAGGGTGCAGTATGGTCTTGTTGGATTACATAGGTTCCATCTGGGTCGTGGCCTCCCTTACATTATCAAAGTAGAAGTCACGATTTGTTGGCATATAGTGTATATGGTAGTGCCTTATGATTGGAACGAAGAACAGAACGGAAAAAATGGCTTAACGATGAACTTTGTAGAATAATTTTAAAAAAAATGAATGGAACTCTCACAGGAACACCAAAAAAGCAGAACGCTTACAAGCCTGGAAAAAAGTATTAAAACAAAAATGGGTGTACCTAATAGGCCCAACCTACATTTTAAATGAACAAAACAATTCATCAATATGTCTTTTTTCATTCTCTTTAGAAAGAAAAAAAAAAATTCTAGAAAGAGGAAATGGCCTTTATTCTTTTTGTAAAAGAAACCATAAGAGAAATATTTTATGGCAATTGTAAGTTTACACAAATAAAGAATCTTCTTGTATGTACAGACACTCAAAGATTTTCCCGTTCGTAATTGAAAATATACACCTGGTGAGTCTATAGTCAAATTGAGCTCTTTTTTGACCATTTGATGTCGTCACGTATGTATTTGCAGTTGTTATTTCATATCCATGAAGTAGATTATTTTATAGGAAATATTTTCCTTATTATAAAAAACAACAATCCTTGTTGAAGAAAGTTGTGGCAATATTGAATTATATTTTTGGTATTGGGTATTGCTTTAAAAAAAAGAAGAGTTTTGTATCTATACATCTCAACAATTATGACGGTAAATATATGACTAACATGTATTGAATCACACAACTATTCCTTCAAAAAGGAAATAAAACAAACACAGGTATTTCTCTTCAATTGTATTCATTAATTAAATTACTGTGATGTCTACTGCGAATTAACACATAAATAGAGTGTTGTACATACTGGGTCGTGAGCAAATTTTAATCAAACAATGATGCATTTTATATTTATCATAATGATATCAGGGATAATTAATAATGGCTGCCAGGCTGTGATAGAATATAATTTAGTGATTTTGATGTAGGCCACTTACATGACATTCCACTACTTCTTGACAGAGATCTTTAAGGATTCAAAATTTCTTTGTCAAATTCTGCAACGTGGAACATTACCTTTCACAGAATACTCTCATCCAGAGGATTCAGGAACTGAACTGTTTTTTCACTGTTTCCGTCGAAAATTGTTGAATTTAAAAGTTTCAAATAATGATAATAATTGTAAGCCTTGATGTTTTATTAAATGGGCCGCAATATAAAAAGTTTGAGAGGCCTTAGTCTAAGTAATTTATTCAACAGCCAACACTGTATTGAGAAAAACCAAACAAATATTATATGTACAAATTGTTAATATATATTTTATAGAACATTAAATGAAACAGTATTAATCGATAAACGATAAAATATGGATTTTTCTATCTTTGGGTTTTTTTATAGTTGAAGACTTTTATTGATATATGTCTTCATTCTAGTATTATCGAATATGTGAATATATCTTAATAATGAATAAAATATTTTAAAATGAACATTTGTCCCAAAGTCCTTTTATAATATTATACATGTATTGGTAAAAACCAAACCCATGCAATAATATAGTCAATTTTTTTTCAATTTGTATACAAAAATAAAAGGTACCTATATTGATAAGAATAACTAGAATTGTCAACAAAACGTAATAAAACTTGCAAAGGAATACAAGCTAAATACTATTCGTCTATTTCTTATTTTATTCAGTTTACAGTATAATATCTTGACATAAGAGTTTAACATGTTCATATTATTATGTATTCTAAGTCAATGTAATTTATCGTATAATAAATAATTAAAAAAATATATATATTTAGGTCAACATCAACCAGCTTGAACCTATAAAAATTACTCAATTCATGGGTCAATGGAATTTTTGGCTCAGAATCTTGCTCATATCTCGAAAAACTCCTATTTTGGGACACTTGTATCTTGTGATATACATTAATAGTTACATTTATTCACTAAAACTCCTATGTAATTTTTTAATAGCTCTTGTTTTTCTGTTTAGTCTACATGAAGCCTATTAATCTTCCAAAATAATAAATTTCCTACTACTTAATAATAAAAAAAAGTAAAATAATTTGGAAAAAATGATATCATTAAATAATTTAAAGCAATTTAATTTCCACGTATTGTGAATTCAAAAGGGTTTTTTGATTACCTCAAGTTACCTTAGTATGCCATGCTATGCACAAAGATGTGAAACGATGATCTATGTGATCATTTCATCCCCCCCCCACACACAAACAGAATCTTTTTTCTGCAAGGAGCTCTGACGGTACCATGTACATTGCTCTATAATGGACTATATAAACTCTATAAAACCATATTTTTAATTGAATTAACAAAGTGGCTTCTGCGAAGGAAGATAAAATTGCATAGTTCACTTGGAAAAATTGACAAACTTCTAAAGAAAGTGTGCCTGGGAAAGTACATAGTCTTAATGGTGAGATGGAAGGGAGATACGAAATAAAAGACAAGTATATCATCTTAATTATAAAAGGGTTTAAACATATAAAGTGTTTATAACTATATTAACACTTGGTGAAGATATTTTGTAGATGTATATTACAGTTTTGTTCTCCTCATACTCGACAAATAAGTCTCATCCCTAGTCAGTTCTTGATCTACAAATGGTGAAACAATTTGCTAGCAAGATCTGAGATGAGATCAACATAAACTGCTTTTTTCCTAAAGATCCCATACTTGGAATGTAGTTCCTGGAACTATGCCACTGGTTTAACTACGTATCGCATGCATATTATTATACAACGTTGAAGAGGATCACCGGCAGCATGACTCTTTTTTGAAGAGGGATTAATGTAAAAAATTCATTTTTCTGACAAATTGATATTGCAATATTTTTGCCTTGAGTAACGAAATTTCTACTTACAATACTTTTAATTTAATCCCAATAAAGTTAAGCGAACTCTAATTCTGGACCATACTGTATTAAATTAAAATAAATTGTTTTTTTTGTCTTGTTAAGGAGTACAGAAGAGATGTATCATATATATAATCACGACAACTGATATGAAAAGATTTTTTTATTTATTAATTAATAAAATAAATGCAATATGATTAATCAAACTAACTATTCATTATGTTGATGATTTAATAAATTAAATGCACATTTGGGCATTGACCCATACATATCATAGTTATTGAATAATATGTAGGGTATACCAATTATTTTCTCGTATAGTAAAACTAAAGCATTATCATAGTTTTATTATGATCAAAAAATACAAGAGATACAAATTGCAATTTTTGAAAATGATTTCATTTATTAGGAAATTTTAATTATGGAAGAGAGTAGTTTTCAAACTGTGGTACGCCAACACTCCTTAGTGACACGTGAAGGCCGAAGTAATAAGGTGAATAAATTAGAAATACTCTTTTAAAATTTGTGAAATATAAAAATATTTTCCTTTACAAAATGGCCATTCAAAAATAGGATTTTAATGATAAAAAAACTGTCATTAATTAATCATTTTAATGGCCATACACATACATTTTGGTAATATGACCTACCAGCTTGTTAAAGTTAAGGTCGGTAAAAGGACAATTTGAAGAATGTTTGGGAGAAAAACAGCATAGCTGTCATAAAGTTACATTTGTTTTCTTCAACGTTCCGAGAAAATGCAATATCAACGTGACCAACAAATTTCGGCCTGCACAATTGTGGACGCTGGCTAGAAACCAAGGAAGATTGACACTTTAACCATGGGTCCAGAACAACTACTCAGACATGAACGTGGTATTCCAGCAGGATTGTCCGCCTACATACACGTCCAAAGAGGCCCAGAAGTGCTTGGAGGACAACTTGCCCTTCTAGCTAAAGAAAATGTGATCCCCCTAATCATAAGACGCCAACCCATTAGACTTCACTTTTTGGGCGTATGTAGAGCCCGAGGTCATCACCGTCCGTCACCCGAATATCAATAACCTATAGGACAACCTCACATCAGCACTGGAATGCCGATGTCTAAGGAGTACATCTTCAATGTGTGCAAGGCCTTCCAAGGGCTACATCGATGAATACGGTAGCAGAGACATATTATTATTGACAACCCTATTCTAATGGTTGCTCAAATACATTGTGATAAAGTGCTTGATTGAAAGTGTAAAGGATTTTTCTCCGTACTCGGTATATGTTCTCTCTACAAGAAAAAATATTAATGATAACAGCTTTTGAAAATAAAATAAAATTGTTTAAGTTGTAGCTATAAAAAAATCTTCCATTTTCTTTTTTTCTTTTTCACCATAAATCATACGTATATTAAGTCCAGAAATGGGGAAAGCCTACGAAATATGAGAGAAAAATGATGAAAGAGGGATATCATACGTTGTATCATAAACATCAGATTTTTTGAGTATATTAGAAACTTTTAAAGGATGTAAAGTAAAATAAAATATGTCATTGATAAAAGAAGGTTATTTGATTAAATACCGAAAATATTTCTATTTTTTTTTTGATAAAAAAAAATGATAATGAAAGTAGGGGCTAACTTTTGCGTACATTTCCTTTTTGGGTCGGATGGAGTTACACGGATTATGTATTAGTTATATTTTCTCCCTTTCTTGATTTTTGTTCAAGATTGTTTTTATGTTGACAAACCATATATACGTATAAGGAAATCTTATTTTACTGAGACTCTACTCATATTAAAATACTCAAGTAGTAGTATCATAACATTCATGTGAAAACGAGTCAATTTAAAATGAAATACATTATTAAGGCAAACCCTTTCAAATGTTTACTTTAATCTTGGTGATAATGCACTTTCTTAAATAGACCTCAGTCTATGTATTTAGTCGACTTTTTAACTGCAAAACCCACTTTCATTGGTGAGTCATTCAAATATTTATTTATTTAAAAATATACTTGGAAATTTTTTCCTTTTTTTTCAACACCCAATGTTTACTTTGTTCGTTGTTTGTTAATTACAAGTTTTGCTACACACGTTTCATTATTAATAATATTTTTATAAGGCTCATCAATTTCATACAAAATTGCTGTAATTATGATAAAAGCTACCTACTACCTCATCCCTCATTCTGCTCTAATGAAATAATTATAAACTCTGAAAAAACAACACGTGTGACATTTTGTTATTTATTTTCTTTTGATGAAGATGTTTGAGCAAAAATAATTACATGCAAGTTAAGGTAGGAATTTGAGGGTCCTACAGTATGTTCAAAAATTGATGGTGGTATTCAAAATATCCGTTTTATGGTAAAGTAAACTATTTTTGGTTGGAATAAAAAGAAATTTGGCTGATACAATCATTATACAATATTGAATTTTTCTAATGAAATAATTTTCGATGATTGCATCATACATCAGTATAAAAGGGTTCAGAAAACACCACAGAATGTTAGTTGAAATTCAATATCCGAAATGGTGAAAGATCACTGTTTGGAGACCAGGGCCAAGGCTGTTGGAATGATAGATTCCTCACAGGACTATTGAAAATTGTTGTAAGAAAAGAAAGGATGGGCAAACCCTTGCAAATCAGAAGGGTCGAGGAAGGAATAAAAAAATTAGCAAAGTTCCAAAACTGGTGATTTCAAAATCTTTAACCAAAAAGAGGCAACCCACAATGAAACTTGTAGCAAGATTGACTTCAAAGGGCTATCCAAGTCATCTGTCCACAGCTACCTGAGGCATTCTTTAAATGCTTTGTCATACAAACCTTGTCTAGATCCCAAACTTTCAGAAAACCAAAGGAAGCCCGGACTTCAATTCTGTCGTGAGCAAAAACACTTGACTGCAGATGACTGTAAATGTATCCTCTTCAATTATGAAAGTCCCTTTTGAGCTATTTAATGTCCCAAATCCACAAACAGATCGGGTTTGGGAAAAAATAAGGGAGATGTGGAACTCACTCCAACTGTGAAATTTCCCCTCAAAATTCAGGTTTGGGCCGTTATCAGCCACCAGACATTGTCAGATCTTCACTGGATTCCACTAAACCAAACTGTGACGGCTGGGTACTACGTAACAGAGATCCTCAGCAAGTCTTTGATGTCAGCTTTGTCTCGTAGTGAAGAAACTGGACCTCCATTGAAGAGGAAAATGTTGTCTGACACATCAAGAGCCATTTTCGAGCAGGATGGTGCCCCTGCTCACCGCTCCAAAAAGCCACAAAAGTTGTGTTCAGACAGCTTAGATTCCTAGGTAATTATTTTAAGGATTTGAATTCTTTAGTTTAGTTTTTGAGGATTAGTTTGGCTCATTGAAGTGTAATTTGTTGCCCAGACAAAGGGTTAAAAATAATAATTTGCCGATATAAATTGACGATAATAATGAGTCAAAAAATATCATTTAAATTTTACTTTTGAAAATAATAAAATACGTAAAACCAGATAAGATCAACTATCTATATTTATTTGAATATATTATAACATAATTAGTTCATTTTTATTTCACGAATTCTAATTTCAATTTCAAAGCTTTTTCCTATCTATTTACAATGTTTGATGTATAAGAATAGTCGTTTGGATCCTCTTTACCGAGTCAAAACCTAACAGGATCTTCAATTTTAAACACTAAATGGAAGTCAAATTTCTGGTAAAAGATTCAAATTACTCCATGGCTTCATTTTCTTTTGATATAAACTTTGCTTTTAGCTTGGATTTGGCACATGCTTTGAGTCACAATTATTTTTTATATTCTTATTGACTTTTGCGCGATACTACTGCCATGCATCTACCGACAAGTCGTGCAGGATGTTAAACACTCCCTATAGCAGCTATACAAAGTACTCTTGCTAAATTCATAGGACATGTACGGGATATAACCAATGGTACTAATTCATTAGTATCATAATTTTCGCTCCTATCTTCTCTTGGCGATTTAGGAACTGCCCATCCCTACATATAAGGATTTATTATATGAAAAATTTTTCCCTAGACCCTCATACTTAATATAATTCTTTTTTGTTCCTTTTTGTAAGCCTTTTAAACTTGTCAGGCTCTTTCTTGCTGGATGTGACAACAAGCCCCATTACCTACATATTTTTTTGAAAATGTTCCATGTTCCTCAACTTCAAGTGTTTTTTACTCCGTGTACAACAGTCAAATAATTTAATTTGATATTTACTTTTTGTATGTACATACTTTGTTTAAATTATGAAAGTTATTTTAATGGGTTAGATTGTTAGAAGGCTGCATTCTAAGGATACGAGTTAAGGTTGTTTAGGTCTTAACACTAGAACAATGACGCCAGATGATTTTCATTTACAGACTACTATTATAAAAATAATTTTTCGTATTTTAAAGAAATAAAAACAATATTTAGCCAGTTCTAGTATTAAATAATAAATGAAAATGTCTGTGATCATTATTTAGACTACTCCTTGAGGATATTTATTGAGTAATTACTAATTAAAATTATTACAAAGGTGGTCTCATATTCTCCGTTTGACTAAATTTAAATGACTGACCATTTTTTATTCTTAGAGATTTCTTTGTTTGGTGGAATGTAAAAGTCTTAGTTTCTGTACAAATTTTGACAGTATCATTTCGACATCCAAATGTATCAAAATAGTTATTTGTTGACTTCTTAAAAAAATAAATAATAATGTATCAGTTTGAAAAATATTATGGAGGGGAGGAGCTCAGATGTGATGACGTCAGAAGAAGAAAATAAATACAAATATTACTCTGTATCTTGTCAAATAATAAACAGAAGAATTACTTAGATGTTGATCCTAAATTATATTCCAAGTCCAAGAAAGACTTTCACTTATAACTCCTCTATTACCCTTGAATCCCTGAGTTCACGCACTTTCTACTTCAAAAATTAGAAAATATTGATTACACCTTTGGAAAATAAAATAAAAAACCTGTCAATTTTGTAACTACGAAAAGTATTGTCATTGTTAAATCTTATATTTTTTTTTTACATCTACAGCAATAACTCAGCATTTTCTTTAATTTTAATGAAAAAAATATTTTCCTAGTTCTATAAGATGGCCGACATCAGGAGGAATCAACAGCAAAACCGTCTCATGATTAGGCTCTATTGTAGTTCATTTTTTGAATCAAACTCTTTGTTAATTTTAAAGCATCTCCCTTATACAAATGTTACCCTGAATCAAAGGCTTTATTCGAATGTGTGCTATATTTTATAATGTTTGTAGAATCAACCTCCTAGATGTAGAATTTTTCCACAATTATTTATTAAATTGTATAAGATCTACATCTCTATCTGTAGATCGTTGTAAATCAAAGCACGATTGTTTAGGTATTAAAAATGTCGTTTTACAGCCCTTAGAGTTTAAAACATTAAAAAGTCATTTAATATTATATTTTTCATTTTTTAACTGTATAACAAATAAAAATAAAAATGTCTAAATATATTAGGCTAATAAAAATGCATTGGCCTTTTGAATGATTAATCTAAGCTAAACCTTACTTTGGCTCTCAAAAACTGTTTTAAAGTTAAGAAATTTAAAACTGACAATATAATATTACTCATATTTTACAGGGTTAGCTAGATAAATTCAGACAAAATTCAATCAATAATAATACTAGTATTCCTTCCCTCATTAAGTTCACATCTGAGTGTCTCAATTAAAAGGTTACAGTCTTGTGTATAATATCATCTTTTGACTGAGAAAAAAAAGGAAGTCAGGTTGGCCCACTGAAAGACTCTGATCTCTAGGCTCAAGACGTCCATTGCAAACCCACCATCATTTTCTCAGATAAGAAAATATTAATTTCCTAAACGCAAAAGGAACTCTCAAAATGATAAATGGCTCTCCTCATCAAATGGCCATGTTCCCTATATGTACAAGTCCCAGAACTGCAGCTCCATCATGGTATTGGGCGTCATTACCAGCACAGGGAAGATCATACCACTATTCTTCTTCAAGAAGGGATAAAAGGTTGTCAATTCTACTGTGTATGTGGATTGCTTGAGGCCCATCGTACCTCTGCTTATCTAATACTGAATATTTCTAATTCACAAGGGGGGGGCCTGAACGACATTGTTTGCAGTCCTTAATAAGGACCGAGACAACACCATGTGTATCGAACATACAATATGCAAATTACAAGAACCTTTTTTCCTCTACATATATGAAGCCTTTTTTTCTTTTTCTTTTTTTGCAGACAGAGCTTATTTTCTAATGATTTTCATTGATATACATGTACCTACGGGGTGAACATTCAAAAATTTACAGAGTTTGCAAATTATTCTGGAATGTTTAAAAAAAATATATATTTTTTCAATATATATTACAAAAAAAGAATTGTTTACAAATCTCCAATCAGGTCAGTTATTTATCTTTTCAATTATGTCACCGTTGACTGTTACTAGGGCAACAAACCTCTTAATGAATAGAGAGACGCAGGCTTTATGGAGGTTTACAAAAATACCTCAGTAATTGACTCGACACTTGATTTTAAGAAATAATCAAGAGGACCAGCATCTCGTCTATATGACATGGCGGCAGTAATTGCTATATTTACCCGAGAATGATTAGAAGATTTAGCTGTGTGTGCATGAGACCCGTCCTGCTGAAGATTACATTTTTGCCATCAGGGAAATTCTTTACCTATTTTTTGTTGACTTTCGTTTGATAAATTCCAAATCTTTAGCATGCTTGAAATAATATCAATGATGTTCTGTAGGTTATCTGCATTGATAATGAGATTGTTTTTGCTATAGCCATTCCTTTCAAACTTGTTTTTACAATTTAAAAGTCTTCCTGGGCACTCTCTTGAGCTTTGAAATCTTTGATTGAGTTTGAACCACAGGAATTTTAGTCATTTCTATGAGATTCGTGTCCTCTCTTCTACTATTCTAAATTCTTTTTTTTTCTTGCTGCTGAAAACTGATATTTTTATAAATACTATATAGCACCATAATTTGTAGAGTCCTTCATTTTTTAGTTTCCACCCGGTTTGACTATATATAGTGTATATTATTGCTTTTTCTATTCGAGATAGTGAGCTAAAAGCAAATTACCATGTTCTATGTATGACCTTATTTTTCCTATTACATACTATATCTAATAGGATATAAATAACTATTAGATAAAACATAATTCAAGCATACATTTATGTATATACATTAAAGTGTCGCATTTTTTGGAGTTAAGTCTTTTTTGACTGCGCTATGGTTAGAGATGTGAAAATGTCAAAATCCGGGAGTTTCTGTTACAGGGTATCTATAAAAACTATTTGCAAAGTTTATGTCTATTATATAAAATCATTTATAGTTCCGCTATTGACACTTTTAATATGAAAAATGTCTACATTTTGACCTTAAATTGGCCTTTTTCAGATATATTTTGAAGATTACATTTTTTTTAAATGCTCAAATATTGTAAATATAAGTTGACAATAAGTATTAGTAAAAAACTCAAAATAAAACCAAACATCAAAAGTATAAGCTGTTTTAGATATGTTTTAAGTTTATTTACCTCCAAACCACATTACCATATTATATGGGGAATTTTCAAATATTTTTCTCCTATTTTAAAAATCAAATTAGACTTTTATTAACATAATTCATTTATAGGCAAAAACTGTCGTTGAACCATAGCATTTATGAAATAAAAGTTCAAAAAACCTTTTTTTTGTGTATTAGTACATATAAATCAATTAAACAGGAATATTTGACCCATATCTATATAACAGAGATTGTAGAAGACGTCTAAAATGACCAATTGTGACCTAAATATGTGTATTTTGTCAATTAAGTATTAGTACCCTCGCAAGAATGCAGATGAAACACACTAACCTACAAAAAAATCAATTGAATAAAGTGTTTTCATGTGACGTAATCATACTGGAAGTCAACAATCTTCTTAAAGACATTAAATACCAATTTTCATATTATTAAAACCCTCTCTCCTAGAGATGTAGCAATTATTTTATTTCCTTTTTTAAGCATAATGTTTCATAAAAATATATTTAGGAACTTTTTTTATCTTGTTTAGTTATCTTTATTAATAATGGAAAGTTTATTTGTCAATTCATTATTTCTGAGTGGGCATTTAAAATCTTAGAATGTGTCAAACCTTTATTTTAAAAATAACAATGTAGCAGGAAGGGTCTGTATCTAAAGGTCAACGTGTATCATACTTAATATGTAGAATATTGTTAAAAATAATATTGTTTGTTTGTCTGTCTGTAGAGACCTCACTTTTGAGTATCTGCTTCATATCCTATAACTGTGACACTAACTGATCTAAGAAATAACAATGTAGACACAAACCTGTGTAGCTTAAGGTCAGCACGTCATATTAAAAAATAAAAGTAAATGGGAGTGCTTATCAACATTCAGAAATTAAAATTTGATTCGCAACTCTTCTGTTTGATATAAAACAAAAAATAAAGAATTATTTGCTCTGCATTTTATGTATCTTTGCCCACTTTAAAAAAAAAAATGGAATTATAAGTTTAGAGAATAAAATTATTCAAGTTGAAACTATAGTTTGCTCAACTTTTACATCAAGGATCCTTTTGTCTTATTTTCTCTGTTTTTTCTTCTTCTCTAAACTTTTTATAACCTCCCTTGAAAAAAGTGTGTAATGGCACTTACCAAAATGGAGGAAAATGAATTCTACAGTTTTTTATTTTTAGTCTCATTTAAAATGGTTGTGTGTTTGTCAAAAAATTTGTTTTGAGAAAAATGGTATTTAAAGACAGCCATTGCATTTAAAGCAAAAAAAAAAAAAAAAAAAATGTTACCAGAACAATTTAGTGAGCCTTAAAAACACACATGAAAATTATTTCAAAATCCGTTCATCAGCTAAGGAACTATTCTCAGACGAACACATCCACACATATTGCCACCTAGTACTTTTGGAACAATGCCGGGTACACACACTAGTTGTTTATAATCAGAGAGAATCTCGAACAATAGAGTTATTTGCAGTTTTTATTCTAATGTCATTATAACACTACATAAATAGTAGTATTTTATCTATTATTTTTCCTCATTTATAAAATAGAAGGATTTATTTCTTCGCCTATGTTTGTTTATCTCTCATCTTTGTATATTTTTCGATAAATACTTAATGATGAAAAAATATTGCACATGTCAAAATAAGTATGTACAAGAACTATAATAATAAATACTTGACAAAATATTAATGGAGCAACAAAAAATAAGGAAAAACAACAAACAAGAAGGAATATAAATCTACTAATCATGCAATAAATAGGTATAAAACAGCCTTTTGATATCTTTTACATAATGACCATTATAAATTTAGAAATATTGGTCCTAAATCAATTTCTTTTGAAGCAGGATTATATATTTTTTCGACGGGAGGGCGTGGGGGAAGCGATGGAAAGGCTTTTAAAAATTAAATTTATAAAATTGAAAATTTTTAATTTAAAAAAGTTAAATATAAATTATTAAAAACTTGGAAAAAAAAAATTCAAAAATCAAAAAAGTTAAGATTCTCGGGAAAAAAAGTCAATAATACATAGTTATTCAGAATTTTTTTCAAAAATCCATAGTCGTTCACATAAAAATAATTTCTTTGGACTAAAATTTTAAATATCTACTGCTGTTCACGAAAATATTAAATTTAAAATACAAAATTTTTATTTTTATTTTTTTAAATCCACAGCTTTTCGAAAAAAAAGCTTAAAAAAATCAACATATATATTCACAGAAAATTATTTTTCTTGAAAAACAAAATTGAAAAATTAAATTAAATTTGAAATATTTCATTTTCTTTTAGAAAGCAAAAATTCCTTAAATTTTGGGGGGTTACAGCCCTTCTAGACCACCCCTGCAGACGGCCATATATCTATGACGCATCGTGTATATGATATTTTTATTTATGAAATTCATTAATATAATATAAATGGACAGATTATTGATAATTCTGTTAGACAGCCAAAAATATTATAGTGCCTCCAAACTTTATCTCTCTTCCGTTTTTTCCCCCAATGAAATGCTGCTAATAAATGGACTCTACTTATCTCAAATTGAGAGAGATAGAGAGTTTTTGAAGGAAGTCTTTTTTTTTTTTTTAATTTTAAGTTCAGAATCTGAGCTATCAAGTTAAAAATTGATACATTTTCTGGATTTAGTCTTCTTGAAACAATACGTTTCTGACAAAGAAGCAGCATCCCTTTTCAACTTTCAATAAAAAGAACTCAAGTTATATCCATGATTAAGGGATTTAAAAAAATGTTTTGGAACTTAAATCATTCGGCATTGATGTATATTTAAATAACTAATTCCTATTTTTAATAAAAAGTGCTTACAAAAGCTTTAAATCTTAAAAATATCAAAAACCTAATGTCATTTTTCTTTTCAACGTTCCCGTTCAGTTCCATTCGACAGTCCTTAAAGAAGGTAAAATCGATCCCTCCTGACTTCAATGAGGCTGTTTTTCCTTAATTTAAATTATCCTTTTATATACTAGAATAAATTATATAAAATATTAGCAATATAATATGTTTGTATTATTCTGTATTAAAATGGAAAGTATAATATTTTTCAAAGATATGTGCTTAGAGCATATTTCATATATCTTATTAGGCTTGATAAACCATCGATATTTATATGGAAAATTCCAAGGACGGATCTAAGGTCCATTAGTAACGGTCCGAAGACTGAACTGGATTGGACCAAAAGACGATACAACATTTGTTTAAGTGATAAAGATGACTTTTTCTATGCCCGTCTACTAGCTTAACATAATTTTTTTATTTCTTGACATTTCTGTAATGATATTTTTTTACAAACGTCAACAATTTGATTTTTTTAGAGACAGTTCATTTAATAGATCTCTAATTATTACACCCTTCTGTAGTTACAGATGGTTTAGGTAATCTGGGGATTTCATATCTAGGAGATTTTGCCGTATACCATATTCAGCGTCGGTTTATGCTTTTATATACTAAGTTCTAACTTTACTTTTAGTCTTAAGTATTGAAGCATTTATTTTTCTCTATGAATGGAGTTTCGAACATTTCTTCAAGCATCAACTAAGATCCTGATGCACCATTGAATTAGGTCCTACTAGACAATGAGTCTTTTCCAATATACTAATGATCCCGAATCCGTGACATTATCCCTTCTTTGTTTCCTCACCAGGCTTAAAGCTGAGATACAAAAGTAAAGACTAAGGATACTTCAGGGATGGAAAAATTACTGGACTTGCTCACAGATCTATTTTTTTTTTTTTTAAATTATATTTATTTAATATTTGTGTTTGATTAACACCACTCAGTAATTCAAAATCTGAAGGGAACATTTAGAAACAAATGATCTTTAAGGATAATAATTTAGATTCGAGTCAAAGTTATGAAGTTCTTGTAGTAGAAAGTTTAAATGACATTTTAATTTATACTTTATTTGAGGAGGACAAACTCATACTTTTGTGTGAGCACTTCCACCCAAATGGTGCCCCGTAGTTGCAACATAGTGACACTCTTTTTATGTAATTCAAACCAAATATTTGAAACACACAGAATATGAGTTACGTCATAACTTTTGTATGAGTTATCCTAAACACAAACTTATTGTTAAGACTCTTCCCATTTCTTGAGGCATAAAATTAGAATTGAGTAACAAAAAAAAAAAAAAAAAACTTACCTGTAGTTTCCTATAGGAGAACTTGCATAGGGTATTCCCAAATATATTTCAACATGCTTTTGAGACTCTGCATCCCGCCCAACACGTGTTATCATTCCTTGTAAACGCCCGTATTTGGTTTGAATAACACGGGTCTTCATCTGTACAAATAAAAAGGTTAAACAATTAAAACTATTTAAACAAACATGGTATATTTTCCGATTAAGAGCATAATGGCAAAAAGGCAATTTTCTAATATTAGTCATAAGTGGAGGTTTTGAAATGTTCTCAGCGTATGTGCAATTTAAAAAGTCATAGAATAGCTGCTTACATTCTGAATACTTTATTGCAAGTTTTGTAATCGATCTAAAAACCCTTTTAACAAATTTTATTTAATCACTTAAATATTATCTTATTATATAAAATGGCAAAAAATGTATCATTTTTCTTTATCTTTTGACAGCTATTTTGTGTAGGAAAAATGCCTATATATGTATTTATTTAAAAACATAGAAGCCCATTCTATCTATCTTTTAACAATACTTATTATCTAAAGCACTTTTGTTTCTTGAGTTTTAGTTGTTCATTATCACCTAGAGAGGAATAACAAAACAAAACATGTTTACCACATTTATCACTGACTATTGAGAGAGGGACGCAGAAGAGTACAAAGTTTTGTCATTATAAAAAGTTGTAATTTATATCGGTATACAGTATATGTATTTGAACGAGTCGATTATACTATTCTATAATATGGTATATGTGTTCTAGGGAAACTGCTCTGGGCAAAGTTGCCCATGGAAGAGGGTCCTGGAGAAAATTTGTAGTAAGGGAAATTGCCTGTATTTTTGTTCAAACTTCATGATGAATAATAACGCGTTATAAATTCACTTAATATTATTTATGACGAATATCTTAAGATATTTGTTTGTTCCATCCCCCAAGGGAATCTCTCTAAATGGGAGAAATTTTTTAAATTCAATCCAATCTTCTGGGAAATGCATCGAGAGGATTGGAAAGAACGGAGGGGGATAAATAGCTGAGGTCGTCTAAAAATATGGTTGAATACCTTCCGCCCTTGGATTGGTCCGGTGGTAGTGCGGTACTGCAAAAACCACTGTCAATTCATCCAAGGAACCTCTCTAATAACAACAAAATAGTTCCAAGCCTTCGGGCTGCGCGGTGTACTTGGGGGTGCCACTGGATCTTTAAAAACCACGGCCAATCCATTCAATATATCTAATGAACACCTCTTCCTTGGTTATATGTGATGCTTTGGAGGTAGTTTGTAACTAACACAGACTCCACTCGGGACCCCTACCAACTCAAGGTATTTGAACAAGATTGTTGTGTTAGAGGGTTCCTTGGATGTATTTAATGAATTGGGGGTGGGGTTTCACAGTCCCAAACTACCCAAAGGACACTGGGCAATCTCATGGTGGGAATGTTCAACCATGTTGTAAGAGGGCCTAATCTATTTATCCCCCACCTTCCTCCTCCTATATTGCAATAATATTACTCACACTTGAGGGTAATGTATAATGTGTTATTATTCATCATTCCACGCACAGTTTATTTACTAAAAGCTGTACCGGTTATTTCCAGAGTTAATAAGTTTTGACGAAAATACAGCTTTTGTTTTACTAATATAGAAAATACCCCACGAAAAATCATCAGTTTACCTCTACGTTTTTCATGAGCACATTCACACGTTGCTACTCAATACTAAGATATTCTCTCCTCAAACATAATATAATAATGATAACAGCTTGAGAAAAAAACGAAGAAGAAATGAGTCATCAACTAATATTTTATACAACTCTATACTATAAAGGGTGAGGACTAAGAAATTAGAAACTTTTAAAAGCCTTTTTCACTTCTACATATTTTTATTTTATGACATTTTGATGGCCAACTTTAAATGCAAAAGTTGGTAGTTGAACATTTTCTACACTTTTGATTCAATATGTCCCCTCTATTCTCAATGACGGCTTCAATACGGGGACGAACAGAAGCACAGCTGGCCTTGATGAACTCTGAGGAAAAGTTGTTGCACTCCTCCGTGATCAGGGCATTCAGGGTATCGACATTCGTGTGAGAAGTTTTGTTCGTCTCGCCTCCACGACGCCGAGGACTATGACCTGAGCTAGATATTTGTTCTTGAAGGTTCCCTCGACCTGAGCTTTTGATTCAGCCACGAAACCATAATTTCTCCTTTTCAGACCAGCGTCCACTATGAAGATATTCCTGTCGGAGTAAATCTTGTCCAGGGATGAGATCACACACCCTCAGCCCGTTTTGCTTGTTACTAGTACATTTTTGATCACTCAAAAACAAAATCAAATGGTAGCTTTTTGTCAGTTCTTTCGAATGGAGCTAAATACAAAATTGTGTCATTCTTTTACCAATGATGCTAAATCCAATAGGATTCTAATTTTTGAGTCATCATCCTATATACATTTCTTTTTCTTTCTTAATACGGGTCAATGCTTCATGCAAAACGCATTTTTTGATGCCATTAATATGAAAAATTTATATCAAAATAACTTACAGTTTTCATACATACAGACAGACACACATTGCTTTATTAATATAGTTGCTAATTTAATCATTGTCCTTTAGTAAGGACATCTCTTTAATTATCTCGAGCATGACTCATTTTAAAACAATTTTGTTACTTGATCAAACAGTTGTGTCTTATCAACAACAACAAAAAAAAATGCTAGAATGAAGTTTTTGTCAAAATTAATTGTGGATTACAATTGTATTCTTCGACGAATATTTGCAAGTTTCTATCAATAAATTATTCTAATTAACCCTTTAGTTGTACTGCAAATTGAGCTTAAATACCCCAAAGTTGATCCTCAAAATAAAAGAATGAGCCTATTGTTGATTATATTTGGAAGGGGCCTTAAGTTTCATAAATTAAATACAGATTTTAAGCCATAGCAATAATGTCTTGGGTATCTGAGCTCATCCTAGAAAACTTGAAAATATTACCTATAATTGATTCAAATGTGTCTATGAAATATAAAGATTGGGGGATTTTTTTTTTTTTGAATAAAGAATGTTTTTATGTGGACACACCACGTATATTTATTTATGTGTTCTGATCATTGTCCTCTAGTGAGGCCATCTTTTCAACTTTCTCCATGTATTTCCCATGGGGGAGGTGAGAGGGGTATCTGATTTTACTTCTAATATCACTTCCTTTAAAAAATCCTTGACTTGAATTTCAAACATTTGTTAGAGGGGAGAAAATAAACTGAGGGTGACATTAAAAACATTTTTTTGATGCAGGATAATTTTTTTCTCTTGTTCTAACTCCTTATGTGAATCCCTTTCATACTTAATAACTTCATCTTGGAAGGAATCCATTTATAAGACAAGGACTGTCATATTAATCAAAAATGTATGATGGTCTAATGTTAAGAGATGTGGAAATAAAGCACTTCCTTCTGTAATATACAACCACAGATAAGTATAGATTGTATATCAGCTGTTGAAGGGGAATTTTATGATATATATAAAAAACGAATATAAGGACACACATATATGTAAGCTCTATACTTAAAATTCCAATGTTATGGTAGATTAACTAACTAGTTTTTACGTTCTGTGCAGCCTTGACCTTTTAAAAATATAATGACCCTTTACTATGATCATAGTTGACATTTTGAACAAGTTATGTCAAAATCAATCAGTATCTTTTGTTGTAATCCTGGTGAGCAACAGAAAAACAAGTATAGGCGAAAACACAGCCTCCATTTAATTTAATTAAAAGTGGAAGTTAACATGTAATAGCTCCTATTTGAGAAATATCATAATAATAAAAACAAAAAAGGAAGAAGATACGATGACTCAATGCGTGCGTAAGCATTTCAAGAGCCCTCCTCTGGTCATCCCAATAGTGAGATAATTTGTTTTTCTTCTTGGTATCCTACATTTAATTAATATAGCTGATGTAAAGAAAAGAAGGAGTAGGTTTAAAGTTTCAAAGTCCAAACTTCTTGTTGTAAACAAGGGTGATCCCTACTTAATTTATTTTTTATAACATCGGAAATATTTCCCCCCCCAGCTTTGTTTTCAAAAAAGACGTCTGTATCACAGCTCTAAACTACTATCAAAGATCCCTTGTCATCTCTAAATATAGCTTTGTCAATGACTAGAAAAAATGATATCAGCGTTGGAAAATAAAATAAGAACTGTTGAAGTTGCAACTATGAAATTATCCCACTCATCCAATGTCATTTTTTTGACAACTCTATAAATATACAGCAATAAACTTTTTTAGTCCTTTGCCGCCAAGTCTTTGCAGGGTATCTAAGCCTGTTGTTTATTTTCTTCTAAATTTTGAGAAAAATAACTAAATTTCAAAAGTCTATTTCGTCTAAATAATTAAAATATTTGTAGGAATTTGACATAAGACTATTTTTTATAATTTTTTGTACTTCTTTAGAAAGTACTTTCATAATTTTTTCGACAAATTACTTTTTATTCCCAAAAAAGAAAAAAAAAAATGCAAAAGCTCTCAAAATTTGTGTACTTTTGTGGCTCTACACATTGCACAATCTGCATATATATAAGTTGATAAAGTAATATATATCTGTGGATTTGTGTCAGAGGATGTCATATTTTTATCATCGAGCTGATTAAAAAATAATAGAAGGGGGAAGCACATTATATATATCAAATAACAAATAATTCATGTGACCGTAGGTGAGGTTTAGCAACGAGTGCCTTTTGGTAAAGCAATGCCAATGAGAGCTCTAGAAACTAAAGTAATGCCTATCTCATCAAATCTTAATTTATTTTTTCTAATTATGTTTTTTTTTCTTTCATTCTTGAGAAGAGAATAGCTATATAAATTGAGTAAGTAAGTGTGAGTTTGCTCATGAAAAAAACAGAGAGCAACACTGAGGATTTCTTTGGGAGTTAACAATCTAGGTCCTTGTTAGACTCCAAGTAGAAATAAACTCAACTAATTCCTGCCTATGTCCTTATGTACATTCTAGGCTTTGTGTTTATTTCCCTCCTCTTATACGCTGCTAAAACTATTTTCAATCTGACATTTTTTTCAATTCTTTTTAATCTGTGAACAATTTTAAAAAGGATTAAAAAAAATGAATTTCCCAACACCTAAAGACCGATTTTTCGCTATTTTTTCGGTTTATTGTCGGAAGAAAAGTTGTGGTA
Organism: Lepeophtheirus salmonis; assembly: GCF_016086655.4. Lineage (NCBI taxonomy): Eukaryota > Metazoa > Arthropoda > Copepoda > Siphonostomatoida > Caligidae > Lepeophtheirus > Lepeophtheirus salmonis. The sequence continues at coordinate 17,971,379 of NC_092584.1, forward strand.
TACAAAAAAGGTAACTACGTATACATGTGACACACTTACCGGTCCATGAACATTCTTCAAAGCAGGCTCGGGTAAAGCAATCCCAATCAACGTAGATAAAATGATAAGAAGAAAAAAACCACTCATGAAGAAGTTCATATTCTCACATACACTTTACATCTCTTTTTTGTTAGCTTTTTGATTGGATATCATTGTTGCGAATCAATCCATTATTGCTCACGTCCTTTGTCCCAAATATAAGCTGAAACAAATAAAAACAATCATTTATTCAAAAATCGTAATAAATCAAAGAAAATATAAAACCAAAAATATAATATAGAGTTTTGTATATTTTTATTTAAATTTTATTCAAAAGTTTTTTTTGTGTGTGGAAAGAAATTGCTAGGTAGGTATGCAAATTATTTTATATTCCAACTTGTAAAAAATAATAAAAAACTTTGTAACTATATATATTTATTATCTAAAAGATATTATATGAATTTTTAATTTTTATTATTAAAAACAATCACGTTTTCTCTTAGTGCCTAAGTAATTCTTGTGAATCTGTGCAGTTAAGAAAATATTATCCTTTACAAAAAACATGCTTTTTTTTTATCTTCGTTTTTGTGAACTTTAGTTAGATGTTCCAGCTGGAAGGGCAATAAAGATTTGATTGGCTCTGTTTTCTTTTAAATAAGCCTTCTCATATCTGCTCGGGATTTATTTATTTGAAATATGAAAGGAATATGTTAAACTCTGTGAGACAAAATAAATTCTTCAATAAAAAGAAAAGAAAAGAAGTTTAATAAAGAATGCAAGAGGAAAGCTTTCTTTGTCATTAAAATTAAATCTTTTGCGCTAATTAAGGCTTCAGGTAACATCTCAAGAAATGTTGGAATACATTTGTTGTTTTTCTTGGACATTGTTTTAATTTGATCAAAAATGAACGAAAAATGGTGAACAGGAATAAAGAGGGCAAACGGTTTCAGATCTTCTCGACGCAGATGTTGATTCGATAAGAATTTCAGACATTGTTGGCGTGATTGTGAGAACAGTCCGCTACATTAGGGTGGACAAAGAGAATGGGAAAGGAGTCCAAATGAAGGCAAGAAGTGGAGGCAATGGTTTGAAGCGAGATGAATCATTTTCTCAAATCCTTGGAGGCCAAGATCAAGGAAGATCCATCAGCATCAATGTGCCGCTTGTCTAACAAGTTCAACGTTGACTTAATCACCATCAGGAGGGCAGTTCATGATGATGTAGGCCTTAAGAGATTTCTCATGACTCCAAAACTTCTCTTCATTGACAGGATGGATGCCTTAAGACTTGAGAGATGCTAAAAAGTCCTTAATTACTTGAAGAGTCATCCCTCGACTGTGAAGATCTTCTCATACAAGAAGATATTCAGAGTCGATCAGGTTTTGAAACGTAGATACAACAGACATATAATAGCATCACTTGAAAAAGTCCAAGGCACCTTCAGTACGAAACATCCGGCCCAAACAATGTGGTTGGGAGTTGTGACCTCTGATGGGAACCCAATCAGCAAATCGGGGCTGAGGCCTACTATAAAGTCCTGAGGTTGGAAAATTTTGCCCTGGCTGAAAGTTAACTATCCTTAGAACCACTATTTGTAGACACAAGACGGTGTCCCCAGCCGTACGGTCTTGAAGACACATAACTTCTGCATGGACCACTTTGCTCACTTCTGGGACAAGGCCCTCTTCCAGTCCTGATCTCGAAGACAGTTGGGAAGAAATCACAAAGAAATTTGTAGGAGTACTCTGCTACGGAGACTGAAACATCCTTGCAATAATTTAAAGTATAAAATTTTGGCTTCACTTTTTAAATTGTTTTAGTTTTCTACCGTAACGATAAATATGAAAAAAGTTAATAGAAATGGATTTTGAGTTAGCTTATAATGTAAAGAAAAAACTATAATTATTAACAGCAGGATAAATATACATCCTCTAAATGCTACAAAATTTAATATTCTTTTCTCCAACTCTTATTTTCAATTATTAATTAGTAGAAATAAAATGTAAAGTGAAAAAAAGTGCTCAATTTCTTTGTTGATCATAAAATATCAAAAATCTAATGCAAATAAAGTTTCTAATATCTGAAAAATCCATTTTAATGTTGGGTTTGTTAGAATTTGAATGGAAGTAAAGATATTTATAAAACTATGGGTTTAATTCAGTTGACTATTTCAATTTCAATCTGAAATTACTAATTGAAAAAATGGCCCGTAGTTGATCATATAAAAGAACAGGAAAATACATGCTCTGTCTATAGATTATTCCTTCACTGAAGAGTTTTTTTTGTAAGTAAATATATTACTATACAAATGAAAATGATATAAATTCAGACAAAACAAATGTAATATTCTTTTATTTTGGTAAAAATACTTTAATTAAGTTTTCCTTTTCCAAAATGATGTCAGTAAATTAAGTTTATAATTAAAAACTACACAAATTTTCATTTCTTTTTTTGTCGTCTGATTATATCTATGTAAATTGTTTCATTTTTAGTATTTAATATTACTAAACAGCATACTCCTAAATTTAGGTATATTAAAATGTTTTGCCTCATAGACATGTAATTTTATTTGTGAATAATAAATGCAATACAATATGCATATTTTGTATTAGTTTAAGGTGGTTAACCACATCAATTGATACTTTAAGAAAAAAGATGATATACATATCAATTGAGAAACAAATTATCACACCTTTAATACTGATAGGTATTTAATTGTTTACTTGCTCTATTAACATCTTTTGTCCCCCCCTCCATTCACCCCCTAATTTTTTTAACGAATGGGATTTTTTAGAAAAATATATTTTTTAATTCATTAAAATTTAAACCAACATGTCCGTCCCCTATTTCCTCGGAGTCTCTGTAAATAGGCTTGTAAATCCAAAGCATTTTGTAGCTTTTTCTCAAAGCTTACTAACTTTAGTATATTTATATAGTGTTGTAAATCCTAAGCATTTTGGTATGTAAAGAAAAAATGAAATAAAGTAAAATATAATAATCACCTTGGTAACCCTTACAATTTGAAGAATGATTCAAAGGAGGTCAGCTATGATGGGAAGGGGTGAGGAATACTTAAAGTATTACTCTGACGTTGATCTTAAATCTTAAATTCTTAGTCAAATAATAACTAAACATTTTAATTGGAGTAGTCAATTCAATACAAATTGGTGCAAGTTTTTATTGTTTGTACTTTGAACAGTGTTTTTTTTTTAAGGAAAGTTTTTTTATTCCTGAATTGAGAAAATCATAGTATAAAGTAAAATCACAATTGCGTATACTCATAAATGACTCTTAGTCTTTGTTCGACTCAGAGTGGAATTGAGGATCCAAAAGGGAGTAGTTTGCTTGTTACAGAGTACATCTTACTGCATCTCAAAGCTAATTTAATGGAAACATAATGATAGACAATCTCTTCCCTTATACAACATTCTTCAAATTATCAGCGTGAATATATTTTAAGGACTTTTTTAGATTCATTATTATTTTTAAGGGCCAAGTCGCCTATTTCCTTTGATTCTCTTTAATCATATATATCATTGCTCTGCACACTTTTTATTTTTTAGATATTTAAATATTATAATCTTCAAGCTTCAACAATTCTCCCTCTAAAAACTAAGGAGATCTTCTGATTTAAAAGGCTTTTTCTTTGGGGTAGGGAAATTTCGACGTTACTTATTTTATCATAACAACATTTTCACTCCTACAAACAAAGCATATTTTAAATTACACAATCTCTTCATTTTGAATAGGAAGAGTTGTTTAAGTTTGAAGATTATTTTATGTAGACGTAAATTTAAGGCAAACTCTTAAAAATGTAGATGGTTTATTAAGCTAATTAAGATATATGCAATTTTTATTAAGAGCAATGCACATATCCTGCAAAAATATACATTCTTCATAATGATCCAATTTATTATTTTATACTTCGATATATAATTTATTCTATGTATCTAACTGCATAATTTAAAAAAGAAGGAAACACACCTTTATTGTCGTCAGAAGGGATCAGTTTTACATTCTTTAATAACCAGTATCTTACTGGTCTGAGGTCCTCAGTACTAAATAAGGACCAACTCAACTCAACACTAACAATAATCCACATTAACAAATAAAACAGGTCAAAATGATTTATTTCTATATCATTTTCATGCTGAACAAACATTAAAACTTGATTCAATTCACTTACGTGTTTTCATATTAACACATTTTTTTGTCATTTCCTTCCTCCTGAGATAAATAAAAACACAAGGTTAGATCATCATGTCATCTGGCTTTCTTGAATTTCCAATCGATTTCATCGTATTGACTGCAAGGCAAGGCAGGTAGATTTTGACAAAAACAAACCATTTATATTCTATGACGTCCCTATTTCTACAATTTTCATTTTATTGTGTCGTACCAACTGATGAGAAAGGCAGACAGATTTGGACAAAACACACAACACACAGTCATCTCTCGTACACGCGTTATAGTATAACAATGTACTTTAATTAACCCTGCTTCCATCTAACTTTATGATATTACTTCATCATATAATATTGTCTACTGATTCAAGTATTAGGTGATTACCAATACTTTTTCTCTTGGAAGTATATACGGCAAGACTTATGAAGATAGGATCTGTTTTTTTCTGGGGAGGAAACTAGGGAACACAGCATATTTTAAATGAAGTGAGCGAGCAGGCAAAATATAGAATCCTTTTATCAAAGTAATATATGTGAAATATAAAATATTTTTTAGACTCAAGAGTTTCAGTTTTATTTATACCGGCCAAGGAAGGGAATTGATTAATTTGATCAAATTACTAAAATTACAGAGTTGTATTTTATGTAAGTTTAGATGTACAAAAACCCATTCGTCAGATAGTTTATATAATAAATGTGTTAACAGATTGTAATAATGATATGACTAGGTGAAATATATGTGGTTCTATGTCTGTAAAAATAAAAAATCTTACAAGATTCTTCAATATTTATGAAGTTGCTATCAATTATTCATTCTTTTGATTCTTTTTTATCGAGGTTTGTAGAAACAAAAATGTAGATCTTGCAATATAATTGAATTAGGCCGTTCAAAAAAAAAATAATAATAAAGATATGATTTATAATATACACAAACAAGGTAATGATCACAGAACCTCTTATAAATCAACAGTTTATTTTTTAATTGACAAATTCTTTATGAATTAATAAAAAAAATTCTTCTTTTACCTCTAATAGTTAAAAACTCTATCTTAAATAGTGCATACGGATTTATTTCATCCGACAAACACGATAACATTATAGTTAAGACTTTTACAAATATATTATTCATATTGGATCAATATTACAATACTATTTAGAAAAAAACATACAAACATTTTAATCGTAAAATAAGCAAGATAAACACTTAGAAAAATACTCAAATTTTTCATCCATTCAAATACATTTGCATTGGGTTGTTTACATTTGAGTGGAAAGTTATGAAGGGTCTTAAAATATAACTCCAACCTTGTTTTATGGGTTTTTAATAAATTCTTCTGGTCTATCTACTCCTATCCGCTTAAAGGCTTTCTAAAGAAAAATCCTCCCTGTCAACAGAACCTTTTAATGACTTATTGATTCAATTATAATTAATATTTACTTCTATTTTCATACAAATATTATTATCAGTATGTAAAAAAATATATTTCTTATTTATTGGCAAGGGATTTTGTTTTTCCCTTATGAACTGAATCATGAAAGCACTACCAATTACATTTAAAAATATAATAAGGAAAAGAAAAAACATTTTTCTCTCTCTTTCGAACACAGTTCTATTTATATTCAACCTATATACTCCTTTGTACACATTAGGGTGACTCTAGCTGTCTACTGCAAATTGAGAAGTAGCTCTTAAACTTTTGTAAATTTATCAACATACGCTGACGTTTGTATTGTTTAATATACGATAAACGTTGTTGATCAATTAAAATTTTACGACTATTGAGAAAAGAAAAGTGCCCAAATAGTGATTCCCTTTGTGAATAAAATCATTTTGTAATAGCATAAATATTAAGTACTCTAATTTATGTAAAAGAGGATTGTGTTTTAGCTTAAAATACCAATTTATGTTGTCAAACAAAGTGAATATATCGATTTTTTCGGTTTATTTTTTTAAATATAGCTCTATCAAAACATATGGAGGTGAGAACGAATATTAAGTATTAATAAAAATTAGAATCATTTTGGCAATTAAGTTTTATTTTTGAGAAAAAAAATACACAGGTGTGACAAGTTCACGTAAAACATTTATTTTCCAGGGGCACTCCAATATATGTACATATGTATAAGTAGCACTCACTTTACGAGTAGGTTAAGCGAATTGATATAATTACAAAACTAAGTTTGTAAAAGTTAAATCCACAATTAATATTATTTGAGATTTTGTCTTGTCTAAGGGTTAATGCTAGCCTTTTTTCTTCTTATGAATTCAACTATTAAGACAGTATGCTAAATAGATGTGAAAGCTGAATATTTTATAAATATACATGATATATATATCAAACTTAAAGATTTTATCATAGTTTAAAAGAGAAGAAGAGGTACTGAATTCATCTCACTTTGACCTATTAGTAGATAATGCTAATTACAAGTAAGATCCAAGTTCCAGATCATGGAGATTTTTCTATGGCCTCGTTTTACAATGTGTGTTGATCAATTTTCTTTGCCACATCCTTAGCAGAGAAACCAGAAGCATCAATCCTGAGAATCCCAGAGAAAAGGGAACGGGAACAAAATATAAAAACTATGTATAAATTGGTGTTTAATAGATCTTCACCATTAAGTCTCTAAGGTCTCAGATGGTATGAGATTACAACATAACAAAGGATGTAAAAAGCTAAATCTACAATTTATATTATTTGAGATTATGTCTTGTCACAAAAAGTTGAATGGTTCTTGCATCTGTGTCTGAGAGTAAATTTCACCCTTAATTTTGTTGGACCAGTGTCACTAACACTTAAGACAATACGTTAAGGTAAGCCCATCGACAAGGGATGGAATAGGGATTAGCCAATGGTTTAATTAACCAATAGTTAGACTTAATTGAAGATATCGAATATGTTTTGGTTAATTAAATAAATAATCAAGGATAGAGTTATTTTTTCTATCGCACGTGTGCTACACGATTCCCTCCTCAGAGTTTTCAAGGTAATAGAAAAACCAATTCCGCTAAGAGTAGTGCAAAATGTGAAGAAAAAAAACAAAAATACAGGAGGGAGTAAAAGAAAGAGACACTCCATACGAGCATCATCATGCTTCATCAGAAGTAATATTTGAGGTCATTGTTCCATCCGTATCTTAGTCCTAAATAGTCGAATGTGAGGGTACCATTCGGTATATATTATATGGACAGAGAGACACCGTGCAAAGAATGCAACAAAAATAAAAGCTCGCCCATGTTTTTAGAAGACTGCAAACAAATTAAAAGTAATATGGACAATCATGAGTACAATACTCGCCCATTATCTTGGGAAAGGGCCCACCCAAGGCATAAAAGTTTAGCCTTTCAATGACATGTCTCTTCTATTCAGAATGGGATCCAAATCTATTGCAAGGTCTGATTGAAAAAAATAATAAGGATACAATTCACATTAAAATTGCTTATACTTCTTTGTTAGAATGCCTTTTTGCGACAGTTGATTATATATGTAGTGTCAACTTTTTTAATATTTTAGTGACTGGCTAAAATTAACAATAAATTAGTAAGAAATAAAAAAGTAGAGTTCAAAATATTTTGAACTGCAAAGTTCTATTATAAAGGAAACCACCACGTGAAAGGCCCTCAGACAACGCAGAGTACAAACTTGATTTTTAAGGACCACCTTAAAGTACAAATATATTAATTATATAAGTACATAGAATGTTTCTACAGTAATGATAATGCAAAGCAAAAAATAATCTAAATACATTATATTTTAACTGCGACATTCAAAAATGCGCTATTTTCAACCACAAACTCTCTATTCTGCTCTTTATCACAACTAACTAACTTTTTATCTTCCGTTTTTATCATTTTGTTATTACATATAAATAGATACACACATACTCCCATTTTTTTTACACAGAAAAGTTGGATTAGTTACTTTTCAATATATTCAATTTATTTGAAATAACCTCTTGTAATGATTATACCACATTAAATCAATGTAAGAAAATAGCTTATTTCATCGATACGTTGTCAAAAAATGTATAAATAAAATTAACACAACGCCAATACATAGTTGGATAAAGTATGCCAAGTGCTTGTAAGGTAGGCAGCTTTTAATGTAGTTATATAAAGCATGACCTTAGACGTGAGTAAGGCTTTTTGTAGTTTCAAGATGAATAATATTTTTTGTATAAATTTTCATAAGGAATCACCATTATCGGTTTTTTTTAATAAAAAAATTATAAAGTCCTTATGAGTTTGAGGAAGGCAAGGAGTGATAATTTGTCTTGGAGTTAACACATGGTCTGACAATTCTCAAGCTTTACACATGGATGCGTTGGTTTTTTTTATTTTTAAATTTATCTTAGTTTTAGTTAGAACGAACCTTCAAAAGACAGCGGTCCAAATTTCATTACAATCTGTTCTTTAGTTTGTGAGATATTGTGTAAATTGTGACGTTATTTTATTTATTTCTAACGCAATGGATCAAAAATAGTTTGATGTTTTAAATATGCTTCTTTATGGGAAAAATACCCTTTAAGCTAAGCATTGCTTTGAAAATGTTATGGGGACTCCTTTCCATAAAGCAAAGCAAAAAAAAAAAATTATAATAATTTAAAAAAATGTGTGCAATTCTGAGTAAAATAGAGGATGAAGCAACCGAAAATTGTTCAAAACTTGAGCAAAAAATCTCTAAATGTATAATGTTTTCGTTTAAACAAACCTAGATAAATTTATTGTAAAATAAATGAAAACGGCATAGAGGCGATGATATTACTAATTGCTAAATAACGCCGGTATATCCTACCTAGTTCTACTTTCCACTTACCAATATAAGCTGACATTATGCAAGGATTTTTATGGTAGGAAAACATATTTGAGAAGTCATAAGGTTTATTGTATTTATTACACAAATGAATAGTTTTAACAATTTTTTTTTATTAAATCTTCCTCTGATGTTGACTTTGGAATCAGATAATGGCTTTAACATGGGCCCTTTATTCCACAAATTTTACTTCCATTTAAATTTATCTTAAGACCATTTATTAGCATTTTTTTTTCTTGTATGGAGCTATGTTGTAAACTTTTAACAATATTGGTAGAGTCTTTGTCTAGGAACGAATACTCTTTCAAGTTCTTCCAAAAAGATTATTTTTATATAATAAAAGGGGATACTCCACTGTTTGTTGATTTGTAGCCCGAGAACAAAATAATTGTATTCATGTATTTCCTGAAAAGTCTACAGAGAATTACATATTTTTATATTCATTTTTATTTATCTGAGTCACAAATGAACCTAACTCTATGAGCGTAATCATATTCATAGAGATAATTATACACTCATTCATCTCATACAGGTTTGTATTATATAAAACTATTGAGGATATCAAACAAAACCAAAAGATTTAGATCCAATCAAATTAATGAAGAAACTGTGAACATTTGAGATCAAAAAAGGCTCCCTTGGGACGGGGCTCTACCATAATAAAAAGATGAAATAAAGTAGTTAATCAAAGGGAATCACATACGTGTTAATTAGATAACTAAAAATAAAACATAATTTGTCAATGGGAAAAATGAAATTTGCTTCATCTCCTTTTTCTTAGATAAAATGTACAGATGGATACAAATATATATTTCGGATAAACTCAATTAGTTATGACTAGGAAAATGGGAATTTTCATACACTCTCGTGAGTATGAATCAAAAAGATAAGTATATGTTGACAACTTTCATAGATGACATATACGCTGGCAGAGATAACTACCTTTAAAGTGATGGTGCTCCTTGCTCGTTAATACGTGTGAATTTTCAAAATTGTGAGGAACAATTAATTAAAAAGATCATTAATAACTTGGAGATTACAGTATATACTCTATGATTTTGACAATTTCTCTTTCATTGCTACTAACTCTCTCTCTAACAGGGGCGTGGAGGTTATTTTATTATTTTTTCAGGAAACTAACCTGGGGTTAAATTCCTCTAACAACAACTTCCTCATGACCCTTTCAGGAACTTCCAGTTCCCTTGAGAGCCTCGTGATTGACGTTGAAGGGTTGTTTTCAATCTGAACTATGGCTGCCTTGATCTTTGGTGGTGTTTACGTTGTTCTTGGCCATCCTGATATATTTTTATCCCTGAAACTCGCGTCCTTCTTCCTCAATATGTCTTTAATCTTTTACACAGTCTTGACGTTCATTTTGAACCTCTCACCGATGTTCTTGAACTTATCACCTGCCTCGATCCCCTCTAAATTTTTTGTAGTAAGAGCCAAGATGGCACAAAATTATAAGGTGGACAGATTTAAAATAAATTCCTGCAACTTGTGTAAAAATGACAAATCTGTAAGTTTACTCAAAAATAGGCTCTGACTCTGTAAAGTAACTTCCACAGAATTTACGCAAACCCAATCCATGGATCCACTCAAAGGAAATCTTTTACAATTCTCTTAACTAATGCCTTCAAACGTGATTTTCCCTACATCAAATCCTTCAGCTGCGCTGCTGCAAATATACTCTGTGGAATATTTTTTTTTGTTAAGAGACCAACTTTTTTAGTGATAACTATAAGGACGTCATTATTTTCCATGAATCAACAAGATGCAGCTTTTAAACTCAAAGTAGTGTTGATAAAAACTTTAAAACAGTCTTTGAATCTCATTTGCATTTGTTTTTTCAAATACGAAGTAAAATATTCTCGATTTAGAAGTTTGTTGTTGAAAAAAAAATGATTGGATATCTTAATAAAGAGAGTCTAAAAATTCCCCTGTTTTTGGAATATCCAAACACATGGCAATTACTAATTAATGCATTTCCTTAATGGAAACAATGCAAGTGCGTATAACCCTATCTACTATCCTCTTATATCTCTTCCAAGATGTCCAACTTTAAAAATGATAGTGTAACGTAAAAAACATTATATTATGTTTAAGTATATCGTTAAAAATTATATGTGTTTTCAATGATCTGATGTTAGGCACAAAACATATTATTTACATATTCGCCCCATCACATCTACAATATATATGTCACCTTTTTAAGAGGATTTTATCTGTAGTTATCCCTGCTTATATACGACACATGTGATCAAGCATTATTTTCCAACTTTTACGAAAGAAGGGACCTTTTTTTTTCTAGAGACTTTTTGCATTTTTGGGGAGGACTGGGAGAATGCCTTAAAATCTTTAAAAGAAATAGCTAATTTAGTTATCGGATGGTCAGCAAAACTACGTACAAATCATATGATTTCAAAAAATGGCTAACCTTGGCATTATCCTTCGTAGTAGGATATGTTTATTTAAAATTTATGTCAAATATAAATAGTTTCGAGAAACTATTTACAAATTACTTATAACAATTTAATTTAATTATTTTTTGTAGTCAATGCGTCCAATAAGGATTGATTGAGGCTCATAAAATTTTATTTAATCACAATCCAAGTTATATCTATTTAATATATATGCTGAAAATTCCAGGTTTAACTGTTGTTTTTTTTGTTCTCAAAATTGGCCTTTTTAAAATTATTACTATTTTTATCTTTTAATTCACTTTATGGACCAGAGTACCTATAACACTTTTTAACTAATTTGTTTAGCTTGAACATATTTTTTTTTCCATCAAAAAGCCGTTGAAAGTTAAAGCACAAAATAGTTTTTAATCCATTCTTTTAGAAATAAAAAAAGTAGGGTCACATTTTGTACAATAACTCACAAACTAAAGACCAGATTGCCATGATATTTTGACAGCTGTCTTTTCAAGGTTGATCCTAATCGAAAATGAGATGAATTAACACAAAATTAGACTCATCGATATGTGAAGTTCAGGGCTTTTTATTCCATTTGTTTATATCTTAAAAAAATATTATAAATTTAGAATCTTCTTATTTAACAATTTGTGACGTAAATAAGAAATTAATGACCTAATCCCTTTGATTTCTAATGCTCTGTTTCCCCCTTCTAGTAATATTGTCTTCGATAAAAATCATTAGTAAATTTTTGTATCAAATTTCTGAACTAGCACCGATCCCCAACAAATTTTCTGTGGGTGCTCCTGGAGTCAATTGCTCTATAAAACAATTTTGTTTTGTAGTCGAAAAAATATGGAAAAGTTTTATTATTCCGATGAAAGTATTTATATCGTGACAACACTATTTTATCTAAATATTTCCATTGAACAATGGTATAATATGTACCGGTACATTAATGTTTAGTAAGCAATCCCTATAAATTGAATTTTTTTTTTGTAGTTGCGATCGAAAACTCAGTCATAAGATAAATATAATTATAATAAATTTCATTTTGCCAACATAACGTAAAAAAAAACAATGAAGAATACCGAGTCTCCAATGAGTAGGAATAAATATAGTCACGTTGCCATTTGCCAAGTTTTTCATACATTTCGATGAAACTATGTGTTAATAATTTTTTTTTTTTTTAATTAATAAATGTATACGCTTCCTTGGCTTCACCTTAATATTATTTACATTACTTTTAAGAATACCATTAATCTGGATTTTATTAAAAATATATATTTCTTAGGTAAATGCATATATGTTATTTTGGGTCCCTTTAGTATAAATTAACCAAAGGATAATTAAGGCTCTTTAAGAAGTGCATTTTTAATTACGTTTATTAAATTAAATAACTGTTTGCACACTTATCAAATAGTTACACATATTTTGTACATATAACAATAACATATATTTAGCATATCAACATACAAAAAACCTTTAACTAAAGTAAAAAAGTTGAAAATTATGTTTTGGGGCACCAACTTTTTTTTTTTTTAATTGTTCTCGAGTCACTTAATAATAGACATCTAAGGAGGAACCTGTTAAATTGGGGTCAAAACTCACTTGAACAATTATGAGCAAGAGGTTGGACAGATTCCTAAGTTCAATATTGAATCAAAAACACTTTTTTTAAATAATATACTTCCTCCAAGCAAACATGGGACTGCTTCGGATTTGTTATTACTTGTGTCAGACCCGTAGGAAAGATGGTAATAAGAAAGACGGAGATTCAGAGGAATCCTCGAAGCATCAACTCTCAAACATAATCGTAACATTCAAAAATATTTCGGAAGGGATTATGAGCCAACTAAAAATATATACAGTATCTGCAAGCTAATATATATGTAAACAACGATCATACCACGTTGACTTTTTTAAGTTCCTATAGTTACTTCCTATAGTCTACTAATAAACTTACTTTTTTTTCAAAATGGTGGTGGTCTTATCTAAAATGAATACAGAATTAGATAATTTTTGAAAAAGTCGTTGAAAAAAAATTCAATTTAAGACTTTCAGCTTTCAAATGAGATTTTGTATACACTTTTTGATTTGTTTTTCTAAAAGCTATTAGCCTCTGAAGGCAAAAAATCAATCCATTTTCAACTTTAAAGAAATATAACTCGAGTTATAAAAACATGATAAAGTCATTCTAAAAATGGTTTCATCCTTTAACATTAGGCTTTGGAGTCTATTCTTACCATTTATCTCATTTATTTTCAAGAACAAGCGCTTATATAGCTTTGAGTCTTAAAAATAACAAAAATTATATCAAAAACTTTATGACGTAGAGTTAAAGAATAACAGGGCTTATTGACAAAAACTAAGGCGATATTTAAAATTAGGGGATCAATTTCTACTAAGTCCAGGATACTTTATATCGTGTATTGTGTAATTTTGTATGTTGAACAATGTTACGAATGAGTTTCAATTATAGTTTTGAATAAAGTCATAATTTGTTGCCAAAATAAATAATGGAAATGGAAAAAATATATTTTTTATATTTATTAAAATTTGGGGGTGTGGAAGTAAGTTTCGTTGTATTATTTTCATCCATATAATTATATTTTGACTCATGCTAATTATTATCATACAATTAATTACCCGTATTCCTTATTCCTCCAACTTCATTGATTTAATATCACTAAAAGTATAGACGCTATCTTTCTTAAATAATAATTTAACGTTGGTTCCATTCGTATATTGTATCAAGTTTGTTTATCCTAAATGGGATTATCCCTGGATTAGAATGATCCTCAATGACTTCCTTCAATGGTCTACAACCCAAGACTAGATACAAGGAATGAATACTACACACTCATCAATATAACCACCGCATGAGAACTCAGACTTTGGAATGAACGAGGAATTGACCTTCCAAACTCAGAAGACGACTACTTCACTCGTCCTCAGCTACAAAGGAACTAGGCCTTTTAGAATGCCAACTTCTTTTTTAATGGCTCTGGAGTCAATAAAAAAAAGGAATAAGAATGAAACTACTTCGTAGGGGAGAATCCTCAGCGTAAATGGTTGTAATCAAACGGTTGAACAGACTGAGTCTCCCAAGAGTTGACTTCGATACAAAAATATTATTTAAACAAACCCTTTTACCTCATCAAACACAGAATGGATCCGCTACAGAATCCCTACATCATCAATTTATCTGAAAAAAGTCGAATAACGAGGATGAGCGTATGAACTCCACATTCTGTAGCTAGAAAATAGAAACGGCTGCACATATTTTTAACTAGGGTATAGGGTGAGTCCTTTGGTAAGATTGATTGAAGTAAAATTAAAAGAGAAACTACTAGTGTCGACGTCAGAAACTGATTGGGTAGTGACCCGACCCGAATCTTATAATATATTCGCCGTTCCAGCTAATTTTTCCGACAATGATCGTTAATTTGTACTTTCAGGTACTTGTATAAAGAAAAAAAAAAGGAAAAAGACTGCAAATTCTATTGTTTGTTTTTCTTTTTAGTGATTTTTTCTTAACCCATATCAGATATATGTAACGACTATGTTATACTACTAGTTAGAATGTCGTTTTGTTTTGGTATGTCACAATTGTAAATAAAGGCATACGTATTAGGCTTAAAAAATAAAAAAGAATACTTAAACATTAATAAAATTTCGAAATGAAATATTTGAATAACAGGATTAAATAGAAAAATTACTGCTAATGAATTTAATAAAATATTATGCGTTATATAAATGAACTCGATAGCAAAAAATAAGTAAGTTATTTTCAAGGTGATTCGGACTCGACAAAACTATAAACCAATTTGCAAAACAAAGACCACGTGAAGGGCGTCCGGAGGGCTTTACCCCCCTCATTAAGAAATTTTAACTATTTACTAGAAACATTTTGCCCAGGATAAAAAAAAATTAAGCGAAAATAGGAGCAAATTTTTTTTGTATCGCTCCGGATTTTTCAAATGTTTTTCCCAAAAATTTAAGTTTTTCTAAATTTCTTTTGTTTTTTGAAAAGATTTAGTTATTTGTGAAAAGGTGTTATTTTTTTTCGAAAAATTTAATATCAAAAACTTTTTCTACAAAAAAGCTAACATTGGAAATAAAATTTTGAAATTTTTTTCTTCACAATTAAGTTTTTAAATATTTTGCAAATATTTATTAATTTTAAAAATTTCTTTCAAAAAATTAATTTTTTTTGATTTTTTTCAAGACAATTAAATTTTAGAAATTTAAAAAAAAAAAAAAATTAATATTGTTAGTTAAATTTTGATCTTTTCTTAAAGAAGTTTTAATTTTTCGGGTTTTTTTTTCAAAAAAATTCAAAAAAACAAGCCCCCCTTCAAAAAATAAAAATATATATATAAGAACTTACGTACACCCCAAACTAACCAAGTCATGTCCATAAATTCAACTTTTTCATTGAAGTATCAAAGATATTAATTGGCTCAAACATATATACAAAATTGTACTCTCTCAACCCTCCAATATTAAACAGTATATCACACACCCCAAGATTTAAATGCTTCTTATTCCTTTAAATTTATATTTTAACAACATACTCTTCAGTACAACATGTTTGGTTCTCTAAAGAAACAAGGGGTAAAAAAGCGTCACATTTAATTACGATTCAACTTCTACATTTTTGCAACTAAAAATGAAATATAATTTTAAAAGAACTTGGTTAATTTAAGAAGACCAAACTCATTTTGCATAGAGACGCATTATAACCACCTTTATTTGAATGCATAATGCACATACAAAAAAAAGTTTGCTTTTCTTATACTTTGTGATTAACTCATTTTGTGTTTGTGTTATGTAATTTAAATTCGTTTTTAAATTTGCATTGTATACATATATATAGAGTTGAAAAATATAAGTAGATGGTTGCTATCTGAACTGTGCATTGTATTTTCTAAAGCTGTTATTAATATTATTTAATCATTGAGGTAGGGAACATATGAAGTCTTTGAAAAATGCAGCGAATAACAGACTCTTATTGATATAAGTTAGTGTTTTAGCAACTCTTTTTTTGTACGCTAGGAGTGTTGAACATAAATCCATAAATAACTGCAGAGCCTTCATGAATTCAGCCTTGATACTAAAATAACAATGTAAGGCATAAGGGTTGAGAGAAAACGACAAAAAATGATGAAGTGACATCCTCAGTTGTATCATAACAACCGACGTCTAGCCAGCAAAACGGATATATTTACAATCATACATCTCGTCAAGCCAACATGCGAGTTTTGATACTGTGTTTTTAAAGCTATAAAAAGTATAAAATATCGCTTCTGCTGTTAAAACTGTTAGAAACGTCTTCTACATAGAAAGAAAAGATTAAATACATTATTATTACCAAATCCCAAAGGATAATATTGGTGTTAAAAGCATATGCTCCTGCCTATCTCATCAAGGCTGGAAGGGCCTATGTATATTGTAGAAGTGGTTTGTGTTTTGTCCGAGTAAACAGGCGCATGATGTGATAAAGGAGCTCTCTTTTGAGGATTTCCACATTTCTAATATATTTTTAATTTAAGTATTTTAAATTAGGGATTAACCAATTAACCTTGCATTTGTTATCCTGCCGCCGGATGTAAGTAAAGGTTTGTTATTTAGCACACTAGACCCTCTTGGTTGTTGTGTGGGGTGGGAGGGGGGAGGTAAAAGAAAATATAGATGACTGATGGAAGCGTTGCATGGCTAGCTTTCTTGTTCCAACATTAAACAATTAAGAAAATATTTATCCTTTTGTATTTCTCTCACAAACAGCTCTATAATTGGTATAAATTTGTAATTTATTTCTAAATTAGTATTAATAAAACAAAAATAAAACACACACAAAAAAAAGTATAGAGTGGGTGTTGGACTTAGAGTACAATTAAGGATCAACGTCCGAGTCATTTCTGCCATTGTGTTGTGTGAAAATGGAGATGGGCTTGTGTTTATTTGTTATCTCGTAATGATCGTCTCATAGCAATCCAATAAAATGTAATACCAGCTACGCTGCTCTCCTCAGAAATATTATTCAAATTTGCAGCATTACCAAGTTCGCTTTTGGACTTTATTTTTCATACCGGCTGTTCATACTTTTTACAACTTTAAATATACTTCTATGTTAGGGGGAGAATCATATCTATAATGTATAAATGTTATTATACTCTTTGAATAAGCAATAATATATGTCTTGAAAAACTAAGGACTCAAATTTCCGATATACTTAAATAATTTCATTGAATTGATATATTTAAGTGCATTGCAAAAAAAGTTTTAACCTCCTTTTATCAGAAACTGAATTACCCTTTTAATATCATGTGAGCTTCATATATATATTTTTTTTTTTTCACCATTTGCGTAAATTCTTAATCTGTCATATAACTCCTCTAGAACAATTTTTTTTAAGGTTACTTTATTTCTTTTTGAGGTATTAACATTTTGCACAATGAATTATCAAAGTTTAAAAATATTTCTCATGATTTCTTAATATTTACCTACCTCAACGATAAAAATAAAAAAAAAAAGATGAAAGTGATATGTAGGAGATTTCATATTTTATATAGAACATGTCTTATTTGATAATACTTTTTTAACTTCGAAATAATATACTTCAAGAGTCTTTAAAATTTAATATTCCTTTTTTCAACTACTATTTTAAATTACGAATTACCAGGTAACTACCTTATAATAGTAAAAAGTTATTCCATTTATGTAGTAATGCTTATAGTATCAAAGGTATGTAGCAATTTCTATGGGCAAATGAAATTCTATATTGCTACATATCCATTTTAAATTTGGTCCGGCTAAAACCCCCAGGAAAGAGCTCTTGTCAAGATTCAAATGACTTTAGTGAATATAGAAAATAACTCTGCTTTATGTTTGATGACTCCTTTATAGGGTGTAGAAACGACAAAGGTATGCAAATCCTGATGGAACGGAGGTGCTCCTTATATGTACAATGCTGAGTAATGGTAATAATTTTATCTTATAACTCCATCTGACCAATTAAAGGAATATTTAAATAAATCTTGAAAATGTAAAAACAATCAGGTAATTAATTCTAGAGATATGAGTATCTAAAATTAGTTAAATTAAATATATATTTTCCTAAAGGAAAGAGCCAAAAATTGACTGGGCTCTTTCTTCAATATCAATAACTCGCTTATTTTTTATTAAACTATGTTCAAAATTCTTGTTGATATTTATTTATATATAGCTAACCCAAAATCGTAATTTGTGTGTCTATAAAATAAATTCATAATGCCACACCCTAAAAAAATAGATTGCACTAATTTACAGCACAATTTTGTATAGTCAATTTAATGCATGTGGCAGAAAAGAATGGAAAATAAAAGTTACATATTTGTCAACTATGTGTATACACTGAAATACACTAAAGTATTTAGATCCTTTTCTGAGAATTGTGGTTATACTTTTTGAAATTTTTGAACGTTGTGTCAAAGGACTCTATATGATTATATAAAATCCATTTTATTTCGAACAAGTATTAATCGCTATTGATTCATATACATAAAGGGCATGTCATAGAAGGCTGATAAGGATACATGTGATTTTTTGAAATAAATAAATTATATTTTTGCAATTGTATAGATAAAGTTTTTTGGGCAAAAAAAAAAGAAAAGTGAATTAAGCTGAAATTGCGATTCCAAAAACTCATACATGTAGCGGTATAGGATTAAAAATAGTTTAACATACTTGACTTTGTTAGGAGTTGGTACTGGTCAAATATTAAACATCTACAGACCAATTGAGATGGATATTTTTTTAAGGAATTATAATAATAATTATTCCCCTTTCTCTCAGTCAGCATGACTCATTATAGTTAGTATGAAATATCATCTGTTGAATTTGTACAATTTTATGGTTTGGGATATAGATGAAAATATGTTTATAAAAAAGAAACACAAAATGAACATTAACTGGAAGCAGCTAATGGAATAAAGGAAACAAACACAGACCCCATTTCGTGTTTAACAAAGATATATCCAGAAATCAGTCTGTTGTCGGTCCTTAACTCTACTCCGAGTCGAACAAGGACTTATAATTATAACACTATAACAAATCCTTATTGTTACTTTTTTTCTTTTACGTACTAGTAACTTCTTTATCCCTAAAAATTATTTTTTCAAAACCTTTTTGCCTAAACTGCCCTTTCAAACCGTAAGTAGATCAACAAATGTAATATGCTTTTTTTTCGGGTTTCAAACAATGAACCAATTTTCTTTCCATCCGCCTGATTTATGAGTTAAATAAATATAAAAATTGTAAAAATATCGCACTTATTTGTTTGTGCATCATGTCTTTGGAAAAGTTATTGTCTTTCTCAATTTAAAGTCTTGAAATATAAAATACAAAAGATGCTAAATGAAAATTATTTGACTTTGTTACGTTAATATTGTTAGTTATACTTCAACGAAAGAAATACATTTGTACAACATGGGATGATCATATTATTTACAAACTAATAACTTATTCTGTATATGATAAAAAAAAATATACCTAAATATAAAAAGTACTCGTATGTACATCAAGGAAAGAAAAGATCAAAATTTGACTTTTTTAAAATATTTACTTACAAATTCAACTTTAGAAAAACTATTTTAAATATGTAAACATGAGTAGATCTTAAGGAACTTTTTATATAATAGTAGAGCTTCCAAGTTCTCAAAATACTCATGTTGATCAATAATAGATGTTACAAAATTTGAGCATGATCCAAAAATATTTAAAGGGTGCACAACGACCCTTTAGTTTCTTACTGTTTTTTTTTTAATACAGCTGGCATATTTCCGTTCAAATATACAAACTACGTAACAATCCATCACTTATAATGAAAAAATAAATATGCGAACAACTATTTCCCTTAATGAATATCTCACTATCAGGCAGGCATAACAAATTATCGGGAAGGTTTTTGAGTACTGCGTATATCATGCAATTTATGACACTTTATATAAATAAAGAGAAAATAATTTTCTTTTAATTCATTAAGAACGAACTTTATTTTTGTTTTAGAATCTAAATATCTCCTTATATTGAAATGATACATTTTAAAATAAGAAATGGATTTATAAATAAAAGAAGGCATGCCCATAAAAAATTAAATTGAATCGTTGTATAAACATAAATTTTTCAATGGAGACTAACTTATATCAAAATGGATTTAAGAGTCTCAAAATTTGTAACATAGGGGCTGAAAAGTGATGAATCCCAATATATTTAGTATAATTGCAATCAATTTTCGACTCATGACAATTTTCAACCGGGGAATCCTCTGCGTACATCACATAACATATGTAGTCAAATAATTTCTAGCTATGTAGTTTTTATAAAGAAATATTTTAATATTCGGTAAAATTCTTGTAATAAACTTGTAAAGAAAAGTTATATATGTATATTTTCCGCTTTTCTTAAAAGAAATGTAAATACATATTGTGAAGAAGAAAAAAAAAAGGAAAAGAGACTGAAATTTAATAGTCAAAGTAGAAATACCTACGAAAATGTGTAGTTAGTTGGAATTGCCATAATAGTTTTTATATTAAATAAAAATATATGTAACATTATATCTTAACCCCTCAATTGCCTTAGATAATAGTCGGTGTAAACGCATACGGGGCGGGCTTCTATCCCCCTTTTGAAAAGTTTGAAATATTATTTGTTGAATATTTAAATTAGAATAATATCTCCGAATAAGTGTAATACATATACAGTAAGCACTTATCTCGCAAGGATTATACCTACTTATAACTTGTGTTTTGTAGGTTCTTATTTTTGTTCTCCGTTTGTGGGGGGTTCCTTTTTAATATCCTTTTTGAAATGTATTTAATTAACTCTGTAAAACCCAATCAATAAAACTTAACTAATCATATAATGAACAGTGGAACGATTTTAATTATTTTGGTAATTTAAAACTTATATAATTCTTTTAACAATTCCATCCATTTTGCGGACATTGTTCCAATCGTTATCATAAGCACATGTATGTAAATCGTCTTCCTTGAGACCCCAATCTGCTCCCCTGATATCCAAATACTTTATTCGTGTTGTGTGGACATGGTGTCGAGCAGGAAAATGCTTTATAAATACTTAGTTACATCCTTTATTATATTATATAACTGACTAAAAAAACAAAGGAAATATACTTTCCATTACATCACAAGAGATTCATTTTACCTTCTTTGAAGATTGAAAAGTGGGACTAGAATAATGAGGACCGTACCCGACCGTCATCTTCAAGCCAACCTTAAGGACCGATACAATATCATTAATAACCCATGATGTTCCTAAGCATAAACTATGCCAGAGCTTCCTTCTTTAAAACATATTTTATATCATGACGTTGCTATAATTATGAGCAACAAGTCGATTTACTCATAAGCCTATGAATGGTACGCATAGTAGGTAACATATTTAAAGTCCCACTATGGATTGACATCCTTTGTTGTCTTAATTTAAAAATTATTCATAAAAATGTAGCCTAATTGTCAATATTTTTTTAGGTAGATTCAGAATAAATGCAATTGGAATATTTGCTTGAGACGATCCAATCAGGAAAAAGAGATAGTTTCAAGGTACAAAAGACATATTTTCATGTGAGTTATTCACTGAGAAATATCTAAAAGCCTCAATTTTGACTTCAATTTACTTTTTTGAAATTGAAAAAGTGCATTTCACGGCAGATTTATATATATTGTTTTTTTTTTTTAAATCTTAAAACCTATAACAAACTTATAAATGCTTCAAAAATATAGCATAAAAAGATAAATAAACGATTCTAATACAAAAAAAATAATTATAGATTTATAGTAATACCCCTCAAGTACTATTAAATTTAGATATGAATTATTAATTAGGATTAATTACTATTCTTAATTATATAAATTTTGAAAATATTTCATTTTTCTAAGTCATTTGATGGTCTAAATTGATTTTATTAAATCAATCTGTAACACAATTAAAAAAATTTCAAAAACATTTTTGGATTACATTTCTATACTTTGACGATTGATTGCCAATTTCTAAAAAAAAAAAATATTCATGCTGAACATTAAAATGCACCACAACTTACGCGGGGGGAATAGGTACTGGTTGTTGAAAAATAATTGATCCATTTGAAATTTTTTTTTGTCTGAATGTATCAACATTGAAAAGTTCAGATTCTGTCAAATAAGTAGCCAGAATTGTTAATTTAAATTATCTGCACTCAACAAATTTAAAAACATTTTTCCTAGTTCGGCAGCATTGTCTTTCTTTATGATACCAAGTCTGAGCGAGATCTGTACACCAGTTTCCTTGCAACAGCTGGAAAAGTCAGTCTACCTCTCTAGTGCTCTAGTATTTTTAAAATGAACAAAATTATTAAACAAAGAATTTGGCTTCAAATTTTGTATTACAAATGAAATTTCATGTGCTGACACTTTCAAAATGTTAGAAGAAGCTTTTGGTGAATCAGTTTTATCAAAACCCCTGCATATGAGTGGTGCAAAGGGCTCAAGAAGGGCCGTGATGGTGACGTTCAAGGTGGTGATCATTGTTTTTTTTTGGATATCTGTGGTCTAATGTATCATCAATTCGTTCCAAAGGGGCACATTGTCAATAAAGAAATCTATTTGTGTGTACAAAGGGTTTGGCTGAGAAAATCTGTCAAAAAAATAAAATAATATGATTATGGAAGAATCAGAATATCGGGCCCTATAAAAGTACTTTAATGCAAATAAAGGTTTTAAAATATACTTAAAATCATTTGGTATCGAAATTTCAACCCAGCAATTGGAACTGTGAGCTTATAATTGACTCAAAAATATTGCTATGAAATATTGGGATGCGATATATAAGCATAAATTAGTCATTCATCCATTTTTTTCTATATTTTTGTTCTAGATTGTTTTTATGTTGATACACAACATATGTTATTATCATTTTATGAGTATAACTCAATACATAAATATATTTGATTAATATCAAATATATTTATGTATACCTTCAATTTGAGGATACCCTAAAGCTATAAAAGAGAATATATAAAATATTCACAATTTTAATAATTGGCAAAAATAATTTTTTTTTATGTGAAGTTATATGTATTGTATACACTTAATTTACATCAACATATCTACTTATTTATTGTTATTTAGGGAAAGAGACAAAATTGAGATGGAATTTGGGAGAAGCTGTCGTAAAATGGTTATATATATATATTTTTGTATTTAACTACTAGTAGATTTTTTGATCTAAAAAAAGATATGGAAAACTTTTCCCATTTTTAGAGTGATTAATTGTTTTGTTTACTTCAAGAGACTCACTGCTGCTTTTAGGTATATCCATTAAAAATTGATCTTATAAAACTTTCCAACTTCAAAAATCAATTTTGGGATTTTTGTGTATATTTATGGCTGTATCCCCGCATTCACATTTGTATATTTTAATTAGCAAAAATTAGTTGAAAAATCACAATACTAGCCTAAAAACAAGTAAAATAAACTCAAATTAGTTTGAACTAAAAGTTGGGGTTAAATCTTCTTAAAATATTTTATTTCCCAATCCATATCTCATATCCAACATTACCTAAATTTATCCGGTGTCGACAAACATACAAACTTTATTTTAGTAGTATACAAGATTACTCCCACACAAATCATCAGTGTTAGACTCTGTCTTTCATGAGCAGACATAGTTACTCAGTACTTTGATCCTTTCCCCTCAGGAATGAAAAAATATCCTAACATTTTGAAACTTTTTGTTTAAATTGATTTGATGAGTAGTTTAGTCTCTAGAGCGCTCCTGGGATGAATGTGAGATATACAGCATGTCACATTCATTATTGTTTTATTTGTTGTAATGTACTTTTATTCTTTTGTAATATGAGCTTCAACAAATCCCTCTTATTGTTCAAAATGAGTCTTCAACTCACATTTGAATGTATAGTGTTGTATTAAATATGATTTGAACTCAACGCCTCTGATATTCCATACATACCGACCTTATACAACTTTATAGATATATACTACATTTTCTTTCCTTATTAATATTTATTAGTAACTCGCTTGCATTATTATTTGCAAGTATCTTCACAGTTCTAAGCCACTCCCCAAAAATGAATGTATACAAATCTACACACAAACTTTACTTTATTAATATACAGGATGCGTAGACAAAATCTGACGCTTCAAAAAACAGCAAATACACGCTTATTTATTAATATTTATTGATAAAATAAAAACAAATATCTTTATTAGGATATAGAGTAGCTATCTATTCAATGTAGCCACCGTCTGCAGCCAAAACCCGCACAATGCGGCTACGAAACCGAGAACAGGCATTTTGGATCTGCGCTGCTTCTATCTCACTGAATTTCTCCTTGATGCTGGTGATGAGAGACTGCTTGGTGTTATGTTATCGGTTGGTCATGTTCTCCACGTAGGACCAGACAAAGTAGTCCAACGGGTTCAAATCTGGTGATGAGGGAGGCCAAGAGGAGAAGGGTACGAACGTAAAATCATTGCTTTTCAGCCATTCTTGCGTCCGCTTAGCTTTGTGGACCAGAGCCGAGTCCTGCTGCCACATCCACGGCCTGTCGCTGACAACAGACTTGTCATGGCTCTCATGAAACGCTGGGGGTCCTCATCAATGATATATCTGACCTTGTGGACGAAGGTGACGTCCCGGACAATCCTGGTGCTCTTCTCCTCCTTCTTCTTCCTGTCAACAACGTCCATCGTGTCTGATGACTCCTCCAGCTGCTTCCTGAGACTTCTGACCGTTCTAACTGGCATTGACAGAAGACCAGAGATATCAGCATTGCTTATTTTCATGTGATCACTAAGCATAATCTGAATACCAGCGCACCAACGATCTCTCTCATTGAACATAATTACTTTTCTTGGGTACTTAAAAAGATGCTATCGCTACAAGTGGTAAATCATAACTGAAGCCTATGATCCGAAAAAAAAAATTTAACAACAAAAACTGATGGATCAGACATCAGCTGATGGAGTAATGCCGTCTTTAAAATATGACATATTTTGTCCACGCACTCTGTAGATAAATCAAATAAAGAATGATATATTTTTTTGGACTTAGAGTAAAAAATATTTTGTAAAAATGTGTAACAATAATCTCTCCATCTTACTAGTGTTCAACATATAAAAAAGTAAAATTAATAAAACTAATTTCCTTAATTATGTTACCAAATTAACATGATTCCTTTTTTTTTTAAGACAACAATTAACTCAATTTGTAGAACTCTACTCATACTAATAGCCAATAGATATGAATGAGCTACACTTTGTTTTGCCGTATACCACTTACAATAATTAGTTTATGTTTGTTTAAAGTAGATTCAAAGTTTTTTGTTGTTGTTCTTTTCATTCTACAGAGAAGAAGCTACAGGGTGGTAGTATTGTTTGTAGTTTTTACATACATACATACATGTAGCAATAGTCCAGTTCATTTTCTAAAAGCAAATAAAGTTATACATAAACTTATAGAAATATTATATTGAAGCCCTAGTTTTTTTTCCCCCTTCGATTGTTCATTCTAAAACAAATATACTATATAAAATGAATTTCCAATTTGTATGTATTTGCTAGTTTGAGGGTTGGCATGCAAATCCTAGACCGGTCTGAGACTGGTATGATTGTTAATGGATTAAACTAGTTCAGACCTTTAAAGAATTTCGGTAAGGACTTGTCTAAGAGAAAAATTAAATCTAAGTCAGTCCGAAAGAAAATTCTGGTAAGGATCGGTCTCCTTTTTTTTGGGGGGGGAGGGAAGAGATTAGCGTCTACGTAAGCCCTTGAGTAGACACAAAAATGGTAACGGTAGACCTTCTATCCAGGTAAGTATTCCTTAATGACAAAGGTTGACCTTGTATTCATGAAAGTATAAAATTCGGTCTGAATAGGTCTAAGAGAAAGATCCGTCTGAATTGTTTTAACAAAAGGTCGGTGTGGATCGATTTTAAGAAAGAAAAAAAAAAAAAGATTCGGCTTTGTCTCATTTTTAATTGTTCTGGACCGAACTTTAAATGATAGCATTTTTCGACCTTTGGAACTGATTTGGACTGAATTTTCTTTGAAAATAGTATAGACCGTCTAACAAAAAAATGTTATTTGAATCTGCCTCATTTAAAATTTGGTTTAGAATAGTTATATTAATGTATGTTTCAATATAGTAAACATCTACCTACAATAACTTCATATGAGTATAAAAATCATATTTTGATAACTCATAAATCAGAACGCAAGGGAGAAAATGGATCCATTAATGGAGACAAAAAAAATGGGCTATATTTTGGAATCAAAACACGATTAGAAAATTTCCTTCTGAACCAAAAGATGGTTCGAAAACATTTCTTGGGACAAAACTGAAAATTAAATTCGGGTTTGAACTGAGTCCCAAAACTAATTAATTTCCCTATGTATATATCAAAAATCAGATAAATGATGAAAGTTGCTTTTAAACATTCATCCAAATACTACAAACTATTTTCAAAATCCCTTTGTTTATTTGGCTTTAAACCTTATTATGTTTACTTTTCTATATATTTGATTAAAACGAAATGTAAAGATATCATGAACTAATTAATTAATTTAAAAGGTAGCCCATGGTTTCTATAAAAGATTAGATTGAATTGAATACATTGAATACGCACTCTTTTTTCGACTTTACTTTCCTTTAAATATTTCAGGTTAAGGGTTTATAAGTTTCTACTTATAAATTTGATTTAATGCAACCGTCAAATAATGTCATAAGGAATTCACCCTCTGTTAGAAAACATCCTTTTTATAACGCAGTAAGTAAATTGGGTTAAAAAGGATCTGCAGAAAAAACCGTATGAAATGACCTGATAAACAGTTGAACAATTATAATAATTACATCATTTAAATATTGCATCATTGTTGAAACTATTTCATTGATTTTGCACTCGTACATACTAATACAAATACTAAAACATGAAGGAAAAATAAATTTTTATCTTGAAATGATATTAACAGCATGAGTTCAACCATACATTATCTATTTTCATAGTAAAAACATTATTTAAAAAAAAAAAAAAAATTCTTTTATGAAATATCTATTACTTTTTTCAAATTTTAACAATTAATTTATCATTCATCAGTTTTGGTGAGATTGAATGTATTATACATATATATATATATATATGTATAACAGCTTTAAGCAAAATAGTTAATTAATTTAATTTCACTAAACCTCGACAAACATTATTATATATTTGAATAAATCCTAAAAAGGTAGGCTAAAAGAAATATGCATGATTTTTATAAATCACGAGCTGTATTATATCCTAGTTGACAAAAAGAGGATTAAAACAACCTTATTTATTAATCATTTTTCTAATGACATACAAAATGCCCCAAAAATACTATAATTCCAAAAAGAACTCATTTTATGATTGTTTTAATTTAAAAATTGTAGACTAGATAGAGATGTAAGCACTAAAACAACAATTATTTTTTTGGCATTTATGTATTATTTTATTAAATGTGCCTGCCCTCAGGGGCATTCACTTTCTCGATCCTGGGCCTACAGCTCTTACAGGGCTTCTCCAAATCTGCAGCCCAGATCCTCGTCTACTACTTCTTGATGGCTGCCTTCAGGCTCTCCACGCTGTTGTGGTGCTTTAAGCAGACCTCCTTCTCAAACTTTTCCTATAAGAAGTAATGCAACAGATTGCAATCGGGAGAGTTGGAGGGTCAGATGAACTATTGGCGGATCTGGGACTTGTAGCAGGGTACAGAGTTCTAATGCCACATCTACGCCTCAGGAACGTTTGCCTGAATCCATGGAAACATAATGGAACCCAAGCAGTCCACGTAAAAAGTAGAATTGACCTTTTCTCCCTTCTGGAAGAAGAATGGTGGGATGATCTTCCCCGTGCTGGTGATGACGCCTAAGACCATGATGGATCTAAAGTTCTTCAACTTGTACAAATAGGGAACATTGTACATGGACGTGGACAGCCATCAGCCATTTTGTGAGTTCTTTTTGTGGTCAAAAATGAATATTTTATCATCTGAGAAAATGATGGACATCTTGAGCCTAGAGAGTAGTCTTGCAATGGACCAACCTGAACTCCTTCTGTTTCTCAGTCACCAGATGATATTATACACAAGACTGCAACCTCTTAGCTGAGACATTCATATGTGATCTCAGTAAAAGGATATCAGTGTTATTATCAATTGAATTTTGTCCGGATTTATCTAAGAAAACTCCTGTATGTTTAAAAATACATAAAGAAAACGGATTGTAACTCTGAGAAATTCTTAGGGAGCCGTCTTCCATATTAATGAATTAAATTTATATAATTAAAACAACCTTTGTCCCTTCATCGATGTTAAATAATTTGGAGTAAAGTTTCTTATTCCATCTAGTTATTGATATTTCTAATAAATCAATGGAACATACATTCTAATTTTGGAAGGTGAAGAGCACTGCATAATGAACTATGCATAAGTATGATTTTCAATAAGTAAACTCCATCTAATGGCTTTAATAAGGATACGTAAATAAACTTTTTTTTTTTTTTAGATATAATTCTGTTAAATATGTTAACTTTGGACAACTTTCACATTGATGACATTTCAGGATTCTATTTCTATGTACTCCGACTAAAATCTTTTGACTAATTATTAATATATTTATAATTTTAGTTAATTTATAGTTCTTGAAAATATGGAAAATAGAGCTTTCAAATTAACTAGGTTTTTATAAGAAAAAGGCGAGTCGAATTTTAACGATTATGACGTTTATTTCTTAAGAAAAAACGTTTTATACAAAAATAGTAGCATAAGGTTATGAAAACATATGAAAAAAAAAAAAAAAAAAGTTTTACATACATGAAAAGAGAAATGGGGAAGGGGGGAATTTAACTTTCTTCTTTGAAAGGTATCCTTCCCGGATAATAAAACTTTTTGGCTATTTTACAAAATATGTACGTACGTATTTAACCATAAATAATATCTTTGAAAGAATATCTTCTTGGATTTTATTTCCAAATGCGTCTTCCTTTTAGGAATTTTCTGGCTTTCATTTTTATAGTTATGTAGGTCAAAGCCAATTAAATCCTATCGATAACTTTCAGTTAATACTTTTATAGAAATAAATTTAACTTATTTAAATATTTGGTTCTGATATTATTGATCAAGTGTTACTTATAATTGATGATTACTATAAAGCAGAGGAAGTTAGACCACAAAAGAGACAAAATAAACTAGACATTTCTTTTAAGGTCAATCGAAAAAGGCAGTTGAATGTATCCCGGAAGGAATTGGATATACATTAGTCCATTAGTCAAAAGTAAGAGCCACGGAAGGTTAAAAAAGTATGCAGGGGTTCAAATACAATTTGAAGCCATCAAAACACAATCAAGCAAAATGAGTGTTTGTCTACGAATAATCGTAAACTTCTGCGAACAAATTATCTAATTAAATATTTTGGAAAATATATTTTCCAAAATATTTAATATTTATCGTTGCAATAAATTAATTATAAATTGTTAGATTTTATATGGTCCAATATAAGTCTCTCAAGTCAAGAAAACTATTTGTAAAATAAGCTATTAATTGAAATTTCATGAAAAATGGCTTCAAAATACAAAATTATTATATATATATTTATTTACTTTAAATTTTGGCCGATAAATAAAAAACCCAATTTAATTTTACTAGACCGAACTTATTTATAAAACGCCAGTCTTACAAGCCTGTTCAGGGGCATATATATTTATATGTATATATACATTTTGAAGGGGGGGGAGGTTATTTTGATTCATTTTTTAATTTAAGATTTTTGCTACACTGCATAATTGATAAAAATGACAGTTTTTACCAAAAAGGAATCGTTTCAACTTTGTTCAAGATTGTTTTCATTATGACCTACCACATTTGGCTTTACACCAAATGATAATTGGATCTACAAATATAAAAATGTAATTGATTGAATAACATAGTATTTAAAAATCCATGAGATGTGGTCAGTTGGCAAACTAGAACTATGGCTCATTGTCCTATGGAACCATGCCAATTCGTGGTATTTTTTGTTGTTGAGTATTTGAGTAAATTTTTAATGGAGTATTGGACAAAGAGACCAAGTAAAACTATGAAGTTATACTCCACAAAATCCACAGACAATAAACAAGGCTACATAGAGCAATTTTCCTTACTTTTCCTTTCCATAGAGTTTTTTTCCTTCCTCAAAAATTGACTCAGACCTATGGAAGGGGGAAAATGCATTAAAAAAAATTCAAATGTAATTAAAGATTCGTGATCAATGCGTTAATTACTACTGTAATTGGATATATAATTTTTTTTTAAATCTACTGTTCACTTGAGCTGCATATTTTTATAAAATCAAAATTTTTCAATGAATTTCATTTTTAGAGAAAGTATAAATGAAATTTGTGAAATATTGTGCCATTCATTTCTACAATAAGTTGAGACTCTGTAGTACATATTTCACATTTATTGATGCCCTTCTTTTTTCATAGAAGAGTCATATATATACGGTACTATCAAATATGAAGTTCCTTCTTGAAGGAAAATACATTTAGCTCTTAGTGATAAAGCAATAAATTACTCATAGAAGCTTGTGAAAGTAACTGTTTGTGACAATGACATTGTAAGGAGTATGAAGCACTTATCCCTGGGGTTTTTTTTTTTTAAAATAAAAGGATGTATGTAGGATTGTAAAGCAGAAGACAACTGAGTAACTTAATAATGTTCATATCATACATATTTTCCCCCACGTTTTAAAGTTTAATAGCCTCCTACTGTTAACATATATGATCTTCCTAAAAAAGGTTACCAAAATCAATCAGTATCTTTATCTGTAATCGTGCTTTAAAAAAATAAAAAATAATAACGTTTTGCTTGACTTTGACCTCTCAAAATTCAATGGCCTCTTATTGTTAGTATATAAGACCTTTCTTCAAAGTTTAAAAAAAATCGACTTGTAACTTTTTAAGTAATACTGTGTACAAACAAACACGCAATCAAACCGAGGTAAAAGTATAACCTCCATTCAACTTCGTTGGCGGATGTAATTAGAACAGGGCCTCTCAACGTTTTGGTACCCGCAATCCCTTTCCTAAAAGGGAATTTCCTAAGGGCCTTTCACTAATGACTT
Source organism: Lepeophtheirus salmonis (assembly GCF_016086655.4). NCBI lineage: Eukaryota > Metazoa > Arthropoda > Copepoda > Siphonostomatoida > Caligidae > Lepeophtheirus > Lepeophtheirus salmonis. The sequence goes on from NC_092584.1 coordinate 18,002,990, forward strand.
ATTAGTAGCAGACTTTGTTTTCCTTATAGCTTCTCTGAATGGATAGGGATCAATTCTATTAATATTTTAATGCTCAACACCTACTTATAGATAGCTAAAGTATAATCAACTTTTGAAATGTAGATTAATTAAATCCACTTTCTATCGCTACAACTTGGAAGGCAGAGCAAAAAACGAAAGACTATATTCTAGCGATACATACAAACGTAAAAAAATATTTGTTTTTACAAATCAGAGTCAACTAATGAATAATAAACACTTGTAAAAATTTGCTGGCGTATATGTAACATTGAAGGCTCTTTACTTGCATCTGATAAATAACTACCATTATGGAACCATTGTTTTAAAATCATATAAGTACAAACGTGATGAAAATCTATGCCGTATGTGTGGGAAATTTATGCCCAAGATTGTCATAAAAATATGATGATATCTGAAGAGACATCATCATATGGGCTAAGAATGACATTTGAGTTTTAAAAGAAGAAAAGAATGAAGAAGTTGTCACCTTTTTTTTAATACTGGATTTAAAAGTAGGTTTTGTTCAACCTATTTAATCAAATTTCTGTGAAATCAAAGGAAAAAGTGTATATTTGATAGTATCGTTTAAACAATCGTTTTATTAAAAAAAATACTATTTTTTATTTATTTTATATTATCATAAAAATAATAACCAAATCAATGAGTTCCTTAAATGATTCAATTCTCTCTTTTATTTTTAGCTCATCAACAAGTATTAAAATATAAAAAAATAACAAACTTAAATGATCAAAAAATGTACAAGAGGGGGAAATGGTGATTTCATGTTAAATAATACAATTAAACGAATATAATTAATTATTTAAAACTTGCATGACAATGAAAACTCTTCCCAAAAAAAATAATTATGAAGAATATAAACACTACTTCTTTTACAAAGTTTCAAGTAATATATTTTTAAGAAATAGTCAAACAACTTATGTATGCTACGTCAGCAGATAGTTGAATCATTGTTCACACAACGATTTCTAACATGTACAAATATTTACTCAGTCATATCGGAATTAATAATGTTGATGTTTTGCAGCTAGTTAATAATTGTATTGCAACTATATTAATCCAAACAGATTAAAACAATATTTTTCTATTGACCATCATAGTTTTGAAACTGTGATACCAACAATCTAGATGGAGAAATATATCGTCCTTCTATTTTGTATTTAAACTGTTATTTGTTAAAAAAAGAAATGAGAAAGTTCATTAAACCCTTGACCAAATATTTAGAAAAAATGGTTCGCAAATTTACAAGTGTATCATGTTTACAAACAGGTTTGAATCATTTCTGATACAAACAATGTGCAAATGAAGGTTCTGTATAGCCGTCTAATGTTAAAAAAACCGAATGAATTTTCTGTTCCTTAGCATTTGTCATTATTATTTAATTTCTAGTTAGTGAACATCCTTTCCTAAATCGATTCAATTTTATTCATAACCTGATTGAACGTTTAAATGTGCTCAAAAATTACGAAGTGTAGCCCTAAGGAATTTTTGCAGTGTTACAATCTTAAGTCCTTGTTGGACTCAGAGCAGAATAGGGGATTGACATCAAGGTATAATTCTAGCACATCCCTGGTATATATCTTTTTCTCCTTGCTCCCTTGCCACAGCTGATCTAATGAAACGTTTTAACCATTATTCTTTTTCTCCTCCTTTGAAACATTCTACTGATTGTCAGGATTACCATGTTGATTGTCAGTTTTTTTAGCAAGGCCCATTCTCCGCTGGATTTTCATCGTTGCTCCCGTTTTTCTACAAGTGTTATATCAATAATACATTAATATACAGGTTATTTTGTTGTCAATTATTAATGTTTCGACCTTTTATGCCCTTAGCAGCGCTCTGAACGTTGATTGATTGAATTAGAATATGCTTTAGTAAAATAATAATTCCATAGTTGGGAAAAATGGGTTAACAACCAGCAAAAAAAAGGCCTTTTTCGGTTTCTTTTCATAGAAGGGTTTCCTGATAAATCTGTTGTTGAGCTCTCATATAGAATTAAAACTTTAATAAGTATTAAAAGAACAATTTTCCGTACATTCAAGTGTATATCGAACTGTTTGAGACTGTCTGAAATATAAAATAACATTTGTCTTGAAATGAAAAAAAAAGTATTATACAACAAAATATAAACGGATCGAATCGGTTCTAATTTCATAAATGATATAAAAGTATAGCATCATTGAATTTGAAACGTAATTATATCAAATGGGGGTAATCAAAGGGTATTTAAAACAATTCACGTATAATTTATATTATTGTATTTATCTTTTATTTGCTTGCAAAAAAATGTATATTTGTACATATTAATATTACAATTAGTGTACCAAGAAAATGGTTAAATACATTTCAAATAAAAATATTATTTCAATACATATATATGTACTAGTGATGTTAAGGAATGCTGATGCGAACCGGTTTGTGAACTACTAATCTGAGAAAAGCAGCAGGTAAATAGCAAACCAATTTTCAAAGGAACCGGTTCGTGAACCCTGTGAATTTGCATTGAGAGGCCAAAAAGAAATTGATGAGTACATCATTCTCAAACAGAAAAAGTGTTCCTTCTGCAACAATATTGATAACTTATTAGAATACTGTTTATTATTGGTAGGGAAGTGATTCCCATAGCTTTTTGTCGTACTTGGTAGTACCTATACAGGGGTTTGCGCAGGGAATTGACTGGAGGGCTGTAGCTCCCATTTCCAAAATTAATGATTTTTGGTTTTCAGTGGAAAATTTTTTGTCATTGGTGCAAAGCAAAAAATTTAAAATCTGTTGATTAGCTATGGATTTTTGAATATTTTTTCCATATTTGATTTTTGATACTTTTTTCCAAAATATTTAGTTTTTCAAATTAAATTTTTTGGAATTTTTTACAAAAATTTATTTTTTGTGAGTAATTATGATTAAAAATTATAACTTTCTGTGAATAGTCTTGGATTTTTGATAACAAATTCAAAAAATAGTAATTTTTTGTAACTGGCTCTGGATTTTTGAAATTTTTTTCGCAGCAAAAATTTAATTTTGTGTGAATAGCAATGAATTTTTGAATTTTTTTTTTCAAAAAAATTACAAAAATATATATATAATCCTGTTGACGCCCATCCTATATATATATTTTTTACCTTAAAAAAATTAAGAATTAATAACAAATTATTTAATTTACAAAGTCTACAAATTGTCAAGTCTTTTTTTTTGCCCTTGTATTGATATGATGTCTGAATCGAAGGAAATTCCTTTTTTGTACAAATTAATGAATAAAAATAAATATTTTCTTTGAAAGTATAATCAATTTCTCATTTTTGATATGTTGTAAACCAATTAAAAGCCACCTTAAAAAACGAATATTTGAAATCTTTTTAAGGTTTATTCATTCAACAAAATATTTTGTATATTTGATGAATTAAGTTAGATTTAATTTTGTTTGTATCGTATAAAATATTTTTTTTTGTATAAAGTATACATTTTGAGCTTCAAAAAGCTAAAATGATGAGTACATAATCGCAATCTCGGGACAAAATAATGATGTTATTTGTCAACCCTCAGAGGCGACCACCCTTGGTGGCTTCATAACTCGCCTATAGCAAAAGGGACGGAATTACCTCATCTTGCCTCTTCTCGCTCTTCGATTCTCGTATAACAATCATAATATTTTTACAGAAAAAAGGACAAGAAAGAGCTGGGTAAACAACAAAATCAGAATAACTACAACTTAGATGCTTATCAACTAATAATCAGAAACCCTTAGAGCAAAAAACCATATAGAACACGAAACTGCAATTTAATTATCCGTTACATCACCATTATTTACAAAAAAAAAAAAAAAAAATAAAAATCGAGAGCATCATATTGCCTGTTGAATGTTTATCTCCATAAAATTTTAGGATATTTGTAAAGCCATACGATAAAAACAATATATTTGTTAATCGAGGTATCTGTGTAATCATTATATATCTGTGTAAATTTGATTCTTTTGATCTAAGCAAAAATCCCACTGTTACAGGTATATTAATATAAAAATGGTAAAAAAATAATTAATGTGTCCTTTTATTTTGATTTGGTTTTCATTGAAAGTAATTATTCAATTATAAATGTATAGAAGCTTATAAAATATGTCCAAAAAAGCAGAAGCAATTTATTGTATCTTTTTAAAATGAATATTTTAATGCTGCCATCGTTATTATTTAATTCTTATAAAAGGACAATCAAGGTATAAAGTAAAAAATAGTGGAATTACTCATTAAAGACGTATTGTAACAATGTGGTTTTGCTTGGGAGTTATAAGTGCAACCCTTGTTGGACTGGGAGTAGAATTGAGGATCAAGATCGGAGTAATTTCTCCCTTTACGTCCATACAATAGAAGAAGTGGGACTGGCGGATATTTCCTTCCTCTTAGGGCTACTTGAAGCTGATCTAATGACACCTCATTATAGCGAAGCATCTTTACTCCTAAACATTCTTTAAACTGTCCGGATTATTATTCTTTTTTTTTTTTTTTTTTTGTATCGAAATTATCTGACAGGAACTGTTTTATAAATCACCGTATTTTTACATTGAACCAGGAAAATATTTTATTATTTGTTCAACGGGTTGTTTTGTTAAAAAAAGTAACCTTTACAACTTCTATAACTTTTCAATTTATTGGCCAATATTAAATCTTATTTTAAATTAAACTTTGTACAAAATGCACTAACCTTTTTATTCAACATATCTTTTTCACCCTCAATAACGACCTCTAATCAGAGTCTGAAAACCGTAGAGTCACAAATGATGAAGTTGTTGTAAAATTATCTGTCAATGACAGATAGTGCCTTGCTTCAAGGTGTTCTTGTGACATGGTCTACAAGCTTTAAACTTGATTTGCGGGCAAAATAAATGGTTCAGAGATATTAAATCTGATTTGTAGAGAGGCCACTTTTTTTTCGGGGAAAAAAGGTTCATTCTGATTAAAGGACAACGGAACAGAGTTTCGACGTTTGGGTAATTTATATCTGGGATAATCTTTATATTCCTGTGATTAGAGACATAACATTGTTTTGCATGGTTGTGAGGATCTGAAATGACTTACTAAAATCTCCATATATAGTTAAGATTTCTTTGGTTCCTCACTGGGTCAAATTTCCGGATCTCTCCATCAGAGAATTTTACTACTCGTTTAAATAACGATTTGAGGTTCGTTAGTCATTCTCAGCATCATCAGAGATAGGTTTCATTCATGGCTTGTTTAAAAAGTGTACTCTCCATACAAGTAAAAGCTTTCTCTACTCCCCTTTTCAATGAAGCATAAGAATGTAAAAGGAGACACATCAAAACATGTAGTACAGGTCTTCAATAAGCTTCATGAATCGATAAAAGGCCTCATGGTTCACATTTAAATTATGTGAAATATTGGTGTGGAAATATTGGGAAATATTAAAATATTAAACTTTTCCCATATTTATAAAATTATAATATATATTTTTAATCAGACCGTTAATACAACTTTCAGACACAATTTTCAGGGTGTATATATATATTTTTTTTTTGTAAGATTTCGTACGTTGAAAAAGATTGCAAATATTTTGAATGCGTCAAAGTTTTTGAAAAACTTCTTTAGTTATATGTATTGTATATTATATAAATTATTTTGTAAATTTGTCAAGCAAGTAATATTATGCTTTCATTTTTGTTTTAGAAAGTTGTATAGGATTTTTTTATATATAAATTTTATGACGGGAATAAATGACATACATCTATTTTTCTTGGTTTTTGTATAATTTTTTAGAGGGACTCACAAATGCCTTTCTACTTGAAAGTACCAACTATTTACATATAACCAACTAAAGTACTTAGAAGGAGTGAAACTTTGAATACGTAGATAATTAAGTCTATATAAATCCATATACTACGAAATAATTTCTTCTTATTGTCAGATGATTCCTGCATTTATAAAAAATTCTGCTGAATTTTTCTGTCGGTCTTTATTTTTTTGGTCCAGTCCTTTCCATTCCAGTCTTATGGGTCCTTAGGACCGTCAGTTTTTGGGACCAGTCCTTGGAACCAGCCCTTAACTGTCTGTCTTTGGAACTTTTCATAAAAATATTGATTGTTTATTGAGTCAAATAAAATATATGAAATGTTTATTATGATTATTGCACATATCTTGCAAAAACTTTATTGTATGATAAAAACAAACATATTATATTGCTACTTGGATATAAAATCTATGTATATTATAAAACAGAATAATTAAAATGAAGAAAACAAACTCATTGACGTCACAAGGGATCGTTTCGACCTTCTTTAAAGGCCAACAAGTTTGACTGGATGGGATCGGACTGGACTTCGGTTCTCGGTCCTAAATAAGGACAACGACAACAATTGCTGACCTATCTACTACATACATTGTATGCCCAAACGGCTCACATAAGTAACACTTTATACTAGGATCAAGCAATCTTTTTTTATTTTCCCTCTTTTGGACCAAATACAAGCGATGTTGTCATGTAAAATAATTAATAATGAATAACAGAATTGAATAAATAAATAATCCTGTAATTGAATCTTTGAAGAAATGCAAATATATTTTCTTAAGTTGATCTATTTAAATTATGTTATCAAAGTAATAACTTAATAAAAGTTATATTAATACCTTAAGACATTAATTACACAGTTCTTTTGATTTAATTCCCTCTTTCATCTCATAACAAACAAACTAAATGGTGTAAAACCATCCATTTCTTATATTTTGAAACTTGCATTTAATGACAATCCTTTATTTAAAATAAGATCTACCTTTCTTGATGACCCCGGCTACACGGACCCATAAACTTTGGGAAGCCCTGGAAACCTAGTGTGGATTCAGCTTTGCCATTATACGAGACTTCTTCAGGACCTCCACAGACGAATGCCACTTGACATAGGCATCATACTCGACCCTCCTACAGAGATATTGCATGGGTTCAGGTCCAACCTGTTTGCAGGTTAAAAAGTGAGGACATTTTGTGGCTTAGACATCCTACATTTTCTGGGTTGTGAACTGGTCTGCAATCTTGTAAGAAGATGTAATTTTATTTATTGGGATACACCATCAATTCAAGGAATATAGATTGATAATACAGAACAAGTGTAATTACATTGCTCTATATGCACAAGGTAAACCCCCCCGCCTTCCAAAACTATTTCTTATAAAAAGCTTTAACTATTGCGGGTTATACTGCATCTGAGATTTCAAAGCTAATTGGAGTGGCCGAGAAGACTGTTGGTACTCTAAGCTTCAAGCTCCTGCATAAACAGTCAAAATAGCACAACCAATCTGAGCTAAAGATATCAAATACTATAGGAAGTAAATGTGGACAGCATTTAGCCCAGATGCTAATTCTATTGATTCTTCTTTCTTCCCCCATGTTGAGATGAAGACATGTCAAGAACGTTCTACAAGTGTGGATCATTTTTTTTTTTTTTTTGTAATAAAATATAATAATAAATATGAATCACTCAAAAATAATAAAGTTAACTTTAGTTTACACCCGGTCCATATGTTTCTTATTTGGTATTGTTCTAAAAACTTACTTCGAATACAAATTATTATTAAGGAGTGACAACTGAACAAGGGTACTCTGCTTTCATTACTAAATAAGTAATAAATGTAGTCCAACAGCTGGGAAAAGGGACATGATTGCTAGACTACCAAATTCTTTAAGGCCTCCTTCTTTTTTTGGAAGACAGTATGAGAAATGCAGTAAAGATTCTATCATAGCTACATTTGAAAATGTGTGACGTAGTTCTTTTGTCTTTGCTCGATCTTTCTAAGTTAGCTAATTTATAGATAAGTGCTCTCAATGTTGATCTCATATAATTTCTTAATCAGCATTAAGCATAATTAATGTTCCTAAACCGTAAATAGTTTTATAAAATTAATGACATAATTGGTTAAATGGATCCCTTTTCTTTCTTTATTTGAAGAAAAGGTTTAGATATACTTTACATATCACATTGTGTCTAAAAAAAATCCACAACAAAATGAAAATCAATCCATGTTTCTTTATGTATGTGTCGAAGTTGATTATTTCTTTTCGTTTGAAATTGACATCCATTAAAAGTATATTATTGTACATATAATATAAAACCATTTTTGAACCAAATCTTTATATATATTGATTTTGAGTGGAAATTTAGTTGTTAATATTTCAATGTTGATTCATTGAAGGCAGGAAAACACAACTTTTTGCTCTTTTATGTTATTATTTCCTTGTAATAATAACAAAAAAAGAAGGATAAAATTGCAATATTAGTAAAATATACAATTCTTTGATAAATGAATTAGATAAAAAGTGAGAAAAACTTTAAAAAAAATTGTATTCAGAATTTTTTTCCCATAAATGTTTCGGAGGAAGAAAGTTTTCTTATATCCTAGAGTGGACTAACACCATTATGTTTTTAAGTGGACTGAACTAATTTTGTCTTGTTTAGAAGTTCAGTCTAAAATAAAAAAAAAGTGGTGAGGATCAATCTCATTAAAAAGTGGTTTACCATTTAAAAAGGATTTTTTTTTTGGTCCAAGGTCTGAGTTCACTCACTGTCTGTACCTAAATATCAGACCAAACTGTTCTAGAAAAAACACTTAAAAAGTTAAAACTTAACGCAAACAATCATTAGGACTTGTACCAAGTTTCAACTCTAACTGTTACCTATTTCAATATGACTGTCTTCAAGATCACGTTACATACTATTTATATTTACCAAAAGTCTTAAAAAGTCAATTAAATGAAATTTTGACTACTTTTTAGAGTTGCATAAGATATAAAATTTTAAATAATTTATGTAGTTAATAAAATTTTACATTGTGTACCAAAATCACACAGTACAAGCCTTATTTAAATCTTTTAAAATTTGACTGTACTTTATTCTTGGATTATCTCTCTTTTATGTAGACAGATTTTTTGTTCTATATGATTATACAAAATCAGATATTCTTAATGAACCCTTTTTTTAATAACAATTCTGCCACCCTACTCAAGCTTTTGCGTATCACAGTTTGAGAACCACTAGCGTAGCCCATCCATCTCCATTATAATTAAAAACTATGAAGCATATCAAAATGATATAACTGCATGCTGTCAAATTCTTATTTTTTGTTTAAGAATAAAAAAATATATTAATGTGTTGCATTTTCTTGAAATTTATACAAAATTTATCATATGTTTGTTTCTTTTTCTTCAAAAGTTTATTTAAAGAAACATTTATTTTTAAAAGATAATTGTGCTAAAAGTTGTGGTTTAATAGCTAATACAATATATATCTTCTATGAAAAGAACAATATATTTTGATATATTATTATCAAAGCTTTTAATAGTAACTAATATTACTACTACATATGTTAATAAAGAGTAAAGAGGGTCATCTTAGCTTGAATTGAATGAATGAACCCTCATATATATTAGTCCTGGGACAGTACACTACAACCATGGTAAGGTAAAAACTGTTCCCTACAATATTTTTTAAAGTGTTTAAAAAAAAAAAAAATTAATGCATTTTTTCAAATTTTTTTCCATTTTATTCTTATATAATTTTTTTATGAAGAAATAAACTTAAATTCTCTAAAGAAACAAAGCTTGAAATAAAATATACACAGATTCTATAATACTATTATTATTATTTTATTTTATTTTGAAAAAAGATGAGCTTAAATAAACATTATCTTATTATACATTCTATCTCTTTAGGTGTTAGAAGAACCTACATAAAAAATGTGATTGCTTAGAACATCACGTAAGTACGCTACGGAACTCGTAACATTTCAATTGAGGTTTAGTGATACAAATGAAGTCGACTCTGAGTTTGTTTGATTTTTTCTTCCGAATGAGAAAATTGAATCACCAATGAAGCTGTTAGACGGATACCATTTTAAATGTATGACGACTACCTATAAACCCAAGAACTCTAGAATGAATCAACACAACTCATGTCCCTATGGCAAGAACATGAATGGTTATTTTTGCAACTTAAATCTTGGTAAGCGATGATTTTAGAAATTAATTTTTAAGTGACTAAAGGAAACAAACTTTCTATCAGTAACAAACATTTCCTAAGTTGAAAAATGGGACTCTGTCTATGTTAAGCGGTATTTGAAAAATAGCCTGACGGAATAAATAAGGTCAAAGGGGGAAAAAAATACTGAGGAAATTTGCGTTGTCGGACATTTGACAATGGTAAATAAACATAAACACGTTACAAAGAATGTCACCATTGAAGATATGACTAAGCTAGATAATATTTTTTACAGATTTTAGTTCAAATTAATGTTTTCTACTTTGAATTTTTATTCATAATTATACAATATTTGTCAAAAAAGCTACAATACATATCTATTGAATTAAAGTGTTTCTATGAGAAATATTACATATATTTACTCATAGTCTAAACACTAACTGAAAAATAGCTTTTTTTAAATTAAATTAACTTCCCTTCCATGAAAACTACTTGGATAACGTACAAAATATGAAATTTTTGTCACAAGACTTCTTATCTCTTCAATCATGGTTTTGGTTAGTAAATCTACGTATTATAAATTAAACAAGAAAATAAATTATAAAATATTCAAATATGAATACGAAAAATAATTAATAATTGAAAGGTTTAAAATAAATGTCAAAGCATAAACGATTTCATTTATGAAAAAAAATATAATGGTTAGAGTTGTAAAAGTCTAGCCTGTCGTTATATAAAAAATAGAAACCGAAAAGGAGCATGGTAACCCTTACAATTTGAATAATGTTAGAGAGAAAAACAGCTTGGCTATGATTACATTTCATTAGATTAACTGGAACGGCTATTAGAGAAAATATGTCAACACGTATCAAGCCAGGCTGGAATTACATCTTTTTTGATCCAATTATACTCTGAATTAACAAGGACTTACATTCATAATCCCTTAACAGCTCCGCCGTGTTCATTTACATACACACTCGTGATGACTTTATACTATGATCTTCTCTCCTAGGGAATGACAATTAATGAGGATAGCTAATTAAAATAAAACTATACTTTTGTACAATAACACAGCTTGGCCCCTAAAAAGTGCCTAGGATTTACAACCATATACATAATGGTTAATTTATTTTTTAGGAGATATCGTGGATCGAACCTATTCACATTTAGTTTAAGCTATATATTTATACCTTGCACATACAAAACTGAACCACCTCGCTTCAAATTGATGTTCCCTCCTCAAGAATAATGAATACAGCTTCTTATAATTTACAAAAACAAAAACAAAACAACAAAGCAATGTTCAGATTGTAAACTACGGGTGGGAACCACCGCAGGTCGAACTTACTAACAAAATATATATTTATTTCCAGTGCGTTGTCAAGCAAGTTACAGTGCACTACTTTGATAAAAGGAAAATAATGACAGCCTTAAAAAGGCTCAAGCTGCAACTCCAAAAAATATGGCACTCGGTTCAAGTCATATTTGTTACAGTTCGATGGATGCCTATAAAAAATTTCTTCATATGTACATATGAAGATAAATAAAACAACACCCCGGTATACGAAACGCATAAAAATAAGTGCAGGTCAAAATGTTTTCTACAATTTAATAACGTTCAATAAAAATGTACGTACCCATAAAAAAAATGATGCAATGATTTATGCTCAATTTAGGCTGTATACATATTAAAATAATCATGCAATTTCATGTGCCTAAGGTGCCATGAATATTTATCCTCATCGCTCATTTATCATTCTTACATCTATGTAAACTTATAATTTTTACATAAGATATAGATCATATATTGTGATTAAATATATTTATAGAGCTGCATAAAATATAATATGGCCTGCCGGCTTGTAAAAAATAAAAGAAACCGAAAAAGGAGATTGTAACTCTGGCAATTGGACCAATGATAAGAAAATGAGCTACTTTGTTGCCATAATGTTTTGCTACCCGAATATTACTATTGATCACAGTATAATGTAAATATTGAATATTTCATGAACGTTTTTATGCTGACAATTTGAAGAATGTGTGGGAACAGAATAGCTAAGCTACCAAAATGTTATATTAGATTACATAAAATCAGCTTTGAGAGAAAAGAAAGAACAAACGTATTCTACTCCGTATTTTACAAAAACAGAGACAATAATTACTCCGATATTGATCCTTCATTTTACTCCCAGTCTAACTAAAAATGACATTTATAACTCATCAACATTATCGTCTTTTCAACAACATTATTATTCGACATTATCAATAATTATTCTATCTTCTATCTGTATACACACTTATGATTACTTTACACTAAGCAGTTCTCTATTCCATAATTAAATAATTAAAAACACTATTCCGATTACCAACTACAAATAACTTGACTTGAGAGTAAATATTTAAAACTTTAGATACTAAATTAAGAGAACTTATGATCATAGAATAATAGAGATATTAATTATGTCATAGATAGTTGTCATATTTTTTTACTGCACTTGTAAAAAATATGACCTGCCGGCGTGTTAAATAAGAAACCGAAAAATGACATAGTAATCCTAGCATTTGGAAGAACGTTAAAAACTTAGGTATGATGCCTTTTTATTAGAATAGTGTCAAGTAATAGCTGTAAGTGGAAGGATAATATTATAAATCCTACTCCGTGTCTATCAAGAACATATGTAGAAATTACCCTGATGTCGACCCAACAACAATATAAGTCCCCAAAAAGTTTGGCCACGTGTTAACATCATATTCTGTACAACTATATATATTTCATATATGTAAAGAAAATTAGGAAAAGTGGACAGTCATTTAATAGTATCAATTCGAGAATTTATCATCATAAAAAAATTATGTACCATAATAATTAGTTTTTTTGATTTTCGATGATTACTCTAACTATAAAAAATTGTCGTTACTAATGTCGACAATTTGACGGGAATGTAACGAACTTGACCAAAATATTATTCAAAAACTCGACTAAAACGATCTAATTGACCTCAATTTTTTCTCCTTTGTTAATTTTATTAAAAAAATATTTTTAGGTTTCATAATATGCTGTTGTATGTCTTGGATTCCAAAACTATGGCACGTGGGCATAATATACCCTAAATGTGTTCAATTCAGACCATGGCAGCTAAAGAAGTATAATAATATCTTTAATCAGAAAATCTTAAGGCAGGAAAATAAAAGAGTTTCGGCCCTGAGAAATTCCCAAAAAAATCAATCGTATCCCAAATGCTTGAAAGTTTAAATATTTTTGCTGTAGACGATGCTTTAAAAAGTGATTGGTTGAAATATTTTGTAAGATTACCTACATTACGTGATAAATAATTGACTACCTTATTGAGAGAGTCAAACTGACATAATTGCTATTCTTAGATTTTACCAGTTATATGAAAGCATATTTCTGTTTGCCTGATCCCTTAACTCTATTCTCAAAATTTCAAACTTGACTAAACATACTATATATATAATTAATCGAATTACACCAAATCCATAGCTGTAACTCCAATTAGACCAAACTTGATAGTTATAACTCGAATGCAATGCTTATAATAATATATTTAAAAAAAAACCTCAATTAGTAATTATACTAAAAATATGTGGGAAATATGAAAACTCATATTAGATATATAAAAAAGTTAAATATTATATTTATAGATAAATAGCGAAGCAAGAGACAATAAGAAATCCGTTTTTGTTAAATATTGGCTAACAAAATAGGGTGTTGTGTTAATGCACTTTTTGTTTGATGTACTAAAACCATGGTGGGTATGAAAAGATCTCTCACGGCTGATCGGAGCTAGACTAATCAAACATTACGACAGCTGAGCTGCTCTCCTCCTAAAAAAATTTCAAATTGGTGACTGACGATTTTTTCACATAACGTTGCGTTACATTTTTTACAGGTTTATTTACAACAGAAGACATTCAGAGGATACTTTTTGAAATTTTGAAAATATTGAATATAAGAAATTATATAGCCTCAAAATTTGGAGCACAATTACACACTTGAGTCTAACAGCTTTTAAGCTGATATGCTGTTGAGTATTCAATAAGTTGGATAATTTTTTTGCAGTTTTGATTTAATTTTTTTTTGAGCATATTGCTATGAAATATGTCACTTTCGATCAAATGCTCATTGGATCACATTTTTTCTCTGGTAATGTTTTATGGATGAAAAGATTATTTAAACAAATTGAAGGAGGACTTACATATAAAGAGTGGCCCAGAAAACTTTTTCTTTTTGATATTGCTATAAAAAAAGGCGAATTGATATTTTTCAATAGTTTTTTATTTATTTAAAAGCCTCAACATTTCGGTTAATAATGAAACACCACTTTATTCATATGGCCGCTTGGGGAGCCTTACAGTAGCTCATTCTGTCGACCCAAGTTTTCAATACATTTCCGATTGTGTGTGCTTCAATAGCTGCAATGGCGACTCCAATTTTGTGTTCAAATCGTCAATCGTCTCTGGATGGTTACTGTAACATTTATCCTTGGCGGTTCCCCACAAAAAATAGTCCAACGGAGTAAAATCGCAGCTACGGGGTGGCCAGTTGACGTTGCCGTTTTGGCTTATGATGTGATTGTCGAAGACAGTGCGCAAAAGATCCACAGTAACGTTGGCTGTGTGACACGTAGCGCCATCTTGTTGGAACTAAATGTCGTCGGTGTCTTCATTTTCCATTTTGGGAAACAAAAATCTTCTAACATTGTCCAATAGTGCTCACCATTGACCGTAACAGCAGCTCCTTACTTGTTTTTTCGCTTTCGGCAACAGCAGCAATGTTTTCGATTGAGCGCACTGTACGAACACGGGAACGCGTTGTTTTATCCATTAACGAACCAGTTTCGCGCACACACTTCACAAATTTATCCACAAACTGCCTGGAAGGCGCTTTATTTTGTCCGACGTAATTTTCTTGCGGTTTCGGTTGAAGACTCTCCATTTTGGAAGTAAGTTTTCAGTATTTCCCAATTTTCTTCGAGCGTAAACTTAATCATTTTGTAAACGGGAGACCTTTTACAAAATATTAGACAGAATGAAAATATTACTAAAGCTGTCAGACGTCAAAAAAGTGGTACTTCAAAATGCAACAGCTAGATGGGCTACCCGTTATAACCTGTGATACTAATCGATAGCATTTTTTAGCTCACCTGTTTTTTTTTAAAAGAGTGAATTTTCTTTTGATAAGCGGTTATTATTGTTATTAAACTCCTGAGTATTGGAAATCATTTTCTACTATATACAAGATACGAGCAACTTTCAGTTTCCTCTTTACTAAATATGACTCCTCAAGAAACCTTCAGTGTAACAATACTCGTGTTAAATATATATAATTAAGAGTGATCTTTTCACGAACTAACCCTCTATGGGTAAACATCCTTTTTTATAATGTGGTTGATGAATTTTGTAAACAACAAGACGAAAAAATAAAACTTATTTAATTAAACAATAAACCGTTCAACGATTATATTCGTTATGTCATGTTCGTAACTATTCCATCTATTCTTTTCTTGAAAATATCAAATAATATGCTCAAAATACTTTTTGCAAGGCCACACTTACGTTGTTTAGATTATTTACAAAAAAAATTATGCTTTCTGGATATCTGCGTTTCATACAAGATATATTTGATTTTCCAGTTAGTAAAAACATAAAACTTTTATTTATGATAAAAATTTCTATGAAATATTCATAACTTAATCCAAATTTTTGGAATCAATTTAGTACCTTTCAATTTTTGATGAGGCTCCTTGTATTTTATAAGATGATAACTAACATTTTATTGTTTTTGTAACTCCCGTTGTACGACTCGGTTCTCACATTGCGACAAAGAAAAATCCAAGAAATAAAGAGGTAAAACAAAGGAACAGCTGTTAAGCAAGTTCTGTTATTCACTAAACTTTGAATATAAATTGCTGAATATGCGAATAAATCTCAAACAAAACATTATACAGATAAATAAAGAATTAAAAATACGTATATTTAATGTTGTAAGACAAAACTCAAAAGTATTAACAATGAAATGTAGATTCAAAGGAGTAAGATCACATATTTTTTGTTAATCTTGGAGTGGTACTTATAGTATCCACAAGATAATATTTATATCAATGTATAACTATGAATATATTTATATATCTTTCAAAATACTTAAGTATTTTGGTAGATGTTCCAATATTAATTATTTGCACATACCTATAAAAATATTTAAAAAAAACTATTATCCTAGAGAATCAAACTATTGTTTTTTCTCGAATCAATAATAATATTATTATTTAAATAGTTAAATATGCATATATGTGTATCTTTCTAGCATTTAAAAAAAACTAAAATATTGACAATTCAAAGACCTTGTTTCATGCTTTCTTTTTGATTTTGATTAAAGTGAAAAAAGTTAATAAATTTACAATACACAAATACATTAAAGTACCAACCTTTTCATATATTTTTTTTAATTAAAAAACTTTTGTTAAATGAACACATGTCTGAGTCTCTAAAATATAAATATATATAAAATCGCTTCTTTATTACTTTTGATACAATGTAAATATGAAACTGAAGAGTTGTTTACATATACCAATGAGAAGTCAGGTGTATGTATAAAGACCAAATAATCTTGAGAGTATTTTGTGGAGGATCATTCGCATAAGATAAATATGCAAGGAATACCTGAAGATACAAGAAAAACTTATTAGGGTACAGCAAAGGGGTGAACGAGGATCACTTGACCTAATATTTTTTTGTACACTAATATTACTCCATAAAACAGTACGAAACCTTTATGAATTTAGCCTTATAACTGAATCGCACAAGATAAATTCGTCGACGGGAAGAGAAAGTTGCATACGGCAAAAGAAAAAATGTCTAAATATAGTGGGGTCATTTGTGGTGTCATAAAACGAGATATCAATAAGACCTTGTTTCTAATAAAATTAGTTATGCAGTAGTGAGCTCGTCAAATTTGTAACCCTTGAATTAATCAGACCAGAACAAGGATGAACGATAGAGAGTGAAGCTCAAGAAAAACATTCACTGTTGACTATATCTAAAAACTCACATAAAATATATCCCTTTTAACCAAAAATAATTCAAGGAGATCCATATAACGTTTCTAATTCGAGAACTTTGTCAAAAAAAGTTTTAATAATGAATCCTTGGATGCAGTTTGACATTCCTCTTCAAATGTACTCCCAAATGCTTTTGAGGGAACCAACAAAATACTTTGTGTGACCTCTAAAGTCATTGTTCTACTATAAGCGTGGATCTCTATGGCATTCTTTAAGAATGTTTACCAGGTTCTCAAAAATAGCAATGGTTGTATGAGATTGATAAATACACTGAGTACATTTGTCAGCCAACCTGCACATGGATGCTGTTGGATTTTCCTTGATCTTGGCCTCTAGGACTTGATAAATGTTTCATCTTGCTTCAAACCATTTCCTCTACTTTCTGCCTTCGTTTTGACTCCTTTTTCCATTCTCCTTGGCCACCTTGATGTTCCGGACTATCCTCACAGTCACGTTGACATTGTCTGAAATTCTTTTTGGATCAATATCACGTCGAGAAGGTCCGAACCCCTTTGCCTTTTTGATTCCTGTTCACTCATTTTTTGTCTAATTTGGATCAAATCAAAACAATGCACAAGAAAACCAACACAAGTATTGGGATATTGGTAGAAATTTCACCTGACACCTTAATTAGTGTAAAAAAATATAAAAATAATAATGAATAAGAAAGTTTCCCTCTCGTACTCTGTATAACAATTTGAAGAAATCACAATTTATCTGCAAAACCCTGTATGGTATAATTGCGGCCATTTTTATTATATAGGTAATTGTCTTAAGGGTAAATTTCCGATGGGGAATCTTTCGAGAGCAATGTTTTTCATATGAAAAAATATATTGTTCTACAAATTGATTTATGATACGCTTTATTTCCTTATAACAATTCCACACTTCATAAGAAGAATGTATCATTAATTAAGATCCTTATTTTTTTCTCCCCTAAGAACTAAAGTAAATATCAATGTCGAAATAACAATACGTAATAATATTTACAAAGAATATTCTGGAAGAATGATAATGCTGACTATTTCCTCATTCTTTCATTATACCTATTACCTTTAACAAAGCAATCTATGATAATAATCTATCAACAATTACATACATCTATGTTATTTAGAACGAAAAAAGAATATCCCCCTTACAAAAATCTTTTTTCATACACTTTAGAAATTTTTTACTTTTTTGCCTTTTTGTATGTATTTACGTTATGCCCATATTTTTTTTAATTGAATAAATAGCAATTTCATGACAGAGTTACAAAATACTAAGGTTGTGTCGTCAGAACTAGAAATGATAAAAAATAGGAGAAATAAAGTTGAGTTACGTCATCAATGTCAAAACTATATCAGTTTTAAGACTAATATGTTTGACTAAACTGGACCGGACCAAGACTGAAGTAGACGGGACCGCAGTCTTCAGTCCTAAATCAGAAGGAACACAACACGAAATTGTTAATAGTGGAACGCAGTAAAAGAAGAATAAACGTAGTTGAGTGTCGTCATCAATAACATAACTTTTATTTATAGTTTTTATCGACGAGAATTTTGTTTAGCGAATTTGAAGCTATAAAGATGTTTGGTTTTAAAGACAAATATTTCCATGATTACATCAAAGAGCACTGTATACAGGTCACCCTGTACACACACACATTCGATACTATATGCATAAACCTACATGTCATTCATGCAACTACATTGTTATTTTTTAGATCAAAATATGCTTAGGATATACATACATCATGGACTACTATATATGTCGTATATATACCTAGTGACTCTTTTTCATATTTTCAGATAGAAAAAAATACTACAAACTTTGCTTGATATTAATATATATGTGTGGCGATCAAATAAAAAAAGCTGGGATACTTTTTCTTTATATTGCGAAAGTATAATAAATGTATCTGTTGAGATGAGTACTTTAATTTATATTAATTCAAAAAAGTGATAGAGTCCTTAGGAGCCCCGGTTTTTAAGGTTAACTGAACCTTATAAAAATCGGTTATTTTGTAACTCTGATCATAAAAGATACTGAGACGTCATGACGTGAAAATTATTTCTAAAAAAGAGTGTATAAGTATTCACGTTGCGAGTTGGTAATGAACAAGCCGCATCAACTGAAATTGATAATATGAAAATTTCGCTGTAAAGTTCAAATACCGCAGGATCAAATTGACTGAACTTGTATATAATATGCTCATGTAAAAATTTAAACAAATATCAATCATATTAAAAACTTGTTGGACAGTTTTTTAGTGGTTTAATATTGTATTTGACTCTCTATAAATCCTTTTCAGTTTTACATTGGAGTAATAAACTTATCATACGTTTTTCTCAGTTTCATTAAATAAATAAAAACAGAACTTGCTTTTATGTTATCGCCAAACCAGATGTTATCTGTGTTTCAAAATGGTAAACATCCGAACAATGACATCATATTAAGTCCAATATGTTGCATAAATCATTTATATGTAGGTAGAGAAGGAAGTAAATCGGTCCACAGATTGAGAACGAAAAAATGGGACCATGAGATGAAAGTGATTAAATTTCTGTCTACGGTCATACATCCGTTTTTGGAACGAAATATAAGATCGAATCAGTGTATAAAAAGCACTTAGAACCTAAACGTAAAAATATTTGGTTGTGGACCGATAAGTATATAACCAATACACTGTCTCGGTAGTCTCACTTTCATCAAATATGTCTGTAGAATCCAGGTTAAGTTTCTTAATGAATAAAATATGAATTTTATAAGAGGGAGGCGGAAGGCTTTTGGCATGAAGTGTACCTTAAATCCGAATTTATATTTAAATCTGCTAAAGAAAGGAAGTGGAACGAAATACTTATATACCCGCGTCATTGAAAGGAAGTAATAGAATCTGATGACAACATCAAAGTACATATTTGTAAGTATGAAGAATAATATAGAAAACAATAACAGGAAGTTGATATATAAATTTATATAGAAGCCCTGATATTTGAAAGTATAAGAAAATTCATTAAATTATGAAAGTAGAATATATATTTATATATATATACAAAGATGGAGACAATTTATACTTAAGATGGTTTCATATTTCATAAACATATTTCCGTGAATTATGATACTGTATTCAAATTTCTGAGATGAGATGAGATACTCAAGAATCTTGTTCATAATTATGAACATTCATTTGTTTTATAAAACTCTATTTGCCCAAGATAGGGTCTTTCAGATACAATTTAACCCCTTCTAATTATTTATTTAATTGTGTAGACAAAGTTTTGCGGCGTTCATAGAAATTGGTGACAACTTATCGAATAATACAAACGTAATTTAAAATCCATTTTGAGAATAAATATTTGGACGTAGATATGGAAATTTTTCTTCTTCTCTAAACTAAGATTGCAAATTCCACAAAAAGCGACTTTACAGACTAATAGCTTAGTTTTTAACCAAAGTTGTAAAACTTTTGTCTCTAGCTTGATGTAAATAAAAATTACAAGCCGATGCTAAAACAATTGTAAATTCACTGAAATTAAGAAAAGAGAGGAACAAAGCAGGGTATAAGCTCAGAGATATTGCAGGGAGGCTCAGCCCGTATGTGAAGACCGTGTATAAAGTTAGAGACATTTTTCAATAGGGGGACAATTGATCAAAATGGATCAAAGAGACCAAAAGTAACAGCCAAGATCGTGGGGCCATGCAAACAGCAATTGAATGGTCAATTTTTGTAAAGTTAGATAAACAATAAATATATAAACAACTTCATATTAGTGTTAATAAAAGGTTCTTCACCCAGAACAGCATCTTGAGCAACAAGTTAGTTTCCTTTAAAAAAAAAAACATTTTCAGAATTTCCACGCACCCAGTGGCTATTATATTATGGTATACAGTGGCATTAAAATCCCGTTTTTTGGAGGGGGTCTTAAAAGTCTGTAAAAGGTCTGTCAAAGGTCTGTAAAAGTTTATAAATCCCTCCAATTTTTTTATAATAGCTTATATATATATATTTTTATTCTGTTTTTTGTGTTATCATACATAAAATCCAAAATGGCCGAACCGAAGAATCTGAAATTTAGCAAGCAGATGTATAAAATAACCAAGTATGTTGTTATGATATTATTTGGGCCTTTGAGTTCATAAAAAGCCTGTTTTTGACGGAAATAAAATATTATTTTCCTTCTCTCGTTCTATACCTCTCACTGTCTTTTCCAATTTCTCTTATCCCTCGGTGTCTTTCTACATCCCTCGCTTTGTCTCTTTTTTTCTATCTTCATTCGTTGTTTCTATTGAAATGTGCAATTTTTGAATATAAATAGATATACCTTATCCAAATTATATCCAAGTAATTGAGCAAAAACTATTTAAACTACTTCCAATATCCCCTAACTTACTTATCCCATAAAAAAAAAATGTATTATAGCTATCAAAGAAATATTAAAATTTCAAGAAATCATACTGATAGATAAGAAATGCCTTTGTAATGTGAAAATAATGAACATTCTTGCTGTACGTATATGTAACCTTGCATTTTCTATTAAAGTACTTAAAAGAAAAATTACAAAAGCACCTAGATAAATAAAAAATGCGTAGTAATATTTTGGTTATAAAGTCAGAGATCATGATTTGTCATATTTTTATGAGCTTGTAGAATTAAGGGTAAAGCTTTAAACATGTGCATATTTTATTAAATATTTTTTGTCTCATAAAGTCTTATAGAACTAACAAAAATATTCACCGTGAATTATTTAGTAGACATCTAACATAAAATATCAACTTGAACAGTACTCTTTCAGAGCGTGGTGCAGCTCTAGAGTTAATTAAAAAATAATTATTAAGTATTGATTTTTTTTTTTAAATAAAGAAACAATGGAATAGATCCTACCGCGTAGCATTTTTTATGAATTTTATTTAATTTAATTATTACTAGTATATTTCTAAAAATTGCGTTTAATGCAAGGGTATTTCATATTAAATAAATGGGAATGATGATTATTATAGAATATTAAAATAAAATTATTTCATTTTTATAGCGATTACAGACCTTAACGTCATACTATTGCTTGAGGGCAATATTTCCTAATTATTATTTTCTAGATAGAAAATTAGTTTTTTTTTTGGGGGAGGGATTATGTTTATTATAATTAAAACATTAAAAAAAAATGAAAGATAATATTTTTGCATTTCACCTATTTTTAATACATGATATAATTGGTTAAGGGTTTATTGGGAATTATGAGTGTAAATCCTTATTTGACTCAGAGTAGAATTGAGGATTGACAACCAAATATATATTTGTGATTATTTTCTTCCTCGTTGTAGATGTTTGTAGATCAATCTAATGGAAGATTATGACAGCTTCGCTCCTTTTCTTTAAAAGATTCCTCAAATTTTCAAGTTAACTCCATTAATTTGTGTGCTTTTTTTAACGCATCGAAAATCATTGCCACTTTTTTACAACCCTAATAATAAATTATTATTTGCACTTCTGTTAATGAGAAAAAAAGTGAATGAAATATTTATAAGTATGTAACTTGAACTACGAAATTGGCTTTTTAAGAGCTCTTATTTCCCATGATGAATAAATACACCAACGTAAAATTTGATCCTTATAATATTTTCTTGTAGTACTCCAGCTAAAAATATATAAAACTTATTTTATTCCTTATTAAAAGTTAATTGATATTTTGATTATAAATATGCCACTTTACAAAGTCTTGTTATTGAGGGAAAAAACTTTTTTTATAATGAACTCAAATCATATGAATATGTAAATCCTTTTTAAAAATATTTCATTTACGTATATTTTTGAAACTGAGAGTATGTATTTCAAAAGTATTAGCAGTTCCTTCCTTTGGCATAGCAATTGGGTATTATGGGCAATAAAGATAATTGTTTAGAGAAGAGATTAAACAGCTTTTAAATGAATAAATTTGTATATGATTTACATTTATTTATCAAATATGAGAGTAATGGAAAATCGCCTTCTCGTGTCGAACAAAAAAGGATTACCAATACTAAATACTACATTATCCGTTAACAGTAATATACTTTTTGAAGGTCTTCTTTAAATATATATATATATGTAAATGTTTCATACAAATCATTCGATAATCAAGTTAGAAAAAGCGAATACATAGCAATTTTCATCCATAGTATGGATAGTGGTATGTCCAATTATTGAACCATTCAAAAGCTTACAAAATAGTACATAATCATTAGGCTGTCCCAAGCCATACTAAAGAGGAAATAAGTATCTGATCCATTTCTTAATTTGGCCAATGACAATGATTTTCAATGAGACAGATTTTCGGAGACTGTGTAAGTTTTGGCTCATTGTCGTTCAAGTTGAAACATTAGAGAATCCGTTTTCTTTACCCAGCCCTGAGGGAAGTCGGTTATTTTCGTATATTTATAATGAAATATAAATATTATAATTTTGCCACTTTATAAAACAGCAGAAATACTTTAATTTTTATTTCAGTGATAATTGTTTTTGTCAAAACGATCTAACATTGAATTAAAATAATTAAAAAAAAAAAAGCATGATTACAAAACCGTTTATTTTTGTATTTTTCTACTAATAAAGTGACAATTTTTATTTACTAAAGTCGCCTAGTTGTAGCGTTATTCTTTTGAAAAAATATTTTTTTTTGTTTGTAGAAGATTTTTCAACTACGTATACCCCTGTATATTGAAAAGTTTGACTTATTAAGCATGAACTAACTCTACCTATGTTATAATAACTAGTATTGATCGTACTATAACGAGTAGTCTCATATTTGGGAATATTGACTGACTAACAACTGATTTTCGGCTTTTATTCTTTTTTTCTTTTTAGGTAAAAAGTTGAGACCAGTATTGTGCTAGCGAAAACTAATATTTTTTGACTAAATCCGGTACTAAAGTTAGAAAAGGTGTTTTGATATTGTTTCGAATAGGAATATAAAGTAAAAATGTTCTTAAGTACAACTATCATTCATTTACAATGTACAAGGTATTTTTTGCAACTACAAAAAAGTACATTAGTTTTGATTATTGAATAATAATTGTTTACAGTTGGGATGAAATGGTTAACTACTTTTTAATTTAACTCTTCGTAAAAATAACTGTTTTAAAAGACTAAACAGGTCTCCAAAAGTTTTTAAAGAATTATTTTATTTCTTTTTTTTTCAATAGTAGAAAATCGTAGAACAGTCAAAATAGGTCAAAAAAACAAACAACGACTAACATTTCAAAATGTCTGACAATGTCAAAATATATTGTCGATATGTGTACCAACATAATTTAAAAAAAATTTGATAACTAGATGAGAGCGGAATTAGAAAATTACAGCTTTTTTACAGCAGAATAACATGTCGAAAAAGTACGTCTAAGAAACTCATTCTTCCATTTATAAAAGTACAAAGGAATAAACAAACATCTATTATGGTAGATATAAACTAATGAAAAAATCAGTCAAAACTTTGTTCCAAATAATTATACATAGAGTTATATATATTTTATATACCTTTTACAAGAAGGAATAGATTGACGTAAAAAAAAAAAACTACACAAAGAATCTGTTTTAGCTTCATTTACATAAATTAACACAATGTATTTTTGCCAAATATAATTCTTAAAATGAATTAAATATGCTTATGGAACTTGCTATGTAGTGGCAGTTATAAAATACAAATGTGCTCCATCAACACAAAACCAGTCTAGAATGAATTTTCCCAAAATTAAGTGATTATTAATTATTACAATTTGATTCTCACAATGAAAGAACTCTATTTGATTTAAAATACCATACTCTACCCAAATTGAGTCTTTTAAATAAAATAAAAGTTTAAACTACACTGGGTATCTTGATTCATCTAAGTAATTTGTTTATGAAATATTGAAAGTATTTATGAAGTAAAAAAATAATTGGGATTATCGCCTTTTCGTAATTTTTGAGGAAGATTCTTTTTATGTTGACACACCACAAATGAGTGTTTTTAGTATTATGAATTTCCTTTTCAGTAAGCTTAGTGTGAGTAAGACAAATTAGAGAGAAAAGTTCAATTATAATCAACTATCTATTAACATATTAAAGTCGTATCTAATTTTTCCAACTTTAAGACTCTAAAATTGTGAGTACGGCTATGATTTGAGACTGTTCTTAAGGTATTTTTCTAGACCGATATTTATGATCAAGAGTCAGATTGTAAACCTTAATTTAATCATTTATAGATCGTAACACATTTTTTTTCAGTCTCAATCTATGCAAATCATGTGACATCAAATACCCCAATTTTGAAGCACAGGTGACATAATCCACAATTCATTTATAGAGTAGGTCAAGGCCGAATTTAAAATTAGATAAATCAACTTAATTGTAAGACCGTTTTAGAGCAAATTTTTATTGGAGATCGCTCTTGACAGAACCTCTTTATACTGTTAAAAATAGTTTGGTCCACTAAAAATCATACTTGTCTCAGACTGGTCAGGGACTTTCAGAGAGAACCCTAACCCTAGTACAAATAATTCTAACATACGTATAATCTTGTCTCTTGGCTTCACTGGTATATTTGACAGTAAGCTCAATGCGTAGGATCAGAAGATGTGCACTTTTTGAAACTGCAATTGTTTTTAGTTTTTGTATCTGAAAAAAGATACCCATGCAAATATTTTACTTATTATCAATGGTAGCCTGGCTCATTTTAAATAAGCTTGGCCATACATAAATATTTCCTATACTGTACTACAAATTCTCAAAATTGGCTACCCTTTGACATTTATAATTATCTATCAAAATGATTTCGTGGAAATAATTTTTTTTTATCTTGCTTTTCATAAAATCATATTTTTATCTTTTTATATATATATTTACTAGTGCATGTACCCGGCATTACTCAGTGTCATAAGTTCAATCATAATAGAAAGTTTTTTAATGCCTTGTTACCGATTTTCTTTGTATAGTTTATTTAAAAGATGACTTTAATATATATATATTTCAATATGACGCGCTGAGAGTCACAGATACTCCTGACAACATTGTTATTTTTAAACCAAGTAGTCACGCAACCCTAAATATTATGCGCCCACTCAAAAATGAGTACTCTACAGACTCAAAAACTTTGGTTCATTAATATTGCTATGTTGTGTTTGAGAGGTAACTTGTGTAAGGAAACTCTACAAGCTTCAATTTGTATGCTTCATAACGATTTATTCCTCTACAAAATTTGGCATTTTGATTGACAATAATTTGTTGATACTATCATTTCCTTTAAAGCGATAAAAAAACTTCATAGTTCTATATTTACGAGTAATACAACAGCAGACATTAATACTAATGATGGAAATAATCCTTATTAATGAGTAAGTTTTATCAAGATAAGGAAAAATTATAATAAATATTGATTTTAATCGGCCAATTTATTCCCATCTTCCCAAAATGTTGATAATTTGCAGAGGTGAGTGCAAAGATAGAATGCATTTCTAGTCAGGTTTTTATTTTATTTTGTAGGTCTTTGCATCAATAATTCCGAACATACAAATGTATTGGTATTGTGGTTGTCATTGTTTCTAAAATGCAAAAAAATATGGAATGCAAATATTCCATACATTATTGTTTCAAAACTACTAATGTTGGGCTTCTATCTGAAAAGCTTGAATCTATCTGACACCGATATAATTTTTGTAGGACCAAAACAATGCACTTTGGTCTCATAGTAAAGTTTGGTTCTCAAAAACATTCGGTTTTTAAAAAAGGGAAACAAATATTATATTGCCCAATTTTTTTATTTTAGAAAAGTACGTTTAGATCAACGATTTAAATTGGGTTCGAGTTCCTTCTCAAGAAATAAAGTAAGTAAGAGAGCTTAGATTGTTTGTTAGTATATTCGTTTATAACATAAAAATATGCCATGGCTCTTGGCGTGTGCAGTTAAAACTGTTAATTATAAGCTGTTGGAGTGTTGCGGGTCTTAGAACTCGTTATAACTTGTGATGCATAGGTTACGATGCCTTTCCAATCCATTATTATGAATATTTATATAAAAAATAGCTGTAAATTTGCTGTGATCAGGTTCCTTTATTTTGAATAGCTATTTATGAATTTGTGGTTCAAAGGAATCATAAGATGTTCCTTGATATCCAAAATAAATAAATACACCCTTGAAACTCATTTGAATATTTTGAGTTTCTGTGGTTCGAGTTCAAACTAAGTCGAGTTTTTCAAACAAGTTTAACAACATATTTGCAAAAAAAAAACCTTTTAACTTATTTCGAGTTTAAATTATTCTCAAATCCAACTCTAGTTAAGACTTAACTAGGGGAAAAAGCAGGACATAGTATTAAAAACTAGACTAAATGACGAATCTTTATCTAGTTCCTTCTTTTTTCCAGAAATTATTTTTCCTTAGTAAATGTTGTTTTTTATATAGGGATCAATATTATTCTCTCAATATTTCCGTATAAACTTTTCCTTTCTGTGAGTCATTTCTTTCAAGAAGTGTTTTGAGGAGAGAGGATGTGAAAAAAAAAAAAATAATAATAGAATTCTTGTACATATTTTTTCCGTTCTACCTCTCATTAGTGAATTGTAGAGCAATTTAATTCTACTGAAAAGGGGGGGAAAAACCTTAGTTAGGCTTGATTTATTTGAGATCCTTTGGTAAGTACTTAAAATATGTACGCACATGGTTCATGGAACATTATAAATTAAAGTAATAAATAATTGGGTAATGGTGAATTGAATTCAAATAGAGCAACATTTTTTTTTCTTCATAAATATAAAGGATCGCTATTCAAAAAGTAAACATTTTTGAGGTAGAACCTTAGACTGAAATCGAAATGTTTTCACCCAAATCAAAGTCGTCTGATATTGAAGGTATATTAGTCAATATCTGCAGTTTTAAAAATAGGCAATTTTTTTCATAAAAAAGACCCTAAAATAATATAATCTACTTGCTTTAAAAATAAGATAAACTATTTAACGAAGAGCTATGAAGTTTGCTTAATCAAGCTGTCAAATCATAATTGTACAGAATTTGGTAGTAGTTGAGCTTATCAGAGTCAATGAAATAGTAGATATTCTGAAAGCTATTTCAAGATGTTTGACTTTTGTTTAGAAAATTAATTTTATAATAGAATGTTTATTTATATATATTTTTTTTTTTTTTTGAGTGTATGTTCTCTATATGAATAAAGTCAGTAATAAAACCAAACTTTTTTAATACAAATATTATGAAAATTAATTAAATGAAAATTATCCAAAGATTTTATTATGCACAAACAAATATTTAAAACACATTTTAATGAAAAAATGCCTAAGGATATATTGATCCCAAAACATCCATTTGCTGTTTGCTAACATTTTAAATCTTAAGGACATGGCTGTATCAAACACATGAATCAATCTTTATTGAACAAAGTCATAGTAAATGTATATTATAAATTGATGTCCTTATCAGTATATCAACTAAAATGAAGGAATATCTGGAGTTGCATAAAATATGATCTCCCGCTATGTAAGAATAAAATAAACCGAAAAATAAAATGGTTTCATCATGTTTGAGAGGACATCAGCCGTGATTTCTTGACGTTTTATTCGATTCGCTACAACACGCTGTGACATAAAGAAAATAAAAAATAATCCAACAACAAAGTTAGCATAATTGATCACCTAGAAATGACTCTGATGTTCATTATGAGTCCATCAAGGACTCATAATTATAACTCCCTAAATAATATTTGCAAACGCAAACGCCTTTATGATAACTTTATAATAATTGAAAAATAATAGTAACATTTTCGAAAAATATATAGGTAAGCACTCTTCAAATAGCTACTTAGAAAAAAACCTCACACTTGTAAAGATAATTTATAATTTAACTCTAGGTTAGGCCTTCTATGCTTGTGCTAAATCTAAATTAAGAAGAATAGCACATATTTTCTATGTATTAGAGATACTTAAAACTTTTATGAAGAAATTCAATTATTAAACTGAAGTACGCACTGGAAATGATACCTTCGGAAGAGTACTTTAAAATTTGGAGTGTTGTTCAATGACCGACATCTGAGGATAACGTTTGTAACGTTTTTGCAGAATAAAATTTCAAAAGTATCCGTTTCAAGCGTAATGAAGTTCATTAGGCCTGATATGGAGGAGAATACAAGAGTCCAGTACGCAAATAATGTACATTTCATGAAGTAACATCCTTTCATGCCCAAACGATTTTTTTTAAAAAGGGATTATGCTTTTCTTTTAGAATTGGACACTGGCTTCACAATGCGTAATAGGATAGACTTACCTACAAATGAAAGCAAAAATGTATAGTTATGAAAAATATTTCATATATTCTTATAAAAAAGTCATATAAAAATACTAATTATTGGGTTATGAATGATAATGATAAAATGTTGGTTTGATGTTAATCAAAGTTATGTTTGGACACCAATATTACACAAATAATTACTATGTAATAAATATAATTATTACTAGACCATGTTATTGTTGATAAATTTTTAGGACAGACTGCGAAGCTACAAATCTATTCAAATTATTTTAAGTTAATTTTATGGAATTTTTTTTGGAAAAAAAACATGAAGAAGTTTCAATAATTCATATCTATTCCAAAAAAATTAAATTATTTGGAAATAAAATTTAAAAAATCCACAGCTGTTCAAAAAAAAAAATATGAATCTTTTTGAATACAATTTTCAAATATTAAATATTAGTTTTTTTGAAAAAAAAAAAAAAAAGAAATCCATTAGTATTTATAAAAATATTAATTTTTCCCCTAGTTTAGCGTAAAATTTTTTCATCCTGACTAAAAAATTGTTTAGTAATAGAGCAAAAATTCATTGGGGGGAGGTTAAAGCTCCTCCAGCCCAACAATTTTCGGATGCCCCACCCGTCAACACAACCGCAAGCTAGAATCATTTTTTTGAAATAATTTCCGTACCACATTTGTATTCGTATTATTGTCCATTTCTATCATCTAGTTACTTTTATTCACCGTTTGTGTGTCCCACAAATAACTTTTCAAGTACCCTGAATAAACAAAAGCACTAAATTATAAGTATAATTATTGGAGAACTTAACTCAATCCCACAAATTTGAATATAAGTCTATAATTGACTCAGCAGTTGAGTTGTATATCTACGTAGTTGACGTAAATAAAAAAATTAGGATTTTTCGCTTATTCATGATTTTTGATCAAGATCAAAAATTGACATTTACAATGATTATTTATGCCCTAGCCTCATATATAAAAACCTCAATTCTTAATAATATCTTATATACAAACAAGTAAAATATATTAAATCTACAAAAATCATCTTCGAAGTAAATACTTTGTATTTTTTTAACTTTCAAAACTTTTGTAAATAAATATTGTAATTACATGACAATAATGAGTGTGTCGTGAACTTTTTGATTGCATTACATTTTCTGTCATTAATACAACTCATTTTCTATGTATATACAAGTATATAAAAATCAAAACATATGAAGAACTAGTAAGTAAATTAAAAAATAAAGGCAATCCACATTAAAAACATACAAAATTTAATGTTTATGGCTACTAAACTATAAAAAAGTAGTTATTTTCTTTATATTAAGAATGAATGGTGATAATAAAAGAATAAATTACAGGAATCCATACGGAGATTGATCACGTTTACATTTAAAAGTATAAGATCCTATCATCTTTACAATGTTCTACTCCATTTTCTAATATATTTATAGTACATATGTTTGTTAGAATCCCTATAACGGGTTTTATGAAGAAAATCATACATCTTGACTTCATGAAGAATAAGTAGCTGTAGTGAGTAAATACAATGCAATTGATTATTACTTGATTAGCTCAGACAGGCTATCTTAAAGATAGCTAATTGAAAAAATTATACAGATTTTATTAATATCTGGCTTGTTTTTGTTACAAATTCTAAGCTATAATTATATAATAAGAAAATTTATATGTTAAAACCTCCTTGTAAATAACATTTTTGTTCGTTTTTTGTTCATTTGATGTCAATATAATCAAACCTGTACACCTTTTTTGACACTCTTGAAAATGCAACATGTAATTAATCATGTCAAAATACTTTTCAAATGTTTTCTATTACTAACTTGCCATGTTCCTTCTTCAACTATAATGAAGATTGAAGATTAAATCGTTCATCCTCCTCCTAATTCCCTTTTTAATTCGAATATAATATACGTTCTGTTACTACAATAGTTTTTTTTTTTTGAATTTTGAATTTATTTTGGTGCATTTTCAAATCAACAGCCCATACCTTTAAATTTTTTTTGATCAACGGGGAATCGATCTTGTTTTTATGAAAAAAATTAACTTATTTGCAAAAAATCAAACTTGCCCTCCAGAGTCTAGGAATCTGGTCTGATTAGAATTAAACATAATTTTTAGTATATAACTCAAAACTCTGAGCAACTTGTATTTCATGTACAAAGTCTGTATCCTTCCCTGTTTTTTTAAATAAATGCGTTTTTATCATTGTTTTTCGGTGCGGGACGCACTTCACACAGAAACACTCACATATAAAATATCTGTGAAGGATATCTTTGTGGTAGTTCCATACATTGCTTGGAGAAATTAGGAGTCAACGAACAACAAGCTTTGCATTATTTATAAAGAAGATAACTCCTTAAAAAATCCTATTCCTTCTCTCAATTTTTCATGAGCACACAGACACGTAGTTATCCAATACTTAGTTGTGATTGCCAGGGAGTACTTTCAAAGTGAAATTGATGTAGTTTATGATTATCCTATCCTTTTGCAAACTACATTTTTGAAATCTACATGAAGTCCCACATTAAAAAACACAGTAGTTTTTTTGATTTTCAAAAAAATGAACTGTCCAATCCAGCCTACTATATGTGGTCCCCCTGATTGTTCCTACTCGCCTCACAATCTCTAAAGATACCCAATAGCTTTAACGATAGTTTTAAAACTTGATTTAATTTAAGATACATTTATCATTATTTTATTTTTACGTAGAACTCTAATGCTCAGTACTACGTTTGAATATGGATGAATAGCTAATAGTACTCTAACTAATATTTTACAGGTTACCCACATATGTATTTTCTTAAATGTATGCTTATACTATTTTGACAAATTTTACATCTCATAATTAATATACAAAGCAACTTTGCAAATTATTGATTTTTTTAAATTATAAAATAATTTTGGATTTCCTCAAAAAAAAAAAAAAAAAAAAAAAAAAAAAATAACAAACTCCAATAATTTTAATTTATAAAAAAGGAAAAAGTCTTTTGATGTCGGGTTAAAAATTCATATTAAACATATTTAAAGTCAATGATTGTAATCTGAAGGAACTTTTCACTTTGAACACAACTTTTAAACACTCTTTATACTTTGTTTTTGTAAATTAATTACTTATTTTTAAAAGAAAACCCCGAACGTGGGTGTCAAAATAAATAAATTTGTACAAGTAAGTACTGCCAAACTTTGGGCTCCAATACCAAAGGATTTATAATTTAGATTGGAAATATATAATACTTTTTAATAAAAAGCTTAAAAATTGTTGTATAACAACTAACTACATGCTAGGCAATAATTTTTGGACGGGATCGAATTGATTTGTTTAATCTAATTTGTTATGAGAGTATAAGGCTTCGTGTGGCATCAATACCAACCCTTGACGTATCAATATAAAAGCAAGCAAAAATTGTTTTTGACAAAGTCGAAGAGTAGGCTTTAATTTTTGATTTAGAAATTAAATTGGCTAGGTTGAAAAAACTGCAAGTTCTAAGGACTTGTGAGAAGGACTTTAAGGATGTTCCTCACTTAAACACCTTTAAGGACTTTAAGTGAGGAGTGTCAGAAAAAAGTGAATAACCTACCTTTAATAACCCCATGCCTTTTACTGATATTAGGGGCAAGATGGTACTTAAAAAATGATATGATCTTCTATTATATAGTAAAATAGCTTCAAAGAGATAAATTATTTATTCTTTACATTTCTTCTTTTTTATTCCAGGCTGCTTTTAAGTTGATACATCATATAAGTATTTTTATTCAGTATGATTTTGTTTGTAATAAGCGTCTTTTATCTTGTTAGAAAATATAATTTTTAAGCTCCTTATATAAATTATCTTCTAAATAAAATGTCCTAATGTGATTTTTCACATCTTATCAGACGGGTACAAGTCATAACAAAATTAGAAAGGAGAATTGATTGTCATGAACTCTTCATATATCTGCAACTCTGCAAAATAAAAGTATGTTTTATATTCATTCAAATATTTTTGGCATTTTTATTTTAAAAGTTATTTTTAGTAAATTTTTTGACAGTTTTATGAAATTATTTTTTCTTACTTTCATTGAATAGTAAAAAAAAATGATTTAAAATTTGAATGACATAATTATAATCATAGTTCAACTGTGTTTATTACGTAATTAAAAAGGATGTTTAATGGCATGGGGTTAAAATAAAAGGAGTCAAGTATTTACTACAAATGGCTTCTGAGGAAGATCTTCTACGAAGTAGAAGAGGGTAAATTGGCCTAGGAGGGAGCCTAATCACAATCTAAAAAGTAACCAAATTTGTCTAATCCAAGAAAAAGTCCTTATTATGGATGAATAAAAGGATGTATATTTTGTAAGCTAAACATCTGACAATGACAAGATATGCAAAAAAAAAAAAATACTTAAAAGAATAATGACACTCACATCAGAACTTAAAAGAAAAGAACATAACGGCTTTACAAAAAAAAAAAATATAAATAGGAAATTGAAATGAAATGGTACTCCCTTGTTCTCCGTTTGAAAAAAAAGAGAGAGATAAAGAATATGTGTCATTATTTTAAGATTAATCTTTAAGAAAATATTTGACAATAAAGAATAAAAATTGAAATAAATGAAGTATTTTCTTTCATTCAAACTTTTTACAAATAAAGAAAACCTTTCTCTTATAAAAATTAAATATATAGTATATATATCACATGTTTCTTTTTAAATATGTGTATGTTCTAAAATACCTTAATCAGTAGTGGGGCTGGGGCCCCAACAATGTTTTCAATTGCGTTATTGATCGATCTATTTATGATGAGTCATTCATAGTCAGTACAATACAGCCCCCAATAACAAAACTGTGATAAGGGAACTCTACTGATTTTGTCACAATAACAAAAATTTTATAGAGGTTAGAGTACCAAAGTTTCAGGCAATTTTGCTACCATCTTCATGAACAATACCGATAACGATTCCTTATTGATATTATGTATTAAGGAATTGCATAAGGAAATAACCAAAAATGATCTATTTTTTAATGTGGACATTTTTTTTACGAAGGGTTGACAAGAAAAACATAATTAAATCAATCATTATTATGATTATTATTAGTTTTAAATCATTTGAAATTAAATTATTTATCAGATTAGTTCCTGTCTGTGCTCAGGAGTCCACTTATTCCTACTTGGCTTATATATAGTGCTCGCACTACGAAATAAACTTTTACTTGCAATGGAAGGACTTGAATTTTTAGTGCAGGTCTATTATTCTTGCGCATATTATAAGCTAAAATTAGAGAATAATTAATTTTCCCTGGTCTCCTATGGATAGGAGTGCCTAGTCTTTAAACTAAGTAAGTATGTAGTATGATCCTCACTTACTTTTATTGGTTGACTATTTGAATTAATTAAATTATATTTTTTTTTTTGCCTTAATAATGTTTATTTCCAGGTAAGGACAGACAGTCGTGGAATTGGCATTCTTGAGTCGTTTCCATATTTTATAAAAGGTCCAATCTTGCCAATTATGTTACTTCAAAAAAGGACCATTTCTATGCATTGACACAGCCCTGCTTCAGTATTTGTAGTTAAATATTAGACTTCTATTTTCCTGGCATTCTACATGAATATCCCAATTTTGTATTGAGGGTGTGTGATTAAGTGAACATATTTGAGGTACACTTTGTATGATTCATTGTTATTTTAACCGGCGTGGCGTCCCTTTCCTTTGAGTCTCTGAAGTAATATCTACTGCTGTAGAAAATATGTCCTAAAAAGCAGGAGTGGCTTTTTGTATTTGCAATCTAAACAGTATTTTCTCCTGTCTAAGCTGTGCTCCTTACTATTTAATTCTTGAGGCGGGAACACCTAAGTATGAAGTTGTATATTTACATGTGCTCATGAAATACCCAGAGTAACAAAGAGGGTTTCCTCATTGTAATTATAAATGCAAGTCATTGTTGGAATAGGAGTAGAATTGAGAATCTACATCTGAGTAATTCTAATCTATATATCATAGTTATATTATGAACAAGGGATTTGTGTGTATTTTCTTCCTCTCATGGCTGGTTGCAGCTGATCTAATGAATGATAGCATGTTAATGGCACATTTATGTAAAACAGTATATATACATATAAATAGAATTATAAAGTGACATTATGTATCCCCCTGAGCCACAAGGACACCTTCCAAATGCCCACAGAAGGCCATGCAGACTGGTTCTACATTGGCACACTTTGCACATTGACACTGGGCTCAAATGAATCCAAATTGATATGGCAAGTATCACAATTCCTTTTCTCTATTTGCTAACATACGCTGTATGGTTCAAATCCGGAGATTATCATGATAAAATCCGAAAGCATGTCAGGAGTGAGACCATCCTGGAGATTCTTTGTGCTGTGAGCAGATTTTTGTCCTGCTGTATTACAAATAGGTCCTCTTTCAAAATCTTGAGGGTCTATGGAAAGACTTTGCCCATCAAAATCTCAAGTAAGCCGCCGATGTAGGCTGGAAATCGGTTTCAAAACAAATAAGCTTCATTTTCTCTCCGTTGACGGGAACAAACATCAACTTAGATGCTGTATGTTTGACTGTGGAGACTGTGCAAAGCTTCACAATTACGTTCCTCCTATTTTTTGTAGACGTGCAACAATAGTATGTACTTTGCAGCTCTTAAAAAAATATATTATTTCTAAAATGACATATTATAATCTACTTATGCAAACTTTTATAAAAGCCATCTTTTATTGAAGGTGCAAAAGTCAAATAATATTCATTTTCTCTTAAGCTAATAATCCCTCATAAAGTAAGTCCTTTTAATAGAAGAATATCAATGCATTTGTAACACTCACACAAAAAAAACCAACAAGATACGGTCAATTTGTAGTGGACAAGAGTACATAAAAATATTAGTGCTGAGAATCGGTCACAAACTGATTTTTTTTCGGTTCGGTCTTCAGTTATTTGAATCGATATTTCGTTCAAAACCGAATTTATGACTTGTAAATTTTATTTATTTATTGTGTCTTTAATTGGTTAGATAGAGTTGCACAGACTATATATATATATCAACATTATAGAATTAAATTAACTTCCTCTAACCTAAGAATCTTTTTGATGAAATCCATAAACATAAAAGTATATTTCCTTTTCTAGGAATCACCTGGGCGCAAATATACACACATAAAATTTAAGAGAATAACTTGTCCCGAGCACGTTGTACATGAGCTACGACAGTTCGCCTTGTACAAATATTAGTTATGCAACACATGTAACTTTCAATGACGTTATTGTTGGTCAATGTTCCCAATTTTGAAACCCAAATGACGTATATATTCAGTCCAGACCGAATTTTTAATCAGACCATTCCATAATTATTTTTTTATAAACCAATTTACACAGAATTTTAAATTATGACTGGTCCAGATCTAACTTCTTTAAAGGATTGAATTAGTTCGGTTCACTAAATCCATAAAGGTCTAAGACCGCTCTAGGATTTTCAGACCAAAACCCAACACTAATATATAAACATATGTATTTGTTATACGTGAAATAATATAACTGTTATGTGATTTTTTGATCAATTGTGTTACATTGCCAAACATTAATCTCTTTATTATGAAGGTAGTTACATGAATTTTTTTCGAATTGTTGAATAAAGATAGTCCAAAAATGTTTTTTTTTTTTAAAAATTAAAGAAATACAAAGTTTTAGCTATATTCATCAATGCTTAGAAATTCAGAATAGACTTTCAAGTTTATAAATTTCCTTTTTTTTATCTGATAAAATAATAACAATTACCAATTCAATAATTCATTATGGTTGAGTGATTTATATTAATTCCTTTTTCGATATATTAAAACATAAACAATAGTTATAAGAAAAAGCAAATTTTAGCTCTCTATCTTAAGTACAAGTCGAGAAATTGACTCTTGAATGTAATCGCCTAATTTCCATTAGCGCACTCCAGGACCACTGTCTACGCTGTCAGCGACTATAAAACTTTAGAAAAGACCAAGAGCTATTTCTAAAAGGCCAAACTTGAGGCGGAGGAGCTTAGAAAAATATCCCAGGCCAATCTCCTCAATTAGTTACATGAGGGCCCATGCAAGAGTTATTGGGTTTTTAAACCCAACTGTCCAGAGAGCTATCAGAAAGGCCACTTTTGACACTAGGAATGAAAAAAAAAACAGTCTCCTCCATTGCAAGACTTTTTTGAATGAGTTTTTTGAATTCTTTCGAACTCTTTTTTTTTACCACTCCCTCCACCCCTATAGATCTGATGCCAATTAGCTCAACAAGCACTTAAAATGCATACAGTGATCGTTTATCTAAAGATCAAGGTCCTCAAAGATACTATCATCAGAACGGGGAAATCATGACAGATGAATACATTTGCAGCAGATGACAGACCTTCCACCGCCTCCTGGAACCCATCATTGCCGCTATGGTTGGCTATATTAATGATTAAGAGAGCTCAGATATACATTTATTCATAGTATTAATTTTGTTCGAATTCCATTGTTTATTAATAAATTATAACTTATATAATAATATAGACCATTTGGTACTATAAATTCTCCTTTTAAAATTTTTCATCTCTTTTTTTTGGTTAGAACTTCTACAAAATCGCAAATTTGTACAATATAGGATTGTATCTTTAGGAAGATAATCTGAAGAAAATAAGCGTACATAGATTCATAAAAATATAATTTTATGAAACTTCATTCAATGAGTTGATAACTTTCTTTTAAAATAATTGAAAAATCCTTTCTCAGAAAAAAATGAAGAAAATATGAAGATCCCTTTGAAAAATTATGATATAAAATTCCTTGTATTTGATGGAAATCATTCTTTCAATTCTTTATGGAATCAGAATGTATGTACACATATATTTTTTTATGTTTTCTCTTTGGTATATCACATATCAACTACACTCTTTTGAAAGACATTTGAAATATATTTCATTTTCCATTTTTTAATATGATTCTTTCAAATTGTATCAAAAACAGAGATGGGATAGATACATATGTAAAAAAAAAAATAATATGTAATCTGGATTTTTGAGTACATTTTTAAAAATTTTTTTTTTTGGCAAAAATCGAGAAGGTCAAATCAAAAAGATTTTTTAAACATCAAAATTTACCGTTTGTATTAAAATCATTCAAAGGTTTTTTTAGAATCATTTTTTTTCATTCCATTTTTTTCAATAATAGAAAATTCCAGACCAGACCAAAAGACGTCCAACCTTTTATATCCTTGAAAAAAAGTAAAACATCCAACATCTATTTTCATGTCTTTGCTTCGATATAAAACGTTCAGATAACGCTCTAATATGACTTATATTATTTAACAACAAAATGTAAGGAGTATGAGATTGACGTCACAAATTTCAAAAAAGTATAAAGGAAACTTCATATAATTACTTTAAAAGATGAAAAATTCTTTTAATGGTCATTTCCTTTTATTAGCAAGATGGCGGACTTCCAAAAAGATGACGTTACATCAAGACTATCTTTAACCAAATTGAATTTTATTTCTTGTTATATGGCTATTTATTTATTTTTTTAATTCATGATACTTTTACATTAGATTTAATCATGGATGATAAAATAAAGGTTTATTTGCTTGAATGCATATAATTTGGTCCATACATATCTATGTATACATATACATTTTTGCATTTTGAAATAGGACTGTTGTACTCTAGCAAATTATATAGTGGACATCAAAAATAGGCAAACGTTTTATGGTAAAAAAGTACCCCTATATAATTATAAATAAAACATTGGGAGGCCCCAATTTTTAACTGCACAACGCGTTGACCTGAACCATAAGCGACTCTATAGAGAGTTCTTTGAAGTTGTGATGATGGTTTTTAACATGTCTAGAGGTTCCACAGTTATCTTACAACTATTTCGTGTGCCTTTGGCGCAATCAGGGAAATTAGGCGAATTTTTTTATTGTTCCCATTTGCAGATGAGAAAGCTAATAATGGATCTTTATATGGGTCAGTCCTATTTGTTAACGAAACAGATCCGTAGTTGAAGCTCCTATAATTTAAGTACAATAGCAGGCAATTTTCTTATGACAATAATTCAAGTATAATCATACTCATATACAAATATACAATGTGCTTTCTTTTCTATCTTTAAAGATAAATCGGAGACTTATATGATAAATGAAGTTCAAGGCTACATATAACTATAGTTAATCAATCAGGGATAATATGATTAGATTCTCATTTTTATATCCTTATAAAAAATATATGTATATATGTTCCCCCGATAACTGCAATATTATAAGTGGTTGATGTATAAAAAAAAAACATTTTAATTTCTTCAAGGAATTTCCAATTTTTTTGCAAAAAAACATTATTGGTTATCTTTCTAAGAAATGTTTAAGTCAATGCATAAATGCAAATATCTTAAGAATTTATGAGGAAACACAAATAGTTTTAAAGAATACGTGATACATTCTGGGGTTTTTTCCTTTCTATTTTTATTTTTGGAAGGAGTTGAACATCAATTAAATATAACTTTGTAGATAACTATTTTTCCAAAAAAATGTTGCTTAAAACGAAAATCCAACTCGGGACTATACTTATAAATGTATAAAAAGAATCACGTCCCTCGGATTGAAAATTTTATCTTATCATAATAAATTATTATATTCCGTTGGAAGAAGTGAATCAGATTCGAAGCATTTAAGTTTCATTTTGATAAATGATGCTTCTTCTTATAAAAGAAAAAAAAATTGATTGAATTTACTATACTTAATATATAGGTATACACTTTAATACATTATCCAAAATGGAAGAAGCTGAATGATGTCAACTCCATAGGTAAAGTAGTGTAATGGAATTCATCAAATTAAATGTTTATTCAAAACGAAAGAAAAAATACTTTAATGATGTTTTTCAAAATATTTACACCTTTGAAGGAACTAAAGGCTTTCAATGTGGTTGAGTATCAATGAATGTTCAGGAGTTAAAAAAAGGTCAGTTGGTTAGTTGTAGTTTTTTATCTATTTTGTCCTTTACTTGGCATTCATATATTTTCAAACTTTAATCAAAAATGACAAAGACGAGTACAAAATGAAATATACACATAGAATAATAAACAAATACTAAATATTTTAAAACACTCGTCTACAGCTTTACAATGTTTAAAACTCCTCTTCTGTATTTTTTGTTCTTTCTCATCACAGCGTACAAAATATGTTGTGCTTTTGACAGGGCCCCCATTAACTTTTTGACTGTTTGTCCCGTAAAAAAAAGGTTAAAAAAGTCATCACTCTGGAGATTATAACCAAAAAAGTTATCTAAACCTGAAAGAACGTCTCAATATGTTATATTTAAAACAGGACATTCCCACAAGAAAGGACCTTTAGTCTCCATTAAACAGTAAAAATTTACCATAAGTAAACTATTTTTCTACCAAATAGCAGAACCATTAGAGCAAAGCATTTCCTGCTTTGCTGTAACTCATTGAATGATCTCTTTCATATGAGACTTTATTTAAAGAGAAGACTAAGGCTATAAGAGGTAATAGCTCCCCAAAAACTTTTGGACTACTTAAAGCACGATGGGGCTTCGAGTCTTTTGAAGTCCCACAATATTCTCAAGATGGGACAGGCCTGTACTGCTTGTGTGTGTGTGTAGCGGGGGCTGTAAAAAATATATACTCAAAAAAATAAAGAAAGTACATTTACTCACATATTTATAAAAAAAAGTGACTCTATTTTTGAAGTCCAAACATCTGGACAGAGTCATGGTTTTCGGAGCTTTGTCCAGGGATAGTTCCATCATGCCATTACATTTCCTGGTATACCGAACTTAAGATCAACACAGCTAAGTACCTGAAGGACGTCTTCCTACTCCCAGATGATGAAGAGTTTGACCTACACAATGTAGTACTTGTGGAGTATTTTGGCCCGT
Organism: Lepeophtheirus salmonis; assembly: GCF_016086655.4. Classification (NCBI taxonomy): domain Eukaryota; kingdom Metazoa; phylum Arthropoda; class Copepoda; order Siphonostomatoida; family Caligidae; genus Lepeophtheirus; species Lepeophtheirus salmonis. Next base: position 18,044,249 of record NC_092584.1, read on the forward strand.
CCCATGCCCTCAATGCAAATCAGTCTATTCCATCTAAGAAGCTTAAATCTGTCTCTACAATTATCCATATTCCAAAATTCTCAATGACTATTTGTGATGCATCTTTCGAGAACAGATCAACAAACGCTCCTACAGAAGTATTGGCTCCCTAGCCAGCATCATCAAGAATAGCAGGATGATCTTAGCTGATCATGGAATCAAGACTGCAGTCCAATTCAGGCCAAGGATCACAAAAGGTATTCAAGCAGGAGGAGTTTGCATCAAATGAATCAAAATGCAAGATCACTCCCAACAATTTCACAAATTTTCATTTGATTAGATCAATAAATGACGAAGCGTGACTTTTATTTGTTTATCTCATAGATGGTAGCAGCTGATCTAGTGAAACGTTATGACAGCAATGCTGATCTCCTATAAAACATTTTTTTAAATTGTCAGGGTTCCCATGTTACTCATTCTTTTCTTTTTTTACATACCGAAAATGCAACCCATATGCATAATGTATAATTCCTTCTCTAGAAATGGCCAAGAATCGTATCAAATGCCCTGTAGTTCTGTACAACAATTTCTCCCGAATCCCTGGACCACTGAGTTACCTCGTTTGTTTATTAACTCCTTCATATAGGTTCTCACCGCTAAGCTCCGACCAAACATTGTTCAAATTGTCTTAGTCACCCTATCATTTGTGTGATTATGATTAAAAACTCTACTAATCATATGTCATAATGTTTTTTACCATATTGGCTCCACCTGCAACCTACAGAGTATACTTCTTTGTATACTATTCATTTTAAGAAAGTTACTAAAAGTTAAAAAAATTAAGTTCACTCACAAATATGTACACTTCAGAAAACTTTTATCATTATCGTTTATTCCACTTGACAGTTAAGTAGTTTATAAAAAATAAATAAAATGAAATCCATATAAATATTAGACTTGTGAATATCTGTTTCTTTGCTAAGTAAGTAAAGAGTTCTTGAAAATATCCATTCCCTTACAATAGCAATAATAGTTACAACTTTTTTATTTAAAATTCGTGACGTGACTCCTGACATACAATCAATTAAAGTCCCTTATACACTTCAATTAAATAAGTACACATATAAAAAATTATTCTATGACTGCAACAACAACAATACAGCATTCTAAGAGAAGCCTACAAAATTTGAATATGTAGAGACGTGATTGTCAAAATAATTGATTTACCAAAGTAAGAAAACATTTCCACAAATATAAAGTTTTCTTACTAATGGATTTATAGGCCAAAGAAGATATTTACTCTCGTCATTTCATTGATAAAGATGGAAAAAATATGTCTTTCTGTAGTTCAAATCTGTTATTATTATTATTTTATTCTTGAAGTAAGAGGAATGAGTATAAATTAATCAGTAGGGTGTAAAAGACGAGAAGTAACACTGTGAAGTTATAAGGGAAACCCCCCTTCTTCCCAGTCAAAATGGCGGTGATCATTCCTAGTGTGGGCTTAAGGAGGGGTAGTGAAAGAAAAAAGAAGTCAGTTTTTTACTGCAACTCGCCACGAGGCTAGTCACCAATATAATATCCTCCAATATGGCTGAACATTGACATGATTGTCATTAATATGACATGAAAAATACGGTCATGTCATATATATAAATAAAAGTGTGTTGGAATTAGCTTAATTAAATAAACTCTTTTAAAACATATGTAAATATTTAAAGTTGTAAAGATGGTGCTAATAATTAAATACTGTTAAATGCCCCTCCCAAAAAAGAGTTCATATTAACCCCTTGGCATAGGACTCAACTTAGACCCAAATGGAGGTACTGAGAAGGCTCATCTCAGATTCTGATCATACCTGAGTTATTCCTGCTTATATCAGTGCTATATACAAAATATTTATTTTCATTTTTCACATAGTTACTCACAGTCAATTAATTGACTGATAATCTGTTTTTCTTCCAAACATTCTGTTAATAGTGTGGATGACTACATTAATTTGACTTATTTTCTTTGAAGAGGTTTATTAAATCATGTATAAAATCCCATTATTTATCTATTAATATGAAGATATAATATTTATTTCCTTTAAAAACTTATTGCTTTAAAAAAAACTCAATATTGCAGTCGAAGAAGACCTTCTAGAACCAAATGCCCTTCTGTACAGTAAACTATAATTCTTAATACTTCAAAAAAAGTTCCTTTGACGCAAAGCAACTATTGAAACACTCATAAGTCATTCCTTTTCCAACAAAACCCTTCAATTATGGTGCGTTTTCAATCTTTAAATTGCATTTTCGCAGGATTGAATGATCGTATACTAAATATAAGGACATATTCAAAAAATTTCTTTTCATATAATATATTGATTTTGTACGCTCAAAAGTTGGCTAAAAGCCTTCAAAAACGTTAAAAATAATCAACCAATTAGTATGAAAAGTGCTATTTATTACTTAAAAACTAATGGCATAATTATTTTTTTATTTGGAAAAGTTAAATTTTATTGACTTTTGATATTATTTGTTCTTTTGATAGATAAATGATATTCATAGAAATTCAAAGCCGGCCTTTATTGATCAAAACGTTTGTTTTCGAGTGCAAGTATCTCGCAGTCCGAGGTTCTACTGTAGAGTTGTATATTTTATACAAAATCATTCAACGTTTTATGAAGAAAATAAAATAAAATACTATTTCAATATCCATTTATTTTGAGAGTGGAAAAAAATAAATAAAAAAAACTCAATTCAAATTCAGAGAATGCTACTGTTGAAACGCTACGTGTACACATATATGTATATGTTATAACCATTTAGATATAAGGAATAAATGAAAACAATAATAAATTAGAAATTGAATGTCTTTGCTATAAAAATGGTTTTCTATTTATTTAAGTAGAGGCTCCTTTCTCAATTTATAAAGTTATGGACGGAATGTTGTTCATTTAGAGGCCATTCAATTCAAAAAATAAATTGATGTGAAACTTATTAACCAGAGGGTATTGAAGATTTGATAAAGAAGAAATCATTATTTTCACATCTGAATTCAATTTTCATTTTTTTATGGATACTCATGTCCATAGGTTACCATTGTAATATATTCTTTTGGCAGGTAAAAATGTTAGACGTCTTTTGGTGTACTCCACCATTTTATACTTCAAAGAATAAGGATCTTTTAAAGGAAAGGAGATATCCAACATGTGGCCTAAGAGCCGCATTGCGGCCAAATTAATGTTTAAGTGCGACCCACAACTCATTCTCACTTCAAGTTGTATTTTTTTTAAATTATTACTCTTGGGAGAGAAAAAAAATTATGATAAACAGGGAAAAAACTTTTTTATAACAATTTTTTTCATAAAAAAGAAGGCCATTGGATCAAATTATGCAGCAGAGGATATCTTTTAACTCTTTTTAAAATTCGGAAAAAAAAAAATCCTGTCGATGTCTTAGAACAGGGTTGCCAGATTGGTCTTTTTTTCAGCAGTTTGCTTTGAAAATTAGATTTGACCTAAATTTGAAATATATATGTATTTAATAGTTTTGTTTTATAAAACCATTTTTCCTGCAATTTAATTGAATAGATTCTGTGACCCATTAAAATATTTCAAGGGGCAATGCAGCCCATTATATTAAAAGGCTAGCAACCCTGCTTTAGACAGTGGATTGTGATATTGAAATAGATAAAGAATTGAAAAATCAAAAGTGTAATCTTTGTAATATTCAAATGGTTATATATGAGGACTCCAGAGAGTATAAAAAAGTAACCAACCCAGATATACTGCACCAATGAATAAGCCTCTATTTACGTGAAATCTGATTGCATTAATTTTAGCTCTCTAGCCGTATTGATTCTTTAGTTATTAACACTTAAATAATGTTGTATATTTCATTTCTGAAAATACTATAAAACACTTTTAAAAGATTGCTTTACTTTTCAAAATTTAACTTTTTTTTCATAACAACTATTTTAGAAAAATTGACAATAGTTCAAAAGTTTTTAATGATTTTTTCACTAATTTGATTCTTACCTAGTAGGCATTTGTACCAAAAAAAAAAAAAAAAAGTTAAACAAATGAAAATTGATGTCGAAATTAGAAAATAACGGTTTCTTTTTGATCAGAGTAGTATATATAAGCCGTACTTTTTATTTCATAACCGCTTATTTTATGTATAATTTTTCCATATTATATCCATTTCTCCCTTCTTTTTTTCTTTTTAAAATTGTCTTTCAATAAATCTTGAGAAAACAGTGTTCATATTGACAGCTTATCCCTTTTTTCATATTATGTTTATTTATTTTTTTCATGTTGTGAATATTTATGGAAACGATGTTATAGGAAATGATTTACCTTAGGGTCTAAATCTCTTATTTATTTTTGGAAGCCTAAATATTTCATCGATAACATACTTTCAAAAGCAATTGACATAAAATCCAGTACAGGGCTTAAGCAATCGAGATATAAGGAAAATAAATTTGGTACGTCAAGCGTAGGGACGCGAAGTGAAGTAATTGGCTGAGGAAGAGAAGACGCGAAGTGAAGCGGAAGGATCTCAACTTTTCCAAGTCGAAGGGTCACGAAAGTAGATGGAAAGTCTCACTGTGGGGAAGATGTTGTGAATTTGGTTCTTATGGAGTATTCGGAAGAGGGGGGGGGACGAGTTCTCTCAGAGTCCATATATTGACTGAGAGAGGAGACTGGAGGAGATCATATCTAATTATGTAGAGCATTACGACTTTTTTTTTATATCTACCATGATCATGACAGTAGACTTATTTTCCGGAATACTTTGTATGGGAGTTGTAGTGAGCCAATTCGTACTGACGCTTTTCTTCCACACAATGAGACCTTCCATCTACTTTCATTACCCTTCAAAGTGCTAATTAACCAAACAACTCGGGAAAGTCGAGAGTCTTCCGCTTCACTTTGCGTCTTCTCTTCCACAGCCAATTCTAGACCTAGGAATTCAAATATGTATACAAAATTGCTCGAGGCCGGACTTATGTCTTTTTTAATGAAGATCAGTTTAGCTGTCATAAAGTTATCATAGATCACTTAATAGCAGCTCTGAGACGAAAGAAAGTAACGCAAATCCCACTTCTTTTCTAAAAAGAACAAATACAAGGATTACTCCGAACTCGATCCTTAATTGTACTCCGAGTCCAAGAAGGGCTTACACTTATAGCTTCTCAAAGTTATTCTCCATCATTAATGAGCATACCACACGTAATTGCTTGTTACTTTGATCTTCTCTCCACATGATTGAAAGAATATTGATTAACAAAATAAATCAATTCTTTGTTTTAGATAGTCAACCACAAAAAAAATCTTGAGCAGGAGCTGTTTATTCTTCTCTAAGATGATGATCGACATACAAAATTATGATATCACACTAAAACGCTGCACTAATTACAGTTTATGGCCTCCTCAAGGCGGTCGGAAACTCAACTGCAGGCCTTTACGATTTTAATCACTCTTTATGTCTCTCACAGCGACGCCCCCCACATAGAAGTCCAGTAAATGTAGATCTGGAGAGCTGGGAGGCCGTTTTTCCTTCTCTTTCTCTCTTAGCAAATTTGTTCACAACACACTGGGAAATACTTTTTCTTCTCTTGTAATCTTCCTTGAGGACTACTCAGGATCTCTATCAATGAGATTCTGGTTGGTTGGTTGGTGTTCTGGTTGTGGGACCTACTGCAACACTTGTGGGTCTTCCAGCTGATATCAAAGTCAGCATCAACACCCCAAGACTCTACAAACTTGTCATAGACTTGTGATATTTTTTTTTAATGTGTTCATAGATAGAAAAATGCAAGCTCACTATTAGTCTTTCCGGTACGAATTTCAGTGATAATAGATATGGAGTCCCAAAAATTGGGTGAGAATAGAATTTCCACCCTTTAATTTGTCTGTTTTATCCTTCCCTAAGATGACGATGGACCTTCAAAATGATGATGTCGCCTGAAGATAATGGAATGGCTACCCATAAAGAGAAGGTTAGTCAGTAAAAGAAATAATGGATGACCATATAACTTATCAAAGCTTGTACAAAAGCCTCCCCTACTAAACATCATCATCAAAAATCATGAACCAACAACTTTTAAGTATGCATAAATGATCTTTCATTTATTAAATGAAACATAATATCTTAATATATATTATACATAACTACTCAAAACGCTTAGGACCATTGTATTAACAGTAACAATAAAAAAATAATAATATTTTATTTTTGTTAGACTTAACAATTATAAACAATAGCAAAATGTAAATTTCTTTGTTTAATTATGTATAATTACATATTTACAGATATATTTGTTCTAAATAGTTTATTTATTATTAAGAAACAAGAAATCGCACCCTTTCAGGTCATATGGTAGGTATACTGTGTTCCATTGGCACGTTTTGTTTTCTAAATCTTACAATTTACTCCAACTTTGTTTGTTACTTTTCTTTTCAAGTTAGGAATACATTGGAAATATTAATAACTTTAAACGTATTGACCTTGATATTAGGTCATCAACATTGTGTTAAGGTATTCATTTATTTCTTAAAATGGTTTTAAAAAAAAGGGAAATTTTGATGGGACTGAAAAGAGACACGTGGAATAAGAAAGAAAGACATAAAAGCAAATAAATGATTAAAATTCAGCAAACCCAAGATTAATAAAAATACAAAGTTATGCCACTTCAACCACTCTTTTAATATTGACGTCATCATAAATGAGTGGTTGCGGGTTTTGTCAAAATCTGTTTTTCTTGCCCAACAGTCGGTAGGATGCATTAAATTGAAAATTCTAGCAATAGTGGTGTCATAGGATATGAGTGGTTGCGTATTTTGTCAAAATCTGCCAGTCTTGCCCCGCAGTTGGTACAATACATGAAATTGGGAAATCAAGCTAGCCCGATTACATGATGGTTACACCTTGATTTTATATTAACCTTGACCAAACATACATTATAAATTATATGTAAAATTTCTACAATTGATGCTATTACAACAACAAAAAAGGGTGCTACTATCTACATTGAACGTTAGATGCTCATACTAAAAATTCAAAACTATAAAATGTAGTTGAAACAAAATTTGAAATATACAGAAAATCCCAGCTATAGGTCAATTTATTGAATCATATTTTATGATGTGTTTTTTCTTGACAACTTAATATTTTTTTAAGTTATAAAAACAAAATTATGTACAGCAATAATCTGTTATGTCCACACTCTATCTCTCCAGGCTTCGGTACACTCTGTATATTTTTGAATTTAATCAAAGACTACTTTTATCAATAAAATAAACAATTGATATGTTAGTTTCTTGAACTTACATTCTATAGAATCAATTACCCGGACAAAACAACAAACAACGTTCTAATTTCGCATGTGCACCTGTCACATGGACTTTAATTCCGTAGATAAACAACAGCCGCACGTTGTAAATCTTTATTATAATATTATTAAATAAAATTACCTCCAAAACTGTCGGCTGTTTCTCAACTCAGATATGTCACCATCGGGTGTTACTATGTAAATAATCCTCCGACTGAAACAGCAATCGGGCATATGTATGCTGTACATATCCCTTTTAATCTAGGCCTGATCAATAACTCCCTTTATTAACTTCCACGATATATATACCTTTATCTCAATATCGACCAGGAGGAATGATTTAGCGGGTGAGGATCTGGTATATGGGGTGGGTACATTGACTGCTCCAAGTAATTGATATTTGTATACAAGCTTGTTTTGGATGATTTTATGCTTCTGGCATCCTTACTTCTAATTTCCCTATCCGTATCCGAATTATTTTGTACCTCACACATAAATAGTCTTCCCGGCCACTGTAATTAGCATAGAAAACTCAATTGAAGATTGATGTAGACGAATTAAAATTGTGACCTTGAGTCTTGTGTCCAATTCTAACGAAATTTTTTTCTTGACTAATAAATAGCAAGTGTTTCTTGAGAGTGTATATTATGTAGATACCAGATGGGACGCTGCAATCTGAGCACTATGTCCTTGGAAAATTGAGAGGATTTGGTGAGTTGTTTTAGAGACAGACACAAATATATTTAGCATGCTTTATAATCCTGTGTATAATTTTTTTGTATTTATGTTTTTAAATAATAAATGACATGGCGTCTGAAAATGATTTTTACGTGAAGATCCGTACGCTTCTTGATGTAGTAAATAAAATATAGAGGCTCATTTCCTCCAGTGGGTAAAAGCTAAATTACCATATGATAATGAGATCCTGCAACAAGATGGTACTTCTGCCAACACTACCCGAGCTGCTCAAAGATGGTTGATCAGTAACATCAATTTCTGGACAATAATATATATGTCCTCCATATTAGTCCATTTGCAAATCCTTTGAACATTCTGGTCACCTGTAGATACCAGGGCGGCCTGTAGTATCCTTAGACACAAAAACATCATAAACGTAAACTAACACTGGTTGGATATGTTAAAGCATACATTAGAAAGACGTGCCAAGCATTCAGGAGACGTCATGAGGGCATTGTGGACGCCAGAAGGGTAGATCGAATATTAGAGCAAACAATATAGCGTTACAGCTGGTCCCTAAATATTTTTTGTACATGTCTTGTGCTATGTAAAATACATCCCGTTAAAAGTTTTTCAGATTTTCTACATCACACCCACTACTATTCTATTTGGCACCTTAGAATTTTATAATTATAAATTTTAATTTTCCATCCTAGATATAGGCAAAACTTCGATATACTTTAGGAAACATATTATTGATTATATTATGTTACTTAAATAACATATAGAAATAAATAAATAAAAACTTTCATCAAAAATCAAACTTGAGCATTTTTATGAAGATTCACAAATGTCCCTTTAAAATGAGGTAAAAATATAGTATTGTTTACTAAATTTCATGTCATCTCTTGATGTATTTTAGATATAGTAAAAGTATTAAAAATACTTTATATCAGTATAATTTTGTTATACAATTTTTTTTAACTCTATTTTCTTTACAAACGACAACTTATAATTATTCTGAAAATTGACACTTGATGGAAACAAATCAGAGTAAAAAGTGACACTTTTACTCATCACGTTTGATAGATAATGGTATGGATAATACGAATATGTGATTGATTTGAATATATATTACTATAGTAATAGTAATTCTTAGATAGAAAAGTAATTCTTGATACTGAGTGAGATTTGTATTTTGTTCAATAGAAGATAAAAGTTGTATTTACATTTGTCCTTGATTTATAAAAACATAGTTTCATCTTAGAAATTAAAAACAAAGATAAAAAAATAAAATGACCTAACAAAAGTTTTGTAATTGATTTGCAACTACTTTGTCGACCCAAAGTCACTTTTGGGCATATTACTCAAAGTTTAGTGGAGTGATGCTGAGATCTAATTTGTTATTTATTTACAAAGTTAAATACATTATAGAACTTTTAACATCAATTTCGTACTTTAGTTAGTCGTAATGGAGGTGTGATATCAATTAATTATAAAGGTTTGTACAGGAGTAGTTATTCTTTCTTTTATGCGGGTAAGTGATCATTTCTCCTTAGGAGAGAACCATCCCCAAAACTTAATGTTCCAACCCCATGCTTGACGTTGAGGATGATGTTCTTTGAATTATACCCAGCAATTTACTTCTTTTCAAACTTCTTCCTCGTATAATTTATCTCGCTGTTAAAATAAATATAGCATTAAAAATTAGAGACCGTTCTTTTCTTTGTCAGTGGGCAAAGGTTCAAAATCGGCAAGGAATCAAATACTTATTTTTTTCACTGGAGAAACGTAGCATTATTTTTCAATTGTATATTGTCCATTGCTTCCTTGATAAAATTCAATTATAGAATAATCAAAATATTTTAAATATAAGAAAATATCAATGTGCTCTGAAAGTGCTCAAAATATTTGTTTTTGAATCGCAATTACCTAAAGGCTTATACAAATCGATTTTATTCATTTTTGAAGAACTTTAAAAACAATCCTCCACTGCATAATTTGATGGAATAAAAGTTAATGGAAATGTAATTTTGGATCATCATCTAATCGGGCTTGCTAGAATTTTCAATTGGATGTATCGTACTGACTGCTTGGCTAGACAGATCAATTTTGACAAAACACGCAACCAATAATATTTTATGAGATCCCATTAGATATCATTTTTAATTGGATTCATCGTACAGACTACTGGGCTAGACAGATCGATTTTGACAAAACACGCAACCAATCCTACTTTATAACATCTTACATGCATTTTGGTATAAACTTGTAGTTTTATTAAACTTGGATGTATTGAAATTTTTTATTTAGGAAATAAATACATCACCAATATATTTGTTTTTTCATTGTAAAATTTCCTTTCTAAACGACAATTTATCAAAATTCCTACTTTGGAGGGGATACTGCCCTTCCAGCCTATCCCCTGCGGACGGCCCTATCAGAGTGTCCAGAAACAGAGTCTACTTCGTCAAGCAGCGGTTTATAGACGTAAAACGGACATGGGGCATGGAAAAAGTTGACGTGGGAGCCAGGAATTAAGGGGAACCCCTGAGGGTGGCCACATTAAAAAATTAATTGCTCTCAAGTGGTCTGTATAGAAAATTAGAAAATATACAACTGTAGCAAAAAAAAAAATTGAGCGTAATTACAGGAAAAGTGGAAACGATATCACAATTTTCATTGAAGTTATCCAAAATTGCAATATTAATTATTCAAAAAGATAATTGTCATTCATTTGTGGTTACGTAGATCAGTTTGGAAGCTTTTGTATGCTTTGAGGATTTCAGCTGAATCAACAGAAGCCCAGTCCCGGATAGGGGAAGCTTATTAATCAATGAGAATATCTTGGCAGGTACTTTAGTCTTTTCTCTCACTGTCCCCCAAAAATAATGATACATAGTATCCTTCTTATGAGAGAGGATCTTGATATTGGACAATTTATTGATCACTATCTCTATGACCTTTTATTTTCTCAGTTAGGTACAGAATAGGATAGCGAACGTAGGACCTCAATCGAAGCTTCATAATTTGACAACGTATAGTAAATACAAGTATTTTGTCTAGATCACCCCGCTTAATTGATCCTCCCGATCTCTTTTATCTTCTGACTGTACCATCTAGAAATCTTTTAACTTCCAAATTCGCTCAGATTCTTCGAATTCTACAGAAGTGCAGAAACTCCTTGCTATTTGAGAAGTACGAATTTGGGCACGAATACTTTTGCGTTTTCTTTCCGACATTTCTAGATTAAATGACCTGAAACCAAGACTAAGTGATACATTGTTCAATTAATTATCCAATGACGTTATTTTAATGCTATTTTAACCCTGACTTTAGATACAATGTTGGATTAAAGAAACTGTACTTTTTGGGTTGATTAAATAATAAATGAAAAGTGTTTTAATTTCCATGAAGCACAGGGTAAATTACTCATTATTTGGTCTTGTATCCCAAAATGAATAAAAGTATGTACTTTTTAACCCAAGTATATGTATCCAGGGGTATACATATATTTATGTACGTGCATACTTTTATATGAAGTACAAAATTAAGATAGCTTCCACGTTTTTGCTTTGCTTTCAAAAGAAAATCTTTAATTATAATTTTCAGTTTGCATATTCACTTTATTTACACAAAATCTTACTTTGAGTCTTTTTTTTCATGTTTATTGAAGGTTTTAAATAAGGAAAAATAATACACTAATCCTTCATGTAATGAAAAGAAATGAGAAAAATATGTCATGTTGGATTTTATATTAATATACTTTTGGGTTATTAGCTATTTAAAAAAAATAATCTTTCAAAAAATGAAAATTTTATCTTTTACTCCGGTGTATAAATAAATATCCAGGTCAATGACTACTTTTGGATATCACTGTATTTAATGGGACTGAAAAATGAAGTAACATTTTGTATATAATATTAATACAGGGTAGTGATGAGTAATTCCAATGCAATTCTAGTAAAGATTCCCAGATTCCCAATGTCGACTCCAATTCTTTAAATAATAGTTAAAAAGTCCCATTTTACTATCAGAGGCTTCCATAGGATTATGTATATATATATTTTTTTTTTTGGGGGAAGGTCTTGGTTTTTGGATTTTTTAAAAAATAAATCCGAAAATTAAATATTTTTGTCGAAAAATTAACTTTTTTGTAATAATTTCAATGACTATTCTCAAAATATTACATTTTTGAATTTTTTTTTCAAAAATCCACTATTGTTGACAAAAATATTTTTTTTTTGGGAAAAAATTCAAATATTAAATATTAAAAAAAAAAGTAAAAAATCCCCAGTTACTCTAAAAAAATCCACTTTTTTCGACACAGAAATTGATTTTTTTTTGAAAAAATTTTAAAAAAACAAGTCAAAACTCCACAATTGCTCTCAAAAAAAAAAAAAAAAAATCAGAATTAAGTTTCGAATATAATTTTTTTTAATAATAATTTAAATATTACATTTTTTAAACAAAAATTCCAAAAACACATAGTTATGGACAAAAAATAATTTTGGAAAAATTGAATTAAATATCAAATAATAAATTTTTTGCAAAAAAAAATATTATAATTAAATGCCTTAGTTTGGTGGTAATAATTCTTAAAGTACCACTAATAATTAAGAATCTGAATTGCAAATTAAACATTATTTTCCCGATGCCGATTCCAGAAAAAACACCTGATTCAACGATTCCAATTCATTGCCCAATCACTATTCAGGGTTATGAATACATACAATATTTTGTAAAAAAATAATCCTCCCTCTAAAATCTTCTAGTGATTTAAAAAAAAAAAAAATAGTTACTTTTTATATTCCATATAAGTAAACTATATGCTATTAAATTTACTTGATCTGACAAAGGAATTTTCTTTGAAGTCCATATACATAACTAATATTTCCTTCTCTAGGAACGACTGGGGCGACAACTTCCGCACTATAATGTCTACTTATACTTAATCCGTGCAACTCCATCTGACCAATTAAAGGAACATTAAAAAAACAAAAATATTGGAATACAGAAGTTACGTATATTCAGTCTGTGGACAATGGAGGACATTATCAATTTCAACTCTGTAAAACAAAACTTTAAATGATTACTATCATAAAATAAAAGTAAAACTTGTTTTACTTTTATTTTCTTTTTGGAAAAAAAGAAATTATGTTATCGGGCCCTGTACAATGTGAAATTGGTTCTTGGGGAGCTTTTAAAAATGCCTGTCGTTTATATTTGGTTAAATATCCCAGCCAACAATTGTAGAATATTATCTTTTGATTTGAGCTGGCAAGCTGAAGTATCCCCTTTCTTTTTCTAAGCTGTTATCATTATAGGTGCACTCCCGAGGAATGAACTTCTTATTCTACGATATATAATTATAGAGCATCGTGAATGCTCATAAAAAACAGAGTTTATCCTTTTGTTACAGAGTTATAATTAAAAGTCCTTCTTGGATTCAGAGTATATCATAATTGAGTATCGACATGGAGGTGATTCTTGACCATGGTCTTCGGCTGCTTGTGGCTGATCTAATGAAACATCATAACAGCCTAGCTACTCTCCTCTCAGACATTATTCAAATTTATGATTCATTTTGGAGTAAGACAACCAACAATTCTATTAGTTGAACTTTAGAAACAAAAACACAATTTTCCATGGATAAGAAAAATATATTTTAACCCTTCATGGGAGCCTTCTCAATATTAACTAACTATAAATACATGAAAGTATTTTAATTTTTTGAAAGGAAACTATGATTCTGTAGTGGTTGCAGTTTCCTTACGATTTCCTTTTTTAATCCTTCTCTCTTGGTGTTGAATTTCCAAGTCCACTCTCTCTGGTCAATCTCATCACTTTTCCGTATTTGGAGTCACTTTTTTAATAATTTGTACATTCATATAATAAACCTTGTGGACACCTGCGAAATGGACTCCCGTACCTTATTCTCCTTTATTGATGTAATCTATATGTTGTCTTTTAATCTTCTTCCTGTTTGGCCTATATATTAGGCTGCACAATTGGGGGTTGAGAAAGTAATGGGGTATATTATTCCAGTTGTCTCCCACTCAACCAAATGACAAATATGATCAACAGCTTTTGAAATGGCAGCAATTGTATTTGTACTTTTTACAATTTTTGAGCCCTGCATTTAACCTAGTAGGTCTATAACTTGAACGTTCCGGAACTTTGACCTTACAGATTACAGTCTTGAGATTTCCGGGTTGTTTAAATGAAACAATTGGGGGAAGATGGGAATATTTACTTTATTTACGGATCCCTCAGACATATTCCCTTATTCTAATTACCATTTTGATTTTCGTTTTTTTATTTATTTAAACATGCCAAAATATACAAAATTATCATCACTAGCAATCAATAGCCCACATTTATATGTAACCCATGACTTTTATTTAGGTAAGTATGTCAATTAATTTGTATAATTCAAATACGCTGACTCAGCTTTGTAGATTACATTCAATTAAATCCTGATAGGACTGCAATCTTACTTTTTACTTATTAATACTGTTTTAATAGAGTTGTCCCCTTCATGACGTCAATTAACCTAGGACTGAAGAATTTAAATATATACAATATACTCAAAAAACAGAATATTTTTTTGAAATTCCTTGACAGTTTGTAAGTTTTTTATTTCTTTTTAAACTTTTTTTATCATTATTCAAAAGTTTCAGAGTTTTTTCCTTCTTATTTTAGGCGAAGAGAAAAAAATCTTATACTGAATGATATTCAGAGTTAATTATTCATTGTCAGAGAAACTACTATCAGCTCTTTGCAGAATTTTTCACAATTTTATATTTAAGTAGATATGGGGTCTGTCAACACAAAATCAAGCTAGAATAATTTTTCTCAAAATTGAATGTGAATTGTATTTGTATCCTTCAATAAAATACCGTTTATATCTATGAATAAATTATTTATATTAACCCTCTAGGTCTTTGGCAAATTGCAAATGTGTTATCTTCATTTGATCAAATACATCTTTTGAATAAATAAATGTATTTTATAATTACGGACTCGAATTATGAAGAATAATCAATTTAGTGTATTAAAAATATTATGATTTCAACAAAAATACAGCGATAAGTCTTTTTTAAATGCATCCACAGACAAAAAAAGTTTGAAACACGAAGTATATGTGGCCTGTGTATGTTGAAATGATATTAACTGTTTTATCAGCCTTTCAAATGATGGGACCCCTGAAGTCAATGTGTTTCAAAAGGTGAAATAAGGAAGGAATAGAGGAAACACTTTCTTTGCAATAAATTTAAATAGTTTTTTTCTTTTTTTCGCAAATTATGAAATACTTTGTGGATAAAAAAAGAACGGTAAAAGTTATTAAAATATTTTTGGAATATTCTTTGATCATTAATAATATAGTCAGAGTATATTTTTGTAGTCTTTATTTATAAATTAAGGCCTTACAAGTCACATTTTTGTAATCAAAAGTAATGATATTGTATATTGAATTTTGGACACAGGAAATAAAGTAGTTATTAACCAATGTTTTCATTGAACGAATAACACAATTGTTAATAGATTTTAAAGAAAAAAAAATGATTCAATATAAGTATACATCATATTATTACAGTTAATCCGTTTGACTTAGGAATTGTTTTTGAATTCCATAGGCATAAAATATATTTCCTTCTCTAGGTACGACCGGGTCACGAACCTACGCATATTGAGTTCTAGAGAATAATTGGGAAGAAGAGTATTGTTGATTGAGCTACGTCCTGGTATTCATCGATTATTTTAGAGTACTGATTGATTTTCATGAAAACCATTTAAGTCTTTTTTTATGTTGACATGTAACATATTTCTAATCCTTAACCCTTTGTCCTCTCGACGACTTTCTAAACTAATAAAAATATACAAATAACATAATTGATTTTAAAAGAGAAAAAATTACAAAAAGATTCTTTGTAGTATATAAGACAATATTAAATTTTATAAAAAACTACTGAGAGTGAATGATGTTCCCTGGACATTCAATCCAAGCCCCTCAAGTATTTTTATAATACTTGTCACTTCACAAACAGGCAAACAATAGACGAACAAGATAACAAAAAAAAATATAAAGGAAAAAAAGTTTTTATTTGTATAAAGTGAGAAAAAAAAACAACTGGGGGGGAGGAAAAAATAGATACGTAGAGCTTATTCTTTGAGAGACTCAACAGAATTCTTTATTTATTTGTACAAATCCTTTTTTAAACATTTTATTTAAAAGATATAGTGTGTGTGTATACCATATTATTAACACACAACTACTGAAGAGAGCTCAAAATTGTAGCTCAACTTTTTTGTTCGAATATTGTGTTAGAGTAAGTTACAAATAAGTATTGAGAACTAGTCACCAATTATGGAAGAAACAATATGTGCAATCCTATCATGAAACCAACTTGTAAAAAGGAATTACTTCCTTCTTTTTTTTTTTCAACTTCATATACACATATATACAGTCCAAATCTTGCATAGATATATTTGAGTTAATTAATTGCGGAATGATTACTGGGATGGATTACAATATTCTAAGAAATTTAACTATTGATTAGAACCTCTATTTTAATTAATATAAAGTCTTAATATTAATATAATTCTGCTTTTTTAAATCTGCTAATGGTTATCCAGGGATTAAATTATTTTAATGCAAAGATCTGTCAAATCAGCGGTACATTGTATTGGTATGTTGTGGTTTCTCCCTGGTTATGAGATTTAGTCCTTGAGACTTTGTCCTGACTTCAAGCAAGTGGTGCTAACAGGGTGGCATGACCGAGGCCACAAGTTTATAAATCTATCCATTCGAAAATATTATTTTGGTGAGCACATGAAGAACAAACTCAAAGCTTGACTCAAACTAAAGCTCAAATTTGCAATCTTCTAAGCTAGTAAATCTCTCTATCAAAGTAAGAACTATGCAAACTACTGTTCCAATTCATCTCCGATTATTTTTCAAACAACATCGGATCCAAAGAGTCACTATATATATGAACATTTTTTTTCCGTCAACCACAGACGCAGTAAGATTCCATATGACGTTCTTTGCTGTAGAAGGTGAAATAAATGGTATATTTTATACTCTAAATAGCTTGACTATATTTTTCATTGGCATTGTTTGTTTATGAAGCTTTTAGAATGCATTGAGTTCTTTTCTAGAAGGACGTGAATTAGAATATTTTTTAATATGTTTTTGTATAGAGGTTTTTATCGCTTAGGTTAAGGAATAAAAAGTATTTTTTATTATTAGGACATCAATGATGTTTTTTTTAAAGCTTAAAACATAATTAAATCAAACCTGAATAACAATAAAAAAATTAAGTTGTCTGATTGTGTTTGATAGTCACTTTTCAAGTAAAAAAAAAAAGAATCTAACTATTCCAAGATTTGATTTTGTTTCTTCAATTCCAAAATAAATACTACATCTGAAAATGACATCTTTCCAAATGATTAATAAAGTCCGAGTATTGATACACAATTACCTTCATGTTCAGGGACAAAACTTTCTCAAATGTTAAACTATTCTCTTTCAAGCTAAGATCCAATCCCACAACAAAGGACATGATCATTAGTTTATGGCATAATTGCCCGTTTGACTTTATCTACCCTCATTATTAATGAATAAAATTATAAACCTTTGAAATAAATGCACTCAACTTTTTAATTCCCCCCTCAATCACTGAAAAGGTAAATGACAAATTATGATATGATTAAAAGAACAATGTAAAGAAATATAAAATTATTTTTCGCAACAAAATACTTTGATAGATAATGAGATGTTCTTATATAAATATAATTTATAGAAATGCTTAATTACTTTGACCAGTGATTCTCAAACGGAACATTGTGAAGGTTCTAATATATAATGAAGCCTGTACGACTGGAGAGCTCTCCCTAGAATATGATACGTTGATGGATTATCTATGAAAATGAATTGTCATCCCATCTTTTATTTTTACTGCATATAATGTAACCATACAGAGACTTAAAACTCGCATTAGTATGACTAAATTATGAAAAAAGTGATTGTTATAGAACCAAGGAAATCCAACTCTAAACCAATTTTTGAAATGTTTAAGTACTATATTAAGCTTTTTATATATTTAATATGCCTCCTTTACAAGCAATAACAGCCTCGACACGCCGGCAAACAAATTGCTCGCTCTTGACAATAAAGGCTGTGTCTATGGTGGATCACACTTCCACGCTGTGATGATGGTAAGTTTGGATGGGAGGTACGGCAGATATTGTTTTACAAGACGCACCAAACTGCAAAGTCTATCGATTTGAAGTTAGGGCGGAAAAGGGGCCAGAAGTAACCCATGTTGTTTTTTTTTTGCTGCAGAAGTGTTGATTCTTATTGGCAGTATGTGGATGTAATAATCTCCTTGATATTGTAGACAGTCCGAAGGGAGAAGGTAAAGGTATCTGCGGCCTTCTCGGCACTAAAACCTGCCTACAGTAGATTACTCGGACATTTTTATACTTAAATACAGTGGATACAGACACACTTTTTTGTTCTGGTTTCAACTCTTGTTTGGTTGTGTAATGGAATATCATCAAAAATTAAAAGAATAATCCATTTCAAAGATTTTTTAAAAAACTTTTAAGAGACTGTTTATTTTTTAAAGTTTAGAACTAAAAATAACTATTTTTAATTTGTCCCTTATCGCTTTTGGACAATCCTTCATCATGTAAGTGTCTTAATGCTTCAAATCTATCCTCCAATATTTTTAGCTGCTTTTGAATACAACTCAGCTTTTGTTCATAAGCCAACACATTGCTCCATTAAATTAGGGACTATCATTTTTTATTACACGCGGGACTTCACTTTGGAATGGAAATCCCGGTAGATCCTAGAGAAGGAAATAAACAAATGATGGTTGTTTTTTTTTTACTTCAAGGTCAAATATATTCTCTTCAGTACTCTCATATCTCCTTATAGTTTATACTTAATTGGTGAACTGAAGGGTGAGAGGGAAGATAAATTGGCAACGGAATTATAAGGCGTACATTTTGATTATACAATAAGGTACGACCGTTTATCAAAAGCAGTAAAATACTCAAAAATTCTGGAAGATAATATTTGATAAAATGAAACTGGTTACAGATTTGTAAATATTTGTTGAAACTCGATACCGATTTTTTTGGATTAGGTCTGAAGGGATTTTTCAAGATAAATTTGGATCGATATTTCTGTCGAGACGGTTATTTCATCGTTTTTAATTAATAAACTGATGTTTTCGTTCTCATGCAATATACATATTTTTTGGGATCTCATAGAAGGAACCAAATCGTATTATTTCTTAGGTGAAATGCCCAATGGAATTTGTGAAAAACACTTAACGTCATCTATAAAATCCGTCAACAGTTTTTGTGTGTGACCAATCTACATTGATTTTTTCTAAGTGACTAATACTGATCTAATTAGCTCAGTCCAAACAAAATGTACAAAATTCTAGACCGATCCCAGATTTCTGAATGGAACCCCAATAATATTAATTAGTAATTATTCTAAAGAAACTTTAAAAATTACTTCCTTCCATTTACAAAAAAAATTTCATTCTGTCCTTTGTAGATTCTTTTATTTCTTTTACATTCAGCTGATCTTTATACGTGACTTGCTTTTTCAATTTTTTAGTCTCCATTACTTCATTGATATAATCCAATTATAGAATAATCTCAATATTATGTAAATACATAAAAATGTATGCTAAAAGTGTTCCAAACATTATGTTTTTGTATTTCAATTAACTAAGGGCCTTTTAGAAAATCTATTTATTTCTTTAAAAAAAAAATGAAAATCTTTATTAATTTAATATTTTTAAGGCTTTATAATTTGTACAATACTCTTTACTTCTTTTGTCGATTTTAAACAGATGTGTTACAATTGCCGCTTTACCCGAAAGGTTACAAAACACCTATGAACATTTTTTGAAATATCCCTCATTTTGAAAAATGGAATAAGATACTTCAAATGATGCCTTACCAATGTCAATTTATGCTCCTACACCAATCCTTTTCCAGAAGGTAACAAACACAAAATCGCTGCTTTTGATTAAACATCCTGTGGTCTGATTAGTCGGCATTAGTTAAATTATAAAAATAAAATCATAACTAACTAATGTACAAAATAATTCAGAGGACAAGTTTATATTTATAGATATTAACAATGGTTTTTCTAGAGAGCTCTAAAATATAAACGTACATTATAAATATTTGTAATTTATGTTCAAGAAAAACGGGAAGAAGAAGAGAAAAAAAGTATAAAAAAACTACTGAAAGTTTTTACAAAATATATGTGTAATATTCTGTCACATATAAAAGTTCACAGATTTCGTTTTTATTATTTACATATTCACTTACATACACACGAACAACATAGACTGAAATTATATTTTCGTGCTATGCGTAAAATAAAGATATAAGTTAAATAAAGTCAATTCAAAGATGAGTTTCAATACATTCTTTTTACGAGTACATTCATAAATAATGATAGTTTTAATATTGATTTGCTATCATATAGCTTTAGGATAAAAAAAAAAGTCAAAAAAGATTTAGTCGGATTTTTTTAGTGTAGAGTTTATGTAGTTTTACTTGTTATGGTTGGTAAATCATATGCATTTTTTACCGTGCGAGTTTTGATGTTGTTCCAAGGCTGAATGGTGTTTTTTTTTTGCTTTTTTTGAAATTTTATAATGCAGTTATCATTTATAATTTGTTCTGAAGGACATAGCATTTAAGTATAAAGTGTAACCATGAGTCCATGTCCTCATGAATGACAAAATATTTGTTAGGGAGTTATAAGCAGTGATGTAAACCCAGTTAGTTATTTAACTGGGCCGTTTTTTAGAAATTGGTAATCTGAAGAATGAATTTTGGTTGCCGTTATCATTATTATTCAATTCCTGAGTCGTGAAGCACCTTTCCTAAATAGATTTAATTATATTCAAAACCTGATTAAACATTCGTGTGTATAAAAAACGGAGCGTACCTCTCAGGATTTGTTATAACTGTCAGTCCTAGTAGGACTCAAAGTAGAATTGGGATCGAGTTCAGAGTCATTCTAACAAATATCCTTGTTTATATCCTTTTCTCCTTCCATCGTATGTCACAGCTGGTTGCCGCTACTCCAAGAAGTTCTTCAAACTGTCCGAATGACCATGTGGATTTTCAATTTCTTTGTTTTAAGATGCCCAATATACACATGATTTCCATCACTAGTTATAAGTATAAGCCGCCCCTGTTAGTCTCGGTGTAAAATTATGTATCAACAACGGAGTAATTCCTGCCTATGTCCTTACATGATAAGATTTTTATTTATTTCCTTCATCTCACAGCTAATTTAATTAAACGTCATGAAAGTTAATCTGCTCTCCTATCTAACATTTTTCATTTTATCATGGTTACCATATTGAATTTCAGTTTCATTACTTTAACCGAACCGATAATTCTTACAATTTACAACTCTATTAATGGTACAGAAATTGCAGGGAATCCCAATAGACTATGATTGTTCGTTTTCAATCTGGATAAAATTTTATGTTAGTGGATCAAAACTTTTTACCTTCATGACTTAATTTTTATAATCTCAACACAGCGTTTTATAGCGTTTGACCTGCTGGAAATAAAAGATTTGCCAAAAATTACAAGGTTACATTGATAGTTTGAAGAATGTTTGGTAGAATAGGAATTACACTCTTATGACAATTCATAAGATTGCCAGCAAGGAGCTATTAGAGGAAGAAAATACCAAGAAATTTCACTCTGGATCAAGCATATAGAAAGGTAAATCTTACTCTGACGTCGATCCTCAATTCCAATTTGAATGCAACCTTAGTGTTACTCAACGATTTTCATGCATTAATAACTACTTTATACTAAGACATTCTCTCTTCAAGAATGAACAGACAACATTTGCTCTAATGATATAGATAGGGCCGCATTCTCACTTTGTAAAAATAAAAAATGGAACGACGTAGCTCATTGTACAACGCCCTTGGGGAAATCTTTCTTTTGAACTCAATATGTGTAAGTGTACGCCTGACCCTTCTTAGAGAAGGGAGTATAATTGAAGTATATGGACTTTAAAGAAGATTCCAAGGTCAAATGGAGTACATGTGACACTATCATATTTACTTATATTTAATCAGTGCAAATTCATCTAACTATTTGAAGGAATATAAAAATGATGAGAGGAAGGAAATAAACACAAATATCACTCAAGCAAAAATATAAATATAAATTACTAACTTGATACTCAGTTCTACTCCCAAGATTTGAAATTCAAATGAACAACAATTTTGCTTTCACAGACTTTATTATTGTATTTATAGACTGTTGGAGGCAAACATTTATCTCCATAAATGATAAATTTACTGATATAATTTTTACCTAAATAATTTCTTTGGAAAATTATACTCAGGATAAAAATAGTCATCTCAACTTTTTCTAACTTATCAGTTTCTTCTGTTGGGTATCAAAGGAATAACTCTTTTGTAAATCCACCGTGTTTTTCTTTGTCTTTTCTGAACTGACAGACTAGTATATACAACTTAGATATCCTCTCCTCAAGAATAAAATGTAACAATTGTAGCTTTGAAAAGTAAAAATAAACTGTTTAGGATGTAATTACAAAAAGAATCTTACTTCTTTTAGGAGACTTATAAAAAGAAAAAAAAATTATAAATTCTTTTTATAAAATATCTTAAAATATTTTCTATTTCGATAGATAATTTTTTATAGTAAACTTAGAATGTTCAAAATCCCTCAAAACACTACACTATCTTAAGTGATTGTCCAATAGCAATTTCTTTGCTTTAGTCTCTCCAAAAGGTGCAACTAACTTGTTCATCATAGATTAAGACCCTCCCGTTTAGGTGTATTGTGGCTTGATGTATTGCCATCGAATGGCACAACCGTTATAACAGAAATATAGAGAAACGACCATTTATTATCGGTGGAAGTTTGGGAGTGTGAAGCAGGCAATTTCTTAGAATAATTTAGCCTAAATAAATAGAGAATGGATAGTGACGTCCTGGGTTTGAAGATCACGTTTGAAGTATTGAACATTAAACCACACTCATCGTAGTTTTTTTTACGAAGGTTGAGTAGGTTGAATTAAAAAAATGATTGGACAAAACATTATGCAAAAAGGAAGGAAAAATTTATATTCCACTGGTACGATTAACTCTTAAAAATAGTGAGTCTTTCTTTGTAGCTTCACTAATACAACCTTCTTTGATAAAATCTAAAGTTTTGGTTAACCCTACTCCCAATTTATCACTTATTTCTGTTTTTTTGTGTTCTAAAGGGCACGACGATCATTTTTAGCTCTTATAGTTAGTGTTTTTTGGTTAGTGTGTAAATTTCAAATTTACTTACAAGGAAAATTTCCTTAGTAATTGAATTTCTACGAAGAAATGTTAATATTTTCATATCCTGCAGGTAATGCAATTGCAAATAATAAATAACTAAAGCTCATATAACAATTTAATTAATTGCTTTCTAATATGTTTAAAAGCCAAAAATGAAAGGGATTAAGTTTATTATATATATAAATATAAATTGCAGTAAGCTGATATATCTACTACTGGGATTAAGGTAATTATTAAGATTTGAAAATGTATTAAAACTATTTACTTTTAGCAGAGTTAAATGTTTGCAAAAAGTAGCATAAATAAGAATAATGTCATTCATTCTTTCAAACAGGTGTTATTAGAGGAGTCTAAGGATACTTGCAAATTATGTAATGCGTCAGCATAAAATCAAACTATAACAAAAATTTAAATTAAATATAAACGCCACAATAGATCCTTGATAAGGCTGTAAATCCGACTTATTCTTGTGCCTGCAGTTTTTTACACATATGCAAATGCTTACGATTTATATATCTAGTTATAAGTGAGAGTCCTAAGTGGGCAGAGTAATCCATCTTTACTGTCTTCCTACTATATACGAAATGGGACAATCTGTGTATTTTCTTCAACTCATAGCTGCTTGTTAATGAAACATCATGACCCCAATGTCACTCTCATCCTAAATATTGCCAATACTATCATGTTGATTTTCGTTTTCTTTTCTCCGGGAGATTGGATGGGAAGTTCATATGCATCTACCCAATAATCCGGACCTGGTCCCAAGTGACTACCACCGGTTTCTGTACAACACACTTAGGGCTACAAATTTGGCCTTAATGTAGGCCTCTGAAACCTGGTTGTGTAAGTTTTTGGCATGTCGGGGCAAGGGGCCCTATGAAAAGTTCATGTTAGCAACAAGGGATCGAACAAAACGGGTTATACTTGGCTTAAATTGTATGATAGTTACACTTCTCGTAAAGCATTGAAATAAAGGGGGAAAATACGAAATTACTTTTTCCCCAACCTAATATCATATAATTTATTCGATAATAGGTTTTTACTCAAATATCCGGAATGGTTAGATTTAGTCATATATAAAATAGGCTCTCTATATTCTAGAGCCAAAATTTGTTATATATTTGCTAATAGAGTTGAGCCAATTTGGACTTTCCATTAGAATTCCACTTTTTATTAATTATTAACAGAGGTTTTTGCCCCTAATAACCCTTTGAGATTCATTTCTTCCAATATTGTTACAATTTTTTGTCCTTCTTTACTAATTTGTGTAAATAAAATTTTAAAATTCACACCTAAATTCTGATTGACAATTTAATTTGTACACATATGGTTCATCAGGATTGTTTATTAAATAAATTGAATTTTAGGTTTATTACTCAAATTTGTGGGATACGTTAAGATAACTATAGTTTAGAACCTTTGTTTGATTTAAGAGACTTATATTGGCCTCAATATTCTTCTTTTTCTACAAGCAAATCACTCAATTTCTCATTCTTTTAATGTGATGATCAACTTTAATTATTTTTAGTGCGATTTGTCGCACACCCAAAGGGTCAATCAGAATAATTTGTTCATAGAAACAAATAGTCAAAAAGTAATACACACTCAATTTTGAGAAAAATCATTCTAGCTTACTTTTGTGTTGACAGGCACCATTTATAGCAATAAGCTCTACAATACATATAGTTATACTCTTTGTATCAAACAATTAAATAATCTTGCTTCTCAGATAAAGTGAGTGTCCAACAAATGGCTATTTTTTCTTCTTAATTCTTTTATTGATCAGCAAATTCGAATGAAAGTCATTGTCTTATAAACAACCATAAAGTAGATTTCTCCACACCCTCTCCCCCTCTCTCTTTCTGTCCTTCTATTAAATGGTAGTGACCTTATTAGATTAAAGGAAAAACAAAGTGGATGAGATCTTCTTTTTGACCAAAAAAAAAAATATATATATAGGAAAATAAAATTGATATTCTTTGGTTGAGCATTTTATGTTTTTTTTTATCTATTTAGTTTGAATTTATTTTAAATGTACCTGATAAATCAATACATATATAATTTATTCAACACATGTAAGGATACAAATTGCTTTTGAAAAAAGTATATATATAAAAGTAGCACTTACAATTAATTGATTATCTACGCAAATACATCAAATGTTTGTCCTTGTAGGAAATATATATGTATGTAACTTAAGGAAGTGCTGACCTTTATTATAGGTGAGCTTTATCAATTACTAGATCTTTTGAATAAAGAATAATTATAGGTAATTGGTGATTCCTTTAAAAATTTAGTCAGCTGGTAAACTGTAGTACGGGGTGTAGAGAAAAAATCTTTACACTTTCAATCTCAATAATTTATTAAGATGTATTCAGCATCAGTTGTAATAGGGTATGTCAATTAAATAAAATAACTAATATTAAGTCTTCTCTAGCCTAATCATCGATGTAGCCCCCCCTGAAAGCAATGTTGACTTCTAGACTTCTCAGACACGACAACCCAGTGCTGCTTGACAGTGTCTTTGAGGTAGTTGATGTTTGGGTGATGGACGGTGCAGTTCTTGGATTCAACATGTACCCTAAAAGGGAAGTCCAATGGATTGGTATCTGGTGAGTAGGGGCACCATTTTCTTTGGCGAGAAAGGCAAGTTGTCCTTCAAGAACTTCGGGGCCTTTTTGGACGTGTGTGCAGGCACACCATCCTGCTGTAACACCATGTTCATGACGGGAAAGTTGGTCTGGACCCATGGTACAACTTCCCCTCTGTTGATTTCTTGCCAATGTCCAAAAGTGCACTGACTGAAATTCCATGGTTCGGTTCAAATGGCATGTTTTCCGCTTCTAAGACACTAAGGAAGATTTAGTTTTTTTTTTAGTATTTGACCAGAACAGTTTTAGAGCGTTCAAAAAAACCTTGATTTATGTAGCAAAAATGAATTGTAAAGATGTTTTCGCCGCACCCGGTATATACCCAGGGTTGTATGTAGGGATGCACCGATACCAAAATTTGAGAAGATTCGGATTCCAATAATATTTGAATGAGTGCTTCCAATACCGATACTTTATTAATATTTTGGATAACGGAGTTGTATAAACAAATAAAAAGATGATTTACTTTTTTCTAATCTAATTTGAAATAGTCAAATTAGATCTTTTTTACTTATTAATAATGCATATCATTAAATAAGCACAGGTATTGGTAGAATTGACATTATTAAGTGTTAAAAAACCGATTTTTGTCGATTCGGATGCATTGGTATATCCCTAGTTGTAAGTCTTAAGAACTTTTAGTATGTAAATAAAAAAATAACTTTTTTTTTTGTCATTAGCAGACCTGTTTTTTACTATTCTTACAATATCGTTTTTAACATGATCAAGAGTTTACAGGTCGGATATATTTCTTTTTAGGCATCCAAATCAAACATATATCCTACAATACTACATAGATAACCCAAACAGATAGTGCAGTATGTATTGAAGATATAGTATATTTTTACCTATTATTGATTTTTTCAGCTATAAAATTCAATTACAATTGATATTCCTACTTGATATTTCAATTCAAAATACACCTTCGGTGCTAAAATTTATTAAAAAAATACAACTTTTTTGACTTATCTTATCAAATAATTATCGATCTACCCTTAATACATACAAACATGATAATATAGTTACAAGAAAATCTATTTGTATATTGTACCTAATCTTTAAGAGATATTAAACGTACATTAATCCTCAAATTATTATCATTTTGAATCATTAGATAAGTGCATTAGAGAGCAAAAAATAAAGAGCACTAATGGCTCGTGAAATATTCATTTAAAAAACACATTTACATAAATCTATTAGATGTCTCTACGCAGTGCACATTAAAATTTAAAACTGGTAATTTACTAAGCTTTGTTTTTTGCCAAAACATGTGTACCAAAAGTATATTTAATTACAAAGAGACTTGAAATGTACATAAAAATACAGAAATGCAATTGCGGTCAGATTTTGGGTATGTTAAAAAGAAGGAAAACTGAAAATCAACAAGGCAAACCCTAATAATTTTAATAATGATATGGTGGATAGCAGGATAGAAGCTTAGTTGTTGCGACGTTTTATTAAATCACTGACAAACAGTTCTTTGACAAGGGGTAAATAAATTTGGCCATAGAAAATAATTTGCAACTATAACTTTGGAACAAAGTTATTCTCGGTCTTTTATAAGCATACCCATGTATCAAGAAGTAGCTTCTATCCAGTAGAAAATGAAGTTCACTCCTTGTGAAATAATTATAGCCGTTTCGAAAAATAAAATTAACTTTTCTGGTCAACAACTCAAAAAAAAAAAAAAATACAATAAAATAAAAAATTCAAACGATTAGTATCATAATCGTTTGAACTTTTTATTAGGTGTCCTAATAACTTAAAAGAAATGACATATGTATGTTGGAAATAATACTACAAGGAACTCTTTGATGTATCTTACAAGCATATTTTTAGAAAAAAAAACCAACAACTTGGTGATCAATTCATCACTGAGTAGTTTTTTTTTTATTAGAAATAATATTTGTTTGCCATGGTTCCCATGTTAAAAACGGAAATCAAGATGGTAAACCTAACCATTTGAAGAGTGTTTTTGGAGGAAATCAATTATATCAGCTAGAAAGTAGCTGTGACAAGGGGGAGGGGGAAAGAAATATAAAAGTACACAGGCAAAAATCACGGCAAGGTGCCTTCTCAATTCTACTCTGTGTCCAACAAGGGATTACAATTATAACTCTCTATAAAATCCTAAGGCATACTCTCCTTCCTTTAAGAGATCACGCAGATATTGAATTAAGTTTTATATATATATTTATATCAATGACAGCTTGTATCTATTAGAAAATGGACTCCTGAAGAATCAAATAAAAATTATAGGAGCTTAAGAAAGAAAATTCACTTCTCTGGCCGTGAGCTCAAAAAAAAAAACAAGCCTTAAAGAAGTGCCGCATTGCCATCACTAGTGTTGAGAAGAGGCCCCATAACAGGGGCAGGGTATTAGGTCCTACCTTATAGAAAGACAATAACCAAGAAAAGTTCCATGATGATGTTGTTGTTAATATTTGAACGTCATTTTTATATATTGCTACTCTCCCCGACTTTTGTCTTGGTTATAGAAACCCTTGGGAATGAATGAGAGTAAATGTAAGCATTTACTCTGAGGTTTTAAGATGATAATAACGTCCAAAAAACTTTGAAGACATTCGTTTGCTCTTTTATCCATCTTGTACCGTAGTATTCATACATACAAAAAAAAGACCTCCCAATTCCCCGTCAATAATGATACACTTTTTAAACAATCATTTTATAAGTATTTTACTCTAAATGAACGAGGATATTGAATTATGATTATTTTAGCCAAATTATGCATTTCATTTCATAAGAAGAAAGACTTATTCACAGCTCTCTATAACAGGCAGCTGATGTTAACATGGATTTTAATTAGAGATGTACCAATACTAAATGATCAGTCAATTCCGATATCCTCGTTAACTTTTGATAGTGAAGTGGGATTTTACGCACCCAAATTTTAATCAAATTACTTTTAATCTATTTAAAATATATTTTTATACTAGAAACCAAATAAATGTAACTGCTTCCAAATTTTGCAATTTTTAATCAAAGTTTGATAAATTTGATCTTCTTTAAGTTGTTCTTTTGATTCATTTATTTCCCTTTTTTGAATTTAAGGTAGTCGCTTTTCTACAAATTTAATATGATCTGTTATTCCATATATAAACCACAATCCTGCCAAAGTCATTGAGTACATTTTTAGGAGCAAAAGTTTGTTAAAAGTAATTCATATTTTATAAAAGTTTTATTCAAAATGAAATACCAATATTTCCACTATAAAAATAACAAATTATTAATTCCTGATGCCCAAATCTGTTCCAATAGTTAATGGGGCATATTTTTGAGTTTATTTCAACTGTGTAATAAATTTGCTGAATATATAAGCTAATGTGGAGCCCAATTTATTAACTACGTTAAAATGATGTTCACTAGATAGCCATCATACCGATACCTTATTCTCTATAATGGAATTTCATAATGAATAACCAAAATTTTACTTTTTTAATGTTGAACTTTTTATTAATTACGGAAAGGAAAATAAATACTTAAATTTACTCAATCATAATAAGTGGGTAATAAAT
This sequence comes from Lepeophtheirus salmonis, assembly GCF_016086655.4. Classification (NCBI taxonomy): domain Eukaryota; kingdom Metazoa; phylum Arthropoda; class Copepoda; order Siphonostomatoida; family Caligidae; genus Lepeophtheirus; species Lepeophtheirus salmonis. The sequence goes on from NC_092584.1 coordinate 18,073,799, forward strand.
TTAAATTTTTATAAAGTTAATTTATTTCCGTGCTAAAAAGTCAAATATTTCTGGTTGGCTGATAGTGGGAGTTTTACACCCCCTTTTTTGATCGATATTTATTGTCAACCTCGTCCCTCCTCTGCCTTTGATCTAATTTCAACTTCCTCACTGATAAAAAAAAAATCTTGAGATACTGATAATAGGCTATATTCAATTATGTTACTGGCTCAACCCACATCCGATCAAATGGCATTAAACTGTCTAAAGTTCCTAACTAAGTTTTACATCCTAGACCTAGGAATTAAAATTTGTATAAAAACATTGCTCAAGGCTGGACTTGTGTCTTTTTTAAAGCACCCTGGGTGGATACTGATGATTCGAAATTGACTCAGAAAATATGGAAATACTTCACTTTTGTTATACACAATGTTATTCAACAAAATAACAAAAATAATTATTTAGTGAAAAAGTTACTCAATCGTTTCAGAATAAATTCCTCAACCCAACTTCTACCCGTACGGACTTTTTGAACAACTCATGAATTTGTCTGAGCAACGTCTTCATGTTTTTCTATTTATTTGATCTGTAAACGTAGTTTTGTCTCCAAAAATGAGCTCAAATAAGTCATATTATCTGTATACATGAGTATTCGTGGAATTACCATTATTGAGACGATTCCAATACTTTAGAAAATACCGATTTTTGTCCAAATTTAATGCATCAGTATTCCCCTAATCTTACTTTAGAAATAACAAATGTCTCACTCACAACTTCTCATCCACCTATACGAAATCTCTACTCCTATTTCTACACATTCGTTTAGATGTACTCTATTATGTAAGGAGTTTCCTATGAAGGAGTGGATTGATTTGTTGTTAATAAGATTTTAGCCATAAATTATGTAGGATATATATAAAAGGGTCTCAAAAAGTAATTTATAATGAAGGTAAGGAAGTGTAAAAAATCAATAGTGAAAAATATAGGAAACTCACACTTCCGATGAGGTCGGTCTGAATAAACCCATGTAAGATAAATTGTATGGAGTTCCGTCTATCTGGCAATTTTCTCATTTTTTTAATGATTAATAACACATAAAATATAAATATATTACAAGTCAAAAAATAAAGATATTGACTCGATAACTGGCATAACTATAGAAAATGAAATATATGTAGAGATGTGACAAGTTCGGAATGATCTGGATCTAAATTTAAGCTCTTAGCAAACATGGAGAATAGAGACGATACGGAGATGGAGAAACGTTTTCAAGAGTTTATTATATCAATAAAGAGTTATTTTTTTTCTTCCATATGGAAGAATGTTATAGCAAATCGCTTAATCAGTGCAACTAACTCCACTGAGGTTGGTAATCTTGAAAGGTTTTTTTATTTTTCATCCCTATTGTCATATTATTTAACTCTTGAAGAGAGAAGATCTAAGTATAAAGTAATAACTTGTGGGTGTCCTCATGAAAAACGATAAGTAACAATAAGGGTTTGCTCAGGAGGTATAAGTGTAAGTCGTTGTACGACTTGGAGTAAAAATTAGAATAGACATAGGAGTAATTCCAGGTTAAATGCCTTTGTTATATGGTGCGTGGACAAAGTGTCGACCGTCAAAATGTCAACTGAACGTCGACTGACAAAACATCGAATGGACAAAACGTCAAATGGACAAAACGTCAACGGACAGAAGGTCGACCGTAGAATATAAAATAAAGGGCTACTTTCAATGGTGTTGTGATATATCCCTTACAGACTTTTCCTGCCTGAAACACCATTTCTATAGTAACTATCAGTAGACGGCCCTCCCAATCACCCTTATACATTTTGAAGGTGTTTTTAGTCACCACCGTGCCCAAAAATGGGATGAAACCCACCGCCACTATTTTAGGAACCACTAAGAGCCCTTCACAACCAATATGTACCCCAACAAATGTTATAGCTGTCTTCGGTTACGGCCTGGCCCCAAAATTGGATGAACCCCACCGCCACTATTTAAATTTACCCAACCTCCATTTACACCCCAAAGTGCCCCCAGAAATTTGAGAATGTTCTGGGGTTCATCTCATTTTGATGCCCGGCAACATCCGAAATAACCCAAAATTTCGAGGTATAAATGGGTGTTTGTGAGCTCCCCTTATTGTTAGTTGATGTAGGAGTGGTGGGGTAAATGTATTGGGCTGGAAATGTCTGGAGGGAAATGTCGTAGAAACAGTTTTCTATATTTTGAAATATAATCTTTTCTGGTCGACGTTCTATTGGTATACGTTTTGTCCATTCGACGTTTTGTCCATTTGACATTTTGTCAGTTGACGTTCTGATGATCCACTACCTTGCTTTATAGAGAGTCAGATTTTTGTAAATTGTCATCCTCTCATAGTTTCTTGCAACTAATCTGATAAAACGTCATACAAGCTAAGCTGCTCTTTTCCTAAATACTCTACAAATTGTCAAGATTACCGCTTTCATTTTCGTTTTCTTTTATTTTTACATGCCGGCAGAACAGGCTTTATTCATCACAAGGTATAACCTACATACATATCTAAATTCAGGACAGTTTTTCAGGGCAGGGATAATATTTCAGTTTGTATAACTTTTGAGTGATGTGTTGTCGATCATTTTAATTCGTATGAATTACTAAAAAATTAATTTAAAATGTCAATTGAAACCTAATAAAAAATAAAATACAAGCCAGAAATTTTTTGATGAGTTTTAGTTACTAGTATATCTGTTTCCCCGTAATATATTCAAATTCCATATATGAGTATAAATATTTTTTATTGTTATAAGCATGAAAATATATTGACTTTCATATAAATTTAAATAAAATGAAGGTTAAAAACGGTCTTCTAACGTAGTTAATGTGGTCAGGAATTCAGCAAGGGAGGGAAATTAAAAGGGCATCGACGCTGAAAACGTTCATGCTCTTTTGAATAGAGATAAGTAGATTATTGAATGATCTTACATAAACATCCATCAAAGAACAATAACTGTTAATATGGACAATGCTAACTGTTATTAATTTCACAGTCTCCATACTTTAATCCCTCCAAAAAAAAAAAAGCATCAACCTCAAAAATAATTCTGATGCAAAGGACAATTAAGCTTTTTGTAATAGTAGACATATTGACCATCAAATGGAGACAATTTTAAGAAGCAAATGAATTACACGAGTCAACATATGTTTACCCGTAGATTGAGTTGATTTGCCCTTTACACTCTGATTTTTTTTTTATCTTGCGGCTAAAGAGACAATCTTTCATATACCATCAATATACCTGGCTTCAAAATAAATATAGTCATAAAGTCCTGCCTCCTATTTGCTGTGTAATGGTGTCAATATCCCTATCTCATCTGGAGAAGCGAGTCGACGCCTTTGTAGATGAGTTACATAAGGTTGTCTTAGTCCACAACCCGAAGAAGTGTGGCATTATCCGTGCATTGCTTACCCCTGACCATTAAAGCTTTTTCGTCAACACTAGGTCCAAACTATATATTAAGACATCTGGTATTTCCCCCCCCCTAAAGCTTAATTGTAATTACAAATATCTGAGAGTATGAAGTTCACCACTGAGCTGTTTGCAATAAAGGCAGCTGTAAATGAGGGTTTACAGAGGATTGTCATTATTGATATTGTATGAATATGCAAAAAAAGAAAAAAAAAATCATGGAACAAATCTTTAATATCTTTTTTAAGGTACTCATTTATGCTATAGTTAAATCACCTTTACAGGTAGTAAATGTTTAAACCATGTACATACGAGTATAAACTATTATATTTTTGCATATTGATTAACCATATTAATGCTATGTTTTTATGTCAAACAGCTCAGTAACGAACAAGCTGAGCTTTATGGTTAAATATTTCTAGAAAGAGTTAAGCTGAGGGGGGGGGGAGACTTGTTAATAAATGGTTTGGACTTTGTGTGGACGAAAAAGCTTTTATTGTCCGAGTAAATCTGTATAGTGAAAAACTCAAACTTCTTTCAATAAAACATTACGTAAGCCACAAAAGATGAAATATCGCCCTATGAGTGTCAGTTTTATGTTTGTAGAGGTAAAACCATTCAGGAAATCCTTTAATTTCTGTTAGCGAACACTTTTATGCGACAAAGTATGCTTTAGTTCCTCTTAAAAGAATGTCAACCGGTCTTATATTAGAGAACACACACACAAAAACTATTCATGTTCAAAATTATTATTATTGATTGCATCTAAATGAAGTTTTAAAGCTATTTGTAAATCATTTTTTTTGGATAAAGGGAAACTTTTATGACAGGGATGTTGGTATTTAATCTTTTTAAAGTTTACTTTGTATATAAATATGTTAATATATCTTTCATAATATTCAATGTTTCATTACAAAAAAAAACCAAAACGTATTGTTGGTAGATGGTAAACGTCAAAATAAATATTTTAAAGCCTCATATACCAATATATAAAAGTCAAAAAAATTATAAATATAATGAAAAGATGGGAAATCATCCGAGAAAGAAAAAGAAAATTGACAAGGATAAAAAAATATTTAAATAATATAAGGATCAACATCAGAAGATATACGTAAGATGACATATTTCTAATGCATATAACTTCACTGCATATACTAATGCAGAAATTACAATTATTATATAAAAAAAGTAAATAATATTTTCTTTATGACAATCATCATATTTCATCAGTGTTCATTAGTGTCATAGTCATATTTCACTCTGTACCCATATTTAGAGTTTGAAAAGGAGAAAAAATTGCTCAAATTACTCATCCACAAAAAAGTTATGATTTTTTTTTTTTTAAGTTTGAAGAGACAAGCGCCCACCGTTGAACTGTTGTTCGCTCAAATGCCATGTTATGCTCAAAAGCCCTTTGTTTTATTATTTATCTTTAAAAAAAGTGCGCAAAGACACATACCAGAATGAAGAGAGAATCACTCTTAGCCCAGATGCAGAAGCTTCATTCTACTTTCCCCCTCCTACTCAACGATATAGAAAATTCTACTTTTATAGGATATTATTCGATACACCGTTATTCTCAATAGCTACTTGCGTCCAAGCCCTGCATTAGGCTTGAAAAAGTATCTTTTATTCCTCTCTCGTGACATCATTTTTAGAAGATTAAATTCCGTCAGGTATTTTAAATCGTGCATTTATGGCTTATAAATCAATCAATTTTTTTAATTATATCCAATTATAAATAAAACTAGAAAGAGCCCTCGGTAGAGCGAAAATCTCTGCATAAAATCATTTAACCTAATAGTGAATAACAAATTGAACTAATGTAACTTTTCTATCTCAGTTTGTTTTGTCTTGTCTTGACCTTTAACAAATTTAATTCGAGTTATGTATCTCAATTTGTTCAATAGTAATGTTCAATTTTGCGTGATTAACCATTCGTATTAGCTTAATCTTTGACTTGGTCATTTCTAATTTTAAAGGAGTCAAACATCTGTAGCTTTTGTACAAAGTTTCACCAAATTTTATCCGTAACTTTGTCAGTAATACTATTTTCATTTAAACAAACCGAGGTGATAATATAACCTCATTCAACGTCTTTAGCAGAGTTAAATATGGAATTTTTTATATGATACGAAATTTATTGAATTTCTTTTATAGGTCATCATAGTCAAATAATAAAATCATGTCCAATTATTTTTCTGGGTTGGTTGATTGGAAAAATAAATAAAATGCTAAGGACAAATATGTTAAAATAAAAAAAACACCTCCAGAATTAATCTTTTGAACGTTCTATTCGGGATAAAAAGGTACACTATTTGATAAGATGGGGTTTTAATATTATTTAATAAGCTTCAGTAGGACTTTGTGAAGCGTTTTGAGCAACTCTATGGAGCAAGTATTTTTCAATCAGAAATGAACATTGCCTTTGTTAGAATAATGAGGCTTAAGTTGACAGGTTTTAGGAGAAGCAAAGCTACAGTAATACTTAGAATTTTAAGAAATCTCAACTTCGTGTTAGCTACATGTCCAGGCTTCAACATGGTGGGTCTTTTATTCAATTCAAGCAATTGACGTACTGAGCCACAAGAAGATGTATGTTTCTTCTAATATATTCAATTTAAAATTGAAATAATAAATACTGACATTTCGCAAAAACAAACTTTTCCCCGGTTTTAGTTCTGTTTAAATAAACTTTGAGTGTATTTCTTAGTGGAATACGCCTCTATCTACTCTTGGCTTTTTTTAGAGTTCGAACTACTTCCGAGAAATAATAAAAAAGAAAAGGGAAATCATTCAACCAGTTATCAGATTAAAGAAATAAATCCCAATGCAGGCGCAACTAGAGCAATTTTGAACAACCCATCTAACAAAAAACCAAACCAACTGCTTTAGCGTCCATGTTTGTTCAAGAGAGGGCACCAAAGTATCCCCATAAATGCTTTCGCACATACCTGCCTCTATTAAACATAAAACCAAAGTAATAAACATTTGCCTTTTTTATTTGTATTTTTGCCAAATATATATAAATATTGTCATCTGTGTATTACAAATATCTCCTACTTTATTAGTATTTATGCTTTTATTAATAAATATTAAATAAATGCACAGTTGTTTCAACATTGGGCCTTTTTAAAAAAAAAATTACAAACTTTTTTTTAAATATAAAAACTGCTCATGTACTAATGTTTATAGTAGAAGCCTTACGACCATATAATAATATATTTTCTAATTGTATCCATAACTAAAAACAGCCATAGACTAATGTATAGATTGAGACCCTCTGCCATTAATTTTATTCACTGTGTTTTGTAAACACATAAAACAATTCAAATAAAAAATATGAGCTAATAACTTTTTTATATCACAGCATATGGAAAACGTTTTAAAGCATAAAAGTTTTGAAGTAAAAAAAAAAAGAAGATATTTTTTTCCTTCATGCGCTTTTTAGAATAAAGACGAAGAAAAAAACTTAATAAATATAAAACCAATCATGCGAAAATAAAATATATGCAAATATATCTTTACAAATTCTGCAGGGGAAAAAGGGAGATATGTGTTGTCGTTTCTATATTTGTTCTATCTTTTTATGGAAATCTTTTTTCGTATTCTGATTTGATGTGTAACCAGGTTGTTTGACAAGGCCAACATCCAGTATTATTGATATCTAAAAATATCGATTAAAAAATTGCACATTTCAATGGTTTTTTGCTTGTTGGTAGTAGGTCAAAACGTCAATAGAAAAAACATTTACGCTACAAAACTTCGATCAGAAAATATTTACATTTCAAAGTATGAAAAACAATTTCTACATTTCACTTCAGACATTTCCCGCAACGAGATATTTACCTACATTAACCAACAGTATAAGGAACCCTCTACCACCCCCTTTATATCTCAAAATTTGTTACTCTTTCGGGTATCACCGGGTCCTAAAATGAGGTGAAATTCCCCACCGTTAATTAAATTACTTTAACGCCCCAATTGATTCACCAAAAATTAACAGTTATAACGTTAATTCATATTAGATATTCTTAATTATTCTATTATTTTTCTTATAAATATAAAATAGACATCCCCCCCTCCATAAACAACAATAACTGTTCCTCAGACGTTATGTTGGTCTACGTTTTTTCCAAGCACCTTTTTTTCTTTTTTTTTGATATAGTGACTTTTATCATTATGTACGTCATAATCTTGATAGAAATAGATTCAAATTGAATAATGCCTCTCGGTAGAGCCCTAACCTCTCCTAAATTAATTCTTATTTCAAAATTAACAATCCTTTCCGCTGCATGACATTAGTCAAAACTTGCAATGTGTAACTTCTTCAGACCTTTTGTATGGGGTTTTTACTTTTAAACTTAGGTTGAATAAGAAGTATATTTATTACATTTAAAACTAATTAATTTGAGTTATTTATCTCAATTTGTTCTACAGTTATTGTTGATTGTGTATTTTATGTGACTTTTTGTTCTTTTATTTTTAACATCTTCATATATTGGTAAAGCAAAAGTTTTATTTCAGTCGGTCTGTATAAATATACTAAAACGAGTCACCAGATGCACTCTATATATGCATTGATCTAAGAAATAACAATGGGTTCGTATTAATGAAATATTGGAGGCGTGTATATTTTTACAAGGATCACTATTTCTGTTTGTATTGATAATTGGACTTTTAATGTATATCATATCATAATTCATGTGCATTTTCAACTTACATTAAGATCTGAATTAAATATAAATGCTGGTATGTTCAAATAAAACTTGTTTATTTTTTTATTAGTGAGCTCTCCTTTTGACTAAATTATTCATAAGTTATCCCAAGAGAGAGATTTTTTTTTTTTTCAAACTCTAATTATTATTTTTTTCCATTCTTGAGGAGAAAACACGTCATATGAATTGATAAAGTATTGAGTTTTTAAGTGTGAGTTTCCTCGTAAAAAACGAGAAATAACACTGATATTTTTGGAGAGTTTTATTTGATATTATTAAAGAAAGATTTGTCTCTTCACCGACACATAATTAATTCGAACACAATCCCGAATACAACTGTTAGTAATCAAAATTGTACCAAAATCAGTATGTAACTTTTGCTGTAATACTTCTTACAAACAAAGTGACGCGATAACATAAGCTACGTTCATCTTCATTGGTGAAACTTACAAAATTGTATATTGAGCAAAGTAGCTCAGTGTACTTTGAACTATGAAAAATTATTATTTCTCTTTAACTCAATATGCGTAGGTTTGATTACCAGTCATTCCTAGAGAAGGAAATATGAAATAGGTATTGAGTTTTATAAAATACTCGTATTCTAAGGATAATACATAATATAAAGTTAAATATTGTTGAGACCCCAATCTACCAGAGGTGGCGAAAAAATCTTAACACTTTCTTTCTAGAACTTTATCAAGATGTACTTCAGCAACCAGTTCTAATAGAGTATGTCAATAAAATAAAAATAACTAATACGATGTTTTGACTACCGTATTCATTTATATTTGGGTGACGGACGGTGGGGGCCTTGACCTCAAACATGCACCCAAAAGGGAAAGTCAAAAGGGATGGCATCTGAAGAGTAGGGGCCAAATTTTCTTTTGCCAGTGTCCTCCAACAACTTCTAGTCCTTTTTAGACGTGTGTAAAGGCGCACCATCCTGCTGGAACACCACGTTGATGTCCAGGTAGTTGGTTTGGATCCATGGTAACGATGCAATCTCCGTTGGTTTTTCTTGCCAGTGCGGACGAAAATTCGTTGGTCACGTTCAAATGGTATTTTCTCGACTTCTAAGACACTTAGAAATATCTATATGTTTTTTGTATATTTTTAGTATTTGACTGGAGGAATTGTATCATCACATTCACAAAACTTTGATTTATGTAGAAAAAACGAGGTCGAAAGTTTTTTTCCCAGCACTTGGTAATGTTGATAAGATTAATTTTAATAAAGATTGTTTTTTTTTTTTTTTTCAATTTTCTGAGCTCACACAAGTATTTTAATTTTTATGCTAATAGGCAAGAGTCCAAACTGCATGAAATGGTTAATCAAATATTATATATTTAGATAAAGTAGTTTTAAAGTCATGGCGACTCTATACACTGTGATACATTTCGTTTTTTTGTTTGAAAATCATATTGTTTCCCACTTCCCGGGGCTAGATGCAAATATATACTTTGTATAAAAATAAACGCGCCAAATTTAACTCGCCACAAAAATTGATAACTTTTTTAAGGACGTAAGACCAATATTGTCAATTGATACTTCATTTAAATGTGCTTGAATAAATCTTTCCAATGATGTCATACTAGTTTGTATTTTATTGTTAATTTACACGAGAGATAAGGATTAAGTTAATTTCGTATTATTAACAGATTCAAAATTCCATAGTTTGTTGTATTCATACACTAGAATCTATCCAAATGAAACTTTACAACATAAAAAAATCTTTCAACTGCAACTAATTGCAACATTTTTGGTCCATGGAGTCTGACCCCGATGATTGAATGATCCAAAAGGCATTTCCCCCCTATATTACATATAAAAAGGAATTTATGAAAGGTAATGTTGATCAAAAACATTAAAAACAAAGCATCCAATTTCCCAAATGATCAAAAACCCTTCTGTTAATTCATTCAGTTATTGAACTCCATTTTGAAGAGAGAGAAAAAAGTATAGTATGGGGAAAGAGAATAAATAAAAGAAAATAATCGTTTCATAAAATAGTGAGTAAATTGATTATGAAGCCATAAAAGCCACTCGGGTTTTCTGTATATAATAATAAATTTGACTGTTTGTATGTATAGCAAATATGTTAAAGTTCTTTTCCTTATTTTCCCGCCTTTTGAAGTAGGTTGGGAGGTATTGTAAAATATATTACCGCATCATTTACTAAATGGTTATTGAAAAGCAAACATGAAACCTCTAAAAAATATATATATATATATATTATAAATAAAAATACGCCTTCCCAATTTGAAAGCAATTTTTTTCTACATTCTCTTATTTTTTACAATTCAGATTTATGCTTTTTTCCTTATATTTTTGAAAGGAAAATAACCAAACATTTACTCCATGAGGATCAATAGAGCTCATATAGGAAAATGGTCAAATGGTATCCTTAAACATACATATAGGTGTATTATGAATGGCCATCAAAAGAAATTCAAAGTAACGTTAATGGAACGACGTAGTTCAATGGACAACACGTTCTGGATAAATTATTTTATTGAACTCAATGTAAGTAGGTTTGTATGAGAGTCGTTCGAAGAAAAAGAAACATAATTAATATATATTCACTTCGAAAACAATTCTTAAGTTAGAGTGATCATATATTACATAATATATGGTCAGAAACTAGTCACGTAACCTCCTTGATAGGGCCTTGAAAATAAAGTATAAATAATTATTCCATTGTCCATTGAACAACTGCAGTTGTGATTTAAGTAATTAATCATGGAATTTTTGATCGTCTGGTGAAAGTTTTGGTCGAAAAATTTATTTTTTCGGAGGTAAAACTTATCAAGTCTTATTAACTTTCGATCTCTTTCAAATCGACCTTAAAATTGCGAATCACTTTTATTATACATTATTGGGTAATAAATTTCCTTTAAACTTCATCAAAGGAAGACATTTTTTGATGGAATATACATAACATATTAATGATACTGTCAATTCCTGTGTGGATCATCATATTTGTTTTGTATTGGAGAAAAACGTCTCTTGATGAAGCCGTTTTCATCCTAATTCATTCATATCTTACCTCCAGTCAAATCGATTTGGTTATTCTTTTCTAATTGATTCAATGTGTTTCTGATTTTATTTCCAAGAAGAGTATATGTTTGTGTTTCATTTTTGAGGAATATATTATCAATAATGCCTCGTTCTCCACTTTACATTTATATGTAGGATATCTTCTTAAATATGCACCATTAATCTCAGGAATTTTAAAGTTATATTACAAATTCAGAACCAAAGTGGACAAAACGTATTGTAATAATTATTCTACATCGGTTTTGAGTAATCAATGATCATATTTCATATAAATATTGTTACATAATGATAAATCAGTTCATAGGTTTAAACTTTCTTCTTTTTCGCTAGGATGTTGAGTTTTTATTTTTCTAGATTGAACGTACATTTCTATTATTTTTTCACTTTATGCAACTACAAAGTGTTTCATCATAATATTAAATATTTTTGTATACTATGGACAAAAAGAAGAAAAAAAATGCCTTTATTTACAGGACATACCAAATACTTGGCAGGATGTAAGACATTCCATTCGTCCATTTAGTTTCTGTTTCAAAATCTTCATGTTTTAAATGAAGAGAGCAAACAATTTTTTGAGAACTATCAATAGATTTACAATCTATATAAATAATAATAATTGTATATAAACGCTCATAGATTATTACTAGAATAAATATATATTTTTTTTACCAGTAGTATATAATAAGTTGGTTTAGCTGATTTCCATTTATTTAGAATGCCCATGTTTTATGTTGGAAATTTAAATAAATAATTTCTTATTTAATTATTTGTGAGCTGTCGACCAAAGGCTTGACCCATCTGGCAAAAGAAACCATAGAAGTTGAAGGCATATTTCACGTCTAGGAAGAGTAATCCCTTTCTGTGCAAATGATATATTTATTTTTAACTAATAGATTATAAATTGATATATGTTATTAAATCAAAATAGTTATGATTCTAATATAAAATTGCTTAATTTTAAAAAGAAATAGTTTATCAAAATTTTATGTAATCCATGGATATAATAGTTAGTGCAACTGCATTTAACCTATAAAAAAATCATATCTATATTTATCGACAACTTTGTTTCTTACTTAAACAATGACAAGGTATCAATTTAGCAAAATTGACTAAAATGGGCATTTACTAGAGTACAAACCTCTCCTTAAATCTTTATGTATCTAGGGCTCAACTAATGTTGATATCAGGATCTTCAGTCCAAAGATAGCACACTTTACTTTACTTTTTCTTCTGCAATATATATTTCTTATTATAAGAAGCAAACTTTTTTAACTTAAGAGTCCAGGCCAAAATGGGAAACTAAGGTTCCAAAGAGCCTCAAAACAAAAATAACAGTCTTGGATTATAAAATCCCTACTCCATGAAGAAGAATAATTAGAAAGTGCAACTCTTTGTACATGAAAAAACTTAAAATCAAGGTCCTCAAAGTAAGAAATGAGAGAGGAAGGATCATTCTTACGAAACTCCTCCCTCCAGAAGGCCTGAAAATTCAAGGCAAGTGTCTGCTGAGCATCAAAAGGTTCCACAATCGAAGCCTAAGTGTAAATTTATACATGCAAAAATTATCAAGAAGGCCACAGAAATCACCACTGTATGAAAAAAATGGTGATCACATATACCTTGCTGAGTGGAACGATGTAATAAAATACTGCATACAAAGACCATATACGTCTCTTATTCACCAGATAATCCTCTGCAATACTTTTAACTAACTATGAAGGTCACTCCTACACCAATAAAAGAGTGGTGATCTATGTCAGTGATGACGCTTAATAATAATAAAAGGCTTACCGTCTTCATCAGAGTAAACATTGACGATGAGATACTTGCTTGGATCATTGCATATCAATGTAACTCCCTTTGTGTTAGAGGTAAGGTTGAACTTACCAAATCTTAAATAACATAGTTAGGAAAAGTCCTGCACCTTAATGTGGATCAAGCAGTATTTGAAGATCTTCAAGCTATTAATTTCACCATAAAAGTGGCTTCTGCAAGAATAGTACACTTTCAGGACCCTCGGAACTTAACTCAAGAAAGTGGTCAAAACTATGGAAAAAGTGTTAGATCAAGATGAAAATTGTATTGGGTTGGCTGCCGAAACCCTATTATTAGAAAACCCCAAACAAAAGAACCCGAAATAATTAGCTGCACTTCTATCAACTCTGCAAAACAGTTAACTAAGGAACAGATTTAATTAAAAAATGTATCTATCAGAAACAGTGCACACTTTCAGTCAATTTTCAAAGCAGAGATGCATTTAATTACACTCATCAAACACAGGGATGGCAAAGCTGGGAATGGAAATAACTTTCTCAATATACAAACAATCAAAAATGAATTAAAATGTATACAAAATTACGTCAATCCAACGCGCGGTAGTCCTCAAGGGGTAATTTTATCACTTCAATGTGATAGAATATAATTATGGTTACTCTTTTGCCCGATTTTAAAGAAGGTTTAGGTTAGTCAGATGTTATCCTTCAAGTAATAAGGAGTAAACATCCTAGTACCCTTGTCAATGGTATGTAAACTGCTATGAATTTAGTACTGGAATGGGGGAACAAATGGTTTCACATTCAATACATCAAGTGCTATAGTCTTTTAAAAGACTATATAATAAGATCTATATACTCTCCAAAATTATATATGGATGTGAATGTTATGAAATATGCAACATATACGAAGTACTTAGGTGTGGTGTTTCATCAAAAACTCACTTGGACCAAACACTTGAAAGAAAAAGCTGCCAAATGTTCCCGTATATCTAACATAACAAAGAAAGTCATGGGAAAAAAATGGCAGTTAATCTCAAATAAAGTCCTCTGGCTCTACGAAGCTATTATCCGACCTGTTATCACCTATGGGTGTCTTGTATGGGGACACGCCGTTGTTGCAAAGAAAGATAGAATAAAAAAATAAACAACTATTCAGAGAAAACCACTCTTGGCCATGACTCATACCCTCCGATCAATACCAACAACAGGGCATCACTTCTCTCGACCTCTCCATACAAGTGCATGCAAAGAAGTCAGATAGAGAAAAAATCATCTTCTCAGGGATACCCTGGATGGTATCGGTTATCTTCCAAGGCACTGTGGGCATCATTTACTTATCGATAAAATACTTGATCAAGTTGAATTGAATAAAGTAAGTGACTATATCACCTGCAGTCCTATCTGGGTAGACAACCGTCAAGTTGAACACCCTGATACTTTATACATACATACGGATCCAAAGATGAGAAACACAGGTGGAGGATGGGTTATCCCTCGAGGTGACATGTCAATTAATCAGTCATCAGCATAATTCAATAACGAAGGATCGGTCATCCAACCAGAAATTAACGCCATCACAAAATCAGTAGCTCTTCTTAACCAAGACAAGCCATCAAAAAACGTAATAATGCGATCAGATTCTCAATCGGTCATGACTGCTATTCTAAGTCCGTTTACAAAAAGTTATAGAGTTAAGAAGTCCAAAGAAATATTATAGATCGGAAAATGTGAAATAAACATATATCTCGATTCGTGTAAAGGCCATTCAAATATTTCCGGAAACGAATTCCCAGATTATCTTGCAAAGAGTGGAACTGAAAGTTAAACTCGTTTGTGCGTTAGAGCGTATCCTAGCCATATAAAGAAAGTGGTGAGTGTCTTCTTCTTCGAAGTGCAACAGATCCAGGGAATATCAAAGAGTGAAACATATACATCACACGTTGAAGAAACCAAAACAAAAGATGGGCAATTATTCACGTCAAAACATGACCTCATTTGTTCAAGCCTACCCTAGTGATGGGCCATTTTTAGCACATTTGAGTAAATGGAAAACTACGCGTGCAATATTTGCATGGAAGGACCACAAAAGGGTCTTATTAACAGATGTCCAGCCCTTTTAATATGTATGAGATATACCAAGCCATGAAAGAAGAAGATGAAGATCTTTGTATTCTTCAATTCATTAAATGTACAAAAACGAAATGAATTATTCATAATATCAATAAAATTAAGTAGGACTTAAAATCAATTTCCGCTGTAGTTGCACATATACCCCTTTGTGGGGTCGTGCTCTTTACCGTATGTATGTATGGACCATAGAAAACAGCAATAAACTCTTCACTAACCAAACCCTTCAATTACTTTTCTTATTTTATGTTATAGTTTTGTATATAAGTGTAAAAGTTCTTAATAGGTCCAATGGTATTATATACATACAATGTTTTTGTGTTTATAACTATGTATAGAATATAATATTACACTCTTATATTGAAAACCTGTGATGTCATTTAATATCGATGGGAACAAGGATTTTGGCAAAATTTTGGTTCAGTGAGACCAATCAGGGAAATATGACAAAAATGAATTCAGTGGTATTTTAAGATTTAATATAACCAAGCATGACCATTTCGGCAACTGCTTGATATTGCACATCCCCGTTTCCTCATTTCTGTTTTTTGGATTAATCCCATATTCCTAAACAGTCAATTGATGAAGGGATCCTCGCTTGTTAAAGGGAAGCTAGCTGTTCCTCTAAAAGGCAATAGACAATTTTTGCTAACTTCATAATTTGGCAAATTAAGCAAAAAACTCAAAATTACCAACCAAAAAAAAATGCATATGTATATTTTAATTTAGTCATGTTATGTCATAAAACAAAGTCTTTCAATTAATTTTTATAATTCGGTCGAATTCTATGAGTGAGCGATAAACAAAAAAAAAAAATCATTCATGAACTTTGCATTTAATGGAAAATTATTTCTTTTTTTTTTTACAAAGAAAGGAATGGTAGCTTGCGATTTGCGTCTTTTTACATCCAAATTCTAGAATCCCTGTACAAAGATATAAAACAAAAACAGTGCATTAGAAGTCATGTCAATAGGATACATAGCCCTCCCAAGTAAATTTACAGATCAAACATCTTTTGATTTAAGGTATATAAGGCTGGAAATTTGAGTCTGGGGATAGTACTTGTAAGGATTGCTTGGATTAATATCTTTTGTATGCTTGAATAAATATAAGGGGCGGGGGGCAGTGTAAGTCTCTTGAAGAAAATAAAATTTCTAAACAACAGCTATATTTCTTGAATATCTTTTCTAATCCAAGTAATTCGAATAAAAAACATATAATTGACTAAAAAATAGGCCTTTGAAATATTGGGCTTTCTTTAAAAGATTGGGCAGCAAAACCGTGGACTGTTAATTAATGTTAATTTAATCATATTATAGGAAGATTGAGCGATTATTTTTTGACGTTCTGTTTCAACTATCCATTGTACATAAACAAAATACAATAATCATTTCGGGATTTTTTCGTTATGAGTGACCAAGAAGACAAAAGGCAGCGCCTCTCAGATCAGCTAGATAGTGAAGTTGAGGTGAAGAGGATTATGAACATTGTGTAGTGCTCCAGGAGCCCGGTTTTCAAGGCGGACCAGATGAAAAATTGTAGAGAAGACCTCTTCAGTAAAGCAGGAAATAGAGGACACGATTTAAAGAGGTCTCCAGGATTTATGTCCATCTTGTAGAAGAAGATTAAGAAGAACCTCACCAAGTCATGAATCATCTCGGCAAAAACTTCTCCGTGGTTGTATAGACTATAAAAGGGCCATGAAGGGGGACTTGGGATTTTCCTCATACACAAGGTCCCTAACTCACCTTCTGAAAAAGATCATGATGAGTCTTGAGAGCCCAAGTTTGGTTGCCCAGGGATGTTTATATAAAGTAAAAAATAAATGTGGATATTCTCCTCTTGTTCATAATTGTTTTAATGTTGACGCAGCACAACTATAAAATTAATACCCCTCCATTTTAGAATTTTTTAAAGGGTACATTAAAATACCAAAATAGAACAAGACTTATCTTTTTGCATTGTACATAATTGATCTATTCTTTTTTGTGTGTGTGTAAATGTATAGTATACGTAAATATATCATCCTTCACAAAATTAATTGTTGTAAAAGCATCTTCCGGACTGCTCAGAGAGCTATACGTACAATAAATACTAATTTCCTCCCCCCCCCGTCTCCCTTTTTCTGACTTTCACTTCATATGGTATGTAGCAGTGTAGTTGTTTCATAAATGTAATTGTACAAAAAGTGGAAATGACAGTTGATATATTTATGGATTTTTGTAGGTCCTATATTTGTACATTAATATACTATTTTTTTATGATGAAGTGAATTGCAAAACTTGATAATATACGAGTATGAACGCTTTCTAGTATTCCTCGCCTTTGCCAGGAGTTATTTGTTAAACTAGTCTAACAAAAACTTTTAAATGAAAGAATAAATATATACAGTTTATGTAGGATAATTACCAAACTGAAAAAAATATTTCTCAAAACGGAGTCAGAACAATGTATTACAGATCTGTAATAATGATAATGGTATAAGATTTTTAAAATTAATAAATCATGTTTAGGTTGCAATTACCAAAAGTTGCTACGGCTTTTTACAACATATTTTATACGCCTTTAAGCATATAAATTAATGGGGGAAAAAGCAAATTCCCTTTAATCATAACTTTGGTAACCAAGGAAGGTGGCAAAGTCTCTAACATGAAGATCAATTTTTGAGAACTGCACAAAAGTGAGAAAGGCCTTAGAGAGTAATAAAGAGTCTGCAAAATCATTCCAGTGACTTGAAGAGACATATAACGAGATTATTGGAAATGACATATGGTAGCAAGGTAGTTTAGTTCTAATATCTTACTCACTGTATAGAGTATCATACCAAAATACGTTTTTGGACCACTAATGCATATTTGGTAAATTCCATCAAGAAGATGATCACCAAAATGGATGGGAGTCTCTTAAAAAAGACCTGGACTTTCTTCAAAAGGAGAATTGAGAAAGTGAATGTGTCTGAAGAAGATATTTCGATTGGAGGAATGCAGGACATCAATGACTGTCTACTGTTTTTAATTAACCCCCATTTTATTTCATTTTTTATGATCAAATTTAAACCCAGTTAGAGTAATATTTGTTAACCCAAAAATAAGAATTAAACTGGTAAACCAAAAGTGATTGAGCACATCTTTGACCCTTTAAATTATTAAAAACAATTTGCTCAATATTTTTGCCTGATAAACTCAAAAAACTAAAAAATATAGAAATCACATTTTTATATTCATAAAGTTATATCTGTGACATAACAAGAGCCCTAAAAATGACCCATTTTGACCCATTTATCCAAACTAGAATCACTTAAAAAGCCTCAAGCTATGCCAAAGTTCGTTATTTTTTTTTTTTTTTTGTTTGTGTTGAGAAGAAAGGGTATGAACCCAAAAACGGGACTGCCTAGTAAATACAATCACTATTTTTTTTATTTGTTAGCTTCTTTAGGAAGAAGAAAAAATTGTCATAAAGTTGATTTTTTTTCTCACCTCTAAGCGTTTGCAATATCAATTTTTTTGTATGTACTTTATAAGAACTTTACTCTGGCATTATTCCAAAGTATTGATGATATTATTGTGTAATGGGTTTAGTCCAGAAAGACAAGTCATAATACATATACGTCTTTATCCATTGGTATAAAAGTATAAGACCTTATTATTGTAATGAATATATTTTTGTAAACGACTCTTTATCAGAAACATGCTCCAAATTCAGTCTTGATTGTATTTTTATTTATCCCGTGTTTTTCTTCCATCTAAAAAAGAGAAAGCATTTGTTTTGTGTGTGAAAGTCACTCTGGGATTTAAAAGATACATGATAGATACTTTCCACTCGAGTACAAAAAGTTTTCTATATCCTTTACCGCAATCTAGTATAGTCCTAAATTTACTAGTTACCACAGATACGATAAGTTATGTGGTTGAATACATATTATTGAATTGTTACAAAGTGATAATCAATTAATTATAAAACAATACTTATTAATAAGTTATGATCGTTTTTTTGGAATGGGACTTATGTAATTTATAATGAATAAATTAAATATATTTTCGAAAGTTGTGGTATTTTTTTGTACTGATTAGTGTATTATATGTAATTAACTTTCAAATATATCAATGTGGTTTTTTAAATACATATATCTTGCAAATATACTTATTACTTCTATGGACAATTTGCATATTATAATTTTCAAACCTCAACAAATTCATCTCTTTTTCCAAATGAAAAGGTGTGCATTTAAAATGTTTCTTACCTCTCAGAGTAGAAACACTATAGTAAATTTATTATGCAAGCACGTAAATTAATAACATGACCTATCTATCCCCATTTTAAACCATATAAGCTTTTTAATTTGACAAGGAGAGTTTTGAGGTGTGAAGATTAAACTATGATTAGTCCTCATACATAAATTGTTAGTACATGCACATAAATATTGTAACTTACATTTAGTCATTGGAAAAATGGTATTTTTTAGAAACGATCAAATTACATTTTGTGAAATATGATAATTTTGTTACTTTGTGACGAATTAGGTTTCAAATTTCAAGTTAATTGTCACCTGAAAATATAAATGATCAATCTAAATTGTCAGCTCATTGGATTGCTGGATCCAAGGGCCTATCAAACCAATGTTTTTGTTCTTTTTAATGAGTTTTAACTTTTGATATTGTAGCAATACTACTAATGAGGAGTTTATGTAATACTAAATTGAAAAAAAAATCAAAAAAACTCACATTAAAGAAACTTATTCAATGTCTCTAAAAACTTTTTTACTCCATGTATGATTATTTAACTATTGTATTGCCACTGGTTTAATGCAATGTAAGTAAGTAAACTTACCTGAAAAAGAAACATCAAATATAGCCATGAAAGTATCAGATAAATTATTCTAAACGTTCTATTTGGAATTACTTAAATACTATGTCTAATTATGCGTTTATAAATTAAAAGTATGAAATGTTGGCGTGAAGTAAGTCAGAATGAGGTTTTCATACATATTTGTTAGACACAAAAACACAAGTTAAATATCCCTCTATTTTCACCTTTATTCCTAAGGTCAAGAACACAGGGAAAATGCAGATTAAAGCAGTTCTGAGTTCTGAATTTGTTAGCTTGCTAGCTCTAAGGATTATCTGTAGGAATGTTAGAGTCCAGAAAATTATCCTCAGAGGAAAATTGCCTGCAATTATATTACGTATGTAGTTTTTCATCTTCCTATCCTTCCCATTAACAGATGGCCTCCTGCATCTAATAAATCATTGATAGTTTTACTTGGCCCCAAAATGGGGTGAAACCCACCCCCACTCCTTCAATTTACCACACCTCCATTTACACACTGAAAGAGACACAGAAATTTGAAACTGTTTAGGGATTCATCTCATTTTGAAGCCCGGCGGTACCCGAAATAACCACAAATTCCGAGATATAAATGGGGGCTCTATTAGTTTATGTAGGGATAGCGGGGGTAAGTATCTCGGGCTGGAAATGTATGTAGTGAAATGTCGTAGAAACAGTTTTTTCATATATTTAAATTTAATATCTTCCGGTCGACGTTCTGTCGGTTGACATTCTATAGGTCACGGGTTTAACAGTCAACGTTTTGTCTATTCGACGTTTTTTCCATTCGAAATTTTGTCAGTCGACGTTCTGTGGGTCGACGTTTTGACCTACTACACTGTAGACGATACCAACAGTGCGAGAATACCTTCGCCACTTGGTCCCTTGGGGAAACGTAGAATTCCTTCTTGATCTGATCTATAAGTTTGCCTTTGTGTGACTATATGAACAGGGGGGTCAGTAGATTTGTCGTTCGTACTCCCCCCCCTCCCACAAATTTCCACCACATAAGATCCACCGAGTTTGGAATTTCGATCAATTGTATTATTGTCGCTCCTGCCCGGGATTCCAAGGAGGGGTCCTTGTTCTTTTCAAATATTTGGGACAACGAAGTTGGAACGTGCAATTTAACAAAGAAACTAACTGCCTAAGTGCCCTTGTTTACACCAGAGAGCAAGCCAAAGTGGCTGCATAGAAGGCATGTACACCCTGTACAGGATTTGTGTAGGATAACTTTGTCATCTTGAGACATATTAAAAACTAACGCCACTTCAAACAAACCTTTATATTGTCAATTTTGCTCCAGATGAACGGGTCATTCAGTATAAATTTTAGTCGTTGAGGAAGATTAAAAAATGCTGCTCTTGCTTCAAGTACCATAAAGAACCCCTTCTATTTTCCAAAAAATTGTTCTTATAATGGCAGTTTTGACGGACACTATCGATGTTTTGTTTTTTGTAGATGGGAAACTATCTACGAATCATTAGATGGGTCAGTTCGATTTGTAGATGGAAAAGATTGGTAGATGAATCATTACATAAATAGTATAATTGCAGGCAATTTTAATATGAAAGTATCCCGGTAATTTTTCTCAAACCATTTACCTGGTACAACTGTTGTATAAAATTTAAAACACTTACCTTCCTTATAATGCATATTAATATAAATATATTAAAGTCATAGCACCTTCAAAACGACAAACTATTTGTATTTCTCCATTTACCAATAATGGTTTTTATAAACTATAATTTCACTTTCAATGGAAATGAAAGTAACTACCCTTAAGTTGATGCAAACAAAATAATTTATGAAAAAAAACTTTTTCACAAACAAATATAATTTGAGTACCCCTCATATGGGCATAAAAATAGTAATGTTTTATTCTCTTTATTTAAATATCGATTATTGCTTTGACTAAGTATTTATGACTTTAAAAAAAATATAGAATAATTTAGCAATATTTTTTAAACAAAAAGGTGATGCTCATTAATGCAAAAAATTTAATATATTCAGGTTGTGAAATAGATAAAAAAATTGTACAAAAATATATCTGTTGTGTATAACATAAATTTTTAAACAAATCCTTTTTTTTACAACTCTGCGTATCGGAATTCAATAACGTGTTGAATAAATAATAATAACTGAATATAGTATAATATTATACATACACTTTCAAGATAAAATACTTATCACATAATTGAAGTATTCTTTAAGAGCTTTCATTTCTCCAAATATTGTATTATCTACAATTTTGACTAAACAACGAGCAACCTTTGTATTTTGTATATCTCTAACTAACGTCCCCTTTTCGTTGTAGTAAGTAAAATGACTGTAAGAACGAAGCCGGGACTTGTAAGGTTGGAAAAAATATTGTCGTAACGAAACTTAAATTATTTGTACAGAGTGTAATCAAGATCCTTTCGATTTTTGAAAAGGCAATGAAGTAAATACGATAAAAGATTATTTTTTTGTTTCACAATGTTAGTACCTAATTACAGCTTTGTGTACACACTTTGAATAAATAAATAAATATCCCTCATTCTCCATACACTGAATAAACCAAACTTCGGTATTTTAAAATAACTTTTCATACAAAAGTTTAAGGGCGATATTTATCTTATACATCCAAATTAAATTGATAACATTACTTGTTTTATGGTTGACGTAGATGTGTTGATAAAACAATGAGTGTTTGTTGATTTCTCAAGGGTTTTAAAATGGTTAGTTTTTTCCGAAATAAAGCCTGATAAAATTACTTGATTTCAACAAATATCACATAATTAAATTTCTTGTGAGGCACAAATTTTGCTAGTATCCATTTCATCTCTAAGGTATCGTTAGAGTTATTATAGCTCAAATATTTGTGCAAATTTCAAATTATATTACTAAATTGAGAAAATTGTTGTCAAGAATAAATTGAAACAATCAACAAATTTTTCATAAATTGCAACAACCAAAAAACTCAGGAGCTAAATTGTAATTGGTTTAATTTTATATAAATACTATATCATAACATATTTTGGAATATTTTTTCCACAATGGCGATGTCACGCTCTTATCTACTTCAACAAAGGATTGCTATTTGTTATATTTATTATAAAAAACCACTTTAGAACCTCGCCTCACAAATGATACCAAACCCACCCCGCTACTATCGGATGGGCCATTGAAATCTGAACATTTACTTATTTAATAGTTATTTAAGGTTGAGTGATCGAAATGAATTGCTATTTCGATATATTAAAGCATAAAAAATGACTTATACAATAAAATGAACTAGATCTAGAGAAAACAGCAGAGGCCAATTTTCTAATGTCCACAAGAGCCCATACAGAGACATCAGGGTTTCAGAGCAGACTCTCCAGAGAGTTATCAAAAAGTAGGTACAAAGAGCCCTGTAGGGGTAAAGAGTCCACTTTTGAACTCTTTTTTATACTTCCACACCCCAGAGCCCCGACGCCATCCTCCTGGACTACACCTTTGAGGTGTATGCCTGACGTGTCCGTCATCCAAACACTGATGCCCTCAAAGCCACTGTGTATATGTACTTCTGCCGCCCCCTAAAACTCATCATTGCTACTAGGGTCAGCAACATTAATTATTAAACGAGCTCAGACAAGCATCTATTTGTAACATTAATTTTCTTGAAATTCTATTGATAATTAATCAATTTTATCTTGCTGAACCTTCAAATTCAAAGTTTTCATATTTAGATTGAGCAATCAGTACATTTACTATATGATTGCCAAGCAATTTTAACATACAAAACTATGTCTTACTGCACCCTGTATATGAACAAATTTAATAGCAGAGTTCTATCTTTCTTTAGTGGGAGACTTGCAAAAATCAACTAAGTCCGTTAGTATTATACCCTCTCTTTTATTGGTCATTAAAAAATATCCAAAATTTTGGAACATCAACTTGTTTTGTATAAGTCATTGTGTTCTTCATGCAGAGTAACTGTTTGCCATTATTATAAGAAAGTTAGTGAAGATTAATTGATGAGGACGTCACTGACCAATACCTGTGACAAACTTTATTTATCAATTTAGTATTTTCTAGATGGGAGGTCAATATTTTGACAAGCTGACTATCCCTAATTATTGGTTACTCAGGTGCTGATGAAGATTGGAAAAAGAACAAAACAAGTGATTTGTTCTTGTAAAAGAATATATTTCAAATCATTTAAAAAACAAAACTAAGTTATTTGCAAAAAGATGAAAAATGGATATTTGTTAGATATTGTTTGTTTTTTTACTCAACAAAAAAATCACAAGTAAGAAAATTAAAGTTTGAAATTTAATTTTATTCTTTGTGTTAATTCTCTAGCAAAAAAAAATTACGTTGTATTTTTTCAGCACAGTATATAAGTGATTATTATATTATTAGATGTTCACTCCTTAAAAGAAAACTACAAAAAACCATGTAGGTGAAAAGAAATACTTAGAATTTACGTCTCTTTTGATGTTTGTTTTCTATGTATTTTTTTGTTAAATAAATATAATTGTATTATATTTATATATTATTGTAATTATTTCCTTTATTCGTCTTAGTTTTATTAAGGCTCAAATTTGATTAGGATAATTATGTCTTTTTTTTCCTTATATTTAATTTCATTAGAGAGCAAAAATGTTCATTTTTAATGGCTGTTTGGCAATTTTATCCTCTGTGTCGGTTTGCCTATTCCATGCATATATACAGGGTTGATCTTATCTCAAGGTACACATTTTATATTTTCAAGAGTAAAATTAAAACAAGATTTGTTATGTAACCAAATCATCTGAAAATAGTCCTTGGCACAATTTTTATTCAATATTTAAGCCCTAAGCTCTAATAACTGCCGCAATACGAGGCCACAATCTCTTGTAGACATACTTGAGCTTGGTCCACTCCTTCTTGATGGAAGCCTCCCGTCAGAAGGGCTCCATCTGTTCTCTCACTCAGATACATCCAGATAGGGGTTCGTGTCTGGAGAGGAGGGCAGCCCCATGTTCAGGTCCCAAAAGTCTGGAAAGTTGACTTTTCTCTGGTACAAGTTAGCACTTTCTTATTCAGAAATCCGATGTAAGTATCTGTATTGAGCCGTACCCTTCTCTCCACAAAAATAGGAGGCAGACTCCGCAACGCCTAAAACTATGGTTATGGGACGATTTTTTGTTTTGAATACATGTCTCGCTGAAGCTTAGACATTGTCTGGATGTTCGGTTGTAGTGGCTTTTATGCATATATAAGGTGGTACGAACAGTGAAAAAAAATCATCAGATAAAAGCAAAACTTTGACCGAAAAAAATTGCTCCAGAAAATTTAAAATCTTCTCTGCTCTTTCCCATTGTCTCAACTTGCTCTGTTCAGAAATAAGATGTTTCCTTGTCCTCTTCCTTGACTTGGCTCATATTTCATAACCGGATTGAAAATAATAAAATGTGTACCACTAGATAAAAGCTTCAAGTTTCAGATAATATTAAACTCAATAGACATTGTATGTATGTTATTTTTATTCATTCTTTTTCAAGTACATACATAAGTAGGACTACCAATGCTAAGCATTTTTAGTGCGATGGTGTTATTGTAGTTGGGGTTGGCAATCCGAACAGTGTTTTATTATTCCTAAACCTATTATCAATTATTATAGAATTCTTAAAGAGAGAACATCTAAGTATTGAGTTTATTTTATTCCCTTCATCTAACCGCTTCTTGCAGCTGATTTAATGGAACGTCATGACGGAATATGTGAAAATTATTAGATTATCTTTTTCCTTTTGGATACTGAGTTGACCAATCATTTAGTTAGTAGAGCTAACGTTGAGTAATCCAAACTTTTTCTTCAAAACTACGACGTCCTTACCTAATTTCTTTATATAGTAACTGAATTATTCTATACAAATTTCATATTCAAAAAGACGTCTGCCTCACAATGCCAAACTCTCTATATATATTCTCTATATATGTATGAGAAAAATAAACAGGCAAAAACAAAACGAATTCGAACATTTACATCAATAACTACTTAGTATCTCAAGGACAAAACAATACATCAGAGAATCAAGTACTAAATTCTGCACAATTGTATGTATAAGAGAAATAGTTGCAAAACGTTTTCGCTCAAAAAACTGACTAGGTATAAAAAATTGTACATACCGAGTGGTCCAATAAAATCTGAACACTTTAAATTCTAAACTTCAACAAGATATAATTTATTCATACAAAATAGAAGTTCAACAAAATTAATACTATACAGCTCTGTTAATCATTGATGTAGTCGTCATTAGCGGCAATGATGGCTTCCAGGAGGTGGCAGATTGCCTGGTAGGGCTGTTGATGTAGTCCTCTCATGGTGTCCCAGTGATGAAATGGGGTTCTTTTATTACTCTTCCCAAAAGTGGCCTCTCCACCCAATTTTTTATAGTTCTCTGGAGAGTTTGGTGTGAAACTTCAGGTTCTCTTGCATGGGCCCTCGTGGACTTGAAAGGATTAACCTCGTTTATTTCCTTTAATTCCTCCAGTTCCAGTTAGACCTTTCTGAGAAAGCCCTTCCTCCCCTCCAACGTTTCAGACTTGCTGACGGAGCAGACGGTGGTCTTGGAGACACCCAACTGTATGGAGTGTGGATCGAAATTCGTCGATCATTCAAGTGTTATTTTCTATTAGTGTATGTAAGATTGACAGGTCAATTTTTTTTGTATTTTGCTACTCATTGTTTATGTTTTAAGATATATTGAAATATCAATTAATTCAAATACTCAATCTTTATTAATTATCGAATTAGTCAGTGTTCCTATTTTATTGAACCATCTGGTATATGACGTCCAAAAAAGAGAATGGGTGAGAAGCCTACAAACTATACCTATATACATTTGTGTAGACATATAAGTTATTGCCTCTTGTTTTTAAGCTTCTTTTGTAATTAGCAGATATTTTATTTCCCAATCTTAATATATAATTTTTGAGATGATCAGGAGATGATTACTGTACCTCTTTTTGACATCGTAATCAAATGTATTGCATACAATATTATATTTATAATCCAAAGAGTTCTTACAGTATACCAAAATGTTTAGGATCTATAATTTAATTTAATGCTCCTGACAAAAATATTAGTCCTTCAATAAATTACTTTAAGAGGGAGGACAAATATTATGGATTTTTCAATAATAATTTTGCATTATATTTATTTTGTAAACGATGGTAATCTAAGTTTTGTGGATGTAACTTTTTTTGATTTTCGAGAAAAATTACATTCGGCACACTTTCACAGATCTATTCTACAATTTTTCATTTTAAGATTCACCACATGCCTCATAGTTTAAATTGGAGATTGCTTTCAAGCTTTATAAAAAACTAGTTCATGAGATTAGTGAGAGCCCAATGGAGTTTATTTCAAATGAATGGCTCCCTCACCCTCAATAAAGGGATTTATCCTCTTCCTGGAGGCCTCACAAGCCTTACAGATGTAGACTTATGAAAAGTCAGCCAACGAAGACTTGATGGCCGAATCCAAAGATCTCACAGACCCATAAGGATTGTTGCAGGCAACTCTATCGATCATTGCCTAGATATAATATTGCAATGGTTTAAGGTTGGGGGACCTGAAAAACCATATGTTCTTTTACCAAAAATCCGTAAGGCACTTCTTCCCATCTTACCCAAGGATATCCAAAGCCATGAGCGAGGCTGCATGTTTTGTTTTATATGGGAAGTTTCAGATTTGCTGGTCCTTCGTTTACGTAGAGATAGGAAATGTAACGGTCCGTTCGGCTAAATGACACCAAGTCGACCCTGGACCACTTCTATTGCGAGAAGATAATGACCGGTGGTTTGTGTTTATATTCTAAAGAAAATTGGCTCCAAACAACCTCTTCTCCTTTTTGCTCGATGTAATGAGATGTTTCTTTCTCTTCATTTGCTATTATAACAATTCATCATTTATGTACATGTCTTAAATAATACACCATTTCGCGGATTAAACATTTTTTGTTTTTAAAAAATCCAAACAGTCATTTTGACAACTTTCTCCATTATATATCGAATAGTCAACATGTGTGCCCCGATGAATATTTTAAAATATCCATTGTTTCACATGTTAAAAAGCAGTACCAGTTTTATTTTTTTCTTAAAAATAAAAAAGCAAATCATTGTTGACTTGGTAATTATTCATTACATGTCAAAGTGACAAATTAATGTAATCTTACAAAAACAAGATTGTAAGATTTTTTGGGATATAAATCACATCATTCATGAAAAAAAGGCTTTCTAATTTTGGATAGCTAATTTTAGATATTCGTCCTACTGAATAACTGTCTAAATTTGTTACAAAAGTTAATACAGACTGCTTTTTTTTGTGTAAAAATGTTATATCTTTAAAAATACACTTTTAATATCTTAACGAGGATTTTTATGGAAGCATAGATATAATAAATCGTTGTGAAAATTTTGAAGTAATACTTGCCATTCACTGTGAAATTTAATTGAAATAAAAAATTAATTCAATTGTTAAGAAAAAAACTTACTGCAATGATTGAAATTTTGCTATGTTTTATGGTTGTTTAATAAAAGTAAAAATAAATATCTTTTTTCAAATTATTTTACATGTTTTAATATCGCGTAAGCATATAAGGGTTTTATTTTCAAAACTAGCTAAACCAGCTTTAAAAAGTGCTTTGTTCCCATAGTCAAACTGTAACTCATAAATTTTGTTTAATAAGGGACAAATATTTTAAGGAAAACACCTGTTTCCAAACCCCTCACCCCCTAAAAATAACATTAGAATAAATAATTCAATAGGTCAATCAGAAAGCAGACTTTATAATTTTTACCAATAGAAATCCAATACTGAATGCCACTGTATTTACAAAAAAACATTAGACAGAAGTAACTGTTTTTTAATAAATCATACATTTGATGAAATTATTATATAAAATAGTTGACATTGAAGCACAAAAAATAGGCTTGCTTTTTAATTAAAACTTTGAAACATACCTTGTAAAAAAATAGAAAGCTGAAAAATTGAAAATAATTGTCCTTGGAAAAAAAACTCCTCATATTTATATCGTGTACAATCTGTAAAACGAAATATAATTTTTGTTTTCAAGAGTTTTTGTTTTTTAAAACATTATTTACAAAATTGTAATGAGAACTACATATATAACCAGATCCATAATTACTTAGAGTATTTTGCTAATAACAAGCAAGTATCAAATAACTCTATGTATATAAGAAGAAAGGTCAAAATGAAATTTCCTATCCACAAGTCAATGCAAATAGTCAAAAAATAGGTTTTCAACAACAACAAAAAAGTAGGGTTTTTCATTAGTTGTTATTTAAAAGAAAGAAAAATTGGCTTGAAGAAACAATAAAAATTTTTGGGAATTGCTTCAGTCTACAGCACTTTAAATAATATTTCTTTGTTTTTGTTTCTGTTAACTTTTCTCTGAAATCCCAGTCAATGGGTGAAATTCATCAGGCCTTTTGAGATTTTGTACTTGTCATGTTTCCACTTTGATTGTTCTCTATTAATAATGATGGCATGCACTCATTTTAAAACAAAGTGCGAGATATTTTACAGTGTGTTACACTTTGATAAAGTATAAAATATTTTGGTGAAATGAATTTCTTGCTTCACAAGGAGACACAACAGTTTAGTATGATTCATGTTTTAGAGAATGAAGTTTTTTTGTATTTGGGATATACAACTATACCTCCAATAGGGAATTACATTCAGTTCTTTGTAAAAATCAATGACTTCTATGAAAATTCTCTATATTTTGAATTTAAAAGATTGGACATTCCTCTGAAGAAACGTGAGTTTTTACTGTCAAGCAAATCTTCCTTTAAATCCTTATCTAACAATTCCTTCGTTATATATATTTTTTTAAATACAAGACTTTCCAGACTTACTGGATGGTCGATTGAAATTTGAACACAAACAATAACTTATTAAGGTTGAATAAATAAAATTAATTTATTTTCTGATACATATATTAAAGCATAAACAATTAGTTCCAAACGAAACGAATTTGAGCTCTCTACCTTTCATAGAAGTACAGAAAATGATACTTGAGCGTGATAGACACATTTCTTTGCTCGCATTCTAAGCAGTTGGGCCTCTTCAGGACCACCGTCTACCCCGTCAGCAAGTCTGAAACGTTGGAGGGGAAGAAGGGATCTATCAAAAAGGCCAAACTGGACCCTGAGGAGTCAAAGTAAACAAGGTAGGTCAATCCCCTCAAGTTCATGAGAACCCATGCAAGAGATCTCGGGATTTAACACCAGACTCTCAACAAAGCTATAAAGAACGTGCGGAAAGAGCCTGGTGAGAGCTGAGAGGCCAATTTTGAAACCAAGGATGAAAAATCCGATCTCCTCCGTTGCAATACTCCTTTTGAATGAGTCTTTTCAGTTCTTTTGAACTTCCTTTTTTTACAATTTTGGACCCCCTACAGACATAACACCCCTTTTGGGTGCATGTCGAGGACAAGGCTTGCAGTGTCCTTCTTCCAAACACAGAGACCCTCAAAGACATTCTCACCCAGCACTGAGACGCCACAACTGGATCTGCAACGCTTGCCAAGCCTTCCACGTCCGCCTGGAAGCCATCATTGTCGCTAAGGGCGTCTTTATTTATGATGAAGAGAGCTCAGACTCACGTCTATTTATAGTTATAATTTTGTTGAAATTCTAGTGTTAACTAAAAAGTTACATCCTGTTAAAATTTACAATTCAAAGTGTTCATATTTTAATGGACACTCGGTAGTTATTTTGGAGTATTTCATTTATTAAGTTATTGGAGTTTTTTTTTGTCTATCGTTTTTCAAAAAGTTATTTTATTTCTATGTATATATTTGCGATATAATATATGCGGTATCATCTTAAAATAAACAAAAAATTATTTTTTCGATATATCAAAGTAGTTTTTATCTATCATTTGACTAAATATTATATAGCATATTTTTTCATTTTTTGACATTAATACCAATTATCATATTTCTCACAAAGTTATACAAATGAGTGGCCTGTTAGCACAAAAATTAACTATTATAGATAACAATTTTATTATTTAAAAAATTATTGTTAATTTGTATTAATAAACTAGTATAATTAATCCGATGATTGTAAAATTTCCAAATTACATTAAAAATATTTAATAAATTACATAAATAACAAAAAATCAGGCTATAATTTTTTTTTAAATTGATCAGTATGTTAAAATAATTCGTTCAGTTCTGTTATTTCAATTATATTAACAAATATTTTAGACTTGGTAGTAGAAAGGCAAATTATTTTAACTACTTTATTAAGTATGGCCAAAATGCAATATCCAGTTTAAACATAGAAATAGATTGGTTTGGATCTTTAATAAAAACCCAACTTCTTGGTCCTGAATTTTAAATGAGGAGGATTAGAAAAAAAATAAAAGCCTTGACTATAACATTTCGATAATATTTTGTTGGTACAAAAGTGCATAATAACCTGTAAAAAATATTTTGTTTCTTTCGTAAGAAGTAAAATAGCAAGTAAGAAAAAACTACAATATTGTTTCTTAGTTCCTTCTGTTGTGTCCCAGTCTCGTTTAAATTGGCAATATTTCTAATATTTATTTGAAAGGCTCTATCAGATCCTACTAAAGTTTAATAAATTAAATTAAGTATCTAGACCAAGGTTTTCCAACTCTTATTTCAAAAATTTCACCATGGCTGCAATACAAAGATCCAGACGGATTTGACACTTACGCCGACTTAGTTCGGCAACTTTCGCGAGGGTGTCTGCCGGAATGTTGGCCCATTCTTCCTCCCCCTTGGCCTTCATGACCTCCACTTTGCTATGGTAGTGGATGTTGACCTCTGCCGGAATGTTGGGCCATTCTTCCTCCCCCTTGGCCTTCATGACCTCCGCTTTGCTATGGTAGTGGACGTTGACCGACCTTTCTCTCTACGGCACGCCACATGTAGTACTCAAGTGGGTTAAGGTTGGATGAGTTGGGTAGCCACAACTCCTTGGACCAAAATCAATTACCCCTAATTTGTTTTCAAATACTTTTGGGTGACCTTGGATGTGTGGAACGGGGCTCCGTCCTGTCTTTCTAACCAATTTCCAACACCGTAGGTTGCGTTGAGGGTGGGAAACACCTTCTTAAGCATGATATTTTTTTTACTCATTGGCCTTCCAGGTCTCTTTTATTCACACCAGTGGAAACACATTACTCTCTGAACCAATGACACCGAGTATCACTGCATTGGCTGGATTTTTCGAACGCCCCGGTGATTTTTACCTCAAGAGGGGCGTCTTGGGGGTCTTGGCGATGTGGGAGTTACTAAACTGGTCGACTCTTAAAAAATTTTCCTCCGAAAAATGAGAACATTACAATCGGGTCTCTTCAATTTATTAGAGAGGATCGAACATCGTTCCAGCCTCTCTTGCCAGTGTAAAGCTGTCAAATCCTGAATTCTTGTAATTAACCTAAACTTGAGGTCCAAATCCTCCTTAACGATGTACTGGGCCATCATTTCGTGAGCCCTGAGGTCCCTGGCCATTTGGCAGATGTTGCCACAAAGGTTCGCATCTATCTTTGCCTTCACACTCTATATGAGGCATTCTGTGTGGACCGATTTTGGTCTTTCCGAATTCTTTGACGATCGACAAAGAATTGGGTTTCGTTGTAAAGCTTCTTGGTGTGGTATACAGTGGTCCTACGGATCCGGAATTACGTGCAATAACAGAGGGATTGTCACCAACTCTGATGCGTGAAACGATTTTTGGACGAAGTTTTTCCATTTCTGTATTTTGGAACTCCTAAAAGACCTACGGCTTTTTGTTATTTCTCCCGTTTTACGAAATTTTAACGAAATTTAAACGTTGGTATCTGTATAAAAAGTGTACAAGGACCTATGAAACATGAGGTACAGCACTCAAAGGGTCTAAATTTGGACCGTGTCCCATCATATGAGTTATCTTGATCCAGCTTTTAATAATTACTTTCAATTACCTAAGTATAAAGTATATAATAAACCGAAATATGCCATGAAATATTAGGATTTTCTCTCTCTTATTGGTCAAATGGGGTTGCACCAATTAGGTATAAGTAGACATTACACTAATACAATCAATTTATAAAATTCCATGAACTCAATTTATATATCAGATATATTTTTATGATTTTTGTTCAATACTGTTTTTATAAATCTATTAGCATCGACATCTTTTCTTCAATTGGAAAATGTGATGTATCATTTGAAAGCTGAGAGCCTAAATAAATTAGTGGCACAAAATACTTTTGATACTTTTTCATAGACGATAGGTGGTGCATTCCTAGGAAAATTCATGTGTTGTCTTTTCATCCCTTTTAATTTAATTCTGAGGAAATTAATTCTCTATAAAATTCATCCCAGGATATTTCATTCAAAACGTTGAAGAGAGACTTTTACTGACGTTATACGGTTTACGTTTCTAAAATACTTAGTAGTTTTTGTTTATGAGTGGGATCTGCACTGGAGATGAGTGGCGAGTCATCAATGACTAGTGATGGATGGGATAACGGATATGAATGATTTATGCATTTTATACCTTGGGAAATAGAAAAAAAAGAAGATTAATACCGGGATTTACTTCTACAGATCGGGATTCCATTCCTACTCAAAATTAAAATTTATGATGCTGTCTTTTCTAATCCATAAGCACCATATGTCATTCATATCTGTTTCCCATTTCTGATTAGTTATCACTCATCTCCAGTGCCTACTGCCCACTGCCTAGGCCTCGACCTACAGCCCTACAAAAAATTACTAAGCAGTTAAGAAACATAAGCCGTATGACGTTACTAAATATCCCTTTTGGGAATGAAGTGTCTGGGGATGAATTTGAATGGAATTACAAGTAACGATTTTCATCTTTAAGCGCTTTATTTAGACTCTAAAAATGACACAGTTAATATGTACCTTATTCTATGTTTCTTATAACCATTAAGTTCTGTTTTTAAACCATTTGATTGGTCTTATTTAAAACGGTGTATAGGTGGGACAATATAAGTCTTATTAATCATATAGAGGTTCAAAACTATAGCTAAAACTCTTGAGTTTCTTTTTAAATCCCTTACATTTAATTAATAAGTATATAGTTAACTCAAATAATTGTTTGAAATATTGAAATGTATTTAAATATGAAGTGAGAAAGTTATTTAGCTATTTTTTCTTTTCTTTATTTTTGTTTAAGATTCTTTTTAAATTCCCCGACAGAAAAGTTATGGTCCTTTAAATTTGGAAAACTGGATACACATATTTTTACGGATTGTCTGAAAACAATGGATTTTAGAAAGCTTAGTACAAAGATTTTAGATCATTTGGATTTTCAGAGATAAGACATGGACTTTTCTTTTTAGGCCTGTAGAAAGAGGCATAAGGGAGACATTTTTTAGAGCTAAATTAAAAGGTTTACTACAGTTTGTAAAATGAATGGAGGAATAATGCCCATGGATCTAGAGAAGAGTCGTTTTGTGTTTTACCTGCTGTCAATTTAAGCAGGTCATCGAATAACTTTGATTCTGAAAGGACACAAAGATTTTACATGGCTTATAAATTTCCCAGTAATACCTGACATATCAGATTCAGAAAAGAATAGCATAATCCCAACGAGGAATTGGAAGCCTCTTTCAATGTCGTCGTTTTTTTTTATCTTTTCCTTATTTCAAGAGCAGTTACATTGGGGGGAAATATATTTATATTTAAAGATTGTTTTTATACCGACGCGATACACATACATAGTTAATGATCATGCTAAAAATATGTATATTTTTTTGTAAAAATAAGTGAAGCATATCAATAATACCATGGTTTAAATATAAATATACTTACATCCATATATTCTTTTAAAATTTATTGTATAAGTTGACTAAATTCAATTAATAAATTGTACTATGTATGCTACATATAGTTTTTTTGAGACCAAATATACTTACGCATATATTATATACCTAGTAGGTCCTGCAATATGATTGCAAAAAAAAAAAGAAACCTTAATGAATTCTACAGTAAATTTTTTCTCTATATATCACATGTCAACACAAAAACATGCTTAAATTTTGTTGTTCAAAACATTGAAAAGTATTGACGAATTATTAAAAAAAAAATTTGCAAATAATAACTCTTAATAACCCTCCGGAATTTTTTTAATTGCATTTAAAGTATTCAAAATTGATCATCACAGTAAAATAAGGAACAAATGAATTGATTTTATGGTTATAAGGGGGAAATTAGGTCCAATATAACTGACTTAGTTTTAAGCTATAACTCAAATTTGTAGGTATTTGAATTCATCCCACCAATTTGAATAATGAGGGTATAATTTACTCAAATTTGTCAATCAAGTATTGGACTGTTTATTTAACTTATGTAGTAAAAAGATAAATTGGGATATTTTACTTCTCTTGATTTTGTTATGAGATTGTTTTTTATATGAATGAGTAACATATAAGCACTTTGTTATGAATCAAAAACTACTGCATAATTATATACTAGCTTTTTGAAACACAATGTTTTTAAATTTTTGGAAATTATTATACACTTTTTTATTAGAAAAATTACTTTTAAACGACGGGGACTAATGATACAAAGAAGTGGCAAGAGAGAAAGTATGACTCCTATTGCTACTGTAAATTTCTTGTAAATATTTTAATGAGTCGAAGGAAAGATAGGGAACATTTGCTACACTTTTTGTCTTTGGCTCAATTACGCGTAGATGATGTAACTAAGACTCACCATATTTTAAACACAAAACACCTAATTTTATTTATAATAATCAAAAGTTATATCATCCAAAAGTATTTCCATAAATTCCTTTTTCCTCAAATGGTACAATTGCCGCCCTAAGTAAGATCCTTTTTAAAGGTTACAGTCATAGGTTGGGGGGAAAGTGAATTTGTCTTTTTCACTTTATTTAAACGCATTATAAGAAGTACCACAATCATCCAATTTAAACCAAGTATGCCTCGTTCTGTTCCATAACTTGTTGCCAACGAGAATCCAGCTTAATAATGGTTTTTTCATAGCATCCCTTTGCCTTCAGACAACTATGTTCACAGGCCTCTATTGAGGCCAATATACAGAAACAGGCGGTAGTCACTTGGTTCTCAGACCAGACTGTAGGGTGGATGTAAAAGAGCTTCCTGTTCGATCTTGGGAACTTATGTGCGTCATCAAAGATGTGTACGGCCTGCTGTTCTCTTGTTGATGTCTGCCAATGCAGAATTGAACACATGCTGAAACAGTACTGACCCCCCATATACATAACTAATTTCCTTGGTCTCTTTGGATACATTTCTCCCCTACAGGTTACAAAAATGACAAATTTCTTCGTATTAGACCTCCATACTTGACGCATGATAATTCCCCGGCGAAAAGATCTTGCGGCAGACTGTAGAAAAAAAGTTTGTAGTATATAGTCACACCTTTACAACATATTATCGTTTGATCGGATGTGATCAATAATGAAAAAGTTATACTTAGTTTTTTTTTTTAAACAGGAAGGAAACATGATATCACTATTTTGAAATTTGAATTAGAAAGACAAGAAAATTTGAATAATATTTTTAGATGAATAATTTAATAAACATTTTATTATGCTGAATGATTAAATTGCAATATTTCAAGTATTCATATCTAATAATACTAACTTAAAAAGGCTTGAGGAATGTAATTTACGTTAGTTACTAGAAACTTCAGAGAAAATTAATGAATATAAAAAAATAATTAGGGATTTTAAATTCGGAAATGAGCTCAGGATGCGATTTAATCCCTGCCTCATACCCTTACAGAGCCGTGGCTAATACTGGTAGGTTGGTATTCTACAAAAGTAGCACAGATAAATAATTATAAACAATCCATTCATGTGTAGTAAAGTTAATGGTTGAGTTTCTATATATTATTTTAAATAGCTGTTATTGATTATTTTCTTTTAAATAAATATTTTAAGGTATAATGTTTGTATACCAATTAGATTTTAAATAATTCCAAATTTGTCATTAGAGTCTAAATTAGTATTAAAATTTAATATGGAATTCAAAAGATTTTTTTGTTCACATATTTTTTTTTATCCTAGGTTGTTAATGGTTTGACAGGCTGTTTATTTTTATAGGTATGTGAAAAGTATACACTAATTGTCTTTAATGTCCATATGGGGGGGGGATACGTTTTAAAATATTGTGTCAGTTGGTAAATAAAAACTCGTGCA
The DNA here is from genome assembly GCF_016086655.4 of Lepeophtheirus salmonis. Lineage (NCBI taxonomy): Eukaryota > Metazoa > Arthropoda > Copepoda > Siphonostomatoida > Caligidae > Lepeophtheirus > Lepeophtheirus salmonis. Next base: position 18,110,947 of record NC_092584.1, read on the forward strand.
CGGAAAATTACCCGTGGAAGATTATACAGGAGACAATTGCAAGTGAGGAAAATTACCTGTTGGGAAAATTGCCAGGAGAAATTCCGCGTATTTTGTTCAAACTTAATGATAAATAATAACACATTATAAGTTTGCTTTATATCATTTATGACAAATATACAAAAATATTTGTTCCATCGCCCAAGGGAGTACCTTCAAGTGTGAGTTATATTATTCCAATACCTATTGGAGGAGGAGGGGTGTTAAATAAATACCTAAGGGTCTCTTAGAATATGGTTGAATACACTCTGCCCTTTAGTATTAAGGGGTTCCTTGGATTTATGTCAGCTTTTATGGTGGTTTTTAAGTATCCAGGGTAAGTGCCCCCCAAGTACAGCGCGTAACCTGAGGTCTTGGAACTATTTTTAAGTATTAGAGAGGGTTCCTTGGATATATGAGATGAATTGGCGGTGGTGTTTAGCAATTACAATATACCCCCGGGATAATCCGAGGGGGGAGGGTATTCACCCATATTATAAGAGGCCCTAAGCTCTTTTTTCCTCCTTTCCTCCTTACCAATCATCTCAATCAATTTCTTAGAAGATTGGATTGAATTAAAAAAAAAGGCAAGGAAATTGTAATGCAATAATATTACTCACACTTGAAGGTAGTCCCTTGGGGGACAGAACAATCAAAAATGTTAGATATTTGTCATATATAATATTAAGCGAATGTATAATGTGTTATTATTCATCATGAAGTTTGAACAAAATCTGGTTAATTTTCATAATTGACAATTTTCCTCCATGGTTATCCTCCAAGGACAATTTTCTTCAGGGCAGTTTTCCTGGTACCATAAAAACTAATTTTATGTGTGATAGTTTTTGTTGTATAATTTAGGCCAATACCCATTATCCAGTGATACATGGAACATGTCAATTTATAAATTGTTTGGAAGCAGAGCAGATTAACTATCATGACGTTTAATTAGATCAGCAGCAAGCAACCATAAGAGGATGAAGTAGCACAAATCTTACTCCTCATTCAGCAAGGGCTAACATGCTCAGATTACTATAATGACAATTTTAATTCTACTCTGATTCCGACAGGGACATGCATTTATAACTCCCGTACAAATACTCATTACCTCTGTCTCTGTTTTTGATAAGGAGGGATGAAAATTGTGTGTATTTCGGGTGTGTTTAAGACATGGTAACCCTGACAATTTGAGGAATGTTTTAGAGGAGAGTAGCCTAGCTGTCATGACGTTTCATTAGATCATTGGCAATGATTACTCCAACCTCGATCATCTACTCCGACTCCAACAAAAATTTACAATTATAACTCTTACAAGGAATCCACCAGGTTTATTGTTCAATCAGTTATTGAATATAATCAAAGATGATAAAATTGCCTAAATCTTTTTGAGTAAAAATCAAAAAGAAAAGGCTATGATTGAAAGAGAAAATATCTACTGAAAAATACCTTTAAATAAAATAAAGTCCTATTTACTCAGTAATACATTTGAATTTTCATAATAAAAAATTAATAAACGCATTAATATCTTGCAGATTACCAACACATATACTTACTTTTTTTAAATGGAATCTTTTTTACATCTTTTAATATAATGGAATGTAGTTGGAAAGGAAGTTCAATAATCAGAAATTAAATAAGAATGGCAATAGCTCAGGGTTAGAAAATTTACTCTTCCATTCAAATAATGGATCAACTAAAAAATACATACATGAGCCCACACAGATGTTATTACTTTGTACTTAGATGTTCTGTAATTTCTGATAAACAACTACATAGAAAAAACCGCTCTTGTTTCCTAGAACATTTATATTACACTTCTGGTGATGATGGCATATTTGTTCTAAACATATTTATTATTGCCTAAAGATTTTCAAAGATAAATACAATAAAAAAATGCACTCTGATAAGGTTCAAAAAGTATTTATTTAGTACCTTATTGAATAGAGTTAAGACATGCATCAAACAAAAGTACACAAAATATAATTACATAAAGCCTTTTTTTATTTAAATTTGAACAGCTGAAATGCATTTTTTATTTGTCAAGGATGTATTTAAGAATAATAAGGAAATACTACACAATAAAATTTAAAATGAGAAATAATGCATTAATACATAAATACCATATATAGTTTTTTGCTGGGTTTTTTTTCTTTCAATAGAAAAAAAAAATTAAATTAAATTATGGTTCACTAATATCTTAATATATATGTAGGTAAAATATAAATTGAATTTAAATTTGATTATCGATTTTTTAAAGGAAGGTTTTTTATTTTATTGTTGCAACATTTGTTATTTTATTTGCCAATACATGTGTTTTTATATAATTACTAGTGTTTGGTCAGAAAATATTAGTTCGGTCTGAGAACGCTATGATTTGTAGAGGTCCTAAAAAAGGCCTGGTCTACAGTAGTTCCAAAGGAAAACGCTCTCATTTTTGCTCACGAATAAAAGTTTAGTCTTGAGAGACCATACTAAAAAAAATTTCTAATCTATAGACATTTGTTTTAGACTGATTCTATAGATCAGTGATTCTAGAGTAAGTAATCCAGAAAGGCCTCAAATCTTAAAATATCTTATACTCGTATACAGTAATTTTTTTCTGCAAATAACTGAGATATATTATGAATTACATATAGATTATTGATGCGTGAAGCAACTAAAAATTCCATAAATTTTTCATGGGAGAAGAAAATTCTCCGGTCCTCATGTGATGTTTGAGGTCAGTAATAATATTCCTAGAACACTTTATATGGAAATTGTTGATGCTTTTGAGTGAAAAATGACCTCTAAAGCAAAACTTGTTTACTTTCAAACAACAGCCTTGACTACCATTGCCACAATATCGTTACTTCTCTAACAAAAAACCTAGCCACTAAATGAGAAAAAAAAAATCGTTCAAATACTGTCAAATTTTGCTAATCCAGACAAAAATCGGATAATTTACAAATATTGAGGGATGGAACAACAGGGAAGGTGCGATCAAAACCAAAAAGAGACCAAACATGTTCAGTACTGCCTTAGACATTGTGTTGAGGGATTTAGGACAGAGTTACATATAGTTTCATTTGTTTATTAATTTGAACAACTGCCTTAATATGTTTGTCCCCGAGTTTTAAATCCAACAAATATTCAGCTCAAAATGAATTAACGACTCCGTTGTGTTTCAAAATTTATAAACGTCTTATGAATTTAAATATGTTGTATAAATCACATTTGTACAGCTCATAAAATCATGAGTTTGGATAAAAATTGGTAAATATGTAGATTGACATCGAAAAAAAATGGTCCATGATTTAATTTCGGAGTAGGGTGTGAGATCACGGTCTGGACAGCAATTTCTATCAGTCTAGAAAAAATCACCTTGGACTGAACCCAAATAAAAATCGGTTTTGGACCGGAAATAAACGTTAATAATTACATATATGTAGGCTTAGAGATTATGCGAAAAATGAGAATACTTTTTTGTCTGTAAGGGCCGCTGAAGGTATCATGTATTACTCTCAAGCTAACTACATAATCTCTGTGTTAGAGAATTGAAAATTTTATACGTCACAAACATAATATAATCATTCTTACGATTTTTGTTCAAAATTTACTTTGGATTAATAGTTCATTTAAATAAAATATCAAAATTATCTATCGTCTTTAAGAACTAATAGCTAAATTAAATTATTGAGATAGAACCAATGGGACTTAGGTCGATCTTAATTTCATTCATATAAGTACAATAAGTTGAACAGACATCAAATATAACCTTTTACTCTTATCAATTACTTAATTCAAAATAGATGTCACTAATATACTTTAAATAAAGGTTTTTTATAAGATTTTGCTTTTTTTAAATAAGGTAATAATTATATTACAGACAATTATATGGTTTTAAATAACTAAAAAACGTATGATGTTTAACAATTTATATTTTGCATTTTTACTAATTAATGAGATTAAATTTATAAGAATAAACATTAATTGAATTCTCAACATTTAAAAAGAACCAAATTAGTAAGAACCAGTGTTTTTACATATATAGAGTTTGTAAATAATTTAAACTATAATGAGTTACACGCAAGTTTTTAAAGTGTGTATTTTTTAAACTAAGTAACTTGTGTCCCACACAAACATAAATATAACATGTAAATAAAGATATGTGCCATTATTATCATTTTTATTAGTGTAAAGCTTTTAGACGGTATTTTGTATGCAAATTAGAGGGGAAATGAATAAATATTTTTTGCATATATGAACGAATGTATATATATCTATAACATACAATCAATTTATACATACATCCCAGCAAGGACAATATATATTGTGATAGTTGTAGAAAATATCATGACCACGAGGGTGGTTTGAAAAGTTTCCGCCCTCAACGTAAAGATGACAGAACTCGTAATATTATGTAGTCCCGTCTATCTAGCATTTATGGGCAGTTACTCATCAAAGTTTCAGCCATTTTAGACGCGCAGTTGCAATGTAACAGTCGTTTGAGTGAGTTTATATGATTTTTTTGATTTTGTATGTGAAAATTGTCAAAATCGAATATCACTTTATTGGCTCAGTTTAGGCGCTATAAATCCGAGACTTGGTGCCGAATAACTACTGTAGATAAAACTTGGATACACAATCAAAGGCTCAGAACAAAGATACAGTCCAAATAGGGAACTGCAACGATTTTTGTCAAATGAAGAGAGCATCCATCACTAGTGGAAGCGTGTAGATGCTGTAAGTTCAGATGAAGTAAAAAAATTAATTGAGATAGTCTCCTTTTCTTGTATCTTTGTTCAATAAAAAACTTTTCAGACTATCCTCGAATTCCTAGTAATTTTATTCCTTGATCAATTATTGCCTGCAAAATCCATCTCTGCAAATTTCATTACTATTTTGAAATGGTATATTTATTAACACCTTGTGTTTCTGAACTAGTTACTAGTTTTTGTGTTATGTTGTAGTGGGATGGCTGGAAAATCATCACTGGAGATGACTAATGATTGATGTTATTCGGATAGGATTTTCCATATTTATTCATTAAAATGACGTAATCATAAGTATATAATAATGAGTAGAATATTATTGGTAACTTGGAATATTAAAGTAAATCCTACCATCAAGAGTGGGGCATAAAAGATTTCCTCTCGGTATGTGAGAATAAAACATGGTAATCATTTGACAATTTGAAGAATGTTTGGGAGAAAAGCAGTGTTCTGAAAAAGTTTTTTTTGAGCGTATGTCAAACAGTGATAGTATCAAAGAGAAAATATGCCATATTTTACAGTTTTTCTTCAAGCAAGGCAAAAAACAGATACCATGCGGCTAAAAATGTCAATAGTTTGGATGATCCTGATACTATAACAGCCAATCCTGTGCAATTGATTCCGTTTTGGCAATTTTCATGTCTAAGATGAAACTGGAAGACGAATTATCGAAAATGTGGATAAAATAATGGAAACCGTCGAGCCCGACAGTCAGTCAAATAAGTACTACTTGGATTGCCAAGGAGATAATCATTTATGAAAAAAAGTCCATTTAAACTAATATATTTCTTTTCATTAATCTCATTTTGTATTTTATTAAATAAGCCCATTATAAAAAATATGTATTTGATAAAAGAAAATGGCATACTAGAACAAAGATAGTCAAATTTTAAAAGTTTTATATAAATGGCGATATATGAAGTAATATTATATCATGTACAGACTGTACCAAGTTGTAGAACTATTAATCTAAGATATTTAAGTACAATATTATGACGGATGATGATAATTTTAAAGCGATTCCATATACATAGTAGATCCATTTAAAATGAATAGCTAAGACGTCAGATTAACTTTTTTTTTTAAATATGGTAAAAATATTAAATTAAATCCATTTAAACTTACATGTCTTCAAAAGCAAAACACGTTTTTTTTTTTCAAATATATTTTTTTCAATTAGATAAAAAATAATTACTTTTTTTTCTAATTTTGAAAGACAATGAATAATTAAAAAGTTATTCATCTTTTCATAATTTAACAAAAAAAAAAGGAATTTTTAATTATGTAAAAATTATTAAGCAAAATACTATAAGATAAACGATTCTATGAAAAACTATACTAAAGATATAAAAACTTGCTTTTGCTGTATTAATAACTAAGTAAATTTAATCAAATACCCTTATTAATATTTAGGAAATTAATTTTGAATATTAACCCTAGGCTAATTTTATCTGGATGTATTAAATTAATTTATCTACTAACAAATTTGATGTGCTTTGGATGGTTTTGATTCAAAGGGTTAAATTATACAAAAAGATGTAAAAAAAAAATTATTATATTTTAATTATTTCTTTTATTTAATTAAATAGGTTTTAATATTAAAAAATGTAATACCTTCCATAGGTAAAACTATATACTTACGAGCTTAGGGATATTATGAAAATTATTCAAAAGTAAGATACATTTTTTAAAGCAGTGGTTTTTCGTTTGAACCTAAATATGTATAATAAACGAAGTAAAAAGCTTTGAGCGTTATTTTGACCATAAAATTTACATAGTTAGGATTATCCGATTTAGATGGTTCCAAATGGTTTTTTGACTAATTTTCAGTTCCTGGACAATAAAAGAAGGACTCAGATGTCGATTTAACTTGACAATGTTCTTTATTTAATTGAAATTTTCTAAGATTGCCAACCAGAGAGTTTCTCTTCGACGTCCATATTACAAGAAAAGAATCTTTGGTACCTCTTCTTTGCTGTTGCATTTGATACCGAATTGGATCCATAAACAGCACAATTATTTTTTGACTGCTTGCTCCTTCCTTTCATTTTGGTCGTAGTGATAGTAAAAAATGTATCAAAGTTCCTCTTTTTTTTAAATGCAGCTTAACCAAACACTAAAATGTAAATTATTTTTTTCAAGTATACGCATAACCTTTAAGCTTAGTTTTAGTTTTGTATGCAATGTATCAATCATGAGATATGGTTCACTAAAGACATCTACCGGAAAAAAAAATTGCTGTATAATTTATCAGCCATGTCCTTGGCACATAAAATGAGCTCATTTAATACAATAATAAATAGAGTTTAAGCTAATTTTCTAGTAAATTTTTCAAAAAAATATGACCTCAGTGAAAATTTCAACATTTTTGAAAAATGCACCAAATTAATCTATAAACCTTGTATACAAATAGAATAAGGTTGGTTTGAGGACTCATTTTTAACCATTGAACGCATGTAGCTTCAACTTTGCACTTCATATGAAGAAAGAAAAGAAAAGAGAAGTAAAACTTTATTGGGTTGTAAATCCTCAAAAAAATTTAGCCGACGAGTTTTTTTTATTGTTGGCAATCTGAAGCATTTTGATTTTCTCAAGCAGTTATCGTTATTCTTTCATTCTTGAGGACAGAACATTGAAGTAAATGTCAAGTGAATAAAAGAGTGTCAGCATAAAACATAGCTTAATAACTCTTGGGGAATTATCTTCGATATTAATAGAAGCAAAGGTTGTAGATTCATAGATGCCAAATAACTCCAAGCAATGTGGGGGTACAATTGTCATTAAAGAGGATAAATTTAACCCTAAAATAAAAACAGGTCATGTGGTCGATTAATGAGTATTTAACAAAAAAAAAAAAGATGCTATCTTTTAAATAAAAAAATATAACTAGTGATAAAATAATGATTATGGATGTCCTGCATTTAAACATTAATGGCATGTCTTTACAGATTATTGTCTTAAGCTATGATGGTTGAGATGATTTATTACATTTTAGAATTATAAAAAAATTTATAAGCTAGACTTTCTAACTTATTTTAATGAAAAAAAGTGAAGCAAAAAAAAAAAAAATGTGTACTAGAACTGAAACGAAAATGTTAGAGTCTTGGCAGGAAACAGATTTGTCAGCAGATATATTGTCTCTCAAAGTGACCACAATTTGTATAAATTGTCCCAGGTCTTGTTTTGACGCTGACCTGAACTTCGAACTTTTTCTCATCTCTAATAATTAAATTTATGCATCTAGTATAGATTGTAGTACTGATGCTTAGAAATGCACTTCTGTAAAGCATGAATGCAATACGGAGCGTGAACATCATCAGCTTGCCTTATAAATTGCTCAGGACAAAAGTGTATTATAGCACAAGGGAAAAAAACTCACTACATTTAAAATTGCATTAGTGCAGGAATATATTTTAATTATATCTAAATATCATATACATAATATGTTTATTATAATTTTACTATGCATTTTAAAAGAATGAATGTAATAAAATAAATTAATTACTTTATTCTTTTTTCAGAAGGAGTTTTTTCTACCATCAAAAAATATATTCTCAAGCAAAATATTTTTGCCAAATCCGTTACTACTCTGTCCCAAAAATTAATTACGGCAAGGGACTTTGTAGTCATGAAAAGCCTGGGAATCACTTCTTTAGGCTTACCAAAGAAGGAAAATAATATAAAAAAAACACCATTAGTACCAACTATTTTTTTCTTCTTCATATGGCTTACCACAGTGGTTCTCAAAATGGGATACGCGTATTCCTTGGAGTACTTGCATATGCACTCTACTCCCCCTAAAAAATGAAGGAGTTTTCTTAACTAGAAAATTTAATGTATGAAGTAAAAAAATAAATTGAGAATGTTTCCTTTTGTTGATTTTTTGTCAAAATTATTTTCATGTTGACGCAACAAATATCTTATCATTCCAATAATTAAAAAAATACTAGTTGTTGAGTCATGTTTTTATTCTAATTCTCGATACCTAATAAATGTCTTGCTAATGCTATACTACTTTCAACTGTAAAAAAAAAAAAACTCATCTAATCTTGGTGTGTTTCAATGTCCATTACATTTTTAACAGTCCTTAAAGATGATCTTTGCATTAAATACAAACATATATATGTACATTCACTGTTGGCCATCCTGATTCTTTTAGGATTATTAGAAGGTATCTGTAGTTGGGACTGACACACAAGTTTATTACGTATATTTTGTTGCAATATACGTTGCATATAATGAATTATTTATCCGGTTATCGATAAACCATGCCAATTTACAATCCATTATTGCTTTTTAACTCACTAAGTTAATGTATGCATATGTATAAATCGCAGAGTTATGCACCTACCTTATTTGTAACACGCGTGCTCATTCCTTAATCTACATACCTGAAAATGGATCATAAAAACTAAATTATCATGGATTGTAATATTAAATTATGTGAAAAAAGTATCAGGAATTGTTCATTTAAATTACCCACGCTGAAGGGATTTAAAAAAAAAACTCGTACAATATCATCAAGTCAATTGAACTCACTTTTTTACAATGAGCGAAATTATTGAACAATAAGTTCTCCTTTAACTTTGTCTTGGGAAAGAAATGTCATTTGCTGACGCGTTGAAAATGTTAGAAAAAGCTTTTCGTGAATCAAGTTATTTAAAAACTCGTGAATATGAGTGGTACAAAGCGTTCAACGAGAGCCATGAGATTGTCAAAGACAAAAGTCAAGGTGATACTCATTGTGTTCTTTGATATCTGCGGTTTAGTGCATCATGAATTCGTTCCAAAGTGACAAACGGTCAATAAGGAGTACTATTTTGGCGTAATAAGGTATTTGCAATGAGAAAATAAAAAACAAAAACGGCCAGAAATATAGAAAAACCCACTTGTGAATTTTAAACGACGACAACGTGCCATCGCACAGAGCCACGATTGTGAGGGAATTAAAAGCAAATTAAGCAATAAATACCTTCCTTTAACCATCATATTCACATGATTAAGCTCAGTTTGACTTTTTATGGTTCTCCAAACTTAAATTTCCACTCTTTGGAAGCCGTTTTGAGTCCATTGAATCCGTAAAACCAAATTCGTGGAAGGAGCTAAATGCCATGCCAAAAAAGCCTATACAAAATACTTCGAGGACCGTCAAAAACGTTGACTTATGTGTATTGTATGCAATGAAGATTACTTTGAAGGTGACAAAATAAATTTTAATTTATTTATTGTGAGATTTTTTTTGATTTAACGATAATATTTTTGAAAGTCATTGAATTTACTCAATATTGCTTAGATTTATTAGCAGAGAGGGACCAATCAAGTGAGGAGACACTTGATTGGTCTTGCTAGTCAATTCTTCCCAAACATGTAAAAATTATTCCATATATATATGGTAAGATAGAAATAAATTTATGTCATTTTAGATAGTGAAAGCTACATTTTTCGTTAAGAACTTAACATTATTTTACATTTTTTTGTGCAAAGTAATATCTAGTGCGATCTTCAATGAAAGGCAAGTGGCTTTGCTCCGGAGTTTTAAGTTTAAGCCCTTGTTAAACTAGGTGTAGGAGTCAGGATCGAAATCGGAGTAATTTTAGCTTACATAGACTATATTTCCTTCCTATATTCGGATTTGAATTTGTGTTTAATTCCTTTCTTTTACGTCTGCTTGCATAAAACGTCATCACAGCTAAGCTATTATCCTCCTTAAACATTTTAAGAACTGTTAGAATGACCAGCTTCATTTTTTATCTTTATTTTTTTAACATACAGACAAATGATGTTTTATGCATCACTTTTTAATGGGGGTTTGACAAGAGACTAACTTTGCTATATTAGTATAGAAAGTAGCTTCTTCACAAATCCTCTTTGTTACGCTTGATTTTTCCATAATCAAACTCACATGTTGTTACTCAATACTTTGATTTTATCTCCTTGAGAATGAATGAATAATGAAAACAGCTAGAGAAAATAAAATATAATTGTTCAGGCGGCCAACAAGAACGACAAACTCGCACGCTAATATATACTTAGGATTTACAACTCTAAATAAATGTACTCCCCTATTCTTTTGAAATGACACGCTGAGCTTTTGCTAGACACGTCAATTGATATACATTATCTAAAGTCAACTTCATTGTTTTTTTACATAAGGAGCACAGATCAGAGAATATGAGTCCATTTTTTAATGGCTAATTTACTATCAGCACCATACTCATAGTCATTATCTTACTTGAGGCTCCAAAAAATGTAAGAAACTCCATCTATAAAATTTATTTTTATTTTATTTTACTCTATTTTTTAAAATAAAAAGGTGACGAAAGTATAATGCGGCAAAATGAAAGGGTTTGAGTTTTTTTGTGGAGGAATGACATCTAAGTTTTCAGTTTATTTAGAAGTAAAGGTATTTGAAAAGTCTCTCATTAGTTGAACTTTCATTTATACTAAATTATTTGTCCCTAAATAATTCTAATTTGGAACGTTTAAAATAAAATATAAACATGTGTTTCAAATGAACAAATACACTTTACATAAATAAAAGTAAATACATTTTGATTTGTTTTCGTGATTAGTAAAATTACCTATAAAATAAAACCTATCAAATGAATAAATATACTCAATAAATTCAAATCAAAATTGCTCGAAAACCAAATTTGAATTTCAATAACGTATTACATATTCGTTTTCAAGGTGTTTCAAGTTGTGATTTGTCATACCTTATTGAGAAGCAAAGACCCCCGTTCTTCATGACGTCATTGAAGGTGTGTTTTTTTTTTTTAATTATGCGGTACCATAACATCCTTTTTCAACATGCAAGAAAACAACTTTCATATAGATGCAAAAAGTTTTAATGTTGTTCTATAATAATTATACACATTTAAGGTTTTTTTACAAAGTTTTCAAAACTATACTGGATACCCCATTGTCCATACACTGAATATCAAAACTTCGGTATTTCAGTACTCAGTGTTTTATTCATATATAGTTTTTCTTTAAATAACGTTTAATTGAGAGATTTTAGAAGGAAAATTATTTACACAAAATATGAAAAATTTATTTAAAGTTGTAAAGTTGTTACTTAAGTAGCTCCTTAATACAAAAAAATAAATATCTTTCTAAAAATGAAGTAATGTAATATTTTATCCATAAATATTTTTTTGACTATTTGTCAATTCAAATTTGTTCAAATGTCTTCTTTTTTTTAAATGTGTTTCTAAAATAAGTGAGTTTTTTTGTTCGAGCTATAGTTCTTTTAAAAATTAGTTACTTCCAAATTTTCTAATTTTGAGAACATCATGTCATTTATTACATATGGTTTATATTTTAAAAATATATAGACACTCTAATTGGTGGTAATTAGCATGTTGAGTCTATACCAAAATTTATTGCAACAAAATGCAGTGTAACCATAGTAAAATATCAACTGAAAAGTTCATTTTATCACAAGGACAGTTATTTCCTGAAAAAAAAAAACTCAATTTAAACCTTAACAAATACAATTTCAATGAATAATTGGGTCTGTAAATACGAAAACTGGCTTGTTAATTTAAACCAATAGAAAATCAACACTCAAATGCAAATCACTGTAATCACGAATTCGTTCTGCATATGATACACAAATAGTTGATATAGAAATAAAGAAACAAGTTTACACTGTACTTGTACCGTTAAATTAATAGCTAATTAATTTAATAACACTGAAAGTAGATAATGTGGAAATAAATGGCTCTGGAAAAAAAATCTACCCAAAAGGATTTTTTCTTTTCATGTAAAAAGTGGTGCATAAATCCCTTTTTCTTTGGAACAGTAGAGTGGTTGAAAAATTATCACTGGATAAGAAATTTCTTCTGAGGGATAGCCAACGAAACGACTGAACATTTTCGGTAAGAAAAACAAGATGGTTGTATCAGACAAAAAAAAAAGAAGGAAATCCATATTAATGAAACAAAGAAGCAAGAAGAAACCATTATTCATCTTTATTAATCCTTTTTGAAAGATTATAAAATTAAAATATAAGTCATGTTCAACAAATGTAAAGAGTGTTAACCATTTGAAATTATTGATGTTAAGATATACTAGTTTGTAATAAAACTTTCAAAGACTCAGGGGATTTTTTAAAATCATTTTCAACTAATTAGACAATTGTCACAAAATTAAACTTTCTTATTGTGTCCCCTGTGCATGTTATATGAAAATATTTGACATTGAAACTAAAAAACCGGCTATCCTTAAACTGTTTGTGAACTTTAATAAATAGGAAATTTAAAAAAAAGGAGATAACGTGTTTTGGAAATAAACTCCTCATATACGTTTAGATTTTTTTTTTTTTTTTGCAGATAACCAATTTGTTTAATTCTGAAGATATTAATATTTTATAATTTATGTTTCATTTCTACTATATATTTATGTGTAAACACACTTTGGATAGTGCCAAATATATTACAATTTGTTGAATGGTGCTTTCTAAAAAAATAGAATTTATCCTACAATTTATTTGACATTGAACACACATATTTTCTTGTATTAAGACGTTAACCATATATGATTTTTTTATTAAAGAAAAAGTATAAAAAAAGAATAGAAAATAACCAGACTAAAAGATGAAATGAAAATCCTTTTATCGTAGCAATATAAAAATCTAACCATTTTTTATTTTTCTCCACTTCTCTGGCATCAATAACTATTAGAAATAAGAAATGAGGAAGTAAATCCTTATTGATAACTCAAGACGGAAAAAAGTTTCTATTTTTTCCATTGCAAAAAGACACTGTTTTAGAAAACAAATACACATTTGAATTTTTGTACAATTTTTTTCCATTCATTTGTTTAAAAATAACAGATTTTTTTTGCCATCACTTGTTAATCCAAAAATTCTGGATTCCAATAACGTAAACATTGAGAATAGTTGATAACAATTTTTTTTTGCCATCACTTGTTAATCCAAAAAAATTCTGGTATAATTTTAAAATATTCCAATAACGTAAACATTGACGATAGTTGATAACAATTTTATGATATTTACTAATTCCTGCTGATACTATAGCTAGATATGGAATGGGATTTGTATTTATGTCCTTCTTCATGTAGCTATACACAGTGGTCCTACTGAAAACTCATGAGAGCTATGCTGTTTTTCTGCCAATGATTCTTCAAATCTGAAAAAGTGACCAAGGGAATTTTTGGTTCCTTTATTTTATACAAACTGGGAAGGCTGATTATTTGAATCTATGATTCAAGCAAAAAAAAAAAAAAATGTGTTTCAGAAAACATGGAAACACAACGTCTAGAGAATGTTTTGGATCCATATACCTCTGTAATTGTCCCTAAAACAATTTAAGCTACCTCATGGGTCGGGTAAATCATTTTTCCACACCCACTTTAGATTTTTAGTTCTTTAAACAAATACCTCAGACATATTGGAATTCATTCATTTGATGTTTAGTAGCAAGTTAAGACTAAAGTTATATTTAAGTAATTTTAACATTTCTGATCATAGACACCTTGTAGAAATAAATAAACTTTCACAATTAAAAAAGACAGTTGGTACAATTACTATTAGTAAAATCTTAGTTGTGTTTTGAACGCTAATTTGCCTAGTTTCAAGATAAAACGACGTAGTTTAATGAACATCGCTCTGGGGCAAAATTACTCTCTTGAGCTCATTGTGGGATAGTAATTCCATCGATGGGAAGAATTGGACAAGAGTTGGTGAGCTAACGGCTAATTTTGAGCCTTTGTTCGGTTTCTCATGAAAAAACAGATGGCGAGATACAATAAAATAACAACGTGATAGTTCAGTAACACATTTTTCTACTTCTTAATTAAATAACGGACTGTTTTTGTGAAGAAAAGTTATATAAATTCAGAATACCATCAATGCCGTACTCCGGCCTTTTCTTTACACTTTATAAAAATTGTATCTCCCAGATATACGCCCTACAATACTCTAAGTAATTCTTATTTTTAAATATGAATCTTATACAGGGAACCAACTCCTTGGATTTATCGCAAGATCTTGGGATATTAAGGTTACGTTAGGGATTATTTATATCAAAATCTTAGGATTATTTTTATTTGATTATATTCATTATATCTCAAAACTTTGTTTATTTAAAGCTTGAAAAGTTGATTCGTTTTCAACTCATTCCGAACACGTTCTTATTTTGTCTGATTGCAACTGGGGCTGAATAATGTTTTAGAAAGAATAATGGAACTTGTTTGAGCAGGCAGACTCCTCTAGCACTAATAACGAAGTTTGAAGAGAGGAATGTTCATTAACGATATGAATATGACCTTGAAATGCATACACAAAATGATTCTATACACTCATTAGCAGATATTATTGAAGGTGAAGAAGACTGTAAAATATATAAGTGATTCAAGGTGAGTGATATTATAAGATTTTGAGACTATTTCACAGGGTAAATTGAGTAGAAAAAACTCTCCATCCATCAACTTTTATGTACTTATTTATATATATATATATAATGCAATTTTTTTCACCATTATTTGTTCTTTCATCTCTAAAGAGGTTTATGGTTATATTACTCATTGCAGATGGACTATTGATGGTAATCTCCTTGGTTTGTGTAATTTTAGTTGATGGGAAAATATAAGCCAAACTATCTTAGCAATATACAAAAATATAACTGCCTTAGGGAAATATTTCTTCTTCGAAAGGGTTAGATATCAATATACTTAAGCACTTCCTTCATTATAATGAATATCATACTAATGTTGTTTCTAAAAAGAGCCAATGCATATATGCATATAAAATATGTTTGTATCATAGCTGATAAAAATACTTTTAAAGTGGGTTACCACATATATCATGTGTGTACATGCATACGTGTATAGACGATTTATTTGTAAAAACTTTGCATATTATATCTTCTAATATAAGGAATTATCCTTATCAAAAGGAAGATGTTTTTTAATTTACAATTAAAATGTCAATTTGAAAGGGGGAAATTACACTATGCAGCAAAATTCAGCTTTTGTAAGGCCCACCGATTAAACTCCATAGAAATTCATAATGATTACCTGGGACATATAAATTTAAAAGTTTTTTTTTAAATCCTGATTTTAGAGTATACATTCAATTTAGATTTATAAATATGGGGGGAAAATATTAGTTTTCTATATATGATCCTTCATTTTATTGGATTTTCGTAAAATGAGAGTAATTAAAAAGGGTTATAAAGACCAAACCTTCTGCAGTTGATGGTTTTAATGATCATTTTCGTATTCTATTGAATTTAAGGACATATTTTGTAGACTTGTAAACTTTATATAGTGATTCATCTACTGGACTGCTCAGCCATAGTAGGATCTGTTAATAGTTTTCTCACTTGTAGGGAAATATTTTATAGCACCTATTGAAGCTGCCATTGTAAAAAAAATTGGGGAAATTAAAAGGGGGTCCCTTATGGCCCATGAAGCGGCGGATGTGGTGTTGAATCTACCCCGAGGCATCAAGTTATACAGAACAATCTGGTGACCTGGAGCATATGCGATTCTATAGTGAGTTCATGGAAGAGGTGACGGGGGTTTTTAACCTGTCTCGAGATCCCACGGTGTTCTTACATAAATTTTGAGCGTATGGTTGTAAAAAAAGGGAAATTACTTGGTGGATTTTAAAAGATCAAAAGCTATAAATCTAATATAATTGCAGTAAATTTTCTACTGATGCTCGAAGAATAATTATCTACATATATCATTATAAATCTGTCAAATATTCTGTTTTTGTTTTTTTTAAGTTGTATTTTCAACGACTCATGTGTGAGTAAAGAAAGTATCCGTTTGTCTTGCTAGAATCTTTAAATATGTTAATAAAATATTTTGTATCTCTAATCGTTTTAAATGTATAGGTTTTCAATATGAAAATTGCATTTCATGGGTATGCCATACGATTAGACTTACCTTTTCTACTCATCTCCTTATAGTTTCGTTAGCATGTCTCTATGTATGTAGTATAAATTTACAACCCCATATGTTCAAATGGTATTTGAGAATGGGGGAAGAAGAAAATAAATAAGGATGCGAAGAAAATAAGATGAGAATAGAAACAAATTTACTGTCAAATAAATGGTCCTACATGTATAGAAATGTATTAATTCTGCAAACAAACAGATGTGTTTTATTTTTGAACAAATGTATGTATGTAGACTCCCTTGCAAAAATAAATGTACTGATAGACATCTTTATACCAAAGAATGAGAATCGATCATCAATTCGTGGTGGGATAGTTAGAAAAATTGAAATAAAATAGGATGTCCTCATTTTTACAAAATATGTTTTCACTTTTCTTTAATCAAGGACTGTTCTGTTCCTCCATTATTTTTTTTTAGGACTTCTCCCTCAACTACATGATTGTAAATATTGCCCTTGCTGAGGGTTAAATATCCTGAGAACAACTTTGTGTGGACCCAAGACGATGCCCTAACCATACGCCTTGAAGATACAGAACTTCTGCATGGAACACTTTGCTGACTTATGGGGCAAGGCTCTCTTCCAGTCCTGATCTCAATCTCCTCGACTTCAGTGTGTGGAACGTCATAGAGAACAAGGTTGGGAAGACATCACACAGAAATGTGCAGGAGCTCAAGGCCAGCATCAAGAAGCAATGGACTTAATGTCCTGCCAATTATATTGGTGCAACTAGCACCAAGCTTCGATCTCGTGTGGAGGATGTGATAGAGGCTGGAGGCGGCTATATTAAATAATTATTGCTAATATTGATTGCTAAAAGTTTTTTCATTATACTTTTCTAATAAAAAGTTATTAAGGTTTTGCTTTTTGATCGCAGAAAATTTCCCTGTCAACTCTGTAAATCCCAACTCTTTTTTTTGTTAATTCATTAAGATCTCAACGTTCAATTTTTGATGGTCACAGCTCAGAACATAAGTGTTTCATTCGACTTGATATGTTGACAATATACTATTCAAAAACAAAAATGTCTTGCTGCTACAAAAATATGTACCGTTACAATTGAAAGTAGACACATTCCTAGATTTATAACCCGCATTTTAACTTTCTATTTGCATTAACTTTTTTGCTATCATTATAAGGCCTTTACCTTCATTTCATGTAGTTTTTCATAAGACCAGCATATTTTTTTTTTTAAATAAGAGATTGCATTTATCTTTTCATATTAAACATTTTTTTTTGTCATCTAAAAAGAGCCCTTAGCCTATTTCTATTCAAATTAAAACAATTAAAAAAATAACTTAAAAGGTTAAATGATACTGACAAATTATCTTTTAAGTAAGAAACGCATTTTATTTATTTATATTTGATGTTTGATCAAAAAGAAAGTATAATTTTCTAATTTAGTTTTGATTTAATTCTCAATTGTGTTAGTTAGCATTTATTAGATACTAAGGTTAAACATCTTTTGGTGTACTCTGTGATTTTCTACAATCGAATTTATAGCACGAAATGTCCAAGCATACCAAAGGAAGTCAACCCTTTTTATCAGTCAAAAAAAAAAAGCATACACTATTGACATGTTTAGCAAGATAATAAAAAAAATGAATCATGGGAATTTAATTCGGAATTAGAAAATAAGGTTTTATTTTATATGAGAGTGTACTGACAGTATACAGTGTATAATAACATAACCTAGCTTTTTTCATCAATCTACTTTAAATCCTACCGCAACCGACATATAATATTACTTTTTTAAGATGTATTCATAAGTCAAAAACTGAACAGTCCATAAAATAATTGAAAATATATCTCACTCAATGTAGCCTCTGTGGGTCGTAATAACAGCCTCAATTGGGTATAGCTCCAGAAAAAATAATTCCTCATATTTAAGTTGGGGGTTTTGGAGTAGTGTTGTGTTGGTTCTTATTTATTCCGTGGAGTCTTGGAACAGGTCCTTGGCATTTTTATTAAAAACATCAATGATTTATTAAGACAAATAAGATATATGAAATACATACTAAGATTATTCCACATATCTAGCAAAAATATTATTTCTTCCATTATAATACGAACATATTATACTGTTACCTATTATAGAATTGATTTTATTATATAACAGAATAGTTAAAAAAAATGGAAAACACCCTCATTGACGTCAGCAGGGATGCATTTTCCTTATTTAAGAACCGACAAATGGGACTGGACCGAAGTCTTAAATTAGGACCGACACACCATTTCGTAGGATTCAAATATCCTTGAACACACAGCCTAATCAAAGTTCCACCAGCCTATCCTGTTTTGGAAGTGTTGAAGAAGCAGACTCATGGAAGGTCTTCGGTGATGTCTCTGATCCAGTAACACAGACTCATCACAAAATCATAACAATATCACACGTGTGGTATGCCTCTGAAACGTAATAGACTTCAAATCTCCTATAGTTGGGTCCATAGCTGTGTTTGGGGGCTTCTAACTGAAACTTTTATAAGTAAATTTCACAACGCCAAAAAAAAAATATTGAGCAATTGATCAATTTATTAATAATACATGCCTGAAAAATTCAGTAATCAGAAAAGACGATTGTGTTGTAACATCCTGTATATTATAAAATTTATTTTGATAGATATTTTATTTTTACTTCTTTGTTGGTTTAAAAAATACACAAAAAATGGGGATTTGTGTGTTCCATACTTAGTTGCATAAACTTGCATGACTTTAATTCAATTTTTTAATCAATTTGAAGGTATTATTTGTTAAGTTCCTTCTTGGGTTTTTTTTTGGGGGGGGGAGGGAGAAAAGGGGATGGAAAAGCTTTTATGATACCTTACAGACATTTATTGTCAAGAATTGAGCAACATCTGGTGAAGCTTAATTAATTTTACCGGTCTACATAGTATTGTATGCGCAAATATTTTTATGCCTCATAATTTTATGAAATTACAATGAAATAGGAATTAGAAATATATTTCCCATTTAAAGAAAGTAAATTAGTAAAATTCATTTACTAACTCCTAAATTACCCATCTTTATCAACCGTATATTCAAATTAAATTAAATTATAGTAAACATGATCACATATGTCACATACTGCATAATCAACCAAGGAGAGAGATAATGTTGAAGGTTAAGTTACTAATGTAGTTATTAAATAAACTAGACAGATAAAGAATAATAAATAAAAACTTGAAGAAAACTTCATCAAAAAGCTTTAAAATGCAATTTTCAAAATTGTTGTATGGATGAAATAAAGGCATGCAGTCCAATAAAATTTGTTTTTTATTATCTAATCCAAAATGACGGATTTGTAGAATTATGACCTCATTTGCAAATACTTTATAATTTAGTTTCTTCCGATCGCTAGGAAAACTTTGTCAATATGTAACATTAGGTTGTATTTTTTGTACCTCGGTACAATTATCCTTATAAGAACAAAGAAAATGTGGTCCCCTCCTCACCAGATGCCAACCCACTGAGCTTTCCTTTTGGCTGCATTTTGAGTCTAAGGCCTCCTTTGTCTGTCACCTAAATATCAATAACATCAAGGAAATTGTCAACCGACACTGGGATGTCATGGTACATGGGTGAAAGACCGTCCGTGGCCGCATAAAAGCCATCATTGCTCCCAAGGTGAATACATCGATGATTAGATTAGCCAAGACATCATATCAATTAATTTATTGACATACCCTATTACCACTTATTGCTGAAATACATCTTGATAAAGTTCTAAATTGAAAGTGTAAAGATTTTTTCGCCACACCCAGTATAGGTACTCCTATAGCATAATTTATATTAAATGCAATTTTATTGATAGGGATTAACCTATGCAAATACAAAAGAACAAAGCAATTCTATTATAATAGAATATTATTTTGTTTCCTGTTACCTGCTAACTAATTATTGCAGAAGCAGCATTGAAATTTACTTTATGAGCTAATAAGGACAAAGTTTAAATTAGTGAGTATGTATTCGTTGTTAATATGGGGGACTCTACTTATTCAAAAATATGTATGAAGATAAGCAAAAAAGTCTATACCTAGGCTTATAACTACTGATTCCATTGGATCAATTGATGTTATTAGAATCAATTTATTCTTCAAAATATTAAGTGAAGACGACAATATCCTTGATTTATTGCAATGTATGAAAACTATATAATTTATACTCCTCTTTATATCTTAGTATTTTTGGCAAATTGAAGAAGTCTACATAAAAAAGTATTTTGATTTGCGTATAATTGATGTACCTTTGCAGGAGTAATAATTTATATACATAAAAAAAGTGATAAATCTATAAAAAGTCGATAATTTTTTGGAAGATCTGTTGCCAAATAATATTAGTCGTTTGAAATGGTATAAACGATTTTATCCTTAAGTACATGGGAATGTTGAAGAAATGACATGAACATTTAATTCATGGAGTTTTTACTCATAAATATAACCATTGAAACTCCGTAAATGTAAAATTTAAAGCAAAGTAGCAAAACGCACTAGATAATTTTTGCAAATATCTTTTATGCCGTATGTAAATTTTGTTTTTCTTTGCAGGATTACCTGGTAAATTCAGTTATACGGGTGAATTCATAGAGGCTACGTTGTTAGTTATGAAGTAAAATTAAAGTATTCTTAGCATATTGTACAAATATTAATAATGTGATCTTTGATTTGTTAATTTGTTTTAAAATTTATATATACTTGAGGTGTGAAAATACTTCATTTAGAAGTAGAAAACTACACTGAATGTTCCAGGCTCTATAGATACAACAAACTGTTTGAAAGGGGAATTTAGGAGTGGTACGACATTGAAAGGGGACGTCAGATGTAAATTTTAGCGCCACTATGGAACAGATTTAGAGAATCAAGATTAAAATAAATGCTTATTTTCTTTTTGGTTAGGCACTCCATTAAGAATATATTTGGAGGTCCTTAAGAGAGTGATGTTTATTTATTTTCTTACAATCTGCGTTTTTAGAGAAAAAAATTCAAATCTATTTTTATTTTTTTTCAAAAATAAATTTTTTATTCTTGTTTTTTTTATATACTTTGGTGTTCCACGTGACTTTTGATATACCTTTAACATATCTATCACAGGTGGTAGGGAATGGACTCCTTGGACCTCTTTAATAGACATCAACTTGCTGGAAGTGTATACAAGTGAGTATTCACTACTCACTGTTAATTTAATTTACTCCTGGTATCATTATTGAATCATACGTTGATTCTTTTGTATACAACACGTTGGCATCTGAGGAAGACATTTTAGACAATTACACTCTGTGAATTTTCAATAATTCTCACATCCCTGGACGTGTATTTTCTTAGGCTTCACATACTATTTGTAAACGCAGCAAGTTGAAAGGTTTCTCCCTCCTCCATGTACAAAAATGATTTAGAAGCCCATACAATGACTCTTACATGGTTGTAGGTAACTTTGCAGGGAACATTTCCCCCCAAAGTAATTTGATCTTCAAGATATTACCACATGACATACTCGCCGCCTTTTTATGCCTTGATATAAGGTATATGTTCGAATTGTACTCTTAGTCTTCAGCGTAGAAACATTTCATTCTTTCTATTGATGAAGTTTTGATCATTTCTTGAAGTATCAACTTAGATTATGATTATGAGTAGAGTGGCAAAAGTATTTGAGTCTTTACGAAATAAACAAGTAAACCTAGGTACGTCACTTTTTATTCATTTGTCTTGATAAACACTATTTCTACCTATAAATTCTCATTATTTTTACTTATTTCTTCATATCTATAGCTGATTTACAACATTTAGACTTAAGGTAAAGTTCGAATCTATAAAACAAAATCATAAAAAGTGGCGAATATGTCATGCTTCAAAGTTACCAAGAAGCGAAAATGTATGCGGCAAAAATGACCAATCACACACCTACTCTAATATATTTACTCTTTTAAAAAACACCCAAAGGACCTACACCCAATAATAGAACGACCTCAATCTCAAAAATCTATAAAAATAAATAAAATCTCACTGTAAAAACCAAGAGTTTAAATTAGAAAAACATCATTATAGCAAAAAATCTTCTGAGTTGTCATCAAGAAAAATGTATTTCAAGATATCTGTTTAGAAAGCACTTTTGGCCTTGACGGAAAAAAGATAAATTAAAATGAACAAGAATATAATTGTCTAATGAATACCAGGTGTAAATTACAGATTTACACAGTTTGCGTATTATTGTTGAATGCTTTATATATTTCTTATAAGTGTGTAATACAAAATAAATATTTTAAAGAAAACTATCTCCAACACTTTTATCTTTTCTTTATTCTATATTGTCACCATCCGCCGTTACAAAAGTAGTAACCCTCTTACTAAAAGAGACGTAGTTCATTCCAGGCCTGGTCAATAACTGTCTTCATTGACTGCTTACTTCCAAGACGTTTTTTATAGGGTGTGGCCTTGTTTATTAATGAACTTTAAGAGCTTGTGACAGCTATACATCAGACGTTGTTTGTTGATTTGATGGCTAGCCAGAAGTGTTTGATGTAAGTTAAAAAAATAATATCAATTAATGAGGTATATATTCCACAATCGTGGAGAGAAAAAAAACAGAGTGTCCATGTTGCAATGACCAACAGACGAGAAAATGTGAAGCATGAAAACTTATTAAACCTGACCAGGCCCTTTGTCTGAAGAGTCAGAAAGGAACTGTTAGAGTGTGGAAGTGACTACAAGTATCTTCTCCATGGTACACTGCAGAGAGTACATTGACTTGGTTGTGATCATTTTCTTTTTGACTTTGTTGTACCCAGTGTTTGTCTTTCCAGCTCACTCGACCTCAACCACAGGGTCTTCTTTGTCTGGGCACGATAGAGTGACAGACCAATAGATCTTCCTGTAAAAAAAACATCCGACCTTATGTCTAGAATCCGGAAAGAATTCCATAATGTGTCAAAGAAGACTGTCATCAAGACCTCCTCGCTTTTCTATGATCTAGTCGATATCGTGTTTCAGACCAAAGGTGATAATATTGAATAATAATAAATAAAATCAAATGATTAGTTTAGAAGAAAATTCATTTTTGAAAATCCTACATGTGCCTTCATTTCAACAGTTGGGATGAATGAATGATCAAATTGATGACCATCTGGGCTATAGTGTGGGTATATTAACTTATTTTTAGATTTAATATTGTTAGGGAAGACTGACTAAACTATTTCCTGCTTCGTGCCAATGTCCCCTTCCTCATCCAACCTCTTTTTTACATTATAACCAGTATTCCTGGCAACTTGAGATTGACCCGCACGAATTAAAGTTGAAACTTTGAGTCTTGTCTCCTACTCTAATCTAATTCTTCACTAAATTAAAAAATTGTGAATGTTTGATCATAGATACGACATACAATATATTTTTTTTAAAGTAATCACTTACAGGGTTGGGTTTTGAACTATATTAGATCGTACATATTTAATTTCCACCCTGTAAATACATATGTATATTGTTTGAATATGCCATTAAAATGTCTTCGTGTTATTAATTATCCACATTAACAACATTGCTTTGAAGACTAACATAAAAAAAGCAATTAAAAAACTTCAAGGATAAAAAAAAAACATCTCTTAGAGTTGCATATTAAACATTATGATTTAAAAAATTTGGAATGAGTATTGATATAATATTATTATGTTCATTAGATAACAGTTAAATTTTGCTCAAGGCTGTGTTTTTTTACTAATGTAAGACCCCTTTCCAGAATTTGAAGCTATTAAATCGAGGTTTAGTCTGTTGCAATTTCTTAATATTTAATTATGTATTTAAAAAAAATTGGCTTTAACAGAATTTGATGGGTTTTTTTTTTTTTTTTTTTTTTTTGTAGAAAAATATTATTTATTTATAAATAAAAAATATGAGCCAAATGTGAGCCAAATAAAATCAGTTGTTCATAGAGACTTATTTGCTTATTTAACTATATGAATTTATCAAAATACGATCAATATAAGGTAGAATAAATAGGTTTGAAATTGTCTTCAGCTTCAGACCGATAATTTAAACAAGCCATACAAATAATGCTTGAGAAGTTCAACTTCCGTATTGCTTGCACACAAATTGTTCAACATACTACCTCCTTTTTTCATTTACTTCGCCTATCCCAAGCCTGCACGGGAAAGGATTGCCGCCATTTTGACTGGGAAAAAAAGGGGAGATGGAAGCACACCCAACGCGTTTAATAACTTGCGCACAACACCAATGAAGTGAATCCGGTTTGTAATTTAGTTGGACACTCACTTTGTAAATGGTAATGTAAAGAATGAATTTTCTTTCCATTTGCAGTTGTCATTATTATTTAATTCCTGAGTAGTAAACAACATCCTTTCTTAAATAGATTCAATTATGTTCAAAACTTGATAGAATTGTTGTGTGTGCGCATAAAAGATGGAATGTAACCCTGGGGATTTATTGCAAAGATATAATGGTGTGTCCTTGATGGACTCAGAGTAGAATTTGGGATCGACATCGGAGTAAGACAAGCAAATGTTATTGTTTATATCCTTTATTTCTTCCTCTCTTGCCACAGCTGACTGTGGCTGATTTCTCTTCTTCCTCCTTCAATATTCTTTTACCAACAATAACACTATTTGTAGCTTGATAGCTATTATGGCGAAGATTCATCAGTAGGAACAAGGATTTGAACATATAACTCCCGAGCCAACCCTCATGTTCACTTTTCATCTTTAACGGAGTGCCACTAATTAGATTTTATTTTCTCAAGAATGAAATAATAAAAATAAGGGCATTAAAAATTAAAAAAACCCTGTTCCGTCTCCAACTTAAAAAAATATACTTTTCGTTCTGAGACATATTTTATAAACCCCTAATAATTATTATCATTATCCCTACCGAATTTGCCATTTAGGTGTAGGGTAATCCGTTTGGCATCGACTATTAGTAATTAAGTATTTATATACAAAGTTTTTTTTAATATACATCTGTAAAGGACTTATTTTTCTTTGTAAACACATCAATCACCACTTCAAAATGCAAAAAAAAACACAGCAAGAATGAATTGATGCTTACATTTTATTGAATTAAACTTTATTATTTTGCAAAAAAGAAAAAAAACAGAAGTCAGTGAATCAAAATAAAAGTTGAATTGTTGTTTGTTGAGTTTGTCGTTTTTTTTGGTAAGACATCAAGAGTTTTCTAGAGAATGGATCCGGTAATTATTGTCTCTCTAACCTCTAAATAGGGAAGAGGGGGGTGACTTCATGAAAATGAGCAAATTGAATTTTAGCCCAACTTTTCGGATTCAAAATGATTTTTTAAGCACTCTAGAAAGAAAGAAAATTAATTTCCGTCCAAAACCCCATAATTTTTTCGTTATAATACAACAGAAGATCCTCAAATTAACAGTTTCCCCCTAAAAATTGGATACTCTAAAACACACGTTAAAATAAAAATTCGTAAGAAGTTGACCTTTTTTTTACCTTTGACCTTCATAATGACCTTAAATATGTACCTTATAATGACCTTAAATATGTACCTTATAATGACCTTAAATATGTACCTTATAATGACCTTAAATATGTACCTGATAATGACCTTAAATATGTACCTTATAATGACCTTAAATATGTACCTTATAATGACCTTAAATATGTACCTTATAATGACCTTAAATATGTACTTTATAAACTTAAAATGTTAGATAACTATTGTTTAAAGCATAAAAAGACTTTAATGAATATAAGATTCACGAGTCTCTTCTAATTACTTTTAAAAAAGATTAAAAAAATATGCATTCATGGTAGAAAAAGTAATTTTTGGTATAGAATGGGGCTTCCCTCTACACCAAAAATTGGCCAGATTTTTTTTTTTTTCAAAGTGTTTAAAAATTATTTCCCATCCAAAAAAGTAGGGGTATACTTGAATTTGATTTTAACACGTCCCCCTATTCTAAGTAAATAAAACGAATATTTTAAATTACTCTCTGTGCAAAAAATGAAATATAAGAATGCGACGACAGGCGCCGAGACAAGTACATGTTTTATTATCTTTAATATTTAAATTGTCATTTTTACCCATTTTTATTTTTTATTATTGCAATTTACCCGCAGTTTTCTTCCGAAAAAACAATCATTTATGAAGAACTGTATATGTGTGTATTTAGTGGTTCTAAAACATTTTGCAAATATTGTTTTTTATGCCTTACAGCAAAAAAAAAAAAAAAAAAAAAAAGGCCTAAAAATAAGAAGCTTTAACATATAAATTAAAAGGACTTTTTAATCAAATAAAACCTTATATATTATGATTTAATAAAATGTATATGTCAAATTAGCCTGTCAAATATTTTCTAATAAATTTACTTTTTAATTTAAGTACTTTTCATTGTGACTACGAGTATAGTTTGGTTATTCCTATTAAAAAACTACCTGAAAGTACTGCAAAAATAAGACAGATAATTAAATGCATATATTACTTTTGTTTTTAAGGGGATATATACATTTTACTGCAGTTTCTCTTTTTAGGTAAATATTAACCCATTCCAAGAAATAGGTTAATTAATTTCCCATCTACATGGCACACTTATTAATTAATTTTTGTTTATTAGTCGTCTGGAATCCTTTACTGGACCTTATATCAAAAAGAAAATGTAAATTATTTACTGCTATGCCGCAGTTCTCAAGAGTATAGCTCGAATCGAGAGTGCTGTTCAAATCAAAATTATGGCTTTCAAGAAAGGCAAATATCTCGTGAAGGATGAGGTCAGGATATTAAATTTCAATTCCAAATGTTTTTATGATCCCTGATGTTGCTTGGAATCAATTTGTATTCCTTTCCATTCATTTTTTATAGTTTTATTTCATTTTAAAATTAAGTATGTAAAAAAAAAAAGGAACATCGTGCCAGCGGGATCAGCAAAATGATTTAAAAGAATAGTAATTTTTTCCAGGGGAAATAATGGAAAGTATTTCATTTATTTATAAATTTGAATATTTGACAAAATGAAATTAATAATGCTATTTTTTTTGTATATTCAGTTTTGACACCACAGTTATGGACATAGAACCAAATAATATAAAATGCCGGTGTGTTAAAAAATAAGAAAGTAAAAGTTTAATGATCCCAACGACAATTTGAAGAATGTTAGGGAGGAACTGTTGTGACATTCATTAAATACTATAGACAGGAATTATAGCGATGTAGATCTTGAATTCTGATCCGAATCCGTTAAGGACTTACATTCATAAATCTACAACAAATCATAAATGGTACTCTTTATATTTCACGGACCTGCGACTACTATATAATGACATGTTTGTTCTCTCTTCAAAAATAAAATCCTAACGCAATTGGAAAATTAAAAAAAGCAATTTATAAATTGCAATCACAAAAAGAGTCCAATCTTCAATACAAACATTTTTTTTAACAACATTGGATCATAGATCATTGTTATACAGCAAAATGTCATTTTGTCAATATATTAATTTGAATATTAGAGTCTTTTACCTCCTGCTCTGAATACATAGTTATCTAATATAGTTATTCATTACTATAGATGAAAATTATATGAAATGCCGGTATGCTAAAAGAAAAAAAAGAATCCAAAAACTAACGTGCTCATCCCAATTTTTGTGTAGGAGAGGAGTGGATGCTGTCAAGGTGTTGTAATAAATTAGCTGCGAGCAGATGAGAGAAATAAACAAAAAATAAGGGTCCTAGTTACTCCGATGTGGATCCTCAATTTTACTACGAGTTCAACAAGGACTGACACTCATAACGCTGCAAGAAATCTTTTGTTACTCCTTGTTTTTCACCCATGAGTGATTACTTTATATGTATTGTTCCCTCTTGAAGAATGAATGATGAATAAAAACAAGTCCTTTTCAGGTTGCCACTACAAATGATACTCTCTTTCTCTCTAACATGATCAGATTTGTTCATTTCTATTTATGATAATCAGTTGCCTTCAAATTATGAATTCAATATGTACATAATTTATAATTCTTATATTTACACTATACTGTTTGAAAAATAGGGAAATGTGTATCCGTGGATCTTTCGCTCTCATTTAATGTGTAGAACCATTGGTTATCCCTTTAAAAAAAGGTGGCTCTAGAATTCCTTATCTGTACAATTGATAGAATTGTCGATTTGATTCTAACATGGAACCGAACTAATAATAAATCTTTTTCAAATCGTGGATCATTTTTTTTGCTCTGCATCTATGGACCGATTCTTCCTTTTTCCCCGATTTATTATTTGTAAAAATAGGATTTATGTTGTAAACGTTGATTGGGATGACTTCAATTTATCTCTTGATAATTTCTAACAACTATGATTTCCTTATTCTATGGTAAGGAATATTTTTCCAAAACCAATTTTATTTTATTTTTTGTTTCGGTCTTAAATAACTTTTGTTCTTAGACCAGACTAAGATCTTGGACCGTAGAGAACAAAATTGTAGTTTTTTTCAACCCGTGTTCTGTATTTTTTTGTCTCAGTATATATGTATATATAGATTCTTCTCCCCTATCCCCCTGATTTAGTCGCTGTACAAATATGTAACACATATAACTATACATATTGAGAATGTTCCCCATTTTGAAACCCACATGACGTCATCAACCATTTATCTATAGTATCCGTCTAAACCGAATTTTAAATAAGACCTGTCCAGACCAATTTTATTTTAAGACGGATTCGGACCGAATTTACCTCTGGGACCGATCTAGACCAAACTTTTCTTTAAAAGAACAAATTAGTTTTGGTACACAAAATATTATAGCGTTCTAGGATTTTTGGAACCGAACTGCAAGACTAATAAATATTAACATAATTTTAATCCAAAATTATACAAATTTCATGACTAATCTTGATTGATTGACTATAATATTTTAATTTTTGATACTTGTAGTCTACATACAGGGTCCAAACTCTACATAACAATCAATATATATATATTTTTAAATGGATTTTCTCATATACTAATAATTCCAAAAAAAAAACAATGGCAAATAAAAGATGGAAAAAAAAAAACAAATACTATTATTCAAGAAAATCGTCTTTTGCACTGTATCTGTATACCTATTTTCTTCATATCTTTATTTACGAGGGTCATTTGAAAAGTTCGATCAGGAATAAAAACTACTTAATTGTTTGAGGAAAACTTTTTTTTTTCGACATAATTTCCTTTTAGGCTTCTACACTTCGTTCAATGCTGATTTACTTTGTTGACCCTTCCAAATAATAGCATATTTTCAAGTCTATAAAATAGCCATTCGTTTTTGCAATCACCTCTTCCTTTGAGAAAAATCTTTTTCCCACCAACCATTTCTTCAAATTGAGGAACAAATTGTAGTTGGTTGAGGCCCAAGTATGGAGAAAGGGGGGTGAAAAGAATTGGAACGCTATTTGAGCCAGCTATATGTTCACGAAATACCAAGTGCAATAAGGTGGGAAGAGTAGGAAGCAAAATTGTATTTTGGTCTACCAAAGCTTAGAGAATACCTGGACGAAGGGCAAATAATGATTTAATTTTTTGGTAAGTCATGCCATATATTTGAACTAAACATCCATTGTCTACAATTCCCTACTTATTTTATCAATTATCTGTGCTGTATATAATATGTACAGCCGGTATGTAAAAATAAAAGAAACCTAATATGAACATGATAATCCAGACATTTTGAATAGTGTCTGGGAGAAGATCAGCTTATGTGTGTCAATATTTTATTAGATCAACTCTTGGTAACCGTGAGAAGAAATAAAAAAACCAAGAATCCCTATTTTTATGCAGTAATAATATACAGGGATCGGGAACAAATTGTCGCCTACTTTAAACCTTGATAACTTGAAGACGACATTATCAAATAAAAAAACCGGTTACCAGATAGGAAAGCTATTCTTGTCAGCTGACGATACGTAGTTCAGTTAGCATCATGCCGTCATCATATGAGGAGATAAAGAGCTATAAGTGGAACGAGGAGCTTTCGAGGTCCGCCGTAGTCATGCCATTGGTTAATAATGGAGGTGAAATCTCCAATTCAACGATTGCTTCAACCTTAGGAGTGAATTTACGGACTGTTCAGCATATCCGTAAGAAGCTAGAGGACACCTGATTTTGTGTTTTTTTTTGTAGAAAAATATTTTGGCGACAATTTGATCCCCGCTCCCTGTATATATCCTCAATTCTGCCCCGAGTACAACAAGAACTTTGTGCAAGAGTTTTTATAAGTTTTTTTTTTGTTTAAATTTTTTTGCTTCAAGTGGAGCTTGGAATAGTTTATTACCTTCATGCGTTGAAAAACTTTGTGAGAAGCCGAAGAAATGATATGTTTAGGAATGTGAATTTGCCATTTTCCCGACAATGGGTCTATTTTGATAGTGGCACATAAACACTTTGTGATTATCTCATTTGTAGCTTAAAGAAATGTACAAAACTTCATTAATAGACAGAAAACAATGTTTGAAATAAAGTTAGAATCGATAACATAAAAAGCGATAAACCTCCAAAAAATGAAAATGTCTGCGGGCAAATTACCTAAAACCAATTTCATATACTACTTCAACTATTTTCGAATCGTTTTCACTGGCATAGCTGTGGATTAATAAATAGTTATTTAGCAAAATAAATAAATTTTCTTTTAAAATATTTCAAAAATTGAAAGAATACCTTTAAGGTTATGTACAGGGTCGTTCAGGCAAATCCGGACAAACTGCGTCCTGATAAATAAAGAAAGTTAGTAGAGGTTTCAAATTTAATTTACGAGTTCTAATAGCACAAAATACAAAATCATTCAATGTGTCTGCTATCTATGCTAATCATTCACTCGATAAGAAGCCTAAAGGATTTACATGACTTGATAACGCCTGCAAGGGAGACTTTGTCCTAGTACTTGATGATGGAGGCCTTCAAGGACTACAGACTGTTGTATGAATTGGCAGATACCTTCCTCTAAAACTCCCCCTAAAAGAAGTAAACAAGGGGATTCATATCGGGGAGTTAGAGGGACAGGTATGGGGGCCCCAAAATGGCACCTTATCATCTTTCATCAAGTGGTTCTTGTGAGAAGTCTTATTGAAATAGGAACTCGATACCATTAACCTCTGCTTTCATCCCACTTGGTGAGACAGAAGTTCATTTACAGCTTGGGGAAAAAGAAGATGGTGGAGTCCACCAAATGGATGAATTACCTCACTAACGACTTCTTCGTGCCCACTAGGACCATCAGAAGGGCAGTGAAGGACGATTTGGGATTTTCCTCATACAAAAGGATCCCAGAACACCTTCTGACAGAGATTTTGAAAGCCGGTAGGGTCGAGAGTCTACATTTTGCTGCCTGTACAGTGTTAAAACTTTATGATCAAGTGAAACAGAAATATTGATAGGAAAGAAGTCTTCATTAGAGTCTTGAAAGTATTTTTTTGGGAAGGATTCATTTTTAGTTCATCTATACGTAACATTCTTTGATGTATATAATTTATTCATTATTATGATTGTTACTCCCCTCCCCGCCCAATTCTTCTTCAAAAAGAAATCATCGTAGTCGATGATGGGATGACGTTAATGATGTGATAGTTGATTGCCATTCTTGTTAGAAAAGTTTATACAACATATGTGTGAGTAAAAATAGGAACGTACAAGGGTTGACAATGAAGATGAAGGGCTGTCTTCCATTTTTTATTTATTAAGAAAATGCTTTCTATTCCAAGGGAGATGAATAGTGTTAAAATATGATTTGTACTCATATGTAAATATACTAGAGATCTGTCTTAAAATAAAAAAATATTTTCTAAATCCGAGTACAATTCCCAAATTTATTTATTAATCATGTTGATACACATGTCCACAACCTTTAGATTGTTGGTTGGTTTTTGACGGAGAAATAGCTTTTGAGATCTTATAGTATGTTCCTCCATTTTCTATTATTATTAAGAAAATGGAAAAAAAAAATATCAATGAACAGGAAAATTGTTTTAAAACCATGCTTTAGGATAGAGATTATAAAAAAGATATACTACCATCTACAGGTATCTTTAAAAAAAATAGAAAATTACCATAGTATCCCTGATAATTTTTCAAGAATGTTTCCAAGGAGAGCAGCTTATCTGTTTTGACTGGGTTTTTTTCCAACTCCACCTCTAGTAATGATATAAGGAGGAATAACTCCAATATGGACCATTAATACTAATAAAAGTCAAACAAGGACTCACACTTGTAAATCCTCGGCGTTAATCTCCGTCAGCCATGAGCACACACATTAGGGATATACTCTTTCTACGTTTAATATGTTTGATCAAAAAGAAACTGTTATTATATAATTGCGAATTCAAATTTATTCATTAATTATGTTGGTACACATGTACACAACGTTTTTTTAACAATTTTCTATTACAAAAACCCAAATAAAAAGAAATATCCGGTTAAAGGACTTCTTTTTTTTACAACTTTTGAAATGTCAGGTAGTATTCGCCATTAAAAAAAATCAGCATTCTGTAGAAATTGACCTTCAAAACACTATGCTGGTGTGAATGGTCCCTTTTTGTTTTTGTTAAGGAACCCCAGAGTACATAATAACCTTCGTTATATCTTTCAACCTTCACTACGGAAGCGGGAAGAAACAAGATTCAAAATTTTATTATTTTTGTTCAAATGTAGGTCGGTTCACCACATTCATCATGCGTGTAACCATACAGTGACTTAATTTGATCCCTTGCCGATTTCGTAAGTTTGCCCACTGATACAGATTTTCTATTGGTTTGAGGTACAGTGTGACAGTGTGCCTGAAGGAGAACTTCAGCCACTCTTTTGTTGCTTTAGTCTTATGTCTTGAGTGATTATCATGCTGGAAGATCTATTACACGAAAAATATTTAAAGTCCCTGCCCAGAGGGGAAAAAGTTGTCCCCCAAGATTTCCATGAACATGACCCCGTTCATCGTCTCTTCAATGCGATAAATTCATAACTATCTCTAGAGGGATCAATTCACCTAAAGTATCAAGTTTCCACCTCCATGCTTGACGGTGGAGATGGCGTTCTTAGTTTAAGTATCAACATGATTCTTCCTCCAAACATTTTTTCTTGTTCATTTAATGTTGCTTACTTTTAAAATATACCTATCTTTAAAACTAGGGTCCGCTCCTTTCTTTGTCAGGGTTTGGTCCTGAAATTGTAGACAAGTCTGTGAACAGAATGATTTTTAGCGAAGCAAACCAATTCGGGAGCTGTCATAAATAAAAAATTGTTCGAGATCGGTCCCAAAAAAATGAAATCTGAGATTGCTGTCTGGACTAAAATATCGCTGCAAATCGTTTCAGGAAAAAATTACATAAGACTCAACAGAACAATAAATTACGGCCTTAGATAGAACGTTTTTCGAGTTTTTTTTCCTTGAGGTTGTAATAGCAATAGTTTAGAATCTTTATTTTATTTAAAAGACTTTAATCGGCTCTGATAGCGTCATTATCAAATAAAATATCGCAATTTCTCATTAATTTTCTGTGACGATTAATTTTGCATTATTGAAGAATTGCAATTAGTGGAACACTCAAAAGACTAATACAAATAATTTAAGTGTAGAAATTGAAGAGAATTGGACGAAAAAACCAAATTTAATTCATACTTAATTTTGAGAAAAATTATTCTAAACTTGGATTTCTGTTGGCAGAGGACATAGATATTTGTATCATAGAAACATTCATTAACTTGTATAGTGACAAAGAAATAAATGTTCTCAAAGGTTGCTATGATTATTCTCTCTATATGTAAAACCTTTCGTATGAAAAAAGAAATGAAAAATGTTATAGTCGACATTTTTTTAAACAAAAGTATTATGGAGTTATGTTATTAGCGATTTGATAGAAAATTGGCTCTGTCCCACTCCACGCCGCTAGGTTTTTATAACAATGCTGTATTTCTTATAAAATCAAATTCAAAAAGTTTCAAGCCCAGAAGAGAAATATATTTTCAGTATACGAGGCGATTAAAAATGTTAACGAATCGAATAGGAGTTTTAATATTTAGTGTACAGTAGTACACAGCATTGTTTTGAGCTATTAGACGTCGACAAACAGACCAACTTTGCTTAATAATATATTATAAAAATAACTCCCAGACAAATCAAATTGTTTTGCTATCCCTTCTTAACTATGTGCCACTTAGACGTAGTACCTCAACAATTAGGTTTTGTCTCCTCAAGAGTTGAAGAATAATGATAACGGCTTAAGAAAATAAAAGATATTGTTTAGATGGCAAGAACCAAAACTTTGATCTGTAAAAATGACAAGGATTTGCAACTCCAAATAAGTATACTCATTTACCTTTTCTTTCCTACAATGACGTACTGAGCTTTAGCTCCAGATGCTTGTTGTCAAAAATGGTTCTTCTGCAGACAATCTTGGAACATTAAAAAAGGATTTAAGTAAAGATGTGAAACTTGTCAAAATTTCGGCAAGCATAAATTCAAAAAAAAGTATATATCTGTACCCTTCAAAATATTAGTGCACCTTCTAACGTATTAGCCAGTTAGGATGACTAACTCTGTTAGTCTGATCTCTGTCAGCAAGTACTTTTTTTACCATTTTCTTAGACGTGATTTTTATGTTGATTGGGATTTTGAACACTTTTAATACCATATTTGGATGGCGAAGTAATAATAAAAAACCCCAAGTATTTCCGTTTAGAATGTCCGCACAAGTTTAAAATACCAATTATATAAAAGTAGAAGACTCCATATCTTGAGAAATAATCATGTGACTAAGAGTTTGCAGATATAGTTTACATGCATACTAAAGTTCATCAAATTTATAGATTGTCTCGAGAACAATAAACTTTTTTTTTTTTTTTTTAGTTCCTTTGTTTTCTTTGATTTACCCGAAATGTATTCATTCTTAACCCTTCATTAGAGAACTGGGATTTTACACACCCCAAGATTAACAAAATCAACATCTTATCGTCAATTCATTGCGTTATATTCTTGAAACATTTAAACTGGTTATATGATAGTGTTTATTTATCTTGATAATACCTTGTTTAGAATTTGTCCGTAGATTGAGTAATTTTCACTCGAGGTTTAGTAAATGTAATAAACTATTTTGCTTCAAAGCTTTTGTTTTTTAATTTTGATTTCTTGGATATATTTTTATCACTTACATAGACATTTACGAGTTCAAAATAGATACAAAATGTAAATCTTATGACTATTAAAATTGATCACCTGTGTTTATCATGTAATGAAATACCTTTTATTTTTGAGGTTTCATTTTTCGTAGTTCACTAACTGCGTTTTCAATATGAGGTTCACTCAGGGAAGTTTACGTAAAGATAATATTACATAAACTATTGGGTTTTTTTTTCGTTTTATTAGTATTCATACCAAGTATAAAATATAATAGCCGAATTATGACTCATAAATAAAAGTCTTTAACAATTACAGTTCTAGAGAAATTTAGATGTAATCATTTTATGGTTGATGACATTTATTAAAAAAAAAAAATAATAGAAAAATGAGCATTATAAGGATTTAGAAAATGTAAAAAATCTGCAACTACATTATAATAGCAAATTAATTGGGTAATAAATTTTAAAAACCGTCAAAATGTGGTAGTTATAATGATATATAGGACATGCATTTTTGAGGGAAAAAATAGAACACTCATTTTGTTAATCTGGAGTAAAAGTGAAAAGTGTAACAAGTATAATATTATTATTATCTTGGGTAGTGTAGTTACTTGTTCGGAAGTTAAAGCTCAATATTAACATAGATGGCGCCATTTTTATATAATTCACCTCATTTTCAGATAATTTCAAAATTTCATGAGAATCTGTAATTTAGTTTGTGAGTTATTGCGTTAACTGTGACGCTATTTTTCTTAATTTCAAAATAACTTTTTGTTTTAACTTTCTACTTCTTCTCGATTGGAAAAAATACGGTTCAAGCTAAGCAATGTCCTGAAAAATATTATGGCTGACTCAATTCCATTAGCCAAATTAAATAATAATTTATAAAAGCCAATTATACAGGGAATTTTTCTTAATTAAGACCAGTACTTTTTAGCCACAGTTTTAAAATAGAGTGTTAAATGATGAATCGGCTGTAAGATTTCTTTCGTTACTACATTCAGTTCTTATCAAAATCTCTATACATACATATACTAAATTTTTTTAATACGCACGCTCAATGCTCCATGCATATCGTCTATGAGATTTTCAGGGTGATTATGTTTAATATGCATTTTTTTTTTGTCATTCTGTCTCTATGACATAATCTTAAATATAAATATGTAGCACTATTGATGAAATCTTATAAGCATTTTGCATTGAGCACAAATACAGGGCGCACTGTACAAAATGCAATATATGGGCATTTTTGGCTATTTTATATCCTTGTTGATTACTCTATCATTACAGATCCACCACGATTTCCAAAAAATAATATTACATAATTTTTTTTCTGTTAAAGCCATATGATTTTATTTGTTGGGTGACAAATAACATCGATTATCAGTATTATAAACATGAATTAAACGTAAAAAAATATCAATAATGGGCTGCATCAAAACTAATTTCTATGTGAGCATGGAAATACAATATTGATAAAAATCATCAAATTTTTCCCAATTATCAATGAAACCGGTCTATTTTATCGGCTTATCGATTTATTTGTCTAGTTTAGATCCATCAAAAGAAATGATGCTCTCTTTTTTTTCCTCCCATAAGTAGGCCTCCAATAATTATATAATTGAATTTTGACTATATAGCATTTCAAATACGTATTATTAGGTAAAAAATTACTCGAACAAATCAAATGATTCCTTTTCCTTTTGAAATTAGTTTTAAAGGGTGTGACATATTTATGAAGCAATATACATCCTTTTAACCATCTATTGATTTCTTTAAAATGCCTATATTTTCCTCCCCCCTTAAATATAAAGTTCGAAGAATATATATATATACTTATATAAATCTGATAAAGTTTTTAAGACAATTTATTTAACAAAATATAAAGTTGGATAAAAAAATATTTGAAATTTGTCATGTTATTTTTCCTTAGAAAATAAATAAAACTTTTTTTTTAGTCCAAAGTAAGACAGTTTTCATATCTGATATAAAATAGACATTTTTTTTTGTATGAAAAAAAGGTAGGTCTATGTAGCAGATTGCTTAAAATATAAGAGATTGAACAAAAGGGACGCAAAAAAAAAAATCAAATATCGATACTTCTATGCTTTTTTTTTAATAACTCAACCATTCATGCAAATCTATGTTATTTTTTCAACTGGATGTATGAAGGACGATGTTATCCCTTTTGTTACTTTTAGACTTTGCTATAAAGTATTATTATCTATTGTTTAATCCCTGGCCTACATTATATTAAGCATATGAACACCAATCTGTGGGAACACGACTCCAATTCCATGGTGTCGCTAATTTATTTATGAGCCTAATGTGTATGTTATATACCCCACAATGAAAAACATATTTCGACAGTTATACAAGAAAACTAAATGTAAATGTCCCTAAGTTAACTCAGCACAACGTCTGAGACAGTATTGAACATGATTGGTGTCTGTTGTGTTTTAGTCACGCCACCACGATTGATCTTCCCACCAATGTTGCCAAACTAACCGATTTCCGCCTAGATTTTGCTAATTTTTTCTGACAATTTAATGGTTAGATTTTATACAGAAAAGTAGGAATACTTTGTGAATGGTGGTAGGAAGGAAATTAAAAAGATCTGAAAAAGAGCAAATTAATAACTCGAAAACATCAACAGTTTGTTTTAAAGCGTTGTGGAAGTTTTCTTCATTACCTCAGACATCCTGTCAACCGTCTGATTTTCTTGTTTGAAGAATAATTTATGGAACGTATCGTTTCTTCACGAATAAATAATTTATCACTGTAATATTTTGCAGTTTTTTTTTGTACAAAAAGTAAATGGATATATAACATATTTCAAGAATTGAGGTCGTTTCCTGATAGTTTGTTCTGAAATGGGTTGCTATATTTGAGAATTTGGAAACTTTGTGTATTTTGACAAAATATCGCAGCAATAGATTTTTTAATCATCCGTGAAATAGTTGATGCTACCTCATTGGACGGTGAAATCATTTTTGTATTTTTGGACCTTAGAAACAATGTTTTCTATTTTAAAATACTCTTCATATGATAGAGACATGAAAATTTACGTGAGTCTTACTCCGTAGAGGTGTATTTCCATGTCTTTCATCACATACAAACATGGGTAAAACCATTTATCAAAAGTTTTTTTTTAAATGAATTTTCAATTTAAATGATTTATTAACTATTTTGTTTCTTAGAAAAATTTAAAGATATTTACCAAAGTCCCAAATTGCACTTAATAGTCGTAAAAAGTTACAGTCAGAATTCAAGCAAAGAGTAGATTCTATCAGAGGGAAGTATACTAGAAATTGATCAAAATAGTATATCTATGATATATTAAACCCATTATATTTAAGAAATAAAAAAATATATTTGGGATTTCTATCTTCTTTTTTTATATATTCAAGATTACTTTATTATTGAGCATAGCTAAACACCCAGGGGTGATACGATGACCCTGTAATCAATATAGTAGTCTCAACAAAACTGTTTGTCAACTAGGGGCGTCGAAACAGTGAGTGATATAATAAAACTAAGTACAAAACTCTATGAATTCATCCTTTCAGTTTAATTAAAAAAGTAACGAAACGCAACAGTTCGATAAAGGGGATACATGGGCGTGTTTTTATTTATTTCCCCATGCAAGATTTCATTTTGTATGCTACTTTCAGATGACGTCACAATATCAAATTTTGTCATGTAACTTTATCTTCCATTCGTAGAGTTTACATTATTAATTCAGTTGAAGGGATATATTCACAGAGACTATGGAGGTAGTTCTCCAGTAATATTTAACTATACTCAAGGTCATCTAGCGGACAAAAAGAGTCTCACTATGACTAGACCACATTGTGAAAATATTTCACTTCTTAGTCTTAAAGCTTTAGCTAATATCATAGCTATAAAATAGAGTAGGGAAATTTACATTTTGAGTACACAAAAACTTTTACTTCTGGGTATTGCGTTATTTTGTTAAAAAAATTATATTGTGTTGAAATGTGGGTGTTATACATAGAAAAAACAGCATTTGATGGGAGAAGTTGGGAAGTCAACTTGATCTAAATTTAAACTATTAACAAACCTTGATGTAGTATAGAAAATATGGAGAAATAAATAGTTGGAGAAGACAGTATCAATATTAACGAGTTAATCATCCCAATAAGACATTATTTAGTATCTATCTTTTGGAATATCTTTATATCAATTAAATGTTTATTGGTGATGTAAAAAGACCAATGAGTAGGGTAAACGGTGATTAAAAATAGACTAATAATTGTAGGAAAAATGATTCTATAATGGAACGTCAAAAATAAAAGAAACAGAAAATGAGCTTGACGATCCTTACAATTCTAAAAATGTTTTGGAGGAGGAAATCTTTTCTGGCATGGCTTTTCATAGCTAAGCTACGAGCGATAATGAAAGGAAAGAAATAAAATTCAAATTTAACTCTGTACTTTGCCATGACTGAGGCAAGAATTACTTCGTTGTGGATCCTCAATTCTATACCGAGCCTGAATATGACCTATACTTATAATTCCGCAACAAATCCTCAATGTTAGTGCGTTCCTTTGACTTGTGATTACTTTATCCCTCTATTCTCTCTAGTCAAAAATAAAAATAATAATGACGACAGCTTTGGAAAAGAAAAAAAACTGTTCAGGTTGCAACTGGATATAAAAGGTATCGTGCTCGTCTAATATCGTATTTTTTACAAATAGATTAATATAATTTATATTAGTCTAAAAAAGAGAAAGCCACTTATCAATACCAGCTGAACTGTAAGCTAGATATGCAAATAGATGTCTGTCTTACAATGTCAATACTACCATCAAAAATAACTTATCCTATCTATATATTTCCATTTCTTTCCCTATGGTTGATGCACCCGTCGACTAAATAGAAGGGCGTTTGCAGGGGAGGCTGAATCTCCCAAATTTAGGAATTTCTGCTTTTTACCCAGCAAAACTGATAGCTATTCTTAAATTATTCTGCAACGTTAGTATCTCCAAACGAATACTATTTAATATTTGATTTTTTTAATAAAATAATTTCATATTTGAATATTTATTTTTAAAGTGTCTTCCAAAAAAAACCAAAAAAACCAAGCCCCTTCTAAAATATAATCTTGTGCCCACCCCTGAAATAGTGAATTTGATTTACATTGTTCAAACAATGAGGATAGTTAGATTAGCTTATTATGATAATAAATTGCATTTATATTTTATTTAAAAAATATATTTTCTCTCTTAGTAATAAGTCTTTCTATATTAATCAAAAAAATGACCTTTTCTACGAATATAATTAAATAACAATTAGGGGAGTTTTTCTATTTAATATAAACGTAGTAGCAATCTCTATTAAGGGACATCATTTTTGTACAAGTCTAAGCTATTTGCGAAAAGTACATAACATTTGTTATTTTACTCAAAGTCAGAAAGGAATGTGACTATCGTCATAGTTACATTTGTAAAAGGCTTTATCTCAAGTTGATTGTTGGTTAAAAAAAGAATTTTTTTCCATTCACAAAATGTACATAACTTTGCATCATCATCAGGAACACAAACAGTGCTCACTAAATATTAAAAAAAAGACCTCAAATAAAAAGGATTAATAATACTATTGTTTTTATGGCATTTCTATTGGCGGTACATCAACAAAAAAAAACAATTGAACCAAAATTTAGATTGCTATTTCCATGTAAAAATCTTATACGAAACTGAGACCGTTCTATTTTGTGCTGGATCGAACTAACTCTGTCCTTAGAACAGAAAAACTCGGTTTGTATCGGCGTCAACTTATTTTATAGAATAATTTTATAGTGACGTAATATTTATATCCAAATTTGGTACATTGTGACAATTATATTATAAGAAATTATAAGAGTTTCAATGTCTGATATGTCAATATAAAAGCAGTCTGGAATAACAATCAAGAAAAGAGAAAATCCCAATTGATATTTTTTTACTAAATATATTCGTGTCCAATGTTTCATAGACATATTTAAGTGCCTTTTAGGCTTTGAATTCAAATTTGTGGGATGTTTTAAGATACCCAAGGATTTTAGTTATCATTAGTAACCTTTATTTGATTTAAAAAACTTAATTTATCCCCAATATACCCTTTTAAATAAAATATATCAATTTTTCATTCCTTTATTTTGATGATCAATTTTGGTTGCTTAAAAAGTGCAATTTATGGTTGCTCCAAAGGGTAAGTAAGAATAGTTTTTAGAAAGAAGTTGATGATAACTCATAGGATATAAGAGTCCTATATTATCCTTGATATGATACATTTGAAATAATAACTATCAAATTCTCCTTCTTTTGATATGGCAACTTAAAAATAATTATGTGGCAAACATACTTCATTATTTTTTT
This sequence comes from Lepeophtheirus salmonis, assembly GCF_016086655.4. Taxonomy (NCBI): domain Eukaryota; kingdom Metazoa; phylum Arthropoda; class Copepoda; order Siphonostomatoida; family Caligidae; genus Lepeophtheirus; species Lepeophtheirus salmonis. The sequence continues at coordinate 18,153,113 of NC_092584.1, forward strand.
TAGTCTTTTATTTTTTTTTTCATCTCAACTCAAGTATTTTTAAAATGGAATAAAAAAACACTTCTTTTTTAATAATTTCGATAAATCCCCAACAAAAAATCGAATCAAATGAAGGACTCTGTATATATTGGGGGCTCAACATAAAAATAATTTTGAACATCAATCTAGAAAATCCCCATTATTTTTTCTATATCCTTATTTACATCCACCCCAATATTTAATAGACATAATAGAGTCAATTATAAGTTTATTATTCAAATTTTTAGGGGGAATTCAGGAACATTTCAATCAATTCTAGGCTTTAATTTCAAAAGTTTTGGAGGTTTTAAAATTCCCAAGAACTTTAGTTATAGTAAACAACCATTTTTTTATGGTAAAACCTACAAGAATCTTGAGCAAATATCAGAAAAAACATATAAAATTTATTAACTTACTCCATGAAAGTCTATATTTCATTGATATATGTGAATACTCATTTTTCCTACAGATTGACCAGAGAGGAAGAGTGGATTTGGAAACTCAACACAAATACAGCAGGACTTGATTGGAAATTGTGAGGGAACTACGTCCACTGCTTTATGCAAGTTTTCTTTTAAAATATTTAATTGTCATTTGGTGGATAATTATGTTAACGGGTCACGATTGAAGAGGCTTCCAAGAAGGAGAGGAATATATTTGTTTATACTGAGTAAATTGTGTATTTTTCTCCTAAGTCCATCAAGGAAAATTGTTGATTGTCTTACTCTAAAATTAATCTTCAACTTAGAATTTTACTATATAGTTTATAACCTTGCTTTAATTTAATTGACTCATATTGGCCCCAATATGGCCTCTTTCAAATAAAATCTCATTATTATTATAGTATTGATAAATTTTGACAACTGGAAGTACAATTTACGGCTACTCTAAAGGTGTAATAGGAATGATATGCTTAATGAAATAAACAATAGTTTGTATAAGAATACAAATGTAATCCACACTCTATAAAGAGATACATCACAGTATTTTTGTTTATAGACTCTATAGAGCTATTTTCGTCATATTAATTTCACTGTATACTTACAAATATACATATTCAATTGTTAAAAATGTATTTTATTTTTTTTCATAGGTTTTTGTTTGAACATAAGATAACATAGAAAAGATACTTGGAGCATAATACGTATTTAATTTTCAAAATTGCTTGTTCGTAGCTACTATTTGTTTTAAATCTTATCAGAGTCTTTTGTTCTATGAACACAAAAATACTCTTTGAAAAATAAGAGAAAAATAATATATAAATGATTTACAAAAAAAAATTTTTTTAATACAATGCATTGCTGCATTTTGCCAATTTTAATGATGATGACTTGATTTGAAAAATCTATGTCACAAATTATCTGACTGTTTTTGACATTTCATTATTGATTATGATTATAATAGTTGTAAGGTTTAACTTCTTAATACCACAAAAACAACGTCTTTAAAATATCATTCTCATAAATTAGGAAGGCAAAAGTAGGGTGGGGAGGGGGGAGGAGAATGGTACAAAAAAAAGTATTAAGAATATATATCCATATCAATAAAAAAAAGGTGTGTGCTGTTTTATTTGCGTGTGGGATGGGCCACATTTTCAACTGCAAGCTCAGAATAAAAAAGATAATAGAAAAGAAGTAAATTTCATCAAATAAGAATAATTAATGTTAAGTTTAGATAAGGCTTAGCGTCACAATTGGTTACGGGTCTGGGTTGAAAAGAAGGTACACTTTTCACGGGCCTCTTGTAACTTCTACTTTAGTTACAAATTACTTGCAGCTGTTAAAATATTTAGGTAAATACTAATTCTGAGACACGGTCCAAGATCGATTTTTTATTTTATTTCGACAACTTGGTATTTTAATGTTCTTGGTATGTTAGAAGATATCAAACTTATCTTTGAACCTTCATCAAACATAACTCGAACAGAAGCAGAGTATTTCATATTAACAACCCTTGTTCTGGTTGACATTAAAATTGAAGGTCAAAGCTCATCATCCAAGGAGGGTTCTTGAAACTAAATAACTTCCTGGCTTATCTTGAAAAGTAAAAAAAAAAGGAAAAGTATATTTAAAAAACAATAATCTATGCGACTTTACATGTTGCTTTGTAACGAGTGTGTAGCGAAAGTACAGCCAAGGGGCACCCTAGAGAATAAAAACTGGTGAATACTCTAGGGTGTATGCGTACATTTTTGAAGAGGATGGTAGTTTATTTAATACGATCTTTATTATGGACCACAGCGTCTTTTATATAATTACAGGGAGCGGGGATCAAATTGTCGCCAAAATATTTTCTACAAAAAACAACTCAAAATATACATTTTTAACTTTTTTATTGAAAATTAAAACTATGACGAGCATATAGGTATAGAGTAGCCATTCATTCTATATAATCACCGATGGCATCAATAACGGCCTCAATACGGCCTCTGAACGGTGGCAGGCTCTTCTGACCATCTCATTGTCCATGTTGCCGAATGCCTCCTTGATGGAGTCCATCAGGCTGGCCTTGGTGCTATGGGGATGTCTGTTGGTATGTCTGTCGACATAACCCCAGACAAGATAGTCAAAGGATTAAGGTCGGGAGAGTTAGGAGGCCACAAATCCTTGGTTACGACGTCATAACAGTTCTTGATTAACCACTGCATGGAGATTTTGGACACATGGCAGGGTGCTGAGTCCTGTTGCCACACCCAGGGCCTGTCTCCGGCTTTCATGAACCTGGTAGGGTCATCCTCAACCCGTCTTCTTCACCTTGTCGACAAAGTCGGTGTCCCTGACCTTCCTGTTGGCGCCCTCCTCCTTGGGTGCCCTCTTTAGGGTGGCATCAACACCCCAGGTGTTCTCTAGTTTCTTACAGATACGCTGAACAGTCCGTAAATTCACTCTTAAGGTTGAAGCAATCGTTGAATTGGAGATTTTACCTCCATTATTAACCAATGGCATGACTACAGCGTACCTCGAAAGCTCCTCGTTCCATTTATAGCTCTTTATCTCCTCATTTGATGACGGCATGATGCTAACTGAACTACGTATCGTCAGCTGACGAGCACAGCTTTCCTATTTGGTAACCAGTTTTTTATTTGATAAGGTCGTCTTCAAGTTATCAAGGTTTAAAGTAGGCGACAACTTGATCCCCGCTCCCTGTATATATTTTGAGAAAGTTGTATGTAACTTGAGACTGAGGGGGGGGCTAGAAATAAATGAGTGTGATTTGAGACAGTCTGTAATGTGTGACCTTTATAAACAAAAATCTCACTTTTAGCAACGAGCATGTGTAGAAGTACATTATATAAAATAAAAATTAATGGATGAGTCTTTAGACGAGTTTTAGCAACGAGTATGTGCGGCTAGAATTTGGCCAGTGAGCCTTTTGGAGACTAAATACTCTCTTGATTATTACGTCATATTATGAAGAAAAAAAAGGAAAATTACATATACAGGAGCCCCCACATAACAATATTTCTAACCCTTCGGATTTCCCACAACGCGGTATTTGGAATTATTTTGACTTAATGTATAGTGCGATATATTCCCTTCATATCGTATTTATTTTTATTTTATAATAATAAATTATAAACAACTTTATATTCCGGTAAACAATAATATTTATAAGTATTTGATTAGATACCTGGACTGAAAATTTTTGGTCATCTTATTTTACTAACATGCGATTATAAACGTTGCTGAATATATATTGGATCATATAAATTTTAGAGCATTGAAATGACTTAATTTAAAATCCAATAAATACCCGAGCAATACGAAATTTTTATAATTATTTTAAAAGTATCTTATTTGGCATACATTTTTTTAAAATAATTTATCAAGGATACCTATTTTTATTGTCCTAACCATACTAAAAATCAATATAAAAATAGTAAAAAGTAGACTTTGTAAATAGCTTCACCTATTTTACGGTTTTTAGTACATTAAAAACCAAAACACCACGTAGATGTGTCTTGTTCCCAAAAGAAGGAGACCCTGAATATTAAAAATGATATTTTTTGAAACTTTAGATGATGTTTGGCAATGAGTCTGTGTGGTTAAAGCTCAGGCAGTGAGCGATTTTGAGCCTAAAGTACTCTCTGGCTCATTAATCATCACATCTACTCGTAAGATCAAATAACTACGTGTGTGTGTGTGTGTGTGTGTGTGTTTATGAAAAACAGGGAGTAACAATATGGATTTTTCCGATACTTTTCTTCTATAAACTAAAACAACGTCTGTCTGTTCGTCGACGCCTAATTACTCCAACTAATACCGAGTACTACCACTAAGTAATAAATGTCATTGTATTTATTTTCTACGCCTACTTATTCTTGAAGCATGATAAGTGTATGATTTTTTTCATAACACCCGTTATAGGGATTAAGTATACATATGTACTCTAAATATATTAGAAAATGGAGTAGAACATTGTAAAGATGATAGGATCTTATACTTTTAAATGTAAACGTGATCAATCTCCGTATGGATCCCTGTAATTTATTCTTTTATTATCACCATTCATTCTTAATATAAAGAAAATAACTACTTTTTTATAGGTTAGTAGCAATAAACTTAAATTTTGTATGTTTTTAATGAGGCTTGCCTTTATTTTTTAATTTACTTACTAGTTCTTAATATGTTTTGATTTTTATATACTTGTATATACATAGAAAATGAGTTGTATTAATGACAGAAAATGTAATGCAATATAAAACTTCACGACATACTCATTATTGTAATGTAATTACGATATTTATTTGCAAAAGTTTTGAAAGTTAAGAAACACAAGTCAGCACAAATATAATTTAATAAGAAGTTTTTATTTTTGTAGATTCGATACCCTAACCTCCAATTTTATAGTTGTCTGTTAGATATTAATTAAGGTAGACATCATATAAAAAAGTTAGGGTCTCGATAGTTATTACCTATTTCAGATATTGATCAGTAGAAGTGCATCAACATAAAAGAATCTTGAACAAAAAGTATGCATACATACATTACCATATTTGATAGACATATTTGAGTCAATTATAGAGTTGGTAGTTCTATTTCTGGAGTGAGTTAAGATACCAAATAACTTTAGCTATAGTTAAAACTTTTTTTATGTTTAAGAGACTCATATTGTCCCCAATATCCCACTTCAAATAAAACATGTATTTTCTCATTAATTAATTTTATCTACTTAAAGTACAAATTGCATTAGACCCAAATGTATTTTATAAATAAATTCTTAGATTCATGATAATTCATAGAAAAATACAATTCTACACTTCATTTAGAGAAAAAGTAGTCTAGGTTGCGCTTGTATTGACGGGACACAGTTTTATTTTATTTTAAATATTTTTTCTGGATAAACCTTATGGACCTTGGACGTATTGCTGCCTTGGTCCTTATTTATTCAGCCCAATTCAGTCTCCGGGCTGTTTTTATCAATCCATGAAACCTATCCTTGAATTTATCGTACCTCTCAAAATGTAATTCCCTCATACTGAGACCATATATAATCCTAGTACCAAGTTTGATTAAAATCAATGAGTAACTTTTATTATTACATTTTATTTTATTATTAAAATCAATGATACATTTTTTTTGCATCATTTGGAGGGCTTTACCGGTCTTTGAGTTTTTTTTTTTTTAAATTACATTTTTCCACAATTAAACTGATTCCCTAAAATAATACAAAAATGAATATTGAAAGGTATTTTATAATTAAAACCAATGATCCCAAATATAGAAAAAGCATATGAGTAAATGGGAGACTATAATCTACGACAAAAATCAAAGTTTAAACTTATTCTTGTGTCCCAAATTTGTATTTCTGCTTGAGATTGGAATTTATTTCTTATAATAACATCTCTAGAACTAGCATTTATTACACTTTGTTAAGGCTCTTTGACAAGTGTTTAACACAACTTTCCACTGATTGCATGTGACAATGTACATCAACAATTCCTTATTTCTTATTTTTGGTCAATATTTGAAGTTCTTTATTGGAAATATTTCGATGAACACGTGGTCCTGTAACTTTTTTAAAGGCTTACAATTTGGCGGCAAGTTAGGCAAATTACCAAGGACCGCTCATTTTCATAGCCAGCCCATCCTTTTCCAATTTGTCCGGAATATTCTTTCTAATGTATCATTGTAACAGTCTCTTTAAATACTTCTCTAAATTTGGAATCACGCCCCCTTTTCAACATTGTTAGTTGCAGTTTTGTCAAATCACATTATACTTATAATGCAAAATTAGTGAAGGTAATGTCTAACTGACTAATAACTTATAATATGTAATAGTTTTGTTACATATGTCAACACAAAAGGAACCTAAATTTGATTGTTTTCAAAAATTGACTTTGAATTATATTTGTTTATTTTGGAAAATTTATCGTCACTTTCTATCAACAAACAATTATCATTATCCCCTTTTCAGCTACCGCAAATTGCACTGAAAGTAGCCAAAATTGATTGTCCGAGTAAAATAAAGGGAAGTTGATGGATTTGATGCTTTAATGGATGATATAGGGGTCAAATTATGTATTTTTTATCAAATAAAGGTTTTAAATTATAGTTAAAATCCTTGGGTTCATCATCTCATCACAGAAATTAGATTGAAAGGCATATAATTGACTCAAATATCAAATAAAAAAATTAAACTTTTACTGAGTTTTGCTCAAAATGTTTTTATGGTGACGTGATACAAATATAGAAACACATTGCCTTATTAGTTAAGAGTCTACTCTATGTTAAATGTTAGTAAATATCATACTCATTTATACATACTTACTATTTAAAGTATAAAAGAATTATCCTTGTGTTTCCAAAGTTTCTTAGTGCATTAAGTACTACCTACGGGTAAAGGCATTGCAAATATGCATTTGAGAAAGAAAAAAAAATGTTTAATGGATTAAAGATGTTTTAGATATCTAAGAACCATTAATAAATTTTAATTAGTTTTTATATGCATATACGGGTACAAACATAAGTAAACAGTAATGGGTTGATCACATGGTAATACGCCAAAAATAACAATCACCAATTAATTATCTTTGTATGACTTATTCGATCGGGGTTTTTTTATCTACTACACAGTATACGATATTGAAACAACATAGGAGTACAAGTTTATACCAGAGCACATGTACTACTCATGTTTGAGTTCCACCACGCTTTTAATATTGACGTCACAGACTATGAGTGGCTGCTTGCGTATTTTCTCAAAATCTACCTGTCTTGCACAGCAGACGGTACAATACATCAAATTGACAATTCTAGAAAGCCCGATTACATGATGGTCTAACCTGTTATTTATATTAACCTTGGAAACAACCCATAATCTTACGCGACAATACTTTGCAAATATTTGGAGATAATTAGAGTATTGTCGTGGTTTAGCCTTCGGTTTGAGATAACCATTAATGCAGTAGTCGAGAGGTTTTAGATTTTGACTCAAAGGGACCATATTGAATATCCCTTTCTCCCCTTTCTCAGCAAATACTCCCACATAATAAAAATTCCATCCCTATGCTTCAGGGTGGAAATGGTTTTCTAAAGGTATTTTTCTTGATGCATAAAATTATTTTGTTTATATAAGTACAGTATCTCACGTGTAAAATAGACCTACCGCTAAAAAAATTTCAGTACTTTATTTATCGTTGAAGAAACTTTGAAAAACGGTTAGGGATTAAATATTTATTTTTTCCACTGAATGTAGAGAAGAGAAATATGTAAATTATCACTTAGCGTGTAGTTTTAGCAACGACAAATTTCTATGTCTCACAATTATTGTCATTATTATCTTAAACTTTTGTATCCTATCGTAAGTTTGTAGTATATTTACAAAGAACTAAAGTATAATAGTACCTTACTAGCTATCTAGGTACAGTCAAATAGGTACCTGACATAATTGAATGTAGATATTACTTTTTGGAAGAACAAAAACATCATTTGCAATGAATAATCATAATTATTACTCTTATGATATAAAAGCTATGTTATATCAGAGTAATATTTATTCATATAATTTCTAATAATTCTCTAACTGGGACTTTATATTACTCATTTAATGAGCCTCTTCATTCTCCTCTAATAAATGAAAAATGGGCTATTAGCTAAATGATATGCTTAAATAACCATAAGAATGCTCTTTATTTTTTCCTAAGCTCAATTTCTATATACCGGGTGTGCAAGTTATCTCTGCTCCACTTTCGCACGCTCTCTTGAGCAAATGCAGGCACTTAAGCAGCTAATATTGTTTTTCTTCAAATTTGCACCAGTTGAAAAAAAAGGGAATCAATTGACGAATTATAAGTCAAAAATATTTCCAAGGCAACGAAGCCCTCTTTGAAATCCACGCCGAGAGCTACAACATAACAGTTGTTCGACCTTGAGGAACCAGTCAGATGCTCCTTCGCTTTTGAGACCACTAAAGGGGATTTTAAGGCAACATCAATGAGGGCTGAGGTATGTTTTGGGTAGTTAGCTCTAATGGTCACGTTATGTCTCCTTATGTGCTCCCCAAGGTCTCAGGATCAACAATGACCCCTGTAAAAACATGGATCGACATGGATGCCAAAGGAAAAAAAGTTTCAAATAGCTCCAAGACAATATGGACGACTTCATTTCGCCAGGCTTTTGGCCGTATAACTAGGGAAATCTGAATCTGATGGATTTATTTGTGTGTGTATGGTGCGATCGAACAACAAACAAACAACCCCCCTCTGTAACACCAAAGACGAACTCATTAGTCGGATTAAGAAGAAATTCTAGGATTTGCCAGGGTACCAAGTGGCGAAGGCGCTTTGTCCTCGTATAGAAACTGTAATTGAAGTCAGATCTGATTTTATTTAATAAAAGGAATTAGAATCTATCCAGCTTTCAGAATTAAGCTTTATTTTTTAAATTTGATAACTAGTTAGAGATAAATTTGTGTTTGAAAAAAAAAACATTTTCGCGGCAGAGGTAGCTTATTCACCTAGTATATGCGCATAAACCGATACATCTCCCATTTCATTACTTATTCATTTATTCTACAGCTTTTTATGAAAGAATATAGTAAAATAAGTAAGCCTTCCCAGAAGTTTATTTGGTCTAAAAAAAATTACAAGAGTGATTTCTTTTATTAAAGTTTATTTGGAAAATAAAAAAAAAGTAAGTCAATAAATACAAATAAAAAAAAAGACTTATTTAAGTTATTAAAAAAAAAAATTTCTTATAAATTAAAAATGAAACTAGAGTGGGCACTCGGTAGATCAATCGATCGTTGGAGGCTCGCCCGAAACATGTTATTCTTCCTCTGGTCCCTTCTTGCCTTGTGAGACTTCTATTTGTACTGGTTGGTCAGTTTCCACTTGTCATAGATCTTGTAGATCGTCAGCTTTGGATACAATATCATCTTGGTGATTGTGGGAGGCTTGTGTCTGCGCGAATCATTTCGACATCGACCAACCTTTTCCCTCGCTCCATGTTTGTTTGCCTATTTAAACGAAGGTTTTTATGCTCAAACTAAATACCCAACCTCACATTTCATATAAAAACATTCCTCTAAAAATAAATGACTTCTACGTTATAGTGCTTTAAAAAATGTCCTAATAGATGTCCCTGTATATAACCTTCAAGTAAAGTTTCACCAAAATTAATTTGTAACTTTATTTGTATTCCTGCTTATACAAAAAATAATATTTTGACCTTTACCTCTGTAAATTTAATGAGGTCATACTCTAAACATATATTAACTGTCTACCTTGGTTACAAACAATCGAAGGAAAAAACAGTCCATCTGTTCAATTATTAATTGGCGAAATTAATAATATATATCTAATCTTGAACTCGGATAACTCGAATTTAAACATTATCTGTGAAGAATATTCCTTTATCGGCGTATTTTTTTTCGCTCTCTGCACAAAAATAATTCTTGGAAGAGCAGACGTTTTTAAAATTAGGGTTCTGGAGTTTCGGATCCTAGACGACAATTACTTCTTTCGAATCCCTCGATGATCATCTTTACTCTCCTTAACAAAATTATGATCTTGGAAATGGAGGGAAGAAGCTCTTGAATACTGAGAAGGTGTCTAAGCTCCTTCAATATTCCTGGGTCTAAGCCAGGCACTTTTTAAGAATTCATCACTTGGGAAGGAGTGAAGAGAAACGGTAGGATCCTTTGGTTCTTTTTTATATACAGTCAAACAACTGCTTACACAACAGAAGCTGGTATCATTAAAAAAACACATAACTCCTCAGAATGAACTATTACTTCCCCAATGATATTAGATATTTATCTTTTTAAGATGATGAATATGGGATGGTAATGACTAATGATGAACAAAGTTTGATTAACATCAGAGAGAAGATTCACATAGTTGAATAAAAGTGTATTATTTGCACTCAAGGGGGAAGGAAGAAAACTCGGGAAAAGAATGTGATTCTTCCACAAGGTGACTGACTATACCTTGGTCTTTCATGTCCATATCTCTAGAATTCAATGGTACAATAAAACACTTACTTTGACAAAGATTGAGGCGGTTCATAACTTTTTTGATATGATACAGGGCATTTTAATTAGAACAAATGGAATTTGTGTATCAAATTTAGTTATTTCTATACCTTTTGTATTGTTCCAAAGAATTTAAAGTTCCAAAGTCAAATAAGGTACTTTATTTATTTTTTAGTTTATCTTTTACATTTTGGTTTTTAATCATTTGAAGGGTTCTTTTCTTTTTTGTTCAACACTTTTACTAATCTTAAATTTTGCTATCCCTTGTACCATAAAACAACTAATCATTGAGGACATCTTAGACCCCTTTTGGTACAATAAGGTCCCTGATAATATTTTCATTTAACTTTTTCAATATTTTTTACTCAAAGGGATATACAAAATAATATTTTTTTTTAAATTTGCAAAGATTGCATATCAAGGTTTCGAGATATTGTTAGGGACACCGGTGTCCCTATTGTACTGAAGAGTAAAAAGACGAATAAATAATTTTACAAAACAAAGTATTCTTCATTCTTATAATTGTTTTCTAAAACATAAGAATTTTCTATATTAAAACTTTTAAAGTAAAGATTTTTTTATTTTCATCATCAATAAATAACTATTCTTGATGAGCAGGATAATCACCAAACCAAGTTTTTGACTTTTGTCCAGAAACAATCAATAAAAATGCTTAGAATATATTTAATTGAATGTAAGTTTGACGTTCTACATTTCCCTTATGTCGATATAATTGTTTGCAGGTAGAGAAGAATAGATTGAGGAATGATTTGTTGCCGTGATGTTTGATTTGTTTGTAAACTTTTCATTCGACTACTGTATTTACCTATAAATGATCATGCTAAAATAATTTTGAAATCTAATCGTCACAATCCTTTTGAAATATAAAAATACAACTTCTAAATTAGTAAAAACTGTCTAATTATATGAATTTAATTTGATCGAACAAATTGTCAAAAATAACCAAAACTAAAATCAGTTAAAATCAGATATTTATTTTAAAAAGATTATTTTTATAGATCTCTGAACAATCTGGTGTAAAATCCAGAGATATGTTAGATGGATCCTCATAGATTTGAGGGGATTTGTCTGTGCTATCATATTTAACTCCTCAGGGTTAAGTTTGGCCTTTTTTGACAGAGCCCTTCTTACTCTATATCGTTTCATATCTGCTGGCGAAATAGACGTCCAACTGCAAAGAGTGTGCGAGCGTCAATCATGTTTAATTGTCCTTTTCTCCGCTAGAACGTAAATGAGAGAGCTTATTTGTCTTGTAGGTAATTGCTTATGCTTTCATATATGTAAATATGAATTAATTTTAATCACTCAACCTCAATCATTAATTATTGAATTAGTAAGTATTCATATTTCATTAAAAGATTAATTATTTACATAGGTAAGTTAACAATATTATTTATGAGTCAAATAATAAAAAAATAGCACTTTCTTGAATTTTTTGGAATTGAAATAATACTTTTGTGCAAATAATTTAAAGATATTAGTGTAAAGGTATTTTGTATCTTATCATAATGATTAATTTTTTGCCCTCTAAATATTTTCCATTATGATTCCTCTTCTACAAAAACATTGACCTAATAACATATGATTTTAAATAGCCGATTAATTATGTTGAATAGCTGCATATTACAACAACCAGAGAGTTACGTTACCTTCAGTAATAACTTCAAATACCTAGGCTTTTTGTTCTAATAAATATTTACAAGTATAATACTTAGTCTCATAATTACTCTACCTATATTAAACAACTTATTTCAAGTTATTACATAAGGAGTGGGTACTTTTATAAAAGTTTTACGATCATTTAACGAGAATTTTTGTCAGAAATTGTTATCAAACATCAAGTACGCAATTATGGTACAGATAAGAGTTTTTTTTCTTCAAAAACAAAAACAATTTATATCGTTCCATAAATTATAAACATAAATATATATTTTTATCTACTTCACAATGCGGAAACCAAAATGTAACTACTCTCAAACCTGTATTAAACGGCCAGACAAAAGATAATGAAACTTTGTTTGTGGATTTAAAAATCGAGCAATACATTGGTTAACAGTTTAAAGATGTCACTTCTGCTATCCTTATATCTCATTATGTCAAAGTCTTAAATTAAATAATTCAAATTAAAAATTATATTTATTTTTACCCTTTAACTGATTTTACACTTTATATCTCCTTTTCAATTGTTACTTCTTCCTTTTTTTTTTTGTGGTAGACCAAATATCAGGTCTTACAAGGACGGATTGTGTAACATTAAAAAAGGATAGTTCCAGCAAACGTAGGCTGTGATTAGAGTACTCAGAACCATTTTAATTGAAAATAATAAGTCCTTTACCAGGTGCAAACTTGAAGCTTACACTCTTGTATTATATTGATTGATGAGGAAATTAGAAGTTTCTGTAATTGTATAGTTCGTCATGTATCTGAAGCACCTGCTGTTTTTTGAATTTTTCAAATCAAACTACAAATATTATTGCCAGAATATTTAAAGGCTTAAGGCATCAACTCTTCGTTGAGCGAGTCACAATCCAACTGAGGGGGCAATGTTGATAGAAATGGCTTTTTAGACTAGGCATATTGTTGCCCTGATCTGGTTCCAACGGGGTTACAGGATTACGACAGCCATTTAACTACACGTTTTCAAGACCAACCTGCTCCACTAGATCCAAGCAATTTCCCTATGGCAACTTTGTGTTTGAACAAAATGGGCATTCTATCACTCTGCACAATTACTCAAACCTTCTCAGCTAACAGCATCTCGTTTCTGGATGTGGCCGTAATTTCGACGTAAATTCCTTCGACTTTTCTTTCATACTGCACATCAATAAGAGTGTTTGAGCATCCGTCACCCGAACGTTGAATGCATGAGGACCTCCATCGACGAGAAGTGGATAGCCATCGACCCGAACTTCATTCGGGTCAATACTTGCAACTCTTTTCGCTAGATGACTATCGCCATCTATGAGGCCAATGACATCTGAATAGACTGACATAATTTAACATGGACTATGTAACAGAAAAAGATTTATAAAGATATTTGATAAATTTATAGTTACAGAAAAGAAAGCTATTTCTTATTTCTTTCCAAGTGTGTAAGTTTCAATTTTCCACAAAGTATAGGTCAAGTTGATATATAGAACGTTGAATCCATGAGGACCTCCATCGACGAGGAGTGGACAGCCATCGACCCGAACTTCATTCGGGTCAATACTTGCAACTCCTTTCGCTAGATGATTATCACCATCTATGAGGCCAATAATGGCTGAATAGACTGACATAATTTGACATAGACTATGTAGCAGAAAAAGGTTTATAAAGATGTTTGTTAAATTTATAATTAAAGAAAAGAAGGCTATTTCTTATTTCTTTCCAAGTGAGGAAGTTCAATTTTCCCCCAAGTATAAGTCAAGTTAATATATACAATAGGGCGGGACTACAAAGTGGAAGGGAGTTCATAAACTTCAGGAACTCTTTGGTCGATGTGAATCCATGATCATGATTACGTCAAGGAAATGAACAAAAATGATTCCTTGATTTATTCTGCCCAGAAGATCAATCCAATATCCTTAGAGTCTTCAAATTCGTCATGATTTTTCTTTTGTAGTAACTTGAAGATGATTGATGAATCCACTCCCTCTCTAAAAATATAAATATCAACAGCTGATATGCTGTCTCTCAGGAATCAGAGCTACCATATTTATTCTATATTATCTCAGGTGTGGTTATTTAATACTGTACATGAAATAAATGTTGGTTTTGGAACCCATTTCCCCAAGAAATTTAATTGGATTGGAAAATTAGATCCATCCCTCTATGGGTTAAAGATAAACAAACAAAATTGAATACATAATTCTAAAAAACTATTAAAACTATTGATTAATTTTCAAAGATTTGTCTGAATGCTCTCTCCCCTCTCTCAAAGAAAAGCATAATAATGGCCCTATAATTGATACCAAAGAAAGGTGAGAATGCTTACTTCAGAGGACTAACTTTACACCGCGACAACCTATCAAAGAATGAAAAATATAAAACACACGCAACAATCGTTTGCTTTTTTTAATCGCTGAAATTGTTTTTGTTTTTTTATGTACACATATGCCATTTTTTACTGTAGTGATAGCATTCGCAATAAACGAAAGATTTTGATTACTAGTTTAGATATTTGAAATTAGATATTCCCCCCAAGATATGCCATGTCACCATAAGGAGTTTATGAATATATTTTGCCACCCCAATATTTAATATCTATTATCAATTTGCATTTATAAATTTCTAATGAAAATCTTCCATACATTTTTTTCGTATTTAAAGATGGCAGCACGAATTTTGAGAATAAATTTATTATCAGATTAGAAAGATGGCCCATCAAAACAAAAGATTACATTATTTGTGAACATTTTAGTCAAATAGCTAAATAGTTCTCAAATAATTTATTATTTGCACTCATCAGATGAATATTTTATAAACTAATATTCAAAAGTTAAGAGTTTTCAAGTCGATTTCCTATCAAACTCATAATAAAAAGGAGCTCATAACTCAAAACTGGATAGAGTTCTAAATCTGAACTTGCATTTTTGCGTTTCTCAATAGAAGGTTATTTGACATGGAATATTTTATTTAAATTGGATAAAGAAGAAAGAAAAAAAATATGAATTTTCGATGGGAATACTCTACATAAATAAAGCATAAATAACGCAAAAACAGCTGACGTAAATTAACAAGTCAATAACAGCCTCTTTATGGAAAACAATGAATCGCTCTTCAGATATTTTCGTTAGAGTTGCTACCCAAATATTAAAAAACAACAAAATAATGTCATGCCGTGTGTTTTTATTTTTTATGTGTAATTCTCAAAGTATAAATTCTTTTTTAGAGCATTTTCCGTTAAATTCCTTAGATCTTGGATGTTTACCAAAAACTACAAGACAATAAAATAATGTCATTCTTTGAATGTTTTCTTTTTGAAATTGTTCATTTCTGGAGTACCAAATATTTTTCTCAGAGCATTTCTTTATAAAACTTTTGGGATTTTGTATGATTGCCAACCTTTTTTACACAATCCTAGCATAAGGTCATTAATATGCATATTTTTAGAGGGGTGTGTATATATTTCGACGATTTTTGATATAATGTTATACCATTTCTGATTTGATTTGTTAAAAAATAAATAAATGTTTTTATTTGAACTTTTTTTTTTAATTCCTTAATTTATAACCTACAAATTTTATTTTTTGGTCAAAATGAATTATTTATAATAGATGTAAATATGTAAAATATCTTTGTATTACCTTAACTCCACCCTTTCCCCATCTACCGCAATAAACACTTTACAATAAGTAGTATTTGTCTTATGGTATTTTGGTACAAGAAAAGGAATATTTCTTGTAAACATATTGATATTTTGTAGAATAAATTCAGATAGACCCGATCCCTTGAGCATACATTTATTTGGTTATTGTAAAGTATTGGGATTAATATGTGCATTATGCATACACATTAAAAGAAAAATGATTGTATTTCCCATTTTCATAACAAAGAAATCCTTATTTACTTCTACAGTATTCTCGAAAGAATTATACATTTCAAAATATCAGCAAATACATAGGCACATATTAAGTCAATATAAATATTTAATCACTCAAGGGTTAAAACCTTTTTTCTCTTTCTATATACATACACTCCAAGCAATTGGTGCATCTACATTTGTGATCCGTTAGTATAAAACAATATTGAACCAAAATAAAATATTTCTTATATATATACATCCCAATATTTGAAAGACCAATTTGAATCCATTATAGGATTTTTTTTTCAATTTTATGGAATGATGTAAGAATTCCAAGACTTTTAGCAATGGTTTATAGCCTTTATTGGATTTAAGAAGCTAATATTAGCCTTGATATGATCCCTTACAAATGAAATATTTCAATTTCTCATTCTTTTACTTTGTGGATCAATTTTGGTTAATTGGAGTGCAATTTGCAGAATAATGTTAATAAGAATAATTTGTGGATCGAAATTGACAATGATTCGTAAAAATGTATCTATTTCATGCATATACAAAATTCAATTTTTTTCCAAAAAAAAATCTTACCAGTGTATATCTTCACTATATTTTTTTTTTTTAATATGACTTGATGAACTAGGGAATATGTTAGTCTTTAGGATACTCCCTATCTGATCTTCATCTAGACACGCTCGTTGCTAAACCTCATCCTAAGTGATATTCCTTTTTCTTCTTTTTTTTTTAAAACAGAGTTTAGGCTTCAAGAGTTGATTTTAAAAATGTGTCGTTAACTCATGAGCTTTTATACAACTCTATACAGTTGTATAAAATATAATTGTACAAGTTTTTTACATTACTGGACATGAGTAACTATTAAATTTGTAATCTTTTTTTTTTCTTTTCTCTTCAGATTCATCAATTGAAGTGGATCTTTACCGACTCGGTTTGATTCAAGTCGATACAACACTATCTATTATCATAAAAACGAAGAACATTTTTAGAAAATGGTTTTTTATATCATTGCTTCTTTTATTAAGCCGAAAATTAATATTAATTCATTTTAAGATGGGAAAAAATTGCTATCTTCTTATTTATGAAGGAAGATTATTTTGCATTTTTTTTTTTTTAAATTATTGCATGTCTTATATATGAGAATCTTATTTTTATCTAAATATGCTCAATTACTTAATTCAATTACAAAAAATAAAAAGCGAAATGTATATTAACATAAATATTAATGTAGTATTTTAAGGATAAAAATGTATTTAAAGGAAATAGGTCGAGAGTTGTTCGAAATTTTTATGTTAAGTACAAATCTACAACCGATCGAATCAAGCATGGGCAAAAAAAAAATGGACTTTTGTCATCTATTTTTGGCTGGAGCAGCTAGCAAAAGTTTGATAGACAATAATGGTGTCCGCTCTATCTGACCTATTTCACAGTTAAGGCGTTTACTAAAGTTAAATTTGTCAGGGAAAGGTTAAATTTAATTGTTTCAGATGCAATATTAGACTACCTCTACATTATTTCTATAAGTATCACAAATTGTAGAAATAATTATTAATATTTTTTCTTGCAACTTTGTTCCCATCTGAATAAGTGCATATACTTTTTTAAACTCAGATCAAATAATTTACTAACAAATATGTCTCAAAAACATATATATATTCTCACATTGAAATGCTATTAATACTGACAATATGTTAATTAAAAGGACTTGTTTGGGTTCCAGGGATCTTTTCATAACTTTTGTATATATAATTATCCTATTTGAATCATAAATAGATAAAATATATCCCCAAATATTTTGTTAAACTGTCCTAGACCGAACCAAATAAAAACTCGGTCCTAGACCCAGTATCAACACTAATAGTTAAGTATTTGTATGACATCATTCAATAAAACATATATGTATTTGATCTAAAAGAATAGACAAAAATATGTTATTGGTAACAATATTTTTGTACAAAAAAAAAAGAGAATTAAGTTATATATTATATTGAAAGCAAAAATGGTTAAAGGGGAATAAAGGTATGGAATCATGTAATAGATTAATCATAAATCCCTTGAGGCGACTACAAAAAATTAAAGATCTTAAGGATAAAAATCCTATTCCTCTCTAATCCATTTGCATTTAAGATACTTCTAAGTTGAGTTTGCATTACTTCTATCAAACATCTTAAAACCATTTCATAATCTTTGAATATATGTATGAATAAATATGGAAATACATTTTTTGTATATTGAGAAAAGACTGTTAAAATAACCTTCCGTTATTTCCCGGTTCTTTCAAAACCTGCGCATTTTAGTAATCTCAAACTTCCTGCAACGAAAGTTCCTAATATTTTTTTCTCCAATATCCTATGAGTTAATTATTAATTGATTTGATTCCTTCTGATGAAAGTTGTGTGAATAAAATGTATGTAAATGTAGGAATATCCATGGTATAGGAACTGTTTGATGTACATAATAGCCACGATGGTGCCCTTCATTAAGTCAAAACATGACAATGGTAATAAGCACTTAAACAACTTAAATTTAATATAAAACATTGAAAGCAAAGGCGTGCTTGTTAGACGAAGAGTCATAAACACATTGAAATAAGTTTATTATTGTGTAAAGCTTAAAAATTAATGCATTTCTATTAAATTGATCGGGATTTGATTATGAGATATTTGACATGATGAATTAGTTATTTTATGATAATGTTTAAATATATTTAGCTTTAGTGAGTATATATTGGGTTAACTTTATTGTATAGATTCTCATATTTTGACCCGTAAGCGCCGGGACTGGCATAAAACGGACACATTGTAGCCTGATTTAGCCCAAATCCCAATATTTTCTGGCCTTATTTACCTCTAAGATACACAAAAAAATGACTATACGTAATTAAAACATACAAACAGAGAAACAAGATTCTAAAAAAATTTCCTAGACGTACAGCTTTTGTAAGCTTTTGATTTGAAACCATATCATTTTGCTTTTTATATAATGCATGTTTATAAAATCAAGTAAAATATCCACTTACTTTTATTTAGATCATCAAGATTTCATAAACGAACTCCGCATTTCTTATTCGTTGGTTATATCACTGAAATAAGAAGAAAAAACCCAATTATTAAAAAAATAAGAATGAAGATGCTAGTTTCTTGAAACAGAAATTAGACTGATGCATATTTGAATCTTATTTTTAATATCAGGGAGGCATAGTTCAAAAATGTTCCCATTGACAAAAAAAGAAGTAATATAAATGTACTTATATTTGTATCATGGTCCAAAAATATGGAGCTTGTGACAATACAATCATCCCATCACTTATTTTATATATTTTAAATTCATATGTTTATAAAATCGTTTTATTTACAATTGGCTATATATATTTAAAAAAACAAAGTTTGTCTGGTACGGACTCATTTTTGAGTGTGCCCTGAATATCTTATAACTGCGTCACTTCTTGATCTAAGAAATATGACTGTAGCAACGAGCGTGTGGAGCTGAAGCTCAACGTCTCATATATAAAAAGAAAATAGAAGGGAAGTGCATATATTTTTTTTAAATCTGACTTTTGATGAGGTTTAGCAATGAGTGTGTATAACTAAAGCTCAGTGTGTCATATTAAAAAAGAAAATATATGGAGGGTAATTTCAAGTCAAATAAAAGATTTGACTTTAGATGAGGTTTAGCAACGAGCCTCTGAAGCTGAAATTCAGGCTGTCAATTTTAAAAATTAAAAAGACGGATGATACATATCTTAGTAGGCATCACTCCATCTCTCGGAGGTTTAAATCATCAGGACTGTCGATGTGTATATGAATAAAATAAAACGTCAGAACTGTGTACCATTAAAATTTATATCTATGACGTCATTTGCCTTAATGACCAGCCGCCAAAGACGTCTTTTACTCCAGGACTTGAAATAAAATTTCCGGTAGAAGATGTCTATGGCCGGCAGTGTAGGTATAGGGTGTACTTTTGAGCTCTTCCTGCTTCTTTCTTATTGGTTGTAACTTAAATGGAGCCATGATATGTTAGTCAAAGTTCCCAAATATGTTTTATTTACTGTTTTTCACATATTAAATTTTAAATTTCTAATACACGAACATTATAGGATTTTAATTTCCTTTGCAGAGTTCAAAGAATAAAGAAGCAAAGAAATAACACATCTCTGGAATTATAAACTTCTGCTATTTTTGCCTTTCCCATAACACATCCAATTACTAAATATATTAAATATTATTACGCTAAATTTTTGAGACAAAACTTAACATTAAAGAGTCGATCTCTCAACAATATGTATGCACTCCATTGAGTCCTTAAGTTGAAACTATTTGTTAAAACTTTGGCTCTAATAGGTGCTTTACCTCCACGGGAGGGGGTAATATTCAAAAAGTAAACGTGACGTTCAGAAATTGTTTGCAATATGTGTATTGTATATATTAAGAAACCTCATAAATATATTTAGAAAGTATATGTTGTATGCGATATACATTTCTGAAATATTTATTTAAATACACATTCATATAATGATTATCTAAGATTAATGTTATCATATTTCATTTATTTTCAAGTTTTTATCGTATCAAATGCTCTTTTTTCATTCAAATATGTAGATATATATATGGAAGGTAAATGTGTTGTAAAATACTTTGTTAGATAATGGTTCATAACCTTAAAAATACATATATAAATTAATTTCCCTTGTAAACAAATGGTTTTTAACCCATCCTTACTTCCTTCATATTCCTTACAAGAATACTCCACTTGGGTATTTTCTAGTATAGTATTTCAGTATATAAATTTTTAATATGCCCGATACCATTATGATTCATTCTTGACCAAACTAATTTTGTTATGTTTATTTTAAGCTCGGTCTGAATTGGTCCCCAATCAAATAATCTGATCTATATCGGTCCCAAAGATAAAATCAATCTGGATTGTTATCATTAAAGAATTTGGGGACGGCAAATTCTATACGTTAATTGTTGATAATGTCAGTTGTGTTTCAAAATTGTAAACATCCATCTACAATGGATAGAAAAAATTACTTCGAAGCATATAAGCAATCTCTGAATGTAACAGAGGGTTTAATTGTATTTAATTATACTTGTAGGCGAAAAATATCATTTACCCATACATCATGTAGGTGCTACGTATGTTTTTGAAAAAAGGAAAACAACAATTAAGAGAAGGTCAATAAAAAAGGCTTTAGTTATTTCATGCAAAAAAAAATGCATATGAACGTATAATTATTTATTCACTTTTAATGTCCTACTGCGGTATTTAGAGATATGACATTTGATTTGATATTTTTATGACATATATTATGTATGTGTTATCGTTTGACTTCTAACTATTTAGTGTTGAAAGTAGGCCTGAAAAACAATAGGGTTTAGAGGGGTAAAAGTAAATTTATATATTCACATTTACGGATCTTTGATTAATTACAAATATTCTTTTTTAATTACCCTCGATAATATACATACTTAGAACCATTTCTATAGGCACATTAAACTAGTACAAAAAAATGGTTTAATTTTATTTTGTGCAATTTATTAAAGTACACAGTGCAACTCCATCCAACCAATTAAAGGAGCATCGACAGCTGAGAATAAAAACAGTCTAATTTTTCTGTTTTAGTAAGGTTACGCCGTGTAGAAATGCTCTTCGTGAATTGATAGTATCAAAAAGATCACACTTGTCTTAAAACTATTTAAATTAGCAAATTTGAAGACAAATTTATTTTAAAATTTAAAAAAGATTTTATTAACAAGTTTTAATTTTTTTATATAATTATAGTACATATTTAAAGCTTGGATTAATGCAATTTTGAAAATCATATTGGATAGGTGATGCCCCCATCGTACATACACTGAACTTCAGTCTTTTCAAACAAAGGGATTTTTCATTTTCTCTTTTTATGACTTTTTATTGAGAGTTTCATGAGAGATAATTATTTTGTACAAAAAGTTGCAAAATGTAATTAACAACATCTATTCTAGTATTAATAGTAATTGGTGATTATGTAAAGGTCTCTTCTTTTTTCCTTTTTAAATAAATCGGGTTTTATTTCCAAATTTGAACAAAGTGAACTCATTTTTATAATTCTTGCATGCCACTGGATGGAATGAAACAAATTTTAGTACTTTTGAATTATTATCCATCGAGCTATTTGCATTCAAAGACCTTCACAAATTTCAAATTATGAATATGAATTGTAAAGAAACGTTTTTCGTATATATACAAGAAAATGAAGCACTTGACTGATTTTTATACATCATATCAATAAAAGGTAAAAGATATCCATTTCTGTTAATTAAATGTGATAAAATGATCTGTTAAACGGACTGTACTTTCAAGAAAACTGTAGAAATCTCATTTAGAATGAAACCCCACCTACCCCCCACCCCCCCAACTATTTCAAAAGCTTGATAGCTACGTAGTATATTAAAGGAAGCTTAGTTCCTGTACCCTTCTCTTGAGCTGCCTTTCACTTGTCTATTTCACTATTTTGAATTTTGTACAAATAGTATTATGATATCCATCAACTCGTGTCAGATTTGATTATGTTAATAAATCAAAAAGAATACTGTTGACATGAATATATGTATCACCTTTCAACTATATGCCCTACTTTTTAATCATTTAAACATATGTCAACGCAAAATCAATTAGCAGCGGATATCAAGAAAAATTCCAAATATATTTTTAACTTCATACGTAAATGCCATATATTTCGTAAGCATATTTAAGTCAATTAAAGGCTTTATATTCATATATATGTATAGCTTTATAAATATGTATTGGATGATTTTCTCTAATGGGGGTCTCTAATAGCTATATCCCCTTCAGCCCAAATCAAGGAATTTGTGCTTTTTACAAAAAATTTAACATTAAAAATATTATTTTCAACTTTTATATATATATATAATTTCAAAAACCAAGCCCCTGCCCAAAAACAAAATATACTTATAATCCTAGGGACGCCCCTGGAACCGTATTGAATAAGTATAAACTAACATATCACTACTAATATTCCTACTTAATACGTATTAATCTTACTAAATACTTAAAAAGTCGACCGTTATAGGTTTTAACTCTCACCACTGGTCAAAAAAATAACAAATGAAATAGGTTTCTTTGGTGTTGATGGGTTTAAATATACATACAAAATGAATATGTATGCAACTGTTGAATGTTTGCATGTATTTTGAAGGATAAATTAATTATTGTGTCTCTTATATTTATGTTTATTTCTGTGTAAGACCATGTTCATACAACAACCACTGTTTGTAGTATTCAAATATATAACAACAGCATTTAAACATTTCCCTTTCTATTTTTGCAAAACAATCAATTTAAAATTGCAAAGAGAGCGAGAAAGAATTTGCAAATAGCAAATATATGTATATACATATGTAATGTGCATACAGCTTATACATACCAATTTTGCGAGAAAAAAAAATACCAACAACGCCACTAAACAAAAGAGCCTGATAAAAAAAAAGGAGTACTTTTTTGCTTGGATGCTACATAATTATTATTAAAAAAAACTCGTCGAAATTCACTTAATTATTGGTCAATGACGTGTTCATTTATTTTTGTTGCAGGTATTCCAACTTTTGGGGCCTTACTACCAACGTGAAATCCCCGGAAAATAATTTAAAAACTTGGTACTTCAAAATTATTTTTGGAGTTTATTTTGAATAATAGTCTTTGATATTAACGTGACCAGACGTTCCCGTTTGTGGAGCTGTGTGAGTACCTCCACGGCTGTACTTTAAATTATAAATGACGTCACGCATTAGCAACTCTTTTAAATAGTGGGAAGTTGTCCTATCTAATTCCTCTTTTAGTAGTGATTCAAATGAGAGTTCTTATAGCAAGAAAGATTTGAGATCATTTTGTAGTGCATCCAATCATCATCCTTAACTTAGAAGATGGAATAAGAGACTATGAGAAGCATTCAAACGTGTAACCTTTTATTGTATTTGGAGCAGGAACAGTTCCCCTGTCTGCATTCAAATGATAACGTTTATGAATTATTATTGGCTACGGGTTTTCAAGCTTTGGAGTGAGCATTTCTTCCAAGCTGAGAGCTTGGACATTTTAAAAACCCTGTCTGTTTACGTCACTTATGATAAGTCCTCATTTTGGCTTAAAATTATATACCGTATATATACAAAACTCAGTACATTTTCTAAATTTGACAAATTATATATATTTATTTCAAAAATTATGAGTTGATAATTAAGAAATATGTAACAAGTATAAGGGTAGTCAATAAATTTTTGCTCATAAATTAAGATGATGTATTTTGCTTGAGAAACTTGATAATAACTTTTATAGCTCAGATTTTCTATTTGTTGAGTTTACAGAGAGCAACATTTTATTTGTTATCAATAAGCCAAGATAGCTTAATAAACAAATCATATAAACTTTTTTAATAATCATTTTTTAAGATTGTCTTGTTTTTAATATGATGCTGTATTTCTTTCCTTTACGACAAACTATAAATTTTGTCAGCGTGATCCCAAATGAGGAATGTATTAGACTATCTATGAAAGGAGCGATTTATTGTCATATTTTTTTTTTGTACATACAAGACATTTTCTTTGATTCAGAATGAGATACTTACAAACTATATTTTATGATTTGTTTTTTTCCTTTTATTTAGATGTTTCAAGGCGAAAAAGAACACAAAATCATGTATATGTTGTAAAATAAATATTTTTCAAACAAGTACTCTGGCGTCCCCAAACCAGGAATTAGGGGTTATAAGGGTAATTTTCAATTTTATTAGCTTAAAATCAAAGTTAAAAAAAACATCTCAATTAAAATGTAAAAAAGTTGAAATTCTATTGATTCGAATAATTCATTAAATGCAATGTTAAATACTATTAGGTTAAATTTTTTACGATTTAAGCTTACCAAATAATGCAATTATGCATTGATAATCAATTATGTCTAACAAAGTTTAAAATATTTTGAATGAATAAACTTTACTAGAACAACAATTTTGGAGGTTCCTTATACCTTTTTTTCTTTTTTTTTAATAATATATTGATATATCAGGTGTGGAATATAAATTTGGATACTTTTTTATTATAATTTTAAGTAGATAGAGTTTCGTATTTTCAATTATCTTCACAGACTCCGTGAAACCCTCAGGGCTATAGGGGGCCACATCAACTTGGGCAATAACTTTTTCCAGACCTCGCTCACTATATCTGCGTCTGTAAGCTTCCTCTTCGATCTCATTGCTAGTAAATCGCTGTTTGACAAAGTAAACTGCATTCTTGGACACCTTGAGATGGTCATAAATCTTATTGAAAGTTATTTCTCCGAGAAAAGTGCAGAGGTCTTGATCAGAACCTCTCTATTTTTCTTTATTTTTTATCGTGAAGCTTATCAGTTTCCAATTTAATTTCAAGCTATAAAATTGGGTAACACAACCTCAAGTTATAAGAGTGAACAGTAGTGTACTAATTTGTGTACAATATTCGGTATAGAAGTATATAATATTTGATACTTTTGATACTTATAAAAAGGAAGTAAGGACTTGGAATGAACCCAAAAAAGCTCACACATTATCAATGTGATGAAAGATGAATTACTACTTTAAAGAAAATAATATTTTACTTTTAAAATAGCAATAGTGCACGGGAAATATTATAATTATATTTAAAATCGTATATATTTATTTTGATATACGCTTTTAAATAAATTTACACCAAAGACAGGGTATAATTCATCTTTTAGAGGGAGATGTTAACACCCCGACGACTAACTAAATAATGAAGAAAAAGAAGAAAGAGCACACGCATCAATCGTTTTTCTTTTTCTAATTGCTAGACTTCGTTTTTTGTTTTTTTTATACAGATCCCTTCTTTGGTTATATTTCATACAAGTGGGAGTACTTGTCATTATTTGAAATTATTAGGCGTAAACAAACAAACAAAAAAACAAAGAAACTTTGATTTCATAAAATAGATATGATCTGTTCTTGTATATTTTTTATTGGTGCGCTTAGCTTTACCTACTCACACGCGTACTATATTGGTATTTCTTAGATCAAGTAGTCATGCAGTTCTAAGATACTACGCATACACTCAAAATTAGAAGTCTCCACTCAATATAATGCCCCGTGATGTATATCATAAACAACTTTTTGATCCAAGAAATAACAATGTAGTCATATCAATGAAATTGCCGTTGCAGAATTTCTAAAAAAGAAGAATTTAATTTAAACTGTGGCATCAAAAAAACCTTAAATAATAATGCATATAAAAGTATCTTTTAGATCATTTTAAAAAGTATTTCACAAATATGACCAAACACTAAAAACATACTTTTTGTGAATGAGTACTCACTGCTGGTTAAATCAGTTTTAGATGTACTTATAACATCCAACTCAACTTGTTCATGTGTGAAGACATTTTCCGGAATAACTTATATACAAAATATATACAGATTGCGCCTTTACGTGGAGGATGATTTTTGAGTAAAGGTGTCCAAAATTAAACGTAGAACATACCTACTTAGCTCAATTCTCAGTACACATTCGTCAAATTAAATTTCTTTGTTGTATTTTCTTATTTTTGATCAATATAGAAAAATAACTTTTATTATTAGAGTCTGGTTCGAACTTTATCAGGGATATATTGCCTTTCAGTCCTATATTTGCATAAAATATACTTCAAATTTTATATTCATCTCTCAAGGAGAGGTGTAGGGGTTGTTTAGTCATATATTTCAAGGGTGGAACTCAAAAAGTTCTAGAGTAGTGTACATATCAGTCCTCTCATCATATTTAAAAAAAATCTAAAACTCTTAATATTTTTCTCACAGTCTTGTTGACAGAACACAAATGAATTGATATAAGTATTGAGTAGTTACGTCTGAGTGTACTCATAAAAACGGAGAGTAACACTTAGAATTTCTGGAAGTGTCACCTTGTATATATTGTATATAAAATATATATATTTTTAAAATTTGCAAAAATGTATTTATACAAAAATATATTATTGCAAATTGAGAGCCTTTGACTTTAGTTAATACTTTTGAACATCTCAACTCAATACATCAGTTTATTTATAATTTGAAAATCCATGATCGAAATAGGTCAATGGAATATTTGGTATTTATACTCATATAAATATATAAGTTATAAAATGAATTAGAATGTGTTAATGCATTTTGATATATTTGATCATTTTTATGTTTAAAATACTCAAAAGTTTTTGAGGGGCTGTTAAAATAATATCTTTAACAATAATACTAATGGAAAAAAAAATCATTAATTTAAATGTAAATTGACGTAAAGACAGTTTAAATGCCATTTACATGCTACAATTCAACATTAACTTAATTGAAACAGACGAAAAATCAAGACTCCATGTCTTTATTTGAGTTTATGCAATTGAGTCGCTAACGATTCTGGTTAAAATTCAATATATTATGTGATTTAGTTCCGTAATTATCTATGCATGCTATAAATATGCTAAAATATTGGAGTTTATGTCTTCACGTTTTAAAAAATGCGAAACAAATGTTTATATATAAAGAAAACTGAATGTTTATTTGAGAAAATAATATTAGCATTAATTATTTTATCCTATAAACTAATAAAAAGTCTATGCAATTATCTAAAGCTCAGAAGTGTGTAATCAATAACCAAGGCACATACTTTAATATGTGTTGAAATTCTTTCAATATATATTGGTATATATATATTGAATTAATTAAGAAAATAAAAAGAAACTTAATTAAGTTCCAATGGTAGAGGCAAATATTTTTTTTTACAAACTTTTAATTATTTTCTTCTCAATTCACGTGAAAAAAAAAATAAACATTTTATAAATTAATTGGTGAAAATAAGTTGAACTTCTATAGGGATAATATTACTCAGAGTTGTAAATAATATTACTTGCCAGTATGTTTAAAATAGAAACTGAAGAATAACATTGCAACTTGGACAATTTCAAGAATGTTTGGGAGAAGATCAGCTGATTTCAGGTCGTTGTAATAAAATAACTACGAGGAGTTATAAGATAAAGGAAATAAACACAATTATCACACCAAGACATAGTCAAGAATGACTCAGATGTCTACTCTGAGTTCTATAAGGACTATCACTTATACTACGCAACAAATTATCAGTGTTACTGTGAACTAATGATGAATTTATACTTAAATCTTTTTCAATTCTTCTCTCAGATGATTCAGAAATATCAGTTCCGGTTTCGTTTCCTATATTCGAAACATTGGTATGAGATTAGAATTCTATATATTTGACCTTAATGGACCTATGAACATCTAATAATTTATTGGTCAAATTGGATACCTTTTTCACTCTGAATATCATGTACAATATAATTATCTGTCACGAAGTTATTTTCTTTCTTTCCGAGATATTTTGATTTGAATTATAAATTAAAGCAAATAAAGGTTTTAAATAATAGCTAGGTATGTTGACTCATTCCACAAATTTAAATGATAAGTCTATAAAATCTATTTAAATATCTGATGGATTATCTGTATAAATGAAGTTCTTTATTTTTGTAAAATATGTTTTTTTTTATGTTGAAACACCTATTTCAGCAAATTATAAAAAAAACATTTAGAGCTAAAAAAATGAAAATAAAAAAAAATGTATTCGACACAGATATATTTAAAGTCACAACAAGAATATTTTTTTCAGCAATACTTTCATTGTTAAAATTGAATCCACTAGTTAAAATTTGGGGCACTCTTTATTTTTTGATAAAATTGCAAAAACAAATAACTTCATATTACGTGGGAAAATCAAATGGGAACTAATTTTGTGATCTTGAATCGAAACCCTTTGGGCCTTTTTATGGGGAATCGCTTAATTTTTATTTATGTTCTTTATTAATAAAGGTTTTTGTTTAAAATTTGAAAGTTAAAAACATACATAGGTTATTTTATCTCACACGCTCAAAACCAGCACAGAAACGCCATGACAAAGGACTACATCCGCAGCGGGTATCTGGAAGCCATCACTGCTACTAAAGGGAAGCTACATTAATGATTAAGAATTTTATACGCACATCTATTTGTGGTGCTAATTAATTTGAAATTCTATTGTTAACTAACAAACTAGTTGAACTTGAAATTTCGGAGTATTCAGATTTGAATGGACCACTCTGTTTTCAAATAACAATAAAAGTGTACAATTTTGCATAAAAGGAAGTGTCTTACAAGTATTTGATGTGATACAAATACTTCAAACTTTGTGTTATTACTTCTTATAGAAACTTGCAATTAAAAAGTTTCTTGAATAAATATTAGTTAAGTTCTGATTATTTAAATTTTACATTATTATTATTGAAATAACTGTATTAAAAATCAATTAAATACTCGATTAAGATTAAATTGGCATATATTATGTTAGATAATTTATTATGAATTAAGTATTTTTATTGTTCTAAGATTAAGAAAAAAACAAAACAAACGAGAATTAATAAAAAAAATACTTTAAAAAAAAAAACTACGATTTTAAGCGTTTTAGTCCTTAAAAAGTAAAAAACGCATATTTTATATAATGCAAATTTTCCTTGTTCCCAAAATCTGGGACCACATGATAACTTTGATATTCTCTCATCAAGGTTAAAATAGTAATGATAACAGATTTCCAAAATAAACACAATGCTCAGATTCCAACTACAAAAAGACCTTTCCGAAATATTTCATAGGATAAAATAACATCTATCACATTAGCTGTTATTATTATTATTGATTAATTTTTTCAACAGTTGAATCAAATAAAACATAGACTAAAAATACAATAATACTTAATTTTCGCAGATTTTTATTAATTACTCCTTAAGAATGAACGTTACTATAGTAATTATTGATTTTTATTCTCATCAGACGTATGATAAATTGACTTGCTTTGATGCTGTTATTTATGTTACTTTATTTGATGTTGATGTGTTTTTTTTTTTTTTTGCAAATATCTTCTTATTTGTTGTTGTTTGTAATCTCTTTAGAAATTATTTTTTCTTTTAGTTTTTTTTTCCTGTACAATTTTGCTCTTCGTTTATTTTGTACAAAAACTACACATTTGATTTATTTTTTACTAACGCATTACATCATGTCTTGTAAAGGATGTTTTACTTCATTTTTTATTTAATGTTATGTCCTCAATGTACAGCCAAGTGCATATATGTATATATACTTATGTGAACTGTAAGTTCTTCATTGAAATGTTTGGTAAATGCGTTAAGCTAGTGATGATCAATAGGTCGGTTTGTCGTTCAACTTTTTTCGAATTTCCATTACGGCTAGTTCGGAATCGTTGGAATTTGGTTAGGAAAAAAACCTATGCTAAATTTTATTTTCCCTACGATGTCATCTTTTGGTTGCAACAGTTTAAAAGGAGACAAAAGTTCTTCACTTCATCAATTCATATTCAAATACAGCATTAATCCATATATTACATAAACTAATGATGATAGACATTACTTTTACCTATAAAAGAGATTTATAAAGTTTTTGTCAAAGGCTATGCTATGGAACAAAAAGAGAGAAAAAAAAAAGAATTGATTTTCCCTTTCTTAAAATGTAAAAAAAAGGATGCGTTCTTAATGTGGATCATCAAATCTTACTAAGTTTTTTTGCTCAATAATAAGAAAATTTAAAAAATATATATACATATATATTAATACTTTTTCTAGGTTAGAAAAATGTCTATCAGAACTATTCAATGCAAAGTAACAAAGAATGTATTTTTAATACCTATATTCACCAAGTAAAGAAATATTGCCTTTTTCATAATGTGATCAAGATATGCGACCGAAAAATGAACTTGTAAAACAATTTTATTTTGCATAGGTAATTGCCATACTATTTAACAACTTTTCCACACTAGCTGTAATCAAAATTCGAAAAAAGTTGAAAATCAAACCGCTCTAATACCTAATCTTTCAATATAATAGGATACATTTGCACTTGAAATTTTGCTGCGCTGTCTATTTTTTTTTTTTTTCTTTTTTAAAGAAATCCTCAAAAATAAACAATATTTTTTCTCTGTTTATCATACCAAAACAGATTACAAGACCCACATTATTTTTCAAAAAAACGTTCGTTTAGGAAATATTGTTTAATGCTTGTACGTTTATGCCCATTCAATTTGTTTAGCTGATATTGAACAATTTTGCTAAGAAATGCTATATTAAGTAAAAATGAGTAGTTAGCCGTTTGGACATCCCCGCATTAATCAATTGGTTTTGTGATATTTAAGTATCTTCCTTAAAATATTAAGTAAATGTACTAGAGTATTGCCTTTAAAGTATTTTAATAATTTAAAAGTACTTGCAATGTATTTGAGTACTGTTTGTTTTATTTAGGGCTGAACACTCCAGTCCCATTCAGCCCAATGTCGGCCGGTCCAGTTCCGTCCTGCATATCAGTCACATAACTTAAAAAGTGCAGTCCTTAATGACGTCATTCAACTATATTTTTTCTATATATTTTTTTTAATTACTTCTAGTAGTGATAGTCCGAAGGACTGAACCGAACAAGGACGTACACAACACTAAATTCAAGTCCTATAAAGACTATTTTTATTTATTGTTTTGTCTCAATCCCCTTTTTATGAGGTAGTTTACTTTTATCGGAAGTAAATTAGCAGAAGTTAGGGGTCAAAGAAGAAAATTCGTCGTCCGAACGGAGAGGTACTATAGGATTCATTGATGGGATTTAATTAAAAATATGGCGTGCTTCAATGCGTATGGATACTTTGCATAATTTTTTACTTTTTTAAAACTGTTTTTTATCTTATTGTACTTTATATTAGTTTATTTTAGTTAGGCAACATGTGTATAAAGTTTAAGACGTAGAGATTACTTTTTTATTCTTGTTAAAAATTCATTTAAATAGAAATATTTGTTTTCAAATTGTATCTACCTTGGACAACAATTTTTGTATTTTGTAGTCAAAAGAGTATGCATTTTTTTATTCGATATACTATTATTATAATAGTCAAGGAAAATGTGTACAATTTTTGAAATGTATATGATTTTTTTTTTATTTAAAAAAAAAATCATTTCAAGATTTGTTGCAATTTGTAAAAAGTATCAGGCCTGCTAGATAGAGGACACTTAAGTAGAGTTATGAATATACTTGGGTCCAAACTTACCTGTGTCATATGGTAAAGGTCAGTTGGAGTTGTGAAGTGTCATTCAAACAAGTCAACAAAAATTTGCAAATTTCTTTTTTTTTAATGTTATTTTTATTGGTCAGATAGAGTTGCACTCACAAAGTATTTGTACATATTATTTTCTATCTAATCTAGGCATTGTCTGTGAAGTCCATATACATAGTGTATTTTTCTATTTCTAGGAACAACCGAGGTGCAAACTTACGCATATTGAGCTCAAGAGAATAATTTATCTCCTACACGTTATTCATTGAACTACGTCATTAAATTATAAAAAATTTAATTACGTATTAAATTATAGTAGTACTTGACGAGTTGATGACGAATATGTTATTAGTTTTTTGTTACAAAATACACTATTCTAAATGAATCTCTTCAAATAAGTTTCCTTGGCATAAAAACAATCGACAAGCCAAGGGGTATTCCTTTTAAAACAAAACCCTTAAAATATGGTGGTTAAATTATATTTTTTCAGGATGAGAAGATCCCATATATAAAAAAAAAAAACATTTCTTTGAAATCAAAATAAAACACTACCTATTTGTCAATTGTTTTTTTTCATTTTTCTTATCTTATACAAATAGTTTGATACAAAAAAAAGAAAAAAAAACCTCGTTATCAGCTTGTCAAGTACTACTAGAATCAAATATAGGATTTAATAGATGGTTTTGCTATTAGTTGTGTGATTAACCCTTACATGCAGTTTTTTTTTCTTTATTTTTTTAGGGGGGCAGAATTTTTTTTATATATAATAAAACGGTTATATGTTGACAACGTTTAACTTCAACACTTCAAACACTTCTTTTTTTCTTCATATAATGTATTTTACTTTTAAAATAAACCTTCTATTAGAATCATGGGTAATTTTTTTTTTTTTTTTTGTCAGCGGGCAAAATTAAAAAAGGACCAAGATTATAATACATATTTACTCCATTGAATATGAAGTTAAATTTAAAGGAAATTCAATAAAACGCTTGCTTTTTTTCGCCTTAATTAAAAAATTAATGTAATTGTTTCCTTTAATAATATAGAAAATAACTCAACAAGAAATCCTTAGTGATGCTCTCCGTTTTGAATGAGCACACTCACACGTAACTATTTACTACTTTGATGATCTCATCACCAGAATGAAAGACAAATAAAAACTACTCCAGAAGAAAAAATAATATAACTTATTGAGGCAGGGGATACTTTAGTCTCTAGAACGCTCCCTTTAGCTAGACACTCGTTGTTAAAAAGGAGTATTAAACTAATATTTAAAATACACTAAAAAATGATAGTATATAATCTAAAAATAAATTTATACGTACATACTCTTTGCTTTATTAATATAAATGTGCAGTGTAGGCTTTCTTGAATGATGTCATTTAAAATCTTTTCTAATAATGGCTTAGCATTAAAATTACTCAAAAAGTGTGAAATTGATGCATTTAAGTTTTTCATTATTTATTTTAACATAAAATTGTAGATTAGAATTATGTCTTCTGCAAAGTTCAATTAAATAGATATACTCGTATTTAATGTCAATAAAATTTATCATTTGAAACTATTTTAGAGTATATAATGTTAAACAGTTTGCTATTATATTTTAAAGATGGGATATTGTGTCAATTCAATGCTTAATCGGAAGTCAGAATATCTTTGAAATATCATACACAGTTGCAAAATGTTTCAATTCGGCTTGTGAAAAACTTTGTTAGTATGGTAATAGTTGATTGTCCTATTACAAGCAAAATATAGTCAAATAGCTTACAGGAGTGGTTCTAAAACTGGGATAAGGGAGCTCCATTTAGTGGTACTTATAGGTCGGTCAGCTTTGATTATGGGAGGATTTATAGGTTTGAAAATATGAAAGTTGAAGATTGAGTTCTTTTCATAATTTACAATCTAAATACGATGTTTATTATGCAATTCTGTTATCATTATTCTTGAAAAGAGAACAACAAGAATAGAGTATTCAATACTGCATTATAATTTATTTTGGAGTGTCTCTGATGGACTTGCATTAAAATTGAGGATAGATATCGCTGTAATTCTTGCCTTAATCATTGGTAGATACTGAAGGGGATTAATTTTGCTGATATTTCTATTATGTAATAGCTGCTAGCAGCTAATTTAATTAAACATCATGACAGTTACTTTCCAATACAGTCTTCAAAATTATGAGTGTGAAAATTTTATTGCGGAAATAGCATGACATAAGGGTATGGTTTACAATTTGCAAATTGTTTATTAGAGAAGGATTTTTACTTTTTCGACTATTCGAACAATAACTACTTTGGAGGATATTAAAAGTAGATGGAGTATGTGGAGGTGAGTTAGTCTTTTATGGAGTATCAATGAGGGAAGTGACTCGGAGTAAATCCTTGGATTAAAGTACTCCAATAAAGAATGTATAATTCGCTTCGAATGAATGTGAAAATCCTGCAACCAAATAGATAATTGTACAAAAAATACATTCAATAACTACATATCATATAATTTGGGCATGCTCATTTATTTTTAAGCAATTTGCTATTGTATCTTGCAATCTTTACTCGGAAAAGAAAGAGTGAAAAAATGTCCAAATTCACTTAGTAGGTAGTAGTGTTAAGACCCGCTCTGAGACCGAATTTTTTTGTTCCGTCTTAAGTGATTTTCTTTTTTACGATTTAAACCAATATTTCTGCTAAAATCATGATAATAGACCAAAGACTGACATTTAATCGAGTTCAAATTTTGAAACAACTTTCTTGGTCTCAATCAATGGACTGACTGGTTTTGGCACTTATCCTAATTTATGAGTTGTACAAATTTGATGTATGCTACACATTTAACTTCATATTGTGTAAGTTGATGTTCACCATTTTGAAACACACATAGCTTCATAAAAAATTCTTTTATAGAGTCGGGCTAAACAAATTTGAAAAGAGACCAATCAGGAACGATTTCATTTTTGTGAAAGTTTTAGAAAGTTCAAACCAGAACTTCTTTAAAAGAAAGAATTAGTTTGGTTCACAAAAAAATCCTAACATACCGGTCTATGATTTTCAAATGGAAATTCAACACTGGCCTCTTCTTCCCATGATGGAATTTTTTTAATTACTTAACAAGAGCTAATTCGAGTTTAATCTATTCACGTTCCGAACACTTATAAGCGGAAGCCGTGAACTTCAATAAAAAAGTGAAAGCTGATTGAAAACACGTCAATTATTATTCAAACTCTATGTATTTATTTTTTTATTAACTGCAGAACGAACTAACATAAATGATTTTAATTAATTAACTTCATCATTTGAATAATATTTTTGAAAAAAACCATATGTAAATATATATAAACACTCATATAAATATCCCATTTCTTAAAATGAACAAATATTAGTGTTAGATTCGAGCAATAACTATCGAGTTTGAGTTATTTAATATTGTGTAGAGTCGAGTTTTTGAGCATTGAATCAAGTCGATTGCTAGTAAAGGCATCAGACTATGAATTATTTTTTTCAATGAATTAATATAATCTAAGGACAATAATTAGGGCTTTTTTGTACCTCAAAGACACAGTCAAAAAGCTTGGAGCCAATTATATATAAACAAAATCTTCCGTCAAAAATAGGACTACGGAATTTAAAAGGAATTATTTGATGAGAATGTAGAAGCAATTGGAGTGAAATTAATATATACTCGATTATTTCAAGTTTTGATCAAACTAATTTGAATTGAGTCAAATTTTTAAAATAATTTTTTGGAAATTTCTAGTTATTTTTTATTGTTGAGTTTAACTAGGTTAAGTTTTATTTCAAGTCGAATCCAACACTAATACGATTAGTATGTATCAAATAACATAAATTTAGTTTTCTTCGTGAGCTTAATAAGACGTTATTTTTGTATACATTTGTATTATAATTATTATTCATCTAAGTCAGTGGTTCTCAAACTTTATACAGTCAAAGAGCACTTACTATACTACAGATACCTTCTAGGGATCTGTATACAGAATAGGACTAATGTCTTATAATTAAGTTAAACATATAGAAAAATAAAGTATTTAATTAAAGCATAATGGACATACATCTATGAAGTTTATTTATTCATTTGTTAATGAGTGGCTTTCCATGTCTGGACCGGGCCGAATACATATTTGAGAAAAAATACGTTTGACGCACTGTTTGAGATGCACTGTTCTAACCTAATAGACTTTTAGAATAAATTATTTATTAATGGTATTGCTATAAGTCTCAATCATGTCGGTTTTTTTCATCCATTTATTTG
Organism: Lepeophtheirus salmonis; assembly: GCF_016086655.4. Taxonomy (NCBI): domain Eukaryota; kingdom Metazoa; phylum Arthropoda; class Copepoda; order Siphonostomatoida; family Caligidae; genus Lepeophtheirus; species Lepeophtheirus salmonis. Next base: position 18,189,568 of record NC_092584.1, read on the forward strand.
TTCGTGATACATATATTGTACAATCAAAGGAAAGAATAACTACCTGACAGCAAGGGCTCGATTTCCATTTGAATACTGTCACATATAGGCTTCAAAATATTGTTTCAAATAGGCACCTTAGACAAGGATATTGAAGCAATAACTATTCAGCTACTTGTGACTAGTCTCGATCAGAATAATTGATATTACTAAAAAAACTAAAAAGTGTATAACGTATTTCTTTATATACACCTAGATAGTGGCTATTTTGTATCTAATGTCTAAATACAGGGTCGTACCTCCATAAATCCGTCACAAATCTAGCAGGACTGGGGAACCTGGATATGGACGTCAATAAAGTTCTCCACCAGCACTGTTGTCGGCTTGAAACGCGATAAATGGAAGGAGTGGTAAAAGGGGAACCCTGCAAAAATGCAAAAGGGCTGAAAAGTATTCAACCGCCGCATTGAAGCCGCAGAGGGTGACCATATTGAATAAATATATTAACCTCATATGTATATATATATTCTTATAAAATAAACACTATGATACAACATCCATTTGTAGTCTTATAAGGTCACTAAGTATGCCACTGTTGTAAAACCCCTGTGCAAACATGCTAGCGCAAGGCTTACATTGCTCTGCTCTCTACCTAAACACAGTTGGATATACAGCGGAGAAATTATGTATTTGAACCTTTGCCTATATGTACCCACTGACAAAGATTTAAACCCTCTTTAATTTTAATGGAATGTTTATTTTAAGAGTGAGATACATTATATGAGCTAAAAAAGTATTTAAAGGAAGAAAAAGGCTGAGAATAACAACAATAATATCCTCCCCACAGTCGATAATGAGGGGGAAACATTAGGTTTGGAAGTGTTGCTCTGCTAGGGAAAAGGACCACATCACTGCATTGAAGGGAGGATGGACTGCCATGTAACTATAAAATCTTAGACAAGAACCTCCTTCCCTAAGGACAAGGAAACTGAAAATGAGTTGTGTAATAGGAATTCCAGGACGAAGCTGACTCAAAGCATATCCCTAACGGACAAAAAGGAGAGGTTCAAGAAAAAACACATTAAAGTCATATTTACAAGGATTAACCACTTATTTCCTTCAGTATAGATAATTCGATACCTACTTAAGAACATATTATATAGGTTTACCCTTTCATAATAAGTATCATTCATTTGTCCCTTGTCTCTACTTATTTACTAATAAGCTCTTTTTACATATACTCATTATTTGAGGGAAGAATATTGTATTTTGGAAAAAATTTATGTGATGGGCTTTGAGTATTTTTATTTTTTAACTGGGTAGACACGAGTATTTAAAAAAATCTACAAGTAATTTGTTAATACATATGTATATGACTTTGCAACATAAAAACTGGGCAACCGGTAAGCAAAATTAGTCAAAATAGTTTAATGTGCTTTTAAATATAAATACAAACTTTTTTGATTCGTAGAGTAAAAGCCGCACTTGTACGGTTTCATTTGAAAATTAAATTAAAAATCATCCATCTATTTTCTTACCACAAATAGTTATCGATAAGGATGAATATATATAAAGTATAAATTCAAATGGAAAAGAATGACAGCACACCTAAAGATAAAGATAAATAGATTTCAAATTTCTGGGATTACTGACGTCATCAATTAATCTAAACTATAGTTCAGAATATTCATTAGATTTATATCGCTTGATTCAATTCCGATATGATCTTTCAAATATAATCTATCTATTTATAATTATTTAATTGTGGTTATAAATTTGCATGATTTTAAGCACAATTTGCGGTGCCTCCAAATGAGCCATCCAAATAATTTATTATTAGAAACTGAGGATAATTCGCCGAAAAATACAAATCCATAGAGTTTGTGCTTTATTTACTTATATTTGTTAGTTAACAAAGCGATATAGAGGCTTGTAGTAAAATAATACAACTTTCTCTAAATGATAATATTATTTAATAAAAAATTACATTTACATACGTTTCTCAAATAGAAGATTCTGTCAAATTTTCTGAACGTCCACCATTTTTTTAAACAAGAAGCTAAACACTGTCACACAACACTGCGGATAGTATTTATTTTTTAGTTTTCTCATACTCTATTTTGATACAATTTATACAAAACAAAACGAAGTGTATACTTTATATCTATTAACCTTGCTTTAAACAATATCTCTTTTCATATTTTGAAACGGAACATTATTTAATAAAAAAATTGTAACTCAACCTTTTCACGTTGAGAAAAACTTTACTATTATTTTGCATATAGTATTATATGGAAAAATTATTACTATTATTGTTTTTTTGAGGAGTAACTGAAGACTGCATTTAATACTCATGTGTCTTAATAAATTATATTACTCACTATACATCCATATGCATGCATGTATGTTAGGGTGGCCCTTAAAAAGTCAATGTTTTACTTTGTCTTGTCTCAACCTCATATTTTATTTCCTTCATAAATCAACTTCCTTCTGTGAAATATTTTGAATTTAATTAATGTTTAATAGTGACCCTACCTTTTAATGTTTTGTCCTACCTATATTAATAAAATATTTAGAAATATCAATTTTTTTAATAACATTAAATTATGAACAATACTAACTTTTTCTGTTAGCATAAATCAATCATATGCAAATAACAATACTGCCTTAGTCCGGCAATGTGTTAGACAGTATTCAAATCTTACAGGATAGCCAAAAATGTAGGTACAAGAATAGTAATTACGTCCGCCAACGAAATTGAAAGGAGGTTATATTTTTATCTCTTTTGCTTGTTTGTTGATCACCAGGATTACGCCAAACGTTACAAATTGGTTTAGATCAAACTTGGGACGAAGATATATATAGTCACAGTAAGATACCATTAAATTTGGAGAGGTCAAAGTAACACAAAGCGTTAAAAAAAAATGATAATAACTTAATAACAAATTGAGAGATACACAGCTCAATTAGATTTTAGGCCAAGGTTTTGCGCTCTAAGTTACCTTGACTATATGAACATTGATTGATTAAGTATGTGCAAAATAAAATTCATCATAATGTACCCAATATGTACAAAAACATGCCTATATTCAGGCCTATAATATTTTATATCTCATTGAATTATGAATAGAAAGTAAATTGAAATAAAATAAAATAAGTTAGTTATGCGCCTTCTGAAATAATAATGATCTTGGGATTTTGTGAATCAGATAAAATACTAAAAGTAAGAGAGAGGATGGAGTGGGTAAAAGGATTTTTTTTTGTATGTAGGTACATACCTACTAAATGAGAACTTACATTAAAATTAATCTCTAAAGTCTCGTTTCTACCTATCGCAAATAAGTTTATGTAAGTCTAGGGACACACAAAGTACTCCATATATTTGTGAAGAGAAAAAAAATAGGTTTTATAATTTAAGAAAAGTTAATTCATTATGTATGAAAAAAATGTCTAAAAGTTCCTTGTACACTACGTAAGACATCTTCGTTAACCTAAGGCGAAATCGGGAAAAAGGATTGAACTGATATATTTAAGATTCAATATTTGGGTGAATATATCTTCACTAATATTGAAGCTAGGTGATTTTTCCCTCTCCTTATTAGCATCGTATCATTTAGTCACTAAACTTTCAGTTTTCAACTATTTGCTTATTAAAAATACCAAATTTGCAAAATACATTTACTAGATTTTAAAAAATCCTGCATTTACGAGCAAAATGAGTAAAATATAAGTTTGTAAAAACGGCATATCCTTGTTGTAGTTACGTAGATGAGTGTGGCTCTCTCACAATGGGAACTCCCTTCCTTGGGACGGGTAGGCTGGCGCCTGACTACGCCCCCCCTCGTAGTTGAAGTGAAATATCTCGAAAATAAAACTTTTTGGTCTATTATTTTTAAACTAGAAAATTTAGAAATTTCTTAATTCAAATTTCTAAATCTCTTAAAAAAGTTTTTTTTTGTCAAGTTTGTCTTTCCGCAAAGAGTCACTTTTTAGATTTAGCATTTTGTTGACCTAACGCAAAAACATGATAGCCGGTCATGAGCTTGAATTGGAAATATTTAACATTCAATATTGGGGTGATAATATCTTTGCCAAGTGGGAGTCTCAAATTGTGATGTTATCATTGGCATCATTTAGTCACTTGATTTTAAGTTTTTTAATTATTTATCCCTGTTTTAAATACCAAATTTATCTAGAGCACTTACCAGAGTTAGAGGCAAAATTTCTTAAACTCCCTGCTAAAAGGTGCTTTCTGGTGTGTGTGTAATAAAGTTTACATAACTTACAATTGAAGAAAAATATTCTTATAATTGTATTTATTAAAACCTAAGAATATGGATTGCGCACAGAAGTGGAGGTAATAGTTAGTGTACTATATTCACAATTTATCTACAAGAATCTAACACTCTATTAAAGATATGATTGTTAAAGCCACATAGGATAGTGTACACTGAATCGATTCATAGAAGAATGCAGTTAGCATATTGTTGCAACATAACAATAAAAAAATTGACTATTGGCGAAAAAAAAAAAGAAGTTGCAGAATCAAAACCTTCATTTCTGGTTACCCCTTAACAGTTCTTCAACTTATGAAATAGTATATTAAAGGATTTTACCTTCATTTTTGAATACTCTTAATTGAGGTAAATATTACTGTATTTTCTATTCTTTTGGGTCATCAAATAATTCCCCCTGTTTTTTCACTGGACATCTCTATGACGGACACTCTTATTAATAGTAATTTATCTCAATCAACTCTATTTCAACAAAAGTCAGAACCCTACCATAAGTGCCAAGTTGCTTCCATGACAACAATTTTGACTCATTATTTTATAAGGTTTGCCTACATAGAATGATAATTTCCCTAATGTTTTGGGCAACTAACTTAAGGCTTCAAATAATTCCCCCTCCTTTTGCTCAAAGTATCTTTATGACTGATATTCGTCTTTTTAAATCTTAAAATAAACTCTATCCCAGCTAAACTCACAGCCCGTCCCATAAGTACCCAACTCCTTTCATGATAATTATTTTTATTCATTATTTTATAAGGTTTGCTTACATAAAATGATATATTTTCTATTATTTTAAGCAACTAACTTGTGGCGTCAAATAATTATCTTTACTCAGTGTATCTCCATAACAAATAATCATTTTATTTTTATTTTGCAACTCAACTCTACCTCAACAAAAGCTCAATAAGTACATAATGGCTTCCATGAAAAGGATTTTTAAAAGTGTGTTTTGCCACACATAAAATAATATAGAAGCCTTTCCCCTCTTCATTTTTTGAACGACTCTTAATCGAGTTGAGGATCCTTGAATTTATGATAATATATACTTTGTTTGTCCATGTTGTCTCCTTTGTGTTTTATAGCATCAAAATATATGTACATATATTATGTTAGCCAAAGCGATGAATCTAACAAAATATTACCATATATTTATGTGTATATAATACATAGCATGTCTGTATACGCCGATAAACTTTCTGTGTATTGATGTTTAAACTTTAAGATACAAAAATTTATTTTACTCTTTAAAGAAAATGGAACATATAGGTATGTACATATATGTAGATATAAGCAAATAAACATGGATGTAACTACAATACATCTATGTATCTTATTTATGTATCCATCCATCAAAGCAATTACAATATTTCTATGTACATCAATATATGTTGTATAAACAAACAAATAGGCCTTAGCATTCCTTCTTCCATATAAATAAAATAATAATAATATATATACAAAATCAAATCACGATTCAATTTTCTTCCAATAAATCAAAAGGAAATCCTTCAAACAAATTGAAGAAACAAAGTTTAGAAAAAATCACACAGCCAGGTGGGATTTTTAAATCTATAACAAGTATAGACTTCAATATCATGCCCATACTGACATCATTAGATGAAGCAAACCAAATTATACAAAATCCTTCAGATATCCTAAGAATACTAACGTTAAGCGGGCATTGCCGTGTGCATCTGTGTCGAGTGCCAGCCAAATAACATAAATAACTCTATACATTACTATGGTAGACAGCTGAAATTGAAGTAAACATATCTAGTGTTATGCTAGAATTTTAAAATGGTGCGGTTTGTTTAAATAGGGTAGTAGAAACCAGATGTATTCTGGAAAAAACCCAACATTCTTAAGAGTTTTATATTTTGGTCAAAGGAAATGTAGACTCCTACCCAGCCGGATCTGAACCCCTTAGACTTGTTTTTAAGGCTTTCAAGAAGCCTGATGGATCAGTAAAACCTCCAAAGAAGACTCCTAATCGTTCTAAGAGCAAAAAACCCGCTCCAGACTTCCTGAAAGCCGGATAGGAGAGAAAATATGTAGAAGAGACAATGTCTTCTTCATCAAGGCCTGTACCAGATTCAGGGGAAGGTTGGAGGTTCTGATTGAAACTGGAGGTAGTTGATTTGAGTGGCTTTTGTATTTAAGAGCAAGATTTGTGAATGAGGCATGCCAGTTACTCACTTATTATAGTTTGTAAACAAAGCAGTAGCAAGTAGCACTCTTTTGCAGCAAAAAAAAAACGATTCCATGAATGATAATATAACTATGAATAATTGCTGTTTCGTCCTCAAGCTACAGACTGTTATACCACCTGTCGGATAATATATACTTTTTTATTTCACTCATCTCCTATAACTGAATTAATTTTGGGAAATATAGAAATATGCATTATCCTTTAATTTCCCATATCTTCTAATCCTACGATACAATTAGTGTCTAGATATATCCTCTTATCTTAGAGTATCTTTACTAAAGATAGAGATTAAGAAGACATTAAAAAATTCTTTGAAACCTTTGAATAATTACTTTCTGAATTTTTGTTCATTGCTCAGAAAATAATGAATGATTATATCACCAAAATTTAATGTAGGACCTATATAATAAATTAGGGATTTACATCAAATTTAGAGGAAAAATATGATACACTCCAGGTATAACCACCCCAGGGGAGTAACAAGGTGTTAAAAGTAAGTTCTCGTACAAATATACCCATGAATTTAGAAGCTTTTTTGTTTCTATTCATTAGAAAAAGAAGAGCAAAGTAGAAAAAAAAAAACTAAGGTTATCATATAAAATGTAAATGTACTGTTTTAAATCGTAAGCATTTTAGGCATATAAAAAAAAAACATAACCCAAAAATTAATTTGGTAGCCATGACAATTTGAAAAATATTTAGGAGGAGAGGACTTTCGATTCGATGATGTTACATTACTTTAGATTCTACCCCGAGACCAGCAAAGACTTAAGCTTTTAACCCGCCCAACATCTCTCCTTCATTCATGCACAGACACACACCTTATACTAAAGAGGTTCTCTCCTCAAAAAAATAAAAAATAATGATAACAGCAGGAGAAAATAAAAAAAGTTGTTCATGTTCTTAAGAACAAATAACTCGTAGACTAAAAAATACGCCGTTTTTACAACTCTAAGACTATTCATAGAGGCAAACGTAAAGAATAGTCCTTATACTACAACTCTTAATACGATCTTTGGTCACAAGTCCAAGTCAAGTCAAGTCTCTATTGCCGTGCGATTAGGTGAAGTTGCAATTCTTCAAAGTATGGACTCTTGTCCAAATCGAGTCGCAAATCTCGAGTTCACTTTTTTCTTTGTAAAAATACATTTCTCTAATATATGTTTTTAATAAATTCTTAATTTTGCAAAAAATATGCGACACAACAACCTGTAAAAAAAATCAAATAATTGTGGAAAAGTCATTTTGTCATTTTTAATTAACTATAAAGTGTTGATTAACTTTTTTGTTTTAAGATGTTATAAAAGAGGGTAAATATTTCATATACCGAAATACAATCTTTTCACAACAATTTAAATGATCTAACATTGCATATAATTTTTAGAATGATAAGTGCATTCATTTTGTGCTAATTTTTACTTTAAAGTCATAACTATGAATACTATTCATATATGTATTTTTTTTTTTTTTGTATATCATTTGTTTTAGTAGGTATGAAGGTTAAAATTTGCATTGAGGGTTACTTTTTGCAAAATATAATAACTCATATTACATAATATTACACTTTCTTTCACGTGTTGAAAAGTCACAATTACGTAGCTAACAGTTTTATGATGCAATCCCACATGTCAAGTACCTGGATAAAAGGTGAAACAAGTACAAATCGACCATTTAAAAATTGTTGCATTTTGTAGCGTAGATTTGAAATTATATTTTGTCAAATATGGATATTAAATTATTGCTAGAGTTGTAAATGCAAAACACTATTGATATTTTTTTATACAAAACTACAACAAATTTAAAACGCTTAGAATTTTCATCTTAAACTATATATAACATTAGGTACAAGGGAAATGCTCATTGAGGAATATTACAGGATTAGAAAAATAGGCGAAATATTATCATAAAATTTAATTTTTAGTTAGTATTGGACATACATACTTATGACTATTAAAAGATAATTTAGTTTTTATTAAATGTGTTTGCTCTATTTACTTTTATGATTAAGAAGCTTAATTTACAATATTAAAGTCCTCATTGCAATATCATTTGCCCTTTTGAAAAGCATGTTTAACCTTTAACAAAAACAATTTTATCTTTATTTTCATTCACTTATTTTTTTAAATATATTATTTTTACAAATTTCCAAATCATTTTTTTAAAAAAGATGAAAATGATGTTCTTTGTTTAGTATATTCTGATATTCCCTTTAACATATCAGTTATCTACAATATGTATAACCTAGAATATTACAATTAATGGACTGTACAAAAGATAAATATATTTTCACACTTTTTATATCTACTAATAATATTGTTTTATTTTGTAATCATTTCTTTAATTATTTGCTTTTTAAGAAAAACATCAACTCTTCTATCTGGATTGAATTTGAATTTTGATATTGTTCATCCCATTTTTCTTCGAAGTAACGTGTATAGGAAGTTAAAGAGTTATGAAAATTCATTGAAAAGTAATACACTTTGATTTATAATTAGCAAAATGTTTTCTATTGGACTATGGTTAGAAATCCATGGACAAATAATGGAATCTGTGACTTCCATAATGATATTACAAGCTTACAGCCATTGAAAGTCTTTAGAAACTTGTAAGTGCCATAAAATTGGAAGAACATTTTGCAAAATCCAAAGTTCTACAAACTCTTCAAAAAAAAAATTTACACAATTTTTTTTATTGTCTTTAAGACAAAACTATGTTGATTTCAGGCAAATTCAAGGGTCATAACAAACTTTGTATGTTCAAGGTTAAATAAAAAATGTCTTATCTAAAATTACAGCTTGCACAATTTTCGGTGTTCTATAACAATTCTTTAATATGAACTATTAATCGGTTTTTTTTTAAAACAATAGTCACTTGTTAAACCTTTAAATATGTGTCTTTGATATATATATATTGATAAATTTTATTTACACAAGTTGTTTTTTGTTTTTTTTTGTCAGTCACACAAAACTGACCCAGGAAGTATTTTATTAAAAATTGTTTTAATAACATTATTTGATAGTTCATTTTCGCAAGAAAAAAATATAACCAAAAATGTTAATTTTCTTATTTTTACTCTTGGTTTCAATATTCTTGATAAAAAAAAAAATTTAATAGATGTAAAAATAACTTCTTCCTATGTATTTTTTCACAATTTTTTTCTTTGTTTAATATACTATTTTTTTTCTTTTTTATCAATAAATTATTTTGATTAATCATTCTGATGTACCACAAATACAAACCACAATAAAAGTTACCCTAATTATTTGTGACTAATTAAAAAATATAGTATTCATATTTAAAAAAGTTATATCAGTGCCATATAAAGTGTCATAAATTTCCAATAAAGGCTCTAGATCAGTGGTTCTTAGCTGAGGGGAGTATCTAAATTAAATCTTTACTGCCCAAGAGGTTATCTTTTAAAAAATGCCCATTTAACTGTGTATGACATGCAAATCAAGAATACACTTGTCAAAAACATTTTCTCCAATTAATTATGTGCCTGGTAGGGAGTGATAAAGTGCTTATAGATAACAGAAAATGATTGAAAGATAGTACATAAGATTTTTTTTATTGATTGTGTCTGAATAGACTATATGTATCTGTATTTCGATGCTAAATATGGTGGCACATGTAAATTACTATAGCAAAACATTTCTTAGGTATCTCAACCCATTTCACAAATCTGAATATGGATAAAGTCTATAATGACCAAATTTAAAGAAGTAACAAACAATACATTGGATTTTTTTTTAGTTCAAAATTGATTTTCCCTTGACGTACCCCATATTCATAAGTACATACCCGACAAATTAGACGCAATACAGTTATCAAAAAAACTCTTGAGATAAATCTTGAATTTTGCTTCTTCTTTTTTTTTTTTTTTTTTTTTAAATATGAATGATCTTAATATTATTTTTGCCAACACATTAGGTCAGCAAAAAAACATAGAGGAAAATGAGTCCATGAGTTTAAAAAAAGAAAAGCTAAGCAACACTTGCTAAACTACATTTTACTTTTCTTTAAATCTAAGGATCTCATACAATAGTAATATGGCAGTAATACAGAACTCCTGATCAAGCAACGGATTAGTCAACCATACTATAGGCTTAAATAATATTTCAGATTGTCTCAATCCATCTCAGATATTTGAATATAGAACACTATTTGACGAAAATACTAGTGGTATGCTTCCGTTCTGAAAGTCCTAGAGTAGTTTCGGATGATTTTTAGTGGGCCAAACTAATTTGCTCGTTTAAAAAAGGTCGGTCTGGACGGAACTCAAAGAAAAATTCACTCCAGATCCGTTGCAAAAAGCAATTCTGTCTTTTTCTGTTCTACAAATTTTTTTTGGATCGTTCTCATTTAAAACTTAGTTTAGACCGATTCTATAAATGAACTATACACATGTTCTTCAAAAATGAGGACATCGACCAAAAATAACGCCATATGAAGTTAAACTTATTGTATAAATCATATGAGTACATATTATGAATCAAGATGGATGAGAAAATCACTCCTAGATTTGAAAACGATTACATTTCAGTTTATGGTCAAAGATCGCGGTCTGGCCCATAAAACTAGTCCAAATCAATCTAGAAAAAATCACTTAAGATCGAACTGCACGGAAAATTTGGTTTTGGACCAAGTTTCAAAACTAGTAATCACTTCAAAATTTACGAATCGATCTGGATCGGTCTCATTTAAGATAATGTCTATATCAATTGTATATATATAACCAGTCAATGACGTCAGTTGTTTTTGAAAGTTGAGAAAATTGACCCACACTAACATCAAGTCTGTTGCATCAATCATAATTGTACAACTCATAATTCAAGATTGCAGATAAAATCGGTCCATAGATTGAGACAAAAAAAAATCGGTCAACATTTGGAATATAATTGAATTTTGCTCTATGGTGTGAAATAAAATATCGCTTCAAGTCGTTCTATAAAAATCACTCAAGAGCGGAAAAATCTTCTAAGCCCCCTTTGAGCTTATGAAATAAAAACATTAATCCGTCATTTCTTTGGATTTTTGTTCTGAATGGCTTTTTATATAGATACTGTAAGAGTAATGAAAGTTGCCTCTACGTAATGGTCAAATATATTCCATGTCAAAGATAAAATGTCTATATTTTATGTATAAGGACATATCAGAGTCAAATAAGACCTCATATTTTATTCAAATGATGTTCTAAGATTACTACATCAAACATTTATGTGTAAAGCCCATAATTGATCAAAGTAATAATATGCTTATAGAGTAAAATTTATATGTATATTTACTAATATTTTTTCAAGATTGTTTTTGTCTTGACGTATCATTTTTTAATACAACATGATCATTAAAAAATAACTGTTGAGATGAGTCTAGAGTTTTCCTTCTATTTGTCTAGAACTACGCTCCTAATCCCAATTTTGCCAACAATTTATAATCATTCTTATAATCTGTGCATTAAACAATGATATATCAAAGTCATTCTTGCGTGCAAAAGATATGTTCAAGCACTCATCTCCCTTCAGACTCTCTGTGTCTTACCTCTGTATAATTCAATCAATTCTTGTAGTAGCTATGCTAGTCTTGACTAGATATTCTTCTTCCTCAGATGAATTAATTTATACTTTTAAAAAATAATCACAAATTAACACTTTTTTAAAATATATAAGTCCTTAAAAAAATTCACTTTTAGACTCAACCAAGGATGGTCCTCAACTGATGATCCAAAATGCTTTATTCGCTTTTAAAAAATTACCAACAAATAAAGGGAAAACAAAATATATTCGGAGAAATAAGAAAATTGGAGGGGGGTGAAAGAGAGAAAAAAAAGCGGAGAGAGATTTTTTTTTTGTTCAAGCGCATCTTTTCGTATTTTTTATTTATATATATTTTCAGTTCTTCTTATGATTAAATGAAATAGATACAGATTAATAGGAATCCCCCATACTCTTTTGGGACTTACTATTACTTCCTTTGGACAGAACAACAATGGCGAGTCATCCTCCATAACCACATACATAACTACTTTTTTCCAGGTCAATAAGATTTAGAGATTAATACATATATATATATACAATATACATATATATTAGATGGAATATTGTGCATCTGTGTTTCTTATGTATGTGAAAAGAGAGGTTCAGATGATGATCATTCATTGATAAATGAGATATAAGATTTTGGGTAACACATACTTTAGTTATTTTATTAACGGAAAATGTAATAAATCAAGTACTTGCTTTCTAAATCTACAAAATATCAATAATATAGGGTATTTTGTACTTTGTCAAATACCTCAAATAAAGTACATCGTATTCATGAGAAAAAAATGGGGAGAAAAGTTACAAAAATAAGACATTTCAAAATGGCCCTATTTTTATTATTGCTACCTGAAAAGATTACCAAAGCTGTCATCCTTATCAATTCCTAAGGAGAGAACAAATAGTAACAAATTGTCACTAGTACGTGAAAGACGAATATTAAAGCCGAGGATTCATTGGGGGAGCTATAATTGAGCCATAACCCATCAATGAAAAATTGGTCTAAAATCTCTAAAACATGTGAGCCATCAGGAAAAAAACTGCGATCAGAAATTCAGTGCAATATAACGAATATAACGAATTTGCCTTCAGCAATCCGATCAATTTAATTGCAATTCAAATATACAATTTCATAAAACTTATAAAAGTATATATATATACCTCTTTAATTTAAACACCTTTTCCAAATGTATTTATTTTCAATATTTTACACTAATAAAAATATATATATCTATGGAGAAAAAAACTAAAGTATTGTCTGCCGGCGAATAATAAATAGTTTATCTACTTAATCCTTTCTCTTCAAGCGTTTTATTTGACATTAACAGGAACCAGTTCACAAAGTTGTCGTCTCTCAGTCTCTGTCTAGTCCACCCTAGGATCTTTTTGATTGTATTGCAATTTTGTTTGCAATTTATGTTGCAATATAGCAATATAAAGATCAGGACCGATTGTGATACTCCGATCAGATATATAATATAACGATATCGTAATTGATCGCAGATCAGATATATAATATAACGATATCGTAATTGATCGCCGATCAGAAATAACATTATGATGAACAGGCCTGCATATTGCCTTAAAAGTTCTTTTAATCAAATCTGCTTGGAAATATTTATTGGGAGAGAAATCCCCAAACCCCCAATAATCATAATCCATTGCTGACCATCCTCCCCCCTGGTTCGATCTTACAACTTGACCACTTGTTATAGACCCTTGTTGGACTCCGAGTAGAATTGAAGATTGCCATAGCTGTAATTCCTGAATATATAATTACTATCTCGTGGGGGTTGTGCTTATTTCACTCATCTCATAGCTGCTCGCAGCTAATTTAATGAAACGTCACGACAGCTTGGGTGCTCACAGAGCGATCATCTTAATTTTCCGTTTCCTTTTTTACAACATACCAACATATCATATAATATTTTCTAGTATTTTTTAGGTATCAGCTGACAAATGGGTTATAATTTGATGTTGCATTTGTATGTTTTTCTACCGTTAATCATCGCCAATCGGCTCTACCAACTAGAGGATATGGATTCTTAGATAATATATTAAAAGCAATACCAAATTTCGTAATTTCGAAATCAGTATAACTAATTATATTTTTTTAATATAGTCCACTCTTATTGATACTGATGGAGTATGAAAAGTGTAACTTCTTCTTTCAGCTGACGCTTAATCTATAAATTATATTCTATAATACACCTTCATACCTAGAAATTAAATAAACGAGATAATTTCCTTTCTGGACCGGAGTTCTTAAGTCAGAGCAACTTGTCCCGAAAGAAATAATGTATGAAACAATACATTTCTTGATTATACTGGATATCTTAAGATACTTAATTTTTGGGGGCGTCAAAGGGATTGTTCTCAGATTTTAGGACCAAGGAAGGGGTAATCAGTAGGGCTATCAAAAAAAATTGATATCAAATATTTGATATTCATTAGAAAATATGGACACAGATTACAACCGGTTATGACATGGAGTTATTAAAAATAAGTGACGACATACATTATTTTATGTGACGACATTATTTACGGACCAGCTATCTTTCAAGAAGACTCTAATTAAATTATTCATAACTTCATTACTAATTAGTAATATCATCAATAAATGAAAGAGGACTCTGTTTGGTTTTAACATGGAACATCAAAAAGTTATTTATTTACGTCAATAATCTATTCGGTGAGTATACAAATCGTGGCTCTATGGAGACTTAAGGTCACAAATAAGATTATTACTCATTACATTTACCCTTTTATCTGTCTTTTTATATTCTTGGGGACATTCCTCCTTGATGATAACTCTATAGACACTCCTAAAGGACTCTTGGCAAAGAGTGGTCACTCAAGGCCAGGAAGTAGGGGTTTCTCAATTCGGATTGGCTTAAAATTAGAAGCTGCTATATGATCCTCCAGCTAGGCATGGATCCTAGTCTCCCCTTAGTGAAAAGAGAAGAATAAGGGAAGCTACGTTAGGAACACAGTCTTCCTTAGATTGAATTGTTTATTTTTTCCTCCACATCTCTTTCCCTAGAGTCCTGTAGACACTCCTGCATCGACAGCCTCTTAAAGGTCCAAAAAGAAAGACTCAAATTTGACCCTAATATGTACAAAAAGCGAAAAATCAATAATTATGAAATCCCTGTGAATAATTTAGTATCATAAAGGTTCAACAAATAATCTATCTCTATTGACATGGTGCAACTTTGTAAATTTTTCAAAATTCTCAAAAACAAAAGGGAGGATTTTTTAAGCAAGTATCTATTTGATAAATATACAAAAAAGGATTAATTAATTATTTATAAATCTTTCTTTTTAATTACTAAAAGAAAAAATATGCAATATTTTAGTTCGAGCAAATCCCTTCATGGATGATAGCTTCTCTTTCATGTGTGCCGGATTAAATTATCTATGTGATGAATGCCTAAAAAAAACTTTAAAATGATGAATCTTTCGATGTAATGAGAGCTCTTCTCCAATATCACTATTCATCTCTCGAAATTTTAAAATTTCTCCAGGAATGCAGACGAAAGGGAAAAATAATACAGAAACTACTATTTTCTAACTCATCGGTGTTTGATTAGCTCGGTGCATGGTTACTCGGAATCGGTAAAATGCTGTCTCGTGTTGGATAAAATAGTATCAGGGATTGGACTTAGAGTTTTAAGAAATCAGACTCCCCTAGAAGTGTCTCACACCTTCAGACATTTTGCACCTTTCGCAGCAAAATTGATCTTTTTATTAGCTATTTTTTCTAAATATATGTAGTCGAAGGAGTCAATCAGATAAAGGATAACTTATAAATAGGGAATCTTATTTTATAATTTATTTATTATTTATCTAATCAATAGCACTATTATTGTCTTACAGTTAAAGTTAAGAAGTTACTTTTTATGAATCACATACTCGCCTAACAGTTCCCTAGAGCTATTTATGTACATCTATGATTTGCAGGCAAATATATAAAGATATCCCTTCCTTGTTTTACATCTAAGAGAAAACTGAAAAGTATAATGAAATCAGGAGTGAGGCTACAATTATTCAGAATGTATAATTGTTCACTTAGACACGACACCATCAATTTGATAATACATAAATGAAATTGATATGGGTGTGATAAAGACTTATGATTCATGCCGCATGCGTTATATTCATCAAGGACACTGAAGGGACTCTCTTAGCAATAAACTAGTTTTCTTAGAGTAGAAAATGTAGCTGATTTGACTACAAGAGGGATGGACTCCAGATTTTAAATAAAGGAGCTGTGGACGTAGGATGAAAAACTCTTTTTGCTCTTCATTGGCCTTTTGATTTAATTATTCTGTCAGTATATGAAACTCCTCAGTTTTTATAGAGATCTAGAGTAATCGATGTATTCTTCGGCTTAAAGGGAAATGTCGTCCATATCTGCCCTATTCTTTAATTATGATTATTAATAGCATATCTAATAATTTAGCTTTTAAACAAGACTAAATTGTATTCCACATAATACACTATATTTCCTAATTTATATAAATCCTGAAAGCAATATTTAGTGGAAGATAAATTAATATAAGATTTTTGCTACTACTATTTGAAATATTTTAAGTACACATTCAATCAATGATCATCATTAAAGAGTAGGACACAAATGATTTTTTTATATCTCCATATTCTTGCACGTTATTCAACTAACCATTCAACTACAGGTTTTGTGAAAATCAAGCATTTTTCATAGATGAAAAAATAAGGATTAATTAACAAACTGTTTATATTTTTACAAAAAAGGATTTAAAAAATGATAAACTTTACATCTATTAACTAGTGTTATAATACATATGTTGATGGCGCCAATGTCAAGCCCTACCCCATCTTCAAGCCAATACAATTCTAATTAAATACAATAAAGAGACAAAATGTTGTATATAATAATGTAAACGACTAGGGATTTTCAGAACATAAGCCGTAGTCATAAAATTTAAATACATTAAAAACATTTGAGTAAATAGAGGATCATTAAAGATGACTTTGGGAGCAAAATCAAGGGTAAGGAGTAATAAAAATTGCTGGATGTGTCCAAGAACATATGGCAGCTCCCTCATCTTCATCCTTTACAATATTCTATCCAGGCAAGGGCCGAAGGAGCTACCCGCAATAAGCCTCACGGGTATGTGAAATCTTTAGAGTCTTCTTATCAGACTATATCCATAAGGTTTTATGAGGCCTTTCAGGAAGAGGGTGGAGGCCGTCATTGAGGCTGAGGGAGGCCATATTTCATAAGGAAGTCGATTAGAGTTATAATTCAATGCAAATTAATTTGGTTTTATCACTGTGTTCACCAACATGTTTTTAATAAATAAAGTTTGAAAAACAATCCTCAGTGGAAGCTGAAATAAGACTCATGGAATATGTCCATTGTATATACATATATTTTGATCTAATAAATAATAAAGTTACATACAAGTCAATACTTCATTGAGATATTAGAATCAAATAATGGCTTATTATTCAAATTGGAGAATGTATTTGTGCCTGTATTTGATTTCAAACACTTATATAGGCCCAAATATTGTTTTTCCACAACCATCTATGAATTTTTATTTCTTTTATAGAAAAGTGCAATTTGCAGCACCTCCAAAGAATTATTTGGGATATTTTATTTATATAAATGAAGGATAATTTGTGGAATAATAACACATGTCACTCACCATCTACAAAGATAGCGAAAAGTTATTTGTTTTTGTGTTGACGGGTTACATAAATAGAAAATAGGCTTAATCGTTCCATTTGCTTCCCAAAAGAAAATCAATTGAAAAAAGATACAATCTTATGTTAGTTGTAATTTACATTGTTATCAGAAGGGGTTTGGTTTGGATTATTTTTTTCTCAAAAGATTTTAAAGAAAGAGAGAGAAAGAAAGACTAAGAAATTAAATAATTAGATCATACCACCAATATCATAGACATTTTCTTTTCGATAAAAATATAAGGAAGTACAAAAAAAATCAATAAGTGTAACAAATATCAAAAGTTTTTTGCATGAAATCTAAAACAAAAAACCTCAAAGAAAACTTTATAAGTCTATTGGGAATATTAATGAATGTGCCCTAGATATTTATGAGAATGGGAAAAATGCTAGCGATTAATAAAATTATAAAGAGAATCCAATTTTACCACGAGCGCGAAATCCATCAGTAGTTAGTAGTGTTAGAGTCGAGTAATACAGGAATCCCAAATATTTATTGGAAAACTTGATTTTATTTTGAAATGGAATAATCAAAACTCAAAACATTAATGAATGAGTTTTGGATATTTTTTTTGTTTTTTGAAGTTTTGGAATTTTTTTGAAGAAAAATAAATTTAATTTAATTTTCAAAATTAAATTTTTAAATATTAAATTTTTGTAAAATAATTTCAAAAACCCACAGGCTATTCACGAAAAAGTTAAATTTTTGAAAAATAACAAACTTAAATATAAATTTTTTTGAAAGGAATTTTAAAAATCATTGATATTTTCAAAAAACTTCATTTATTAAAAAATGAATCCGCAGATATTCCCATGAAATTTTTATTTTTTTGAATTTTAAAAATTTAAATTTCAAAAATAAAGTTTTTGAAAAAAATATTATAATATTTTGTTATTTGAAAAAAAACCTCTCAAAAATCTATAGCTATTAACATAAAAAGGAGCTTAACCCAAAATCAAACCTCTGCTAAACACAAAAGCACTTATTGCAAGCAGGCTGACGTCATATGAACCGATTGTTGTGGAAAAAGTGAGGGGTATAATTTTGGGCACATCTACGAGATATGTTGCCATATCGCTGAAAATTCCCAACATAGGAACGGGTACATGGTCGATAGGATCAGAAGTGCGATTTGCAACACAATCAAAGGGTTAGTTAGAATATATATATATTTTTTTTTTATAAAATTCAAGTTCAAAGGCATTTATGTAATCCATCACGCCTCACAGAATACCAATGTGATTCGTAACCAATTTTAAGAAAAAATCATTCATAATTCCTTTTGTGTTGACGAACATGATAATGCAAAAAATCAATACGGATTTAATGTTCTTAAGGTATTTATATAAGCGTCGATACCACATCTAAACTTTCTATCTTGGTTTTGTCTTGACGGACATCATATACAGATTTCATGTTCTAAAAATATATTAATTGAGTACAATTTGACTCTAAGTTCATTGTAAAAACATAACTAAAACCTAAATTGGATTGATTTAATTCAAATATGCTATACGACATTGTCACTCCGTATAATATAAGAAATTTAATTTAACTTTTGCTCTACAAATAAGTAGTCACCTGGTGTAACTCGACTCTTTTATCTCTAATTTCGAATTTACCTTAGTTTTCTTAAGGTACAAGGTCTTCTAAAATAAAAAGAATATATTTATGTTTATATATGTAATATATATCTGAATTTTACTTGGTTTTTGAAACTCTTTCTAAGTTTTGTAGGGAATTTTTTATAAGAAGGAGGAAATACTAACCATATTTTTATTTAAATCTGGATTAAATTTCCTTCGGAATAAAGTATTTTTGTGTATAAAATTTATCCTATTTTAGTTTTATTTCTCAAGTATATTCAAATACGGAGTTTGATGAATATATATTTGCATTGATTCAAATTAAAAGCAATCTGTTACAAAATTAGCAAAAAGACAAAAACCCACATATAAATTCTTAGGTACTTCATATGTACACACATATTAGTCTATATTTCATGGATCTATTTAAGTCACTCATAATCTTATTATTCAAATTTCTGGGATGAATTGATATGTCCAAATATTGTAGCTATAGTTTGAAACCTTTATCTGATTTAAAAAGACGAATATAGGCCCCAATATTCGTCTTTCAAAAAAAAAAATCCAACAATTTCTCACTTTTTTATACTGCCAATTAATTTTGGCTACTTTAAGTGGGATTTGCAGTGCCTTCAAAGGGTGAATAATAATAATTAGTTGATTATAATTTGTTAAAAATTATATATGTAAGTTTAAAGAAAAAATATTTTGGTTGTATTATCACTTGGATCTTTTTTAAGTTCATTAAAATTTCGAGTACTCAAACGTGTTTGGGTGTTGGAGCTCGGATCTTTTCGAATAATACAAGTTTGAACATCAAATCCCTTTCTCCTTTGACAAAAGTTTCAGATGGCTAAGTTCTTGATATAGTTAAAGCATGTAATTGAATTTCGATTTTTCTGATTCCAACGAATATTGCATTATTGGATGACATTCTTTATTTAAATTCATTTGAAGTTTGAATGAGTATTGTATGTCGGAGGTTATGTTTTTTTTGGAGAGTTCGATTCTTAAAATATGTGACTATACATTGGTACGTTCCCTACACATCTCATTGAGAGATGAAATAAAATGCGGAGTGCTTTTTATATAAATTGATGTCTTAAGGATCATATCAACCCAATAGAGTTCAACCCAGAGGCAAAAATCTAAGTTATTTGACTACATTGATCAAAAATATACATTTTAATTCTACATTTATTGAAGAATATAAGAAATACAACGAAGAAATGATTGAACATATTGTAAATATAAAATCAGCGGTATACGTACTTCTTGAAATCATTTCTTTACTATAAATTATATTTTGGCGGTAAAGAAAGTCAAAACTGAGACTCACAATCCAATAATAATACAGGCCGTGGATGTGCAAATAGGTTAAAAACTAATCAAAGTTTTAATGTGATGGATCTTCAGGTCTATTCTAAGTTTAATTTTAGAGACAACATCACGAAGATAATCCTCCACGCTAAGGCAGGATCTATATTTATTTTTGATTTAAGTTAATACGGAAAATGTTTTCTCACATAAATTAGTTGAGCCAAATGGTATAAGTAAATCTAAAGCGGCTTTAACCAGAAGTGGATACAAATTCAATCCAGAATTCATCAAGTGGTAAGTGTTTCTCAACCTTTGAATAACCAAGGGAAGAACATCTCTAAGTAAAGCAACGCGACATAAGGAATATATTTCTTGAGTAGAAAAAAGGGATCTTTACTCTGTCAAGTTATTTGGACAATTACCACTTATGAAGATTTTGAAAATAGATGTGAAGGAAGTTCTGAATTTGTCTCTCTATGAATATCATGCGGGGGATATAATTGGATTTGGTTTATACCCGAGTCCGAAAGCCTGCCGTGCGAATCTCCTTTTTTCCCACCCAAAAAGCCTGTGGCCCGAACCTTTATGGCCGACATTTAAGTCTTATGTAAAATAATTCCTTTACAATTAATCGATGACGTCATCTTTTATTTACCACCTAATGAAAAATAAGCTGATGTTGATGTTATTGTTTATTTCTACGTGTTACACTTAGGAATATATCATTTGGATTGAATTTTTATGGGGAATTTCGTACCGATATACGTTAAATGCCTAAAATGGCTAATCAAGCTACCTCCAATATTATAAATTAAAAGAATAAATTATTTGTAAGATCGAAAAGTGATAAACACATTGATTTAAGTTGATCAATATGTTAAGCTTTAAAATTTTTTTTTTTTTTATTAAAATGATCGTGATTTGGTTGGGTTATAATTTGACTTCATTAATTATTTATTTATAACGTGCTGATGTTTTGAATATATTTAAGTCTCGGAAGTATATATATTGAATTATCTTTATTGTATACATTCTCATATTTTGACCCAAAAGCCTGCGAGATGGCTCAAAACCAGAGATCTTTTAGCCAACGGTAGCCCTAATCCTGATATTTTCTAACCCGAACCACCTCAACACGGGGATGAATTACATCCGGATCGCTTCACATTTGCTTGTACTAATCATGTATCACCCTTCTCCAATAACATATAATTTGCTTCATTTGGCTTAGCGAAGTTATTTCCTGATGATAACGAGGTTTCAATAATTGTAACCTCAATTTTTCCTTACGCACTGTCTCCCAAATCGAAGTTCTTATAGAAAATATAACATGCACTTAAAATTGTTCTTTATGAAAAACTTTTTTGTAAAGAAACAAAAAACCAGTAACTTCATACTAAATAATAAATTATTTACTAATTTTATTATTAATTCCAAATACGCGTGCATATTAAGGATAATTTAATTTAGAAAAATGAGCATCTTAAATGTCAAAAAATCACCTTTATCAAGTTATGTTTTAAAATAAATAAGGATTTGGTTGTTAAATTTTTTTTATGTTAAATAGATTTATTCAAAGTGTGAAAAGTTAATCATTTAGTTTTGCTTTTTAAAAGGTTCAGTAACATTAATTAGTTTTTAACTTTATAGGGACAAAAATCATTCAAGGTTCAAATTATAATATACGAACCCCCTACTACTTACAATTGTTTATTTATCACAATATCACATTATCAAGTTGATTCTTAATCATCAAAAATATTTTGATACCCCACTAGCACTTAGCCATGTGGGGAGGATTCGACTTTAACATTTTTGCCTTGTACGTATTCGTCTTGTAACACTTTTGCCTTTTTCGCATGTTGCCGTTTTTGCTTTGTACTGTTTCGCTCTGAGACTCACAATATATTATATTCACCAATTTTATGAAAGAGGTTCCTATTGGTCTATAAATCTATTACAATTCTTGATGTAAGCAGAGGATTCAATATCCGTTCATACTCTTTTGATGAAGAACTGGACCTCATATGAATGCCAATGATTCCATGAAACAGACTGTAGTATATTAATTCCATGATTATTTCTAAATACTTTGAAGGCTACGTATTAAAGTTAGAAAAAAAAGGTTAACCAAGGAAAAAGAAAACCTAGCCCCACCCAAAGTAAAATCCTGCGGACGCCCCTGGGTAGACATGATAATCAACTCATTCTTTCCCATCGCAGTCCTTAGGATTATACCTAGCCAGTATGCTTTACGAGTTTTGGTTGGAACGCCATTTATTTATCTCATAGGCTAATTCAATAAACGCTCCGGATCCCTTTTATTTTCAACATCTAACATCACCCTCTTTCACGGAAACCCTATATGTGAGGCCATCCTCCTCCAGGATAATAAAAGAAGAAGCCAATGTAATCTTAAGTCAAGCATTTTTAAGCCTCCACAGATATTGGGAGTGAAAAAGCAGCTCATCTTTATTGTGTTTGGGAGCCGAACGAACTCAATTCCTTTCAACTTCCAAGTAGGCCTCAGTTTCTCATCATATGTTATATATTTCAGGATGTGGTTTAATTACAACTTGATTACAATATTTTATTACTTCAAGCAGCCTGAGTCTATGTTTTAAAACTTCATCCAAGGATTTACTAATAATATTATCAATCTTTTCAAGATACTTGGTTCTTAGAGTAGATTTAATGTACATAGATTTTGAGAAATTGTCAGATTTTCAGAGCATCAGAGTTTTAGATACTTTCACTCTTAATCCAGATCCTTCCCCAAACATTTGAAACACTTCCAACAGCCTTGATACTTGAGAGTCAAGATTGCAAAAACTAAGAATGACAGTTCCATCATCTGCAAATACTTGTTTACACACTTTTTCACCTTCAATAATGCAACTGTAATCTGGCCATCTAAAAATTTTTGCTTTTGGCGAGCACAGATAAAAAGAAAAAGGCTTTTGACTCATAAAAACACATTGTCTTGCACTCCTCTGCGGCCTTACTAATGTACCTTTTTTTTTTTTTTTAATATTCATGATTGATTCTGTTGCATTCGCCAGGATTTTTATAACTGCATAGAAAACTTGAAGGAAATTCATATATTCCCCCTGAATATTGTTGTACTAACATTTCTTTAGATTTCGGTTACACAAACTGTATAGTCGGAATATATAAGTAAGGTTGTTCAAACGTGTATATTACGTAGGCATTAAAGTATTTCATTATATTATTTATGCACAAAAAAGGAATAATTTTTCTATTTTTGCTATATTTTTTTAATAAAAATTAAATTTTCTAACACATCAAGTGTCTAATTTGATTTTTTTTTTTTTTTGCGTATCCATCAAATAATAAATATCAGTCATATTTAATATTTATGGTCTGATAAAGAAAAAATAATCATTTTAATCTGCTTTCTTTATATTCGTTCGAGGTTGTTATTTCTCTTCTTGTTAAATTTTTTTGAAGGTGTATCCTTCAAAAATAATGTTTTCATGTCATATGAGACATTACAAAATTTGCATATATTTACTTATGTATGTAGATTAGGGAGTCCTCTTTTTGGGTATATATCTTTCTCCCCCTCACAAAGGTATTTTCTTCTGGGTACAATAAAAAGCTTACTTTAGCAAAGTTCATTGGCGTCTGCAGGAGGTGAGCTGATGGCTGTTAGTCCTCCCCAAATTAAAGAATTTGTGCTTTTTACTAAAAAATTTAATATTTGAAATTTAAATTTTTAAATAATTTTTATAAAAATTTAGTTTATTGTGAATACCTGTAGATTTTTGAATTTTTTTTCCAAGATTTAATTTTGTGTGTAAAGTTGTGGGTTTTTGAATTTTTTTTTTCAAAACTTAATTTTTGCTTTAAGTCGTGGATTTTTGAACTTTTTTCCAAAAAACATAAGCTTTCGTACATAGCTGTGGATTTTAAATTTTTATCAAAAAATTTGACATGTTAAATTTAATTTTTCAAATTTTTATCTAAAAAAGGTTAATTTTTCAAATTTTTATCGAAAAAAGATAAATTTCTCAAATGTTTATCAAAAAAGTTATTGTTTGAAACTTAATTTTTGAAGTTTTTTTACAAAAAAATATAATTTTTGAAATTTAATTTTTGAAGGTTTTTCAAAAAAATTCATGCATATGAATAGTTGTGGGTTTTTTAATTTTTTGTCCAAAAAATTTAATGTTTCAAATTTGTATCCAAAAACAATTTCATTTTTGGATTTTTTACGAAAAAAAACAACCAATCGCACTGAAAATTGATGAGTGTTTATCCAAGCAATGGTAGTAACTAAACATAATCTCAATACCCGCCAGTAGTGTCATCTCTTTGACTTTGCAAGTACTTTTCAAACGACCGTCATATTGTAAGATATAAAATATGTAATTTGTTTTCAATATTTATGATTTATTCAATAAACCGATTCCAAAGTTTAGTATTACTTAAAGTTAATAGAAATATAAGGTTATAGCATAAAGCGTGTACGACCGATGTTTGACTTCTACCCTGCTTTTAATATTGACGTCATAGTGAATGAGTTGTTGCGTGATTTGTCAAAATCTGTTTTTCTTCCACAGCATTTTTTACTATATATCAAGTTGAAAGTTCTAGCAATAGTGACGTCATAGACTATGAGTGGTTGCGTTGTTTGTAAAAATCTGCTTGTCTAGCTCAGCAATTAGTACAATACATCAGACTGAAAATTCTAGAAAGACAGATTACATGATGGTCTAACCTTGTATATCTATTAACCTGGCTATATTATGTATATAAAAATCTGCACGTATTTTCAAAGTAGACTGTAAGAATAAAAAAAAGAAAAAAAGAGAGGATACAATAATGAATAGAGATCCCAGAAGAGGAGGCCTTTAGAATCTGGGTACACCACCAGCGCTTCTTCCTATTAGAGGCTTCGGAGGTGCTCCTTATCCAGGAAGAGGTCTTCTCATTTGTGGAGGTGCACTGACTGCAATTTCTCAAAGAGGCATCATTTGTGGGTTGGGACCTCCAACACCACAAACAAGACCAGCCAGTTCTGGAGCAGGTCCTGTTTTCCAATTTATGTCATTTCTTAAAGTATTTTATTTTTTTAAATTGTTTTACACAGTTAAATGTTTCAATATAGCCTGACAAAATTTAATTAATCTGACATGAAGCATCAATGTTATAATAAAGAATTAACGAAGCTGAGAAAATGAAGTAGTAATTTAGGCCGAAAAGTTTAGATTACTCCGTCACTGTCGAATAAATATAAGAAATATTGGAATCACTTAAATTAAACGAATTAACGTTTTTTATTGTCATCAAATCTGACTCTTTTGAGAATCTTAAATGTACTATATATTAAGCCAGAATGTGCTTCCATTTGTTCAAAAGTTACGCTCAATTATGCGTTTATTTTTCGATTTAAGTGACCTTTCAAAATTTAATGATTTCTTCCTGTCAACATAAATCATCTTTTTTATACTAAAATGGCATGGAGCACGGCTAAAATGGCCTGAAAGGCCTTAAACTATGCCAAAATTAGTTTATTGACTGTTCTCAACAGAAAATATATTTGTGTAGGGAAGAAAATATTGATCCCAAAAAAGGAACAGTCTAATGTGTACATCTGCAATAAATATTGTGTATGACAGTTAAAAAAAGGTATTAAATGTTGATCACAAATTCTGATCTTTTTTTTGAAATGATGAATAAATGAACACGACTGAAAAAGAAAGCTGAAGAATGAAATATATGTTATGCAAAAATAATCAACTTTCGCGATCCAGAAAGCATCCTAATCAAACAAAATGACTATCAGTCTCACAGTCCTAGCAATAGCAGTAAACAATATGACCTCAGACTTTACCTTTTCTTAGAAAAGAAAATATTAATTTTCTTCACATTTTGTCCATTCCTACTTATAACATATGTAGCAGGAAATATGACTCGTCAGTATGTCAAAAAAAAAAAAGAAATTCAAAAGTGACCTAGTATGAATTTATATTCGAAAAACTATAATAATTATTATTTCATTCTTGAAGAGAGAACATCTGAGGAGAAAGTAATCACTAGTTTGTTAAATACGAAGAGTAACACTGAAGGTTTGTTGTGCGGGTTATAAGTCCTTCCTAGACTCGAAGAAGAATTGATGATCGATAAAGGTGTAATTCCTACGAATGTCCTAGCAAAATACGGAGTGGGATTTGTGTTTCTTTCCTTAATTTCATCGATGCTTGAAGGTAATCGAACAGGTGTTTATGACAACTAAGCATCCAATGCATGCTTTAAATTGTTAGTAGGACTTTGTTAATTTTTAGTTTCTTTTTTTTTTTAGCTTACGGGAAGGTTATATTTTTTATAACTATAATCATAACGTCACTAGGCCTTTGAAGGGATCGATAACTATATACCTAGAAATTCACGTAATTCTAATACTATCAAAATTATCATAGGCTTTTTTTTTTTTTTTTGTCAACTGCCTATTTTTATAAGTAAAATGGCTCCTTCTTCGTGTTTTGAACGTTCATTTGTTAAACTTGAATTGTATTTGATTTTCGGTTGTTGTTTTTTTCTCATTTTTTGTAGAAAAGACATTGTTGAAGACAAGAACAATTGTGCAAGGTAGGGAGAGGATTGTTAAAACAACTATAATACAAAACATAAGTGTGGCATCTTGAAATGTAATTTGCCTAAACATTAAATAACGAAAACTTAAAGAAAAAGGGGGGGGGGTGGAAAGACTACAGACATAGACCAAAATATTTGTTGGCCCTCACTACAATTTTTTTTTTTTTTTTTGAGAAGAGCTTGAGAAACGCAGACTCTTTATGTTGACGTCGAAGGAACTAAAAACTACTCAATTCATTACTCATTTTATAACAGAGATACATCTTGAACTGAACATGTTCTTTTTCTAATAGTAATGTAAATAAGCCGGGTTTTACCAAGCCAAGGCTTTCTTTTTTAGGGCTAAACAAGACCTAGCTTTCTGTCGGGAAGACATTTTCAATCCCAGGTTTGAAAGACCCAAAGCAATAATAATACATAATCGTTATTATTTGAATGTAAAAGGGTAATTATTTCTTCTCCAAAATATTTGAAAAGATTACTTGTTTGAAAACTGGAATGCTTCTCGAAGTAACTTATTCCATCTTCTAATGACGATAAGTAGTAAGAACTAAAGACGATGACTTGATGCACTACAAATGGTATCAAGTCTTCTTCTTTATAGGAACTCTTATTTAAATAGAAGTAGCTCTACGTAACATCAATAGATATACCACAAAAATCCTAATAAAATTGAGTAAAGTAACTCATGATGAATTTTTAATTTACTATACCCATGTTAAGATATATTTTAAAAAAATTTCATTCCTGAAAGACTTTTTTCTCTTTTCGTCTTCTTTGACTATTAATTTATGGACATATTTTATATAAGAACTCCCTGTACTCTGATCTTGAACATAAACCATTATTCATTTTAAAAGGTCAATGAGGTGAAGAGTGGTTGACACACAAGGAGACCTTGGGCGGGCACACGTGTGATTTTGTAACTGCAAATCATCTCTTTATACTACTTATTCACAAAGGACTTGAGGTCAGTATTATTGCTCTGTCTTTGGTCTCCACTTGTCACCAAATGTTGTAGACTAGAGGGTTGAGTTCCGGTCTCTAATGCTGTTGTTTGAAGTCATTAAACAACTCTCCAGTAGAAATTATTTATGCTTTTGAGTCATGAGTGGCTTCTCCTTGAAATTAGCAGCCTTGACCATCTTTGATACGCTAGACCGGTAGAGTGACTTATTTTTGCGAATTCGGCCATGTGCATGGCTGAGTTGCCGGCCTCAAAAGAGTGATTGCCAGCTTTGAGGGCTAGTTTGACTGGTCTACCGCTCTCAGAACTATCCTTTAGGCCGGAAACATATTGTAGGGGCTTGCAAGCGCTGTAGATGGTGTCATGGATGGTTGATCCCGAGCTGATTGACAATGTCCAAGGCCTGCACGAATCAAAGTTTCAATCTCCTACATTTGTTTTTTTTATCTTTGTCCAGAAGTGAGATATATTTGTTTGTAATATTGCGTTTTAAGGATGATAACAAAAGATCTTCATGAATAAGTCTAATTAATGATTGAAACTATTAGAACCTCTCAAAATACTTATAACATGTAAAGTGAGCTTCACTGCATTAATCCAACTTCATTTCAAAAATTAAAAAAAGCACTGAAATCAAAGAGTAGTTATTCAATACAATAATTAGCTCATTTTTTATCTAATAGTAAGATAATTCCGTTAGGTCTATTTGTATTAATGTTTTAGGGCCCTTATAAGGGTCAAAAATACAAAAAGAGCAATAGATAATAATTGTCTCAAATATGTCGCAGATATATTTGCCTTATTTATACTGGCAAATATATGAAGATGTTTTCCTTTTTCTAGATATAACATACATCCAAATTTTTCATAGATATATTTAGCTCAATTATTGATTTTGTAATCAAAATTACCTATAGCTTAAAATCTTTATTTTACTCATAAGACCCAATATGACCGCCCTGATTGCATTTTCCATTGTTGCAATGAACTTTTATTATCTTAAGTGCAATTTACGATACCTAAAAGGAGTATTGAGATATATATTTATTGATATAAATTGACAATTAATTCGTCGAAGAATAAAAGTATAATTTACATTCAATATAAAAAGTTAAATTGTGTTGTAAATCATATTCTCTATTAATCCTTCGATTATGATTAATTGGACAAGAATAGAATTAGTATAAAATATCAGTTTTCATTGAATAAATTGTTAATTTGTTCTTTTTACCATCCACTAAATATACACTGTACATCCATAGTAGAGTGATTCAAAAAATA
The DNA here is from genome assembly GCF_016086655.4 of Lepeophtheirus salmonis. NCBI lineage: Eukaryota > Metazoa > Arthropoda > Copepoda > Siphonostomatoida > Caligidae > Lepeophtheirus > Lepeophtheirus salmonis. The sequence continues at coordinate 18,219,094 of NC_092584.1, forward strand.
TTAGTGCTCACGAAAGAAACTAAAAGTGAAAGAGGCGTCATGTATATCTATCAATAATGGTTTTTCTAATAACTAATTAGGATTCGTTTAAAATACTGTATATGCGCTAATTCTTCACTTGCACAGTTCATTGTGATCAAGTCTTTTGACTAAGATTTATCTAATATAATTCAAATTGACCGAACGTTTCGGACAGGTGTATGTATTTTTCTTTAGAATAAAGCAGGAACATGCACTCTTAATTAAAACTATAGTTCATAGTATCTTAATCAAATTTATGCTCTAAAACATTATAACAGTTATTTTAAAACAAAAATGAATAACCCTAATCATCTACGAAGGGCATTTATATACTTTATTTTTTTTATCGAGGTTACGTGAATCCTGAATATAAATCCTCTACATCGTTTTTGTATACTTTTTTATTTCTAGCATCTTGTTTCTTCTATCCTTCTTAGTGTCTTCAGTGCTCACAAGCCGTGTTGTGGGGCTTTATATTTAAAACCGAGGTCTACGGCCCTGCCCGTTCACACTTGGGGGTCCTTCAAGAGAGTAAAATTGATCCTCTGTGACTCTACTGAGTGTATTTTTCCTTATTTAATTATGATTCTACTAACAAAAGTACCAGGTATAACTTGGAGTTAGAAGGTGCCGACAAAAGACAAATTTTGCTTTCAAAACAAAGATGATAAGCATACAATAAATTATCATAGCTACTCAGAGTTTTGCATCATGAGCACACTCACAGGTAGTTACTTTATACTTGAATATTATCCCCTCAAGAATGATATAATAATCATAATAACAGTTTGAATTTGATGACGTGGTAAACCAGAGAGTACTTTAGTCTCAAAAGTGCTACCTGGCTATCATTTATCTACCCACGCTCGTTTTTAAAAATTATTCATCAACTCATATTCTATAGATTTAATTGGAAAAAATAAGAATTGACCTAAACATGCGCCAGATTTTATTCGTTCTTACATAGGCGTTATTTTACAGCTCTATACATATTAGGGCATGAACAGTACGCTAAACCCACGGTTCGGTATAGACAGCGGTTCACCATTCCTGATACTAGGTTCGGTACGATATTTTGTAAAATGTTTTTTATAGAATAAATGTAGTTTTTCAATTTTTTTTTTGTCGATATTTCATTCTTTAATGCATAATTTATTTTCTGTACATATAAACTTAACTTCTCTAAAAAAAAAAATAATCTTGATTTTAAAATGGATACTATATGATACTATTATTCATGAATTTATCAATTTTTTTGAAAAGGATGAGTTTTTGTATACTTTTCGGTAATAAACAAGATCGATTAGTAATCACAATATCGCCAACTGTCGAAAAAAATATTTTGCTTGATAATTATATACCTGTAGTTATGACATATCGACAAGCTAACTTGGAAACATTAGAAAATTCACCTAAATTATCCCTCACCATACCACAGGGTGTTCGTTCAACTGGGATGTATTTTATTCATTCGTAAGAAATTATCTCTTTTTTTGTATAGGAAAATATAAAAATTATTTCTTAAAGTAAAAGGATTCTTATGGACTCAAATCCCACCTCACTATCTAAATCTATTAATTTAAATATATATATTTACCACAACGAGGATAAAAGTCTACCGACCCCTAAGGGACATACGGAACCGAACCGCAGTACAACCTCGTACCCTACCAGACCTTATACATATTTATACTTTTCTTTTTTAATGTGAAGCACACGCTCGATGCAGCATACCACACACCGGGGAGATTTCATTATTATTTATATAAGTACATTGTTATTTTTTAGATGTGAAATGACTGTATGGATTACATAGAGTGATACTTTGTTTTTCCTCGGTAAATGGCCCTTAAGTTGAATTAATGTAACTTTTGAAATACTTTTTCACGATAAATAGCTAGATTATTTTGCAAAACATCAAATGTTTCAGCCAAGAAGTATCAACTCAGAGAATGGTATTTCTTGTTCACACACCAACGAAATGCCCTAATTTCCTTAATTGAATATCTTTTTCAATTGCAGGAAGCAATAATGAATGCTTTTATAAATACTCAAGAGTATTTATATATACAGGCAAACTTTAATTTATTAATTAAATGAAATATTACAAACATAAAAGGCTCATTTTACTTTGGATTTGCAATGAAAAACGGTATATTTTTTAGAAGATGTCACGTAGAATAATCCTCTCAATAAGTATATAGGATATATTTTATTTGACTTCTTAAACTATCGACACTTTTTGGGAAAACTCAAGGATCGGCTGTTGTAAGGACTAGTCATAAGACTGAACGGAAATAAATGAAAAAATGACCGATGTAATCCTACTCCCCAAGGTCTCGTAATGTTCATTTTGAAAAAATGGTTTTCCTTGATTATAAATATTCGCATATATAACCATATTTTAGACAGTCCAAAAAACCTCCTAATAATTGTTTATGCCTTTTGTGATAGTCATTTGTTGTTCTAAGCTGATAGTTGCTTTCATATTTTTAAGATTGAATTATTGTGTAATTGTTCTATTGCTGTGTGTTTTGAAAATTCGGGAGAAAAGAAAATCCGTATATATACAAATTAAGAATTGATGCGCTCCCTCCAAACATTTTTTGATCCAGCTCGAAAATTGTATGACATATTTTATTAACTTTTTTCTCAAAATTATTAGTTGAGTTTATTTAAGATCACTCTAATACATAATAAGTAGGCTTGTATCAATAGAGATGCGAGTATTGACACAATAGAACTGAACGTAAATTTGATAAAAAGTACATGTTCGTAAAACTAGTAACTAGTTGAGATGCAATTTTTCGAAAGAAAAGACACATTTCACACTATTTCATTTCCTCTCCTACATAATCATAAAACAAACAGCTGATGTTAAGCAAGGTTATTAATTTGGTAAAACCAAGAGTCTCGCTCCAGCCTTATCCTCACGCTCTCCCAAAAGGCCATGCGTACTTATTAGTTATGCTTTCCTATTTTAACCATTCTAACGCATCAGGAAGCACAGAGCACTATAGATAAAATAACTCACTCGCGTGAAGGTCATATATTATAAAACTCTAATTACCCCCATTATCCAACAAATATTAAATTTACATTGTTTTTCTTATCACCAGCTGATAACTCCACTATTGGTATAATGTGATATTATTACATCTCCCAACTCTTCCTTTGAAAAACTTGGTATAGTTATTCCATAACCCCAACTTTTGTGATTTTCTTTAATTTAAAGCAAGGAATTGGGTCCCAGCTTAAGATTATAAAAATAGCATCTTAGTAAGAGGGAATAGAGTATTTACTTCCTTGTCTATATCCTTGTGTATCTTAACTCGTAACACAACTTTGAATAATAAGCCTCAAATTTACTCACATATGCCTATGAATCATTGGGTTGCATGTGAATTAAACAAATATATTGGGTTTTTCTTGATTTTTGTTCAAGATTGTTTGTATGATGACACACCACATATCTTAAACGCAACTAACAAAGAATCACGGATCTTTGATGATGAAAATGAATGAAAGTTTTATATAATTGAGAGTACTTATTTTATTTTCAACCCCTTTATGATCCTAATATGATAAAATAAAACTCCGAACTCAGCATTTATTCAAACGTACTTTCACGAGATATATGCATAATTATGAATTGCGTCTTGTGTTTTTTATAGCCAATGAGAGATATATTCTTCTTTATGTATTTATACGTAGAAAACATCTTTGTTGAAAGGGTGAACTAGATTCAAATGTTGAGTCAACCAAATTTTCATACATATATTTATGGATTTATATGTACAATAGACTGGTTCTTAAATCCGTATTTTAAACTCAACCGTTATGAGGATATACTCATGCAGTTGAAATAATATGATTTGACAGAGGGCATTATAACAATTTGAAGAATAGCTCTCATGACGTTTCGTTAAATTAGCTGCTAGCACCTAGGCGACCAAGAATTATAAACACAAAATAATTTAGAAAAGATGTAAATTTTGACAAAAAAATAGATTTTAATAAGAGGACGTTTGGGACAAGAGATATTTTTTTTTAATTACCTGAAAGGGACGGAGAACAAAACAATTTGAGAATTACTTATGGCAGAAAACGAAGGTTGATTGAGGGAAAGATCAAACAACTACAATTAAAATCCGTGCCAATAAATGTGTTGAGAATCCTCCGAAATGTAGGGTTTGTTTTTGTCTTACATTGCTTAAAATAATTAATTATGACGAGAACTCTTCCTTATGGTAGTACTCAGGCAAGGTCTATCGAAGACAGTCCTTTTGTGGATAGAATATAGAGACGTCCAATCACTTTCTATTTGAGTGTAAAATAATGAGTAATATAGATATGGGACCACCTTGCCGTTGATTTTTTTTCCAAAATTCAACTTTATTTTAGGACCAAAAGATTTCTATTTTATTTATATTGGCCTTGCCTTGCAAAAAAATATATTTTATTATCACCAAAATTCAGCATATTTTATGTGCATTAAGAATTAAATCTGTCTCACTGTTTGTTAACACGTATATGATTGTATTAGTATTAAATACGTTATGATCATGGTCAATTATTGTTGTACGAAAAATAAAACATATTCTTTAAACGTTATACTTCATTGTAAAGAGTAAAAATAAAAACACCTCCCTCCCAAAAAAAATTTAAGAACCAATCTAGTTTGATAAGTTCATGATTCAACTACTATGATATTTTTATGTATAAAAATAAAAGTCCATCCCTTCTAATTCCATCTCTATTTGAATCACATTTCCTTCATTTATGTTTCTAGTACAATGAATACATTTGAAAGAAAATGGTTACTTTAGGCCTCTGCTCAACGTTAATATGTGTGGCTCATCAACACAAAAGTAAGCTAGAGTAATTTTTCTCAAAATAGAGTATTGATTGCATCTATATACCTCGTCAAATAATGACTCATTTCTATCAAATAATTGCTCTGATTAATCCTTGGAAGGTGCAGGAAGTCCTACTCCAAGGAGTCAAAATTAATTGTCACAAAAAAAAAAGAGAAATTGAGAGATTACAATTTGAAAAACTATATCGGGGCCAATATAAGTTTCTTAACTCTAGAACAACAGATAGGAACGACCACCCTTAAACGACGGTGGATATCAAAAATGATAGCCATTTATTTATTAATATTTGTAACTGTTAGTGGTTGATAAAATTAAAAGTAATGTGTTAATTTTTATTTTCTCCGAAGATTTATTATTTATTTAAAAAAATAAACATAACTTTTATAATACCACATATAAAGAAATTAGCATTGTTTTTTACAGTACCAATACAAGGCTTGCATACGAATCTCTTACATTTACAACTGGTTTTGCTTGCTAAGCGCCGTGATTTTCTTGTACAATTGACTGTACACCAGCTTCTATTTTTAGTTGAACAGTTTGATTGTGATTGAAATAATTGATTATTTTCTTCTATATTATCCTTTGATCTTCACCAATAAGTTTGCTAATCAAATTATTAAAAAACTGGCGACCAGTTATTTTCTTACCATAACTTCTCTGTACAAGATAACAGCATTTATACTAGCAAAATACAAAATATTATAAGAAACTTGTAAAGGCAATCGGCAAGAGGACATTTTGGTGGAATAAAGTCTTGCCATTTGATATAGAATATCAACTCCATACTTCCTTTCATTATAATACTGGATTGATTCTGGTAACCTTTTTCGTACATCCAAAACTTTAACACTTTTGTGAACAGAGCTCAAAATTGAAATATTTTTGTTTTCTTTCCCTTGATAAGAAGTCAATGTTTTGCCACTAATTACAAAGATTAAGCTTGAAAATAGTGCTTGTTCGGTAGCTTTTAGTTTAGGAGGTATTTCTTTGCGAGCACGATTCATAGTTCCTAAAATACTCGTCCTATTTTTTTGAAGTTCATTTGCAAGAGAAAATGACATAAAGAAATTATCTGTTGTAACATTCTTCCCTTTATCCAAATATGGTTCCATTAGCTTCATTACGACATAATCTGATAAAGATTTATTTGCTGGTCTTTGAGAATCTTTTCCCAAGTAAGGAAATCCATTTACCAAGTATTTGGACGATGCATCAACTGCTAACCAAAATTTTACACCAAATTTATCAGGCTTTTAACCATATATGGGGGTAAATGGATATCTAACTTTTGTTGGGAATAGTTGCTCATCAACGGTAATATTTTCACTTGACCTGTATGATGACTTACAACTTTCGACAAATCGATCCCATACCATTGAAATCAAGGCAAACTTGTCGTTTTGAAGTCTTTGTGATCTTGTGGAACGAATATCAAAGAAGATATATCTCAATAATTCCTTATGTCTGTCGCGAGGGATAGTATTCCTAAAGAGATTGATACCCAATTTTCTTGACCAAATGACTTCTGTCGGCTGCCCTTTGGCTAAGATTCCTCTTGCATCCATTATTGCAATCAGTTGGAGTATTTCTCGTTTGCTGGTTGTTCATACATCATTCTTAAGTTTTGAACGAGCCTCAACTATTGTACATTTTACAATGTGATCAATAATATAATTATCGATCAAGAGTTCAAAAGCTAATAATGTTTTATCTGTAATGATGTTACGTTTTGCAAATGAGGATGGACCTGAGACTTCCTTCAAAATGTTTTCTTGGCTAAAACGGTCTGAAATTTCTCCATTTCCTATTTGTTTGTCCCAGATTGTTTTATCCTTGCTAACATACATTGACTCTTCTAATAAGTCGGTTGATTTATGTTTCTTAGAAGACGGGAATTGAGTCACTTGATTGCATCCTGGCATTTCTTGAAATGTTAAATATACCAATTAGTTGTTAATAAATACATTTAGTATATAGCAAAACTAATAATGGTATTCAAGAAAATTACTTACCGACAGGCTTGCCAAAAACATCAGAATAGTCATCAGAATCAGAAGAACTTGATTGAGGTGGTTGGACATATCCTTCATCTTTTTCCAATTCGAAATCCTCACCTTCTGAATCGGAGTACGATGTGCACTCAAGATAATGTCTTATTTCTTCAATGGATAATTTTTTCTTGGACATCCTTACACAATAAAAGGTGGAAGCAGAATGGATAGTTCATACACAATTGTGGAACAAACACATTATTGGAAGTGATTGGTTATCAAATATGATACCCACGTCTGTCTAGGTAGTGTTCACTGTACCAACGAAACGAATACTAATTTTAATTTATAATTTAGTTTTTTGTGATTAATAAAATGAATTAGGAGAATTCATGAACTTATAAACAAATACAATCAAGAAATTTCTCAGAATATTTCATTGAATCTCAAATTGGTATCAAAAATGATACCCTCGTTGTTCTAGTATTGAATCACATAATGATTCTGAACTATAATTAAAGTTAATGGGTATGAAATTCATTAATTTGAGTACAAAGCCTACAGCTGACTCAAGTATTTATATGAAATACTGAGTTGTATTTATAAATAAATTTTAAAAAAAATATGGGATTATCTAACGTGTCTTGATTTACGTTCAAGATTGTTTTTATGTTGATGTACCACATTTGTAAAAACTTTTTTCTTTAAAGTTGATGAGACTATTGTCAAACTTATAGCACCATCTACAAGCAAACTCGTGACTATGGTCACCCTGACTAAAAACATGCTGTCAAATTTATGGAAATAAAAAGATTGTTCAATTGTTTTTTTGAAAAAGCTATCGTCTTGTCTAAAAACTACAAAACTTATTTAAATAAAAGGCTATTTGGTAAAATTTTGTCTCTTTCAAAAAATTTAATCTCTGATGTATGTTAATCATTTGTTGCATTCTTTCTGCTGCATTGATAGTATTCAGTGTTAGTGACTTATTTCTCTGGACTTATTTATTTGCCGTGAATTATCGAGTAGGACACTAGTGGAGAGGCCTTTTTTTCTTTATTATTTTTAATCGAAGCCATCTCGTAGCGTGATTTGAAAGTCGTCCCTGTTATCCGGAGAATCAAGTGAATGAATCATTTAATTGATATCTATTACTATTTTGTTCCTCCCATTGGAAAAGAAGTCCTCGTCTCCTTTTGTCTCTTCTTGTATAATATTCTTCTTCTTTCAATCTTACAAGATTAAAGAAGCACCTTCTGTATTCCATCTTCATCTCTCGTTAAGATTCTATATGGGCCAAAAGACAAATCCCCCCATGAAAACATTTGCTCTTTGAATTCTTCACGAAGGCAATATGCCAACGTCCTTAAACAAGGGAAAAGCATTGATAAAGATGCCGACTTTCAAATGAATTTGAGATGTGACTTCAAGTGGGAAATTTTTGTTCTCATGCTTGAAGATCTTGATGGAAAGGCTTTCAGAGCGGATGATTTTATACAGGTTTATATATATGATGTTACTATTCACTTCGGCTTCAAAGAGCACGAAATTGATGAGGGCAAACCAAGATTTGGAATGGGCCAGGCTTGTATGTATACAAGGTTCCCAATTGATATTAGAGGTAGACTAAGGAGTAACAAAATCCTCAAAAGTTGAAAAATGAAAATATGGATGGAATACTTGAGAAGGTTACCTTTAAATTGAAAAGAATTGACAAATTCTACTATCACAAAAAGAAAAAAATTGTCATTACTCTTGTCAATACGTTCAAACGGCTTGAAGAATCAAAAAAATGTCTCCTTGGTAGCAGTTTGGTGATGTATCGAGCCACTATCCGAAAAAATAGAAGAAAAATATTTAAATTATAGAAAAATTTGGGGAGATAGCGATTATATCGTTGAAATAGTTGCAGATTCGTCTGCCATTCCATAAATTGTGCTTAAAAAACAATATAGGAAAGTATCTCATCCGAAGTAGAAAAAAACTCTCATAAAGTAGTTCTTTGGTTAATGCTATTACCAATTCGGTGACTCAGGAGGAGAGAGTGCTTAATGAAAATGCTATGAGCGGGTACAACGTCCTGTCATCTCTACTAAACCCAAATGCAAAGTCCCTCATGATAATCCTATTGCTGATTCTATTATCCACTTCAAAGAACTATCTTCAGTGCATAAGAAGGACGAACTATCTATATACAAAAGCACCGCCACACAAGATGGAGAGGTTGCAAATAATGCCCCCTCTAGGCAATCCCAATTAGATTGATGTTAGTAGTCCTTAAGTTGAAATTACACTGAGGGATGTTCCTCCAAGTGTTAACATGCCAACAATGTCCTACTCTGACAATCTGATGGAGTCCTTTTGTATGAGGTATGCAAAGAGCCGAAATAGGATTAGTCCTAAAAAAACCAAAAAAGTCACATCTCTATTTATTGAAGATATTAGAACATCGTACTCGTTCCCTATGGATGGGTAAAAGAAATAGGCTTGACACGGGGCATTCTCCTTTAAAGAGTGTTCCGAATCCTCCCCTCAGGCATCATACTCTTAGATTTCTCTCTATTTCTAAATCCATCATTATGAATAAAGATCTGGGAGCTTTATATTCTCTTTAAACAGACCAGAACCATGAATTTTTATTTGGAGTCATTATCCAATGGTTTTAAATCGAATGTGAGCATTAAAAAAAAAACTTTCATTAAACACCAGAGGTTGAAAAGATAGGAAATCGAGGCATGCATTAATGAGCCATCTTCTGTCTATAGATCCAGGCATTATATGTCTTCAGGACACAAAATCAAAAGTGTCATCCACTTGCTGTCCAAATTGTCCTTTCTGCCTTCCAAAAAAGTTTCATGACTTTTATACTGGAAATAACAACAGAGGTTTTACGTCCCTAGTGACGAAAAAAGTAAATGATGTTATTTTTGTAAAGGGTTACTCCAGTAAGAGTGACTGGAATAAAATATGTTTTACCATTAATGGAGTGATGATTTCCATAATTAATGCTTATGGACCAAATGAGCTATCTACTCCTTTCTTCCAATCTATCATCAATATTCAAAAGAAAGATCTGATTCCCTTCATATTGATTTGGGACTTGAACGTTGACCTTGACAGGTTGACAAATCAATATCCAAATTCAAAAGTCTTGGGTGAGCTTTATGTGGGGTTTAAATTGGGGAACGTCTTAAAAAAAACACTCACCAGAAGAAAAAGTATCCTGGCAAAGAACCAAATCAATTTAACCGGATTGACCTGGTGTTAATGTCCTACAACCTAAACAAAACTGTAGAAAGAGAAATATATATATACTTGATCCAGCATCTGATCATAAACTAATGGAGATCAGCTTCTATTGTCATTTGAAAAGGCAGTCATTTGAAAATTTATTGAATTCTCTTTATTTACTCAAAACTGTATGGTAGATATTGTTAATTCATTTAGAAAGGTAGAAATAGCCGAGAAGGGGATGAATGCCAAAGTTATGGATAATAGTGATTCAAACAGAAGACTTAAAAATTTGCCTACAAAAAAAAAAAAAAACTCAGCTCCTCAAATAATATAGATTATTACTCATGGGAAAATAATTACAAGGCCAAAATATATTTTAAAATATTATCATTGAAGTCTTCAATCAGTAGTCCAAACTGAGAGGATTTTTTTAAAGTAAAAGACGTGAATATGGCTTTGAATGTTGACATTTATTTATTGGAAAATATTAAAGGCTTCAGAATAAAAAAGTTAAAAGCTAACAAGGTGGCAAACCCTGATGAAGATTCTGGAGAGCTTTTTACTTTTTTAGTTTTGGCTGCAATTTGAGCCAATATTAAATAAAAATATAGGAATGGCTCAGAAAGTTTTTTGAAGGAAATAAAAATTTCCGATTTTTCACGAAACATATAAACAGCTATCAATAAGTCAGTACAATAAAAAATAATTGGAGCTATTATCGGAGTTGACTTTAGTAAGGCATTCGATTAGATAAATCATTGTCATGTTTTTAAAGGTAGACTTCTCCCCAAAAAGTTTTTAAATCCTGTGAGTGCACTTTCACATAATCCTTCATCTTCTATTTTGTTAAGTGGAGTAGATAGTAAACCATCTAATCTGAAAAAAAGCTGTAGACAAGGCTGGCCGACAGCGCCTCTTTTATTCATTGTATCTACAATATAAAAGATTTAATTATTCATATTTAAAAAAGTACGGCAGGGTTGGTGTTAATTTGTATCGATGGTTATATGGATGATATTACTTTAACAGTAGTAGGTAATTCAGAGTCATAGCTTCTTGAAACAATCAATATCCAGCTGGACTTATTCAAAAAGTATGAAAAAATATCTAGTTTAAGACTAAACAGGCAAAATACCTCCATTCTTCTTCTAGGTGCTTGGAAGCCAAGTGAGCATCAAAAAGTAATATGCTGGAAAATCAAAAATAAAATTGAGATATTGGGAATGATTTGGCTTGAAAAGCAAATTCATCAATGCTATTTGACCCCATAAAACGGCTTAAATCACTCATTGGAGGCGGAATTGATTTTTTTGTGAATACAATATCAATATAATAATACCGTAAATTTATATCAAGATTTTTATTGATATTTCCAGGTAACCGAACGTTGAATGGAGGAGACGGTCTTCATCCAGCGGTTTGTACTCATGATTGGTACTGACCTCACTAACGATAAAAATATTGCTCACTCTGCAGTATAAGTTGCAGCTTAACTCATTATTTGGGTAGCTTTTCTTTTATTGAATGGGGATTATATTCTGGATATAATCCGAGGCAAGGAAAAGAAGCCTGTATTCTTTAGAAATATTAGTCCTCCCAAGAATTTAGAGGAAGAAGCCCTGGGGAAAAAATATGTTATCCTTCCATGAACTTAAGGTGCAAACCCCCTTTTACGATGGTCGTTTTTAGTACCCTTTAAAAAGAAAAACAAAAAATTTTATTCTTCCTATACCAAGGCATCTTAAATAACTTTTATTAAACCAACAGCTGAAGCTATATGTAAGTGTTATATAAATTTGTTAGGAAAATGTATATTTTGGATGGTAGGAAATGTATAACTCAATTTCAGATCTCTGCCAATTGTATAAAATTTTATGAGCAATACAAATACTGTGGGAAAATCTATAAAAATATACTGCATACCTTTGTGGATTGCAGGGCTGTCCAAATTCTGCAAAGATTCGTTGCTATCAACATCAAAGGTATATAAAAATGGACCTTCTCATATAATCAAAGCTTCTATACTCTTCGGATTATCTCCAAGGAAGAACAATTCTCCACAGTAATCTGAAGCAAATGATTTTGCTTCATTAAACTCTAAGACATTAATTGCTGAAAAGCTTACATCCTTTAAGTCAATATACCTTTACGAATATAGAGCAACTTTTTGGCATCTGCTACTAGATATACCATCATTTCGTTAAAAATCCGAAATGCTGCTGATAGGACCAGGATCTCCGTGGCAAAAAAAAAGTGAAATTCTATCCATCGGTATCACTCCAACATAAGAAGCTACTAAAGTCCATCCTCAGAAGTTTTAGGATTTCTAACCCGAACTCTTGATTGCTAATATTTATTTTGGTTGAAATTATTTTTATACAGTAACAAATATGAATGTGTTTCATTGATAATGTTTTTTTAATTATTATTGACATACTTCATTCATTTTTTTTTTTTTTACTTCAATGGCACTTAAATGTCCCCACTACAATACACTGCTTGCATGAAATAGGATATTTTGTGTTTTACTTAAAATCTGAAAGATCCCATAATTTAAAAAAAGATTTTAGTGTTTTCCAGGCGTTTTACTCAAAAATATAGAATTTCATATGACAAATTAAGTCTGTAGAATACAAAGATCACTTATATTGAAAAAATTGGTGCATGACTATGGGAAAAATTATGGATATTTATGTACTTACTGCTGCTTATTTCAGGTTAAAAGTTAATTTTCATGTTGTTTGAGATGGACTACTTATTTTATACTCAATTATTCAATTCTATACTTGGATCATTCCACGTCAAGTGTACACACTTTTTTTTTGCAATTTATGGCATGATCATCACCGATTTCTATGATTTCTGGTGAGCTGGCTTTTCTAAATGAAACCCTAATTTATTTTATTAAACAATAGGTAATATGTACAAGAATAAAATAATGAAAAATACAGGTTTACCTACAATAAAAGCAGCTCTACTTACTCTAAGTATTACTCTCGTTGGAAGTGATCCGGGATTAAGATCCCAATCTGAATTTAGGATATGTTTGTAAACAAATACTGAGACATGTTGTACCATGACCATTTTAAAAACCGCGCCAGAGTCCTAAACTTTTACTTTTGAATAAAATAAGATTATGGTTAAATATAAGTTAAAGTTAATGCTCTTTTGCATCTTTTGACATGGTTAAATGGAGCCACAACAAGCAGAATTATGACCTTCTGAGCAATACTGGTCGAACGCATAGGCCTACCTTTGCGTGGCCTAGAACTGATCAGGTGAGCCACAGAAACATAATATTTCACTTTCTTTCTTATTTCATATAGAAAAGCCAGCTCACCAAAGATCATCATGACTTGGGATGACACCTCTTCTTTAAAATAAGAAACTGCTTAAGTCTTCATTAATTGACTAATTCAAAACTATAATTACTAATTTCCAATAGTTCAAGAAAAAGTATTTGTTAGGAAGAGTATAACATCATTTTTCTTATTAATCATTCCTAATTACCGTATCAGTAGAGGTGTATAAACCATATCCTAGAATGCTGGAGCGGCTTTTTCTGGTTGGTAATTCAAACAAGACTTTGCATTTTCCAAAGGGGTTATCATTATTATTTCATTGTTAGAGAGAGAATATCTAAGCATAAAGTAATAACTAGTGCGTATGCTCATGAAAGAAGTAGATTATCAGTGAGATTTTGCTCGCGAGTTGTAGGTCTCAGTCCTTGTTGAACTCGAAGTAAAATTAAGGATATCGACAACGGGTTAATTCCTGCCTATATTATTGTTAAATAAGTAGTGGGATTTGTGTTTTTTTTTCTTACATCTGTTTGCAGATGATCTCATGTAACGTCATGACAGCTCTCCTCCCAAATATTCTTGAAATGTTTATTACCATTTATTTTTACATACAGATGAGTCATTGTGTATCAACTTTGATATCGAAAATAATATTGTAATGCCATGCTTTTTGTAGTTGCATTCTGAATATATGTTTTTTATTATAAAAGCTGATATCCCCATTCTTATATTTTTGGAAGACAAAACATAGGACCTATAAGTATAAAGTAATCACTTGTGCGCATGAAAGGCGAAAAGTAACCCAGATGATTTGTTCTGGACTTTTATGTATAGTAAGTCCTTGTGTGACTTTGAGTAGAATTGAGGATTATCGTTGATGAAATCCCAACCTATATCCTTGCTAAAAATAAATTGATGTTTTTTTATGGTTCCTTCCTCTTGAAGTCTTAAAGTTTATGTGTCTCGACTAGTAAGTAGTTTATGTTGACCACAGTACAGTGAGGAGCTCAGATCCTGATTTAGATTTAAATTGTGAGGAAGGAAAAGAAAGATAAAAAGGATGAGTACGAATGAATATAATGCATTCGAACGGTATGTTGAAAAAAATCCAGGAATTAATATTGAAGTGAATACATTTTGGCCACGATAAGAAATATAATATTAATCGTACCAATAAAGAGAGAAATAAATCCGGAGATCCGGACCGATTTAAAACAAAAATTATATCACTACAAAATAGCATAATAATTTTGTCATAATAAAAAGGCATATTATGAAGAAAAAAGTACAATTACTAATTCAAGTGCTCCTTGGGACAGATGTGTTATTTTTATTTTATATAATTGCATATTTTAAAGAAAGGAATGGTTTTTATCATTAGAGATATGAACAAAAAGCAATAGAGTATATTTAAGACCGTACAAAAAAGTACAGCTAAAAAGACCAAGAGTGTTCTTAATTGATCTTTTTTAAAGACAAACAATTTGAGACACCCATCATCACCAAAGCAAGCTAGAATGATTTGTCTCAAAAATCCGTTTGTATTCGTTGACAAAATATCGTCCATTTATTTCAATAAATAATTCTTATGAACACATTGGTGGCTCCCAAAATTTACACTATTTATGGTAACCAAAGTTGATTGTCACAATAAAATAATGATAAATTGATAGAGTCTCTTAAATCAAAAAAAAGGTTCTCAACTATAGAGTAAACTATTGGGTTTTATAGCTTAGCCCATAAATTGAGTACAAAGCTTATATTTGATTCAAAACAAATAGTTTGTTTCTATATCTAAAATAAAACAAGAAATTTGTATTTTTTTCTTTTTCTTTATGTTTTTTCAGGATTGGTTTTATATTGACGCACCACATATGTTAGTAAAAACGATGTTGTATTGCGAAACTTGTGCAGATTTAGTTCATAAAATACAATGCATTACTCTATAGTAGGAATCTACAGCTTTTTTCTATGTAAAGGCTACATTGGCTTTGCAAATATATGTATGTATGTTTGAATAATGTATCATATTTTATGACCTATTACGAAATTAGAATATACATACAGTCATCAATTCAAGCTGTTCTGAGGGCTGTACTAAACATGTTCAGATTCCTATCCAGCCACTCGATATTGGGCTTTTAGCGGACATAACTATCATACTTTAAAGAAACATAAAAAACAAAGATGTCCAAATACTGCTGACGTTCTAAGGATACAAAAAAAATTCTAGAGCTGCCTGATTGTTTGATCTACTTAATTTTCGTGTTTTCTTTCAGATCCATCTTCAAAGCAGATTATAACTATCTTGATTGAGATCTAATTAGTTGTTACATTTCCTTTGCCAAATGGGTTAAAAAATGTATTTTATTCCAAGGAACTAGGATCTAAACGTTGGAATATTTTTTTAATTGAAAAATCAAATTTTTCAATTAAAAAAATTTCAAAATCCCAAGATATAAACAAAAAAATTGTAAAATTATATTTAAATTCTTTTTTTTCAAAAATGCAGAAAAAATCTCAAAAATTGAATTTCAAATATAAAATTCTTTCAAAAATATTTTCACATATTAAATTTCCGACAAAAAAGATCCTAAAATTTACAGCTATTTTCAAAAATTCAGAGCTGTTTACACAAACAAAATTATAATTTAAATATGACATTTTTTGAAATAAAATTTCAGATATTAAATTTTTCTCAGAAAAGTTTCAAAAATAACTAATGAATTTAATTTTTTGAAAAAAAATCAATTATTAATTTTTTTGCAAAATTCACAGTAAATTAAATTTTTTCCAAAAAATTTGAAAAATTAACTTAAAATATTAAAGTTTATAATATGATTTTTTTTTTAATTGGGGAGGGGCTACATCCCTCCAACCCTCCTTCGGGGATATTCTTGCCAAACACTCCAGAGACCTTTTTTCCCAAGAAAACATTTCAAATATGGATAAAGGCTGTTTTGAAAATAAGTCATAATTTATGATCTAATAAGAATACATCTGAGGTAACTTAAGATTTTGGTGGATGGAGAGAAAGCAAAAGTTGTATTTCTTTGGAAATTCAATTCTGATTCGTCTGGTACAAACAACTTGGAGGTGAAAATCATAAAAAAATTACACTTGTCTCTACTTTTCATAACGGAAATAATTTCATTATCCGATTTGAAGGAAGTTTTCTCTGTCAACAACAGTAAAAAGTTTGATAAAATGGATCAAATTGTTAATAAAACATCAAATTTCATACAAGTGCATTGTTTTTTTCTTTGGTTCTTGTTTTTCCATCAGAATATGGGAACCTTATTCAATATATTTGAGTCGTTATGCAGCTCATACCATCTTCAAACAGTCACATTCAGATTGTTCCAAACCTGTAATTGTACGAGCTTGGAAGTCGAGCTTAATGAAGCAGATACCAAAGTTGAGGAAAAGTTTTTTAAAAGTAGACTTAATAGAGACTTAAATAAGGAAGCTGTAATATTTAGATCTTTAATGATTCTGTCTCATCCTAGAGCAATTTTCTTCCAGACTGTTAGTGATAAAAAACTTTCTTTTTCCTCATCAAGTTTGACTACTTGGTTCATTGATTCTATTTATGTAACTTTTAATATTCATTTTATAGGAACTTTTTTTGAAGAAGGCTAAAGACTGTGAATGAATAAATTAAATCCACCAGACCCTGATTAAAAATTGCAAAACATACGAATAATTCCTATAATCAACTTATTGCGACAATAAAAAGTTGTGTATATTCTCACTGACCGTTTCAGGAGCCTACTAACAAGTTCTAGGGATAAAATGTAGCTTAAACGGAATTAAAATCATTATATAAGTTTTCGGCTACAAAAAATCCCAATTCACAAACGAAGGGTTTAACAAATATTTCCTACTAATGCCGAGATTTTTTTAGGTAATTTAATTTGGTAAAAATGATTAGAACACTTATTTTTGATCTCATTTATCGAAAAGTTTTCAAAACATACGGAATCTAAATCAATTTCTATGATTCACTATGTTTCGTATGACGACTAATGTATTTGTTTATTTTTGCTCTTCCATCCCTTGTGAGCTCATCTTATGGATAAACATAATTAAAGATATCCTATTAGTAAACAACCTTTTTCTTTCAATATAAAAATAAAATTTATCTTTTTGTTTTTTTGACCATACAATTAAAGAGAAAAAAAATCTATCAAGCAAGTGCTTTTAACACAGGGAAAACATATAAAAGGATTTTTTATTCAGCCCAATTACTTTATAAGGTTTTATTTACTTCTTTATTTTTTGCAGAAGAGTTCTCATCATTTTTTGTTACATAATTTTTGTAAAAAAAAAGGAATAAGCAATTAAGAAACTCGTTTTTAAAAGAAAGCCGTCTTAGTAATTTAATACTCCATTATACAGTGCGAGAATATTATGTGTAAGTATATATGTACACATAGGGTTTAAACACAAGATATTTAGATTAGTGATGGGTCGATTTATCAGAATCGGAGAATCGGGTATTTTTATGAAATCGAAATCGGCATTGGGAAAATAATATTTAATTTGCGATTGCATTCCTATTTATTACTGGTATTAAACTGTTAATTACTTTTTATAAGTTATGAGGCAAAAAAAAGCCCCACCCCCAAAATTAAGAAATTTTTTTCCTAAAAAGAGTTGTAGATTTTTTAGTAATTTTTTGGCAAAAAATGGAATATTTCTATTTTTTTCCAAAAAATGGGATATTTGAAATTTTTTCCAAAAAATGGAATATTTCAAATAAAAATTGCAAATCAATTAATTTTTCTGTAGCCAGTTGTGGATATTGGAAATTTTTCTCATAAATATTTAATTTTTGTAAGTAACTGTGGATTTTTGGAAAAAAATTTGCCTTCTCAAATTTTTTAAAAGAAATTTGGATTTTGGATTTTCTTTTAAATTCCAAAAACCAAACACACAGCCAAAAAAAAGTTATATATATATATATGGTAACACCTCTGATAGCAAAAATGGTATTTGTTAACTATTACTCAAAATATTAAGGAATCAGATTTTTTCTTTTTTATCATTCCATCACTAATTTAGACATATTCTATTGCATCACTTTTTCTTTGTAACTATTCCTGGGGCCTACGTCTTGATTTGTTAAAAAGGTACTTTCGAATACTATTAAGGTGGCTGACTACATCAACCATGCATGTACTACATTATTAAAGATTTTAAAGGCAAGCCCAGAATATGACTTATTTGTTTGCAATCAGATGATTGACTCCTGTAATACAAAAAGCAGAGGTGTACAATATATTATTTTAATTCCTTTCTGTGTGTCTCAAAATTTATCGCCGCAATAAATGAATAATGAATTTGCATATTTTATTTGAAAGAATCAATATTGGGCAAATATAAGTTCTTACATTAAATAAAAATTCCATAATATTGCGTAAGTTCTAGAGTATTTTGTCTCATCCTACAAATTTGAATAGGAGTCTATAATTGGCTCAAATATGGGAATACAAAATTGAGTTCTAATTACCTTGTGCATATAACTGAGGTAAAAAAATTAATTGGGATGTTTTCAATTACCTGTTTTTCGCGAATGGTAATTTTTATGTTGACGCATCACATAGCAAAAGCTATTAGTTCATTGTTCAAGAAATTTTAAGGATAGGTTCAACTTAAGGACTTTTTAAGACAATTAACTACCCTCATAAAGAACCTCCCTTTCCCGTCTTATCTTCAAAATAATAAACATAAATTATGATCAAGATTTGGAGCTCTCATTCAAGTTTTTTTTTTTTTTTATTGGTTATCTACTTTTTACTTTATTACTCCAAGTTTTCTTTATTTAATTGACATAAGTTACTGAAGCTATTGTTTTATTGCGATGAAGAAAAGGGCCTATCATTTTACAGATAGTCAAAGGGAAAAGGTATATTTTTTTCTACAATTTGTATAAATTGTATGTCCAACTTCATTTCTCTATTGACTAAGGGAAGAATGTGTAATATTTTAATATAATGGGCCGCAATGCCACTTAAATATTTAAAATTGGCCACAAAACTGACTAAATTATATTTCATAAAAAATGGCTTGATAAAACAAATCTGTTAAATACTTAATTATTTCAAACTTGGCACTAATCAAATTTTTCGTGAGCAAACTGCTACAAAAAAGGAAAATCAAGTAACCTCTTTCAGGGCGTTATATATATTTTCTAAAACCCCCTTACTTGGGATATTTATTTATTTGATTCGACCAGCGGCGATACACAAAGCCTATAAAGGGCGACTTATTTTATAAAATATCGTTTTTAATAAAAGTGATGCATTTATAATACAAATATTAGAATGTGAAAGACACAAACATAAAAATAAAAAAAAGTGAGAGTGTAGAGGAAAAAACAAAAACCAACAAGTGTCACACAAAATAAGAATGAAATCAAAATCTCTGAAGGTGAGCCTCACTTCCCTGGCGAAAGCAAAAAGGTATTTTTTTCCAGAGAATAATTGATCTGAAATAAAAACTATGCTTAAAAATGCCACTCTTTGATTTTGGTAGGTAGATGGTGTTTTGAGTGGAGAGTCTCGTTTTGTGGAACAGATAGCCTGTATTGAGTATCCAGGTTGGGGAAGATAGGTTAATCTTTTTGCTTAAAATTCGGTGTAGTGTAATAATATCTTTAATTACACGGCTATGAGACAAATTGATGAGGGCAAGTCGTTTGATTTTGCATTCGTAGTTCGCGTTATCTCACAATGAAGGAAAAAACGATACAAACCTGGATTGCACCTTTTCTAAGGAATCAATCAAGAAGTTTCTTGAAGGATTCCAGATCTCAGATCCATGCATTAAAATAGGGAGGACATAAAGTTTATAAAGTTTAACCATAAACAAAAGATCATGAGTTTTGAAGCTTCTTTTAATAATTCCGAGGTTACGATTGGCCTTCTTTATTATTATTTTATTATTGTATGTCCCTCTTAAATTTCAAACCTCGAGAGAAGTAGATTCCAAGTAATAATCTACCACCTTAAAACTTGAGTGGATGAACTCTTTTTTGGGGAAAGGAAGCAGGACATATTTATTAATATTTATAGGCATTCTCCAAGTTACACTCCAGTACTTGGTATAGACATCGTAGACAGAGTTTAAATCAGAACATATGATTTTTGTATCATCCGAGTATAAGAATGCGTCTTTTGAAAAATTATCTACTAAGTCGTTAATGTCAATGTCAAAGAGCCTGGGTCAAGTACACTACCTTGTGGAACTAATTAAGTAACTTCACTAAGCTCAGAAACTGTGTAATTGACCACTACACTCTGTATCCTATTCGTCAGCCAGGAACTAAACCACTGTAACAACCAACCCTTTATACTGATGTTAGACTATTTAAAGGGAAGTTTCCCATGAGGGACTTTGTCGAAGGCCTTGCTGAAATAAAAATATATAACAACACAGTCAATGTTATAGTTACGACGACTTACGATATCATCCCAGAAAGAAATTAGATTCGAGACACACGACATATTAGGACGGAATCCATATTGCCTACTAGAAATAAATTCATTACTCTCAAGGAATGATTGTAGCTTCCGGTTAACGATCCGTTCCATTATTCGTGTGAAAGTTTAGATAGTAGCTCAATCTCATTTTTAATCATATTTTGTTGAAAAAGTTGGGCAACATTTTTCTCATATTTTTTATAGCAAAATAGATTATCTCGACATGGAAACCGTCTGAAATGATCCCAAGAACGTCGTTTTAAAAAGACAAGTCGTTACATTTCCTTTTCCTTTTTATTGTGACTAATCTTATGCGCCCGTCACGGGATGTAGCTACAAACAATCTCAGTGCACCTGTTTCTTATTGGTGTCCAGGCAGTCTCAACATTGTTTGGGTGGTCGTAAGAGGTAAAATGTACGACCCAGTCAATTGTGCGAAGTATTTTATTGATTGAGAGATAGTCACCCTAAGTAAAATCAAAGTATCCTATAGAGCTGTTATTTTTTTTATAAGCGATAGTTTTAGTGGTGGAAATTAAGATTGGATAATGATCGGATAGATTAATATCATTCAATATTTTAGTATGAACAGTTGAATTGGAAGAGGAGAGCTTCGGATCTTTAATATTGCAAAGAGAGTGGTTAGCTTCACTTACTTTTTGTTCGAGGAAAATATCTTGAAACACTTTTATATACAGCCCACCAGTAGACGAGAAAGGTATCCAAGATGCCCAATCAATATTTAGAAGATTGGAGTCACCACAGATGATTGTGTCAGAACGAGTTGATCTTAGATAAGTAGAAATTAATTGGTATTCATTGTGCTTGGTCCTAGGAGAGCGATACATAGAAAGGATGATCACATTGGACTTCACATATTTGGAAGTTTACTTCAGAGATCTCCCTAACTGAAGAACAGCTGAGATCTTCAAAGCAAAAGACCGCCACACCACCTCCTCTTTTCTTGGAACCCATTAAGCGATCTGCACGGGAGATAAGGTTGTAATTAGTCAAAACAATTTATCCGTTGCTATGGCCATCAAGCCATGTTTCTATTATACATACAATCGCAGGCTTGAAGTCGTCAATAATCCATCTTAAAAGTTCTAATTTATTAAAAATACTTGGTATGTTTATATAAAATATGGTTAATTTTTTGGGAGGACAATGTGGAAAATTCTTTCTCTTTAATTGAAAAAGGCCGCGAGACTCTTTTTTTTTTTTTAAAGGAAGTGTTCTTTTATGGTGTTGTTCAATTCTCTTTGAGCTTTTGTGAGGAGGGGGAAAGCACGTATCTCATCCGACTGATGCTTCAACAAAATATGTTTAATACTTTCATCATAAAAACCGGCAATCACTGGTGGATTAGTAACATTAGACTTATGATTTTTGATTCTGAAAGCAAATTGAATATAATTTGTCTGCATTTGAAATTTGTCAAACATAAGTTTTTAAATCTCTGAATCTTTAGAAAGACCATATGATGACTTTTCGTCTATTATTCTCCCTCTCGTTCATCTCGTCCATAGAGCAAATCTTTAGATCCTTGAGATCAGCAGAGTGTTTAATCATTTCATTTTCTATTTTATTTTGTCTCTCAGTTAAAGATGAGATAACGATTCTAACGCAGAAAATTAGTCAGTGAGGGTTTCAATTTTAGCTCGTAGTTGAGAGATATTCCTCATGACTAGAGAAGTGCTTTCCATGATAGCATCCGATATTATATGTTTTATGTGAGAGATAAAGGAATCACGTTTATTAGGAGATAGAGAAAACAGATCATCAGGAAGATTATTATCCGTGTTGTTCTCAACACTACTTTTCCTCCCGATATATTTTTCAATGTTTGTACGTATTATGCACGTGCTACACGTTTTGATGACATGTGACAATTTTGTTAAAAACACTACTTGAAGTGAGAATAAGTAGTGGACCAAAATTAAACATTCAGCGGTTTCGCAATGTTAAGAAGAGGCTAGACCACAATAAGACCATAGAGTGGAAGGAGGACTTTAAAAAAAAATATATTAATAAAGATGCCCTCAAGGACGCTATAAAAAAGGACCCATCTTCTAGGTTTTATAGACTCATAAACAGTATAAAGATTGCGGGGCCTGGCTGAGTAGTCCTCTTCTCAGACAAAAGACTTTTGACGTTGATCCCGTATTCAATCGCCTTAATGACCCCTTATCTCAGCTTCAGGGAAATCAATGAGTACCTTCTAACGATGACCATCATCAAACATCTAGCATCAGCCATGGTGCTGGCATTGTTGCCACCAACGCCATTGTGGAGTCACTGATCTGGCTCCCAGAGGGTTATAGGCTCACATCAACCATCTACATCGACGTTTTCAAAGCCCACCTGCTCCCCTGGGTCTAAGTAAATTTTTCCGACGGCATCGTGGTCTATTAGGACCCCCACTCGCACTGCAAACATTACTTTGACCTTCTTCGCTATCAACATCGCTTGAACAAGGGAATGTGGCCAATATACAGTCCGGATGTCAATCCCTTCGGCTTTTCTTTCTGACTGCACATTGATAAGAGGGGCTGTAGCGTCTGTCACCCTAATGTCGAATCCATGTATGCCTCCGTAACCAAGGAGGGGGATGCCATGTACCCAAACTTCATTCCCAATACTTTCAACTCGTTTTGATTAAGTTTGTCGCCATCTGTGAGGCCAATGGCGGCCAAGTAGAATAAATCAATTTGACATTTGCTATTTATCAGTTAAAAGATGCTTACAGTTTTTTGTTAAATGTAGAGTAAAAGAATGGCAAGCTATGGGGTTTTTTTTTCGCTTTGCAAGTGTGTAAGGCTCAAGTTTCAGCCTGGTATATGCATACAAAGAAGGGGTAAATAAATCCTTACATATAATAATGTATCATTTCTATACACTCTAATTTGTATACCCTTAACTAACTTTCCCATGGATCACTTTATGAGTTTGTTGTTTTTATTATTAAGGGACAATTTGAACTTCTTAGAGAGAAAATTGTTATAATATACAATCTAATAATGTATCATTCTGTCAGTGTGCTGATCAATTTTGGTTCCCTCCAAAGGATTAACAAGTGAATAGAAATTCAGGATAATGTAGTCCAGACTCAATTCAAGAATAATAATACCAACTTGCTTTTGTGTTGACAGGCAACATAATAAGCTTATATTTTTCTTGTATTAAAGTGTAGGAAATAATACTCTTTTCGTTTCAAATTCATCACCGTGAATTTCCATATAGCAGGCATATGTTGATATAAATAACTAAATGCATATATGTATTTATATGTATGAAATAACATATGTATTGTGTTCGATACGGGGTGGAAACTATAAATTTACACAGTTTGTATTTCATTACTGAATGCTTCTTATAGTTCAAATAAAATATGCTATAAAAATATTTATTAACATTCAATTATGTCGACTGTAACTATCACAGTAGTCCTCTTATAGAAAGAGACTTACGGATGTAGTCAGGATCCATTTCAATAGAGGCATAGTTTACAGCTGCCTTCATTGACTCAACAATTCCATGACGTTCTCTACATGCCCTCATCTCAGCATGTGGGCAAAATAAATAATAGAGATAATTAGCATCTGGAGCACTTTCATTTCCCCAAATGTTTTTCATGTGGTTTCCTCTAATCCTTCCTTTTAAAGTTCCCCTCCTCTTCTGCGTACTTTTTGACATTATAAAAAGTCTTCCTGGCGACTCCAATGAGCTTTGAAATCTCAGTTCTGGAAGTAATCTGTATTCATAATGCCTTTTCTGCCACTTCATTCTTCCTATTAAAGTTCCAAACATCTTCAAACTTATTTTTTGCCATTCTAAACAGTCTTCTTGGCCACTTTAATTAGCATTGAAATCTTAGTTTGGGCTATAAGGTGATCCCTTTGACTTCACTCAATGACATTATTGAGGTTATCTGCATTGATAATGTGTTTAATGTCACAGCCATCCATCCTTTCCAAGTTCCCATCCTCTTCAAACTTATTTTTTGCCATTATAAACATTCTTCCAGGGCAATTCAATTACCTTTGAAATCTTTGTTCGGACTATAGAGTGGCCACTTGACTTCTACCAATGATATTCTGGAAGTAATTTTCTTTGATAATGGGGCTCTTTAGAAAGTTTCCATCCTTTTCAAATTACTCTTTTAAATTGTATGACTATTCAATTCTGTTACCATAGGCATGTACTGTAACAGTAATCATCCTATGGAAAAAGATACAGGACTCAGAGATATAGTCAGGATCAATTGCAATCCAGCCTTAGTTGAAGACTACTTTCATTAACTCCTCACTTCCACATTCTTTCATCTCAAAATGGCGACAAAATTAATAATCAAGAGGATTAGCATCTGGCCTATAGGGCCGCCACTTTGACTTCGCCCAATTATGT
The DNA here is from genome assembly GCF_016086655.4 of Lepeophtheirus salmonis. NCBI lineage: Eukaryota > Metazoa > Arthropoda > Copepoda > Siphonostomatoida > Caligidae > Lepeophtheirus > Lepeophtheirus salmonis. The sequence continues at coordinate 18,244,419 of NC_092584.1, forward strand.
TCTGAAGGTTATCTGCTTGATAATGGGTTTTTGGCACGACCATCCTTCTTTACAAAGTTCCCTTTCAACTTCTTTTTTTACTTTATAAACATTATTCTTGGCCACTTCAATTATCTTTGAAATATAGTATTGAAGATTCACCCGCACGAATTGAAGCTGTGATCAAGAGTGTTGTCTCCAACTACTCGGATGTTATTTTTAGCTCAATTGAAAATAGTTTTTGTTTGTTGACATTCAATATTTTAAATAGACAATACCAGCATCAGAATTTTTACAATGAGTCCTTTATAACTTCAGAATTTTGAATTGTAATAAGATTTAATTTTTAGTTTGCACCCTGTATATAAATATAAAACCCATAAACAGATGAGGCTCAATAGTAAAAATAATAAATTATTTCGTATAGTACTATGTTTATACTTATTTATGTATGTAGAAACTGTAAAACCCATAAATTAACACATTTTGATAATTCTGCAAAGTCATATGGATTTTGTTTTCCCCTGTTAGTAGGGCCGTCATCACGGAAATTTTTGAGAATTTATGTAGTGATACTAAAAAATACTGAAATGGCTATCCTTAAAAATGAAAGCCATTTTATAATTCTGTCGAAAAATGAAATACTATTTTAAATTGTTAATAAACATTTTACGAAGAAAGGCGGCTCAAGAATCCTGTTTTTCATTTATTTTTTTTAGATATGTGACATGACAACTCAAAAACAGGCTGAACATGACGTTAGATTACGATCGTACTCTCCCACAAATGATTTCTAGATTTTTATCAACAAGGTATTCGTATTAACTCTTTGATTGTGTCGGTAATTGCACTTAGCTTAGCCAAAATTGATAGTCATATTAAGTAATAGGAAATTAAAATATTTCTTTTAAAAGGCAATATTGTGGGTAAGTTAAGTACCATAGATCAAATAAAGAATTTAAACTATAAGTAAAATGATTGTCTATCTTAACACATCCCACAAATTTGATTACGCATTCTATAATTTACTCAAATATAGCTCAATAAAATATCGAGTTATAGTTCGTCTCATCAGACCACAAGATGGTTGACCAAAAGACAGGATCTTGCTTCAGATAACCTCCAACAAAGACCAGGGGAGCGTTTTCATGTTTTTCCGTGAGCAACGATGTCTTCCGTGGCCTTTGTCATGAAGACCTCCTCTCTTCAAGACTCGCTCGATGGTGGAACGTAACACATTCGTCCCTGGCTGGTCAAGTGTTTTCATTATAGTCTTAGTTGTTGTTCGAGGGGTCTTGTTGACCTCTTGGCATAATTTTATGACAAGCTTGGAAGACGCCTTACGCTTTCTGCCGTCCTTGCTGAGGTTTTTAATGTTGTTGAAGCTCTTGTGCTTGTTAATTATGATCTGCCCTTGTAACTTTTTTCTTCACTTTAGGCATTCACAAGAGGCTAAGGCAGGTCCCCACTAAGTTCTTTCATCTTGAAAATGATTACCAAAAATTGAGTGTGACGAGACGACTATACTCTTCTGGAAATATTATATTTTTTATCATGTTTAGCATTTGTTCATCAGAATCAGTATTAATTCTATTAAGATATCTTGAAACAACTAAACATGAAATACCCATCAAATCTAAAGTTCCTTGATTTGTGTATTGATGTGATTCTTTCACTTGTTGGTACATACAATTCATAAACAAACGTGACAAAAGTACATTAGTTTCATCCGACAAATGAAAACGCACCAAAAAATAACAGGAGAATGAATAATTTTGAGGATAAGTGTATAACTCAATTACAAAAATCACTTGGGATGTTTTATGTTGACACACACATGGTATATCAATTGAAATATTTGAAAACAACCTCAACATTCATATATTTTCTAAAAATTGAGTCATGATGATATATATTTGTTTACTTTAACAAATTATTTTTTTGAATCCTTTCGAGGACCTGCAAATAACACCTGAAGTAGAAGTTTAAGTTTATTATTGCAAAATTAAAAAGAAAAAAAAAAAGATTTATAGATTTGATTTGAAAGGCCATATTGATGTCAAATAAATTGATGTAAATCAAATAGAGGTTTTAAACTATGGCTAACACCATTGAGTATCTCAACTCATCACATCATTTTGAATACAAAGCTTATAATTAACTAAATATGTTGTAAAAAAATGAATTAATCCTTCAATAATTTTTTTCAAGATTGTTTTAGTTAATTACTGGTAGTTAAAAACTTGTTTGTCGTCCTTTTTTTCATAAAAAAAAAGTTGTTAAAGTGATAATATATTTCGTTTTTTGATTTAAAAAGCGTCTTTATTTCTTTTGTTAAAGAATAGATGTTTGTTTAAGTGTATTTTGGAAGTGTTAAGTGATTAATTAGTGATTTCCATCGTCTGAGGATCCTCAATTAAGGACTCATTTCCTTTTTCCTTCTATGTTCCGCCACCTTTTTTCTTCAATCGCTCTTCTTCTAAAGCTAAAAATCAAGTAGCGAAACGAGGACCCACGTGATCTAAAGTTGAAAAATCTAATGGTGACAAATACCTAAATGAATTGTTGAAAACAAAGAATTTAGAAAAGCCCTTAGATACAGAATGAAATTATTTTATAACCCTCTTTTTTGTCAAGTTCACTTACCCGCAAGATCAAGACTTCTGCAATCATGTTTTATACGGGAAAAAGAAGAAAAGCGAAATTAATTAGTGAAAATATTGATGCAATTTTAAAGGTGAGATCTATTTTTCATAGATCTTTCTTCGCGGATATACTCAACACAAAGAGGAACCCTGATATAGCGGAGGAAGAATTGGAAAGAAAACATAAATAAAAAAGAATATGATGCTTTAAGAACTCGCAGAGTACTTATGGAGACGTCTGAAATGGTTAAATATTTCCATGAAAAGCTCAAAAATATACTAAACGGACAACGATATCATTTCCCCAAAAGACAAAAATCCAATGATTAGATTCATGTTTTTATATCAAAAAACATTTTAAAGTATATTTAATATAATTTAATTTAAGAGTAATTAAGCTTCAGGACCCGATGGAATCTGTGGAAAAGTGTTCACTCTTTTCCGAATGAATTTATGTCTTACCTTCTTAAGTTCGGGACTTGATGGATAAAATATGGAGAACTTCCCCCAAATTAACTCTTGGGGAACCTATACTCATCCAGCAGAAAGGAATTGGTAGAAAATTTGGACATTTTTTAAGCTGGACATATAGAATTCCAGCTGGAGTCATTGCAAAACAAATAGAAGTCATCCTGAACCCTTTGATATTTTCTCCTCACCAATGAAATATAGGTGCTGAAGCTACACACCCTGTGTTGTATATTGATGTAGTTCATACATGTAGATTTTGTACTGTTACTATGTATACCTATATTATATATATGTCATACAAGATGATCGTGTAAAGGAATAATAAAGTGTACTACAGTTATAATATAGTCCACGATGGAGCAAGGTGCAAAAGTCTTTCTCTTAAAGATTCTTATACCCTCGTTGTTAAAAATGACTGTACATAATCTAAACATACTCGCAGAGAAACTTTACTTAATTAATAAAGATGTACATTGTTCACGACTATCTTTTTGAAATAAACAAAGATACGCAGTTGAGTTTTACTGTTAGAAGTACGCGGTTATACTATGTAACGTCACAATCTGTCTGTCTTACCCAGCAGTCGGCTTACCCACCTTGTATTTCTATTTACCTTGCATATAACCCAATATTTCCCGGGCATGTTAACGTCAATTATGGAGTTTTGTTTTCAAATTTGTGTGATGAGTTATAATATCAAATTTTGTTAGTTATAGTTTAGAACCTTTACTTGTTACAAGAGACTTATATTGACCCCCATATGGTCCCATTTGTATAAAGCTTATCCATTACACCTTCTTTTATTGTGACCATCAGTTTTGTCTACTTTAAGAGCAAGTTGTGAAACTCAAAAAGGTGTAATAAAATAATTGTATTATAATTCGTCAAAGAATACAAATATAATCCCCATTTAGCTTTGAGAAAAATTATGCTGGCTTTCCTTTGCCTTGACGCCCTACATAAGTTGTTACTCTTCCAAAAAGTATCTCTCCTTTTTGACAGACAAGGTGAGAGTGGATTAAAAATTCCACATGTTATAATATATTAAATATAATATTTAAAAAAATATTTTCACTCATGCATGTTTTAATATTATGCATAAATGTTTTATTTAATGATTTGATTTAATTTAAGACGTAGTGATATTAATAAAGTTTTTTTTATATATATGTAATATATAAAATACATCAAAATAAATTGGGAAATTACATTTAGTAAATATATGAATAAACATTGTTGTTTAAAATTGGTTCCCAAACACAAAGATGTATTTAGCTACAAAAAAAAAAAAAACACTTAGAATCTATGTAATAAATAAGCATTTAAAAAAATAAGATTAACAAAAAATCCCAACATCATAGAAAGACTTAAAACAGTCAGAAATCTAAAACTAAACAATTAGTATTTGTCTATTTTTATGTCTATCTTGACAATGGGATTTAAAATTTGTATTTATTTAATTAAAATCTCTGAAAAATACCGTATATATATCCCGTACTCTTTCAACCGTCAATGTATCGTCCTTAGATTTTTTCAATTCAAAAACCATGTATCATGACGCAGCTGTAATAAGTATGCCTCTTAAATCCCTGCCATCTATTAGTACCTACAATGTCAACTTTTTTGGAATATAAGACTTTAAGTTAAGTAACCACAACCTAATTACTTCAGCCTTCTTGGAAGGAATTAACTTATTTTTTGGAAACTTAAAAATAATTCTGGTCGAGATATAGTTAGGCTCCGAGTCATATGACCTTCTAAGTTCCATTCAACAAATTTCCTCAATAATAGCAAAAAAGGACACTCAGCAAAATCATGCAAAACAGAATCAAATACCTTACCAACGTCTTTGCAATAAGGATTAAATGTTATACACCCCCTAGCCAATATAAATTGTGCAGTGAATTTCGTTTAGTGGAATCCATTATATTGCTTGTCCAATCGCCCTTCAAACTTAGCATACGGAGATATTTTCAACAAACCATGATGGCTTCAGATAATACTTCTATAAATGAACCCTTTTTCATAGGCCAAAGAGTCAGCATATTTTTGTGTTGCTGTTGTCCTTTGCAAAAGGAAAAAAAAGCTTACATTTTACACCATGAATCGAAATTACGTAATTATCCAAAGTTTCCTTTCCATGTTTAACGGATTTTCATGGTTTTTAAAGAAATATACCTTTCCCTTGTTCTTAGGTATTACGTCTATTGGAGAGTTTGAGTCAGTAACCACATCGTTCAACTACAAAATTCTATGAACTGCCCAAATAAAGGAAGAAAATTGGACCACCTGTGAATTTATCCTTTTCGTTACAAACAAAATCCATTTTTAAATCCTAATCAAGGAAATACAAGACCTCCAACCAACATCTGGATTCACAGTTAAATTAAGAAAAATATATTTTTGTAAATTTTAGGCAAGAATCGTGGTAACTCCACCTCAAGCCAACTTTTGTCCTCCTTAATCCAGTTTCTTAACATTACTCTGTATCTGTCCCACTCAATCCCAAGAATTTTGAAGCTTTCAAGGTATTACGCAACCTTAAACTTCGGTGTAAGATTTGATTTCCGGGTCCACTTAAGAATTGGTAATTTTGCATTTTTATACTTATTGACTCCAAGGCCAGACTTTATCTCAAATTTATCTAAGCAATCCAAGATAATTTCTACAATTTTAATAAGTTTGTTTTTTTCCGGTTTAGCCTCTACCATAAGAGTCACATCATCTGCATACAGATCAATTATTTTTCTGCTGGATCCTAGTTGAATACCAAATTCACCAGATTTCCTTTTGATAATATTACTGAGTTCTTCCATTGCACCAACGAAAAGTAGGAGAAACCGGGCTTCCTTGTCGGCAGGCAACTTCTCTTCAATTTAATTGATTTAATTTTCTAAACCACCTAAAGATATTGTTGAAGCTCCATTAAAAAGTAGAGCCCTATTCGGAATATAAAATTTCTTAGGGAATATTTTCTAAACAGTCTTCATAATAAAAAATGGTCTTGAAAAATCAATAGCTATTACCACACCATACATTTTAACAGAATTTGTAGGTAATCCAACCACTTCTAATACTTATTGAGACAGCTTTTAGCAAACTGATCAGTTTCATAACATTTTGCAAATGTCTAAAGATGACCTAAATAACTAATTCTGGTTTTGAAACCTTTGAGGGGAATAAATCCTTATCATTCACAGTAAGTGATGAAGTTTCTTCTTAAATATATTTGCATTAAAATATTTAATTAATTTATATTATATTTTATTGGCAAAGGTTTAAATATAAATAAAAGCAAAGTTTGAGATTAATTGTTGAAGTGGAACTGCATCAAAATATCCTGTTTTGAGGAGTTGAACGTTCAGAGTTTGCAAATAAATATTTCAAGAGGGTATTTATTGTAACCGGCTTTTGGCTTTATTTAACAATATCTGTAATCTTTAATAATAAGGATAAAAGTTAACACAAATTAATCAAAAAATGATCAATAAACGTTAAGAACACTGATTGTAGAAAAAGAAGCAGAAATGGCCACAGTAGCCAACAAAATACGTTGCATTTTTGTGCTAGTGACGTATCACTGTGATATAAGGGGTTTGACCTCTATTTAGCAATCAACAATTATTTTAAATGCATTTTTTCCTAAATTAATCTCCCAATTTTAATATAAACAAATCCCAATTAAAGCTGAATAAAAAAAATAATGGACTCGACTTTACCTCGGAAACGGGATCCGGTCTACATAACAGTCCCATTTGCAAAGTAGATAATCCTGTAAAGAAAAATGCGTACAAGGTGCAGGGAGAAGAAATTCTTATGGTATCATTGCTTAAAATACTGAGTTTATTATCATCTGCCTGCTTTATTATGATTTTTGAGAGTATAACGAAAGTATTTATTAATGAAATGTTGAATAAAGATATACTACATATAATTGACATAGACGTGTTTTATCCGTTACAGTAGATTTGAAAACGTCACACTTCATGAAATTATAATTCATTATGAACAATATTCTAAGAATAATAACTAATGAAGGAGTATTTCGAAATATATTTGAAGTTACAAGTTTAAAAAAGAAGGCTTAAATTAAATATAATCTACATACTCTAAAAAATAAACCATTATACATTTATGTTAAATATGTATAATTAAAGAATAATAATCATATAACTAATAGTAACAATAAATTATAAATACAGAATATTGAAATAATAGATTGATCTAATTAATATTCCTTGTTCTTACATCAAACCAGACGTGTAGTTTAATCAAAATGATCATCATCCCTTTTTCTTCATGTGGAAGTTGCTATATACAATTCTGCACAGGATAGATATATCTCTACCGATGAGATCTAAATAATTATTAATAATTAAGTAAATGTCAAAAGCATAAAATTAGACAATAAATATACTACCAAAAAAATATTAGAATTAAATCCATCTCTTCTTCCAATTTTAGTACGAAGAGCTTGTAAAATCCTACATTCATTTATTTCATGTGTATCTAAAAAAAAGAAAAGTTAATCCATGCAGTCAAATTTTAAACATTAATTACTTATCTTAGATATAAAAATAAGACTCCTTTATAACTGATAAGGCAATTCAGGCAACCATTCTTGACTTAATGTATTTTTTTAACATGACATCGTAAAGATTTAGAGCAAAAGCTAATTATGTAGTAATGTCCGGCGATTTTACATACTCCTTATTAAGAGCATCAAAAAATATAAAGCCGATGCAACAACCCATGTTGTTGTGACCATTTAAGCAGTTGTTTCTGCCTTTTATGAGTTTTTTGAACACCATTTCTTGGAGCTTATGAACCATAGCTAATCATTAAGTGATAAAAAAGTAATATTTATTGACTATGTAATATTGGAAAACCTAATTATCATACCCATGTATTTAAGTGAAGAAACTAGTCTCAGACAAACTAGTTGCAAACCATCCAAAGCCACTGCACCACTTGTTTTGACCATTCAGCAAATCTGACAAGCCATCTGTTTCTCGTCCGGTAAGTACTTCCAAATTCCTGGGCCTCCATTTCCAGAAATCCAGACAAAAGGCGACGTTATTTTAGGCATTTTATTCAGTTCTCTATCGACTATCAGTACCTAATAATATATTAATATTGAATAGTAAAGGCGGGAAATGATAACGTTCTTGATAGAGGAAGATGTTTAGTATTTTAATCAATGATACCATAAGTATTTCTTCCCTTCTCCTCGAACACTTTTGTATCCTTACCAACCTTACTCATTTGTCATATTCCTGAATTTCTCCCGGATACTGGACATCAGCTCAGATTTTGTGCTGTAGTATAACATTTGTTTGTGTATTGCTCAACTGTGCATCACAAAAAAAAAAGTCAATTTAGTTGAGCTCCGTTGAGCTTAGAGGCCAAACACTGCAAACAAAGTCAACCACAAAAAATGGATAACCAGGTGAGTTGGTCTTTTCTATCTTAAGTTGGCATCTTTTATGATTTGTAACACAAATTATCTACCACAAACTTCCTAAGCAGCCTTTCAGAACAGTTGAAATCCTTCACAATGGCCGTCATCGATTTAGATGTTTCATCATCGATAATTTTTATTGCATGCTTGCGATGAAATCCTTATTCCTCTGGCTGTTTAACCTCATCTTCTAATCAGCTCATTGTTATATTGATTCATAATCACTCTTTCAGTTCCTTCCTGACTCTCCAGACGAAGGACCTGTACAAGTTTAATAAATTTGTAATCTCAACATTGCCTCCTCCTCCGGTGCAGATCGTAAAATACTATATCTTTTCACGATTGTGGAATTAATACTTGGTTGATTTATCCCATTTTTTTTAAAGTGATGTCAAATATTCTGGCTAGCCGCCAATGCAACAAGAATGTTTCTGCCTGCGCATGCCCAGCTGTCACATGAGCTCAAATTTCATTGTTATACTTTATATAAGTAATAAACATCGGAACAATTTTAATATTTATCACAACATTTACAAACAACGTGGCCTTCTTATAGGAGGGGGGACCTAAAAAACCCTTTTCCCTCGTAGGAGAGTGGAGGGATTCAATTAAAATCCATTTAGACTTGAATGACGTAGCAAGATGGCATAAATGACGTCACAGGAAATATAGGACAAAATTTGAAAAAATAGTAAAAGTTTTGATTTTTTCCAAAAAAAGGTGTCATTATCAATATATATATATATATATATATATAACACACAAAAAAACACCTTTAAATTAAATATAGTGCATTTTTGATCAAATAAGCAATAAAAAGACTTGTCTTTTTCTAAAAATATAATTTAAAATTATCTGTAAAAATAAACTATTTTCAAAAATGCACAACATTTTTTATAAGGGGCAACCAAACGACAAAGTAAAGTACCCCTAAGTGCCCAAGGGGGAAGAATATGACTAAATTACCCCTAATAAAGACATAAAATGCATTTCATTTGCAATCATGTAATGTAGATTTCCCAAAAAATTTTGTTTGAAATAAGAAATTTATTTCCTATATCGTGAGGATGGGAGACTTTTCCTTATATGAAAAATACACAAGATTCGTATTTTTAATGAAGAACCCCTACTTTTTCTATAACTTGCACAAAAGGTGGGTCCTACGTGGGAAAGGAGGAGTGGGTATGAGAAGCCCCTGGATTACTAGAGCATGAAAAAATGAAATTTCTGAACGAAAATTTTGAGTATTTCTGTAGTTTCTTAGAACTAGAATAAAGATTTCTACAAAAAACAAAAAAAAAACAATATCAAATATTCAAAAAATAAATACAACTTGTCATTGGAGAATTAATACCAACAAATGTATTTTAGATTGTTTTTATTCAAGTGAAACGGGTCATATTTTAATTTTCAAAAAATAATATCCTATAGATGTAATTCTTTGGCATCTTAGCTCATCGCACGAAACTTATGCGTCATAAGGTACACGTCATTTCTGACATCTGCGATATTAAATATAAATCAAGCGGACATTATTTGATTTTTTACCTATTCAAGCCATTAAATAGTGATATAAGAGCCTGTTTACTCTTTTTGAGGACTTTGGCTGACTTATGACTGCCAGGATCTCTCCTTTTCTTCGTTGGAAATTATCAAGGGATAAAGAAGTTTCAGCTGTTCCTTTATCTTCTAGTAATCGTAATAAAATAAATATATGTATATATATATTGAACGGAATTTTTCATATTTCAATACCTCTCAACCTCTTTTTACAAAGATATAATATATTATTTTAAGTATAGATAATTGTAACATCTACCCAACAATGAGTATGAAATGGGACACCATCACCTACAATAAGTGACAGAAGAGAGTTAGATCCCAAAACAATGTCCTGAAGAAAGAATCGAAAAGGTACTCAAAAGAGGCCAATAAAAAGAAAAATCCTGCGACAAAAAAGAAGGATTCAATGCAAGCCCCTAGTGTTATGAAACGAGGGAAAGAGGGCCCAATTAATAAAACCCCTCCTTCAAAGAGGACTCATATTCCTCAAATGCCTGGTGAGGACAACAAAGAATATAAAAAAGAAGGCAGGCCCTAAAAAAAGTTTCTTTACACCGACATTGCTAATAATATGGAAGAACGGTGACAATTTCTCCATCACTGAATGGAAAAAAGTTATTATAATACTAGATAGAGACTACATACGTCGTCTGTCAGCACCAATCAGAGACCTAATTCATAATAAGAAGGGCGTTGCTATACGAATAAAAGAGCAGTAATGATGATGCTTCTGTACAATATGTCCGAAAAAGCATAATAGCAAATACACCTCTTATTGCGATCTCATGGGATGAAGTGAAGCGATTGAGGAAACTAAGAAAAGAGACAAAATAAAGGTGAGGTTTTAGCTCGCATTAAAGCACACCAATGCAAAATCTGAAAATACTAACTTTGGTAAGGTGCTCTACATATGCTTAGACCCACTGGCATTTGAAGCCCTGCAATTGATATATTTTAGAATCAGGATAGCCTCAACAGGAAAGGTACGTTTCCAAGACCCAAGGAAAGTACCCATTATCCAACTAGAGGAATAAGAAGTAGATGGGGGCTTCACAAAACCAGGAGACAACAATAAATCAATAACAACTTGTGACACTAGCATAAAAGATTATACTAAAGTTAGTAAACAAACTGAGAATGGTAGGCTCGGCTACAAATCAATGGATATTGATGGTGCCACTGATCCCAAGGGTGTAAGGACTGAAGCTTTCAATAAAGATGAGGGACCAATAGAACAAGCAACAGCCCATCCAAGTACGGAAAAAGTCGATCCAAATCCAAAGACGCAAGTTAAAAAGCAACTGGAAAGAGTACGAAAAATTAAACCAAAATAAACAAGTTCTTTGATATTGCTGCAGAAGTATAGATCAAAATAAAAACCACCAAAAAATACTGATGATTAGCTGCTTGTATATTAACACCCCCCACTCTAAAGCAGCAAGCTCGGAGCTCAAATTGCGAACATCACAAATATCCCTCATAACAGCCATATCTCAGTAATGGCATAACAAAAAGTCTCGCTCTTAGAGAATATACTATCTACAACTCAGCTGGGTCAAATCCAAGGGCTTGTATACGATCTACTAACCATTTGCCAGCATAGGCAGTTGCAGAATTTTCAGATAGAGACCTCTGCACGATATGTATGAAAATAGATCTGCTGGTAACGTATAACTCTGTTGCGTACCTTGGTCCTTATTGAAGCATTGTTACGTCTCAATAAGCATTTTGAAAAAGAACAAAAGTCACTTGTCTTAGCTATGGACTCAAATACCCAGGATCAACTATGGGGTAGTAAAAAACTGACACAAGAGGAGAGTCACATGAAAACATCATTGATGAAAACAATCTGACTGTTATAAAGAACGACCCTACTTTCATCACCCAACGAGCCAGCTCAACTTTCGACATCACAATCAAACTATCAAAGCAAAATCAATTCCGTAGGTTACAAAAATCTTACCAACCTAACGTATAAACAGAGCATACTAGAAACAAAGCGGCATCATAGTTCCCAAAGTGATGAATACCTTATCATAAAGAATGCTTATCGTTCAGCCCTTGGAAAAGAGCAGAGAGAATCATGAAGGAGTTTCTGCAGCAAGGCACAAGGTCCAAAAGATATTGCTCAACTTGTAAGATTATAAAAAACAACGTACTATTCTGTTGGTACTCTTAAAACTGATCAAGGCTACGTACGATCACCTGCTGAATCACTAAAAATACTTATAGAAACTCATTTCCCACAATATAGTCTTCTGGAACATCCATTGAAGTAAATGATTTTAGCATAGACTTCTTGGATAGCAACAAGGTCTGGGAATCCTTTAACTCCATTGCTCATACAATAGCTCGGAACTTGATGAAATGAAACCAGTTGTACTGCAACTACTTGGGGACAGCATCGTTGCCTATATCTCAAAACTTGTATAAAGTCATCCTCATTACTGTTTATACAATAAGATGCTGGAGAGAAATGAAAGTAAGTTTTCTGCCAAAACCAGGTCTCTTTCCAACTTTATGCTTAAAGGACTTGAGCGGGTTTTACACTGGGAAGCTGAAGAAGTTATTCCAATAATCCACTCACAACATGCCTATACAAGGGGCTTATCAACTAAGACAGCCCTTTCACAAGTGACCAATCCATCAATCCACTATAATGCACACTTGTTGTCAGTTTTGATTGCACAGATGGATTTGATTATATACAATTTTATTCAGCTGATGCAGCAATGGAAAAACTCGGTGTATGAGTGTATGAGATCCTGGTACAAAAAATTACTAAGTACCCGTACGGTCACAACCAAGAAGTTTGTGTAAATCCAACCAGTGGGAGCCCACAAGGGGGTGTTCTATCGCTGGTCGTTTGGAATATTATTATGGATAGTTTACTTACTAAATTTTAAAAAGGAACTTTTTGGCTACACTGACGACATCCTCCTCTTAATTAGTGAAAAACATCCACACACACACTTGTCAATGCAATGCAAAAGGGAGTCAATTCAGTTATTGAATGGGGAAAAGAAAATGGTCTTACCTTTAACCTATCAAAATGAAGCGCTATAGTATTTTCTAAAGGTTAAAAACTTAGATCAAAATAATTTCCCCGATTAGAAATGGATGGCAAAGGGATAGAATATGAAGTACTTAGCTGTGACTTTTGATCAAGGACTCATCCAGACGAAGCATTTGAGAAAAAAAAAAAGCCTCCAAGTGTTCTCAGATATGTAATATGGCCAAGTCAATCATAGGACGAAAATGGGGACCTATCTCAGACATGGTTATTTGGTTGTATGAAGCTATGACCAGAATTATCATCTCCCATGGGTGTCTAGTATGGGGACATTCAATCACTACAAAGAAGAGTACAATGAATATATTAAACACCATTCAAAGGAAAGCATTCTTGGGAACGACTCATATATTTCGATCGACACCAACCGCAGGAATTGAGGCAGTTTTGGATATTTCTCTTCTGGACATATACCTACATTAAGAAACAGGCAACCAAATCAAGATGGAGAACGAAGCATTTCTTATGAGATACTGGAAATGGAATTGGTGATCTTCCAAAACGTTGTGGCCATCGGTTCCATAGTGATAAAATACTTATACAATTTGAGAATGGATCAACCCAGTGACTACATAAAAAGTAATCGCATTTGTATAAATAATAGTCAGATCTAGAATCCTGACGTGATCATCTATACGGACGAATTTAAAAGGCGAAGATAGAAACACTGGGGATGGAATGGGCATCACCAAGGGTGATGCATCAATTTGTCACTTCATGAATTCATTGAATAAAGAGGCTTTGTGTTTCAAGCAGAGGTTTTTCGCTTGAACACAAGGTGTAGTAGAAGCATTTCTCAAGTACAAAAAAAAAATACTGAACAATGTAAAAATCAGATCAGACTCCCAATCAGCAATTGCTGCAATCTTTAATCCACTTGCTACTTGTTAAGAAGTTTTAAAATGTAAAGAAACCATCGTCAAAGGAATGAGGAAGAAAAAGTTACATCTAGAATGGTGCAAATAACATTCTGACATTAGAGGAAATGAATTTGCAGACACTCTTGCGAAGAGGGGCACTGAGAGCCAAAACCAGTTTAGTATTGGGACGCCTCCAAGCTACATAAGGAAGGTATTTCATGAGTTTTTCTATCAATATTGGTGTGGCCGATATAAAAAATAGATCAATGTATGAAACATGCACACACTATTCTTAATAAGCCAAAATCGAAGTGTATCAAGCACGGAAGCGAAAAATGAGACTCATTGTACAAGCCTACACTGGATATGACCCTTTTCTAGCCTACCTAAGCAAGAGGAAAGACATCAACTCAAGGTTCAATGTATGTATAGAAGGATCGCAAAGTACAAACCATCTCATCTCATAGATGCCCTGCCTTATCTTACGAAAGACATCAAGCAATGAATGAGGAAAACAAAGACTTTTGTATTTTTAAATTTATTAAATATCAAAAATATCATTGAACAAAATTTTAATCTAAACTAGGTTTTAAATTCTGCTGTAGTAGCAAAAATATCCCTTTGTTTTGTCGCGTTCGTTGCCTTGTATGTGTTCAATTTTATTTAATGTATGTATTGCAAGCAGTAATAAATATTTAACAAACTAACTAGTTCATTTTACAATTTTGAATACAAGCCCTATAACTGACTCAAATATGATTTTACTTGTTTCTGGATTTCTGTTCAATGTAACTTTTATATTGGCATATCACATTTGGACTTTTTCATTATAAAATAAAAACCCTTTGTTCATAATGAATGAAATGTCTTTTTTCCAAATGTGTATTTCATTTCTTCAATAACTCCTGTCAAATTTGTATAAATACACACCCGTGGCAAGGGCCCTCCTCCTTAAATAAATGAATAAACTATCAAGTTTTAAAAAATATATTTAAACCTCATTAAAAATAAAAATTGTCATCAAAGCTGAAAAAAGTTTATATATATATGTATTTAGTGAAAAATAATATTTAATTAGTTGAACCATTGTTGAGTTAATTTATTGGTAAACAAAAAAGTTATAAACAAAACAGATACCAAATATTATTTGCTTCTTTATCTTAGGCATTAAAACAAGAAAGAAAAAAAGACAATAAATGATATCGTACCAAAGTAATTACGTAAAACTCATCATGTACTTTTGTACTAAAAGTATCAACATATCAACAGTTGATGAGGAAAAACATTACAATAGCTGATGTTTTTGGGCACAAGCAGTAAATATATTTATATAATGTCATTCCCAGTCTATTCATTTCCTTCAAAACGCATCTCATTTTGTAGTGAGATAATTAGGAACATCATGCGGCCTATTTTTCTTATCTAGTTGGTAGTTTTTGTCTATCACTGAAGGTTGGGCAACGGTAGTCGGTAGAAAAAAACAAAAAACACCAAAAACAATAAAATCATATCAACTACAAAATTGGAATTAAAAAAAAAACAAAGGCTTATGTTAAGGAATATCTCCCTTACGACATCCACCTGGTATCCACCTAGTTGAGTGACGCCCAAGCAAATAAGTACTCAAACTAAAACTCCTATAATCACCTCACATTTTGCATACATTTTTATCCTCAATAACTGTAATATGTAGCTCGTTAACGTAAAAGCAATCTCGAACAAAAATTAAGCCAAAGAGAAATTGTCAAATTTTTTTAACATACAGCAAAATAATTCATTGACATATTTGAGACAATTGTAGACCTTGTATTCATATTTATCGAATGAGTAAGTATGTCCCGAATTTTAGATATAGTTTAAAGGCTTTATTTGATTTAAGGAACTTATATTAGTCTCGATTTAATAAGATCCATCCATTTATTATTATTTTATTGCAAGGATCAATTTTGGGTAATTTAAGTACAATTGGCGATATACCTAAAGGATTAATAAGAATAATTTTGGTGTTATGGAGGAAGGCTCTCGCTGAGGTCGTAGAAAGGTTACCGACGGATCGTGGAATTTTTTTTAGATCAGAGGGATTCGAGATAGCTCTTCTTTGTTACTATTGTATTAAATAAATGAACAGGATTCCCGGTTTGTGACGTCAAGAGAGAGTTGATTAATACTACGTCATATAGGTAGTATATGTACAATGAATGATTTATTGGAGAAAAGGAAAAGAAAAATCTTGGATCAAGAGAGAAAATAAAAAACATCCCTTCAAAAAAGATGTTTTTATGTTGACGCATGTGCAGTATCGTTTTTTATTCATTTTTAAAATAAAGTGATGATACTTTTAATTTATTTTAACTATGTACCTATATTTTCGTTTCCATTTTCAATAATGTAGTAATTACAATCTTGTGCTGAATAAATCAATATTCACTGTGGAAAAAAATATATATATATAATAATTTGAAGATACTTCGTCAAAGACTACAAATATAATCCGCTCTTAATTTAGAAACGAAAGATTCTAGCGTGTTTTTGTCTTGACGGCCCACATATATTAACTATAATGTGCCTAACAATCGGAAGAGTCTTATTCGAAGAATACAAATGTAATACAAATTCAATTTCGAGAAAAATCATTCTAGCTTGATTTTACGTAAAAGAGCCCCATATCCCTTTTGTTCATAAGGCGTGAAAAGTAGAACTGTTGAATACTTCATAGAAGGCTATTAATTCTAAAAAAAAACATCTGTATAAGGGAAAGAAAGTATGTCAAGGTCTATATATAAGCAATGAGCACACTAATGACCTACACTAATCGTTACATCAACCATTAATTAATTATTTGAATATATACATTATACATAAAATGGGTATTTATATTTCCCAGGGAAATTATTGAGACGTATCCGAGGAAACACATTTTTAATTAATATTATTTATTTTCATATAATGATGTTTTAAAAAAACTATTCATTTTCTATTTTTAGAAGGCCTATTGGAAGTGTGAGATACAGTGACATTATTAAATCCCGCTCTTGTGATAGCACACACTATCATAACCTTTAAGGTTTCCTATGAAAGATGTATTGTTCAAATTTTTAATTACAGGATCCAGGAAAATATACACATTTATTTGTAATATCGGGTAAGTAATTAATAAAAGTTGCAAAATTTCTGTATTTTTTATATTCGAAAAATAAATACTACATTTTAAGAAAGTCTGACCCAAAATTTCTAAAGTATCATCTTCTTCATTTTTACTAATTGTGCACAAGTTCTTTTTAGAGCCATTGGTTCTTTAGAAGTCTCTCTTTTTCTAATTCTGACTAAATGTTTCTTGCAATAAACGATGTCTAGTGTTTCATGAGTCACGGGACAGATTGTCTAATTTCAGTTTTATTTTATCAGCTATTCTTCATTCATAGCTAGGATTGAAGGATATAAAAATAAAGAGAACAGTTAATGAGAGCTATAAGATATAATAATCAGCTCTAGTCTCACACTTCCTACTTGAATGTTTAGTTATATTTGTCTCTTTTGACAAAGGTTCTGTTAAACAGCTGTAAGGAGGTAGTTAGTGACTACGTCATTTTTGCTGTTGTAGCTTCCATAAAAGACCAATAAGGATCAGTCCTAGGACTGATAAATTTCATTGGGACTGGGTGGATAGGCATTTTAGTTGTTTTTTTACATCAATCCAATACTTTTGATATCCCAATCAGTTCTTACATTAGAAATAAATAATCCAGGTATTTTCCAAGTAGAGTGTAACGAGGAGAAATATTGAAAAGTAACATTAATGGTGCTCCTATGAAAAATGATATCGGCCAGATATGTTTTTCCAATAAATGTGGGGTACAATGACTTCCAGGCTAACTTGTGAGGAATTTTGATGGCCTTATGTTTTTTCCATCTCATACAAGTCAATTTTGTCCTTGAAGTTTGGAGATAAGAACTTTTTTTTTCCTTAGGAAAGAGGAATAAAAGTTTTAGAAGTTGTGGGTATTATTAAAGAGAATGTATCTTTAAATGCAATTAAGGATATCCCAATAAGTTTTCACAGTAGAAAGAAAGTTACCAGTTATTATTCATTTAGTGTGTGTGACTAGAAATAACACTGAAAAGCAGTGATGGTGCTCTCATGGTCTAATAGAAAAAGTAATTATTATTTAGTCATTTAAAATATATAGATATATCTTTTTAATTTAAAAAAATCAATTTTTAAATTTAGTAATGCGATCTGACTCCCAACGAAAAATAAACTAACGAGTAAACAATTACGAACAAGGTAATTTTTGGTGGATTATATATAATTTTTATTAAGCTTATATTATGATATAATTAAATGTAGGATTTCTCAGAACTTTCCTATTGGTATAAAACACCGAGAAGTTCCAAAAAAAATGGTACCATTTACCCAATTAATAATGGATATGTACTGTCCAGAAAAAACTCCGAATGTTTTTTTTGTAGAACATAAATGTCCTGCTTTTCTCAAAATGACCTTATTTTTAGTAGATAAAGTCTAATTAATTTTTACAAAAAGGCAGCCTTTTGTCAGTAAACTATGGTATCACTATACTACTCAGGGGGCATTGTTAACTTTAACCCCTAAAATGATTAACACCGTAATGAAATTAATTATATAAATTAGTTTATTTTTTCTGTAGTGTACAAGTTGTGATTTGGTACATGTAGCAATCAAAAAATGAGAAGAATAATTTAAAATCAATGATTTACAGTATTTGCAATGATTGAATAATTTATGGATGATGGATGTATTAATGCTCTCATTTTTTGACTATTTTAATAAAAAATACTAATTTATACTTATTGTATGGCAATTTATAAAGTTCAAACACCCAGAATTATATTACACATCAATACATAATGACCATGTAATTTTAACAGAGCAAAATGAAATGATGGTATCAATTAATAGTGGGTAAATAGTATACTATTGTGTACTTAAATAATTCATTTGAAGATGAAGAAATTGGAACTTGTAAAACTTACAAGTTGCAACTTGTACAAACATCGAAACTTGTACAAAACATTCATATATATAAAATTTTAGATTTTTTTTGCGGCGAGGGACATCCTTGATGGTACCTATTTATGTTCCTCGTTTCCCAGGAAATTGTCTTTGAGCTGTATTCTGGAAACACATATTTTAATTATGAGATCCTGGGAAATATATATATATTGGTAATATTATGTGGCTCATTTTATTTTGCTCATTTATGCGCATTTTAAGCAACTCCTAATTCTAATTTTCTTAATTTTTGCTATTATCATTAATTGTGCGGGTTTTTTGAATTCCTCCACTTGATTTAATCCGCAAATAAAGAAAATCTTCTTGATTAATCCAAAACTTCCTCGTCTTGTGACATAGAGTGTTCCTTTTGTCTGCTTAAATCATTCTACGACTTTTTATGGGGAATGGTTCAACAAGAGGGGTTTCGACGCCTTTGTCGAAAAAGCAATAAGATTCTATATTTACAAAATCTTATAATGGCTTAGTCAATGGTATAGGATTTTAATTTCTACTTCTGGCAAAAACTTTTCTTTAATAAATGGTTATGATCCTTAGGAAAAATCATTTCCGTTCTTTCAAAAAATAATAAATGTTCAAAAAGAAAGGCCTACTCCACTTTCATTATTTGGGGTTATAAATGTGGATCTTGAATCATCAGAAAAGTATGTAAATAAGTATATTCTTCGATAATTGATTTTGAAACTCGATGTACTAGACATCCTAGGTATTTGGAATCAAAGGGATTGTTATCATGGAGAGGAGGGAAACCATTTTCCAGGATTGATTTTTCATAAATATTGTAAGAAGTCTACGGCGCCTGTTTTTCCTTTGTATATATTATTGAACTGCATTAAAAATGGCATTAAGAACAACAAAGACCTGGTCCTGATGGAATAAGAAAAACCAATGGATGGATTTTTATGTTTTATATGATGAAGTGTGTGATTTTCATAAATAAATTTATGAATGTTTCACGGTTTTAGATATATATCTTGGCTAGGAGGTCTAATTTTAAGCTCAAATACTTATTTTTGTTAATGTAACGCAATTACTACATATGATGTGATATGACAGAGATAAAAAAAATGGAACGTTTGTGCCCATAAAGGCACAAACGTTACATTTTTACAAATCCTTTACAGACACATGAATAATCATGTGGGAGTGTCTGTGTTAATTCGAATTACATTTTTTTTTTCTGCAATGTATAAAAAAAATATGATGTATTTTAACTCAGTGGTGTATAAAATATGTCCTGCCGGTATATCAAAATAAATCAAAAAATTAAAATGATAATCCTGACCATTTAAAAAATGTTATAGAGGAAAAGCAGCTTAGCTGTCATGATGTTTAATTATATTGGCTGTGAGCAGCTATGAGCTGAAGTAAATGAACACAATCCCCCACTAGGTATTTAGCCATGATATAGGTCCAGGAATTTCAACAATTCTACTACAACTCCAACAATGGCTTACCTCAATAACTCTACAACAAATCCAAAATGTCATTTTTCGTATTTCATGCACTAGTGATTACTTTATACTAATAGGGTTCTCTTTTCAAGAAAAAAATAATCATCATGACAGCATTAGTAAATACAAAACACTGTTTTGTTAGCAAACTACAAACAAAAGTGCGAATTTCATATTTTTTAACCTCAGGAGTTAGTCCAAACATGTTCCTTTTGAACATACAAAAAATTAAAACAAGTAAAGTGTGGGACATATTAATCAATGTTGAGAGGCTGTGCACTCACAGCCTATGAAGCTGTAAATATCACAATTTTAATAAAAATATATATTTATATAAATGAAAAATCTTTCAAGGGTTTTATTATGGTAAAGTTATCCACTAAAATGATTAATTCCTACTGGATCAGTTACAAGCAGCCACAAAAGGAACAAAATTAGGATAAAACCCCACTCTACATGTATCAAGGGCGTATAGAGTAGAATTAATCCAATGTCCATCCTCAATTCTACACCGGGTCTAACAAAAAGTGACACTTGAAACTCCAAAGCAAATTCTTAACGTTACTCTCTGTCTTTCATGCGCATAATCACTAGTCATTACTGTATACACAGACGTTCCCTTCTCAAGAATAAAATAATAGTCATAGCAGAAAGTAAGACATTTGTTTCAGTTTGGAACTAAAATAGTTTCACCGGCTTTTTAGAACATATTTTATCCACCTCTATCTAGGAAACAAGGAGCGTTAAGTTACATCATTCAAAAATATTTGGGCATTTTAATTAATATCAATAATTTAATTCAGCTTAAATTATGAAATGATTAAATATGGGTTTTTACGAGAAGTTCCATTAGGTGTAAAACCCAGGAAAGTCCTCGGAAAATGAGGATCCCTGGAGAGAACCCCTAATACAAGGTATCAAATTATATTTTGAAAAGAAGATAAATTGGATCCGGGCGAATAGATTTATTATACCGTACACAGTTTCTCTGCATTTTTAACAGTTTTCGCCATGGTCTGATTCATTTTATTAGACTCAATATCCTTAATGCATCAATACAAAAGCACGCTAAAAGTATTTTTCTAAAAAATCAGTTGTTGTATTACATTTCTCTTCTTATATAAATCATCGTTCATTTCTATAAACAAATTATTTTTTTTAATCCTTTAGTAGTATCACAATTCGAACATATATAGAGTCTCCCAATAGGGATCATCACAATAAAAGAATCAAACGTGGATTAATTTAATTTAAAGGACTATATCAGGGTCAATATAAGTATTTAAATCAAATAAATGTTTTAAAGAATAGTTAAAATTATTGGGTATATTAACTTATCCCACAAATATGACTATTATAAAATTTGGGCTATGAAGTAAAATAATAAAATAATTCAAAAACGCTCCAGATTGTTTTCATGTTGACGCACAACATATATATTAAAATTATATATGATTTAAAAGCTAAGCACTAAAAGTTAAAAATCTTATGCAAGTCTAAATTATTTGACACTCAAATCCATGTCAATAAAAATTAAATAATTGTTGGTCCTTCTAAGTTTGGTAAACTAGGTCTACTCTAGATAAAAAATATTTTGAAAAGTAATATTGTTCTTTAATTAGTTTAAAAAAAAAACAGAATAGAAAACCAATAATGGTTTCAAAATGGAGAAATTACTAGAGGGTGCCTTAAACAAAATTATAGGAGCATTGAATTATTTAATTGTTCTTTAGAACATAGTTGCACAATTAAGTAGCAAAAATTTTATCCAAGACACTCCTTTGGTACAATTCTATAGAGTAAATGATCAAGACCTCAATTTGTTTATAGGAAAATATATTTTATTGGCTAATTTCTTCAACTAATCTGAGAATATCTTTTATTAAAAGACTGGAGAGAATAACTATTTTAAAGAATTTAACATTTTATTGTATAATTTTTGTATGAAAACTATTAGATACATACATCAAATCAATTGTAACAGAGGGTATTTTAGAGTGGCAGCTCCAGCAAGCTCCCCTTCTATTGGTTCCGCTCAGTGCTGCCACTTGTAGGGAATTTAATTTGTTAAAGAGGGATAAATTATGTGTATAGATGTAAAATTATTCCTTGTGCTTACCGTTACGAAGGTTTTTTTTATCTCTCCTCTTTTTTTTTAAAGGAAAATTGTTTTAGCCAATAGAATAATAAAGAAGCTAGTAGTATAAACTACCACAAAACCTCATTGGTTAAAAATGTACACAGAGGAATAAGTTTTATTTGAGCGATTCGTAGTTCTGGTTTATCAATGATTTAAATGGATTTTTTCGATTGAACATTCGCAATTTTTGGGCTTTTTTTACACAATACTGTGTCAAGAGTGTGTTCTGTGACAAAATAGCACAGGTTATATACCACAGGTATAAAGACCTAGTTACTTTTTATAATTAGTATCATTTAATTATATATGTATTCATAATATTATCAAACTGTCAAATAGTTTAAATATAAAAATCTTAATTGAAAATTATTTTATAATATATAAGGTACGCATTGACATCACATTTTTGTAGAACAAGCCCTTTTTCTAGCACAAGGAGGCAAAAAATTAAGCCCAGTGGCTTCTATTTTATTGAAAACTTAGATTATCAACACAAATGGTCTCGATACTGATCTATACAATTTAGCAAAGGACCAGTAGACTGTGGATATCGAAATTTAGCCTCAATTGAGTCCCTAAATATTTATATTCACATAATAAATTTCAACTACGATTTTTCGTGAAGTTTATAACCTCCCACTTGCATATTAGTCTATTTATAACGAGTTGATATAATATTAGACTTCGTTATTTAATTTCAATTTATATCAACTCGTTATCTTTCGGAGTACTCAAATCCCCATCTAAGCTCTCTTAAATTATCCATCTTATATGTTATAACAAGATACAAAGGCGGTCCCAGAAGTACTCGACTCAACAAAGAAAATGCAAAAATTTTGCAGAATGTTTTTTTTTTAATATAATTTCTTTCCAGCTCTATACACTTTAAAAAACTTCAAAAGTTTTTTTTCCTTTTTTTCAATGAAACTTTTGTTCATCAGTCAATTGAATTTTTTTTTTTTCCATTAATCTATAGTGTGAACAAATGCAAACCTGAAGAGGCTGCAGAAGATAAAACAATGAGAGGTACGAGGAGACGCAATCTATCTAGGAAATATCCAGACCAGGCAGTCCATGGTCAAAAAAGACGTCCAGAGTCGTCAAGACAAGAATTGTAAGAAATACCAGGAGGAACCTCACCAAGATGGCCAAGGATTTCAACATGGGTGCAACAACAATGACAAATCTAATCCAAGATGAGCATGGGATGTATCCATACAAATTGAAGAGACAACAGCACCTCTCAAGCAAGGTCAATGCTAAAAGACTTGAGAAAAACAATTTTATTCTTAAAAAGGTGAAGACTGGCAACGTTCAAAACATTTTGTTCAGTGATGATATATTTTACTGTGGAACATGTTTTTAACCCAAAAATGATCGGATTCTGGCCAAAAAAGGTGATCTAGGTGATCATGGAGTCAACAAAGTGTAGAAGTCACAGTATGTGATGACATGGGCGGCTGTGACTGAGCCACGGATTTCCTCCTTGGCGTTTGTACCGCCTGGTGTGAAGATGAACACCAACGATGAACGATGGTGCCCCCTCCCACACTTCCAGAGAGATACAGCGGTGGTTTGAGAGCAATTTGAGTGTCTTCAAAGACAAGACAGTATCGTCACCCCCAGCCCTTGAGAGCAGAGCCTGTGTGACCCCCAGCAAGAATTTGAATGACCTGTAGGCCAAACTCGTTGATTCCAGGGACTCCATCCCGTGGATATGGTGCTTGCAGCATGCAAGTCTTTTCCGGAGATACATTTTGGTCTGTGTTCAAGGCTAAGGGTGATCATTTCAAATAAAAGTTATATGATATGTTTTTGAAACTTGTGTCTATAATTGTATGCAAATTATGTAATAAGGTAAATCATTAGTACTTTAATAAACATTTAACAAACTTTCTGCGAACCCTATATATTGGTCGGGGAGAGTCCTTTTAAATTTAAATATAGTGCTAACTAATTTAAGTTATTTTCACACAATCACAGACAACTTCACTACTAATTACTCAACGACGAGGTGGTTTCAAAAGTGAAACATATACTGTATAAATTGTGAACTTTCTAAAAAAAACATTGTCAATTCTTAGTCAGGCCCTCAGGTCAGGTGATTATAAAATATGTTAATGGGTTAATATCCATACTTAATATGTTAACATACTAACATTTACTGACTATAATATTTTAAAAGTTGGTCGATATAGGCTTTAGCTATCGCGGTTGGTTGAAAACTAAACCAAATAGAGCTGTACTAAAAGACTGACTAAGTATTAACGTGAAATGAATACTTTTCATCCCCTTCCCTTATACATAAATCAATTCTGAGAGAGCTTCTGACATACAAAGGTAATAAAATGTATTTCATTTAATAGTTGTATTATCAGCCATGTCTATAAGCCTGTATGAATGTACACAACCTATCTAAATAATATACAGTCTATGCAAGTAAGTACATATATAATAATTTTGCATTATATTTATAACATGCTCAATTTGCATATAAAATGGTTGCATTTTTACAACAATAAAAAAAGTTCCTATAGATCGTTTGATATAGGTAGGAAGGAAAATATAGTTGATTGAAAAATGTTTGTCTATCAGAACATTCTTTCAGAAAGAACAAATTTAGTTGAGTTTATTTACAGATTATTAAAATCATGGAATCATGAAATAAATGTCTATATTATAATTACGTTTACTGAGTCTCTCAACACATTTCCCAGCCCTGGATAATGTGTGGTCATCAGTACATTATATCAAAGGTATTATAGTCCTTCTTGTATACTAGTAGTATTATTATTAAAAAATCCTTTAATATGTACAATGTACATGTACCGGGTAGAAACTTGAAGCTTAAACAATTGTATTATATTGGTTTGAAGTTATTTGCGAAGAAAGTAGAACTGTCTGTAATTGTATAGGTAGCCATGTATATCAAGCACCTGTTGCGCCTAAAAAATTTTAATTTGGACGAGAAATTTCATCGCAGTATGGATGCCCTCAAGCACGTCCCTGATCTGGTTCCAAGAGGGCTGTGGGCTCACGTCAGTCATTTACATCGACGACGTGTTTAATACCAACCTGCTCCCCTGGGTGGAGGAATTTTCCCCGACGGTAACGTCGTCTTTTAGCAAGATAAGGCACCCACTGACACTGCCAAAAGTACTCAGACTTTCCTAGCTAACAACATCACATTCTGGGACAAGAAAAAGCGATCACCAAACATTCCTTATGTCAATCCCCTCAACTTTTCTTTCTAGCCGCACATTGAGTGGAGGGCCAGATGCATTAATCCCCCAAACGATGAAGCCTTAAAGGCCCACATCGATGAGGAGTGGGCTGCCTGGATATGAACTTCATACTTAATATTTGCAACTCTTTTTGCAAGTTGCTTGTTGTCATCTGTGAGGCCAAATAGAAAAAATCAATTTGACATTGGCTATGTCAAATAAAAAGATGATAAACATTTCTTCAAACGTATAACTAAAGAATGGCAGGCTATTTTCTTATTTCATTCCAAGTGTGTAAGTTTCAAGTTTCTACGGGTGGTAAATAGTCAGTTACAAATACATAGTCCTCTGAGAAGTACACAGGGGAAAAATGTATTTATACTTTTTGTAGTTCCAACCAGAACAGTTTTTTTTTTAATTATTATGTTATACTTGAAGAGAGAACATATAAATAGGAAGTAATCACTAGTGATTATTAGATAGAACTAGCAATAATGGTTCGCTCGGGAGTTACCAGGATAGAAAAAGCCATGAGACCATATTCAATCTCATTTTTTGATAAGTTTTAGTGAGTTTAATTCAAAAGTTTCAGTCACTTACCTGCAAACTTTTATTTGATATATAGAATATTAACAAAAGCAGCAAGATAATAACACAGGTAGTAAAAAAGAGCTTACATTAATGTTCTAGTCTGCCCCCGCAAGAACACGTCTGACATCATGAATACTCTAAATGCGTCTAAGACCATTGCATTTCTAGCTATAAACTGTTTGCCCATGAGGAATAACCTTAAATACATGCCTCAAAGTGGTAAATTAATCAATTTGAAGCCCAATGGGGTGAGGGCATCCTTGGTTGAGAACTCGGCAATGAAGTTTGCCGAGTAAACAAAGAAGAAGGTGGGCCCGTCTACAATTGACAATACTGTGCAAAAAAGACAGGTAGAAAGTCTCTAATATTTTCACAACAACAAAAGCTCCATCAAACAGAGGTATCAGGAACTTCAGAATGACTAAAACCCCAATGGAAATCAAATAATTTTATTTCTAAGGAGAATACGTTCGTTATTTATCCTATCTACAACAAGCAAAACGACCTGAAGATTTGCTTCAGTTATGCTATCAGCAGCGTTTGTACTGTAACAAGGACAAAACAGACGTCCTTTGTGATAATGTTAGAGATTTGAGCCTCCATGTGAGAAAAAATATATGTGTTGCCGGCGCGAACGAAAACTCCAATGTATGTTTTTTTTCTTCTATCGTGATTATTTTGATTCTTTTGTTTAGGTTCGTATTCGCAAATGAAATCTGAGAGCCTAAGCTTTCAGTTAAGTGACTAAAACTTTTTAATTTAAGTCAGTAAATTGATCAAAAATACGTTTGAAAAAGATCTCAAAACTTATTCCCGTCCCAGTAAAAGTCCTTCTTGTACTCGGAGTCGAATTGACGATTCACATCAAAATAATTACTGCATATAATATTAATAAAGACACAGTGTGGAATTTGCGTTTATTTCCTTCATTCTGTAGCTGCTTACAGATAATTTAATGAAATGTAATGACAACTAAGCCGCTCTTCTTCCCATCATTGTTCAAATTGGAAGGATGACTTGGTTAATTATTAGGGTTGTTTTTTTTTTGTTTTTTTTTAACATACTGGCAAAGTAATATTATTTGAATGACTGGAGATATTTTTTCAAGCTTGCAAATAAAACAATACAGGCGACGAATGGAAGAAATTTTGAAAGAAAGCATATAATTGTAAAGGATGAAAGACGAAGGGTTAGTAAGAAGAAATCGATTATTGTTGACAGATTTTAAAAAATACATTAATTTATATCTTCTTACCTATGAAAATAGGGATTACTTAACGGTCGGACAAGACGAGTTCTATTACTTTATGCTTATTTTTGACTGTTAGCCTTGCATCTTTGAGAAGGGAAAATTACCAGAACGGAATCGATGAAACGAAAATTAATTGTGATTGGCTCTTACATTATGAAAACTACAAACACTATTCACATTTTCAGTCCCTTGGCTTGTGTTTTCGTCCTTATATAATAAAAAAACTGTAAAAAACACCAGCAAATTTTCTATTTGCTGGTGGCCATCTTTGACGCACACTCAAACAATGCTAAGTAAAACAATTACAAAACTGTCTCAAAAGTTTTTTAGTAATATATCTTATCTCTCTGGCCCTACTTAGGGAACCCCAATCGTAAATATACTTTCAAAAATATAATCTTGAATTTAACATAACATGAAATCACATACTTTTTTTCTTCTTTGAGAGAAAACTCCTTCATCTGTAAAACCATGTCTTATTTATTAAATATTATGTAACTATTTTAGTATTTTAAAAGATTCATATGACATATTATTGATAATCATATACATATATATACTTTTTGATACTTATTCATATCATTTGTAGATATATACAGAACATGAAATATTATATATTATGAAATACTAGGAGGAATAAGCATTTTTGCATAAAATTAGACGTCCTAGCCAATACCTACTCCCATAAACAATTAGACATTACAACAATCAAATAATTATATAAAACACAATTATAATATTAACTTTTTTTTTAAAAGAGGCTATATTAGGGTCAATTTAAGTCTTCCAAATCACATAAACGTTTTAAACTTTTGTTAAATTTCTAGAGTGGCTTAACTCATCCCACAAATTTTCAATAATAAGCCTATAATTGACTCCTTTATACATTTGACTCATTAGGCTGTATTTATTTATTTTCTCGACATCAAATTAGTATTAGTATTTTAACAACGATTGATATACTTTTTAGACATAAAACAATGACTGTACCCTATTTACTAACATATGTACATAATTTCTTCGTAAACCTGTCAATACAAACTTAAAAATAAAATATGAAACACATCTGTTAATGTGAAAAGTCATAGAATGTTATATCATATCCACAAAAAGTGTCAGTCAAATAGACAAATCGATGTGTTTAGTCAACAAAGTAATTTAGTATATGAACATGTGTAGGACATATTCAGTTATGCATATAAGTTATCGTATTAGAGTTCTAAAGAATATGTAGTAGAAATACAATTGCAGGCGTTCTGCAAGTAAGGATCGTGTGTGCGCTTCATAGTAAAAGAGAAAAAAAGTATATTTATTTCATAAAATAATGAATGTAACTTTAGATTTTGTTAAGTAACGAGCATTACTGACTAAATTACTCCCTGCCTCGTTATGTCCATTTAAATTTCTTTTCTGAGATATTGTTTTGTTCACTCGTTTTTTGAGGAGAGAATATCTAAGTATTGAGGAGCTACGTGCGAGTGTTTTCATGTAAAATGGAGCGTAAACAAAGAGTTAATTTAGGAGTTATCTTCTAAATGATTAAAGCAAAGTATGTATGTTTGTCGACACCTAATATCTCCGGGCAGTGCCAGGAGCTACCACTAGTAGTGAATATAGATATAATGACCTCATTTAACGAACATCTGTATATATACACTTTTTAGTCAATAGTGTACTTTTGTGGGTACTTTTTCCCTTCATTCAAAATAGCCAAGTCTTCTTTCAAGAACACACAGTATTCCTAAAGAAAACTAAAGGATACTGAAACCACCTGATTTATTCATTTAGAAGGCATAATTATTATTCGTATGTCAAGAACATGTTTGTTGGGTCGTTCGTATATTGAGAATTTTATTTATCTATAGAGAAACTACAATTTAAAAGAAATAAAATTTTGTGCGTCAACATAAAAGTAGGCAAAAGAGATTGTTCTCAAAATTGAGCCTAGACTCAATTTGTATTCTTTTATGAATAATTGTCAATTTCAAACAACGAATTGCTCTGTAAATTTTTAGAATTTCAAATAAAAATGCATGGTCACAATGGAAAAATGAAAGATATTTTAAACTTATGTCTAAATCAATTTTCATAGTTCAAATTAAAGTTTCAAAGTATTAGTTAAGATTCTTGAGTATCTCTAATCATCCTAGAAGTTTGAATACAATGCCAATGATAGAATCAATAACATCTATTAAAAATTGGGCTTTATGTAAATATATATGAAGAAAAAAATAATTTTAGAATTTCTTGTGCATCGACATAAAAATAATTTTGTACAAAAATTAAAAAATAAAATAAAACTTTCATTTTATATTCTCAATTCATTTATACTAGTGATTAAACTATTAATCGGATATGGTAGTTGGAGAATTAGATGTTTTTTTCTGGAATCGGGATTTGCGTATCAAATTCTAATTTATTTCTGGTATTTAACTTTTTATTACTGATCTAAGTTATGAAAAAAAATAGGTGCTCCCCCAATAAAGAATTTTTGTTTTTTACTAAAAAATTTAATATTTGAAATTTAATATAATTTATTGTGAATAGTGGATTTTGGAAAAATTTTGTATATATCTATGGACTTTGGAAAAAATTTCAAAAAAATTTATTTTTATCAGAGTAACTTTGGATTTTTTAGACTTTTTGTGAGTAGTTGTGGATTTTTGAAAACAAATTTAAATATCAAATTGTATATTTGAACTTTTTTTCCAAAAAATTTAATATTTAAAATTTAATTTTTAAAAATTTTTCCAAACACATTTTAATATTTTGATTTTTTTTTCAAAAAATTCCAAAACCTAAACCCCCAAAAAAAAAAAAAAAAATATATATATATATTTATATAACTACTTTAACGTCTCTGAAAGCAAAATGGTATATTTTAACTATTCTTTAAAAATATTAAAGAATCAGAATCTGTGTCGGGACTTTTTTTTTAATTGTCCCATCAATAATACCAACCACACCAGCCAATAGTGCATTGATAAATTTGAGTCAATCATTGCACTGTATTCAAATATATGGGATAGGTTAAGAATACCAATCCTTTTAGCAATAGTTTGAACCTTCATATTACTTAATAATGACCCTTTCAAGTCAAATCCATCAATGTCTTTTTCTTTTAATGTGACCATCAACTTTGAATACTTAGAGTGCAATTTGTAGCACAGACGAAGGTTAAATTAGAATAATTTGTTGACATAAATTGACGATAATTTGTCAAAGAATACAAGTTATAAATACTCCATTCTGAGAAAAAAACATTCTTCCTTTCTTTTCCGTACTTTCAATTACTCAAAAAACGTTTTTATCTGCTTCAATTTTAACAAAAATGAATACTATTTATCAAATAAAGAACCATTTTTATGAAGGTCACACTCTTTTATCTCTCTTTTATTCTAGTACTACCTTCTAAATCCAAAATGAATCATTTTATTTATACTCTTGAGTAGAAACAAAGTTTTAGAGGAGTAAAAACTTTTTTTTGTAATGGGTAAACATAACATGTGTGTGATTGATTCTCGGCGTCACAATACATTAGGTTTATGTTGTATGCTTATAAATACATGTTTTGTACAAATGAAAACTTTTTTTCAAAAAAAAAAAAGAATAACAAATACTCTTATCTCAATATCCATGTATATATATTTCATTTCCTTCACTCTTCTTAGACGCTTATTTCTCCATTAATAAAGCAAGTTTTGTTTCTTTGCTTTTTGAAAAAAAAAAAAAAAAAAAAAAAAAAAAAAGTTGTTTGTTTTTGTCCCAAACTTCTATATAAAATAGATATTATAGTTATATTAAAATACATAGTACACATTGAAAACCCTCTTGGAAACTAACACAAACCAAGTGGTGTGCTCCAACTGTAGTCCACATATTTAGAGTTTAAACATATACAGTTCATTTTTTACTGTTTCCATAAGACGTCCTTTATATTTATTGTATGACGCAGCCTTTCAAACTATCATCAGGGAGTTTGCAGGATGATATTTTTGAAGGGGGGACTTGGTTTTTGGAATTTTTTTTATAAAAAAACATTGAAAAGGTAAATTTTTGGAAAAAAAATTCAAATTTTTTAAATAGATATTCAAATATATATTTTTTTAGAAAAAAATATCAAAATCCAAACGTATTCTAAAATTAAATAAATATTTGGAAAAAAATTCAAAATTAAATTTTTTGCAAAAATTTTCAAAAAAATTTTTTTCTTAAAAATATTTCAAAACTTCACAGCTTATAACAAGAAATTTTATTTTTTTGGCAAAAAACTTCCAAAATTAAATTTTAAATATAAAATTTTTGAATTTTTTTTTCTAAAATTACAATTTTTGGAGAAATTTTTTTAAATTCTGTGACAAATTTGAAAAACTAATTTAAATTTATGATTATTTTTTTTGAAGAAAAAAAAGTCGAAAAATATCTTTGTTATAAAAAAATTCAAAAATTAAATTTTTTAAATATATACATTCAAATATCAATTTTTTTAGAAAAAAATATCAAAAATCCAAACCTATTCAAAAATTTAATTAAAATTTCAAAAAAATTTTTTAGAAAAAAATATCTAAAATCTAAATGTATTCAAAAACTTTATAAAAATTTACGAAAAAATTTCAAATATTAAATATTTTGCAAAAATTTCCCCCCCAAATTTTTTTTTGTTTTAATTTCAAAACCTCACATCTGATAACAATAAATTATTTTTTTTTCACGAAATATTTCCAAAATGAAATTATAAATATTTGAATTTTTTTTTTTCAAATATTACAGTTTTTGGAGAAAACTTTTAAAAGTCTGTGAAAAATTTGAAAAACTAAATCAAATTTAATAATTAATTTTTTGACAAAAAATTCAAAATATTCAATTTTCTAGTAAAATACAAAAATTTCTTAATTTGGGGGGAGGACTACAACCCCTCCAGCCCACCTCTTGCAGACGCCCCTGATCATTTCAATAATATTATTTTGCTCCAATTTTTAAAATGAATTACATTTATTTATATTTCAAAATATTAAAATCTTACATTTTATAGTAAATTTAAACTATTATAATTGTTCAGTTTTATATCATGTAATTGAATATGTTTTATTATTGGAGCTTATTTTTTATCCAGTTCACAGAGAGAGAATTAAACACTATGAGGACTTATTAGATAACGAACAAATATAATAAAAGAGCACAGACAGCAACCGTTTTTACGTTCCTAGTTTGGAATTGTAATTTTTCTTGACAAAAATGGCATCCTTAAATATAAGTTGAGATAAGAAGTTCTTAAGGTGTGGACGGAAGGCAGGAGCGGGACTTATCAACATCAGCTGCCTCTGACCATGGGCGGACAAAAAATTAAACTTTGTCTTAGAGACATAAATCAAGGTTTTGGTGAATACGGTAAAATTGTAACAGTAAAATACTAAAAAAAACTATAAAAAAACTAGATATTCCTAAGTGTCTTAGAAGCCGAGAAAATGCTATCTGAACGTGACCAACAAATTTCAGTCAAGAAATAAACGGAGATTGCAAAGCAGTTGGGGATGTATACCAACTACACAGACCTGAACGTGGTGCTCCAGCAGGATGTTGCACATGCACGCACATCCACAAAGGCCCAGAAGTGGTTAAAAGACAACTTGCCTCTACGCCCGAATAAAATGCGGCCTCCTATTCACAAGATACATAACTATTGGACTTTACTTTTTGGGTACATGTTGAGTCCAAGACCTCACCTCCGTCCATCACCCAAATATCACCAACCTCAAGGGCACCGTCAACCAGCACTGGGATGCCATGTCTGAAAACTAAATCCGCAATGGGTGCAATGATAGCCCCCTGGAAGGGGGGATACATCGATGATTAAGATAGCCAAGACATCATGTTAAATAAATCATTGACGCACGCACCCTATTACAACTGGTTGCTGAAACACATCTTGATAAAGTGGTAGATTGAAAGTGTAAAGATTAGTTCGCTGCACCCTGTATGTGACATTGAAAGAAGAAAATGTATTATTACTGCTATAAATAGGAAAAATAATGTAAAACTTGAATGAGACGTCGGTGGAGTGCAATCTTGGACCAAGGATCAGTTTCGCTAATTATGATCAATTATGCGTTTATAACACTTTTTGAGACTTTTTCTGGAATGCAAATACCCAATATTCATGGATTTTGTATTTTAATCACGACTAGTGTTTTTGAGTATATAGTAGTAGGAGTTTCTCTTAGGATCCTGTTGAGATTGAAAATTTGTTTTACGGTCATTTAAATAAGACACCCTGTCTATTAAATATGCAAGTTTAATAATAAAATAGTCTTATCTCACTATATTAATGCTAAAAAATATATTTTTTTTCTTTTTATTTATATCAAAGAAATTATGAGGTAAAGTTTAAAAAAATGATAATATATGGAATAATATGCATTATACAGTCAAATCTAGATAAACAGCCACACAGTTTTATACGGTTAAGTTTTCATTCAAAATCCAGCTCTCATTTGTGCATCTTTGTCGGCTATGCTTAAAAACTTCTGCTGCCTTAACTACTAATTTTGAGGAATATCTTAAGGTATGGAATCTACTTTAGGTAGTAAAGTCAATATGAC
Organism: Lepeophtheirus salmonis; assembly: GCF_016086655.4. NCBI lineage: Eukaryota > Metazoa > Arthropoda > Copepoda > Siphonostomatoida > Caligidae > Lepeophtheirus > Lepeophtheirus salmonis. The sequence goes on from NC_092584.1 coordinate 18,278,784, forward strand.
CAGAAGATCTATCCCATGAATAAATTAGTGTGTAACATTTACACTAACTATGATTGATCTGTTGAGAAAAGCCAATGCTGGTTAGAGGCCATCTATTATTAATGAAAAAGTCACTATCATTTTCAAGCTAAGTGATGTCTGGAATCAGGCAGTACAGATTTCCCTTGGAAAGGAAAAAGAGAGGTGCATGCTAAAATAATAGAAATTGTTTAATATTTTGAGTTACAAGTGTCGAAAATACAATTATAAGGACTTTGTGAACCAATCCCACATTGATAGATCTTATAGCAGAGAGGGAGAGAGGAAAAATATCTATTATGGAGCTTTGAATTATCACAAGTCAGAAAGAGAAGGTTGGAAGTAAAGGATCCCACCAAAAAGCACAAAAACTGACAAAGCCAGAAAATGGAGAATAACAGGGAGAAAATGGACGGGTCAAGGCAGAAAGGTCCAGAGAAGCTTGGGATTGCAATGCAGAGACTCAAATATATGTTGCAACCTGTATCTTTAGACGAGTTAATGGGAATGAACAAGTTTATTATTCTTGTATTATGTACTTTGATATATACACAATATATGTATTCATTCTTTAAAAAGAAATCATATTGTGTAGTTCCTATATATATATATATATATATATCAATGGATCCTAGATTCAAAGATCGATGCACCTTCTGTTTCAACTGGGCTGCCTCAAGTCCCAGAGGAAGGAGATGGGTCACATTGTGATACCTACTGTGAAAAGTTATGTTTTGTATGTGTATAGTGAATCCCTTCATTCATCCAATGTTGTACTCTGAGGACCCGAAGGAGAAAACTGAAGGGGGGAAAGAATCTTGACTATCAGGGAGGAAAGAGAAGCCAGAAACTCAATTGGTGGACTCGAATGTCAGGCCCAGAAGAAAACTTGATATAAATTGTGATGCTTCCATGATTAGTGACTCGATATATTGGCTATATGATGTATCAGAACGACCCTCACCTGTATTCTAAGCACTTTCAAATGTGAGACGATTGATAGATACACCTATCAAAGTACCTAACTGTTCTTGCCACGTACAATGTGTTAAAAGTGTATTAAAAATGATGAATTACTTTTGTCATAAAAAGAGAGATAGAGGGATTATAGGTCAAGAGATCACCAGGAGGGTATTGTCAAATAAGAAATCAATGCAGGAGTTGAGTAACTTGACAATATTTTTGTACTAGTAAAATTAAAATCTTTTTTAAGTTGCCTTCCTAATATTCAATTGTATATTAAGTGTATTATATAGACTATCTTAAGAAATACTTATAAACAATCTTCCAAACACAAATTGATACAGGAATGTGCGTCTAAAACAGAACACTCCCTTCAATTTTAGGCGGGTTTCCTTGTCTGCAGGCTTGAGGGCTTGACAAGGGGTTCTCTTGTAGACCTTAAGGGCAAGATCTTTCTTAACTAGCCGGTCCATGGTCCTTTTGCTGACGTTGAGCTCCCTGGAGAGGCCACTGACGGTGGCGCTAGCTCTCTTGTCCTCGACAGACTTTTTCACGGCAGCAACCATTTCGTCCGACCTTCGAGGTCCTGACTTAGATCTTGTGGTCGCCTTAGGAGTCCCTTTGGCTACCACGCTGTAAACAGTGGTGTGGCTGCAGTTCAGAACCTTGGCAATTTCAGTGGGAGTTTTTCTCCGCGCGGAAAGTTCCAAAATTGCTACTCGACGTCTCTCCATATTATCGGCTGTTGTTTCACTGTTGTTATTTAGACTTTGCTGGGGTTTTGTTTAGAACTAGCCAAGACCCTTGCCTCAAAGTATAAATCGGTTTCAACTCAATAAAATAACGTATATGTGCATGGCGTAAAATTTAAAGGAGTGTTCAGGACGTGCACACCTGTATAGTTAAGAGTTGTTTGATTGTTCTAAAAACTTTATTTTTGGATTCTCAATTCAAAAATAACTCTAGTTTTTGATTTCCCAAAAAATTAAAACTTCAACTCGCCGTATTCTTACATTGCTATTCTTTAGATAAAGTGTTTATATGATATTAAGCGCACACTCAAAAATGAGTTATCTACAAACCGACAAATTAGAGGAAAATTTGGAACAAAGGTTCATTTTACACGGCTTCTTGATAGGAAAAAAATATTTTGTAGGCTAAGCCATGGCTTGAGAAGTACTAAAGGGACTCCTTTCCATCAGAAACAACAATTAAACTTGGGTTTGCTCACTTCAAACGTGGTTATTGAAATACCAATGATGCAGAACGCAGTATATTTCCAAATCTGGCGGTAACAACAGAAAACATCAAAAAATCCACAAAATCGTTTTGAATTATGGGAAAGTGAAGTTACATGAGTCAGCTGACATTGTAAAGATATCAAAAGAACATTTTACCTTTATATTACGTGAGCATATGTCCATGAGAAAGCTTTGTTCAATGTGGGTACGGCCTTGGGTGACTGTTGATAAAAAAAAATGTGCTGATGATTAAGATACAAAACTTTTGCTGCATAAACTACCTAGCATAAAAGCAACATGATGCTGAAAAAGTCCGAAAAGAGTGCAACTTTTGGACGTAATTTTTAGGCAGATCTTTTTTATTTCCATGGACTTTTTTTTTAATCTCATTTGTTAATCCTACCACTAAGAAAATTGAAAGAAAAAAAAATAACCAATATTCCTTTGCAAAAAAAAAGAAAAAAAAACATAAAGAAATAATTGTATAATCTGAGACATATCGAGCAACATTGTTGATAAATCCCCATGATTAGCACTAATTACTAACCATAAAATCTTTTGCGTCAAAATACAGTGTTTAATCAACACACGAAAAATCTTTGTATCTATAGTCTTGAAAATTGCAATACTGGACTGTATCGTCATAATGCAATGACATTTTTGACACATACTGTTCGAAGTTAAGTACTAGTTCTACTTTGAGTCCGACAAAGACTGACACTTTTAACTCCAAGACAAATCCATAATGTTAATCTTTGTCCATACTTCGATATTCTCTCTTCAAGTGTTAAATAATAAACATCACAGCTTTTGAAAATCAAAATAACTTTGCTCAAATCGCCAAGCAGAAAAAATCTCTTAAGTGGTGTAGGTCATATTCTCTACAGCTCAGATTATTTATTTATGTTCCTTATGTATAAACACAACGTTGTTGAAAAACAGAACATTGAATTATATTTGGTTCCAGTAAGAGGTCATTAAATTTTAAGACGTCATAGTCAACGTTCAAGGTTACAATATACGTACACAATACACAATCGACCATAAATTTGAAACAAGTTGATACACATCGCTCAATTTAATTTTAGGTCGAGTTTTTTTGCTCTACCGACTGCCCCCATTCCAGTTGAGTTATGTGTTATGCTTTAAAATTAATAGACTATTGTCTTTTTTCCTTGTTTAAGTAACCAATGTACATTTGATTTTTGATATAATACACAAAATATTCTTTTTACCAGAGGATTGCATATTGGAATTTTATCGCAATTATACTATATATGTAGATATTTATTTACACATTTGTCCCATCTACAGATAGATCTCCTGTCTAAAGAGGGCAACAATAAAATAGCCATTTAAATTTCCTAGACTATACGCAAGGCACATGCGAAAACTAAGAAAAAAGTTAAAAAGCATAAATTTTGTACATTTGCATTTGAGAAGAAAGAAACAACACATCACGGTTGGAGTGCAATCCTGCGCAACTCCAGGGATGTGGTGTGTATATTGAGTTTAATTGGGATGTAATAATGGGTTTGATGCTCCAGGAAGGAATTGTGGCGAGTTTGAATATATCATGGGGTATGCAGATATCCTCTACAAAACCTGTCAGCCTGGATTGTATTTGTGAAATTAAAAAGATTATTTTTATGACTGCTGATTTGGAAAATCTTTTTGCGACTCCGATTCGAACCCCACCTTTACTAATTTGTATTATTCGACTCCGAATGTATAAAAGTATTCGTCTATTACTTAGGAAAAAGAAAATTATCAATGAAATTTTTAGAATTCGTTCACATATCAGTAAAGATGTGTGTTTTTTTTTTGTAATAGAGCAAGGAGAAAGCTGGAGGGATACATATGAACGCCTGCTATAGAATATTGTTAATATCAGCTGCCTCTTTTGTGATTTTGGAGGAAGAAAATGAATAAAGAGTAGAACCTTCTACATTTAAAATAGTATTAGTGCAGAGAAAAGATTATGATTATATTTAGTTTCATTATATATTTATTTTCAAAACACTTTACACCAAAGATAAGAAATAATTCTCTTGTATAAGGAAGATGTTTACACACACACACCCAACTTATTAAATGATGAAGAAAAAAAAGAAAGAGCTTTAATTAGTTTTGTCTTACCACAGATTTTCCGGCCAGAGGAAGATAATCCTGTGTTCAATCTTCCAAGAACCAAACTTCCCATTATCGTTCCGTCTTCCCTAGGGTAACAAAAATAAATACATAATATGAATCCATCCCCAAACTTCAAAAATGGAAGGTAACTTAATCACACTGATATCGCTTTAATGATAAAGAATATGGCTGGCTCATACGCGAGTCGTTATTAAGCAATCTTATAGCATAATAAATCATTAATATGTTTCTATATAATTAATAATAGAATTATTTCAAAAAAAAAAGTTTTAAACAAAGGGATTGTTAATACATCAGAATTAAATATTTTGTATTGTTACATTGTAAGAAAGACATTTAATTGTTGAATGTGATAATGAATTACATAAATTAAACAAATACACATGAGTTGCAACATGGAAAGGTTGTAACAAACTTTTTTTTATTTTACCAAAACAATTTGAATTACTCTATGGCTTCTTGTATGAAGCCAAAATTTACCTGATAGCAGTGATTCACAAATGGGGTTACTTGAGATTTTTGAAAAATATTTTACAAGTTTTTATAATTCAGGGGCGTCCGCAGGGGGTAAGCAGAAGCGGCTGTATCCCACCCAAATTAAGGATTTTTTGTGTGTTTTTAAGAGAAAATTAAACATTTGATTTTTTTTTTCCCCCAAAGAATTAAAACATTTCAAATTTAATTTAATTTTCTCTAAATTTTTTTCCAAAAAATTTAATATTTCCGTTTTTTTCAAAAAACTTATTTTTTTTACTATACTGTACTAGATTTTTAAAAACAGCTATGGTTTTTTTGGAAGTTATTTTGCAATATTTTTCCCAAAAAAAAAAATGGATTTCTTTTCAAAAATTCCAAAAACAAAGCCCCTTCCTCCAAGGAAAAAAAGATAATCCTGCGGACAAACATTGTCATTGAAGCTAAAAATGCTTTGTGCTGCTAAGGGAATACTTGGGTTAAGAAATATTTTAAGGGTGGTGCATCACTTAAAAAGGAATAGATCCCTGCCTTCCAGGATTGCGGTCTATCGTAGTTCGTCAATGGTGGCAAAGAGGGTATCCCTAGGCATGGCATGTCTCAACAAAATCAACTTTAAGGATATCCTTTCCAGGAGCAGAGTTACAGGTTGTCCGTCGGCTGTGGTTGTAACAGTATATGTGTATTAATTAATATTTTCTGTACAAGTTGGGATTTTGTAAACGTTGTAACTTTTTAAAGCAAATTGTACACGTTGCAGACAAAAAATGACGTGAATATTTTCAAATGAAGAAATTACAGTCTTCTTATTATGAGGATAATTAGTGATGTGTCATTCCTTATTTAGGACTAAAGACTAGAGTCCCTATCAGTTCAGTCTTTGTCCTGTCCAGTTCAGTTCTGCATATAAGTCCAGTTCAGTTCTGCATATAAGTCCTAAAAACATAAAAGGTTAAGTTCATCATTCAACTTAATTTCTTCTTTTTTTAATCAGTTTTATTAATGACAGTCCGAAAAATCCACAGTCCTAATGATTTATCCCAAAGTCTGATAGAGCTGTTTCTAAGACTGGACTGGAAGGAATAGATTAGTTATAACACAACACTTCGGGGAACTTAATATTCTATGGATGATCAATATATTAATGATATCAAGGGTGTCTTGAGGGCTGTAGATCCCTTCAAATATAGTTGTTTTATCGTTAACACTATATAAAACCTTTGCTTTTATAATAAAAATTAAATCTAAAAAGCTTCGCAAATTTTTCTTCAAAAATAAAATCCTGTGAACCCCCTTGGGTATAATTTTTAACTATTTTATTAAAAATTACTTCTGGAGCACACTATAAAACTTAAATACCCAAGGTTATATTACTCATAATAACATTGCAGGTTAAAAGATCAAAATAAAATGATAATTAGAATGAACAATGTTGTAATCAAATAATGAATTTAAGAAGAACAAATTTCATATTGTACAATGAGATTATACAAGTTGCAACTTGTACAACACATATATATACGTAGGATAAATGTTAATATTATGATCTAAATCAAATAAAAAATTTAATTGGTGCAGCTGGTTTGCCTTCTTTTTTTCTTTTTTCTTTTTTTTGTATTGTGAAAATACAAAAAACTTGATATTCGCCGTAAAAAATGGAGGTATTTCCTGCAAGGACTTTATGTACAATTGAGGATCGACTACGTAAAAATTCTTCCCTATCTCCTTGGTTACTTCCATTCCCCCTCATCCCCTTGTCACAGCTGCTCCCAGCTTATCTAATAAGATATAACAACAGCTTAGCTGTTCACCTCTCAAACATTCTTCAAATTGTCAGGGTTACCATATTGATTAAAGATTTTCTTTTTTCACATGCCTATAATTGATTATAAATCCCTTTCAAACCCTTAGTGTCACTGTCCGACTTTCATGAACAAAAAACAAAAAAACAAGACGTGGATACTTCATACTTAGATGGTCTCTCCCCAAGAATGAAAGATTAATTAGTAGAGAACCAAAATAAATGCACTTTTCCCTCTGGAAACTTATATAAATTTGACACTCGAGTAAAAGCTAAAGATCTCAAATTAAAATAGAAAACAAGACCATCAATTTACAAATAGCATATATTAAAAGTTAATTTTCATTTTTACTAATCGGTTGAGAAGCTTTATTATAATTTTCATATGGAATGATGGCATTTCCACTTAAACCACAGATAATTATTGAAAGCCCATAATTAAATGTCTAGAGCTAAAACATAAATAATGCTGATTAACATCATTCGATCACCAGTTTTAAACTCAGTGAAGCTTATTATTAAAATATATGATATAATAATAAGGATATCAGAAAATAGAATTAAAATAATGTCAAATCCAAGACTCCGAACAAGAGGAAAAGATTTAAATACTTTGTTTGCTATTCATGATGAAATTGATTTATACTCTCTCAAAGAGTTGGAGTACATTGAAAATACCATGAAGTACGTGAGTTATAACATATCGTTTTTTCTTTCAAAATGCTGTAAAAATATTTTAATAAATTTATAATGAAAGTAATTGATTTATAACCCTCTATTACCAACCTGGGGGAACCCAATGATTAAAGTATATTTGTATTATGATATGTCTTTCCTATTTTTGTATCAAACTCTTTATAAATTCTTCATTTACTTTTTGAGTGATTAACAAATTCTGGAATAAATGACTATCGAAGGTTCTTTTTTTTTATTTGGATATGAAGAAGGGGCGCAGAAAATGTTTAATTCATTGTAGAACATGTCTGTTTTGTAATTGATATTAGTTTGTTTTTTTTAAATTAGAAATCATCCATCAGTCTACAAAATTTATTATTCTTTTCTTATTCTAATATTTGAAATTATGAATTAACAGGTATAAAATATAATAGTAAAAAGTATTCAATTTGTTCGTCAATGCTTAAAGTTAAGGATGGTAGGGTTTTAGGAGAGCGCGAGGAGAGTGCAAGACTTATGGTCAGTGATGTAAATCCGTTGTATTCCTTCGTTTGCCTTTATTTTTGGACTTGACAATCTCAAGAGTTAATTTTCTTTCCCTCAGCTGCTATGACTTTTATTTAATTCACGAGGAAATCACTTCTTTCAATATAGTTCATACAAACCCGGATAGAACATTTGGGTGGGTACATAAAAGATGTAAAGTAACCATGAGGATTCGTTGCGGAACAAACTTCATTGACAATAAATCAATGAAAATCGACCTATTTTTAAAGGCATTTTTTTTAAATTGAAATATGAAGTCTATTCTAAAATTTCGGCTATAATATAAAGCATTTGAAGAAAAAATAAAAAAGATATGAGCATCTAAGTAAAGTCCTTCATTTTACTCAACTTTTTGGTGGTTATATATATATATTATTAAATATAATCAAGAAACCGTAATAAATCATTCATTTTTTAAATGCTGAAATGTTTTTATCAATTTATTATTTAGTTTGATTTCATATATATTGTTTTTACACGTCGAAATATGGCACTGAATCTTAGTCATACCCTATAAACTTGATTTTAAAAAAGGCCTTGAATGCCAAACCTTTATGGATTGAAAGTTTTAATGGTCATATTCGTGTTTTACAGCTTAAATAACTTAAATTAGTTTAGGTTTCAGTTTGCGAGCGTTCCAAGACCTTTATTTTATAAACTTGGTGTTATAAACCCATGTTGGACTCAGAGTAGAATTAGGAATTGATATAACGGTTAGATCCAAACTCATCCAGGAGGGTTCAAGAAGCCATGTGATGTATAAATAATTTACTATTTGTACTGCCGTAAATAAAGTTTTTATGTGATTTATTAAAAAAAAAGAAAATTATTTTAAAGTTGAGACCCTTCCAAACAAGAGAAAGCTGGAATTATTTTTCTCGAACCTAAGTGTGAACTAAATTTGTACTCTTATGCAAAATAATATTATTTTTTATCGCCGTATTTTTCTTATTACACCTGTAAATTACACGTTAAGTAGCTAAAACTGACTGTCACAGTTAAAAAAACAAGAAATTGTTAATTTTATTTGAAGATTTGTTAAATCAATTACACGTTTGAAACCATGGATAAATCTTTGACATATGCTTCAGTTATTATTTTTAGAAGGTGTGCAAAAACTTTGTGTCTGATAGCAATAGTCAATCATATGAGAAAAAGACTTCCACTTCAAATACTTTAAAAGTAAAAAACTGTCAAAGCACATGAAATCTTATTTGGCATTTAATTTTTTATTATTTTCAGTGTTTTTACATATATATGTATATGAGTCTTCTTTGTTTAATTAACATCAATCGCTTTTCATGGTACACGATAAAAAAAGTTGAAATAAATTTAATTAACTACCGACATTATAAATATTATTTCATTAGAATCTTTGCTTTTCTTTTTACGTTAAAAAAAACGTAAAAAGAGTAATCACTCCTGATTTATTTTTAGGGTTATAAATTATATGACCTGTTGGTATTTTTAAAAAAGAAACACCTAAAAACAAAGTGGAACTCTGACAATTTGTAAAATATTTAACAAGCAAACAGCTTAAGTGTCATGTCATTTTATTCAATCGGCTACAAGCACCCGTGGAAGAAATTAAATGAACACAAAATACAATCCATATATGAGGGTCATTTGAAAAGTGCGTACAAAGTCCAAGAGATGGCACTACTGGTATGTTTCGAGGTTGTGTTTAGTTAGTAGTATATCTTGGAAGAACTCACAACAACTTTCATCCAGATCGGTCAATTTTCTTTCTGTTTGGCATTCGTTTGAATCGAGGAATCGGACGGAAAGATTATGGACCTCTGTCTTTTGGATTCGTTAGGAATAATCCTCATCGACGATCTGGAAAAGAGTAAAACTATTACTGGTGAATGTTATTATCGTTGTTGGACCGTTTGAAAATCGAGCTGCAAAATGAAACCCACAATTGGCCCACAAAAAAAGTCCTTTTTCTTTCACAACAATGCACCAGCTCACCCTTCGTCTGTTATGGTCGCAAACTTAATGGAAATAGGGCTCCAATTTGAGATGCCCATATCACTAGCAATCTAACACACATTCATTCTTCTGTCATCCATCATCATATCATGGATTTTATTAATTATTTCTGGGTCATTAACCTACACAGGGCGTATAGAACGTTCAGCGTCACTTGTGGTCACATATGGCCACTCGGAAAATTTTGAAAACATTTACAAACTGTTATACTCGAAGATGCAAAGTCCCCATAAAGTTTATCAAGATCCTGTTTATTCGCCGGAAGTGTTTTGCTTTTCATAAAGTAATGTTTAATCAACACACGAAATTATTTTTCGTCCATTGTTTAAAAATCACTCCATTTCCTTGATTCAAACGAACGCCAAACAGAAAGAAATATACCGATCTGGCTGAAAGCTGATGTGTGTTTGCACAAGATATACTATTAACTAAACATAACCTCGATACGCGCCAGTAGTGATATTTCTCGTCCTTTTCTCGGACTTTTTTCGGACTTTATATAGCAAGGCTGGAATTACTACGATGTCGATCCTCAACTCTACTCCGATTCCAGCAGGGACCAGGGACTTACACTTATAACTTCCAGGTAAACCCTCAGTGTTACAAGAACTATTTCCAATTCAACCAATCAGTGTTAAGGAAATAAGCAGAAACATCAACAAAATCTTTCGGTGGGCTGGTGAGATCTAGGAGGGTACTTTTAAGCCCGACACAAGTGTCTCATCAGGACGTACTGCGGAGACAAGGACACCCAACAACATCAACCAAGTCAAGGACCTCGTAAAGAACAAACCCCGTTTGAGCTTTTGTGAGGTCTCAGTGAAGCCTTCCCTACCACCCACAGGGGTTTTCAGAATCATGACTCATGATCTCCGCTTCAAGAAACCTTCTCAGCGTGTGGACGCATCCATTCTCTCTCTCATGAACGAGAGAGAGAATGTTCTTAAGACGGAGAAAGGTGTAAACGATCAACCAGAGTTCCTAAGACCCGGATCTTCATCTCTGTGACCAATTTATCTTCCGTAAGCTGAAGTACCAGCTTCAAGATTACGATTTTGATAGACCACATACGTGGTGTTTAGTGGGTGATGAAGTTAGTGCACGAGTAGGAGTTTTCCAGGCAGGGTGGGATTTGGAGAACCCTTGCCACGACGTTAATCGGGCCGAAAGAGACGATATGACATAAAAGAGTACTTTTTTTAAACTTTTGAAACTAAAATTTCGTATTTTACTGGGGCAGCCTCAATCATTTCAGAACTACCTAATCATTTAAAACTTTCGTGAAATAGCAATCATTAGAGCTACACTACCTACTGCTCTTTAAGGGTGATCAGAACTGCCAACCCTACCCTGTCACATATTCTCTGAATTTATACCTTTGGAATAATTTTCTTCATAGTCGTTAATTTTCTTCTTAAATTCCCCATTTGCATGTCTTAAAAATCCCTATAACATAGTTTTATATACACAATGTTATCTATATTGTATCTGTCAACCTTTCCTAAAAAAAAAAAAAAAAAAGGTACAAAAACAGTTTGTCGTAATGGAAAGCCAATAATATATAATATGTATTCAATAATTGTTGACAGGGGATAAGACCCACTTATAGTTCAACCAATAAATATTAATATCAGTAATAAGAGGCTAAACAGAAAATAGAATAAATCGACAGCTGAGAATAATAGTTTGAGAGGTACAATGATGAAGAAGTTTGGAATGTTTCCTCCAACGAAAATGGTCACTGCATTTATTTTAACAGCTACAGTCTCCTGCTTGAAAAATGAAGCCATAGAAGCATTTGAATCTATCGGCAGAAATTCAACTTACACAAAGTGACAATCCATTAAAAGAGTTTTACATAGAAGCAAAATAAATTCTAGGATCAATTTTGTTAATTTTAAGCATGGAGAACATGCTTTCAAAAGATTGCTAAAAAAATATTTCAAAGATTTACAAATATATACAGTACTTACAAAAAATTACACATATTTATAAATATCAACAGACATCTGCAGAGTTTTTGGGTTGAGCTAACATCCTCTCATTTCTTCACAAACACCATGAAATAATGATACAAAAATATTGAAATGAATACTTTTTCCTCACTTATATGCAAGGGTTTTTATTTCATAGTAGAAAAAATACGGGATGGGAAAAGGAAATTAGAGTCTTGAATCAAGTTTTTATTAGAAATTTTGTCAGATCCCATCTAACAAAGTAGATTTGAGATCCTTTGAAGGCCTTGACAGATAGAGCTCCATCTATGAATGATATTTTTAAAATATATCAGAAAGGGTTTTTATTATCTCTTATACAGATTAACAATGGTTTATTATCTATGATATATGATAACTACATACTTATCCACTTATACTTATTACATACTTAAGGATGTTATTGATTTGCATTTTTTTTGTTATGTAGTTTAAATTATACATATATATAATGTATTAATAAACTATATACGAGATTATCTTGTAACCATTCATGCAAGGATTTTGAGGGACCAAAGGACCCAAAGTCAGCTTGAAATTAGCAAATCATTCCCAAATATTAGGCAGTTGTTCATTCGTTAACAAGAATTAATTTATGTTCAATCAATAAACATTCAGAGCTTAAATAATCGGGGGAAAGTAGACAATTGACAAGTGACAGACTAAGTATGTATATGTAGGTTTTTATGCATGTAGGATCAACAAATCTTACGTTAAGGGGCGGAGGCTATTGGAGCCGTGGAAAATAACTGAACTAAAAACATACTAACTTTGTCAAAAGCGTGTTGATTAACAAACAGTTTTTCGTAGGTTATACAAGGAAATATACAAAAAAATTATATTCAATGTAGCTACCCTATCCCGCCTCTATACGGCCTTTGAACCGTGAACAGACCTTGGTGACAACATCCTTGGGAATGTAGATAAAGATGGCTATGATCCGGTTGAGGAAGTCCTCTTTGTATATCTCTCTACGGTGAAGTCTATGAGATGACAGTCGGATGAGCTAGGAGCCCAAACGACAGGGGACATGAAATCAAAGAAGTTATCAGGAATCTATTTTTGTTACTTTCTTAATGTGTGGCAGGGGAAATAATCCTGCTGCCTAATAAACGGCCTATTTTCGGCATTTTCCTTGACCCAGGGCTTCGCATTCACCAAAGTAATTGTCCACCATCTTCTAGAGCTTGTAAATAAATTCATCATTTCCCTTCTGGTCAAACCATTGGAATATTTCTTTCTAGTTTCATTTTTTGATTCAATCAGCTCACGTTTCACTTTACAGACAAACGTTTCAGAAACTTTTAACATGAATGCAATGATTTTTCTCTCATATCAGGCGGAAATGATCATGAAAAAGGCGTGGTGTTTCCCCTCCTGGAGAGTTAAATACATCCATACTGCTGGGCTGCTGGCAAAAGACTGACAAATTTCTATACTAATCAGCTAATTGGGTTTAAGGTTCAACGTTTTCTTTGAAATATGAGCTTGATTTTGATTTTTCAATATCGTCAGTCGTTATGAGGTAGTCAAGCTATTTGGATGTCCTTCGTTGAAACTGAAGATAAGCTTCTAAATATTTAAGACCTATATTATCTATGGTGGAGAGTATAATTACCGCTAAGTTAGGCATAAGTCTCAAGGCGTCAGATTGGTTCCTTCCTCAAACAATGAGGAGACAAACGACTTTAAAGTGAAGGCTATAATTGCAAAGACTCTCACAATATTTTATGCATGCAAGTCCCAAAGGATTCCTCTTCATATAGGTCTAAAACCACCCATCTTGAGATATATAGACTCAATGGACTTTTAAACTGTTACACATTTTATATTTTGATTATATAAAGGAGACTTTCACCCAATCTTTTTATAACTTTTAAATCTCTCAAGTTTATTTTTAAACGGCTGTGGGATTCTTCATTTTCTTCATTAATTAATTTTTGTAATTGAAAATAGTAATCTTTAAATGGATGTCTTGAGAAAATAACAATTGTTTATATATTGTGGTAAGAAAGTTAGAATAGACTTTAAAAAGAAGTATTTCTTTCCATATAAAGGGTGCAATTACTCGAATCTTAATCTAAAATACCCCTTCCGCTAGAGAGGTCCAGGTAAAATATATAAACAGACTTGAATTTTTGAACCTTGGGAAATCCATTTTTTAATTAAGGTACACGCAAAGATACGCTATGGGCATTTCTACTTAATTAATACATCAAAGGCTAAGGCTTAGGGCAGTGGTTCCCAAACTTGTATGAGTGCGACCCTTGAAAAATATGGCTAGACAATGTGCGACTCGTCCACTTCTCATTGAGATTTGAATATAAAAATAAGAGTGGATTTTATGGCCATATAAACCCTATAAAGTTCAACCCATAGGTAAGTAATTTAAGATATTTGACTATATTGGTAAAGAATAAAGATTTTATTACTACATATATTGAAAAATATTAAAAAAAAAAATAACAAACACACAACTAAGAAATAATAGAATATATTCTGAGTATAAAGTCAGCGATATATGCATAACTTTGAATCATTTCCATACTATCATTATTATTATTTTTCTTGTAGTGAATAAAGTCAAAACTGAGACGTAACAGCAAATAACATGACAGACTGTGGATTTGCAAATAGGTTTATAAACGAATCAAGGTTGTAGGTTGACGGATGTATATTAAGCAAGGAAGGTTAATTCAGGGTTTAATTTTGGACACAGCGACTCGATGATCATCCTCCACGTTATGTTGCAACTCTACTGATTTTGTTTATAAGTTAATACGGAAAATGTCTTCTCACATAAATAAATTGAGATTAATTGTATAAGTAAGTTCAAATACCCAGCAATTTGTACTCATTCATCACAGAAATCCAGAATTCGTCAAGTGTTTTAGAATCAAAAGCTTTTTTTTGCTTTTGGACACATGAGAGTTCAATAAACGCATTTTTCATGTCAGACGATCATTAGCTTTGGCTATAAAGGGTGTATCCAGTTATGTTTTTCTGGGTCAATATCTTCTCGGAAAAACTTTTTTAAATGATCCAGAAGATACTTATAAAAAATATGTACATTCATTATTATTTATGTTTTGATCCCATTCAAAGTAATGTCGATATAAATTATATATTCTTCATTTTTTTAAATCATTTTGTGACCCACATTTTGAGAAGCATTGCACTTGAGTGTTCCCAATTTTGTAATGTTGACCAAACAAGATTATCATGGATCACGAGATGTGTTTAGGTTTTAGTAATTACCTCCTAAAAAATATTTTCTCAGTCTCATCAAAAACCGTTACCTTCAGTTTTTCGGTCAAAGCTCAGTTGTACTAGAAGTACTTCAAGATAAGAAAAAAATCTTATTACTGTTATGGCCTACTTTATAATTTTTTAAATTTCTTTGTATTTTTTTTTTTTACTTTATTATATTGTCGGTTTTGTAAGTTAAAACTCATGTTCAAGTAATTATTAACGGCATACAATTTCTATGTATTCAGCAATTTATATCATTATGTTTTTTTAGGAATAAAACTACTTTGTTACTTTTTTCTGATTACAATCAATTTTAATAAATAAACCTTTTTAGTATTTCACATACAAATTGGCTCAGTAGTTATTTTTTTTTTTTTCATTTTCATAAAGAAATCCATGAATTGTAACGAATACATTTAAATTTAAGCCATTATCATTTTGAAAGTTTATTGTTAAGTTTCCTCATTCTTTGCCTCTCTTTTTGAACTTTTTGCTGCAAAAAATCTATAAAAACATTATTTTGCAATTATACAGGAATATTTTAGAGTAAGGATGTTTATTAGAAAAATTATTTTTATGTTTGTATAATTGCGTGACCTATGATAATTTTTCTTAGTAAATTCATTCCCGTCTTTTTATTCTTTGTAATTTCATTCCCTGTAAAATTCATCCCCGAACATTTCATTCCCACTTTGAAGAGGGATATTTAGTGACGTTTATGTCTACTTTGTAGTTTTTGTATAGGGCTGTAAGAGGGAGGGATGGGCACTGAGCACTGGAGATGAGTATTGACTAGTGATGGTTAGGAGATGGATGTGAATGATTTATGGTGTTTATGGATTAAACATGACGTCATGATATAAAGGGAGCGGGGATCAAATTGTCGCCAAAATATTTTTCTACAAAAAATAACACAAAAAGGTACATTTTGTAACTTTTTTATTGAAAATCAAAACTATGACGAACATATAGATATAGAGTAGCCATTCATTTGATATAATCACCGTTGGCATCAATAATGGCCTCAATACGGCCTCTGAACGGTGGCAGGCTCTTCTGACCATCTCATTGTCCATGTTGCCGAATACCTCCTTGATGGAGTCCATCAAGCTGGCCTTGGTGCTATGGGGATGTCTGTTGATATGTCTCTCGAAATAGCCCCAGACAAAATAGTCCAAAGGATTAAGGTGGGGAGAGTTAGGAGGCCACAAATCCTTGGTTACGACGGTTAACAACTGCATGGAGATTTTGGACACATGGCAGGGTGCTGAGTCTTGTTGCCGCACCCAGGGCCTGTCTCCGGCCCAGATCCCTCGCCATGGCCTTCATGGATCTGGTAGGATCATCCTCAACCATCTTCTTCACCTTGTCGACAAAGTCCCTGACCTTCCTGTCGGCGCCCTCCTCCTTGGGTTCCCTCTTTATGGTGGCATCAACATCCCGGGTGTCCTCTAGCTTCTTACAGATACGCTGAACAGTCCGTAAATTCACTCCTAAGGTTGAAGCAATGGTTGAATTGGAGATTTCACCTCCATTATTAACCAATGCCATGACTACGGCGGACCTCGAAAGCTCCTCGTTCCACTTATAGATATTTATCTCCTCAAATGATGACGACATGATGCTAACTGAACTATGTATTGTTAGCTAACGAGAATAGCTTTCCTATTTGGTAACCGGTTTTTTATTTGATAATGTTGTCTTCAAGTTATCAAGGTTTAAAGTAGGCGACAATTTGATCCCTGCTCCCTGTATCTTAATAGTGAGTCGAAATGGAATCCCGATCCGTTGAAGTAAATCCCGGTATTGCTCTTCTTTTTTTCTATTTCCAAGGGTTCATAAAAGTACATGAATCATTCATATCCGTCTTCCATCGATCACTAGTCATCATTCATCTCCAGTGCCCACTGTCCAGCCCTCCCTCTACTGCCCTATACAAAAACTACTCTGGTGCCGACTACCAGCAGTAAGCAAAACTTCTAAGTAGTTTAGAAACATAAACCTTATGAAGTCACTAAATAACCCTCTCCAAAGTGCAAATGAAATGTCCTGGGATGAATTTTATAGGGAATGAAAAGACAAAGAATGAATTAAGTATGAATGAAATCAATTGTATTATATTTGAAAATAAAAATTTTGTAACTTAATTAAAATCGTTAATTTTTTAAAAAAACAAACAACTGCCTGTTTTGTTTTTTTTACATTCTACAGATTTTCAAATCAAAACGCGTCCATAAAGAAGTATTGTTTTGGTCCCTTGATGGATGTTTTATGGAATGAAATGCAAAATAAAGAATATCCTGCGGTATTAAATTCCTTACTTGTATCATTACAATTAATGGGACAATTAATCAGGATCGTAGAATTGTTTTTTTTTTCTGTAATGGGCATCAGGAAAATTATGTTTAATTTGTGATTCCGATGCATTATTATGTACTACTTGTATTTAAATATGTATTACTAAGTTATGTAACAAAAATTATTAAATATATAATCGTCAAGATATAAAAAACGTGCCTGTGAATTTGTTGCATAAGTTTTTATAATTTTATAAATATTGTACTAAAAAATGTATGATAAAAAATCCTCGAAAACTGATAAGAAACAAATTGATCACAAACTAAACGTGAACAATATCTGCAAATACTAGATGTGTTCTAAGCACATCTGGTAGTTGCAAATATTGTTATTTTAAAGGAATAAGTTTTATAAAGGGATTTAGTATAACTCGCTTTTGGAAAATTTGCCTTGGGGAAGTTTGCCGGTGGATACTTGCTCTGGGAAAACTCTACATGGAAAAAGCTGATAAGGCAGAAGAATAACCAACTTTATTTAATGTAAATATTATTTAAAATTAATACAAGAAGGTGATTCCTTTTATTATTTGTAATTATTATAAATTTATAGCAAAATGGTATTTTGTAACTGTGATTAAAAATAATACAGAATTTGAATCAAAATTGGGAGTTTTTAATAGAATCACATCGAAATTTGCACCGGAATGTGTGGTTTTTTTTTAATCTTCCCATCACAAGTTAAGTATTAAAATATATGTATTATTATAAATTTAATAAAAAAATATGTTATAAATTTCAAATAATATATGTACCAACTTGTATATATGAGATGTCCATCTTTTATATTTGTAAAGAAATTGCTCTATAGAAATTCGAGAAAAATATTGCAAATATATTATTTTTGCTCTAACTTTGTAGAAAAGTACTTTAAAACATTTATTGGTATTGTAAAAAAGAACACAAACCTACAAAAAAATAATTGATACTTGCAAAAAGTTATTGAGAATAATGTCATGGAAAAATAACCCAAGCAATAACTGGTTCAGATTCGAAAATATTGCAAAAAATATGTGATTAAATGTTCCATAAAAATAAAATATAATGTATTTTCTAAATGTATCGTTTTGTGACCTTTTTCCTTAAAAGTTGAAAATTGACGTTTGATGAAAAAAAAAGAAAAATATTGAAAAATTATTCAGAAAATCACAGATATTTCAGTTAAACATTAATTTTTATGAGTCAAATTTATATGCAAACTAATCTCTAAAGAATTTTTTTTTTTTTTTTTTTTTTTTTTTTGCCAATAACTTTTGTAACTTTTTGTGACGTCTGTCATTTTTTATTTTAGTAATGATATCAGTTTCAGCCTTGGATGCCCAAAACACAAGGATACACACACAAAAAACTCCATTATTTACCAGGGTCGTTTGAAAAGTGCGTGCAAAGTCAGAGAGATGAGACCAATGGCGCGTATCGTGGATATGTTTAGAAAATTAGCATCTTTTGGAAGCACAGGCGCTAATTTTCAGCCAGATCGTTCTATTTCTTTCTATTTGGCATTTGTTTGAATCGAAGAATCGGCTGTAAAAATTATTGCAACAGTCTTTTGGATTTGCAAGGAATAATCCTCATTGACAATCTGGAAAAGGGTAAAACTATTACAGGTGGATATCATTCATTGTTATGGGACCGTTTGATAACCGAGCTGCAAAAAAACGCCGGCATGTTGACCACAAAAAAAATCATTCTCCAAGACTACAGAGCCATGGAAATCAGCTTATTTGCTGTCGACATAACACGTCGTTACCTTAAATGTATCAAGTAATCTTTCATACGTCAATTCAGTGCCCTTTCCTTCCAACTATAAAATGATTTAATAGTTATTTTGAAGTATTTATAGCTTAACTAGGGCTCATTTTAATTCAAACAATCACCATTCATAACATTGATTAGTAGAAAAGAAGCAACATCGACAGCTGACAAAAAAATATGTTGCACTTTTTCGTGTGTTATTGATATAATGCCGTGACAATGTTATGACTGTGAAAACAGAAATACTCTGGCTACAAAAAGAGCAAATAAAAACATATCATGATCTTGATAAAGGAATATTTTATACTAGGGGGAGTACCCGAAATTTCTCGGAGTTATTACGCGAAAAGACAGACAAACTTTGTTTTATTAATATAGAATACAACTCCCCAAGAAGTCCTCAGTATTTCTGTGCGTTTTTCAAGTGCACACTCAAACGTAACTACTTAAACCTTAGATGTCTTCTTTTCAAGAATGAAAGATTAATAATAACAATTTGATAAAATAAAATAAAAACATTGCTCAGATTTTAAACAACAACAACTAAATGCACCCGCTAAAAATGCTTATAATTTACACCCCTAAATATATGTACCCTGCTCCTCTTATTTTATTTTTTTAATATTAGGCGATGAGCTATAGCTACACACGCTCGTTGTTAAATAAGTGTCCTCCACAGACTCGCGTAATTTGCTTTATTAATATAATTTAAGATTTATTAATTATGCTGTGAGCCAAATTACCTGTGTCTCCTCCCACGCTTAAAAACCTGTATTTTTCCTGTTGTTATTAACATTTAGCTTGTGCGTTCATGTGTCTATTTTTAATTCTCCGATATTTTTTATGGGCAAATAATGAATAATGCACTTTAGATCTCTTTAAAAAAGATATTTCTCATAAAGAATGCTTAAAATGGCACTATTTCCATTTTTCAAAAGTTTTAACTAATCAAATATTCCAGCTTATTTGATTTTAGACTTTGACTATAGCTTCATGAAGAGCAATTTAGCTTTATTGTTGAGGTTTTTCAAGACCACAACTCATTTGTAAAAAAAAAATTACTAATCTTACTACGATGTTCAAAATATTCTTAATTAGCTTTGTGTTTAATTTCATTGTTAATCAAATTCTGGTAAGCTGCCTACAAAGAAAATAAGGACATATTATCCTGCATTTGAAAAAGTGTTAATAATACAATTACATGCATGGTTTTTGAGGCAGGGATATGCAAGATTCAAGATCCATGTAAATATTATGTTCAGTTAGTTAAGACGGTAGAAAATGTGGAAATACTATCAGTTTCATGGGAAAAAATCAGATTTTCAGAGGTTAAAAAATTATGCACCCAGTCGTTTTTTCCAAAAAATTGTATAAAACATTTCTTAGTAAATAATGTGATTCATTTTTAATAGAATATCGTTTTGTTTTCGAATAGTCTGTTTTATTTTATTGTTTTAATGACTTGTTTTTAAAAAAGGTTAAGCCATTTCCGGCCATATTTTTGGACTGCGTCAAAATTTTAATCGAAAAAAGTCATTATATATTTTATTCAGGAGCGTAAAAATTAAACACCCAACATGTTTTATTGAAAAAAAAAAATGCGAAGATCCCGTTATTGCTCTCTTCCTACAATCGACTATAGTCCATCAGCACTCTGGCTACTCCTTCACAGTAATCAAAGAATCCTTTTTCTCTCCCCACATTTCAAAACTATGCAAGCAACAAGCAAGTTCCCCGAGCCGCCCATATCTATACAACTGCCACACAATCTATCGTATTTACAACCACTTGGATAGAGGGTCCGACCTCAAGGATCGTACAAGAAGCGGTAAGCTAGTAAAACCAATCTCTATTGAAGTCAACCCGTCTGTAACTAAGGGCGAATTTACATAAAAAAAGTCCTGGTCTAACGTGTTAATGGTGGTCAAGGCTGCTGTGGGAGTTTAAAGAGGTTTAAGAAGAGACCATTCATGACTCAAAGCCACAAGCATTTCAAGTCTACTGGGGGGTCAAAGTGGTTTAAAGGAGAGGTCATTTTTGAGTCCAAAAACATCCACAAATATGTATGAAGAGGAATTGTAGAAGACTTCTTAATTACTTTTTAACTAACTTCTTGCCACCCCAGAGCCGGACCTCAGCCCTGGACTAGAGCATCTGGTGCGGCAAGTGGATTCCAAAGCCTGCCGAGTCGACCACAGCAATATTTTTGACCTCTAGTCCTCCGTGAATAAGGATAGGAAGAAAATGAGTTACAGGTACATATCACATGTGTGCCTGGATTTCTGACCCTGCTTGGATGCTGTCATTGCGATCATTGTCGGCCTAGTTAACAATAAATGAAGTACAGCATGGAAAATACGTGTCATACTTATTGAAACCCCGGTAATTGTCAAATTGATCCTGTATTATTCTCATTATACCTTTGGTTTTTGGTTTGTTTGTTTTTTTGTCTTTTTTGTCCTTTTATGACGATTAATAAAAATTTATTGGTCCAGTTTGTTTAATGCACAAAAAATCGGTTAGAGTAGAGATAGTAAATATATACTGAAGACAACGGGGATTGCAAAGAAAGTAAAAGGATAAATTCAAGAGACTGGAGAGCGTGTATAAAGCCATTAAGGATAAGTCTGCTATATAAAAAAAGATATAAATATTGTTGCAATTGTTATATTATTGCTTTATGAGCTTTCGGCATGGGATACAGAACTCCACGCTTGCTTTTTTATTAATATAAAAAACCAGACTTGATTACATTAAGATGCAAAAAGAGAAAGGGGAAAAGTTTTATTTAAAGAAAATAAAAATGTATAGAATATCGCCCAGGTCTGTTATTCTAATATATAAGGGGTGATACTCTATAATTAGAAAGCCCTTAATATATTATCTATAAGTAATCTTGGAATGTTCCTGTATTCGAACTTTTGTAAAAGCTTCACTGTGAAATGATTGTGGGAAAAAGGTTGTAAACAGAATCGTTGACTATATATCGTTTTAATATAATCAAACAAATTATATAAAATAAATGCCTTTTATTTTATATAAAAGGGCATAACAGCCCCCAGGTTGTACAAGCAAAGTGCTGCATTACAAGGGAGTTTAAACTCTACTGCTCTATAATTGTAAAGAAATTAGACAGGATAATATAGTCTGAGAAGGAAGTTATATTGCTTAGAAATATGATGATAGTACCTGCACCAATTTTGTTTGCAACCTGGTTAACTACAAACCATTTTGCCGGACACTGATAAATATAAAAATAATATCCTGAAAAAATTAAGGGTAGTTGGTTGGACAGAATGTTTTTGTTTTTTAAAATTGCCAAATTTGGGAAAAAACGTTAAAAAAATTCAATTGAAAAAGAAAATTTTGCGCAGTAATTATGACACATAAATTTTTTTGTTACAATACCTATAAAAGTTCCTTAATGTCTCCTTGGCTCCTATGGTTCGGTCGCCAGTGATGATGGTTTCATTACTAAAAGGATCCGTATGTTGGCAAAATGTGGATTAAACGTATTATTTTTAGGGGGTTGCAAAAATATTAAAAGACCTTGAAACGACTGCAATAGAAGGTTAAATTATGAGTTGTGATTTGGAGATAAGTATAATAGTCATAATTGAGTAAATTGTTGATTATAGCCCTTTAACTTAATTGCTCATTGCCATTTTTGACGTTATAAGAATGTAACCATAGGAAAAATCAATGAAGGAAAAACAAATAATGAATTGAATTTGAGGACTGCAACCAACAGCTCTCTCATTTCTCTCTCCAGTTCTTCTCTTTGTCCTTGGATTTGTCTATTCTATAAGTGTTTTACTGACTCATTTTCTGTAAGCTATGTATATAATTACACGTGATTTTTCGTGGTTTTCAAATAATTACAATGAAGAAGAACATCTTTCTGGTTTTATGGTTTGAATTTTTTGAAATGTTGCATCATTATCTTCAAGTAGGCCAGATATCAATTTAATATTTATGTAGGTATCTACTCAATCCACCTTGGCATAGAGCTGTACACGAGTCCGATCCAAGTTGCAAGTCTTTTGATCTCAAGTCAATGGCAAGTCAGAAGGCCTTCCTACTCCGTTACCTCACTAACACAACAATATCCATTATATTTTGTTGTTATCTCCCAATTTGTCTCCTTCTTTTCACCTAATGAGCGTTCTAAACGTTGATTTGTGGAATTATAATTAGCCCTTCTTAAGCTGAAAGGAATTCCCATTGATCTTTGTACTATAATTCCCTCGTTGGGATGAATTGGCCAACTACCAACTGATTTTAGGCGTGTTTCATTTCGAAGGAGAGTTTATGATATACAATAAAGGTCACGACGTAATGGACCAATTCTGAAGTGGCATTTTAATTCTACTTAATTCAAGCTTCAATTTGATTCAGGAGTATGATTCTTCCAACCTTTAAAATAGTCATGACATCAATATTTCAATTCAACGAATTAAAATAAATGCATAAAGTGCTTAAATGATAGTAATAATAATTTGAAGTAAATAATGTTTATGAATGTCCAGTCTATATGCAATTAGTCTAGACCTTTATTTTATTAGTACAAGCACCAAGATTGTCCAGAAGACAACATTTTAAAAAAAAAATGATGTATTTCTTATATTAGGATTGAGAAAGTTTTGCATCCATTCGAAATCTACTTCATTTGAGCTGGTTAAGAATATTGATGAATAGAATGTGAGTTTTATTCTTAGAGAAGGGAAAAAAGTGCATTCGGACTTTAAAAATTAACTTATCCTAATAATTTGTACAAGTAGATAGTGCAAATTAATGCTACATAAGTGGCATTGTCAAATTATTCCACCTTAGAAGCAGTTTTCAAAAAAATATATATTTTTTTTTAATGAAGCAAAACGTTGGCTTGAGTTTTGATGCAAGCACAAAACAAAAAAATGATTTCCTTTTACTCAGTCAAGGTGTCCGTGTGGATCTTCTCTCTCTGATTTTTTTTATGCAAAGTCTATTCAAAAAGTAAGGTGACTTTGTATTTAAAAAAAAAAAAAAATTATTCATCAATATTGATGTTGTCCCCTTGAAAATAATCCCTCTCAGATACTATTCACTTCGGCCAACGCTTTTTCCAAACCGTGAAGCCCTTTTCATAAGCTCTTTTGGGTATGGCATTCAGCTCTTCCAGCGATGTAGTCTTTATCTCCACAATCGTTGCAAATGCCCGTCCTTTCTTAGGTCTTCTAAGTTTTGGGAATAAGAAAAAATCATGTGGGGGCAAATCCGGTGAATATGGTGGCTGAGGCATGAATGGGGTGTTGTTTTTGACCCAAAAAATGCGACAAATTCTTTTGGTCAAAATTAAGCAGTTTCGGAACAAACTTCGATGACACTCGTCTAATGCCCAAAACGTTCAAAAATATTGTATGCACTAGTCAACCGATATGTCAATATCCTCAGCAACTTCTCTGATAGGGATTCGACGGTCTTCAAAACAATCTTTCTCACTTCTTCGACGTTTCCATCTGTTGTTGAAGTACTTGGTTATCCAGAGAGAACTCGTCATTGTCCTCTTCCCAGCCATCTTGAAAGAGTTTATACCACTTGTAAAAAAAAAATTTTATTACTCAAAACAGTTTTACCGTATGTCATTGTCAACATTTCAAGTGTTTTGGAGCAATGGATTTAATTTTTTATAGAACATTTAATGCAAATTCTTTTATCCATGTTTTCTGATATATAAAGGTAGGATATTTTTAAAATTTTAAACAATCCAAACTTCTATAAGTCAGCTCAGAGAGTATGATCTCGTAAAAATCTAAGTATTTAACAAATTAATGATCCGTATATATATCAAATTTTAATTCTAAACATCTCTTCATTTTAAAATATTTTGGGATCACATAGGGGGTCACCAAAAGAAAAAGGTTTAAGATCTACATAACAAGAACAAAAATTGTCATATCCTCAAAAATCTGAGATGTTTTATAATGAACGAAGATGAAAATTCTGTTAAAATAATTCATTTGGAGATCCGTGATCTTCATGAGAGTATTTTTCCAAAATGGTAAGAAGCAATTACGTTGTTTAGAAGGGGATTCTCTACTGGAATTGATCATTGCAATGGCATTCCGATATTACGACACAAGTATTTTGATGGAACTACTTACTTGTTGTTTTAAAAGTATACGATCTGGAGAAATTCATGTATGTTTGACTCGAACAATATTCCCATATATTATTCCAATTACTCAACGACGTACTATTTGCGCTCACCTTCTTTTTACCAAAATGTCTATCTTTGCGTTCATTTTTTAATATATTTCAAATTTCTAAAGAATATAAAATAAAAAAACTTATACAAGGGTAACTTTATTATATAATATAGTTATTGGGGGCTCTCATGTTATCGTTTTTTCATTCACAATTAGCATATAGCCTAAAACGAATGTGTAAAGTATATGCGTATTAATGAACAGCAGAAAATATCAGTACAATTTGCCGATTTTGTAGTTTTCCTCCCGTTGACAAGTTCGTAAATGAGATTGAGCCAGTCAATGACCTTAATGTGCTTCTTTTTGAGCGACTCCTTTGTTGTTGTTTTTTTGTTCATATAATGTCTTTCACTTTTAAAATAAACTTAGCATTCAAATTAGAGACCGTTCTTTTCTTTGTCAGGGAGCCCTTGCTTAAAAATTAAGCAAGGCCTCAAATACTTATTTTCTCCACCATTCTATATAAAGTAACTTAATATTTTAAAAGTAAACTATGATTTATAACTAAAATAAGTCAATAAATTAAAATATCACATTATAAATGTTCAATAAAAAGACTCAAATCAAAGTAAAAATAAAGTAGTATATTTGCACTTTATAAAGTTTTTTATATTGTTGTAAAGTTGGATGAAAGGGAAGGAAATTATTACTTTCTTTCCTTAGCCACAAACTATGAATCTATGAATAGCTAAATAGAGAGGGTATTTTTAGGGACAAGGCAGCATCCTTGTCACTGCCTAAATTAACACGGACTTTAGTTCCAAAGAGGGAGCACAATAAGTTTTAGTAAAAGCTGTCAAAATTATAACCTTAGACGAGCAAGATACGTTTTGAAGTTGCAGCTGGAGCAAAGCTGTTATCATTATTCTTGGAGTTGGAGCATCAAAGTATTTAGTAATACAGGGAGCGGGGATCAAATTGTCGCCAAAATATTTTTCTACAAAAAACAACACAAAATATACATTTTTTAACTCTTTTATTGAAAATCAAAACTATGACGAACAAATAGGTATAGAGTAGCCATTCATTTGATATAATCACCATCAATAATGGCCTCAATACGGCCTCTGAACCAGCCGCAGGCTCTTCTGACCATCTCATTTTCCATGTTGCCGAATACTTCCTTGATGGAGTCCACCAGGCTGGCCTTTGTGTTATGGGGATGTCTGTTGGTAGGTCTCTCGACATAGCCCCAGATTAAATAGTCCAAAGGATTAAGGTTGGGAGAGTTACGAGGCCACAAATCCTTGGTTACGACGTCATAACAGTTCTCGGTTAACCACTGCATGGAGATTTTGGACACATGGCAGGGTGCTGAGTCCTGTTGCCACACCCAGGGTCTGTCTTTGGCCACCCCTTGGATCCAGGGCAGAACCACCTTCTCCATAACATCCAGGTAGACCTCTGTATTGACCTTTAGAGCCGTTTCAAACATGTGGGGAGGCATAACATGACCTTGACTGCTGACCACCCCGAACACCATGACCATTGCAGGGAACTTGGTCTTCATTACCTTCTTCACATGGCTGGTGCAGGTGGCTATCCACCTGTTGTTCTGCTTGGTGACCTTCTGATCTTGACAGAAATTCTTTTCATCAGAGGAAAACCACTGCATCCCGGGCTGCTTTGGGTGCTTGAGCTGGTTGAGTAATTTTGTTGACTTCATCAGCTGTTGTCCTTTGCCTTCTGTGTCAAGATCTGGCCCACCTGCATCTTGTACCTCCTGCACCTTAAATCCTCAGATACACAGCCCCTTATTGTTTTCTCATGGCAGCCCAGATCCCTCGCCATGGCCTTCATGAACCTGGTAGGGTCATCCTCAACCATCTTCTTCACCTTGTCGACAAAGTCCCTGACCTTCCTGTCGGCGCCCTCCTCCGTGGGCGCCCTCTTTATGGTGGCATCAACATCCCAGGTGTCCTCTAGCTTCTTACAGATACGCTGAACAGTCCGTAAATTCACTCCTAAGGTTGAAGCAATCGTTGAATTGGAGATTTCACCTCCATTATTAACCAATGCCATGACTACGGCGGACCTCGAAAGCTCCTCGTTCCACTTATAGCTCTTTATCTCCTCATATGATGACGACATGATGCTAACTGAACTACGTATCGTCAGCTGAAGAGAATAGCTTTCCTATTTGGTAACCGTTTTTTTATTTGATAATGTCGTCTTCAAGTTATCAGGGTTTAAAGTAGGCGATAATTTGATCCCCGTTCCCTGTATCTAGAGCGTGAGAAACGAAGGGTAGCACTGAAGATTAGATTTGGAGCTATAAGTAGGAGTCATTGTTAGACGCAGAGTAGAATTGAGGATCGACGTCGTAGCCCTTACTGTCTATTTCATTACTAGTAGATAAGGAGTGGGATTTATCTTTATTTCTTATATCTCATAGCTGCTGTGTATAGTTAATCTAATTAAACAGCATGACAGGTAAGCTGCTCTCTTCCTAATAACATTTCTCAAATTTTCAGAGTGACCATGTAAAAATTTTGTTTCTTTTTTTAACATATCTGAAGTCATATATTTTACTCGTATAATATATAGTATTCCTGGATGCTGATATGTTAGAAATTTCAAAGCAGGGAGGAAAAATTAATAAAATATTCATGTTTATCATTCTATGTGTGAATATTTTATTTAATTCCCAAAGTTACTCTAATAAAATCCTTTTTTCACGAAAAAATAAAAAGCCCTTATAAATAAAAATATTCAAACTACATACACGAAATGTTGCTTGGAGCTAAATCCTCATTACTACCTATCTGCATCATTGTTCTTGTATTTTGTAGAGTATGATTTAATATTCCTACTTGATATCTTACCACCAAGACTTAACGACAAACGATACGGACAAATGGAAAGGTTCCGTAGGGCAATGAGGCTTAGTTCTAGATCCCTGTTGCTCCGACAAAAATCTAATTTATATTTAGTTTAGCTTGAGTACAAAGTAAGTCCTATATATAAGATGTATTAGTATACATATACTCAATTAACTTAGCTACTCATGCATAAGCTTGGAATATATTTAGGCTGACCCATAATAAATCAGAATTTTCATCAAATTCATAAAAGCACATCTAAATTAAAAAATATAATCCCTTCGACTGCGATGGCGTTGTGACAGGGCTCCCGAAGCTTCTTGAGTTGGTCGAACAGCTCCTCTTCGTCAGAAACTCCCTTGTTCAAGCGACAGCGTGAGGACAGGCGTTGTCCCACATCAGAAGACAATCCTTCCGGTAAATCCTGTGCTGTTTGAGGTTAATGAAGCTCATTTGGGGGTTCTGTTTGATTAGAAGCTTCACTTGGGCGACGTTTTCCTCTGTCCTTGTCTCCCGGGGACGCCCAGGGCGTACCCTCTTCTCCAGGGTAAAACTCCCACTATCAAAGTCCTTCTTCGATCTCTTGATAGTGGAGAGGCCAGGGCAGGTGTCAGGGACAGGAACAGACAAGGACTGTGTGGATCTTGCTGACTGTCTTGCCGAGCTTGTACCGGATCAAGAGGGAGGAGCAAAATCCGGTGTCTCCATTTGCAGCGGCGAGAGTGGTTATAGATAGAAATTGTGTGATTTTCAACTATTTATACCCTTTGAGTGACATCACGCAACCTCTTCCAGTACAAAAATATGCGATAAGAATGATGCGGTTGGAAATTTTGAGCCATCTTATTTACTTTTCGAGATAACGAACCTAGCTCATTATTTATGGTACACCCTAATATATTATGCAAAAATATTTACATATTATTCTAAAGTAAAGGATATGAATCACTTTCTTTCTTTTTTTCATTTCGAGTAATCACCATTTCTTGTTTCATATTCTTCATATTTGAAGGGAATAAGTATTTGATCCCATTCTGATTTTGTTAGTTTGCCCACTGATCAAGATTTTCTATGGGATTGAGGTTCCTAGAATGGTTAGGCACCTTCATGTTCTTCTTCCTGGGCTGCTCATTTGTTGTCATGGTTGTATATTTTGGGGCATTGTCGTCGTACACCACATATTTCAGTGCCTCTGCCCTGAGCAAAGAAAGCTATCGCCCAAGATTTCCTGGTACATCCATCTTCCCTTTGAAGTCATTTTTTCTTCTTAGCAGAGAAACATCTCCTTGCTTAACCATGGGGATAGTGTTCGTGGGAATGAAGTCAACTATTTGCTGCCTTCAAACACTTTTTTGCTCCTTCTCACAGTAAAATACACCTACCATTAAAATAATAGACCATTATTTTCTTCAGTGTCAGTGGGGAAACTGATAAAATCGGCAAGAGATCAAATCAATATTAATTAAGCAATGTGTGTCTTTCTATTTGTATGAATATATGGGTTAATTACTTTTGCCTTAAACTATTTTGCCATAGGGCATTTTGCCTTAAACCACTTCGCCGTAAGACATTTCCCCTTAAGGATATTTCGCCTTAAATATAAATAAATGTGGTTTATGCGTCGTTATTATTTTTTTTTTAGTTTAAATTGATGTCTCCCTTGAACTTTTTAAACAAAATATGTAATGTGTATTACTCTAAAAAGCATTAAATGGTTGTTTTTTGTTGGAATAATGATGGAATCACCCCCAAAATTACAATGCATACTATAAAAATCTTACTATGTAATGAGTTCGAACCCGAAACAAAACATTTAATATTATTAAAATAATAATAAACAAAGCTGACGATAACTTTTTGAATGGAAGAAATGCTAGACTCTTCTCCGTCATTAACTTATTAATTATCATTAGACATTATGGATTATTCATATTGGGAAAGAAGGATTCATGAATAGACGACCATGCATAACATGAGGCAAGATCAGGGATTTCCACTTCGTTATGATCCAGGATGTCCCAGAAGAAGAAGTGGTTGTCTGTGGTGAGGCAACCCACAGAAAGGATTCGAAGAGACACTCAGAGGTTGGGTCATAGGGGAGTATGAGGAAATGATAAATGTAGGAAAAAAAAAAAAAAAAAAACTCTAAAGCTCAGTACAGTTGGAACAATTTTGAATCGAAATAGAAAGGATGCTCTTCATCCTTTCATGAAATTTATTACTTATGCAAAGAGTACAAAATAGTTTGTTACTTATGGAACTCAAATACCTCGAATGGGAATTCATACCTTCAATGGATCTCAAGCCAAATACTGTAAACCATTACAAGCTTATGCATGAATAGCTAAACAACAAGAACGTATAAGCCCAATTTATTGATGTATTAAGGCGAAATGGCTTTAAGGCGAAATGGCCTTGGGTAAATAGTTTTAGTCAAAAGTACCGGTCACGGAATATGTGACAACAAGTCACTGGCTGTACTGTATAAAGTGCTCCATGAAGTATATAACAGACATATTTTGATCTAAGAAATAACAATGTGGTCGAATTTCTGACATATGTAGCTATGTGAATAGTGCACCCTGGAGTAAATCATATAAATATTTTTGCTATAAGAACTAATGATATAGTTGTATGAATGAAATATTGCAGGTTTTTGCATCAGCAATTTTTCTGTCTGTTATTGTTATTTGCTATCTTATGTACTTGTATGTATATCATTTCATAATCCATATTTAATGTGCATTTTCAGTATATGTGAGCGCTCTAAAGATAAAAGTACTCATCAGTTAGCCCAAAATATTATTATTATTTTTTTGTCAAACTCTTATAATTTTTCTTTCATACTTGAGGAGGGAACACGTCATATGAATTGATAAAAGTATCATTGTATATTGAGTAGTTCCGTGTGAATGTGTTCATGAAAAACGAAGAGTCACACTGAGGATATCTTGGATAATTATCTTCTATACGATAATTAGGAAAAAATTGGTCTTTTAGCTTTTGCCTAATTACTCCGGGCAATGCCAGTTACTACCAAGAGCATGTATGTTTATATTTCGGCACTAGGTCGCCTTAAAGTATTTGCCCTCAGAACATCTTGCCTTAAAACGATTTTTACTCGAGGATATTTAGGCTTAAAATATAAATAAATAATGATAGAACTATCCCCAAAATTTCAGTAATTTCATATGATCGAAATTTCACTGCATAATGAGTTCGAACCAGAGACAAGATATTTAATAAAGTTAGGGTAATAAGAAAAATAAAAATAAACAGGACAACGATTCGAACGGTAGAAGTGCTAATCACTACTCCCTTAATAAATATCATTGGACATGATGAATGTTATATTAACTCATGGATATTAAAAAAAAAGCATAAGATGAGGAAAACACATGAATGCATTATTATTCCAATAGAAAACAGACGTTTAATGCATTTGATTGTACTAAATATTTTATCATTCATAAAAAAATTCAAAGGGAAAACCAATTTCAACCAAAAGTAAACAATAGCGACGTAAAAACTTCATTTATTTATACCTTAAGGCGAAATAGTATTTAGATAATATAGTTTTAAGGCAAAATGAGTTAAGGCAAAAGTACCGGGTACTATAGTTTGGTTTTTTTCCCTTCTGTATAAAAGGCAGAATGTTAATTCATTTGTCACATCTTGTTTTTCTGTCGTCTTAACTCCAACTGGTGCTCTGATATTTTGTATGGATGACTATGACACGGTGTTGTCTCTTGCTATGACAAAAATATACAGTGGTTACATACTGTAGAAATTTCTGTTTTGTTTCTCCTAATCAGTGTTCTGAACGTTGATTGGTTGATTTAGAATTAGCTCTCGGTGCAATTCATGCAATGATTCAATAATGAACTACCAACTGATTTTAGGTTTTTTTTTCTTTTCCTGTATAGAGGGAATGTTGCAAGATGCAATAAAGGTAAGAACATGAAATTAGTCTGGCAAAAGTAACTAAAAACCGAGCTGGAACAAAATTCGGACTCATCACTAGTACTCGTATATATGTAACTAAATATTTGAGTAAGGCTCTATGATTTTCCTTCTTCATATGTACACAAGCATAATTCCATCTCACGTTCTTTAAATAGTGTAATTAATCTTCTCATAAGTAGGCAGATTTCTAGTTAATGTCCCAAGGAATTTGTTTGGCCTTTTGTGTAGACTCTAAGTAGATGTTATGTTTCTCTATAATAATATATTGCTTGGGTATACATATTAGTTCAGAATATGCAATTAAACATATTATGTCTTTAAACCCATAAACTTGGATATATAAAGAATAAACTGTCATATATTCTTCTCTGGAGGTGATTTTCGCTCCTTTTATATATTTTTTTTTCTCCAAATGATTTATGGTTATTATTATTTAAGAAAGTGGATAAATTTTTTCTAAAGTTCCAAGATAAAGGTGAGGTGTTGTTTGTTTTTTGTAATACATAAGGTTTTTAAAGTCCTACTTAAAAGTGTATTTTGTAACCATATGTACATAGCCTAACTTAACGACATTTAAACTTCCTAAAAGGCAATGTTTTGAAACGAAATATCTCGGAGTGTATATAGTTGTAAAAAAATATGAGTTACCGGTATGTTAAAAATAGAAATAATAAATGAATGGGGTCATCCTGACAATTGAAAGAATCTTTTGGAAGTAGAGCAGTTTAGCTATTATGACGTTTTGTTAGATCAGCTGCAAGTAGTCGTGAGTGGATAGAAGTGAAAAAAAAATTATACTCCGTATTTACAAGGACATACAAGCAATTACTATTCTACGGACGTCCATTATATTTTACAAGGGCTTGGTTTGCAGAGGTTTTTTTGAAAAAACAACTCAAAAATCCATAGCTATTCACAAAAAATTCCAATATTAAGAAAATTGAAAAAAAAAATCCAAAATCTAATTATTTTGCTCTGCTGCATAATTTACTCGAGTAACGAGAAAAATTCTGGTAAAAAGTAGCAAATTCCTTCATTTGAGGGAGCTTAACCCACTTTTTACGGACGCCCCTGTACTCCAACGTCGATCTTCAATTATACTCAGTGTCCAACAAGTGCTTACATTTATCATTCCTAAACAAAACCTTTATGACTTATATGTTCTCTCTTCAACAATTAAAAAATAACCATCACAGCTTTACATAATAAAAACTTATATTGAGGTTGCAATTAAAAAAAGTATATATCACTCTACAGATCATATTCTATACAACACTACCTATTAACAAATGAATAAAAAAAGAAAATGTGTACCATACGTTTTTTTTTTTTTTAAATTTCTAAACTGTGTTTTTTTTCTACAAAAATCCCATCTCTACGTCTTACAATATCAAATAAAATAACTATTAAGGGCAAATAAAATTTAATATTTCTGTAGTTTTAATAAGGACATATTAATATTAAGAAATATCATATATTTGTTGTCAGTTGTGGATTTGGTTCTGTTCTTAATGTTGTTTAGTTGCTTTTGAAGTACATTTTTGAAGCTGGGAAAAAATATCAGCAGTTTATTGAATACATATTCCATATGAAGGAAGATTTGGCTAATTACAAGCTGAGTTTGAGGTCTTTTTTCTACTTCTTTTGCGAGGAAAAATTGCAAATAATTTGATACCTATTATAGCTCTAGGTGATAATCCTCCCTCCGCCTATTGGGATGTTTGTCGCCTCTTTCCTTACAGTCTTTTTACATATACCTCTATCAGGTCTATGTTTCGAACAACCATCAGCAAGTACAGCAGATACTTATACTCTTGAATCGAATTCAATCCGAACTTGAGCCCAATATAAATCCTAACTCTTAGTGTTGTTGTGTTGATCCCAATTAATTTGGTCCAGTTCAGTCTTAGGGCTCGTCCTATTATTCCTTGAAAAGTTGATGGTTTTTAAGCCAAAAAAAAAATAAAGACCAACACAACACTACTTCAACTCGACTCGGACTTGAACTAAAACCGTCAAGCTTGGGATGGGAACATTATTTCTTGGAGTTAGTCCTACAGGGACCTACACTTATAACTCCAAAACTCACAGAGTTAATCTCCCTCATTCATGAGGACACACATAGGTGGGTACTTTACACTTATTTATTCACTCTTCAAGATGAGAAGAATGGCTTTTGAATAATTATCAGCAATTAAAAATTTCACACCCAATTTCCCTGCTATATAAATTACTAGCAGAAGTTGCCCACCATTGGCTGGGTTAAAAATAAGTTAATAATATGCAAAATGAATTGTTTGTATTCTTAAAGTACTTAATTTATTCATTTTTTTTTTGTTACATACTGTTGTAGAGCTTGCAATTAAAGGATATTCTTGGCATTCCTCTGTGCTAATCTTTCACTGACTCTTGTTGCTACTGTGTTATCCCTAATTTGTTTCCGAACTTTCCTCGTGCCACTACATTTTGGATCCGATTTGCTTACCCCTAGTAGCCTTCCTTTCGCTTTTAGTTAATTTTGAGGGGGTCAATAATTTATGCCTCCAGTTGGCACTTTTGTTCCTGCTACTACGTTTGCCTTTGCTCCAGTCAGGTTTGTCAACTCAGGATCATAGACGGAGAGGTTTATATCGAATCGAATCGAATTCACTCTCAAGATCATATTCTATACAACACTACCTATTAACAAATGAATAAAAAACAAAATGTGTACATATGCTGTTGGAGGAGTCACGTGTTATATGCCTGTCATGGTAATTATTATATTGACTTATCGTTTGGTTTATCGTGATATGCTTAGCTGTGCACAATGTGTGGTAGATTGTTCCAAGGAGAGCGCCGATGATGAGAGGATATTAAGGGGCATGTATTTTTTAATGTAATGTAGTTATCCTGATATAACTGGATAATAATGTTAAGACTTTTATGGATTCTAAGTTTGCCTTAAATACGAAGAATTATGATGCACTGACCATTCTGGCGGCGGGGTCTCTAAATTTGAACGTTCCTGCATAAAACCCAGAGGTCGTTGTAAAAAATATGTATAAGGATCTGATTGGAATCGAGAAAAAGTCATCAGATCTCTCATCAATAAAGTGGGCTCGTTGACTATAGAGCTGAGAGAGGGCAAGAACTTGTTACTTCGTCACACCAAGACTTAGCAAACAACCTTGACAAGAGAATATCTCTCTCCAATACCGCAGACAGAGATACAAAAATGATTTAGAGGTGCTATGTCCGTTGGTGGCTGCTGGTTCGGCTATAAACTACAGCCCCAAGAGCAAAAAAGTCCGGAGAGTATAGTTATACCTGTTTTAATGGATGCATCATATTACAATAACTGCACAGGCTACACTAATGGCGTGAAGTAGAGATCCGAGGCCATTCTGTACTTAATATAACATAGTTCGGCTGAGAGTATAGGGTCACATATTTTAATAACATAATCTTCACATTTATTTATAGCCTTCATAAAAATGTGGATTTTATCAGGATTTAGATATTGCCTACGTAATTTCCTTTTATACAATTATTCGGAACATTCATACCCACGTTTATGGACTAAAATATTTTGGTCTGGTTGAATGAGAGATGAAGAGGCCGTTTCAGTATCGCTATTGCAGGGTGGTTAGTTCCAAGCCTAATTCATTTTAGTAAATGCCCCAATACTTTCGTATCTCCTTAGATAATTGAATTATGATCTCCGTGTTTCCTTGAAGTGGTCTACTCGCTCCCATTCTCTGCAAATATTTTTGATCTTTATTTCTGGTACCAAGTCTTCCCATGGAGTTTGATTAATTGTGTACTCAAAGTATCCCTTACAGACTACATGTTATAGCAGTAGCTCGTGATACAATTGATCGTATATTGTTTTAATATGCATATATTCATAATTGATCCAGTAAATATTAAATAGTGATGCATGAGATATCCAAGTTCATAAAAACTAAATGAAAACAAAATTAGTTGTAAACTAAAACCACTTAGGAAATAAATAAATCGACAAATGTCGATTTATTTATTTATTATCATTGGAGATTGAAGAGTTGTAGATCTTGTAAATAGTATGAGGGTTCTTCATGAGACGATTCTCTCTGTTTACGATACGTATGATGTATAATGTGAGTATCTTCCCATAAATAAGGTAATTTGATGAAACGTATCCAGTAATAATTTATTTGAGTGTTAAGTTCGTCTTCAGTAAGGGATAAGACTAATACATACAGTATGAGTGAGAAAGTTAATTCATCTGAAAATATAAAAAAATAGGGACTAAATTATTTTTGATACTCATAAAATCCTGTTCATTCTTACCACGAAACACTAAACGGCTTGAGGCATACTTGATACTTCAAAAGGAAGTTAAGAGTTCTCATTAAGGTCCAAGTCAACCCATGATATATGTATTTGCCCTTATACTCAGCAATTTAATTTCCGTCTTCCGAACCTTCAATGAGCATCTTCTAAAAAGTAAAATCTATTCCACTTCATATTAACTCCTCTTAATTATATTTCCAAACTAAACCGCCCCTCTAGCGGACAAAAAACCATGACATTCTGTACTTTGGAAGATATTTAAAAGACTAAACTTACATTTTAAAAAAACTACATTAAAAATTGCAAATGTAATAAATGTGTATTTAATTTCATAAATAAACTTTTAATTAAAAAAAACCAACCTATTTTCTTGAGTTGAAGCAAGAGAGAGAAAGACAATGAAAATCTTGATTATAAGTCTGAATTTTTTTGGACAATGATAATGTTTCATCTTTATTTGAAATGAATGATAAACTGGATTTGAATTGCGTTCCAAAAGGAATTTTAGTTATTTGGCTTCAAAATGAAGCTCAATTTTGTTGCACGGAATAAGTTTGCCGGCAGGTCATAGATTCCCTTTCTATCTTAAAATTGGAGACCGCGACAGTGGAAAATTGAAATTCAATTATGGAAACCTTTTACTAATAAAGAAATTAGTTCGTGAAATGAAGCGACGCGTAAACTATATTATATTATTTGAGTAAGAAGAAAAGGACTAGGAGTCGATCCAAGGACTGAGAATGAGGTCGGGGAGATCGCATCTCATTATGCAAAGTACTACGATTGTTTCTATGATATGATCTCCTTCAGCCTCGTTCCTCAGTCTATGGGTCAACAACGAGCCCCTCCTCCTCCCCCTTCCACAAGAGAAAAACTCATAACCTTTTCCACATAATGATACCACCTTTTATCCACTTCATGATCCTCCCAAAGTCCTAATTGTACAAATATCTCGAAAAAGTCGAGGTCCTCTTCAAACGCAATTATATATTCGCTTCGCGAAGTTATTTCCTTTGTATTAAAAGGTTGGGATAATTGAATTTCAACTTTCCGCAGTCGTGTTCTCTAATTCCGAGATAGAAGGTATGACGTGTGAGCAAACCTACGAAGTGTACCCTTGTTATAAATAACAAGAAGTAAAAATTCAAAAATTAAATATCTTTATTACCTACTTATACACACACTATCAAACACAACCTACAAGAAGTTTCAAATATGTATTTTAGCTTTTAAAAATTGTATTATTCAAGTATTGGTAAAATAATCAGAAGCTATTAACTCATTCCTAAAGTCAATAAATTTATATAACTTTACAATATCCCTTAAAATAGTATTTAGATTATTATAAACTGTTGATATATTTTTCAAGATCTCCAATAATTAGATTCAGTTTGATCGTATCAGTTTATTTAAAATTCGAAAATTTATAAATCAAATTTTAAGGCTCCTATGAAAGAATTTATTCCCCTACTTTAGTTCATGTGCTTGTCTTAAATCTTCTTACTTTTTGAAGTCAAAATATGAAAACAATATAGATGAATATAAAATATTAAGTATTCTTTTATTTAGTTTATTGATATTATCCATGGATTTGCGTAAGAAAAACAGAAAGACAAGATTTTTTTAAACAGAAAAGTTGAAGTTACCCACTCCGGATCTAAATTATCGTCAAATGAATTGCTATATTATATATCCCCATATTTCCGTACACTTATGCTGATAGTGATCATTCTTCCTCCAAAAACTCAGCGTACTTGATTATAAAGATATCGTAGATATACAATGTAGCTACTTGCATATTCTTATGTCAATCCCTCGTATCATGTTAATTAGGGAAACTCGTATCCTATTAATCTTGGGAGTCAGAAAGGGCATTTCAATTGATGAAGGATCAGTTTGGTGTTTTTCATCTTCCTCTCTTGCTCAAGGAGGATAATATCCAGCATCCTTTACTACTATTAGTAAATAAACTTACAATCTAGAATAAAAACTTTGACATACTGAATTCCCAATTGAATCATGACCAATTTTCTTCAAACTTGTAATGAAGATTATATATGATGAGGCCATTACATTTTGAGAGGTTCAGGTGAAGATAACACAAAACGTTAATTAAAAATGCATAATCAACCATAATTTAGGAACAAATTAAGATAGTTAACTCAATTTGATTTTATGGCGGAGAGTTTGTGCTCTACAGAGTACCCATTCTTGTTTTAAATATTGTATCCTTAGCCTAAGAAAATGAATCTATTGGCAAACAAACCCCACCAATTGTGAAACAAAAAAAAAAGCTCTACATCTAATCATTTGTAAAATATTGGATCAGAAAATATTTTGATGTCAGCCCATATCTATCAAAAACATAGTATCTCAATCACAGTTGAAATTTTGTTGATGAACCTTATTTTGCTTATAGGTATACTTTGACATTCATAAAATGATATTTGCAGGAATCATTTATAATTTATTATGGAAGTATAGTTTTGAGCGCTATATATCAATTTCATCCTAATTATAAGCATGATGCAAGCCATGGTAAAGATTATAAGAAAAAATCTACATATATAATGAATGTGAAGTTAAGAAGAACAAGGTCTCGTCCATGTAAAGTCAATAAGTTGTAGACGACAGTATCTTATAGTATGTATGTATGTATTTCAATTATTTAAAAAAGTATCTAAAAATATATGCAATCAAAAAGAAAAGAAATGATGAATTATTTGACTATGTGGGTACGTTCACTTCGTGATATATAGGATATGCAACATGTTATATTAAACGCTATTCCACGAAATTAAAGACAAAATCGTTATGTTGGTGTTCTTTTTTTTTTTTTTTTTTTTTTTCTGGCTCTAACATTTTAAATCTATGTAAAGAAAAATAAATTTTTCACATATTGTTATGACATTAACTTCAGTAGTGTATTGTACATTCAAGTATTATCAATATACGAGGGGAAAATACAATCAAAGTGAATATTATATGAAGAGATTTATCATTTATATTGTGGCTATTCAGGATAAGGTGGAGGATAGTCCGGATTGTAGGGTGGGGAAGGTGGATAACTAGATTCCAAATTGATGTCTCCGGTTTTATCAGTCAAAATATTCAAATCTAGTTGGCTTTTGCTGTAACTAGATGTCGACATATTGTTTAACTGATTATCCAAGCTACGGAGTTTGTCTTGTAAATCACAGCTTCGTATATGAAGAGGCATCACCTCATCTTGTTTTTTAGAGCGTATTTTTTCGAGTTCCTCTTTGACAACGTCGACACGCTGTAAAGTAAAAAGAAAGATAGAATTGGTCAAAATAAGTTGTGTGTGGATATACAAAAAATATTATGTATTAGTACAAATGTTTTTAAATATTTTGAACGACACCATCAGTTGGCTATTTTTTTAACATAATCTATCCCAATGGAGCAGCAAATAAAAATAATGACTAGTTTATAAACATAAACCGTACGACGTCATCAAATATTCATTTTCAAAATGGGAAATACATGGTCGGGGATTAATTTTACAGGGAATGTACTTATAGGGCATAGTTGTAGATATAGATACTAAACAAAATAGAGCCACAACATGTATGTAGGTATGGTACTCGTATAGAAACGCAGGGTGTTTTTTTAACCAAAGTAGGTTCAAAAAAATTATCCATAAAATTTGTTTGTATTTATTAAAAAAATAATTAAATCACAACCCTATATTCAAAGGAATTACAGACATTTAAATTTAACCAACTTTTGTTTAATTAGTAATTAAATAATCAACTTGAAAAAGTATTTATATGAGTTTCTTTGAGTATTTATTCCACGCAGATTATATTCTTTACTTGGTTTACAAATACAATATTAAGATACACATATACCCGCATGTATAGTATATATACTAAACATTTTTAAAGATGAAGCCTATTTATACTTAGCAACACTAGTCCAATTAGAGTTGCTTTTTTTTTCTTCAAATTTTTGAACCAAGCTCAAAAACTTTAAATAATTTTGAAAAAACAGAGCAAATTTGCAGTAACTTTTTATCCCAATTTCAAAAAGTTTATTAACATCAGACTCTATAGTAGACAAGCCAAAGAAAAAGAATAAAGAGTGATAATAAATCTTCATGCACTTTATCCAATGAATTCAAAAGTTTCTGGAACTGGCTCCTTTCGATATCCAATCCGAACTATATCGCAATTGTTGTCCCATTATATACATAATTTTTACTCCAAGCAAGATTTAGTCCATCAACAATTTGACTAACAGCTACCAACATGCACTCCAGCTCTGGAGGACAAATACAATTGAACAAATTTTTTGCTAGTCCATGCAACTCCAACATTTTGGAATGCCTTCAAATAGTTATTAATCTACCAGACTCCACAAAACACCTCTCTCCTTTCAAAAACAACTCTCACAATACAAACAGCTGTATTTACTGTCATTATAGCCAATAAATGCAGAAATATTAGCTAATTACAAGTCAGTTCCACTGGTAAAAGTTACTTTTTCTGCATAAATCTACTCTAATATTACCCTGATATTCTCATCAATTTAGGATAATTAACCAACAATGACAATAGCCATCAATAGTATTTAGCAACTGCAAATTTATTTTGGAAAGGTGAAATAGTAGGAATAACAGTTTTTCTCCCAAAATTCACCCACAAACACCATCCAAATTTAGCTTAAAAATGTAATCATCAGTATTTTTTTTATAGTTCACCAGGCCTTTAATAAAGTCAGAAAAGATTTATTTGGCAAATCTTAATTATCAGTACAGTGTCTGATGTTGTTGAATTTCAACAAATATTTTTTTAAATTAATATTAAAAGTTAATGCCAAATTACACTGTTTCCCTGAAATTGTTGAAAAAGGAAATATGCGCAAACAAAGAAAGTCTGAGGGGATTAGATTCCTTTTATAGGCATTGCTGGACTCATTTGAGAGTAGAATACACCAAGGACAATCTTACTTATGTGGCTGGTGTTGTTATGTATAAATAAATTTAATGGGACATTTTTGATTCCGAATGAGATGACATCACTCTCAGTTTATTATAGAACCTTAAGCATCAATAAATAAAAAAAGCTCTATAACAAGCAACAATACCTTGTTTAATTTTTCCAATTCTAACTCTAGTTTAATTTCAGCTGGAGCAGTTTTTGCAAGCTTTTGTTGAATTATCTTTTCATTCTCATCAATTGCCTTTAGAAGCTCTTTCTTTTGTTTGTTCAAGATCTTAACAGCCTTGTCTTCATTTTTTTCAATCTTTCTCATTCGCTTTTCTAGTCCACTTAAACGATTCATATTGGGATCTGAAGTCGTGCGATCTAAAATACAAAAATGCAAGAGAAATAATATAATTTTATGTCTTCAAAAAAAAAAATCATAATAATAATAATAAAATCCCTAAAACATTTCCAATAAAAGAAATATCACATCAATAGTAATTTAATGTAAATATACATAAAATATTAGGGGGAAAAAAACATTTAACAAATATTTTAAATCCATTAACTACACTTTGATCAGGAACTTACTCGACATACTAAAGAAACAGATGTGACTGTATTTAGTTCACTAAATGTCCTGCATAAATGTGTCCTTTACAACAAGTATGAGACAAAATAAATTAAAAATTATGAGGTAGATTGAATTGATATCATTTTACATTTTTTTCGAATTCATTTTATATTTATGTAGGAGGAAATATTTTGTTCTAGGGATAGATCCGAAAATTTACACAAATACCGACATGTGTTTTTTTTTTGTTTTTTTCAACTGATAACAAAATACAAAGTTCATTGTTATGTTAATGATGTAATGACAAGAAATATAAATTAAAGGAACTGATGGGTACACTGTATAAGTTTGCCGGCACGTCAAACTTTCTACTTTCCATCTCGAAATTGGGTACCGCGTAAGCAGAAAGTTCAAATTCAATTATCAGTAGCTTTACATGATAGGGAAATAACTTTACTTAGTTAATGCGACGCGATAATAAAGTATGTACATTATTGGTAAGGATGAAAATAATATAATGATGGAAGAGCTTTTTATTGGTGCTAACTGAATATATTATTTTTATTTTTTAAAGATATAATTATGATTATTCTTGAGGACAGAGTATATGAGTACAAAGTAATCATGATTGGGGAGGTGTATGTTTATTTTCTTTCTCTCATGGCTACTTGCAGCTGATCTAATGAAACGTCAGTAAGGCTGAGCTGTTTACCTTTCAAACAACCTTCAAATTTCTTTTGTACAACATACTGGCGGATATTATTTTCATCCATGATATTGGAGTAAGAGGATAAGGATCACGACTCTTTCTAGATATTCGGAGTCATTGAGTATATCTCTTATGGAGTATTTGGAGGAGGGATCAGAGGGACTAGGATTCAATCCCTGGGCCAAAGGATGAGTCTGAACTTTTATTTAATTAAGTTTGAAGTAATTAGAATATTTACATCCTTTGAATTATAAATTCTAATGTATTTGCTTATGTCCGTCAAGATAAGCCTTCTGCAAAAATATCATTTGACAGGATGAAGGTCTTAGATTTTCTGAAAAACATCGTTGGAGACGAGGACACCCTCATCGGTAGACTTTGCACACAAGATCTTTGGATTCTTTGGAATGCCAAAGATCCTGCAGGAAAGTAGTAGAAGAAGGTAATCAAAATTTCCGTTGTACGGGAAGGTGGGTTCACAAATGGGTATTTCTTATTAAACAGTTATTGACGGATCCAATTTTCATTGGGAAATTTTGTTCTCAACATATTATCGATAATCCCGTAAATATTTGGAAGGAGGGGAGTGTTTTGGTAAGATTGGAGAAATAGATGAACCAAAATTTGGTATGACTAAATATCATGGAGGGAGATACTATAATGTCATTTGGCTCTTTGGAGATGTCGATCGGGATAATGAAGATTGCTTCTTAGTTTAAGTGGAAGATTGTTGAGCATGTTCTACCGGAGCAACTGTCCTTTTTGAAGATTGAGCAGCCTACTGTAACCTTATGAATTACTTCATTGTTTAATGT
Source organism: Lepeophtheirus salmonis (assembly GCF_016086655.4). Taxonomy (NCBI): domain Eukaryota; kingdom Metazoa; phylum Arthropoda; class Copepoda; order Siphonostomatoida; family Caligidae; genus Lepeophtheirus; species Lepeophtheirus salmonis. Next base: position 18,322,409 of record NC_092584.1, read on the forward strand.
TGTACATTAGTGTAACTTTGTGGATCCATTAACTGTCCTGATACTACGGCGATCTTCGTGTAGTCACTTCAAAACTATGCTTAGGTGGTTAGAAATAATGAATACATGGTGGGTGTTTTTTTTCAGACACATCTCAACGAGTTTATTTGGAGAAAGTCTGTAAGGAATATTAACTCTTTTTATAAAATTATTGACGACATTATAGACCAATATCCGATTTCAGGGATTTATTAATTTATTTTCTTAATGTTCTTCTACTGTGCACTTGATTTTGTGTTTCATTAGTGAATGGATTTGATGGCATAGAAGTTCCTCTCCATGACAAGGCTTGACATAATTTTTAATTTGATATACTGTACCGACTGCTGAGTAATATGGACAGATTTTGACGTCATAGAGTATCACATGGGTACTCGTAACAATAACAGTTTGGAAAGGCGATATATAGCTACTCTTGGTAACAATTATACTCTAGGACGTCACTATTAAAAAGCATGGTGGAAGTCAAACATCAGTCGGAAAAGCGTTATAGTATAACCTTGTACATAAATGCCTATTACATTCATTTAGTCAATCGATCAATCAATCTGAATATGAGTTATGGAAGCTGTGGAAGAGCTATTTTATAAATATTATACCCAAATTTGGATTGTATATATCTGTATCCAATCATTCCCGTTGGGAAGGCTTACTCGTTAAACGAATTGAACATTATAACTGCTTCATATGCGATTATATCCGGTTTAAAAAAATAAAAATAAATTGTTATTTGTTCTTTTGTTAAATTTTGAAATCTACTAAATTGCTGTGGTAGCTAAATTTTTAAGTGTAGATTTTGCTTCCACAACATTTTTGAATATTGCTTTACTTTTGTAACTTCTAAATTTCTTGCTTATTAATGTTTATATATATTGGTCATTGCATAAAAAAAAATCATTTAAGTAAATTATGCTTCTTCCAACTTACAGTATGCCCTTCGAAACTTCTTATTACGAGAAGCATTCCTTAATAAAAATACACAGCGTAAAAACTCCTGCAATTGTCTAAGCCTACGTAGAAACTTATTTGAGCAATTGTGCTCGATAAAGCAATAACACAATTAACCGATACTTTATTTTATTACCTACTAAGATTTCATATTAGGTAAAAAAAAAATAAAGTTAGTACAAAAAACTGAAAATTAAGCGTAAAAATTATTAAATTATATTGAAAATGTCGAACAAGACTGAAAGAGACAGATTTGTACACTACAACTCCAGCCAAAGTTATTCCTGAATGTTATTATTATTTAATGATTCATGGTAGAATCAAGAAAAGTCGTTGTGCCTCACATAATCTGATAACTTCTCCTCTGGGCTCATCCCTGAGTCCACGGATCGACTCTGAGTCTTTCTCCTCCTGAATATTCCATAATAAACAACTTCAGAAACATCCTCCGCATAATGAAACCTACTAACTTCCTTGATTTTATGGATTTCCATCATGTGGCCAGTCAAAAAAAACAACAAGATAGAATGAAGTTTCCCATTGTTGTCTGTAGATTACAATTGTATTCTTCCACAAATTATAGTAAATTTCTATCATTAAATTATTCTGATTAATCCTTTGGACGTGCCACAAATGTCACTTACAGTAGCCAGAATGATATATTGATATATTTAATTTGAAAGGGACGATATTGGGGCCAATATAAATCTCTAATATCAAATAAAAGTTCTAAACTAAGGCTATAACTATTGTGTAATTTAACTAGTTTCACAAATTTGAATACCAATCCTATAATTAACTCAAATATATCCATGAAATATTGTCCACTATGAATCTATGCAGTAAATAATATCCAAGGATTTCCTTCTTTTCTTGTATTTTGTTTAAGATTGCTTAGTTTCGTTATTTGTGAAGAGGGATGTTCATCTATTTGTGCTACAAAGTGCACGGCTTCACTAGTTCTTAAGTATAATTTCCTCAAAAATAAGTGCATAAATGCTTTGAATGAGGAAGAAAGCAAACTAATTACTAAATCACATGAAGCATGTTTTGAGTTTACCTACATAAAAATTAAGTATTCTTGTTGAATGCATTTAAAGGGTATTAAGAATTCAAAGCACTATTAAAATTTGCACTTTTTCATGAAGGGCTTAAGTATTTGTACATGCATATTATATTGATAGAACTTATAGTTTAAGCTATAAATACTATAGGTGAATTAATATCCATGTATGAAACGTTTGTTGTAAGGTTATAACCTATTTATAAGGGAAGAGAAATATTTATACATAAATAAGTATAGATTGCTTGAGGTCGCTGATATCACATATTTGTAGGTCAGCTCTTGCCGGAGAATTTTATACAACTATAAATTTGAAAATCAATATATACGAGGGCGGTCGATTACCCGCACTGACTTAGACATAGCCGTGGGGTTTTTTTTTTGGTTTTTTTTATCACTTTTACAAAGTACAGGATCTATAAAGCCTACGTTTAAAGTTTGAAGACGCAACGTTTCTTCGTATTTGTTTGGTAGCTATCATTGAATTTGTTAAAATGGGGAAAATCGGTCATCGTTGTGTGATATATTACTTTCATTTAAAAAACCTCAGCCCAACCAATATTAAAGCTGGTGATCCTTAATCTACTCTGGGATTGTGCTCCTTTGCTTACACAAGTAAAATTTTGCCTAGCTGAGTTTAAACAAAGGCCGCATTAGCTGCCAAGATGAGCATTGCTGTAAACCTGAGGATTTCTTCAAGAGTTATCTTCTATATTTTTAAAGCAATTTTTTTATGTTTGTCGACTCGTAACTGCTCCAGTCCATGCTGGGTACTAATATCCATACGTGGACTAAATTCTCACTTCAACATGACCAATTCTATTTTTATCCAATTATGTTCAAACATTTGTGTATGGATTTATTTTTTTATTTAATCATAATAAATTCAAAAACGTTTATTTGATGTCAGTTAAATGAATTCCTATTAAGATACAACAATTCAGAAAAAGGTTACTCTTTAAATTTGCTAGCATTTTATAATGTTATTGAAAAAAAAGAAGATAATAATAACAACACTAACCTAGCTTACTTATTACGAAAATAAATTACAAATGAAATCCCTTTATCACCTTGAACATGAGTAGTGAAAGATTAATTTTTATCAGGTGATAGAGAATTGTAATTGAAGAGGAGAAGGAATTGATCAATAGAGTACAAATTTATTTATTTATGTAAATTAGATTGAAAGAATCGATTAGTCAGTATATTTGATAATGAGTAGTTACGTGCGTGATATGCTCTGATAAAGAGTGTTGTCAATCATTCTATCACTGTACAATACAATAATATACAAATATATATTATCGATACAATTGCAGATATGATATATAACATATGAGTGTTTTTCAATGAACAATATTAGACAACATACTCAAAGATAAAAAATAGAAGTTTATTAAATCAATTTATCTCCCCTTATGGATTAGTGAAAGCTCAATTGATGATTGTCTCTTATTAATATGTAAGGAGAGAGAGCTGGAATAATTCCAACAGGGGACGGTTGTAACATACTCTTTTTATCCAACGGTTGTCATCAGTAGAAAAATGCTTAGAATTATAATATTTACAGTGAAAGAAATATGTATTTTATCCCTTGCCGATTTTGTAAGTATGTCCAAAGATGAAGATTTATATGGGATTGAGATCCGGATACTAGCTAAGCCACTCCATGACCTTTGTTGCTTTTGAGTCATTGTCATGAAGACCCGTTACACAATCTATTTTCTGTGCCCTCTCCTGAGGGAATGAGACCCCGTACATAAGCCTGTCGTGATAATACATTTGTATCTATCCATATATAATTAGCAAAACATAATACACAATAAATACAATTTAAACACTAAATAAAAAGGATGGAAACCAGAGTGGACTTCAAGAAAGAGTATGCATTTGGCTCAGAGATACAGGCAACACTGCCAATTAGAACCTTTATGCAAAAAAAGTGCAAACTAGCAACAAAAGTATGACTGAATGGGGATGCCTCAACAGGTGAAATGTAAATCTGTAGCTTCTTTAGTCTTGCAGATTCCGAGCATGAAATACAAACAACAGATTATAAACTTTAGATATCCAGTTACTTTGAAGCGTGCAGATGGAATTTATTGCAGCCGCCGGAAAAATTATCATTCATTTTAATTTATCGCGCAATTAATCGATTTATTGGATATTGCGACAGGCTTACTCATCCATCCTCCCTTCGATGGGCTAAAGTCGTATATTTTCCTTAGCAGAGAAACACCCACAAAACATAATGTTTCCACCCCAATGCTTTACGCTGGGGATTCCGCTTTATAACATAATAAATTATATACTATGTAAAAATATAAAATGTTTTTATTATAATGAAAATATGATTTTTTTTACAGAACTTTAAAACCACAGTCCAAAAAATATACTAGGATCCCCATTAAAAATCAATTCTTAACTTTGCCTTGTCTCATCCTTCCGTTTTATTGTACAAACTTAAATTAATATTTGATTATCAACCTCACTTCTAAATTTTTTGACCTATAAGTAAAAATGAGCAGATATATCCAATTCCTTGCAATAACATGAAGCAACAATACCAAATTTGTCTCTACACATAATTGCATTTTATGCCAATATCAATGCATTTACAGGTTTATTTATTTATATAGTATATTGTATTAACAAAGTACTTTATCAATAAAATGAGCAATTATTTGGATAGCTGACAAATCTTAATTCATGTTATACTTCACTTGTGTTGTAAAATAAAAACGTCAGTAAATGTTGATAAATTTATCATTTTAGTCAAAAGTTTTCCACAGCCCCTGAATGTTACTCAAATGTTTAACTTTTTAGCAAAGGTTTATATATTTTATAATTAAAACTGTCTGGGAGGGTGAGTGAATGAAACTTTAATGATTGACTTTTTAAGTACACAATTAGAGGCATCCTAATATACATGCATATATATATATATATTTCCGTATGACTTACAGCTTTCGAGGTTCATTATATTATAAGCAACAATATATGATGGAATTAATCCTTTTTTTGGTTTTTTTCTCTTCATTATTTACAAGGTTATTCAACCTTTTTGTTGCATACTTTTAAAAAATGTCAAAATAAAAAATGTATTGTATTCGACAAGTACTTGAAATATATAATAAATTGTTTTAAAACATACAGAAAGAGGTCGAGAAATACTCTTGATACAAAAAAAAATTCAAAATGGATGATACAAAGAGTTGTAAATTATTTTCTTTTTTTTTCGAAGAAACAGTTTGAACAGTTATTTTTCATTTTCCACAGCTGTAATAGTTATCCATTAATAGGATTGCGAAAATTGTAGAAATCAAGGTTAGTATATAAAAAAAGTACCTGCTGCTAACCTGCAAGTTATTAGTGCTCTTTATTATAGGTACTATTTGATATACAAGAATAGTCACTAGGGCGCCCTCTATCCAGTCAAAACCTGCAGGATCACAAATAGAAAGTCGATCTTCTGTCAAAAAAAATCAAATTACTCCGTGGGTTCATTTTCTTGTGATATAAACTTGGCTTTGAGCTTGAATTCTTCACATTTGATCTTTTTTTCAGTCATAGCAACTTTACAATTCCAATTTTTTGCGGCAATACTAGCACCGTACATATACGGACAAGTCGTGCCGGACGTTGAACAGTCCCTATTTTGAAAATTCAAATATATTGGTGAAGAGGGAGACGCACAATAGTTCTTTTTGTGATCTCTGTCTCTTTATCAGAGTTGCCAAGATATACTTTTGATTCCAATTACCACTAATGAGGATTCAGATAATTCCCACATCCCTACTCATCAATTCCTGAGGGGAGAACATCTAAGTTTTAAATAACAATGTGTGTGAGGAAATAAACGAGGAAGAGTTTCACTGAGGTTGCGTTAGAGAGTGTTAATCCTTCTTGTAAATAATATGCTCTGCCGCCAAAAAATGAACGTTGTAACCTTAGCAATTTTAGTCAGGTAAAAAGCTCAGCTTTCATGACGTTTCATTGGATTAGCTGCGAGGAGCTATGAGAAGAAGGATTTAAACACAAATACTACTCTGTATCTAGCAATGATAGAGGCAGAAATTACTCCGATGTCGATCCTGAATTCTACACTGAGTATTTGCTGCAGGAGTTTAATTCTAAGTTCTTTGTTGGACTCAATGTTACTCGGCATCTTTCACAATCTAGTAATAAATTTATCTCATCTTTATATTCTATCCCTCTAAGAACAAAATAATAGTGATCATAGCTTTAGAAAATAAATAACATCTTTTTAGATTGCAACTACAAAAAGTAGAACTCTTCCATAATAACATTTTGTTTCTCTAGTGTAATAATCCCTTGTCGGATTCAAAGTAGAATAGTCAATGAGACTTGGTTATTTTCTACACATATCGACAGCTCATGTTTTTGACTTGATATATATATATATATATATTTTCCAAACCAAAATATAAAAAATAATTACAGACTAATAAAAGTTCATTCAACCAAATTATGCAGTGGAGTTTTAATTTTTTTTTTAATGTAAAAAACAAATACTATATACATATATAATCTTGTGGAAGGCCCTTCGGGTACGAATACTGGACTAGACCAATTAAATAAGGATCGACACAACACTAGTACAAAGATAATAATAATAATAATAAAAAAAAGCGAATTTAATAAGAATGGAATTCAAAATTAGAAAAGAAAAAACGCTTTCTTTTTTATCAGAGTAGTATATGTAGACTCGCAAAACTCCCTATCAAATGTTAATGCAAATAAATATTTATTCTAATGAATCTTTTTTAATTAAGATTTTCTATTTTTTTAAAATATAAATGTAGTTTTTATAAAAATAATAATAAATAAAATGGAATGAGTTAAAAGTTTACAAAAGAACTTCTGTCGATTTTCCATTACTGAAATTAATAAAAAGTATTCTATACATATTTTTTTTTGTACAATTATTACTTCTTTCCTTTAAAAAAGAATTACATACATAGGATTTATTTTAGTTCATTATTTGCATATTGAGTTTTAATTAAAAGGTATGTGCATGAATTATTAATTTCATATGCAAATATACATCAAACATAATTAATGTGTATCAACTATGTTTATATACTTAAAAATAATAGTTACTATTACTTGCAAATATAAATTATGAGGAGAGGGGGTGCAACAACATAAAAACAATCTTGAATAAAGTCCAATATATATTTTAGCTTCATCTATAGAGAGTTAAGAGAGCAAAGTTTATCTCTTTGGATTCTCTAAAAATATTTTTTGGTCCAAGAAATAACAATGGAGTCATATTAATGAAATCTTGGAGGCCCTTAAGTTAACCCACATTACATATATACAACCAAAGGTGAAAATCCAGTGTGGTATGGGCAAGTGAGAAAAAAATCCCCGAAAATCAATATGGTAACCCTGTCAATTTGAAAAATGTTTCGGAGAAGAGAAATAATAATGCTCATGAGGTTTCATTAGATTAGCTATAATCAGCTGTGACAAGGGAGGAAGGAAAAAAGGATATAAAGAAGGGCATTTGCTAGAATTACTACGATGTCGATCCCCAATTCGATTCTGACTCCAACAAGGGTTTGATTGAACTCAAAATCTAATACAACATATCTACATTATCTATATTATTCGAAGAAAAGTTGGTATGTTGATCGGTGCCCAATAATCCGAGTAATGTCGGTACTCCCACTAGTAAATTTCTATAAAGTATTTTTTTTTAAATAGTACTTTTTCCTAAACTCTCCATAAATTGTGTAAAAAGAGGAAATAACTGGAATCATCTGGTGGGCCAAAAGTAATACCGAACGATGCCGACTCCTGCAATAGGGTGTCTAATTGTCATCTTTTCCACACTTTGCAGTATCAAGTAGGATTCGTATCCTTTTTTCCAAAAAATCTTGCGGAAATGGTACTCCAAGGATACCATTGTGAAAAAACAGTGATACTTTGGATTATTATCTAGTCTCATGCCAGAAAAGTGCTTGTAAAATAAATTAAAAAAAAAAAAAACTTGAAATTTAAGGTATTACTGTGGACCCTCCGTATATACTAATAGAAATTTTGAATAAAACAAGTTTCAACCTACTTTTGATGACTTCACTTTCTAATTTGGTGTATTCATATATTTTACTGAAACAAACAAAACGATTTATACAAGACCCACACAATATGTTAAAAAAAATATCAATAATTAATCTGTTGATTGATTTCTATATTATTTTTAATATGATCGTCAACACAAAAAGCAAGCGAGAATTATTTTAGTTCAAAATTGAGTCTGGATTGCAGTTGTATTCTTCCGACGAATGATCCTCCATTTTTATCAACTAATCATTCTTACTTACCCTTTGGGTGTCCCACAAGTTTCACTTAAAGTAATCAAAACTGATCACCACAATAAAACAATGATCAATAATATTTGAAAGGGACCATATCGGGATCAATAGAAGTATCTTAAGTCAAATAAAGGTTCATAAATATAATTAATATTCTTGGCTATCATCAAACATCCCATAAATCTGAATAATTAGCCTATAATTGAATGAAATACGTCTGAAATATTGGCCTGTATATACATACGAAGTAAAAACAAATTGGATTTTCTCCTTTTCTTGATTTTGTTCAAGATTGTATTTATGTTGACACAGCACATATGTACAATAACTGTGCATATTGTATTGTGGAACATAATTTATTTTTAAGTTTGTGATTAATTTCATAATGTACAGTTACAGCAGCTCGTTGTAAGTGGCACACTTAATTACCACAACATGAAGAGATTTGTGCGTGGTTCAAGTTGATTTATCAAATCAACAATTATTAAAGGCAAATTTGGCTTCATGTACATAACATAATATATTGTTATGTCACAATGGTATTTCCCAAACCAACACACATTCCCATGTATTTTTCATCCGCTAATGATTTTCTACATCTCTAATCACGTCGTTACCTAACTAACACAACAACTTATAACATATTTTGTGTTCAGCTGTCGATTATCTACTTAATTTCTCTTAATCAGTGTTCTGAACGTTGATTGGTGGATTTGAGTTAGCTCTTGTTAAACTATGAACAATTATCAACGGTTATTGGATAATAATTTCACTTTGGATGAATAGCTAACTTTCAACTGATTTTTCGTCTTTTTTTATATTTGTATCAGGTGAAAGGTTGAGAGATTCAAAAATATAAAAAAGTGTACTATCTTTATATTAGTATTCTGGACGTTGATTATTTGAATTTGAAGAAATGTTTGTTTTTAAAAAATCAATTCCGGACCGGGTCTTAACAAAAAAAATAGTTTCGTTTCGACGTCGTCTCGTTATGCATAAAACATTCGTTGACGAATGCATTACATCAAGTCATAGCAGAGGAAATTAACTCTGATTTACAGCCGAAAATAATAAATTTTATTTCCTAGCTTTAGTCAAGGAGCACTCTTTTTGCTTTTCATTTTTTCAAACCAATTTGGTCAAAACTAAGATCCATTTTTATATTTAAAACAATCGTGTATTGAATATCGCCGTATAAAGTAGGACTTTCCAACCAGTGTGTCGTAGAGCTTCATATAAAGTGCCGCGAAGGCAGCCGTACCATACTATTCTTTATTACTATTTAGCAAATTAAACAGGTAAAGCCTAAAGGTGATAAGATGCCAAACCCAAAAACTCTCCACAGTGTTGAAAAATGAGCATATGGAACTATTAGAAGACAGCAAGAAGACTTTCTTTCATTCTGGATACGGGCTTTCTGTAAAAAAACGGCATTCAAATTTATGTCACTTTTATTTGAGTCAAGGTTGTTCATTGTGACTTTCACAAAATCAAGCGCAAGGAACAAAGTGAAAACATATTTGAATACTATTCCACGTGTAATCCTCTAACCAATCAAACAACGATTATTTCCCAGAGGCAATCCCAAATGCCTCATTGAGGAGTATTTTGGAAATTACAGCTAGCTGACATTGGCACAACACATATTTACATCCCACTTTATTATTTATTGTATAAACATTTTTGATTTTTGTGTTATTTCTTTAGGAAGGTGAGATTCGTAAATGTTTTGAAGATCACAACCTGATATTTATTCAATGTTTCCTTTTATTTCACAACTATTTCCCTACTACAAAAAAATCAGCCGTAATCGATCAGAAAAGGAATGAAAAAAAGTACATCTTCTATGTATAGAGTGGTCCTTAGTTTACCCATATAATCTAGTATCTAGTATTCCATTTAAAGTTCTATATATTATGACCCAGAACGCGTCAAATATTTTTTCTAGTCGACAATCTGAACAATATTTAAAATTTTCCATTGTTCTATATAGTTATACATATCTTCTACATTAATCAAGCAAAGCTTGTCAATTTCTTTAATTGTCTATGGATAACTCATACTTAACAACAAGCGTCTGTAACTATAGCTCACCGCGTCATATTAAAAAAGAACAGGAGAGTATATTTAAAAAAAAGGACTTTAGATGTGATTTTGCAACGAGCGCGTGTACCTAAAGCTCATCAGTTTATATTAAAAAAGAAAAGATACATATGTATATATTTGGAAGTAAATCCTAAGCATATTTTAGCATGCGAGTTTTTTTGTTGTTTAGCAATTTGGACATTTATTTTTATTTTTCTCAAACTGTTATCATTATTAGTTCATTCTTGAGGAGAGGACATCTAAGTATTATGCAATTACGTGTCTTCATGAACAACGTAGATTAACACTGAGGACTTCATGGGGAGTTATCTTCTATATTTATAAGGCAAAGTGTAATAGTACGTTGACACCTAATAACTCCTGCCAATGATAGTACTCAATAAAAGTATATATTTTTATCTTTCAAAATCTAATATCATACATATGAATATAATTGTACTTTTTACCTATCAATTATAGTTTTAAATGTATTGAGTCCGCATCATTAATAGTAATATGAAGCAAGGGATTGTGATATTTTTTCTTCATATCTTTGCAAAAAATGTACATATATACATATATAATATTACCCATGTATTATTTTACTCATAGAATCTCTCTAAAGAATCAAGTCTATCCATCTTTGTTGTATTATTTGCATTTTTGTGCTTTGTGGATCCTATAGATCAAAAGAATATTTTTTTGCATAGAGAAGAGGACATGTTCTATTTGCAAATACTATTGATATACCTTTAATATAATTAATAAATAATATTTATAAGCTACTTGTATGCAAATAACCCATATTTTTTATAGGTATTTGTATATAATGTTTCATTAGTATTGAGCAGTCCTTCAAAAAAAAATATTTGTGTACTCTGATATACTCTAAAGCAATGGTTTTCAAAGTACAGGCTCCGACCCAATACTGGGTCGCTTGCCAATTTAAAATATAAACATATTTTTCCTTAGTTTTAAAATAATATTAAAGTTGGACAAATAACTTATTTCCGGTAAGACTTATTTGTTTGTAGAGTTACATACTATGCACGACGCACTACACCTGATCACAGCGTAGCATTTTCGAATGTAGCTAATCCAACCCAACCATGTAACGTTACTGCATTCTGGATCCAAACACTGTCAGTTTGTTGTTGCTGGGTAACTGACTGAGAATTGATCATTTTGTTATCAGAAAAAGAAGTTCGGAATCAAATGCATCTACGTCAAATACAACAAGTGTAAGTACGCAGCCGGAAACAGGAAGTTCTAATTCTACTAATATTACTGCCAAATCCACGTCTGAACCATCAAGTAAAAAGAAAAATAAATAATGAACGCTACAGTATAATGATTCCTTTTGAAAATTTGGTTTCATAAATTGCGCTAACGCAAATCAGGATCCTAAGGGCCAGTGTGTTGTACGCAGCGAGGTGCTTGCTAACGAAAGTTTGAAACCAACAAAACTTAAAAGACATTCAGAAACAAAACACGGAGAACTCGTGGATAAGCCTATGGATTATTTTCAACGGAAGGAACGTGAATTAAAGTTATCGGCATAAGTTCTTACTTGCTCAACTATTTTGAATGACAAGGCACAACTGGCCTCAAATTTAGTTACATACCGTGTGGCAAAAAGCGAAAATGTATCATAAAGTGGCTGAAAACTTATTCTTCCATCCAGCATCTCTGGATATGGTGTGTACCTTTTTCGAAGACAAGTTTGCAGAAAAATTGAGAAGCAGTCCTCTCAGTGACAAGACAATGCCTTGGAGAATATATGACATTACAGAGCATATGGAAGCCCAGCTTATTACTCGGTTACTTTCAGGCGTGGATTTTGCTATCCAACTTGTCGAGAGTACATATATTTCAAATTGTGCGACCCTGTTAGATTATGTGAGGTATGTGTGGCAAGATGACTTTATGGAAGATTTGCTGTGTTGTCTGACTTTACCAACAACAAATACAACAGGACCACATATATTCGGAGCGCTGGATGACTGTATTGTTGGAAAATGCAAATTGAATTGGGGTAATTGCAAAAGAATACCAAGCGATGGTGCAGCAAATATGAACGTTAGAAATAGCGGAGTTGTGAAAATAATAACTGAGGCAGCTGGTAATGATGTTGTTTGGAATTACTGTTTCATTCACCGTGAAGATTGGGCATCCAAGGGTATTTCCCCTGATGTTATGGCCATACTGAAAGAAGTAGTGGAATTTTTTAATGCTATGAAAGGAAACTGGCTGAACAGCAGGCTTTTGAACCGGTATGCTCAAAAATGGGAGCAGAGTACACTCATATACTGTTTCACACTGAAGTACGGTGGCTGTCGAGGGGCAGAGTACTAGCAAGGGCGTACGAACTCAGGAATGAGATTCACATTTAAATTTGTTTAACAATGTCAATTGGTTAATAAAGTTGTCATATCTCTCTGACATTTTCTCAATTTTAAACGAACAAAATTTGAAGTTACAAGGAAGATGCAATGATTTATTCCGACACTACGAGCATATACAAGCATTCCAAAAGTCGTTAGATCTATGGCAAGCACGACTAAAAAAGTAATCGTCCCAGCTACTACATGTTCCCAACACTGTTACAACACACTAAGGAGAACCAAATCTGTGAAGAAAAAGTGAATGACATTAAAAGTGTCATAGAGTAACATCTCGCTGCTCTGTCTGACACTTTTAGTAACTACTTCCCTGCAGAGAGTTTTGAAAATCTGAAGGAAAAGCTTTGGGTGAACGATCCTTTTGCTTTCGAAAAACATGAATCAATTATGGAACTAAGCATGATGGATAAGCAAGAAAACGAGTTGCTTCAACACACCTGTGATATCACACTGAAAACAAGCCAAAAGTCATTAAATTTGTTATCGTTTTGGATCAGTGTTTTAAAAGAATATACAATGTTAAGTTAGATTAGTCTTCTATTGTTAACAATAGCCGAACAATAGCCTAGTACGAACTAGGATTTTCGACTTTGACAAGATTAAAAACAAAAGAAAGAACCCGAGTCAACAGCGACCTGACATGCGAGTAGCGCTTTCATCCTGTGATCCAGATTGCAGTGAGATCATGAACAGAAGGAAGGCCCACCCGTCAAATTAGGTAAGCAAAAGCTTTTTGATCGTTTTTTTAAATTTTTATTGAATTTAAAAATATTATACAAGTAACGTCAATGTCTAATTTTAATTATTACTTTAAGTAAAACAGTTAGAGCTAGTATGTATCAATTGCCAGGCTTTGTTGTGATTTTATGAAAACTAGTCAGAAGATATTATTTTTTTTGGGTCGCGGGGTTAAATGTTTCTCCGCGAAAAAAAAAATTGAAATCCACTGCTCTAATGTAAAGTTTGGTGACCTAAAAAACAAAATAAATACGAATTACACCTTCTTTTACTAATATTATGGAATATAGTGAACCATTGGAGCTCCAAAAAGAACCAACAAATTCAAGGACTCCAACCATACTGTCTATTAAAAATATATCTCCTCATGGCCGGTTTTAATATATATATATATCTGACCCTAACATGTGTTAAAAATATTTTATTAAATAGTTATGGAATCGGATTTTCATGTTGTATTCAATAAATTAACTATTACAGGGTGAAGCGAAAAAAATATTCTACACTTTCAATCTAGAATTTTATCAAGATGTATTTCAGCAATCAGTTGTTATAGGGTATGTCAATACTATAAAAATAACCAATATGATATCTTGCCTACTCTTATCATCGATGTAGTCCCCCTTGGCAGCAATGATGGCTTCCAGGCGGCCACGGAAGTTCTTGAACCCATTGCAGATGTAGTTGTCAGACATGCCATCCCAGTACTGGACGGACGGAGCAGGCTTTGGACTCATCATGCATCCAAAAAGTGAAGTCCAATGAGTTGGCATCCGGTGAGTAGGGGACACATTGTCTGTGGCCAGAAAGGAAAGTTGTCCTCCAACCACTTCTGGACCTTTTTGGACGTGTGTGCAGGCGCACCATCCTACTGGAGCACCACGTTTATATCCAAATTCATGTTAGAGATCTCCAACTGCTTTGCAATCTCCGTTGGTTTCTTGTCAGTGTCAAAAAGTGAACGGACCCAAATTCGTTGGTGACATTTTCTCGGCTTTTAAGACACTTAGGAAAATCTAGTTCTTTTTTGTTTATATTAAGTATTTGACCACAACAATTTTACCGCATTCACAAAAACCATGAATTATGTAGTAAAACGAAGTGTGAAGATTCTTTCGCCACACCCGTTACAATAGGGGAAAAAATTGGAACGTCCCTAATAGATTTAAAAAAAAATAAAAACATTCTAATAATCTCATGTGGATTTTCAGTACATGTTACTTTGATTATATTCAAATATTACTGTTGATCATTGGCATCAAGTAGTATTTAATGTTGATATTAAGTTTATATTTATTTTTAAAGACATTTGATGGAGTTTTATCAAGATTTCTTGGAATTTTCTACATTTTATGCAGTAAAAGTATCAACTATTAGCCGACCCAAGAAAGTGATATCTTCAATTATGATTCAATTTATGACGTCAGTGCAAACGCTCAATAATGACAACGTATTACGACTAGCGAAAACATGTGTGATTAATCATCTTTATAATTCCTTGGAGACTTATCAACTACAAAAGGTCAAAGTTGCATAATAGCTTTGTTTCCAAGTATTAAACACTCGGCTTGAAACTTAAATATACTGATTTTGCAATAAGAGGTGCTATAAGATTCTTTTTTTTTTAATGGTTGTTTTGTCATTTTTGAATCATGCAAAGGACAATATTTTAGAGACTCTCTATCACGGTCTTATATGAAAATAAAACATATTACAGCGTATTTTTCTTGTTTGTTTTCTATTTTTTGCTTATTTTCCCAAGAAGGCCTGTGTTGAAAAAAATCATTGGTTGGATTCGAATTAGTTATTCTTAAGCTTTTATGAAAATCCAAATAATATTGAATAATAATAATTCCATAGATGGGAAGAAAATAATTATCTAAGTACCAACTTATTTAGAACCTTTTTTCTGTTTTATTTAGTGAAAGGTTGTGAGATACAATAAAGGTAAGAATATACGTTATTTTGATCTACAGGCCGCTAAAGGGTAATTGAATATTGAAAAATATAGTTATAAGTATGTTATTTATATTGAAGTATAACGTTTTACATTGTAGAAGACTTTGTAGATTTCAATCCCGTCAACGTGTCCAATATTGGATGAAGGACAGCTCCTAAACAAGATATGAATACAAGTCAGAAGACATTGATTAATCCCTTGGATAGATAAGCCAATACAAAGAAATAGAAACCTTCAACTAATTCCTATATAAACAAAAATTGCAGCACGTAAAATCCAAAGGAAACAGTATTGGATCAGAGTTAAGCAGGCAAAGATTTGGGGACCCAACCTTGTCTTTATTTGAATTCTGAAGACTCTTTCGCATGTATGTAAAGAAGCCACATACTAACACCGTGTATAAGACAATTGGAGAAAGTTTACTTTAACTCAAGTCAAGGCACGATCTCAATGTGGGGGGACCTATTGGTGTTACTCAGTTTATCAAACATGTCCTTCTTTTATGTATGTATGTCATATAGATAGAATAATACAGTAGCGCTTCAAATATGTACAATACATAGATAGAAAGAAACCTTCAATCGATTAAGGATTCGAGGGGGAAATCCTAGGACTTAACACTGATTACTTGTGTTTACGATCTGATTCCTTTAGTAAAGTACAGTTATTTCAATAGAAATACCATAAAGTTGATACTTTAAGTTGGGATATCTCCATCATGGAGGGTTAAGCCCTTTGCATTATTATACACTTATGCTGATATTACTGTTATTTGACTATTCAATGATTATATAATCAATTGAAATACCAAATATATGAAGTGTCAACATAAAAACAACCTTGAACGTAAATCCTAAACATTAACCATACAGCCAATATTTCATAGACCTATTTGAGCCAATTATAGGCTTTGTATTCAAATTTGTGGGATGAGTTAAGAAACCCATAAACTGTAGCTATATTCTAGAATCTTTATTTGATTTAAAAGATTTATATTAGGCCCGATATGGCCCTTTTTAAATAAAATCCATCAATTTCTCATTCTATGTATGAGATATCAATCAATTTTAGCAACTTTTTTTTTTGTAATGTTCTTTTAATTGGTTAGATAGACTTTCACTGATTAATTAGAAGTAAAATCATGGAATTACATTTACTCCATCCAACCTAGGAACCTTTTGATGAAATCCATATAAATACTAATGTATATAACTTTCTCTAGGAATTACCTGGGTGCAAACATACACAAATTAAGTTCAAGAGAATAACTTATCCGAAGCATGTTGTCCATGAGCTACGGCGATTGCATTTGACTACTTTAAGTGCAATTTGTAGCAAATCCAAGGATTTATCAAAATTGACGATAATTTGACGAAGAATAAATACATATGTAGTCCACACTTAATTTTGAGAAAAAAACATGCTAACTAGCTTTTGTGTTGACGGGTCACATATATCTTTCAAAAAAATATTTTTTTAAAGCACATTTCAGTCACACTTTAAGAAAAAAATCATTGTTGGTGCCTGGGTACATATATCTAGCTAATCAATGATCGAAAATGATGGATAATTATTATTATAAAATAGAATGTGACTAAGTAACGCGTACATGGAAGAAATAAGGAATTCAAATGGATTTTGAATTGTAATATAATTGGTCTACATATGTTATTTTCCCCTTCGGTATAATTATTTGTAATCGTTTTGCTAAAGGTGTATTCACAATACATAGGAAAAAAAACCTACCTAATACAACGACGTAAAATTGATAATATTTGCAGAAAAAAACCTTTATAATGAACCCACGTTCATGATAAGAGTTGTACCAAATATTATCTGCTGGTATGTAAAAATAAAAGAAACCAAAAATTAACATAGTAATCCTGACAGTTTAAAGAATGTTCACGAGTCACGAGAGCACACGTACCTGCCATTCAAAATATATTTGAGTGACCTAAATCTGATAGGATAATGTAAAGAGACTATAAGGAAAGAGGCCGCCGGCATACCAATTGGGGTGGGGAGAGTTATTACCTAGAATTCTAAAAGGTCTAAAATTGTTTACTGCACTCACACCCCACACCTAAAAAAAAAATCAGTTTGTAATTAGCCAAATATTTCCGACTATGGAATAATTATTCAATAAATGTATAATTTTTTCCCCAGCTTAAAGAGTTACTTCAAGTATAACTAACCCACATTCATAAAAATTGAGAGCGGATAACAAATATATATGGCATTTTTTTTTTAATGTAAATAAGCTATCGCCGTGGTTTATGTTCATCTTTTGATTCGTAGCATTGTTAATGATGGGATTTTGTATATAAATATTACACTTATATCCTAAAGTACAAAAGTACTATCCCTGGACATTTTTAATTTATTTTTAGATAAAGGTTGTCGGAATGGATGAACTCGAACATTTTTTGTTTGCTTGTTTCATTGTAGTGTAACCGACTCGTAACTTTTTTCCTTACAGGCTATATATTTATGACGTCTAGAATAAAGCACCATTCCCCCCTTGTCGGTGTTTGTCCAAAACTTTATAGGCCCTTGAATTGGACGTCCTTAATTTTTAGATACCCTCCCCTGTATGTTATTTTCTATTTTTAGGGGCAGGGGGCTGCTTGTTTTTTGAATTTTTTTTTTTGGAAAAAAAAAAAAAAGAAATCCTTAAAAAAAAAATTTCTCCCCTATTTTCTCATTAAGTTTTTTTAGTATAAAACCAAAAACTCCTTCGTTTGGGAGATGCTACAGCCCCCCCCCACTTGCAGATGTCCGTACAGATATACTTCATATTGAAAAGGTTTTGTTGATCAGTGTGAAATAGTGATCAGTTCTCAATGACAACGAAATATCCCATACCTCCTTATCGTAAGAAATCTTAAATCAGTACCTCCCCCCTCTCTCCCAGTCAACTGGACGTCATAAATGCCTCACCCTTAGATATATTCGAAGTAATCTATATTAATATAGTTAGGATGGATGGATGTTTGGATTGATAGATATTTTGATTTTATAAGGACGGTGTGTAAAAATGAATAAAGTCTCGAAGGCGTTTAGGTCACTTCATATATTATACAGCCATATACTGTATGAGTTGAGGACTGATTTTTAAAAACGAGCATATCTAGCTAAAGCTTCTATTAGAAAAAAAGTACATTATACAACTTTTTTCGTGTAAAGCAAATATTATTATTACTTCATTCTTGAGGAGAGAACATGAAAGCATTGACTAACAACGTGGTAGGGTACTCATGAAAAACAGAATTAACTAATGGTTTCTTGAGGAATAGTCCTCTATAACATTAAGATAAAGTTTGTCTGTTTGTTCACGCCTAATAACTCCGAGAAAAGGGGTTACTACCTTTGGTGTATATTAAGATAAATTATGTCCAATCTGCACATCATATAATATTAATATGTAGTTGTTAATTTAAGAAAATACTTCACTAATATGCTATTGAACGTTTTTATTGACGACCTGAATTGCATCATAATTGAAGGAGAATCCGTCTTGGAGGCTAAAGGTTGATATTTTTACTACATGAAATGATCATATTTCCAATAAATCTAGACGAAATTCAATCAAATGGCTATAACAATAAAATAGACTTGACATCTGCATTGAATACTATTTAATGGCCATGATAACATTGATATTTGAATTCTACTCAAAATACTTATAACATGTCTAAATTTATATCATTTTTTTGTTGTTGATCGACTAGGGATAAGGAAAGTAGGATAATTAGAGGAAAATAGTTCATTCTTTCCATTGTAATAGTTAATTTTTATCTGCAATATGGAAATAAGATTGTCTAACGATTTAATAACATATTAGTGTCCGATATATAATAAAAACAGGCATTAGAGGGATATATTTTTGATAGAGATAGAAAATTTTAAGGTTCTGTTTTTTGGTCCTATTTTGACATCCAATATTGTTCCTTAATATTAATGAAAAAAGGTTTTTTATTCTTTTAAA
The DNA here is from genome assembly GCF_016086655.4 of Lepeophtheirus salmonis. Classification (NCBI taxonomy): domain Eukaryota; kingdom Metazoa; phylum Arthropoda; class Copepoda; order Siphonostomatoida; family Caligidae; genus Lepeophtheirus; species Lepeophtheirus salmonis. Next base: position 18,341,976 of record NC_092584.1, read on the forward strand.
ACTTGTTTGTTTCTTCAGAATGGAGGAAATCAACAGTACTGACGTCACGGGAAAACGCTCTGTAGAATATTGATACTTAAGTAAGGTCCTAACTCTCAAGTCTCGACATCATTTAGGAAATGTTAACGGCATACTTATCAAAACGCCCCCCAAGGTATTACTCCACTTGTTTAAAAATTATCTTCATTTTTTTTTTTCAAAGGTATCCGTGGGAGACACTTCAATTAAATAATGATCTATCTTTCATAAGAAATGTGAACATAGGTAAATATGACAATAGAAATTATTAACTGCATTTATACAACTTTGTTACTTCTGATTTTGACAAGCTTTAATTTATTTTAAATGCAAGCAAAGAGGCATTTTTTTCACTCGAAGATACTTACAAACTTCATAGCATGCCAAACCTTAAATTCCATGCAGTAGTAATAATATGTCGAAATCATATCTTTGTTTGCAAATACTACAACAGATAATGTGGTTTGATTTTATTTTTCTTTGATAATAATGATTTATATATTGTTTGTTTCATGGCTCAATTACAGTATTCGCAATGACAAATAAGCTCCTGACGTTATAGCAAATGACCTTTTGATATAAAAGTATCAATTGCTATTATTTCTATAATATTATCCACATATTTCTTATTAGTCACATTTCCACTATAGAGAGGGTCATTAATTATATCAATTTTTCATGTTTTTATCTTTCTCTTTGAGGCATATCTGGAATTTACACATGTATCTCGCAACCTTTTCTTTAAAAATAATATATTTAGCTCACTATCCGTGTCTGGAGGATTTGCTTTGTACGTTTATCCCTCAGACAATAATAAAGTGAATATCACTCATAAATGTTACTCAGACATAACGTTAAAAGACGAAGCGTTGTGGGACAAAACTTAGAAATGACAACTTTTTTGAGGATATTTCAAAACAAAAATAATTTATGAAACAAAGAAAATGCAAAAACAAAAAGATCTGAGGGCATGATGAAATTGCAACCAATTAATATATATTTACGTTTTAAAAACTTCTTCGTAAGTATAGACTTTTGTAGTACATTTTATGAATGTGTTTAGTGTGTATATAGATCTAGTTGCAGTTATAACTAAAGTGTTCATGTTGATTGTATTGTGACTTCCAACTATTGTGGAATTATCAAAGCTAAAAAAGAAGGGAAAATACTTTTACATTATGGGTGGGTGCGCTGTGTATATCTAATTGATAATGAAAATCGCAATAATATCTATTGAAAATGTGAAAAATAGGAACATGAAGTTGCAGAGCGATTACAAACAACAATTTAATTAGCATCACCAAAATTCATGCCCTCAGAATTCTTTGCTTCTCAATTTTTTTTCTTTCAAAATATTATGATATAAATTTGTCGTTCTACATTTAGTCTTTTGACATTTTTGTCCTAGTACTACTTACAATAGATCTATTTCTAGGTTCCCTATGTACAATATTTCCTTATAAGAGGTATTTAGTTAATGAAGATGAACAATTTATATAAAATAAATGGGGATTAAGCCACATAATTTAATTATCTTGTGATCTTTTGATTTTATTACATTTATGAACCAATTTGTTTCTTTGTTATAAGGTCATGAAGAGATATTGAAATATCTACTTACATCATGGATTATCTACTAAATATATGTAGACTTCTATATCTACCATAGTCCCCAGCACTTTTAATTACCCGAAATAATAAAAAAAACTAACTAACACCAAAATGAAAATCTTCATCATAAACACTTGACTTGGACACTTTTACAGTGAAATGGAAATCAGGAGGATATTATTTCTCTCTGGTACCTCTCCTAACGAAGGTAATTTTGAGATTCAGAGACTCAACCCCATTCCCAGCAATTTTAGCAAGTCATCTGTTGAAGAGGGCACGAAAATTCAAGAATTATCAATCAACTCTCCTCTACGTCTAGGTATAGTGAGAGAGACTCTCTAGGACCCAGAAAAGTATTTCCCCCCTCCCTCCGATGTTCAAGCTAGAACTCTAATTGCATGGAAGCTCTAAAATTACAATGGCAATCTCTGAGCATGGAGACGGACCACATGAAAATTATGTTGGATGGCATTAGGCGCTCATCATGGAAGACCCAGAAATCTTGTTTTAATCGTTTTGAAAAGTTTGGTGGTAATCAAGTTTTAAACACTTTGAGGGCACGTGACGAACTGGTAACTAATTATCTGTTTATCTTTTTGAAACATAAATTATCTTTATTATAGATACATTTCCTCTCACCGTTCAATTATTTTGAGACATCAAGTAAATTGCCTCCAGTTACGAGGAGATCCCAAATATTGCTCGATTCATGAAAGGCATATTTAATAAAATGCCTCCTATACCTAAATATAAAGCTACACTTAAATTATGATAACAAACTTTTTAAGGTAAGGTAAATGAAACGGAGTGCCATTACCTTAAAACACTTTCGGTAATAAAATACAAATGACCATCTACATCATTTTGTAGAACCCACAAAAATAGATAAAAATAACTATTTGTCTTTTAAAATATCAAGTTTCTGAACGATTTAAAAACTCAATATAATCTACTAATTACAATTGATATACTTAAGTAAGGGAAACATAGTATATTCACTGATGATATAGACATATATTTATATAAATAATTTCACCAACTTAAATAATCAATCACTAATAAGGATTGTTCATTTCTGAAAGGTTCTGAGACTATATATTTCTTAAGATTCTCTACTTTACTTGATTTTTGTTCAAGAATAATTATATGTTGACGCATCACATTTGTAAAAATGTACAAAATGATACAATTTTACAACGTAGTCATTTAATACAAGCCTCAAACAAATTTGAAATCTATTTTCAATTTTAATTCATTACAATGAAGGCTATAAAATAATCAAATTATTCAGTTAAATTATCTATACTTATTGAAAATCTAGTGCGTCATCACAAAAGTAATCTTGAGTAAAAATCACGAAATGTAAAATAATATTTTATTACATCATAAAACGCCCCAATATTTTATAGACAATTTGTTGGCTTTATATTAAAAATCACTAGGACAGGTAGATATATCTAGATGGAAATGTTCGCTATAGTCTATAGCTTGCTTTGATTTTAATAGTCCTAAACATTAATAACACAAGTCATAATTTCGAATGTAGGGCCATCGACATCGGGTAGATATGGCCTCAAGTTTTTTCAAGAGAATATATTTGTAGAAGTTTGAATAATTGATTGAGGAATAAAAATGAAAATTCACTCATTGGAGCCCGTTAACAAAAGCAAGCTTGAATTATTATATTCAAAATTGAGTTAGTGTATTACATTTTTATACGAATTATCGTCCATTTCTATCAACATTTTTTTTCATATTAACCCTTTCGGTGAGTCACAAGTTGCACTTAAAAGTATGAAAAATTGATCATCACAATAAAAGAATTATAAATTGATAGTTTATATTTGAAAGAAGACATATCAGTGTAAATATTAGCCTCTTAACTCAAATAAAGGTTATAAACTATAGCAAAAACTGTAGGGCATCTTTAGTCATCCCTCAAATTTGATTAGTAAATCTATAATAGACTCAAATATGCCTTTGAAGTATTAGTATGTATGCATGTATGAAGTAAAAAAATTAATTGGGATTTTTTCCTTTTCTTGATTTATGTTCAAGATTGATTTTATGTAGACACAAAACATTTATGAGAAAAATCTAACTTCTTACTTTTGCGTTAACAAGCCATATTATGTAATTCTCACGACTTGGCCTAGGAATAAAAACCATAGAGTAGATTTTGCAAAGAGATTAGTTTAGAAAAAAATAGTGATGTCTCATGTCCTTGATAATAATTTGATTATCATTATTAAAACATCAATCATTAAGATCAAAAGTTGATCCATCCTTTATCTTACGTTCAAGTTAAATGCATATTTAACCACGCATATTTTATGCTTTCACAAGTTGAATTCGATTAAAGTAGTAGGAAATATTGTTGAATGAGAAACATTATATCCGTTTAGTTAGCACATTGATTTCCAACCTTTTACACTGCAGACAGGCCTATGACTATAGGAGGGTGCATTTGGGAAGGGTTCTACACTCCCCTGACTAGAGGCGTGTTGTCGTTTTTGTCAATAAAAAGAGTTCATTGTAAACTATTTTTGTTGTTATCAAAAATTTTCTGTATTCAAAATTGTGTCTTTATTTTTACGGAGAAAGAATTATGATTAAATGATTGAAAAGTTATTGTTTAGTCTATAAAAACATTTAACTGACAAAGATTTTTCAAAACTTTGTTCTTCAATTTGAAATCTTTCTCAGCTGCTGGTTAATACTCACATTTTGTAAATGTAGCTTGATTATCTTTGTTTATAGATGTTTATAGTGTTTATTTTATAAGTGTAGTTTATTAAACATATTAATTTTAGGAATGAAAGACAATTTTGTGTTTTTTCGTTGATTTATATAAAATACTAGCTGATCAACCTTAAAAAAAGAAAAATATTTCGATCTAAAAAGCTTTAGTTAATAAAAACTATTATTCGTCAAAATTGACAATAAAGATTCTTTCGCTTTTGAATATTACAGGATACGGCAACATAACTTCCTTCCTTATAAAGCGTGGCAATCATGTTGTAGAATTAGTAGCAAGGTGGGCGTGCTAGTTGTCTTGAAAATTGCTAGTTGCTATCATGTTTAGTGAGGAACGTGCGTTTGCTGGCGAAAATAAATATTGACAAAATGGTTCAACATAATATTTTAGAAAATTAAACTAATTGGAATTTATCTCATGAGTTTTAATCAGGGTGCAATTTATGAAATCCGCTCATTGCTTCAATTTCTAATTTACAAAAAACGATTTTTTCAATTCATTTTCATAATTTGATATTCGCAAAATTTTCTCAACCCCACAGATAATTATGAGCAAATGCTCAAATTGATGCTATCAGATCCAGCGATATACAAGGACTCCAAAATTATAAAATAAGATATGTTGCCTATTAAATTATGCAACTTTTTTATAGAAAAGTATCCCGTAAAAAATTCTTAATGAAAAGTAGCTTAATGAGAAACAAAAATAAAAACTTTTAGTCTTTTAACTTAAGAGTGGGAATCGAGTTTGAAAAACAATTTAGTCAAGAGTTTGTAGGTCTCGCGATTGACATTAAAGTATTATATATTAAAAAATCCAAATATGTTGGGAGTTAGACAATTATACGACACTACGGAATTATTATTCAATAAATGTTGAGAAGTGTTCATAGCTCAAAAAGAGCTCACTCTAATTAAACCAATCAACGTTCAGAACACTAATTAGGGGAAAAGAAGCAGAAACATCGACAGCTGAGGCCAAAATCCACTTTATATTTTTGTATAAGCGAGGTAACACCGTGTTTGAAGCAGTTGGTATATTTGTCTCGAGACTAAAAATCCCTTTAAGTAATACAAAAGATGATTGTATTAGCTTTTTATTAGTCTACTTTAAGACTAAATAGACTGTGATCTACCTCATATGATATTTTGGTGTATTTCACAACACTTGATAAAAACTATTATTATTATTAAAAATGGGATATTGGCTGGATTTTTTTTGTTGTGAATTAAATAAAAATTTAAATGAGTTAGGAAAATAATAATATATTTTTCTTTATAAAAATGATTTATTTTTAGATAAAGACAAATCTTACTTTCTAAATAAAAAAAATCAACTAAACATCGACACAGTCACGAAAAGGGACCCAAAAAGGCATCAAACTTCTACAAAAAAAAAATTAAGCCCCTTTATCATTATTTTTTTTTTTTTTTTTTTTTTTTTTTTTTTGGTACATCATATTAGAATCAGAAAAAAGGAGTCAAATTTGAAAAAAAATATTGAAGATAATTCTTAGAAAAATCGTTAAACCAACCCTGGTAACAGATACAATAATAAATAATTGAATACTATGTAGTACTGCTTAACATCCATCACATCTTGTCAGTTAAACAGTAAGTGATAGTATCCTATCACAACCTCTTAGAATATTAATATATATAAAAACGATAATTATGAATAATATTGTATCGGTCCTTATTTATTCGTTCCAGTCCAGTCTTAGAACTGTCGAGCCTTGGAATTTTCCATAAAAATATCGATGGTTTATTAAGACAAATAAGATATATGAAATATGTATTAAGATTATTGCACATATCTTACAAAAAATATTATTTTCTTCATTATAATACAATATTATACGAAAATATCATATTGTTACTTATTATATAATTTATTCCATTATATAACAGAATAATTAAACTAAGGAAAGACACCTTCATTGACGTCAGAAGGGATCCATTTTACCTTTGCAATGACCGACAAATGGGATTGGACTGGACTGGAATATGGACTGACGCAACACTAATTACAACTGTTCAAACATTATAAAATATTAAAAATGCAAGCTCAAACTAAATTCAGAAGAAAATGAAGTAATTTGTATTTTTACACAGAAATTCCAACTTCCTCTTAGTGTTAATAATTTGAGAACCAATCAAGTTTTGATTGGATAGAGGTCGTCGCCCTGGTGACTATTCTTGTATATCAAACAGTCCCTAGTCATGATACTTTGATAAGATACAAATATGGGCTTGACTCCTTTTTGAACGACATTGATGAAGAATTTCACTTGCAAATAGATAATAACATCATCCTCTAGAGGGTTTTTATTATTATTTTCATTGTTCAACTTCCTGTTGCAGGAATTTCACGGTTGAAATGTACCGTATTTTACACATTTTATGTATAGTACTTATTTGAAAGTGTTTGTTGTTGATACTATGATGGACTTGACGACTCGTGAAAATCAAATAGGTATTCTTTCGCTTAGTATAGTCTTCAATAGTGAAGGCATTTTCTTAATATAAAGGATTGACTGCTTAAAAAAGTAAGTAGGTATTGAAAATGGCTTGATATATGTATAGAGGGAAATATTTCATTCTAATCCAGGTTCATTCATTACCAAGGCTTGTCAAGTTTGTTTTATATATATAGTTGTTGCTTTTTTAAAGAGACATCCTGCAAACATTACTAATTCGAAATTAAATGAATGAACCCCTACTTTATAACTCAAATACATTTGTTTCTCAGGAGTCAGTCTTTTTGATCAAGTCAAACATTTACCAACAAGGGCTAAAACAAGATGCAAGTGAAACAAAAAAGCTTTCAGGGATACGGGTACATCTAACCATTTGTAAAATATCGGATCGGATCGGAAAATAATTTTCTGAAGATATCAAATTGGAAGATATTTTGATATCAGCCCATTTCTAGTAGGTATTTTGACCTGCTTAAAAGACCTAGAATAATTGCATTATTTAAGGCTAGCCGAACTACCCAGCATTGCTCAGAGTTATTAAGCGTGGATGAAATTAGTTTTTGTAATATAGATATTTACTCCTCTTTCTTTTTTAATATGACGCGCTGAGCTTTAGATACTCGTTGCTACATTGTTATTTCTTAGATCAATCAGTGCGAAAATATTAAAAGCATACTCAAAAACTAATTATCAGAATGCAAAGAAACTATAAATTAAAAGAAACTGTTTATAAATTGTACATATCTGATGTGTCAACACAAAAACAGTCTTGAATCAAAATCAAGAGAAGGACAAATTATGCATTTTATTTTCCCTAGGTACTCCTTAAATATGCCAATATTTGATTGGCATATTTTGATCAATTGTAGGTTTTGTATTCCAATTTCTAGGATAAGGTGAAATAACTAAGAATGTTAGATATACTTCCTTCATTTACTTAATGAAACTTAATTTGACTGCGATATAGCCTTTTAAGTAGAACTTGTGATCTTATAATTATGTATTATTTCTAGTTTCAGTGCAAATTGCGGTGCCTTCAATGGACTATTAAGTACAATTTTTTAAGAAAATGATTAGAAGATTACAAAATATGTAGTTCAGGCTAGATTTTGAGAAAAATAATTCTAGGTTGCTTTTGTATTGAGGGGTGTATTGACATATGTATAACCAAGTATATAAATTTCAATTAGTTTTGTGGGTATTTATCGTAAATCTTCAGTGTCAAAGTCAATGAACCCACCATAACAACATATCGCTGAATAATACAGTTTCTTAAAGCATCCTTCTATTTATAAAGTGGAAACTTATGAATTCATAAATAAAACGTCATATAATGCAAAAGAAAAAAAACCCTATGGATGCAGATTTATATTTTGATTAATGAACAGGTTGATTCATGGATTTATACGTATTTCGGGATATAAAGATTGATTTATAGTTAATGTGAATTAGATTCAATAAATAAATATTTGTAAATTACAACAGGAGATATCAACTCACAAATTGACCAGAGGTTGGAGCACGAGACTTGACTTGGACTGGAAAGTCGGGTTTTTTTTTTTTTTGACAGGATAAAAAGTACCCTTTATTTATATTTATGAGGACTTGAACTGGACTCGATAAAGATAATATAAGACTTAGGAAGTGTAGTCGCAATTTATTTATAAAACTTTGAACATTATCACCCTCAAATCTCAACAACTCCTTAACTTTCAAAATAAAGAGATTTTGTGATCAAATTTTTTATTTTTTTAAGAAGAGAGAAAATGCCCCAATTGTAACTTTTGTGCTTTCAAAATTTATTTTATCATGGCATTTCCACTCCTACAAACACAGATTTTAAATCAAAAAAATTGTAAAATTTTGAAAGTTAGAGTTGTTTAAGTTTCAAGATTATAACACGCTAAAGTTTTGAGACATATATTGTCTATACACTAAAACATATACACGCATGGCAGATGACGTAACCCACCTTCAGACTTGATTTGAATTTTTGAGCAAAGACTTGAATGAATCGAGTTGGATCTCCAGTATAAGGACCTTTTCTATGGCTATGATTTTTAGAGTATGTGAGAGTACCTAGATCTGGTTGAGTCACAAGCTTCAAATTCAATTCAAGTATCAATCTTTTAACTTATGTGTTGCAATTTAATTCGAAATTTTTAACCTTGAGTCTGAAATCTTTTTTATTTTTATAGGTCAATCTTTTTTATGGTTTTTTTTTATTTAAAGAAATCTTCTTACAAGGGGACCCTACAACCACGACAATACATTTTATGATAAACTTTACAGGATAGTAGTTGACTACAAGGGTAGTCTCAAGTGATTTAGCCCCAAATGATTAACACCTTTCATTTTTAGAATATATGTATCTTAGATAAAAAAGGGATAGACGCAACTCCGGCCCACTATAAACTGGATTCCAAGAAAACGACAACCAAACTTTATATAATATGTAATGTAACTGATTTTTTACTTTTATCTTTAACTAGCAAGTGTTAATAATGATAATTGTGGGCAGTATTCTAAGTCACCAATCGACTATTCCAATATTTAATTTGTTTCAAATAAATTTTACAACTTCATCTTTTAAACCAATCCTGGGGACGCGATACTGGATTAATTTCACATGTTAAATATGTTTGTGCAATAAATACAAATTACAACACTAATTGCTCCATGAATCTCACAATAAACGGAATAAACTGGTTGTGTGTTGTTTTTTTGCATTTACATAAAAAATTAAAGTCTTATTATAAAATAATAACAAAAGTATGTATAATTACCAAAAACAAAAGTATAAATCACGAGCTTGAAAGATTAATAGCATTTTTGCATCATATATACCAAAATTTTCCTCTTTTTTTTGCAACACAAAAATGTATTCGTTTAATTTGACTAACAATGACAAAATATATGAAGAGGAATGATTTTTAATTTTGTAATTAAAAACACATTGACCTGCTATTTTACTCTCATAGTCTTAATCATAGTGTTGAAGGGACAATGGATGGATGTTTCTCCTTAGTTTGAATGAAAAGCGTGACAAACTTAGCCATTATCTCGTAACATATACATATCTAGTCACGAAAGCTGTTACACAAGACGTGGAACATTTAGTATAGAAATCGATATTTAGTAACTTATTTAAAAATGAGTTGAAATGATTTCCGTCTTAAAGTACTCATATGCATATATCTAAAGAACTATATGCGAGTAGCTAGGAGATAAAAAAAAATAAACAGAGGTCCCAGTCTTCATCTTCCAAGAACTTGGGTTAGAATTACCCCGATGTCGATCCTCAATTTTACTCTTATAACTCCACAAGGAATCCTCAGTCTTTTATGAGAACAAGTACTTAATACATAGATGTTCTCTCCTCAAGAATTATAATTACAGCTTTGGACAATAAAAAACACTGTTCAGTCTTCAACTAGAAAAGTTATCACGCTCGTCCGAGATCATATTTTCTGCAACAATAGTTAGTGCTCAAGATTTTCATCCTCTTAGAAAATTGCAGGATTTTAGCATACGTTTTGTTGATCCAAAGTAGTTTTTCTACTTTTCAACATGTGCAAATATGTCATTCTAGTTCATTAAAAATAAAAGGCAGACAATTGGGCTTGATCCCATATCTTAAAGATTTGCAACTCGATTTGATTTCACAATCCAAGACTTGACTTGGACTTCGATAGCTATTTTATACTGTACTCAAGAAAAGCAATAAAACTTTGGATCCTATATTATAATTATAGCATTGTAATTAATTCAAAATAAATTTGAGGACTACTATTGGACGTCTTGAAAATAATTAACTAGTGAGCAAAGATTGGAGACTTAAATTGGATTCGCAGTATAAAGACTTCTTCCCTCCCCTTTACAGATGAAGGATGTTTATCAACAGTGTCCCACCGTAACCCCCGACTACACCAACACAGACGTGGTTCCTTGACCGATCTTTTTTCCCATAAGGTAACGGGAATCTATGTACCCACAGTTTATGTGGTCAATTTTGTCATTAAACATTGCTTAGATCGATAACAATTTCTCGTAGAAAAGGTTGAGACCCCTTAATTTAGAAAATGCATCCTGTATATTCCTCTAAACTGCAAAAATAAGGCATTTAAGATAAAATATTAAAAGAAATCAACATCTGGTTAAGATTTGAATGATTTCAATAGTTGAGACAATTGTGAAGATGAATCAAAATTAACCCTACAACATATAATTAAATTAGACATTACTTAAAAACATTGCGGGCATAATTATGGTGTTATTTGAATTAATTAAATGGAAGAAAGAAACCATAAATCTAAAAGTCTATTAATATTCTTCAAAATACTTAGTTAATGAATGATTAATCATTATTAAAATAAACATAAAACGACAATAACAATAATTTAAAAAAATTCAGGTATGGTTAATATCATCATGAAAATACTGGATTGATCACGGGCTTTACCTCTTGAATACAAAAATATACAGTACATTTCCTTGTAATCTGTCGATGTATCTGCTTCTTTTCCCCTAGGTAATTTTCTGAACTTTGATTGGTTGAATTAGAATTAGCTCTTTCTAAGCTGTGAACAATTCCAATTGTTATTGAATAAGTGTTCTATATTTGGAAAGAACTAACAACTGATTTTTTGTTTTTGTTTTCAATTTCTTTTCGGAGGAAAAGTTACTAAATACAATAAAGGTAACAACGTGTGATATATCGAAAATGTCTCCTTCATGAGCATAAATACATAAAGTACATAATTAGAAATATGTTTGGCTCAACGACTTATAAAAAAGAAAGTAGCTCAGCTCACAAGCAAACTCAATTTAGTTGAAACAACAACTTTCTACGAAGAACATAAAAAGAAAACATATTCTACATGTTGCTGTTTTTTGCAAATTGCAATGTATGAATAACAATCCATATATAGATTTAATTCACAGTATGAGGAAAAATGGGATTTGTTGCACTCAATTATGTTTTATTTTTTATAATATTTTACAGATTTTGATTCATTTAGTCCCCAAGTAGAATATGGAGTAGATGTGTTTTCATTAAGTATAATATAGAGATGGGGACTCAGACTCGAGTCTCACTTAAGCAAAATGCTATTTTTATTACAGCTCGGAACTTTCATACAAAAGAAACACAAATGATCCTAAAATATGTTGGTAGTGAGGCAATTATTCCCAAATATGCAATTAATATTTAATAATCTTTGAATATTGTTATCACGTATTTAGCATTTTTCTTTTCAATTATGGCATGATTGTTGGGAATGTTGCACAGCATAAAAGGAGCTAATTCTAATTCAACCAATCAACGTTCAGAACACCTATTAATACAAAAGCAGCTCAAACATCGAAGACTGACGAATAAATACACTGTATATTTTTGTGTCAGCGAGGTAAGGCTGTACCATATAAAAAGGTGAGACTAAGTGAAGAAAAACTGAGGTTTCAGTCAGTTATCCCCGCTAAGATGTCTTACAATAAAATTTTAGAGAAATTATAACGATATTAGGTATTTTAGAGCCTGAATATGTTATATATATCCTACCAGCAGTTGTAGATATACACGATAACAGCATTCTCAATCAGTCTATAGTTATCTATGAGAATCCTTCACAGCTTAACAAGATCTTATTCAAATTCAACCAATCAATATTCATGACATTGATAAAGAAGGAGAAAAATCGAGACTTGTCTCCAAAATGGTCACGTTTTTTAATACTATATCTGTTATTGAAACACCATTAATCTATTTAACTGATTTAATTTTATTATTGATGATCCTGACTGAATCATAGCTGAGGACCAGTTTTGAGTATTAACTGAGCAAAAGCAAAGGAAATTTTTTGAATTCAACAGGTAGTTGACCGAAACAATGGAACATATTATTTATACATCAATCACTCCAGATCCTGTATGGAATTATCCTATACTTCTATAAAAAATGAAGAGTTCCATAAAGAAAAATATGATCAACTGTAGACTATAGTAAATAACCTAAAAATATTTGAAGCGCCCTCTATGTTAATAACATAGCTATTTATTACTACTACAATTTGAATGTCTTGGTCAACTACAACGACGTTAACTTCTTCACATCATCATCACCTTATGTTTTTTATCTCCATGGTGGTAAAGCGTTAGTTAGTAATACATTACTGCCATTATATATTTTTTCTATTAGCTAATAGTAGGTAAAACGATATTACTTTCCTAAAGAAGTAAGAATTAATACAACAATTTTTTTTAATTGAGTAATATGTACTAGCTTATTACATATTCATTCGTTGTATCGTCATTAGTGTTGTGTCAGTCCTTATGTATTCGGTCCACTTCATTCTTAAAGACTGTTGGTTATTCGGGAATGTCAGACCTAGAACTGATTAAAAAACAATATATAAAGTTGTATGCCCTTATTAAGGACCGAGATTTATAAGTTTTTAGGACTGAATAAGGACTAACGCAACACTATATGTCAATACTTCAGTTATTAATTAAACGTCTTAATCCGATCAGAATACGAGCAACAAAGAGGTCAAGCAACTCAATTTCTTATATGATTTTAAGTATGCAAGCATCACAGAGAATGCAGCATAAATTATTTTTTAAAGGGTAGTACTACATATATATTAATTTACAAATATTCACCTAATCATAAGAAGCTCGTCGAATTGATTATAGCAATGGGCATCTCTTAAGGGGATACGGAAAAATAAATAATATTCAGTCAACTAGAAATAATACTCTTGATTCTAAGTAATAAGAAGTAAAACTAAATTACTTTTCCATGAAGTAATATGGAATGAGTAATTTATAATTCAACCAAGTATTATTACACAACACTACTGAGAACCCATACTTGATTCACCTTGACTCAACTTGGGCTCAAGTCAGAATAAGCAAAAATTATTAACAATGACCAATGTACTACTGAAAAATTGAGGATTGGACGTAGCCTTTTGTATTATAATTAATTTACAATACAGGACTCAAATAAATAACTAGGGATTTTTACTATGAGCTCAAAAGAAATCTAAAGACTCGATAAAAATATTTAAGGGCTAGACTAGCAGGCAAAGACACAGAGTTTAATTGGTAAGATGGAGTTGCACTGATTAAATATAAGTAAAAATTAAAGTATTACATTTACTCCATCAAACCTAGGAATCTTTTGGTGAAATCCATATACATAAAGTCTATTTTTTTTTCTCTAGGAGTCACATGGGTGCGAACTTACATTAAGTTCAAGAAAATGACTTATCCCGAGCACATTGTTCATGAGCTTTTTTAAGTTTAAATTAAACGCTTATTTATGAACATTTCTAAAAGTATTAGGTACCACTGAATTTCTTAGGCTCTCAGCCATCCAATGATATCTCACAATTAGAGAAAAGATAACAATGTAGACAACGCATAGTTGATTGTACAGTAGCGTAACGGTCAAATAGGGGGCCTCCTTGTTCCCTACGATCAAATCAACTGTCCGTTGTCTTTGCATAGACATCTTTATTTCATTTGGATCATGTTATATATAATTTAAAAGCATAGTGCCTAAGAAATTCAGTGGTACCAACTACATTTAGAAAATTGATAAATAAGAGTGTAATTTAAAATAGCGAGAATGAATCATTGCGACCCTGTGGATAAAGTCTCAGTTTGAGAGTTGATATCAAATTCTACTCAGACTTGCAATATAAGGACTTCCTCCAAACTCTACTACAATTTTTGGCTCAGAGTGTAAAGAATCACGACTCGATTGGGACTCGTGAATAGCTCTCGATTGTAATAAAACTTTAGTCAAATCTATAGTTAAAAATTGTCTTCCCATAAGTTGTCAGTACATAAAAAGATGAAAATAATGATTAGAACTAGAGGGTAATAATTATCAATTATTCGAACAGAAATTGGACACGGATTTTCAAAAGAAAGAAACAATAAGTAGCATGTTGAAATAAGATATCAATATTTTCATAATATTATTATATGTGAATATAATTTAATAATAAAAAAGATAATACTTGCCTTAAACAATGCCGGATATTAACAGTAATGTACATACATTTTGACCACGAATACATAATATATAATGCCTCACAACAGTTTTAATATTTTACATATTATAGGTATTTAAACAATATGGTTTATGGCTTCAAATTTATCTTCCGGAATAGTGGTAGACGTGGTTGTTCTTTCAAAGAATTTATATGTATACTTCATTATGGAGCCATTATCCCAGGGGCATTCGCGCAGAATGCAGCTACAGCCCCTCCAGCCCACTCCCCCAAAAATATATATACATATATGTACAGGGACACCCACAGGGGGAGGCTGCTCCCAAAACAAGAAATTTTTGAACAAATTATGGATATGAAGACAAAAAATTATTTATGAGGTAGAAAAAATTAATATGAAAAAAAAAAAAAAATTATATATATTTATATAATCCTGCAAATACCCCTGAGAAAATAAATATAATCGCGCAGACAACCATAAATCCATACAAAAAACATTGTATTTTATTAATCATTATACAATACACATGTAATATTTAGTATTTAAGTGATTAAATATAATTCGCATCAAGTCAGAGGCCTTAGTTAGTGGCATACATTATATATATTGAGCAATATAAAGATTGTCTGCATCCTAAAACCGGTTATATCTTGATATTATATTCGTTGGGGATTTTTCTTGATCTCTTATGCGAGACAAAGGGTATTTGTTCGTTACAATATTAAAATTATGGGTTCTTAAGAAGAAATATACATATGTAAACAATACAAATATGGTAGATTAAAAAATAGTCTAGAAATCGATAAATTTTGAGAAATATATTTTACGTCAACATAGAAACAATCTTAAACAAAAATCCAGAAAAGGAGCAAATCCTAATTTATTTTTTAACTTCATCTATTTCATTGACATATTTGAGTCCATTATAGTCTCTGTATTCAAATTTCTGGTATGAGTTAGTTGAGATACCCAATTGTTTGAACCTTAGTTTAGAATTGTTTTTTGGTTTAAGAGACTTGCATTAACCCAATATAGTCTTTAAAATAAAATATATCAATTTCTATTATTGTGAAGATCAATTTTGACATCTTTAAGTTCAAATTTGTAGCGTGTTCCTAAGGGTCAATAAGAATAATGTGTTGATAATATTTGACAAATATTCGTCAAAGAATACAAATGTAAACTACACTTAATTTTAAGAACAAGCATTCAAGTCTTGAAGGGCCCACATATGCAAAATTTGATTCGTTCCTTCTTCTATTTCATACATTTCATTGTGATTATAAATTAAACAAAAATAAAAACTTTGAAGGGGGGAATTCCAGGTTTGTATCTCAACGACAGTGACAAAGAATCAGCTTCCGGACATTCCACGAGAGAAATTTTGTAATGAAATCCTATTTACTTTTTTTGCTGCAAATATTACAATTACCAAGGTATTTGACACGCAGGTTTGTATTTTAACCCTGAAGCAGATGAAGGATCTTCATCTGAGTTCCTTATTCTTCCTGGATGGGCATGATGCTATTGTATATTTAAAGAAGAACGTAGAATCTTTGACGTACCTTAGAAACGATGAAAGGAGTGTGAAGGTGATTAGATCAGATCTATAATAATATTAGTTTAATATCACTTGTAACTTTTTACACATTAGATTATATTCAAAATGTAAACATGAAATTTATTATTGATCTGTGTCACGGAATCACTTGTGAGTTGTTCATGTAGCACGACACACTTTTCTACTGCTCACAAACGTAGGGTTTTTTTCTTCTTGTAGGTATATCTACAAAATATATACAAAAGTGCAACAGGTAGATTGAATAGGAAGAGACTGCCAGATAAACAAAAAAGAAAACAAAAACGTAGATTTTTAAAGTTCTATGTTTGCAGCTAGTAACTAATTTTATTTCGTTTTCTCCCAAGTAAATAAGTGAAAATTTCTTACTCACACGGCGACACTCGCGTTCAATGCTTTCCATACTAACATTATACAGGAGTACTCAGATGTAGTTACATAGGCGTAATTACAGTTTCAATATACGACGTCACGAAACCTTACTATTATTAGGTTGTCAGTGTTGTACGTACTTTATGCAGCATATGCTGCCTGTGTGCGCGTATCATCTTTTCAAATCATAACTGAGAAAAGAGGGCCTTTGTTTCCTTACATCAGAGCCGCACGCCCGGAGGCAACAAAGGGAAGCAACGTGAAGAGGAATGTCAAATTCAACTTACTCTATTTGTTATGAGCATGGAAAGTATATATATATATTTTCTGCTCAATCATTTTTTGTGAGTAGAGTTTAGTGATTAAATGTATAAATGATACCATTGTGGTGGTATATCCAGACACGCACTTTTGCTTGTCCAATGAACAAGAAGCTAAAGAAAACCAGTTTCATGACGTATCTAATCAGTTGCTGACTATTGAAGTTCTCTTGGTTATTCAACTGTATACATATTAACTATTGTAACTAGTAGCACCTGCTATTACTATCACAGTAATTCATTTTTTTTAAATATGAATTGTGAGATACACACGACATTTTTGGATTTTTGTGCAAGGAACACACACACATATTGTTCATTGCCAATTTGTAACATGGAATACATGAACTTATAAGACTATTGTGGTTTGTTAATATAATTCAGGGAGTCTTAGATAGATGGTGGCCTAACTATTGTTATCCCTACCTACTGATGTAGTCCCCATCCATCATTCTGTATGACATAATTACCTTAATTGTATCACCCTATACCAACAAAAATATGAAAGACCATATTTTTGTAAAAATCAAAATTTCGTGTATTTAAATGGTAATTTGTCTTTTAGCCTTTCTTACGAAAAGAAATAGTAAAAAAATCAAAGGATTTAACAATTTAATTAGATGAAAATAGAAATCATCAACAGAATAATTTGTTTTTGAATAACGTCAATAGAGGGTGTTGACTTGTAAGAATATATCCCCAAAGTAGTCTCCATATTAATTATTATATAATGTACTCAAAAAATATTTGATAGTTACGGATATAAGAAAAAGGATTTTTCTTGTATACATCATAGCTATTTATAGTTGCATTTCAGGAAATGCTGATGAGTCAAGAAAACAGGAATTATCCACACAAAGTGTGATGTTCACAGGGGTGTCCGCAGGTGATGTGCTAGATTAGTAGTAGCCGCTTACCCCCCCATTTTTTGTGAATACCTACGGATTTTTGAAAAAAATTCCAAAAACTTTTATATTTTATTTTTTGGGAATACATATGGATTTTTGAAACTTTTTTAGCCAAAAAAATCCAAAAACCAATCCCCTCCCCCTAAAAAAAATATATAATCCTGTGGACGCCCCTGGGCCATGATTTTAAGATTTATTTGAGGTTAATTTTAGTTGACAAATAGACTGCCCTAGTTCAAGGTTAATAGAAATACAAGGTTAGACAAGTCAATCATATAATTGAGCTTACTAGAATTTTTAAGTTTATGTATCTTACCGACTACTGAGAAGAAAAGGCAGATTTTGACAAAACATGCAACCACTAATACACTATGACATTAATGCTAAAAAGCGTGGTGGACGTCAAACATCAGTTGTACACGCGTTATGGTAGTATAACCTTGTCCCTTGTGTAGAAACAAGTTGGTGTTTTGTACCAGTTGTAACTTGTCTCTAAACATATTGTACAAGTTAGAAAAAATGAGATAGAAGCATTGTAAATGAAGACGAGGCTGTCAAATCTGAAGGAATCTTCTTGAGAATCAGAAATTTCTATCGAATATCACACTCTCACCCCACAAATTGTAGTTTTCATGAATGTGATATACTTAGAAAAATATAACTTCATTTCAAAGTTGAAATGTAGCCTGTCAACGCAAAAGCAAACTAAAATAATTTTTCTCAAAATTGAGAGTGGATTACACTTTTATTCTTCGTCGAATTATCGTCATTTTCTATGCACAAATTTTTCTTATTAACACATTGGTGTGTTGCAAATTGCACCCTCAAAGTAGCTAAAATTAATCGTCACATTATAAGACGGAGAAATTACCAGACTTTACATAGAATAACATATCAGGGCTAGTATAAGTTAATGAATTATGAATTTACTTATTTATGAATTATGATAATGAAATGGCTTATTTAAAACCAGAATGTTTTAAATGGGGCCTATCCACCTATTCAATAAGGGCCTAAAAAAGTCACAAGTGCTTGCAATATACACTTTTATGCCGTTTAATGTTTTATCTGAAGTTAAGTTATTATTCTTGTCCTTCACAATTGTCAGTACTTTAAATTTCAAAACTTGAGAGGTCATTTGAATGACGATATGAGGTTTGTGACGTCAAAGAAATGAAGATGTTATGTACAAGTACAATTGAACGTATTCTTGGTCATGTAGTAAAATTAGAAGTCTTGCGATCTTGAGTGCCCTGTGAAGAATTTGTAGCACTTTCGTGATAATTAGGTATAATGCTATGATTGAAATTCCGTTAGAAGGTCAATAAATTGAGGTTGTAATTAATGACTTTTTAGATAAAAAATACTAATTGATGTATATTCTGTGGTACATATTAATGTTCAAATACCCGCAGTTGGATAATACGAATAAGTAATACATACTAATATAAATAAAAGCAAAATGAATTGTTGGCATTAATTAAAAGCTAGTTGGTATCCAAATCACAGGTATTATAGCTAAATAGAATGGAATATAACATTCACAAATTGTAACTTGTACTAGTATAAGGCCCATGTATTTACTTTGTTCAATATAAAAAATGCAGTACGTGTGACTTATGACAATTCAGCTAGGAACTCTTTGCAGGTACCTGTAATTACATTGCAAATGTAGTATTTATTGCTTGTTTATCACAGGATCCTTTGTATGGATGTAGATCTGCTGTCATTGAATGAAAATCTGGAGTCTAAAGCTGCCAGTCGTATATTATATTTATCTCTAGCTATTCAAGATTAGCGAAATTACCTTATACACATGTATATTTTTTTAAATGTGTCTTAAACTACCCACACATAATATATTAACTAACTTTCACTAGTTTAATTGACTCAATTGACCAATGTCTCCCTATAACAGGCATGGAAACATACATTATAATAAATAAAAAGCAAAGCAAACATCACTTACGACAATTTCATTCTAACTTCTTGGACCAATGTTGTGTAGCAACTGAAATAACCCCCATTGTCATTTACACAAACAAATTTTCTTAGAGCGTTGCTTTAGAAAGTCACAGTTTACTTGAAGCTAGACTTCCTGAGAAAAACTTCATCAGAAATTGTATCACATTCATAAAAAAGGCACTAACGACGTATTGGTTCTGATCCCACGAACATATGCTTCTAAAACATATTTTTCCCAATAATATCGACTATTTAGTGTCTAAACCTCGATAACAGATTTATTGGCAATTGTTTCTCCTACATTGTATCCTTTGAAATTCCGGTCAAAATAGTCCAATAAAAGCTCAAGCAATCCGAAACCAGCCCTCTATTCAAGACAGGACATTCCAAATACCATGGGCCCTGAAGCTTGACAAGGATTGTTTCTCGGGGATTAACTATCTTTAGACGATATCTTTATATATGCATTCTTGAATTAATTTTAAAAAGACCTTCTTTCATTAAATCCCAAATTTTGAAATTAATTCTTTTAATGACTTATTATTTAGAAAAAAACAATATGCATAAAATTTATGTAATTATTACATGCCTTTGGAGTCATAGGTCTGAGTGCATTTTTAAAAATACAGGAGGTCCCCGCATAACTTGGTTTCAAACAAAGCGGATTTTGCATAACGCAGTATTCGGAATTGGGATTATTCTAACTCCCCATATAGTACGTATATAATCCCCTCATATTGCAGGTTTTTTTATATTATGATGATAAATTATAAAAAACTATACATTGAGGTAAAAAATAATTTTTTTAGTTCTTGTTGAGTTCGTTCATACTACGCTAATATATATTCATATACTAGAAGTGTATGATTTTGAATAGAGGTGAGGGTCCTGTGAGTATTTGATTCGATACTTAAACTTAAAAAAAAAAAAGGGTTATTACTTATTATACAAATTTACAATTGAAAAGGTTGCTAAATAAATATTGGTTAAGTTCCGATTATTTAAATTTTAAAGTATTGAAAGGACTAGATTAAGAATCCGGTAAATACCGAATTACAATTTAATTTTACAATTATTTTACAAATAGCATGTCTGGCATTTATTATTTAAATAATTTATGATAAAAATACTGTCCTACCCTTACTAAAAAACAAAGGAAAAATTATAAGAAGTGTACTATGAAAAATAATTTGTCCCATTTTACGGGTTCTAGTCCTAAAAAAGACCGTACTCGGATTTCATATAATGCAAATTTTTCTTGTTTACAAAAACCACGATCAATGGGATATATAATCAATTATACGACTATAATTCAATGTTAGTTTAATAGAATTTGAAATATGTATATGTATTTCAGTTGGGGGCACGGCATTGAGCCGAAAAATTGGCATTTGGGCATGTAACTATGTACATATGTAACTTTCCTCTTTATTGTAGGAAGCAAATCCTTTATTAAATCATGACGTCCTATAATTTTCCTTCAGATACATTTTTAATTATGGTTTAAGTTTATTTTATTGATTGGGCAAAGTGGCAGAACATACGATTTAATTAACGTTCTTAGTGGTGTTTTTATTAATGAAAGTTAAAATTGATGATCCCATATACATACCCTAAATTTCATTCATTGTCAGGGACTAAAAGATTAATTAAGGGTCAAAGAACTTTGAGAAATGGTCGTACAAGGTACCTTCGGTCTTTCAATGGTCATGTAATAATTAAATAGAGACTTTAAATCTCTTTTTTAGGGAGTATTTTTTATTATTTAAATCTTTTTGTTAAACCTTTACCCCCCCAAGAGGCCAATATGATCATCTTTTAAAAGATGCCCATTTAGTTGTTATTGATATGTAAATCAGGAATAAAGAGATGAAGAATTAGTTTTCTAACTAATGATCTGCCTGTGATGGAGTGATACAAGTGCCTATATCATTTTTCGTCAGTCTGTAGGCAATACAGTTATAGAATGAGATTGCACTGTGATTTATTTTTTGATAAACTGTAAATTATAATGAATTTCTATTAATCATTTCCTGTTTATACATAGAAAGAAAATGATTTCAATTTAGAAAATACGAATTTTTTATATTTTTTTAAATTGCTTGTGTATCTTAACCAAAGAGATTGAAGAGAAAAAAAAGTGCTGGTGTGAACATGGAGTTAATGTTGTCCTAGTTGACCAGAAAATTAAATGATAGTACAATTAAATAGCTACGTCTGTTAAGAACATAGAGGACGCTTCAAATATTTTTTTGTTCCTCACTGTATTTTACAATTGATTATATATTTATAATAAAACTCATCATTTTTTATAGAGGTATAGGATGATTCCATACAAGATAACTAGTGATTCATGTATAAGTAACAATTTTTCCATCGTCTTGCTCAGTGTAAGCACTCTATGTACTTTATCTCTATGGTCTGGATAGACTTTAAGCCCTCTTTTGTTCCGCCTAGTTTTTTTGTATCCAGAATCAATAGAAAAGTTACAAATCCATTTTGAGGAAACTTTTAAGGAAGGTTGTATATGTTAAAATGAAGAGACCATTAAATTTTGAGTGGTCAAGATCCAACAAAATATTAAAAACACAAAATCAACCATAACTTTTTTTCAAATTGTAATTCAAATTATATTTTGGGGAGTTAAAGTAAAGATATTTAAAAAAAAAAGATTTTAGAGGGAGGTTTACGGAATGTCCAAACAAGTTTTAATATGGTCTTCTTTAACAAAAAATTAATAAAAAATATTTTTTTCCATTTAAAACTCTCAATCAAATAAAATATTGATTTTTTTATATTTATTTTGTTTCATATTTTAAAAATAGGATCCTCTACCTAAAGTGCGGGAGTTAGCAGATAAATTGTTTATATAATGGCATCATATGTATTTTCAAGTACAACGACGTCATATGAAGTTTAAAAATAGATAGCTGCGATGAATTATAATCCCTTCATCTCTCTCAGAATACAAAATTCTGAATTCCAGCTCCTTTTGAGATGAATGATCAAGTTAAAAGCAGCTTCCTTCAATTCCATTTAACTTTCCTTGGTCCTCATTCTTGGAGGGCATAGAAGTCCACTCCTTCCATTCTGAATGAATTAATAATTGTCTGAGCCCTTAGAAATTGTATATATCGTGTACTTTTAAGATGTTTTTGAAATTTATTATAATAATTATTATAGTTCTCTTATCATGAACACAAATAAAAGGAGGATGCACTTTATCTGAGCTTATATTCAATTGGACTCAAGTATATTTATTGCAAAGAAAACTCGCATGACAACAAATGACCATATTCTGCGTTTTCTTTTGATGATAAAAATACATTTCAAACATCAGTCGTTTCAAGATATTTGTGTACAATGCAGTTAGAACTGGATTAATAGATTAAGTACATTAGGTAACCCGGAAATGTTTGGCCCCCTCCTACGACAATATTTATTAATTTGAATCTCAATTTCCAGCCCGTCAACACAAAGAAAAAACTAAAATGATTTTTCACAAAATTGATAGTGGATTACCAGGATTATTACAGATTACAGTCTGCAGGATTATATATATTTTATTGTGTGTAAAGTTAGGTCCAGGTAGCGGTACCTTATATTTGTGTTCGTGTAAAGGGTTGTGGGGATATTTTTGAGCTAAATAATTCCATGGGGTAAGGTGGGGCTTAATTAAGCGAGGCTCCAGGCTATAATGGTAAATGTATTAAATAAAAGCCAATATATTTTAGCTGTGAGGGTTATATATATTATTCCATAATTTTCAAAATATAGACAGGTCAAATATGTTGACAAAATATTGAGCAGCATGTTTCGTGTAAAGTGATTTAAAGTGTAATGACGCATGGATATTTGCTCAGTTTGTCCCTTAATCTTTTAAGAGTTACTTCAACATAGAATTAGCCATTGAAGGACAAACAAGTAGAACCTACTTGTCCATAAGTAATTCATGTATAATTATATTGAAAATCATCCATTTGCCAAATTTAAAATAGACCTTGAAAATAATATTTCTTGAAGATTAAATTTGATGAAATTTATTATATTACTTTTTTCAATCTAATTTATTAGTAGTAAAAAACTGATTATCATACGAAATGACTTTTAATCCAGGGCTGTCTAACAATGGGGGATGGGTCATGTCCACCTTAACATTTTTTTAGAATGAACAGTTATCATATTGAATGTTTTTTGTTGGGGATGGGGAATTAGTATAGGTTATAGAGGGAAGAAACTTGCTCTATAAATATAGAAAATAACTCTCCACAAATTCTAAGTGTTATTCTAAATTTTTCACACGTAGTTACTCAATACGTAGTTGAAAAAAAAGATGATAGCTGCTTGTGAAAAAAAAAAAAATTGCTCCGGTTCCCAACAATAACAAAACTTACACGCTAAATTTATATAGGGTCTATGGAAAGTCCTGTTAAATAAACTTTATGTGGTATGATTATGTTTAAACTCTAGTTACGTGAAAACTTAATCAAAACAAAGAGTTTTGAGTAAAAAATAACAGTTTTTTTAAGCCAAAAGAGAGGCTATAATCAAGGATTACCTCTAGGGCACATCTCGACCAGCCATCTTGATAAAATTGAATAGCCTGCAGGTCAATCCTATGCTGATCAAGAGAACATTGAAAGGTTCGACACAATTTATCAAGGACAGACCAAGACCAAGAACCTCACCATAATGGCCAAGGATATCTACATGAGTGCAACAACAATTACCTTGGGATTTGTCCCTACAAATTGAAGAGGCAACATCACCTCTCAAGCAAGGTCAAAGACTTGAGAAAAGCAATGTTATTCTTAAAAAGGTGAGGACTGGCAACACTCCAAACATTTTGTTCAATGATGAGGATATTTTCAATGCGGAATAGGCTTTTAAACCCAACAATGATCGGTTTCTGGCACAAAAAAAAGTGAGCGGGGTGACCATGGAGTCAACAGAGTGCAAAAGCCACAGTCTGTGATGGTTTGGGGTTCGTTACTGAGACAGGTTTACGTGCCGGCCGGTATGAAAATCAACAAAAGGAATACGTCAGTAGCATCCTGGAGGAAGGTCTTGTTCCTTGAATAAAACAGCACTTCCAGAATTAGCCATAGACCGTCTAAAAGGAGGGTGTCCCCTCCCATACATCCAGAGAGCCACAATGCTGATGTGAGGCCCATTTGAGTGGCTTCTGGGATAAGACATTCTGTCCTACCTCCAGCCCCGACCTCAACGTCATGTATGACTCCATAGGGTACATTCTTGAGAGCAGAGCATGTGTGACCCCCAGCAATAATTTAGATGGCCTGAAGGTCAAACTGGTGGATCCCTCGGACTATAATTATATGCAAATCATGTAATTAGTTTTACATTTGTAGTTTAATAACATTTAACAAAACTTTCCGTGGATCCTGTATACCAATTTTTCTTTTTTTTTTAAATGATGCGCTGAGTATCATATTAATGCTTTACTTAAGTTACATTCATTATTTTATATTTTAAATATGTACTCCCCATTTACATATGACACGCTGAGCTATAGCTACACAAAATCCCTTAAAAAGGTGTTCTTTTCAGATAGCAAATAAACAAAAAGACTGCTTTATTAATTAAAATTGAAAAAATAACTCATATGGTCATATGTTTTCAGTACTGGTCGACCTGAGGACTTTTTGAGAACCTTGAGCATTAGCTGGCTCAAAAGAATCCGTAATAGTAGAGCTGTTTGGCTAATATTAATTAAAATAAAGTACAAAAAGAACAGAGGGAGCATTTTGAAGGGAAACTTATTTAAAGGTCCTTTAGATATGTCAAGAGTGGTCAAAAATCTTTTTTAAGGTTAGTAAGATCCTTAAACCATAACAAGCCAATGAGTTACAACCCAAGACTGGCTACAAGGAATTAATACTATTCAATCCTCAATATAACCACCGCTGGAGAACTCAGGCTGGGGAATAAATTATAAGTAAGGCTTCCGAATATTATAACCCACCTGAGGACCAGTTCACTTGCGATGAAGCACACAGATGCTATGTGTTTTAGACAACCAACTCTTTTTTAAATAGATCTCGAGTCAATTAATAGTAGACTTAGATAAGGAGGGAACGACTAAATAGGAGAGAAACCTCACCAGAAAAGATAGTAACCAAACTGAGGGAGAGATAAGGCCTCCTGAAGTCTGACATTGATTAAAAACACTTTTAAAAAGTAACTTTACTTTCTCTAAGCTCCGTTACAGAATTTCTACCTTATCAATTTATACTAATAAGTCAAACAATCAAGATGATAGTATAAATTGCACATTCTGTAGCGAGAAATTAGAAACGTCAGTAGACAACATTCTCTATGAATGTGTTTAGATTTATCCTTTACTACGAATATGTAATTAAAAATAAAAAACAATCTACAAGTCAGTACCTCAAAAACTGATTGGGTAGTGGCCACGGATCCGAATCTTCCTAGATCTCTACAGGTAAAGGCCATCATGAACAAAATACTGGAAATATTTTAGTCATGCAGATACAATGAGAAACCCATTCCAATAAATTTGGAATGTGTAATCGTTAAAGAAGTCGACGTTTTAGTAAATTTCTACAACAATGTTCATTAACTGGGATTTTTAAATATTTTACTTTTAATTATCTAATAAGTTTTACTGAACAGAGGAATGTAGCAAAATCGACCATGTTTAGTTTGTGTATCATTTTAATCAAGTATAATTACACCTTAAACTATGAAAAGTGGGGACAGATAAAAATAAGTAAATAAAGTGATTTTTAGTCCCCCTCCCCACATAGTGTTTATTTCAAATATCTAGAGTTCCATGATTATGGGGTCCAAATTCGAACATGAGAGGGGCGAGGATGCAAAAAGGCACAAATACTTGGTTGCATACTTTGTGCATGGCCCCCAATACAAACATATTATAAGTCGGTATGCAACTTTTGTAGCGAATAGTTAGACTCTGTTCTTTTTTATTATTACTAAATAAAAATGTCTAATAAAATTATGAATTATCTATAAATCCAATTATAATTTCATCGCTGTAATTATGCTATTTAAACTATTTATAGCTTTCCTTTCTATTGCAGTGATACATATTTTGCTCTCCTAAAAATAATACAATAGACAACTGCTGTTAACAAGTGTAAGTCCTACATACTTAGAGATACTCATAATAGACAATGTATTTTTTTAATGACAATGCATATTCAAATTTAATGAATAGTATGAAAATAATGTTTTATACTAAATGATGACGATATTGTTACATTTCAATGGATAAATTATACATGCATATTAATCAAAGATGTAGTTTGTCAACGTAAAAACAATCTTGAACGAAGAACATAAAAAGGAAACAATCCCAATTAATTTTTTTACTCCATATTATATATTTTATATGAATAGCGAGTGGTCTATTAAAATCTGAGCACTTTGAATTTATAGCATTGAACAAAATATAAATTATTAATTAATAATAGAATTTCAAGAAAATTAAAAAGATAAATAGGTTTGTGTCTGATCATTAATGTGGCCGTCCTTAGCGACTGGTGACTTATAGGCGGCGGTGAAAGGCCTGGCTCCCGCTGCAGCTGTAGTCATCTCTCATTGCGTCCCAGTTCTACCTGATAGTGTCTTTGAGGGACTCGGTGTTTGGATGACGGACACTACAGGACTTCCCCTCGACATGCACCCAAAATGTTGGTATCAGGGTTCTAGGGTGTCAGAAGTGTCAAAGATAAAAAAGTTCAAAAGACCTCATTCTAAAGAGTCTTGCAAACGGATGCGATGGGTTTATTTCATTATTGGTGTAAAAGTTGCATCTCACCCACTTTATTGATAGGTCTCTGAACAGACTGGTTTGAAACCCTGATATCTCTTGCGTGGGACTTCATTGACTTGAGGGGATTGGCCAAGCCTATTTTCTTTAACTCCTTCGGCTCCATTTTGGCATTTCTTACAGAGCCCTTCTTCCTTTATAACGTTTCGGACTTGCTGAAGGAGTGCAGGGTAGTCCTGGAGATGCCCAGCGTGAAGAGTGTATGAATAGAAATTCGTCAATCACGTTCAAGAGTCATTTTTTCTACTTATATATATGTAAGCTAAAGAACTCAGATTTTTTTTTTGTGACTAATTGTTTATGCTTCAAAATATCGAAATATGAATTAATTTCAATCACTCAACCTTCATTAATCATTGAATTAGGAAGTATTTAGATTATATACGTTCTATATTTCATTAAGATATTTGAGGTAATTGTAGTCTTTTTATTCAAACTTGTGGTATGAATTTAGATACCCAAGAGTTTTTTATAATAGCTTAGAAACGCAGTGCCTCCAAGGGGTTATTGACTATAATTCGTCGAAAAAATAAATGTAATACACACTCAATTTTGAGCAAGTTATGTCATTCTAGCTTTGTATATTCGTTCTTTATAAGTTTATATTGTTGTTTTTTTTTAAGTCACATAATATTATATCCATTAAAGTATTTATTTGATATGATAATGAACATCATATGTAAGTTAAAATGATATTAGATTAGGATAGGTGTATTTCAAATCAATGTTGATTGTAATAAGAGTAGAGTATATTATACATAATAGTTGAAAAGTAATCACATGAATTTGTCAGATAGACGTTCAGTATTCGCCTAGTTCTTATTGTAATTTTTGTTTCAAAATATCAATATGGATATAATGTGTAAAAATGATCCTTTTGATAAAAATGAGGAAATATACAGTTTGAGTCATGTTACTCACTGTTTATAAATTGTACAGGGCACTCGAAGTTAATAATTTAAATTTTGTATGAAAATAATATAAATATTACCTACTAAATAGAAAATTTTTCTACAAATATATATTTTTCAAAAATTTATAATTTATTATCCCCTTAAGCCATTATTAAAAAAGATGTATACAGTATTATTGTATTATTGAATTCCTTTATAATATTTATAAGATCTAAAAAAATTTCGTTTTTATATGTAAAAAATTCAAATGATTCAAAGCGAGTGGTTTGTTCCAGGAACCATTTTTTGACAGGCGCGCGCGAGTTCCGTCAAATTCATACGTCATTTTTACTCAGTATTGTTTTACAATACTTCATGGAAAAATATGTGCCCCAAGAACGTGTACAAATTGTTGAAATTGTACTATGAAAATGAGCGTTCTGTGAAAGAAGTTTTTAACAAATGACACCCAACTTATGGTCCACATAATCGACTTACAGAATCTACAATTCACAGAATAATCGAAAAATTTCAAGGGCAGCAACTTGCTGGGATGTCCCGTCGTCAGGTAGACCATGTACAGCTCGCCGTGCAGAAAATATTGCAGGTGTTATCGCACCATGGTAACATACTTTTCGATACCTCAAATTGAAGCACAGCGCGCGTAACAATGGACTTATTGGGGGACATCATTTTGGTGAGCAATTAATTTCACGTTTTGGCCCGGTGAATTGGCCACGAAGATCGTGTGATATCACACCTTTGGACTTTTTCTTGGGGCTACGTAAAAGCAAAAGTCTATGTGGATAAACCAGCGACGATTGAAGCATTGGAAGCAAACATTGTGCGAGTTATTCGGGAGATTCCGGTCACAATGCTCGAACTCGTCATCAAAAATTGGTGGGAAAGGATGGATCATTTAAAGGCCAGTTGCGGCTACAAATAAAGGGGATTATTTTCTATAAATAATTATTAAAATAATTGTTTTTTCGGTTCATAATAAAGTTTTGACCACAATATAATATTTTATGTGTTTTATTTCTACAATCCAAAAACCGCTCGTTTTGAATCACCCTTTAAAAGAATCATTTTAAGTAAAATGGGTATTAGAAATTCATATATTACAGTTAAAGTTGGGCAAAAAGTATGGATAAATAACTATTTTGAGATTAGAAAAGAATAAATTGTTGCTGCGTATGCTGTTTCTTCTTTTTTGTTCCTTCTTTGCAAAGTCATTGTACTGATAATAACACATTCCATTATAGAGTCTCTTGTTTGCAGTTTACCTTGTAGTAATACAATTAATATAAATTGATCAATGAAATCCGTTAAGAAATATAGGGTTATTTTCTACTCTAGAAATCCTCATTTCTAGAGTAGAAACACTTCATATTATATCCTCCAAAATCATAACATAATAGGTAGCTGATTTTGAAAAGTAAACTTTAATCAAGAATACCATATGCCTTGCTCCCGTCCTCTCCTTGTCCTAAAAATAGTCATTCATGTCATAAAGAGGTAAAAGATATATAGGTTAAAAAGGTATTAGTACTATCTATGATTTTCTTGGGCGGTACTCCACGAAGAGGAATTCAACTTAGCCGTCCCAGAGCGATGTGCTATACCTAACGGATGCCATAAGCAAGATATACAATGATTAATTCCACTTTTTTACATTTCAAAATACTTTTTCAAATTAGTTTAGAACTTATCTTACACATAGAGGACAAAAAGTGGGCCACTAGTTTCTTCTCTTAAAGACTTGGGTATGATCATTAGGTTTTCAATATTACATAGTCAATAAATATTACTTTTTTGTCACTTAAGGATTAGCTATGGTTCATAAGCTCCAAGAAATGGTGTTCAGAAAACTCATAAAACGGCAAAAACAACGGCTTAAATGGTCACAACAATAGGGGGTAGTTGTATTGGGTGTAGCATTATAATTAGCAATTGTGTGTATCCTTCATGATAATAGTATATTGTTATATAAGCATAAATAATCGGGGGGAAATCTTTTTTTGATGCTCTTAATAAGGAGTAATATCACCGGGCATTACTACATAATTACCTTTTGCTCTAAATCTTTACGATGTCATGTTAGAAAACTACATTAGTCAAGAATGGTTGCCTGAATTGTTCTATCAGTTATAAAGGAGTCTTATTTTTATATCTATGATAAGTAATTAAGGTTTAAATTTTGACTGCATGGATTACCTTTTCTTTTTTTAGATAAACATGAAATAAATGAAAATGGGATTCTAAAAGCTGTTCGTACTAAGATTGGAAGAAGATATGGATTTAAATCTAACATTATTTTATGATTTTGACATTTACTTTACTATTAATAATTATTAAGGTCTCATCGGTAGAGATATATCTATCCTGTGCACAATTGTATATGCAACTTGCACATGAGGAAAAAAGGGTGATGATATTTTTGATTAAACTCCACGTCTGGTTTGTGTTTTGCAACCTAAAGTTAGGATAGTCCGATGTTAGAACAAGAAAATATTATTTGGTTTCAATCTATTATTTCAATATTCTGTATTTATAATTTATTGTTATTATTAGTTGTATAATTCTAATTGTTTAATTTTGTATATTTAACTTAAATGTATGATGGTTTATTTTTTAGTATGTAGATTATATTTAATTTAAGCCTTCTATTTTAAACTTGGAACTACAAAGATATTTCGAAATACTCTTTCTTTGTCGTTTTATTAGTTATTATTCTGAGAATATGGTTCATAATGAATTACAATTTCATGGAGTACGACGTTTTCACATCTACTGTAACGGATAAAAACCGTCTAAGTCAATTATGCGTAGTACATCTTTATAAAACATTTGATAATAAATACTTTCGTTATACCCTCAAAGTCATAATAAAGCAGGCAACTGATAAATACTGATGTGATTATCGGTGAGAATCACATCAGTATTTTAAACAATGATACTATATGTCTTTTAGAAAGTCCATTGAAAAGAAATTTACTCCTCAATCAATTAAGAATAAATACCACTTCTTGGACTATAAAAATACCATAAATTATTATCTTTCTATTCGAAAATTCCTTTCTTAACAACAAACTGTCGATAGCAAATGACTAATGACAGGTCGTCGTTATTAATGAGATAATTAATTTATCAATGAGAATAAACGTTTGTACATTTAGGAAGCTAATTTTTTTTTTTTAACTTTAAAAATTTCATTAAATGTAGACCTGGTTATTAAGTTCTTGTACAAGATAAAAATAGACATCATCATTTTTTGGACGGATATATCCCTAATAATAATCTTCTCTCACGGCGTTACCTCACTAACACAAAAAACCCCTGTTGTCAGCCGTCGATGCCCTCGTCTCACCTGATAGGTCATGGCTAATTCATAATTTATTCTTTTTGATAAATAAACGAAGTAATAAGTTGTTCTATGTATACTTATGCTGCGTTTCAAAAAGGAGAGGAATCCAATTTTTAGTTGATCCCTCGTTGTATATATATATTCAATTATTCTATTATTTCTTTGAATAAATTTTGGCTATCAAATCCAAATCCAAATGTATAGCTTCGTTTGTAATAAAATATTACTTGGTAATATTATAATACAGTATCGAATAAAATAATATGTAGATTTGAATAATATGTAGATTTTAATAATATGTAATTCATTTTAAAAATGGTGAAGAAATAATA
Source organism: Lepeophtheirus salmonis (assembly GCF_016086655.4). NCBI lineage: Eukaryota > Metazoa > Arthropoda > Copepoda > Siphonostomatoida > Caligidae > Lepeophtheirus > Lepeophtheirus salmonis. The sequence goes on from NC_092584.1 coordinate 18,374,440, forward strand.
TAACAGTGATGGTTTATGAGTATATAAGATATAAATAGTGGTTGGTATAATTGACTTATTTGGCTAACTTTGGATTTCGAACTTTTTTTTTTTTTTCTTTTTTAAAGAAAGATTGCGTGATACAATAAAGGTAACGATGTGCTCTATCTTTTTAACAAATTCAGTCCATCAATCAGAAAAGCTATGTCATTATTCATTCAAAAACCATTGAAAGCAGAGCGCGAGGAGAAGGCTGGAGCGAGAATTATGTCACACCTACGGGGAGCAGCAAAAAAAATCTTTACACTTCGTTTTCGCTACATGAATCAAGGTTTTTGTGAATGCAGTAAAAATTTTCCGGTCAAATACTAAAAAAACAAAAAATGAAATAAACAAAAAAACTAAATCTTCCTAAGTGTCATCAATTCATATGACGTGTTCCCTCCTCAAGAATAGAAGAATAATAATAAGATTTTGAGAAGTAAAAAAGTAGAATAAACTGATGAGGGGGAAATGTTTCTAAGAGCGCGAGGAGAAGGAGGAAGCGAGCCTTGTGATGCCACTGATTAAAACAATGTCTTTCTTATGATTTTTGAGGGAATAAAAATAATTATTTGATAAATAAGTTTCATTTCATTAATTGAGGTACAAAATACGTTAAAGTCTATAAAATTAATCATGAACTATATTCCCATGACATTACTAAATTATTAATGAACAAACAGAGTATAGTATTTCAAAATATAATTTTAGTTCCAAACTTAAAAAAGGAAGGATTCAGCAAGAAATAATTGTATTAATTATTAATAACAACAGTATATGATAAATAAACAAACTTACCAAAAATATACATATATCAAAATTATTAAGAATTAATAAATTTACGGAATGGAACAATAAATATTATTGTTGAAAAATAAAATTAGAATTAAATCCATCTCTTCTAATAATCTTCATTGAAACAGCTTGTATAATCCTAATTTTATTTCTTACAAGGCGTATGTTCATCTAAAAAAATAAATAGAAAAGTTGTATTTAAATTTTAATTCTTAATAAATAATCTTACATGAGAAACTAAGACTCTTTGGTGTGACAATTTAGGCAGCTATTCTTGACTTAACTTCATGGAGGTTTAGATCAATATGTAATTTTATAGTTATGTCCAAAGAATATATTCCTTATTAAAAACATTAAGATAGCTGTTTTAGCCTTTGTTTAGGTTTGTAACATGATATTCTTATATGGAAAGCATTGGCTAATTATACAGCTGCGCTTAAAGCTAATACCACTGTTGTTGAGACCTTATAGGCAGTTGTTCTTGTTTTTTAGTTAGTTTTTATAACAACATTTTTTGGAGCTTATGAGCTATTGCTAATTCAAAAGTATTGCACAAGTACTATTGATTAAGTATGGAAAGTTACAAAACCTCATGCGCACACACAACTCTTTACTTGGATAATTTAGTGTTGTACACACTATTTGCAAACTATCCAAACCTAATACCCCTGTTGTTGCCTTTATTTAGTTTTCATAATTATATAGTATTTTTATGTGTCTTGTCAATCCTCTTTTATATTAGTTATCATTATGTACTTTTTAATATTTTATAAGACAGACTTATGGTATCATTGTTTAAAATACTGGTGTGATTATCAGCTGCCTGCTTTATTATGATTTTTGGGTATAACGTAAGTATTTATTTTCAAAATGTTTAATGAAGATATACTACGTATAATTGACTTAGACGTTTTTTATCCGTTACAGAAGATTTAAAAACGTCACACTCCATGAAATTGTATTCTCAGAATAATAACTAACTAAACGACAAAGTAGAGTACTTCGAAATATATTTGAATTATTAAATTATTTATTCAGAATATTGAAATAATAGATTGATCCAAATAATATTTTCTTGTTCTGACATCAGAATCTAGTTTAATATGGCATAACTTTAGGTCTCAAAACACAAAAACTTTTCCTCATGTGGAAGTTGCTATATACAATTGTGCACCGGATAGATATATCTCTACCGATGAGATCTAAATAATTATTAAAAATAAAGAAAATGTCAAAATCATACAATTAGACAATAAATATACTAATAAAAAAAAATGTTAGAATTGAATCCATCTCTTCTTCCAATTTTAGTACGAAGAGCTTTTAGAATCCTACATTCGTTTATTTCATGTTTATCTATAAAAAAAAAAAAGTTAATCCATGCAGTCGAAATTTTAAACCTTAATTACTTATCTTAGATATAAAAATGAGACTCCTTTATAACTGATAAGACAATTCAGGCAACTGTTCTTGACTTAATGTAGTTTTCTAACATTACATTGTAAAGATTTAGAGCAAAAGCTAGTTATGTAGTAATGTCCGGCGATATTACTCCTTATTAAGAGCATCAAAAAAAGATTTCCCCCGGTTATTTATGCTTGTATAACAACATACTGTTATCATGAAGAATACACACAATTACTAATTATAATGCTACATCTAATGCAACTATCCCTGTTGTTGTGACCATTTAAGCCGTTGTTTTTGCCTTTTTATGAGTTTTCTGAACACCATTTCTTGGAGCTTATGAACCATAGCTAATCCTTAAGTGAAAAAAAGTAATATTGATTGACTCTGTAACATTGAAAATCTAATGATCATACCCAAGTCTTTAAGTGAAGAAACTAGTGTCTGACAAATTAGTTGCGAATCTTCCAAATCTATTACTCCCGTTGTTGTGCCCATTTAAGCAGTTGTTTTTGCCATTTAATGAGCTTTGTATCATAATTCTTGATATTTTTAGCTACAATAGATTCATATTTTATGGTTAGATTTAAAAAAAAATGAATACTTACAGTTAGATAGTACAAAATTCAGAGTTCCATTTCGAAATTAGTAAATATTTTATACTTTTTACTGATAACTTTGATACTAATTTGGTGCGGATGACTCTAAACATGCTGAAAATTCTCTCAACTTCACAATTTACAATGGGAGTATTTCTATAAATTGAATCTTCAACACATGCCAGGTCTTGCAATTCGTTGTAAGCTGGATTTTATGATAGTAAATGTGTCAATTTAGCTCAGAATGGCTCTAGCTTAGTATAATTTCGTACCAGTTCAACAATAGTAATGCTGACAAGTAAGGGTAATTTTCATTCTAAAGCTGTGAAACATCCTCCATTAATATAATGATGCTTCCTCGCGAAGGGACGGGTATGCCCGTGTATTTCTCCATCAATTTTTTGAACGTAGGATGATTAGCAATGGATAAGGGTATATTACATGCAATAAGTATCTTTGTGACCTCAGAGTTAAAGTCTGACTTGATGTATTCATCATTAACTTGATTTTTTTGATGAATATTCATTCACTTGATACTCATGAGGAAAATGAGTGGCGTTTTATTCTAGACGGGGGACTAAATGCATATTTATATCGACAAATCCGATAAGCCATCAGTTTATAATACTGTAAGTATTTCCAAATTCCTACGCCTCCATTTCCAGGAATCCAGTCAGAAGGCGACGTTATTTTAGGCATTTTATTCAGTTCTCTATCGACTATCAGTACCTAACATTATATTAATATTGAATAATAAAGGAGGGAATTGATAATGTTCTTGATAGAGGAAGATGTTTATTATATTAATCAACGCGTTTTTCTCTACAATATTATTATCAACTTTAGGGATCCCTATTTATACTGCAAACGGTTACTTGTTTTCATACATGTGTGCGCGTCTAAACCTGAACACTCTGAAATTAAAAAAAAAAAAGTTAAATAGTTCTGTAACTTTTAAAGTGGTCCACGAATGAATTTATTGAACATGAAAGATGAGAGTCTTAGATACATGTCTATTCAATATGGGCGCCCATGTTCTCCACTACCAACTCCAGACTGGACCGGAACTTGCTGCATGACTTGGTGATGAAGCTCTGGTCGAGGATGGCTCAGGCATTCTTAAGAGCAGACTTCAGCTGGTTCTGGGACTTGTATTGGACTCTCAACAGCGCCCCCTTCCAAACACTGCGAACTGAAGCGGCAAACAATCAGGCGAGTGAGACCTTTTTCTTAAGCATGTTGAGAAGAATCTTTGATCTTGCGAGGCGTTTTTCCTTGTCTACAAGCATGAGGGCTTGATCAGGGGCTCTCTTGTAGACCTTAAGGCCAATATATTTTTTAACTAGCAGGGCCATGGGCCTTCTGCTGATGTTGAACTCCCTGGAGAGGCCACTGACGGTGACCTTGCCTCTCTTGTCCTCGACAGACTTTTCCATGGCAGCAACCATGTCGTCCGACCTTCGAGGCCTTGACTTAGATCTTGTGGTCACCTCAGGAATCCCTTTGGCTACCACGCTGTAAACGGTGGTGCGGCTGCAGTTCAGAACCTTGGCAGTTTCAGTGGGAGTTTTTCACCGCTGGGAAAGTTCCAAAATTGCGACTCGACGTCTCTCCATATTATCGACTGTTGTTATTTAGATTTTGCTGGAGTTTTGTTTATAACTAGTCAAACCCCTTGCCTCAAAGTATAAATCGGTTTCAACTCAATAAAACCACGAATATGTGCATGGCGTAAAATTTAAAGGAGTGTTCAGTTTTAGACGCACACGCCTGTATATACAGAGAGACAGACATACTTTATTTTATTTATATAGATAATGGGATAACAGCGCCCTGAAGTAAAACTCCATCCTCTATATAGTTTCCTTCACTTGGACTACGAAATTGGTTTTCAAGAAACAGCTTTTTTTTGTGAAGAAAAAATCTCATGAACAAAGATGATTTTTTGGGGTGTTATCTTTTATATTAATAAAGCAAAATTTGCTTGTCTGTCGAGACCTAATAACTTGGAACAATGCCTGTTACTACCCTTAGTAAGTAATAAGGGGTAAGAGTACACATATCAACAGCTGACAAACAAAAAGGTGTATCTTTCTATGTATATTTATCATAGATGGAATATCGCTGTTGTGAAAAGTCATGACCACCTCTTTTCTTGAATTTATTACGCATTACTTCAAAATCTACCTCTAAATTGGAAAGGGAATTGGGAGTAAAAAGAAATTTATTCACTAACTCTATATTCATTTCACGATCCTCTGACATAGATACATTTATATGTATATTATCTTTATATACGTGTCACGTGTATACTAACTTCAAAAATGAATTGAGCTTGTTAATTGATTCTTTACTCCTCTAATTTCCTCTTTTTTTTATTTTAAAATGTTTGACAATTTCCACTCTAAATTTTAGTCTATATAGTCCGCCAACACTAAAGAAGATAGAATTGCGAGGAAGATGTATTGAATGGAGGTAAGAAGGATGGCCTTGCTCCATGAAAGTGATCTTCTTCTTATAAAAATACCTGCAAATTTTAGTACATCTTTTAGATTGATAACAGTAAACGATGTTTTAAAAACTCAGGCTATTCACCTTTTAATAATTACGGTCTAAAGTCAATTTGGAGAATAGACACTCAACCCAATTACGAGGCAAGAGAGTCCATAAAATATCCCAAATAAAAAGATGAGGAGCAACTTGGAACAGGGTGATTTCAGAAATAGGTTTGTTAGGGCAACAGTCAAGAGGAAAAAAGTAGATCAATATCCCATGACAATTTTGGATCCAATCCTCAATCCAACGGAAATGTTGTTGAAATATCGGATATCGTTGGGGGTCTTTTTTACTGGGAGATATTTTAATGACGCTCGGCGCACTGTACGGAGTGCAATCAAGTGAAGACAATCTCTCACATATTTCAGGACTATGGGACTCAGCGGGGCATCATAGAGAAGGATGGAAAGGGTGAAGTGAGAAAATAGGAAGAAACCCTGATCCAGACGAGCTTTTGTACGGTTTCAAAGGGACCAACGAGAGACTATGTTTGGCGTCAAAGGTGATATGCATGCTCCAGACTCTTATCTCAGCAGCGTGTTAAAGAGGTGTCTGCCCTTCACCAAGAATAGTGGAGAGGGCTTTCGACAATTTTAAATTAAAACTAATACAGCCGGACCTTTTAATTCCTTTTTATGCAAAGTTAATGCTGTGGGAGGGATTTGTTGATTTTTTTTAATGTTTATTTATTCAGGTTTTTTTTAACATCATAATTCGAAGTTATTTTTTTATATAATACGTATGAGATTTATAAGGTTGTATTAGTAAAAAAATTATATTGACTAATTAGGTCGAAAAATTATAATCAATTTCTAACAACAAATTATTATTATTATTCCTTTGGAGGCACCGCAAATTGCAATTAAAGTAGCCAAAATTGATCTCCACAGTTAAAAAAATATTAGAAATTGATTGATTTGATTTGAAAGGGGGGCAAATCTTAACTGCCCCCATAAATTTGAATACAAAGCCTATAATTGACTCAAATATGAAATATGAGGATGTATAAAGTAAAAAAATAAATTGGGATTTCCTCCTTGTCTTGATTTTTGTTCAAGATTGATTTCAAGGTACCACATATCTAATTTTCTCTCTAAAAGACACTTAATTCAATAAGAGTATTTACATTGCATCTTAACGACTTTGGTTGAATAGGTGTTTCATCTAAACGTTTGAAAGCCGATAGTGAGAGAGAGAGAAACAAACATTGCAGTGACTGTAATTCTAACCGATTCTTTTAAAATTTTAACAAAAACAATATTAAAACATAAATTTGACATAATCAATAAAATCACTGTTAGGTTGGACAAGACGTTCACAACGTCCACTACCTTCTTGACCGTCCCACTGCGGAAAGTTCGGAATACCCTCCTTATCCCAGCTGTCAGTGATTTTAGGGTGATGTGGGGGAATTCGCTAGTAATCTGTTTGGCATTGCCCATACAAAAAATCTAAAGGATTCAATTCCGAACAGTTAGGAGACCAAGAACTTGGCCGGATGTACATCACATTATCAAAATCAAGAAAATAAAATGTTATTTTGGTGGTGTGACAGTGTGCTCAGTTTTACTGCCAGATCCCAGGTCTGTGTTTCATGATGCAGCAGATCTGTCACCTTCGCTGCTAACAATGCAAAGAACCATAACATGCTGTGGGTACTTGGCCTTCATGGACCTATCGAAGTTATAACGACTTTTTACCAATCCTTTATTGGTCCTTGAGTTATACTTCTTCGTTTGACAGACAATTTATCATCTGGAAAAATGAGACAAGATCTCTCAGCGAGTAAGACCCGTGGCATCACTAAATACAGTGTGCGTGGACAAAATCTGCCGCATTTTAAAGACGACATTACCCCATCAGCTGATGCTTGATCCGTCTGTTTTTGGTGTTAAAATTTTTCCTGGATCATAGGATTCAGTTATTGTTCACCACTTGGAGCGATAGCATCATTTTATGTGCCCAAGAAAAGTCATTATGTTCAATGAGAGAGATTGTAGGTGCGCTGCTTTTCAGATTATGCTTAGTGATCACATGAAATTAAGCAATACTGACATCTATGGCCTTCTTCCAATGCCAGTTAGTACGGTCAGAAGTCTCAGGAAGCAGCTGGAGGAGTCATCGGACCTGATGGACGTTGTTGACAGGAGGAAGAAGGAGGATAAGAGCACTAGGATTGTCCGGAACACCACCTTCATCAACAAGGTCAGGGACATCATCGACGTGGACCCCAAGCGTTCCATGAGAGCCATGGCGAGGGACCTGGGCGTGGCCAAGTGGACCTTGAGGGCTTGTGTGAAGGAGGACTTAAGGTGCAAGTCCTAAAGGCGTCAGACAGCCCAACTTCTAACTGAAAAGACTCAAGGGTTGCGGCTGCTCAAAAGCTTTAGGCTGCTGAACATCTTGAAGAACCCAAAGTCGCCAAACATGCTCTGGATCTTCTCTGATTTTTTTCTTCTTTTGCGTTTCTCCTCTTGGCCTCCCTCATCATGGGATTGGAACCCGTTGGACTACTTTGTCTGATCCTACGTGGAGAACATGATCAACTGCTCCTCCCATAACACCAAGCAGTCTCTCATCACCTGCATCAAGGAGAAATTCAGTGAGATAGAAGTAGCGCAAAATGCCTGTTCTCGGGTTCGTAGCTGCATTGAGCGGGGGTTGGGCGCAGACGGCGCCTATATTGAATAAATAGCTGCTCTATATTCTAATAAAGATATTCTTTTTATTTTGTCAATAAATATTATAAAATAAGCTTGTAGTTGCTGTTTTTTTGAAGCGGCAGACTTTGTCCACGCACCCTATATTATACAATACATGATGGTACTGGATTAAATTATTACTCGAACTTGAAACAAAAACTCGACTTTATTACATCAGTCAGTTAGTTCCGGGCCTATCTACTAGATGGAACCACTTACAAAATAACAAAATATTTTTCACAAGTACAAACATTCAAAAGGTTACTTTCAAAATTTCATGACGTCTGTTTTATTATTTATCGAGTTACAGTGGTTTAAGTGACGCTAATTTTGGGATTCTTAAAAACGATGGATTCAAAGTAATTTCATGTTTTTATTTATCATTTTTTTTATGGGAAAAAATACTGTTCAAACCCAAGTTTGGCTTGAAAAATGTTATCAATACTCTGCCCTATCCAAAACAACAATCAAACGATGGTTTGCCGATTTCAAACGTGGTCGTACGGACACTGATGATGCTGAACGCCCTGGTCGGCCAAATGAGGCGGTTATTCTGGAAAAAAATTTGCAAAAATCCTGAAAATCATCATTAGCAATCGTAAAGTGAAGTTGCAATAGATAGCTAACACTCTGAAGACAATGCAAGTCAATAAAAACAGCTGCAAAATTGGTCGAATTGTGTTTGGAATTGCTACCGCATCCACTGTATTCTCCAGATCTGGTCCCCAGCGATTACTGACTCTTCACAGAACACAAAAAGATGCTCTGTTGAACGAGATTGGACTTAGATGAGGAAGTGAATGTCGAAACTGAAGCATATTTTGAAGGTCTCGATAAATCGTTCTACACCCGTGGTATCAAAAAGCTAGAAAAACGATGGAATGATTCTATCGTTCTGAAAGGAGATTATATTGACCGATGTGTTACATGAGTACAAAATTTTCTGCAAGTGATTTGAACTTGCCAAAATTATTATTACAAAAATTTGAATTTACTTGAACTCCGATAATTATCAAAATTCGAAACATTCGAGAAACGATTAGTCAAATTTCTAGTATAAATACTCAAAAGAACAGTCAAAACTACAGACGGTCATTTCATTACAAGAAGTATTGATGTAATAAAAAGAGGAACACATTATATTTTTGGAAATTTTCAGTATTTTTCTTAATGTAATTCCCGCCATTGCACCATTTCCTTTGTTCTTATTTCTGTCACAAAAAAGTTTTAATATTCTCCACAATACAAGTTTCATACATCAGTACAGTTGTAAAATGATTGACGTGATTAGCAAAGAACTAGGAAACCCACAGCAAAAGTTTGAAGTCTGCTAAGAGGTGATAAAACCTGCCAATACCTTTAACAATGAACACTACCGTCAAAAAATGATCCATTTGAATAGAGTTTTTTTTTTTTTTTTTTTTTTTGTGAAAAACGACAGAAATATAAAAAAAGGTAACGTAAATTGATTTGGTTGCATGATAATGCAACTACACACGGAGTAAAACTGGTCAAGGAAACGATTGAGATGTTTGGTTTGGAAATACTTTCACTAGATTTGGCTTCATCCAATTAATACATTTTAGCATCGATGTTCAGCATTACTTCCCTTCGTACAAAGATGTGCGAAAATTGCTAGATGTCTATTTTAGCTCAAAAGAGCAACAATATTAAAATGTAAAAAAATTTAAAGTGGGGAATATTTTCACACATACACACCTCGTGTACCCTGCGTTTCCCGGAGTTATTAGGCGTCTTCCAACAGACAAACGTTCCCTAAAAAAATATAAAAGATAACTTACCCAAGAGATCCTCAGGGTGACTTACCTTTTTTCATGACCATACTCAACTAGTTACTCAATATAAAGACAACCAAATAATTTAGAAAAAAGAAGAAACAGCTCACACAATTACCGTTTTTCCTTTTCTAATATTTAATGTTAGTTTTTTCATTACAAACTACTCAACTCTACTTATGACTGATGAGTCAGAGAGTACTTTAGCCTCTAGATCGCTACCTGGCTTAGCCTTAGTTACATTCGCTCGATGCGACATGCAAACCGCCTTTGAGATTTCCTTAATATGACTACTTTGTTATTTCTTGGATTAAAAATATGATATACATCCGGGAGCACTATTTACAGTGCGCCCTTTATACATAATTAATACTTCATATAGAACGCCTACAAAAGTGCATAATCGTTATTTTTTAAATCAAAACTGACTGTTTTGCATTCCAACATACAAACAGACAGATAAACTATATTAATAAAGATAATATTGATTATTTATTTGATTGCAATAATCAATATATAATTATATTAGAGATCCATGATTTTTATCAAGGGAGTATATGTTCAAAGTTATCAAGAGTTGAAGATTAAGACTTGGGAAATTAAGTAATCAAGAGAGTATAACTATTTTATGTGCGTGTATCAGTTTTATAAAACATTTTCATTATGTATATATATAAAAGTTATTATTGTTTATGAACAGAGTTTTTATTTATTCTTATTTTAAGAAAGGATCAAATTGTATAAAAAGCAAGTCTGATTGCTCCCTCATTTTTGATGAAAAAAATAAAAAAATCAAGTTCTACAACAAATCAAGTTGTATAATCAAGTTCAACAAATGTATACCTACAGTACATAACATCAAACTTTTGATATTTTACTCTTCCACATGTTGGGACAATAAGTCGCACTCATATAAATGAAAATTCTGGAAAAACGATACCACGAGTAACTACATTATAGCTCGGAAGAGGGGATAAAAGACAAATCTCTAAACTTTAGCAATGTTACTTTACATACGAGAAAAAGTTATCACAGTGCAAGTCCAAGTCGAATATCTTTCTTTCTGCTTGAGCTATCCATCAAATAGTTTGGGAATCAAGTTACGAGTCTTTGATTGTTAGATCAAGTCAAATCGTAAGAATCGAGTTCAAATATATTCAGTATATTTTACTCTCAGCTGTCGATTTTTCTATTCATTTTCCCTTCATCGTGTCCTGGAATTTGATTGGTTGAATTCAAATTATCTCTTATTCATCATGTTTCCCTATAATGATTGAATAATAGTTTAAAATTGAGAGGAATGGAGTATGGGCGTTGTTTACTAATATTAGTTTGTAAACAAAGTGACAGAGGGCGCCGCAGTCTTTTAGTAAACCACTACAGCTCCTTAAATCACTATATAATTTAATAAAAAAAACATAAGTGGATGTTACTCACGTAGAGGGCGCTATGGACATTCTTCTCACTCAGTGTTACTTAACACTAGAACAGCAGAGGGTAACAAACCCTTCTTAAACGACAGTGGATATCAAATATGATAATATTTTTTTTTTTCATATTTATAACTTTTAGTAATTGATAAAATTGAAAGTAATGTGTTACAGTTGTCACTTCTCTGTACAAGATAACAGCATTTATGCCAGCAAAATCCCAAAAATTATAAAAAACTTGTCGAGACGACATTTTTATGGAATAAAGTATTGCAATATGATTTAGAATATCAACTCCATAAATTGTTTCCTAATGATACTAAATTGGTAATCTTTTTTGTCCATATAAAACTTTCACACTTTGGTGAAGAGAGTGCAAAATTTAAACATTTTCTTCTTTTATGCTTGATAAGAAGTAATTTTTTTTTTGCCACTATTTACAAAATTTTACTTATATTTAATGCTTGTTTGGTAGCTTTTAGTTCAGGAGGTATTTCTTTACGAGCACAATTCATGGTTCCTAAAATACTCGCCCAAATGGATGATGCAGCAACAGGTAACCAAATTTTAATACCAAATTTATCGAGCTTATTAGCCAAATATTGAGTTAATAGATACCCAGCTTTTGTTACTCATCAAATTGAATATTTTTACTTGACCTGTATACTGATTTGCAATTTTTGATAAATCGATCCCATACCGTTGAATCCAAGGCAAACTGGTCGTTTTTGAGTCTATGTGATTTTGTGGAACAAATATCAAAGAGGATAAATTTCAATAATTCCTTAAATGCAAGGCATAGTATTTCGAAAAAGATTCATCCCAAATTTTTTAAACAAATGATTTCAGTCGGGTGCCCTTTGGGTAAGGTTAATCTCATATGGATTATAGAAAATAGTTGGAGTATTTCTCATCTGATGGTTCTCCATACATAATTCTTAGGTTGTGAATGACCTCAACTATTGCACATAAAAGGAAAAATCCTTAATTTTGGGAGGGCCCCTCTGCCCACCCCCAGCGGACAACCCTATTGATAGTTTACATTAGCTGAAGGGATAACAACGAACTCTATGAAAGTTAATATGATTTGCTGTAGTAATAGATAATATTATGTATGAATTGAATATGACTCAGTGAACATTGTACGAAATACAAATTGTATCTTTGCATCTCTTTTATTACAGCAAAGTTCTATTTTGAACGACGTATTCTTGAATACTCCTGTGTACATATTTGTATTAATATGAACTTTTGCTTCTTTCAATCTAAAAGGATGCTCTATTAAGGAAATTTGGGGCATTTCATTGTGTGACCATGATATAATAATTGAGTATCCAGTGAATTGAAACCATTTGAGTGGCTTGAGTTTTGGTTTTTTTTTCGTAAAAAATCTTGTTATTTGTTGTGAAAAAGTCTTTAAAAAGTAACATTGACTCATCTTACTAGCCATTTAGCGAGTAACAAAATGTATGCTTGTATAGTTGTTTGTGTGAACGACGTAGAGTCCTTTTTAAGTGGCTCTCAGGACGTCGTAGATACTTGATTCATATAATACTATAAAGTTGTAAGCGAAGGCTCAAGTATGCTTGCTACAAATTGCATGGAAGAACTAAGAAATTACTACAATTCCATAACATAAGTTCATACGACCATTTGTCATAACATAACTTCATAAGGCCATTTGTCTTAACATAAGTTCATACGGTCATTTGTCATATTTTATGTAGAAAAAAGTACCCATTTATTAGATTCAAATAGTCGAATGTATACCCATACCTAAAAAAGAGGACTGTGATAAGCTAGATATTGGAATAAAATAATTTTATAAGGATTATAATTTATGAATTTCACAAACCCGATCTTTTTATTTAGGTATTTATTAAGATGTTTAAATCTAATAAATACTTTTTTTTCTATTAAAATATGATCAATGCCCTTTAGAGAGTTGATTATTTGTTATGACAAAACTATTTTTAAAATTAGAAAAGGAAAAACGGTTGTTGCGTGTGCTCTTTCTTCTTCTTCGTTTATTATTAAATGGGGCATCGTGGTGTTTTCTTCTCCCTTTGAAATAACCATTATTGCCTATCTGTTGTAAATTGTTTCATAAAATAAATAAATATGAATTTATATTTAACTACGATATTTTCCCATTATTAATGAGTCATATAACAGGCAGCTGATGTTAACAAAGGACTTAATTCAGGTGTACCATAAGTGTTGCTCCCGCCTTCTCCTCGTGCTCTTTTTTTCATTAAAAACTCCTCAAATATAGCTCTTTATTGTAGTAATCATTTCTCAGTATTTCTACCGCTTTTTTAGCCGGTGCGCTTGAGCCTTCTGTTACAGGTTACTAGTATTACAGGCTTGATCTAATGAATAATTATAGTTGATAATATTGTAGAGAAAAACGCGTGCAAGGAGAAGGGGGAAAAAAAGACATAAGGTATCATTGTTTAAAATACTGATTTGATTATCATCTGCCTGCTTTATTATGATTTTTGAGGGTATAACGAATGTATTTATTAGCAAAATGTTTAATGAAGATATACTACGTATAATTGACTTCGACGTTTTTTATCTGTTACAGTAGATTTGAAAACGTCACACTCCATGAAATTGTAATTCATTATGAACCTTATTCTCAGAATAATAGCTAATGAAACGACAAAGTAGAGTATTTGAAAAATATTTGAAGCTCAAAGTTTAAAAAAAAAGACTTTAATTAAATATAGTCTACATACTAAAAAATAAACCATTAAACATTTAAGTTAAATATACAAAATTAAACAATTAAAATCATATAACTATTAATAATAATAAATTATAAATACAGAATATTGAAATAATAGATTGATCCAAATAATTTTTTCTTGTTCTAACTTCGGAATTCAGTTAAATATGTCATAACTTTAGGTTGCAATACACAAGCGAGACGTGGAGTTTAATCAAAAAGATAATCACCCCTCTTCCTTATGTGGAAGTTGCTATATACAATTGTGCAATTATAATGCTACACCCAAAGCAACTACTCCCGTTGTTGTGACCATTTAAGCAATTGTTTTGACCTGTTATGAGTTTTCTGAACACCATTTCTTGGAGCCTATCAACCATAGCTAAGCCTTAAGTGATAAAAAAGTAATATTTATTGACTATGTAATATTGGAAAACCTAATTATCATACCCAAGTCTTAAAGCGAAGTAAGTAGTCTCAGACAAACTAGTTGCAAACCATCCAAAGCTACTACCCCCGTTGTTGTGACCATTTAAGCAGTTGTTTTTGCCCTTTACTGAGTTGTGTATCATAATTCTTGATATGTTTAGCTAAAATAGAATCATATTTTATGGTTAGATTTAAAAAAAAATTGAATACTTACTGTGAGAAAGTACAAAATTCAGAGTTCCATTTCGATATTCGTAAATACTTTTTACTGATAACTTGATCGTCATTTGGTGTGGATGACTCAAAACATTTTTATATGTATTTCTATATATGACATCAGTACCAACGTCCTCAATTAATTTAATGATGGTTCCTCGGGAAGGGATATGTTTACCCTTGTATTTCTCCATAAATTTTTTGAACGTAGATGATTAGCAATGGATAAGGTTATATTACATGCAATAAGCATCTTTGTGAGATCAGAGTTAAAGTCTGACTTGATGTATTCATCATTAACTTGATTTTTTAGATGAATATCCATGTTCTTGATATGAGATGAGGATAATGAGTGGCGTGTAATTCTAGACAGGGGACTAAAGGCACATTTATATCGACAAATCCGACAAACCATCTGTTTCTTATCCGGTAAGCATTTTCCAAATTCCTAGGCCTCCATTTTCAGAAATCCAGACAGAAGGCGACGTTATTTTAGGCATTTTATTCCGTTCTCTATCGACTATCCCCATCTAATATTATTATATTAATATTGAATAATAAAGGCGGGAATGACACCGTTCATGAGTGATAGAAGAAGATGTATATTATTTAATCAATGATGCCATAAGTATTTCTTCTCTTCTCCTCGCACGCTTTTCTATTCTTACCAAAATTATCACCCTTATGAATAACAATACAATAGAGCGTATGCGTTAATTTTAAAAAGGAAGGGGAGTGAATATTGCACCGAGTGGTCCATCGAAATCTGAAGACTAATACATTCAATAAATATTGGAGATTGAGTGATTGAAGTTAATTCATATTTCGATATATTAAACCATAAATAATTATTTACAATACAAAACAAATATCTGAGCTCTCGGATTACGTACGAGTCGATAAAATGACATTTGAACGTGATCAACGAATTTCCATTCGGGTACTCCAAGAAGTTGGACGTCTTCAGAACCACCGTCTACGCTGTCAGCAAGTCTGAAACGTTGGAGAGGAAGAAGGGCTCTGTTAAAAAGGGCCAACTGGGCCTGGATGAATAAAATAAAACATCCCAGGCTAATCTCCTCAAGTCGATAAAGGGCAGAAGCAAGATATCTTGGGATTTACCACCAGACTGTCCAGAGAGCTATCAATAAAGTGTGTGTCAGGGTGAAGAGGTCACTTTTGATACCATTAATTAAAGAACCCCATTTCCTCCGATGCAAAACTCTTTTTAACTCTTTTTTGACAATTTTGGGCCCACTACAGCTCTGACGCCATCCAACACATTTATAGTGCATGCCGAAGGGAATGCTTGAACTGTCTGTTATATAAATACTGAGGCCCTCAAAGCCACTGTCAGCCAGCAGGGAGACGCTATAATAGAGGACTACATCCGCAGTGAGTGTTAAGCCTTCCCCCCAACCTGGAAGTCATAATTACAGCTAAGGGCGGCTACATTAATGATTAATTGAGCTCAGATATGCATCTATTTATAGCATTAATTTTGTTAATTAATAAATTGTATTTTGTTCAAGTTTAAAATTCAAAGTATTCAGATTTATAATTTACGACTCGCTTTAGAGTTGTAAAAAAACGTTCAGTTAAAATGAATGAAATTTGTATGCGTTTTAGTCAACTCATATTTTTTACAACTCTATACTATATTGAGTTGTAAAAAATACTCCTCTTCTTCTACAAAAATAATGAGTTATAGACATATTCTGCAAATGTTTTATATATTCAAGGATACTTCCTACTTCTAACATAACACGGAACCCCTATGGAAATTGATTTATTATTTATACTTTTTTGAATGATCATTACTTTTTGTTGGAGAAGTGTTTCATTTACTATCAATTAAAGGCATTATTGTGTAATTTGATATTCTTGTCGGAGGGAGATAAATTTTTTGAAATATTCTTATACGTTTTACCCTTCAATTGTATCACGCAACCTCCTTTCCTCCAAAAAGAAATAGAAGAAAGAACATTAATTAATTGTAAATTAGAGTATTCTTCCCAAATAGGAAATTATTACTCAGTAATTGTTGGAAATGTTCACAGTTTAAACATAAATAGTTCGAATTCAACAGATCAAATCACTAGTTAGGAGGGGGGACAAAACATCGACAACTGACAACAAAATGTATATATTTATGCGTTCGCGAGATAACGCCGTGCTTATATTTTAAATACTTTTCATATAAATTCAATAAAGAACGCTTCTTTTTAAACCTTTTGAAACACTTGCCGGATTTTCTCAACTTGGCATGTTTGTAATCAAAAACGACCTTTAAAAATTAACTCTCCCAATAGCCCTTCGTTTTTCGATATATTTTTTCGTTAGTTTGATAAGAGACCCAATCATTTATTATTTTGGTTGAACCCATTAAATACATACATCGTGCATAAATGTCTAATTTATTTCAGATGAATTAGATATAAATATAGCATTTGCTACCGCAAGGTTAAAGTTTTTATCTAATTTTCCAAGATGAGATAACCTTGAGTATGCGGTGCGTACAAAGTCGATGTCTTCAGTGATATTTAAAGCATGGTTGATCTCTTGCAGAGTATTCTTTTTTGCACCTAACCTTATCAATAGCAAACGATTTACAATCGTAAGGATGGAAAAAACAGTATTCCCTCCAGGACTTGAGACTTTGTTGTACAAGGATTTTGTATAAAAATTGATTAAGGAAACTTATTAGATAAACAACATGTCTAAAAAAAACCTATGGAAAAGATGGGAAAAATTCCTTGTATTACAAGCCCAAGTTGAGTCACAATTCTTTGTTCTAAAGTCCAAGTCCTTAAATATTTTCCTTGAGTCATCCGATTATTTTTAATTTTTGTACTGAGGCCTGCAAGCGATTCATCACTACATTCATCGAATCCCCTCGTTATATGAAAAATAAAATATGATTTCCTCAGAACATAGGTATATATTTATCAGTGCACAAAATGAAGCATGTATCAGTTGCAAGCAAAAACTATTGTGCTCAAAGAACAAAACCAACCAAACATGAATTTGACACAAAAACATAACTCAATGAGTTATATATTCCACGAAAGATTATTGTCTCTGAAGAAGTCATCCACGAGTTTCTTCACATCGACTGCCTTGGTTGTTGTTGTAGTAAGAGGCTTACAAAATAAAAAATCTTCCTTTATCCCGTCTTCTTACAATAAGCCAGCTTAGATTAAAAATGTCAGTGTTCTTAAAAGAATTTTTGCAAGGCTTGAAATAAGATCTGCAACTACTTAAGCAAGATATCCTTGCTCAATGTTCATGCCTCGGATTCTTTCTGCCGATAGTGTCATTTGAGAGAGGAATTACAGAAAACTTTTCTTCAGCAGCTTTTCCAGTATTTTATTGCAATCTTTAACACAGCTGGTTTTACAAGTGTTACACGAATGGTGGATGGTTTGCCCTACTTTGCAACGAAGTAGGCAATTTCGTACGATGCTGTGAGTATTGGTTTGTCCATGGGTACAAAGCCAAGAACAAGCAGATTAGCCTATTTATCAAATCTTGCTCACTTCACCTTGAATTCCGCATGTGTTGAGTTCTCGAGTTCTCGTATTTCCCATCTCCATGTAGAAATAGGAAGTGTTTCTTTAGTTTTGCTGTTCCTATACTATAATTGCTCAACTTGGCAGTGCAAATCATGCAATGATTTTGCTGACTCCTATCTGGTATCTTAATACACGTGAATCCATATTGTACGTATTCGTAAGATCACTTTTTATTTTTGCTCGACATACTACCAATTACGTACAATCACTGGAGACAAAATTTACTACTGAGTGCACAAAGTTCCCTACATCACAGATATCAAAGCTTAGCAATGTGGCCTGATCACATACAGCAAATTCGGATAATCGGAGTGTAACTTAACAAATAACACGAATAGGGTGTTTTTTTTTTTGTAAAACCTTTTAACTTAGCAACTAAATATTTATAATCTAAGACGAAGAAGAAACTTTTTTTGAAACTCACAGCGGGTCCACCCCCGTTGCCTTTTCATGTAGATATCCCCCTCTCTGAGTGATGCGACGCTGTTGCGGTACATTTTCTATGAAAGCAAGTAGCCTTGATTGATAGTCACGTGAGTGGATGCGTGGAGCTTGTCGAACCCATGAAAAGTGTCTCACCGATCACCTTGGATTCGATCGAACCAAGGTTAAGATCCACTGGTTTAGAGTATTTTATTGTAAGATCAAGTCAAGTCGCTAGTCCCTTTTTTTTGAATTAGTGTAAAATCGGTCTAAAAACTAAAAGGACTAAAGTTGATAAAATTTGTGAGTCCTAGGAGGGGTGTCATATGGGATAGTAACTCCCCGTAAATAAGTACCCCGTACAAATCCCATATTTCATAAGTATTCCCCTGTTTAAATCCCCAATGGGAAAAGTATCTTGTGAAATTATTACTCTATATTTATATGATTGAAATTATTTTTAAAAATGTAGGTAAGTCACAAAAGAGGGTGTGCAGTAATCCTTTTTCTCCCCCACGTATTAAGTTGCTTGAACTGCTGATCGATAAGAAGTTTCGTGACGCATAAAACGCCATAAATATGTGCATCTTTTAAATCATAAATTTGATGAATGTTTCTTAAAGACATAAAAACAAAATTCCCTAATAATATTCTAGAGGGTTTAAAAAATATTGGCATTGCAAAAATTCAAGAAAAAGTCGCAATACAGCTTCAATCCAAAAACTAAAATGACTTATGAAATGGCTTTGACATTTTGGATTAAAAATTACCCTTCTAATTAATAGAGTATTATTTTTTAAACGTAAAGAAGCTTGAACATTTTTCTATTAAAAAATTCTAGTAAAAAAATATATAAATTGATTGGGGGGCATCAGTTTTTATAAGATTAAATAGTTTTTAATCGCTAATGAAAAGAGGATGTACTGAACTGTAGATTTTTCTTGGCAACTTCAGGCAAGAAATCACTCCTTCTAGTTGACAGAGAAAATTTTTAAAAAGACGTAACAAAGCTTAAATATTTATCTATTCATTAGTAAAAAAAATATACAAATTGATTGACGGAATCCGTTTCTATGAGATTACGAAGTTTGTTGTCAGTAATAAATAAAATGGCTATTTCTTTATCTTTAAATTGGCTTCATTATTTTTGGGCCAAAAATGACCTTTCTAATTAATGGAAAATTTTGTTATTTTAAATGTAAGGAAGCTTGAATATTTTTCTATTCATTAGTGAAAAAAATATATAAATTGATTAAGAGCATCAGTTTTAATGAGAATTTAAAATTTGTAGATGCTATGTTTTTGTTATACTCATTCTTTTCCGATCACTGAACCTCGTACAATTCAAATCAAGGAAAGTGTAGGTTTCGTGATTCAAACTACGACATCCCTAAATGTAGAAGGACATAATTTAAGTGAGAGAATAATTACAAAATCAGTGTGTCATATTTAATATGCCAGTCTTTTGAAACCAGCTATTAGTTCGTGCAATTCAAGGAGAAGATGGATAAGATTCTCGACCACAAATCTCCGTATTTCTCAGTGAATAGCCAATAGATTTTAATAATTGAGGTATTTATGGTACGAAACACTTCATAAAAAACGTAAGACCCCCTTTTCAAATTCATATTTTGACTTTTTTCAGACTTTGTAACATACCTAAAAAATGCATTATCAAATTTAGTCACAATCCATAAGTGTTGATAATGCCAGTTGCGTCATTTGAATTTATTCATCAATATCTCCTGAAGGGTGTATGGCCCTTATCTGTATTAAACAAAGGGGGAAAAGCCATCTTCCGAAAGGCATGTAGACCCTTTGTTCTTATGGACCAAGAACTTTTCTACAAGAAAGATAACTATGACGAAACTGGAGGGAAAGTTAAAGTAAGTTAAACCTAACTTTTTTCAGCATAACACCGTTTCTTAATCAGTCCCATATCACCCCAGGTTTTGTTACGAGTTTTATTTACAGCAACTGAATAGGAAAGAGTAATTCGTTGGGTTCATAAAAGTCTGGGAAACAGTATTGAGAGTCAAAGTATGAGTGGGCATTGGGAGTAACGGCTATGACGAATATTTTAAACATAACATTTTATTGGCGTATAATGGATTCTGATATTAAAGAATATTGTAAATTCTATTGCATGTGGCAGAAGGTTAATCATAAATGGAGGCAAGGGAAACCTCAATTAAAGAATGTTCCTGTTCCAAAAGCAATAATGGAACAGATTGGAACTGATTTAGCATTAGTTCCTGAATGTGACGGATATCGTTACTTTGTATGCACTGGCCATTGATTATTTTTCAAAATGGACTGAAGGAGAGCCCTTGAGAGATAAGATTTCAATTGCAAGCTTTTTATTTAAATTAATTTATCGTCACTCATGTTTGAAAATTCAAATTAATGATCAAGGAAGAGAGTTTGTCAACATTGTATCCACAGAGTTGTTGACAGCCTTTTTTCTCATGTATGGGAGACAGCCAATATTGTCTGTAGATTTTTCCAATCATTTAGATGGTAGTGCCATGACTGATAACGATTCCAATTTTGTTTATGGAAACGATGAGGAAGAAATCAGTGAGTATAATGAGGATGAAGTGACGAAAGTGGAGGAAATTATGATTAATATAAAGATAAAACTATTTGATACAGCATACAATAATATCAAGCTTGCACATGCAACTCAAAAAACTATATACGAACAATAACCATGACTGACTGATTCATCCCTTTCAGAAGGGCAGCAAGTTTTGAAAGACATGTACAGAAAGGACAGGAAAGGTGGTAAAACAGCTTTACCTTTCAAGGGGCCCTGCTTTATTTTAAAGATTCACGACAACAAAGTTTGTATCCTGAAAAATACAAAAAGAGAAATAATGAAGACAAAGCAAAAGATTTCTAATATAAAGCCATTCTTTGTATCTCCCAAGGAAGTCCTCAAACTTAGAGGAAACAAATGAAATAGAGACAGTTGAAGATGATATACAAGTCAAGAAGAATTACAACCCTGTTACTGATTATTGGTAAAATGAAAGGCTGCTTAATTAGAGCTAACTGTTTAGAGCATTCATCACCCAAGAACAAAATTATGTTTACTCATCCAACCTGCAACACTTAAAATGAAAATGATGAATTGGTGATGGCAATTGTTTCTTTTAGTACGTATTTTACACAAGCTCATTATGGGACAGATGGACCAATAAAGGCTTAACTGGTCTATTCAATGTGAATTAAACCAAAAAAACATTTCATTATTTTTATAGGAGAATATCGTTCACTATAACTGGGGCGCAGTCCTCACATATCGAAATTAGACAGGCTATTGTTAGCCATTTAATGACAGAAACGGAAGAATTAAAGAACCATGTATAACGTTGAAGAAAATCTTTGTAGAATGGCGTTACCCAATGAATGTCAACATATGTTGAGCTATTTGCAGCTGCTTATTTGATTAACACAGATATAATGCTGTGGTTGCAGTCAGATGATTGTGCCTTGTTTTAGAAAACACATCCTGAATCGTTCAGTTTGCCTAAGTGATTCAAATCATTGTGAAGAAGTTGCTATATATCTACAACATACCAACAGAAATCATTTCGATTATATCAAAGGAGTTATGTAAATCATTAAATTGTCATTGAAAACCTATTCATAAACTGAAGTATAAATATATACGATTTAAGATGCCTGATATATAAACAGTTAACCTCACTTCCTTTTTTTCTGTCCATCCACTTTTTGTCCATTCTATTTCAAATCCATAATTTGCAAGGGAGTAGCCATTCATTCCAGGAGGTGTACTAACTAGATAAAGGAAAATGGTTGTAGTTATTTCATTAAGGGGGGAGTACTTATTTTGTAAGAGGCGACAAATCCAATATGGGATAAGTACGGGGGAGTAGTTATCCCAAAATGGGATTTGTACGGGAGAGTACTTTTTTATGAGAGTACACATTCCATGCTACACCTGTCCTTAGCGGTCTTTTGTGGTAACTACAACATCTGAAATATATATTATATTTAAATATCTTTATTCTAACTGAGTAAAAAAAATCATCATTCCTTTATATGAAATAAAAGAAAAAAAAGAATACAAAGTACAAGAATTTTGGAAGACGTATTTATGCTACTGCAAGAGTTAAGAAGCTGACCTCTTCCGCTACGTACTTTTGTTGGATCTGAGGGACATTTTCCGCATGGTCTTGACCATCAGAATGATATTTTTCAGGAGGCATCATATCATGTCGGGGTCACCAATGTTAAGATTTAAATATCTTTATTCTAACTGAGTAAGAATGATCATTCCTTTTTAAGAAAATAAAAAGAAAAAAAACAAGAAAAAGAATACTAGGTACTATGATGAATAATTAATATTATCTAAGCAAGTCGAACTCCTACATATATTATCGACGAATGATAAATAAGAAATTGTAACTACAACAGCTGAAATATCGATTATATTCTCGACGAGGGAGAAACAACAAATTGTATCCCCGTTCTTTGAGAAACGGAGCATATCTATAGAATAATTTATTACTTTATTTATTTATAAAAAAGAATATGTTATGAAATAGACATGACTTATCAAGAGAGATGAGGGAATCGACAGCTGACTACAAAATAAATGGGGTATCTTTGTGTTAGCGAGACAACATTGTGATCAGTTTAAAAGGATCTAGCCATGAAGTTACTCTAATCTCGATTTCTATGAAAATAAACTAGTTAAGTTAACGTCAATCTTCATTTTTTTAAAACTATTTTTAATTTAAATTAAATTAACTCACCCAGCCTTGGTTAAATTAAAGTTAATTTCAATATAAAAAAAGAACTATTTAAGTTAGTCCATTGAGAGATTTCAACTAATAATAACAAAATAAATAATAATTGATAAACTAAAAATTAACTATTTAAGTTGAAGTTAAAATAAGGCTGTTTAAATATTAAATAGTTAAGTTCAATATTAATTAAATTAGTTAAGTTAAATTGAATTAACTTGCCCAACTCTGCTTTCAATTGAATATTACTAAGCAATATTATAATACATTATCGAATAAAATACTATGTAGATTTTAATATGTCAAAATATATATAATCTTAAAAAGTTGAAGAAATAGTATGATGGTGATACATGATAGTATATAAGAGATATATAGCAGTTGGTATGATTGAATTATTTGGCCTACTACCAGATGACTTCGTCCCTTTTTTCGGTTTCTTTCCCGAGGAAAGGTTGCGTGATACAAAAAATCTAACGACGTGTGATATCTCAAGGAAAAAATGAGAGAAGAAAAAAAGGAAAAGTGTCTACATGGAAAAAATGGCAGGAGAAAACATAGAAAATTGTCTATCTGGAAAAAATGGCTAGATTCGTTTAAACTGATATCACAAAGAAAAAATGGCAGTTTAAAGAATGGTAAGAGGAAACAAAGGAAAATTGTCTATGTGGAAAAAATGGCTAGATTCGTTTGAACTGATATTTCAAGAAAGAAATGTTAGGAAAAATGTCTATGTGGCAAAAGTTGCTAGATTCATTGAAACTGATATAACCAAACCTATTACAAATATATATAGTATATATTTGTATGTATATGTATATAGATAAAAGAAAAATACACAAATACGACCGTGGTTCGAATGGAAGAAGTGCTAATCAGTAATTCATCACTTCATTCTCCAATTACTTAAAGATTGACGAACAAGCATTAACATAATATATTATCTATTGAGAAATACAAGGCACCTGAAATTTCAGGGGTCTGGATTCTCTGTCTCAAGGAAGGAGTCGACCCCAATCCCTTATGAAGCCTGGTAATTTTGTCCCTCGTAGAATTTGGAATCCGAACTTCTCTTGAGATGGATAGTCAAGTTATAAGTCTATTCCTACAATTTCCTCTATCTTCTTTTGGTCCTAACTGTTGGAGAACCTAGAAGTCCAGTTCTTCCAGTTTAATGATTGAAGAATGTTTTTAAGATCTAAAAATCAAATTTATCTCTCTTAGAATGATTAAAATGTGTTGTTTTTATATACTTTTAGTTTATGGTAGTAACTTCAAACTGTTGTAGCACCTATTAGTATTTGTAGTTAACATATCTTACTTTATATTTCACATCCAGAGCCTTATAATATCTGAATCTCAAAGTGAATGGATCCCGTCAGAGTTTCAACGCCTGAATATATTGATTGTTATTTAGAGATGAATGGATTCCAACTCTAAGAAGGAATCCACTCTATACTCTCGTATGAAGGTTAACTTGGTTTGGTTCGCTTCTTAGGATAAATTTTCATCACATCATCAATCCCGTATATATCAGAAATCGAGCATCTCTTGTTACGGATAAAGTATCTCAAATCTCTTCTTTTGTCCTAATTCTTAGAGAACAGCGAAGTATTTCGGTCTTTAATGAATGAAAATCGTTCTAAGCATATGAAAAGCATATCTAAATTAAAAATGTGTCGCTCCATTTATCCAAATGCTTAATCATGTTGTGATAATCCTAATAAACATATTTTACTTTTTTATATTACATATACGACATTAAGTATCTTATTTTATTCCTTTATGGTTGTAGTGTCTGGAAGAGGGCGGGTGAATTGTGATCTGTAATTTTGTCGCTTACATTCTCGCTCCCTCGAATCTTCAAACATTTTAAATTCAGTTAAGTCTATGTAGGTTATGGGTCTTTTTATTTTAATCATGTAAACAATATATATAATCTTCCTATTAAAATATTTAATTTATAATAGTTATAACTAATCACTTGAGAATAAAAAATTAGACATAAAACAAACTATTGGCTCCTCCAGAGCTGATCTATAAACTCTTTCTAAATAGATGACACATAAATAAAAAATGCAAAATAAGACAAATCCAAGAAAAGAGATGCACCTTCGTGAGCTATTTAATCTCGTTGAAGTAAAAGTAGATGATGGTAGGAAAATAAAAGGCTACCCACCATCAACGGACAAGAGCTATTAATCCTATAATTCATCAATAAATATTCTTTTCGTTCTATCGATAGAGCTTCTTCTATTTCTTCAATCCTCAACCATGATTCATTGAAGTGCCACAAGTCAATAAGTCCATTCAAAATAGACTAATCATCTCATATCCATAATTCCTTACTCATTCTTCTTATAAATTATAAACAGTACATGAGTAAAGTTCGAATCGATAATATGGAAAGGCGGCGAAGATGTCATGCGACAAAATTTCCTCGAGAAAACATTACCAATGCCCAAATGTAGGGGGCTAAAATGTTAGGCACAAATTAAATAAAACCATATATCTGACCCTAAAATGTAATAAAAAAAATGTTATTGAATCGTTATACAATTTTTTTGAAGGCCATTTGATGAAGATGTAATGGAAATTTATTTATTGTACCAAGTAAACATGCGTCTTCTTCTATTATGATGAAATGTATTACGTCAGTGCAAATGTTCTTTTAATAAAGCAAATCTATAGCAGTAAAGCAAAGTTAGTCTCTTCGTCGACGTCGAATAAATCTGAGTACTAACGCTCGTTTATAACTACTTGAGCAATCGTACATCAAGTAATCATTAATGTTTGATTGACATCTATTCAAAATGATAGGTTTATAGGCACTCCGAAAATTATTTCTAAAATATGACAGATTTCGTACGAATTGGCATTTAGAAGACGAATATTCCTATAAAGAAAGTCTTAGTAAACTTTCTTTGCAATGAAGAAATCCTTCTCAAAGATATATTAGTTTTTAACAATAACGCTTTAAAAAAAATTAAATATCAACAATGAATAATAAATTAATTTTTGTGGTTTCTTAACCATTAATAAATTGCTATGTTCACATCCAAATATCTGATGTGGTCTAAATACAATGGATTAAACATAATTTGTAGGTATCCGTTATGGACGATGACCAACTTGAGATTCATAAAAAATAACTTCAATATTAATTTCAAAATAACAAAGTCAAACAAATAAGTATTTTGTTATATTTAGAATAAATACACTTTTATTAAAAAAATTCGTTGAGTACAAGTTGTAATTTGTACAAGATGATATTTGGATGTGCAGTCAATATCTTCTTTGTTTACAACATCAACCTTTTCAATTATGATTTGAAGCTAAAACAAGTGATATATATTGCAGAACTATGAATTAATTAGTGTGCCATGGAACTATGATTAATTATTCAGTCAAAGACTACATATAACTTCTATCATTGCAATATAATTATTACAAGTAAATGTATTATTTAAAATGCTTCATCTCATTCCTTGATTGCAAAAGCTTAACCAATTTGGCTTCACAAGTTGCAACTTGTGCACAACATATAAGTTTAAAAATATCGTCTGAACTCAATAATTAGGGATCACAGTTCGTCATCCAAATGACGGGAATTCTTTATTTTAATAGATCGCTGTTTCTTGATGCTGGAGAGCTTTTCATATGCCTCTTGAATAGCAATAAACCTAAAAAGAATGCGTTAAACTCCCGTGTCAAATATTTATAAATGTCTACGAAAAATATTAATACTTAGAATGAGCTGTATCCTTTTCCTTGGTATTAATAAATTTATCCGGATGCCATATCCTCGACAAAGCTTTATATTTTGATTTTATTTCTGACTGCGTAGCGTTTAGAGGAAGATCTAAAACCTTCAGGGAATTTTTTTCTCCTAGTGGATCCAAGGAATCCATAAGTTGTTGCGCAGTAGAAAAGAAACCAAACTCCAGCATATGTTGGAAGAGTTTACGAAGATTTTTAGAGAATTCCTGCACGGCTGGAGACTTCAAAAAGTTTTTAATAGCGTGTCGAAACTTGATTTCATCACCAGCAGCAGTCATCACAGTGAAGTTGAAATATAGGAATGAGAAAATGAGACCCAAATAGATCAGTCCTAAATAAAAATCCGCACTTATTATAGATGAACACGTAGAACAGAGGTGTCAAACATATGATCAGGACTTGATATTCAGTTTGGGGATAAATCTACATTGTTAAATGTAGTAATAAACTAACAAAAATTAGTTTTTTCGACTGGTCTAGGCAAATTTAGATGAGACTGGCTCAAGTGAAGTTTGACACCCCTGACATATAATCTTAAGTACCTAAAATAATTAGGACAACAGTTGATTTAACTCTCGATTTAGACTCCTCTTCAGGAAGCCGCCAATTTCTGGAGAATATTTGGAATATTATAACACCAATCAATGTCATCACAAATATGGGTATAAAGAAAACTACTAAGTAACAGGCAATCAGAGTAGGAAAGATGGATCCCTTTTCCTTTCCAATATTACCAACCATCCATATCCCGAACGCAACAAAGATAGGAGTTAAAACATGCCTCAATGGTGAAAGATCAATACCGATTTCCCCCTCTTCTGGAATAGCTAAATGAATGAGTACTCCAAATGCATTTCCAACAATCATTTGTCCTATGATTCGTCCAATCTAAATTACATTGAAGTTATTAAAAATATATATATTCATGATACAGAATTGGATTGGTCTTACACGTATTGGTGGTTTTTTTGTTTCATAGGTATGGTCCGGGGATTGATTGGCCTCTCGAACATAGGTTGGAATTCTCCATAGATCTCGAATCCATCCCAATCCAAAGAAACCACCTGTCAATGTGTATCATTAGAAATGTTATATATGATAAATAGATCATAAAACTTTAAAACCTACCCGGTAAACAAAACCATATGAATGATTGTTTATAACGTTTCAGATAAAAGTGATGTAAACCCAACCATCCACCAATTAGCCATAAAAAATAAGAGATACACAAGCTTTTAGAACCCATGTCTTATATTAATTAAAATCGCATTTCTTTACAAGAAGCTATGCTGCCTCTACATAACTATATAAACGTGCGGTATATGCGAGGATTCCAGGTAAATAATATATATATATATTTTTTTTTTTTGAAGTTTGAGAAAATGATAAGAAAGAAAAAAAAACAACACGTCACATAACATACTTTATGCATGATTTGAAAGATCAATCAAATTTGAATCCGAACATAATTAATAATAGCAATCATATTTAAGTGTCAGTCAGGACTCCATCCAACGGGGAAAATATACATAATGACTCAATTGAGTCATGGAATTCCATCATGAAAATTTCTACCATAGTGACGTCATTGACGTATTTGTAAAAAAAATATTGACATTATAAACAGAGAGTTTATATTGCTATAGGGAGGTGCACTGGCTAAATCACGCAACCTGGTATGATAAAAAATATCATTTTAATTTTTATTAATGAGAAATTATTCTTGAACGACTAATATGATTTTTAACTGAATATTTTATTATTCAAATGTATTTCTTAAGATAATAATAGGGAATACGGCTCATGGGTATAGAGATGTAATAATATTTTTCGAGCTCAAATTGATAAGATTGAATTATTTGTTATTCAATAAATTATTAAGTGATGTACTTATTACAATTATAATTTATTAATAAGAATTTGATTGTTATTTTTTTGTTGTATATTATTTTCAAAAATCGTTTATTCCTTCCGTTGAGCTCCATTTTTTTATTAATTATGCTACATCTTATATTATTCTTAAAGTAAGATACATTTTCCGTCTTACCGGTTCAACAATGTAATGCATCGAAAATTCTCACTTGAAACTACTAGCAAAAAAAGTAATAATATAAACTACTAAAGAGTCCATAATCCTTTTACTTCGTTTATCTATGGAAATTATGAATTTCTATTGGATAAGATGAGAAAAAGGAAGAATTTCATCTATGGTCATATTGAAGACTTAATACAGTATACTCCAAACGTATTAAAAACTTTAGTACTGGTCCTACTGAAATGGCATGAAAGTTTGAGGTATCTTTACGATATGAGATGGCAACTAAAGGCTGTATATATATCAACGGCTTGCTTACTCAAAATTCATATAATAAAATGGATGCTAACTTGACAGATTGTCTGGTGAATAAAATGGCTTGTGTCTTTTATTTTGCCTATTTGAGAAAGGAATAGTTTAGAAGAGGTACCTTTCATTCCTTTGAGAATAAAAGGATGTTTTACAAGTACATACTTTTTCAAAAGTGTATATAATGTGCATTTACCCATATGGACATTTTTATAACGACGGAGCATTAAAAGACGTTCCCAAGAAAGTATCAAGACTTTTTTACGCCAAGAAAAGAGTAGCCTCCTCAAGTATTCTGTATTTAAACTATCTAAGTATTTTAATGATGAAAGTGGAATTTGCTTCTTCCATTAATGTGTATAAAGAAAACAATAGATTATATCTTGTGGGAGTGCAAATGTTTATCAAAAACTTATGGGGACGTTGTTCAAATAGTTAGTAACTTATTCAATCAAAAACTGGGCAAAGAATACTTTCTATTTAATTGGAATAATGAAAAAGTGGATGCAATCATTTTAAAACGCAATTTATATCGTCTATAAATTACGTGTTTACTTATATAAAAAACGAAACATTTCTCCATCTTTTCACTCAACCTTTATAATAAATTTTCTGTATTGGGACAGTGTTCTTATCTAATGTCACAACTTTTTAAAATTTTAAAGGTTATTTAATTATTTTAAAAAAAAAACATATTTTGGATAGATGTACTTGAAATTTTTGAAAAGATTTGAGATTTGATTGAGACGAATTTTAATGAATAAAATTGTAATATTTATTAAAGTTTTGCTTAATTAATAGATCCGGAACGAGAAAAGTAGGATAATTTAAGATAAAAATGTTCATTCTAATAGTTAATTTCCACATACTACATAGAAATTTGGATTGTATAACGATGTAATGACATTTTTTAAATACATTTTAGGTTCAAATATATAACAAAACTAGGCAATAGAGGGATAAATATCAACTACGGTGACGTAACATAAAAACATTCCATATGAATGAACAAATATATCATTACTAATGATTCATTAGTGAACATCCATTGAAGTAAAGATTGGCCTTTTTTGAAACTCTCATCCACTTTTTATTTTTGTAGCGTGAGGCTATTTTTCGATAAAAAAAATATAAATATTTTCGAACCAACCTAAAATATATATTGAAAAAAATTGTTACATATACTAAAAACACCCCAAAAAAGGATTATTTATAACTTTTTGTTACTTGATGAAAATATTAATATATTTTAATGAAATTTCACAGATATTTGCATCAGGTCCATACACATTACCAATTAAAGACAAAGTCGGAGCATCAGCCTAATTATAATATTAATTATAGATAAATATCAATATGAAGCGTTTACACCTTGGCCGGGCTCTGCTGTATCTCCATATGCATATTCCATGTCAAGTATACACACTTATAAGAAATTTACGACAAGATCATCACCAATATTGAATTTTTGATCAAGGTGTTTATCGCAACAAAATAAAAACTATGTCTGAAATTTTAGAGTTGTAAGAGCACAAGGGTCTGTTTGGAATCTCTTCAAACTCGGGCCCTTTTCGAAGGATCCTCGAAATTCAGGGGGATATAAATCCTCTTAGAATTAATTGATTTACTTCAAAATTGCAATATGCGTATCGAAGATTTGGAACAACGTCGCCGGAATGTGGGGGGGGGGATTTACAACTTTATTATAGAAATATAATACTTAGCCTAAAAAAGTGAAGTGGTCAATGGCCCAAATGGCTCCACTGACACTGGTCTGGAGTAAAAGTGAGACAAGTACAATATTATTATTTGAGATATTGGTGTTATCTATTGCTAATTTTCAGAGATGTATAAAATAAAATATGCCCTAGAATTATATTTAAGTTTGATTGTAAAAAATGAAATTTGACGGTAAAAATTGACATGTATACCAAATATTAGTCTCGAGCTATGGATCGAAAATTTATAGTTTTCTCATCGAAATGAGTAGTTTTAAAACTTTGTATGACGTCTATGTTTGCTCATTGGACACCTCAATTGACGTGATCAACAGTTCATTAAAAATATCGGGGTAGACTAAAGTTTTAGGAAGATGAGACTATTAAAAAACAGTATTTGTAGGATCTACACAGACCAATTTGTCTTTTATTACTCTACTTGTATTCTATTAGTGTTTCGAAAGTTTTGTAATCCCTGTTTTACTCGTAGTAGGACTGAGGATCGAAAACAGAGGAATTCCTACCAAGGGAAAGGGAAGTGATCATCTTACAACTAAATAAGGTTGAGTCAGACATTTGCAAACAACCTACTTTTATTTTATTTTTTTCAGGGGAAGGAAGAGGTTTTTTGTCCTTTGTCTATTTAGAGGAATGGTTGAGACACATACACAAAAAAAGATCAGATCCTAAATTCAATATTTATTCATCTAAATTAAACTTAAAATATAGAAACATTTCAATCAACATTTTTTTTAAAACTCTTAGTAGCCTCCGGAAGAAGATCCTGAAAATGAGCCAAAAGAACTTGACTTTATGGCTGATTTAGAATCACTACTAGATGCTCCAGAACTGCTTGATGAAATAGAGCCAGAAAGTGAACTTGAACCTTTATCCAACGATGAACTAGAACCCGATTTCAATGAACTTGATGAAGATTTTTCTGATTCTGATGTATGAGAATCCTTGTTAGAACTTGACATAGCGGAGGAGGAGGAGGATCCAGATGAGGCAGAGGACTTGGATGTTGATGAGGAGGAAGAAGACTTATTGCCGCCTGTGTTGAGAGGTGGAGGTTCTCCTCCATGCCATTTAACTTGTTTGTAGCTATCCTTTCTTGTCATACCAAGTCGTTTTCTTAAACTTTCTAATATCTCTTCTCTCTCTTTGCCCTAAATTAAGGAAGGAAGGAATGGAGTTGAAACAAAATTATTGGGGTGGGGGGTATATAGGCTTTACTCAAACCGGAACCAATTTATAGAATATAGGGAGGAGCTTAAAAATGACGTGGCATTTTGTCAACACCAAAATTACAGAGCTTTAGACTGTTATTATTATATCTTTTTTCCCCCCAAAAATGAGCTCTAGATTCACATTGGTTCCAGGAGTACCAACTGGTTTACTCATACCTTGAGATGTAATGATTTTCGATACTCTGGAGTATCTTCGTATTCCTCGGGGAGTTCTTGAGAAGGTCTATGAAGATCATTCGGATTAATACTCTCAGGATTGATTTTATTAGTCATGGCCTTATAATTTTCAAACATTTTTGCTCCGTGGGAGTCATGTTGAATGTCTTCATTTTTCCAATTGCTTGAAACTCCTTCAGGAACATATGTGGAAATGGCAGGATTTTCACAGTATTTAGTCCACCAGGCCCCTCGATCCAGACATGTATTCTTTGATTGAGATGCACCCATATAACCATCTTGGCCATCGTCTACGTTATATAAGTCGTAACGGTCCATATGTCTCTCACAGTGACCATGAGGACCCAAAAACGTGATCCAGCATCGATATGGATGTCCTGGTTGAGGGATATTTGGTTTCGGATATATGTGGGTTGGTAATTCCTTTAATTGACCGTTTGGTCTATAAACACTCATGACTGGGAGATAATGCTTTGGTGAACAGCGGTTCAATAGAAACTCATAATGTAATTGTGCTGCTCGGTCACAGTCATATTGATTTGCCACATCTATTGTAAAGTATTTCCAGTGTGCCTCAACTAAATGATGGCCCATAGAATCCGCGTATTCATATTCGGAAGACTGTCCTTTAGTTTGATACCAACAGGACTCATTGGTGTAGCCATAGTATGTGATCAAGCATTTGGCCTCTTTTTTAATATTCGTTTCCTACAACGTTAAAAAATGTTTTTAAAAAATTATACGGGTTTAAAAATAAATATATATTTTTTGAATCACTTTTGGTTTTTCTGTCGTGGGCATGGTGAAGAGTGTTTCTTCATGTTTGCTATTAGATTTATTATGAATAATCCACATCTCCATGTTCATGTCAACTTTTGTATCCTTTGAATCTTCAATCACCTATTAAGTAATATCTAATATCATTTTCCAACTTATATATGTAGTACATCAACATAAAAAGAATCTTGAAAAAAATCAAGAAGAGAATGGCTCATAGACCTATTTGAGTTAATTATAGACTTTGTATTCAAATTTGTGGTTCGAGCTAATATGCCCCCGCCCCAAAAAAACAACTATGTTGGTCCCAACATAGTATATTAAATAAAATCAATCAATTTCGTATTCTCTACTTTTCAGCCTCTTCCATTTGTGAAACACCCAAAAGAGGCAAAAAGAATTATTTGTTCATAGAAATGGAGGATCATTTCTATACGAATACAAATGCAATCCACGCTCAATTTTGAGAAATATCCTTCTAGCTTACTTTTGTGTTGACGGGCTACTTATGTGCCTGTATTGGTAGTCCTAATAAATCAAAACATTACCTCTTTATGCTCAAAGAACATTAAATCCAATCTACAGTCAGAGAGTTTTTCTTTTACTTTCTCGAGGTTTTCTTGGAGTTTCTCAACCTTATACTCAAATTTGGCAATGGCAAACTTTACTTCCTTCAATTGCTCCTTGTACTTTGCGGCTTCAAGAAGACGTCGTTTGATTTCTGAGTTCTCGGCTTCTTCATCGTGTATTTTCTTCTTGAGTCTATCATTCTCTGACAAACATCTAGATTTGTCAGAAAAACATTCCTTCAATTTTTCTCCGCCTTCCTTATGCTCAGCTTGCAAGTCATGATATTTCGTTCTGAGTTCATCCAATTCAGCTTGAAGTTCCCTTGCTTTACCTTTCCATGTTTCAATTTCTTCCCTTACGTTGGCAATCGTCGTCTTTTTCTGTTGATCCTCGGTTTGAAGAGACTGTATTGTCTGTTTTAGTTCATCCAAATGCTTTTTGAGTCCAAGATACGCATCAAAGAGAATTTTTCCTTTGCCATGAAGAGCCTCAATATATTTAGCAAGGTCAGCAATCATTGCCTTTAGTCTGGTCAATTCAGCAATGCATTTCCGATGCTCTGAAATCAGCCAAGTCGTGCCTGGTGGGAATTCGCCGGGTGTACAATGCTTTGTGATATTTTTAACCTCTTCACACTGTCGACCACCATGAATCAAATGGAGTACCCGATATCTTTTCAGTTCAAAGGCATCACAATCCGACCAAAAGGGCTCGTCATATCTACATGCTATAATTTACCGTTCAAAAGAGATCATTTTTAGTGTTCAAGTAAATATAAACGTATGCACCTTTGCTCGTATCTCCTGCTCGATCAATATCATCTTTAAAATCCCCATAAGGTGGAATTTCGACCTCTTTGGATGGGGCAGGCTTTGTGTTTGGTGGAGCAGGCTTTGGGTTTGGTGGAGCAGGCTTTGGGTTAGGTGGAGCCGCACTTGATTTCCCGTAGTCTCCAGCATCTATTCCATTGAGTATATTGAACAGGAAATATATCAATAGAGTCCACACACCCGTGTTTCTCATTCTGTTGATCTCTAATGACTATAAGAAAACATATTCCGGGATTTATTAAGTCTCTTTCAGTAGATCGTAAATCAAGGAACTAGAAGCTATACCCTGTGTTTCATACAATGCGGATCCCCTTCATTGTACGTTTATTTAGTATAATTGTTATTATTTTGACTCTTATTTCATATATTGGATGGAAAGTAGAGACTTGGAGCTTTTAGGCTCTGAGTTGAAGGCTCAAAACTGGATTTTGATCCATTGTACATCTTGTGAAACGCCCTTTACCTTGACGCACGTCTACATTCAATATAAATCATTCCTGAATATATGTACTTAGTTGACTTTTAAATTTATGGAGATAATAATTATCTCTCATTGAATAATGATATTTTAAATCAAAAGAGCTCTTCCTTTTTTTTTCTCTGTCTTTAGACATATGTATATGTTACATACAATGTACATATGTCCAATCATTGACTCTCTTAGAAAATGACCGTCAATATAATTCATTTCTTACAAATCTATGTATTTATGTTGGTAGGTATATCATATCTATAAACCAAT
The DNA here is from genome assembly GCF_016086655.4 of Lepeophtheirus salmonis. NCBI lineage: Eukaryota > Metazoa > Arthropoda > Copepoda > Siphonostomatoida > Caligidae > Lepeophtheirus > Lepeophtheirus salmonis. The sequence goes on from NC_092584.1 coordinate 18,410,089, forward strand.
CTTTTTGTAGGATTATCCTTTGTGTTCTTTTGATCTTTAGGATTAAAAGATACGTCCTCTGGGTGTAAACAAATGCATAACAATAATTTTATCCCTTCTCTAAAAATACATATATATATGTATGTATATTTGTATACAGGGTAAGGATTCGAAAATTATGTAGAAAATTTTAAAAGCCGTTTTCCCTTCTCTGTATTTTTATAAGGTGCCATTTTTATGGCAAACTTTTGAAGCAAAAGTTGGTAATTTAACAATTTTCTACACTTTTTATTCAATATGTTCCCCTGCATTCTGAATGATGGCTTCAATACGGGGACAAACAGAAGCACAACTGGCCTTGATGAAGTCTGAGGAAAAGTTGTTCCACTCATCCGTGATCACGGCCTTCAGGGTATCGACATTCGGGTAAGAATTCTTGTTCGTCTCGCCCTCTAAGTCGATCCAAACAACAAAGTCCAGGTAGTTCACATCGGGCGTGGACGAAGGGTAGAAGTCTCCCGGACAGAAGGCAGCCATTTTCTACTTGCAGAAATGCTTTACCTTCTTGGACGTTTGAACGGGAGTGCAGTCTTGGGTAAACACATAGTTGTCCCGGGGGAACATGTTGTTCAACCATGACAAGACAAAGTACCAAAGGACCTTATATTAGATGTCTTTATTGACTTTCTCTTTGGCTTGGAAGAAGTAGGGAGGCATCTTGCTGCCGTGAGACGCCACGACGCCGAGGACTATGACCTGAGCTGGATGTTTGGCCCTGAAGGTTCCCTTGACCTGATCTCTTGATATAGCCAAGAAGCGATCCTTTATCCTGTTCAGAACAGCTCCTTGGGATCGACATGTTCGTGGAGGAGATTGCATACCCTCTGCCGTTTTGCTTGTTGCTCGGGCATTTCTAATCGCACAAAAATAGGTCACATTGTAGCTTTTTGTCTGCTTTTAAATGGGGCCAAGTACAAAATTGTCAGACTTTTAAAAATGAGGCTAGACGGCCTCGAAGAGGATTCTAATTTTTGAGTCCTCACCCTGTATGTACGTCACTTCCTTACCCTTGTTGTATCACACAACATGCCATACGAAGAGAATCAGGGGAAAAAGTCGAAAATCTGTTGATATTTAGCCAATTTTTCAAATTATGGCATTATTATTCAATAATTGTTGAGAATTGGTCACAGGTTCAAAGTCGCTAACTATAATTCAACCAATCAATGCTCAGAAACCTGATTAGGGAAAAGAAGCAAAATCATCAAGAGCTAACTACCAAATACATTCTATTCTTTTGTTTGAGTAAGGTAACGTTGTGGTACTTAACTTTTAAATACCCCTTGATTTAATAATTACCAATAATGTTATGGTGGTTTCGATGCTCATATACCGTCACAAGGAAAAGCTGTTCCATGCCTCCATCAAAGCCAGGGACACAATGCAGATGGAATGTCTTAGAGGATTTGTTAATGAGGGTACAGTTTTCTACAGGATCTGGAGCCCCTGCAAATGAGAGAGAAAAAAAAGGAAAATCAACATAAAAAAGAAAATAAATAAAAAAGTATAAATAGCTACACTTTTCTCGAAATTACAATTCGATATTGCTTAAAGTAAAACTTGCTATCATCATGAGTTTGATCAACAATTGAACTTTAAAATAAATATTTATTAGTATAATATCAAATTATTAATTGTAATCGATGATTATTCTGATTTATTTACATAAGAGTTACATCCTTTCAAATGTCATTTTATGTCAAAATTTCATGACAATCTATTTTTATAAACGAAATAAGTGATTTAATGCCTGATCTATGTGTGTCAGGTCTTGTTGCCCCTGATTTACATATTTGTACAATTTCAAACATAATTAAAACGGGGAGTATGAGATTTTTATCATTATTGCTAAGTGGTACAAAATTAAGCTACAATTTGGGGCGCTCTTGTTATCAATCCGGTTCTAAATCATATTTGATTAACTAAAATTATGATTATTCAGTTTCAAAAAAATTATGGAAGTAATGGAGAGGGATGGAGAAACATTCTCCAAAGCCTTAAAAATACATCAAGTTACGTAGATGTCATATTAAAAGGTTATAAATATTCCAAAAGTTACAACAAACGAAAATAAGCTCAAGAAGCAAGACCGATAAGGAATTTTTTTTGAAAATAAATCCAATTTTTTTTTTTTTTTTTTAATTTCAAAATATTAATTTTTTCTCAAAAATTCATAGCTATGAATCAAAAATATTTATATTTTTTGGAAATAAATAACAATAATCGAAAAAATCTATTAGTTATTGACAATATATTCTCAGAATATTAATTGTTGTGGAGAAAAATTTCAAATATTAAATTTTTTGGAGAAAAATTTAAAAATCTACAGCTATTCACAGAAAATTAAATTAAATTTCAAATATTAAATTGTTTGAAAAAAAAAAATTAAATATTCAATTTTCTAATAAAAAACAAAAATTCTTTCATTTGAGGGAGCTGCAGCCCTTCCAACACACCCCTGCGGACGCCTCTGAGTTATGTAACACTTGTAAAGGATTCTTTCAAATTCCCAAGTACATCTTGAAATGCCTCCAAGTACCCCCAATGAGTACGCTTACCCCACCCCCATTTGAGAACCACTGCTCTAGATGCCTATAAAGCGTTTTCAATGATAAAAAATAAATGAATAGCATCATAATCGAAGGAGGCATTAACCCACTAACACAAAATATCTAGTGTATTTTTTTGGCAGCTATCAATGTTTCTGTTTCCTTTCCCTTATTCAGTTTTCTGAACTTAGATTGGTTGAATTAGAATTATCTCTTATTAAGATGTGAACCCTTCTATTGAATAATAGTTTCATAGTAAGGAAAAATACCTAATCATTTTAAGGATATTGTTTGTTTCTTTTAGTGTGCAAGCTTGCGTGATATATTAATTTTACGGCGTGTAGGGGCTCAAAGTGGATATTTTACAACATAAAATGTACAATTCCAATAAATATATATCAAACTAAATCATATAGCTTTAAAAACAAACAAAAAAACATCGTTCCTCCATTGAATACTACTAGATGCCAATGACAAACACTGAAATCAAAGTAACATGTTTTGAAAATCTCTATAAGATGTCTAAATTTGTAACATTAATTTTTGATCGAGTTTTGAGAGTTAAAAAAAATCCGGGTATTTAGATTTTTTGTGAAAAAGTTCAAAAATCCATAGTTATTCTCAAAAAAATTACATTTTTGGAAAAAAAAAATTCAAAAATCCACAGCTACTCATACAAAATGGAATTATTTGTAAAAAAATTTCATTTTTTTGAAAAAAAAAGTTAAAAAATTAAAAACATGTTCTGAAAAAAGGAAAAAATCAAATATTAAATTTTCTAGTAAACAGCAAAAAAATCCTTAGTTTGGAGGGGCTACAGCCCCTCCAGCCCAACCCCTGGAGAACCCCCTAAAAATGTACTATTATATCTATTGTTTTAGTTAATTTGTATCTACAATATATATGGAAATAAGATTTTATAACCATCTTGTAACTTATTTTTAATACATTTCAGGGTTTGATATTTAATAACCTAAAAAAACTAGGCAATTGAGTGATACATTTTTCATAGACGTTAAGGTTTAAGTCCTTTAATTAGTTGGTCCCTTTTTTGACATCCATTGGTTCATTATTTTATATACTATTAATGAAATAAAGGGTTTTATTGATATAAAATAGACTCAAAAATGATTGATATTAAAAATGCTGACGTCCCATGAAAACTCTCTATAGACAAAATTAAAATGGAGTATATATATATATGTATTATAAAAAAGAATTAAGAGTCGTCAAGTGTATGTTTGAGTCTGTCTCTGGGTCTCATAAACAACCATCAACAACTCCTTCCATAGTAATAACAGGTGATGGAAATATAATTATTTTATCAACACCATAATTGAGGGAATTTAATTTTATTTACTCTAGGATAATTATAATATTTACATCATTATATGCTCTCGTCATCATCAATGAGTAAAGAGGCAGTAGATAGGTACTCAAAAGAAGAACACGAGAAGGAAAATGATAATGAAGACTTGGAGGCTGTTATTATGTTATTGTTTTTCTCTGAAGGATTGAGTTTAATAATGATAATAACTCTATTAGTCCTCATAAACAAACAAATCATTTTTTGGGGCTCTAAGGGTCTTACTACTACATATGTAGAACTCACCCTTGAGTCGTGAGTCAAGTGACTTACTCCTTCCCGTCCCACCACCACCACCACCACCTGTAAACAACAAACCGTTTAATCCTTTAAAGTTCTAATCTTTCCTTCTGTAACTCCTTGTTAGGACCGTCTATTTAAAAACCATGTTATTACTACGTATGTGTTTACAGGCTGTGGTCGACCCTATTATTTGTAAAGTGTTCCTTTGAGGTCATTTCTATATAGAATATAATAAACCATAAGATCTTTATTGTATGTACTATATTTTTCAACTTTTCATCCAAAAAAAGAGAAGAAAAAAGGCTACAAATGAGACAGTTGTTAGCAACTGTTGAATATTTCACTGCTGGACCATATTTAATTTCTAGAACGACTAGGGACTCGTGTATCTTCCAAAAAGTAACCCAATCTTTCAAGCCATTTTAGAATCCATCAGTAGTAACGTAAATTGTATGTATTTCTGAAGAATTATTTTATTTTCCTGAGCTTTTGTAAATATTATTTAACTCCTGAGTCGTGAACTTTTTTTCCTACTTCATTCAATTATATTCAAAACCTGATTGAACATTTGTGTGTGCTCATAAAAGATGGAGAGTAACCCTGTGGATTACTCTGAGAGTCCTTTTTGGACTCTCAGTAGAATTTCCATTAGAGTAAGTATTGTCAATGACCTTGTTTATTTCCTTCATTCCCTCCCCTCTCGTCACAGCTGCTTGTATCTTATCTAATAAAACGTCATGACAGTTAAGCTACTCTCCTACAAAACATTCTTCAAATTGTCAGAATGACCATATTGATTTTCGGTTACTTTGTTTCAATATACACAGGATTTTCATCACTATCTACACATCAAAAACAGACTTACTCAACTCTACAGATGCGTGTGTATTAGAGTAAGGATGACATAATCAGAGCTGGATACTCGAGTTGCACTCACAGCGGAAGGAAATATGTTTTTGATCCCTTGCCGATTTTGTAAGTTTACACATAGATAAATATTTTCTATGGGATTGATGATGTTCGGAGACTGACTAGCCCTCTCCATGACCTTAATTTGGTTCTTCTCGAGCCACCCCTTTGTTGCGTTGGGCATATGTTTTGGGCCATTGTCGAGCTAGAAGATCCATTACACAAACCATATTGCGAACCCTGCCTTGAGGAAACAAGGTTGTTACACAAGATTTCTAGGGTATATCCTCCTTTCGATGCAGTGAAATCGTCATTTTCTCTTGCAAAAAACAAAACAAAACAACCAGACTCGATATATGACTCGTACTTGTCAAAAAAAAAAAAGAATATGTAATAACATCTTTGAACTTAAATTGAACAAAGACAGGAGACACTAATAAGTAGAATTGTATACATAATATAGGACTTAAAAACGGTCACATTTATATATTACCTGTCTAGAAGAACGTTCCAATTTTCAGGACCTTCATCGAGGCATCATTTTCAATAATATAATACTATAGTAATGTATGAATTAGTTTAGTAAAACTTTAAGTTTATTACAAGCACGAAAATAGCATGCTATTACTCTTAATTTCGGGCAAAAGTATTTATTGTTATCATAAAAATTAGTGCAGATTGATTGATAATGATGTAATTTAGCAAATATTATTATTAAGTTTGATTCGGACTTATTTTTTATAGGATAAAATCAGGACAGATATCAAAATTTCGAAACTGATACATCGCTAATAATAAGGGATTAGAGTAGACAAAACGACAGCTGACAAAAATACAGCATAAATGTGTATGTTAGCGGTCTATGGACTCTTTGATCTATGTATACCTTGAAGAATCCATAGAAGTTAATCCAAAAAAAAAAAAATATATAATTGGTACATTTTTATTTATCTATTCTACACTCAGTTCAGTTGAAATTACTTCCGCAAACTATATATTTAGCAGCGAATGCATATATTTTAAACACTTGCACTTAACGAAGTCGTTATTGAAATCGTAGCATGCAGAAAATAACTCATAAATACATACCATATAGTGGTGGATTTCGGTCTCGAATTCCTAAGCTAGTCTGAGACCCTTCTATTCTTAACTTAAATAATTCGGTACAAGTTCATTATGCACCGGTCTCGTATAATTATTGTTCTTGATCCGGTCATACAGAAAAAGAAGAACAAAATATATTTGTCTTTATTTTTAGAAAAGGACATTTTGGTCTACGAGTTAAGTTTAGACTCCACACTTTCAACCCAAGGTCTGGATCAAAATGTCAGTCCAAATCTGTCTATAAAGAAATCACTTAAGACTCAACTGGGGAAAATTCAATCTTGCACCGTGTGCCATCACTAATACATACATAGGTACCACATAAGTGTTCCTTCAACTAGTGTTGTGTTCGTCCTTATTTATGACTGAATACTGCAGTCCTTCCATTTCAGTCTCGGTCCGGCCAGTTTAGTCCTTTATATCATTCTTAAAAACTATAAAGTTTGGTCCTTGATTATTTTACTCATCTTTATTTCTTCTCTGTTTAGTTCTAGTACTGAGAGTCCTAAAGACCGTCAGAACCGGTCTTAAAACTGGACCGAATAAATAAGGACCCACACAACACTATCCTCAACTACTGCACACTTATAGACTTCGTTACTAAAGCTTTGATTGGATGATGCTATTGGCGTGAAGCCATCCCTAAAACTAGGAAAAAAAGAGGAACTCACACTCCTTGCATGGATGAATGTTCAAATTACAGTAATTAAATTATTATGGACGAGAGTAATTATTGTTATTATTTCCCTATAATTTTTGGTAGATATAACATAGTATTTTTAGTACTTTGAAAGTTTCTAGCAGGAATACATACATCTTGGTAGTCCTTCTATTCCATTTCATTCCCTCTCCCAATTTTTATTATATTTTCCTTCAAAATGAGATAAGACTATTTTTTCCCTCTAAAATCATAATTAACCAAATATTGCATTATTCTGTTGGTCTTGAGACTACTTAGATGCCTATAATATATATGTATATACTTTACAAGCTTGTATTATATGTAGTATCTATGCACAAAAAGTGTTCGTCAAAAACATGGATCCTAATTCAACAATGGCCTCGGTGTAGTTTCATAAAATGACGTCATATATTGGCCAACAACATAATTACGCAGTTTTTCTTTCTGATTATATTTAAAAAAGTAGGCATGGGAAATACTTAGAGTAGGGGGGGGTCTCAAAATTTTTTAAGTGTTAATTAAAATAATATGAAGAGATAATCTTGCAGGCTACACGAATGAACCATGTGCTTTAATTTTAATTGGACAGTAAATAATATAAGTATGATAAATGTGAATTTTGAGCTTTCTGTTTAAAGTTTGTATCCAGACTGGTTGTGACAACGTTAATTATCTGATCTAAGTGATCATGAGTGAGTTTGGTATGGTATATATTCTTCACCACATTCATCTTAGAGAAAACAAACTTGCATCCTGAATTAATATAAATATGGAATAAAAACAGAAAAAACTAAAATCGATGGTTGGATCTATTTTACTAGCAAATAATTTAGCTTCGAGGTAATGTTGGTTTATGTAAAGGGATGTTAGTTAAAAAGGGGAATATTACCTAGAACAAGTTCAGCAATTTGCATGCAATACTTGTGTGCTTATAAGTCATACACCAAACCTAAAAAACTGGTTCCTTCTCACATTTAAAGTGAAAATTTAGTCTTTGGAAAGATAACGCTATCGTAACTGTTGCTTCAAATGTTTTTGGCCAGAGTATACCAATTCAATGGGAGGAACAGATAGATTGGATAAAAATATTAGTTGTTATAGAATTAGAGGAAATAATTGTTGGTGGAGTTTGTTCACTTGGATTCAAAATGTATGGATAATAGGAAGGAAAAAAGGGGATCAAAAGAAGGACAATTAGAATCTGTTGCAATGAGTTGCTTAAGAAGAAATCCATGTAATGCAAAAAGATATGGGAGAAAATCTACATCTGTACCAGGAGAAAATGATTTTAAATTTGACAATGTTGGCCATTTTGTCCAAAAAAGTAGTCGGAGAAGGTGTCGGGAACAATTTTGTAAAAAAAGAAATAAAAACAGTTCAAAATGTAATGTGGGCCTTTGTATAAAATGCTTTCTTCCATTTGATCAAAAATAAATATTTATTGTACCCTGTGGCTAAAAAGATAAAATGTATGAAGAATAACTTTTTGTACCTTAATATGCCTAGTGTGAACCTACGAACACAGCGTAGTTCTCAAAAAAAAAAAAACCAGTTGATTGAAGAAAAAACAATATACCTATATATAAATGATATTCATGTGAGGATATGATAAAAATTTCCCCGACTTCTGAAAGAAAAAAAAAATATCATCATTAATGGGTTAAAATCCCTATTTATCGCTCTAAATAATTAGCATTTACTTTTATTTGCCTTTTTAATAGATGGAAAAGTTGCGAGTACTTGATTGTGTCATCATCTTATTCATGGTATTATTCCATTAAAAGTGCTGTAGAAAATAGGATCAAATACGAGTGCGAGACTATTGGTATTTAGAACCTTAGTACCGTTTTTATTTTCCATTCCTGTTATTATCAATCCTTAATTCTAATTATTAAGTGTGAAAGGGAAGTTATAATTGTAAATCCTTGATGGACTCAGAGTAGAATTGAGGATCGATTTTGGAGTCATTTTTGCATTAAAATTGCTAGATACAGCGTAGGATTTGTATGTACTTCCTTCATCTCATAGTTGCTTATAGCTGATCTAATAAAACCACATGACAGCTAAGCTGTTTTCCTTCCAAACATTCTATAAAATTGGAGTGTTATCATGTCATTATTCCATTTCTTTCTACAATCCGACAGTGCTTAAATTTACAACTCTATTTACAGCTATTCAATGATAAGGATTACCTTATCTCTAGTAGGAAAAACACTAAATGATTATCACATCTGTAGATGAATTGTTCTTTTTCAATTGTGACTAAAATGATAACATCATCCAACACTTGCACATCGAGTGGTGATTGTAGCTATATGCCCACTTATAAATATATAAAATCTAATGATAGTGGAACAAAATTTTGTAATCTAAAACATGCAATACATACAAAAATGAAGTTTTAGATACATGTTTTGTATGTAGAACTGAAGACCTGTAACTACATAGTCATTATAACACTTCTCTTAGAGGGAGATAAGAGTATACCTTTTGATATTCCGGATTAATAGCAGCTTTACATAAGTTGAATCAAGAATAATATATGCATATTCCTCCTTTTAGGAGATATCATGATCAAATTTTATGTCATCTGATTCAGATAAATTGACCTGAATCGACAACACGGAAAATAGGGATCTTTTATGTAGCACAACAGCGTATATGACAGCCTTAATATATTTTAACGTTGAATTGAAAATATTTCCATGTCACTTGAAAAATTAACCTCATGAAACACACATTAGTGCCACCATTGAGAGATTCAACTTATAACGATTAGGATTGACGTTTTAGAGTTTGTTTGAGGTTTTCAAACTTTTTATTCATATTTGTAAAGTAGTCATTTCCATTTTGACCCCTGAGTAATTTTAAACCTTTTTTTTTTTTATACAAAAGAAAAAATTACAATAAAATTAGTCCTCAATGCATTCGAATTTAAACTTTATTTCTTTGTTGTAAATTTTGATTATGATTTTTTTAACCATTAAAGTAAAAAATTTGACATGAGTTTATAAATCAAAAACTTATAAAATAATATTCATACATGAATATATGTATAGTACAATATTTGATATTTTTCTCAACACTACTTAAATGAACACATAGTTGATCATTTAATTTGAAATTTCAAACTTTCAGTAGAATTATTGGGAGTCCCTGCAATGAAAATAAATAATAATTAGAATTTAAGCATTAATCTTTCTTATAAATTATCTTAAAGAGGCACAAAGGAAAGAGGAGACAAGCATATTATTGTAAACAAATTATCACCTTGAATTCAGGTAGGTTTAATTTCAATTTGATCCGTTAAGTTAATTTTTTGACCCGTGTTATTGCCAGGGATGGGATTTTTGTAGAGACGCATTAGTTTTATTATCCTTTCGCTCTACAAATGTCCCCTTCATGGTCATTTGTTGATCAAGGGTGAGTGAACGTTTTTGTATTTCGTTATCTTATGCTTTGTCATTGTCAGAGAAAAACTTTAGTTAGAAAACATTAGCGCATTTCTTTTCGTACTCTACTAATTTCCCATTCGTAGGTTCTTTATAGATCTTTTATCTCCTATCATTGCCAGGGATGGGATTTTGGAAGAGAAGCATAGTTTTATTATTCTCATGCTCTACAAATGTTCCATTCCTAGTCATTTTTTTGATAGAGCCGGTGTACGTTTTTTGAGTACCGTACTGTTCATTTTTTTGTCTCTCGTCGTTGTCAGGGATGACATTTTTGTAGAGAAGAATTAGTGTTAATCCTCCCGAGCTCTACAAATTTTCCATCTTCAATTATTTTTTGATCGTAGGTGTCTGAACGTTTTTGGCTTTGTTATTATTTCAACCCTCTTGTTGCCTTTTCCCTTAGAGTCTCTTTAGTTTATCTTACCTTGAAGTAATATGTCTTTCAATATATCTTAATAAGGTCACTACAGAATCTTGTGATGGTAAACGTATATCCGCATTGGTTGCCGTCATATTATGGCTTACAATTCGAAAGGTCTTGGACAATCCTTTTAAGGCAACAATGGCATCCTCATCTGTAACATCATCTCCAGCAAAGATAATACGAGCACTAAAAACACATACAACAACGAAATAATACAATAATAATTTATTAAAAGACTAACGTACTATTCTGTCCAATTAACACCGAATGTAACTCTAAGAATATGTAAAGCAGCTCTTCCTTTATTCCACTTAACTTTAGGTTTACCTTCAAGGGCGCAATGCGATTCTCCGACCTATAACCAAAAAGTATTTATAACCCCATCTTTAAACCTAAATGTATACAGTGTGGTTCATAACTAGGGATGCCACTTTTGTAAAGAAAAACAAGGTTTAGAAATTAGGAAAGGGAAAGTGGCTGCTGCTGCGTGTGCTCTTTTTTTTTTTTTTTTCTCATTATCATTTTCCAATTGTCGTAGTGTTAACTTATCCCTCTAAAGTGAGAGGCATTTTCACCAATCTTTGGTGTAAATTGTTTTAAAAATGAATAATAATATAAGAGATAAATATACATATATTTGAAATGATAATAATAATATTTGCCCAACATTAATGCTATTTTAAACGTTGAAGCCTCTCTTCTCTATATCAGTAATCCATTCTCCCTCTAAAACCATTTATGAAGGAACTGATATTTACAAAGGTATTACTTCAGTAATATCATAAGTCCTGCCTTTCCTTCAATCTCTAAAAAAATGAGATACCTATCCATAATAAGAGTCCTATCAATTGGATACCCACTCACAGATTAGGGTATATCCAACATTGCAAAGTCGAGGGAGTAATGGTCAAGTGAAAAGGGAGGCCGAAAGTGTGTGTTGTCCCAAAATTGCTTAAAATGGTCTATGCACCGTTCTTGCTCTCTGCTGGGTAACAAAGCTTCTACACACACATAGTACTCTTAATTTAATGATGTTAAGGTTAATGGGACTCTAATTCTGGACCACGCTGTAAGTATATATAACGTTTGCTATCAGTACCTTGAATCCATGACTAGCTATTAATTTTCGAGCATTGGTTACCATTTTTTCTCGTAGCTCCACTGGAGTTTCTCTATAATGAAATGTCAAAAGTACACCCTTGTTTTCGACCCATGCTCCTTCAGAACATACCTAAAGTACATTATGTTAAAACAAAAATCCAAGGCACTTAAATCTAATGTACAAACCTCATCTTGTAAAGCTTTAATGAGTTTAGCAGTTCTCTCGACTTGATCATCTGGCATGGGAACCGTAAATTGAGATCCGTCAGGATAAGATATTTCAAGACCATGATTACCAGCGTATGTTATACCTAAAAGTACAAACATGGTTGATGAATATTCAAATAAAATTATTTGTATATCTATGCATATGAATACCCTCTAAGCCAACCATTTTTTTTGCATTACTAACACTTCTTCCGGATATAATGGCAATAAAAACGTCTTTACGATGAGATAGTCTTTCCAGAATGGCCTTCGTTTCGGGTGGTATAACAGCTAAATCTGGGTGGCTTACAATTGGAGTAAGGGTTCCGTCATAGTCCAGAAGCAAACAAATAGTTTTATTTGGAACAAGGTAATCAGCAAGAAAATTAAAGTCACTCTCTGCATAAGGAGTCATTTTTCTATCAACTGAAGGAATTTGAACTCGAGATGGATCGTCATATGTTATTTTACCAATTGATTGCAAAAACATTTTAAGCCAATTTTCTGTATCATTTATTCGCTCACGATTCCTCAAAGCAGCCATTCTAACTTCTCTATCCTCTATCGGCATGGATAAAGCTCTGTCGATTACGTTGGCTAATTGACCAATTTCGTACGGATTTGCAGTTAAAGCCTCATGCATATATTTTCCAGCACCAGCAAACGGGCTCAAAATCAAAACACCAGGTTTATCAACGCGACAAGCAACAAACTCCTTTGCTACTAAATTCATTCCATCCCTCAAAGGAGTAATAAGACCTACTTCTGCGTCTCTATAATAACCAGCCAGTTCGATCTGGCTGACACTCCCATATATGTAGCGAATTGGAGACCAGGTAGTGGTAGAGTATTTTCCATTTATCTGTCCTTAAAAAATGAATAACCGTTTAGTATTTTGTCAAAATCAATAGACCAATAAACATTACCAACAAGTTTATCTAATAAATCTTTTAGATCTTGATATTCTTTAATATCTGTGCGAGAAGGAACAGCTATTTGTAATAATACAACTTCACCAACGTACTCTGGAAACTTTTCAAGCAATCTATCGAAAGCCAAAAGACGATTAGCTAAACCCTTTGTATAATCCAAGCGGTCAACCCCAAGAATAATTCTTGCATCATTGTCCATTTTGTTTGGAGGTGCTTCTTTTGCAAGATCATTGAATATTTTAAATGGTATTCCAATGGGCAATGGTAATATGCTAACAGTACGATTATAATGCTCAGCTAGGAGCTCTGATTTGTCAATGCGGCATCCCAGTCCTCTTTGAATACAATCCATGAAATTTAAAACGTAGTCCTCAGTATGAAATCCAATCAAGTCACAAGACATCATACCTGAATTAAAAATCATTAAAAAAAACAGTACAAAATACTTGGATTTGGATATTAAAGAATTGGACCTTGAAGAATAGAGTCTGCCCAAGGGAAAATGTTGACCAAGTCCCATGGAGGAAATGGAATATGAAGAAAGAACGCAAGCTTGCATCTTAGTTTTTCAATTTCACACACCTTTAAAACAACCATTGATATTAAGATGTGTGTATATACATGTTTTTATTATATACTTCTCTTATGGTACACGCAGCTAGCATTAGCTGATAGTCATGAATCCAAATCAAGGGATTAGCATCGGGAGATTCATTCAATATATCTCTTAGAACCTTTAGAGTTGCTTGAGCAAAAAAACCATTCACTTTTCTAGAAAAATAATAAGAATGTTTGTAACATTTCGAAAATTGAATTTGTGTTCTGTCAAAAGAAACGCAACCTATAAATAATTTTCTCAAAATTTAGTGTGGATTGATTACATTTGTCTTCTTCAAGGAATTATACTCGTCAATTTCTATAAAAAAATTATTCTTATTAGCCCATTAATGAGCTTAATTGTGTGTGCTGTAAGATGCACTTAAAGTAGTCAATGTTGATCATTACAATTAAAGACTGAGAAATTGAAATATTATATTTAAAAGGTACCATATTGTAGCCAATTTACCTAACTTTGATCGAATAAAGGTTCTAAACTATAGATAACATCCTTGGGTATCGCCACAAATTTGAATAATGAGTATACTATAGACTCAAATACGTCTATCAAACAAAAGGGTGTATCATATATGAAGTAACAAAAAGCAGGAATTGGGATTTTCTCCTTTTCTTGATTTATGTTCATGATTGTTTTTATGTTGACCTACCACAATTCTAGAACATTTTATGACTAAGAGGTTGCATGACTCACTTGTATCCTTCCCAAGAATCCTCTTCAAATATGGCTTTATCAGGCATGGAGTGAAATAATGGCCATAATGTTCCATTACAACATCCATTATAGTATAAATCATGGTCCTCCTAAAATTATTTCATTAAAATCGAATGGAACTCCTTTTAATTCTAAATCTAGAACGTATATACCTTTTCTATTTTTACAGGAACGATTTGATTTGATTTCAAGTCCGCAGTTGGATTTTTATCACTTGGAGATGATTCGGGAATGGTAATGCCTTCGTTGTATTCATGTCCTGGCCAACCAACCCATTTACCTGCAGTATAATAATGATTATTTATGTAATTAATATATGTGGGCCGTTATCACAAAAGGAAGCTAAAATGATTTATCTCAAAATGGAGTGTGTGTATAATATTTGTATTCTTTGACAAATTATTGTCAGTTTCTATTAACAAATTATTCTTATTAATCCTTGGGGTGTGATGCAAATTCCACTTGAAATAGCTAAAATTGATCGATTTTATTTGAATGGACCATCTCCAGGGCAATATAAGTCTCATAAATTATAGCCAAACCCCTTGAATATCTTAGTGCATCCCAAAAATTTGAATACAAAGCCCATAATTGACACAAATATGTCTATGAAATATTAGATTGTATGTATACTTATATGCAGTAAAAAATATATTGGGACTTCCTCCTTTTCTTGATCTTTAGTTCAAGATTATTTTTATGTTGACACACTACGTATTAGGTTCCTGGATTCGTATCTCTCAACTAAGAACAATATTTTTATAAGTTGAGATTATGAAAAATATTATACTATAAAAGTTAAATCTGGAATAAGATCAATATGTATATATACTTTGTATTGACGCAATACATATTAAGAAAACATACATTTTATACTTTTTCAAACAAAAAAATATTTGAATCTAAATAAAAACAAATAAGGGAAGAGGAACGAACATTAGTATAAATTATCCGGTTAAGGACAAACCTTGATAATACCCTTCAATAATTATAAAAAATATGTTATATATGTACATAGAAAGTTTATCAAATTTACGAATATATATACAAAAATATTATTTTTTGAACATATTTCATCAATGAGTTTAGGTCTTTTAATACCAAAATATAGATTCCATAGTGAGCATGGTTTACAATTATGATTGCACGTCATATTTTATCATCCAATATCGAAATGGGAGACAGCGTATGCGGAAAGTTAAAATTCAATCATTGCAGCCTTTTAGTAGTAGCGAAGCGACACAAATGATATATTATTGGAGTAAGAGAAAAATTTAATATAAATAACCACAATATTCAATTTTTGTCCAATAAATAAAATAGATTTTTCAAATTTTTTAGCAAAAATTTAATGTCTGTGAATAACTATTGATTTCTGACATTTTTCTCCGAAAAATTTAATATTTAAAACTTAATTTTACAATTTTTTTTCCCAAAAATTTCTTTTTTTGAGAATAGCCATGGATTTTTTAAATTTTTTTCTAAACAATATAATTTTTAAAAAATAGCTGTGGATTATTGAAATTTTTTCCAAAAAATTTAATATTTGAATTTTTTTTTTTTAAAACTTTAATTATTCAATTATTTTTCAAAAAATACCGAAAAACCAACCCCTGGGGATTTCAGTTCTTTCAAGTTATTTAGACAATTAGCACTTCGGAGGATCTGGAAAGTAAATTGACGGTCTCATTATGTGGAAGAAGTTGTGAGATTCTCTTATGGACTAGTAGGAGATGACCCGAAGGTAGGGTAGATCGCTTCTCATTAGCTTGCACTCAACATTTAATCTATCACGGATCTTTCTTATACAGCAATTACATTCAGGAATACTTTGTAGAGGAGTCGTAGCAGTTTCCAAAAATTTATACTTAAGTTAATTCTTTATTATGAAAAGGTTGCGATAATTGATTTTTTAATTTTCCGTGTACGCTGATTTCGAGGTAGAAAGAGTAATATGACGTGTAGACGAAATTATAAGCCATACATTCCATAATTTCACTGTTGGTTAAGAAAAATCTTTAATCAAACTCTATTAGTACAAACAGAAAATTGACGAAAATTCTATTATCAACTTTACCATGAATATACATAAATATCTATTTAATTAAAAAAAAAAAAAAATTGGCTGAGAACAACAATATGTGAATTTGTTTGCATATATGGATAGTCAACATAAAAGAAATCTTGATCAAAAATCAAGAAGAGTAGAAAATCCCAATTGATTTTTTAACTTCATATATAAATACTGGCAAATATTTCATGTACATTTGAGTCAATAATAGGATTATTATTCAAATCTGTGGTATGAGTTAAGATGCTTAATAGTTGTAATTATAGTTTAGAACCTTTATTTGATGAAGAGGCTTATATTGGCTACGCCATAGCTTCTTTAAAATAAAAACCTTAAATGTCTAACTATCTCATTGTAACCATCAATTTCGGCTACTTTAAGTGTAATTTGTGAACCAGACAAAGAGTTGATAGTAATATTTTGTTGATAGAAATTGAAGATCATTCGACGGTGAATACAAATTTAATTCAAACTCAATTTTGAGAAAATTCATTCTAGCTTGCTTTTGTATTGACAAACCATATTTGTAATTACTCACCATTAGATCTAGCAACAACGGGTGCTACAGCAGTCACGAGTCCACCAGCCGATGCTTTTCGAACCAATTCCCCAGTCTCTTTGTTCTTCTCAAGTACAAACGGAAGGCGATAGCTCACAACAACTAAGTTTTTTGTCGTTATTACCATTTTTACTTATAACCTAATAAGATAAATATTAAGTTATAAATAACAATGTTTTCACAAAAATTAATAAATATTAGAGTATATTATTTCACAGTAATATCTACAATTTAGAAATGTGTATATATTAAAGCATATATTTGGTATTACGTAAAAGCAAAAGATGCAAGACTGCCTCAATCAGTTTTCAGAAGAACTGATTCAAGCACAGTAATAGAGTTAGTTAAAGCAGGTACACATAATTATATGATTTTCCACAATCATGTGATGTAGTAAGACTGTACTACTTGACATCTACACATTCGAAAATGTTACCACAATTGGTATTTCAGTAGTTTATCATTCAAATATGTAGGCATCTACAAAATTAATGCTCTGTATATGTACTAAGTATTTGCCCCAATCCATAGTTTATTCAAGCTTTTAATGGTACTATATTAAATGTACTTACTTTCTGGAGTCGTGGAGTTAACATTAAGTAAATCTACATAAACTAATATTTAATACAAAACTAGAAGTAAAAAACATCGTTTAAAAAACTTGTTTTCTATGTGGCTTTTGACTGCTTTACATACATACATTTAGCTGGGATTAAAAACATTTTATGTCTGATACTGTGTAGTGAGTACCCTAACCTTTTCTTTTTGTAGCACGAGTTAACATTGTGTACCCATTATTATAACAAACATGACTATCCATAAATGTTATATTGAAATGGAGTTTAAAGTCATTTTGGTGAAGAGTCAAAGAGTAAGAATGATAAAAAAACAACAACATGCTTTAATGGAGTACTAATAACCAGGGGAATTCCCAAGAGTGTACGTATTAGGCCTTGATACATTAAAGTTTACACTCGAATCACATCGTTAATTGTATTGTACCACAATCTATTGGTAGCTTGCCAATTAGTCCCGACTATGAAACAATAATTCAATAATTGTTAGGAATTATTCACCGCTTCAAATGATCTATTTATTATTGAATCAATCAACATTCATAACACTGATTAGGAGACAAGAAGCACACATCGACAGCTGATAACAAAATACGCTGTGTATCTTGTGTTAACGAGTTAACGCCTTGTAATGTCCAAAGGGGAGTTGCTATTATTTTTACTTCAAGAAAGAGTCGAGTTGAGACAGCAATAGGCTATGAGACTTCAGAATGACTCGAGTGTGAGTCAATCTCCTGTTCTGATTCAAAATATTTAATGTTAATCTTATAAAATGGATTAATGATGTCGTGTATCCCTTAGTTAATATTGACCGCGAGTTGAGATGCCACAAGGCATGAGTAGAATGATTTATCAACTAATTTTGGATATAATGTAAAAATTATGTTGATGATTGACTCTGGGAACGTTACAAAAATATAAATGGTGCTTAAATAAGGATTATTATAAGCTAAAAAAAAGGATGTTTTTAATCTCAAGTAGTGTTGTGGTCAACTCTACCTATTCATTGACAAAGTTAAAAGTCTAACTAAATATAGGGACTCTTTGATGTAAAATAACGACCATTAAGACGCTTTTTATCGGATCAAAACCTCATAGGATCTCAAATTAATAACATTACGAGGAAGTCGGAAATTCTGTCGAAAAAGTCAAATTTCCCAATAGCCTCTTCGCATTTCTTGTGATATAAATTTTAGTTCGAGCTTGGATATTTAACGTTTCACTATGTTTTAAGTAATAATTATCGTAGGGTTTGCCTAGAAACTAGGGCCTTGCATTAGCTGACGAGACGTTTCGGACGTTAAACAGTCCCTTTACTCTATCAGTACTTTAAAATGTATAACTAATCTAAAATATAAATCTGATCTAGAATGAGTATTTCATTTTTAAGTGTTCAAACGCCATACATAAGTACGAACATAAATGTCAAATTTATGAATGTTTGTAACATAATAATATTAATAATCAGCTTTTGGCTCATAGTTTTACAACACCTGCTTGCTTGATCCATGTTATGTACAAAGATAAAGGTAAATAAAATTTTATAGCAAATAAAGCCACCTTCATAAAAAAAAATAAAAAATAAGCGAATGTGTACAATTAATTAGTTTATTGTAGTTCTCTTTGTCAATAAAAACTACAGCTGTAATTAAAGTTACACCATGAGCTTTTTTACTACATGTAAGAATATATGTTGTGTACAAGTTGGTTGGGATTTTGAAGCAGTCGTAACTAGAGTTGATAATAATCAAACAAAGGATATTTGAGATTTTTTTAGAACTTCAATATAAAAAGACCAAATAATCACCGACTATAGCAAATTAATTTCCGGAATACTTTTAAGTACATATGTTACCAATTGGCATTCTCCTATCCTCCCATTGTTCACGTCTATTAAGTTCTTATACATGTACATCAATCATTTTTAGGATCTTTGATAATTGCATGTCTTTCATCCCAATCCCTTGGTAAGTTTTGCATTTAAAATCAGTTTGTCCCTTCAAAAGATAACTTGTATATAAAATCAGTGTACTTTAATTATATTCAAAAGTCGGATGTTGCTAGGCATAATCTTTCAGCTTGTCAAGAATTCTCAATCTAAAGCTTGAAAGACCAAAGCCAATAATAATAGTTAGAGAAGAGAAGGTGGAGCGGAATTATGGTATTATTGAGTTGATAAATAACCTTCTTTATATGAGTTGCCTGTTATATTATTTTGGAAGGAGACTGAAATACTGCTATGTGAATTTTCTACATTTAAAATAGCATAAGAACACCCTTAGTTTTTTTCTTTTCAAAGGTCCAATCTTTAATAACAATATATAATAGCTATTATTTGAATGAAGAAAGAGAAAATATTCTTCATCCAAAATAGTGGAAAAAGTTACTCCTTCGAAGAACCGAAGTCACTTTTATTTCATCTTCTAATGAGGATGAGTAGAGAGAATTAAAGGCAATGATTGGATGCCGCACAAATGATGTCAATTTTTTCCTCGTTACGGAACCTTATTAAGATATATATATATATATATCTCTCCTTTTGGTTACATGGGAACAAAGATACTTAGAGCGGAACTAGCTAGGATCTATAAACATTATTCAGAAGAATTGTTTAATGCATGACGTCATTATTGATATAAAGTGGGGGTATTTTTGCGGGCATGTACAGCCTGGAACATACGGGGGCGTCTAGTCACACTTTTATAAAATACTATTAATCTAAATAAATTTACAAAAAAAGTATATATTTTGAAGTCTCAAGCTTCATAAACCAAACCAAACCCCAAGGATAGATATGTTTACTACTCTACTGTATTGATTAATTTTTAGTTGTAACTTCATTGTCAAATCATAGAGCTTCTACATGTCTTTTTGGTTAAATTCCTAGATAATATGTGAATGAAGATGCTTCTTATTTTAATGGACCAAGTCTTTCAACAGAACACCTTCTAACGTAGGAGTTTGTTATTTTCTTTGTGCTTTGTGATTAATTGATGAAAGTATTGGTTGGACCATACGCTCATCATTAATTCGGCTTTAATTTTTGGTATTTACGTCATTCTACTATATTAATGAATAATGATATGGAAATACATTATTTTAACTACATAGGTCGATCATTAAAATAATGGATATCAAATACATACATGTAAGTGATGGGCGGGTTGGCTTTTTGAGACCCCCGGGTCCTGCATCTTTTAAAAATATGCACTCGACCCGCAATATTGCATTTCACTTGTTTAGTATATAAAATTTAACAAAAATACATAACACATTATTTCCAAATGAATATTAATTAAATGTCTTTACTTGAAATAAGTAAACTAAAATGATTTTTCTCAAAATTGAGGCTAGTTTATAATTGTATTTTTCGAAGAATTATATTATCGTCTGTTTCCATCAGCAAATTATTCCTATTTATCCTTTGGGTGTGCCACATTTGCACGTACAGTAGACAAAATTCAACGTCACTAAAACATAATTAGAAATCGTTATATTTCATTTAAGGGACTTATATTGGGCCCAATATAAGCCCCTTAAATGAAATAAAGATTTCAAACTTTAGTTAAAGTTCTCGTTCATCTTAACTCATCTCTCAAATTTGAATATTACGCCTATAATCAATTCTAATATGTTTATGAAGTATTGGCTTTTCTGCATTTCTTGATTTTGTCCAAGATTGTTTTTAAGTTCACGTACTACAAGTTTATTTTTCAAAATTACTAAAAAAACATTCATTACGGAATATTCATATAAATTATTTTTTTAGTGTGACGTATTATAACAAATTATCTCAAAAATGGTAGAATCCGCTAACTTCAACTGTTACGTTCTATCTTAGTTTCCAAAAAAAAAAAAGGTTCTCCCTTTAAATGTTGAAAAAGGTGGAATTGCTTGAGTTTCGAGACGATTGTGGGATACATGCAGAGCTGAAGACATTATTGTGGGACCAGGTAATATTGCCACAAATATCAATCAAAGTTGACTAAACCATTTTCCACTGTTTTTTTTTCTCGTGTTTTTTTATTTCTCAGGGGCCCTTTATCCAAGGGACCGGTAAAAAGGTTACCCCCTGCATCCGGCCCTAGATACACGAGATCCCTGGAATCGTGATACTAGGTTTGTAAAATATAGGACACTCAAAGTGTACGTAAACACTTAACTACGAAGTGAGGAACGAGCTGGTGGTTATTGGAAAATGCAGATTCAAAATGCGCAGCCCGACATAAAGGCTAAAAACCAGCATTACATAACTAATATACATGCACGTATATAATTATTAGTATTGGATAATTTAATACGCTCTGCGGAAGTCCTTATATATTTTCTCCTATGATTAGTTGAATTCAATAACATCCCATGTCTTTAAAAAAAGATTTTGCGTATTGATATTTCAACATATTTTCACGTTTTTTGTTGGATTATAAACGAAATTACAAGGTCTCTATTTGAGATGATAATTGAGATTGTGTTCAATTAACAACGTGTAATCTACACGAATGCACAAAATTTTCATTTTATGTAAAGGTACTAAATATTGATGACCTTTTCATGGAGAACCAAGAGTTAAGGTCAGAACCATTCCCACTTCATGATTGCCAATGATTTTTTGCAAATTTGTTATGATTATTTTATAGTAAATGTTAACTAATTCCTTTATTGTTTACGAGAGGAATTGATTTTGAATATTGACAGTGCATCTTTCTTATCAAATAGAGTTATTTCTATGGCTCAGTGGGTCCCAAATATTTGTAATTTGCGTCACATCTGGGAAAATATTGAGATCATCATTTACCACCATTGATTAACAATTCGACAATTTTTTGACGGAATGATAAACAAAGTTTTGAATGACTTTTTTTTTAAAAGACATATTTTTTTGGGGTTCTAGGAAGATTGGACTCAGAAAAATAGTATGTAGTAGAAAATTGCCTACAATATCCGGTGACTCATCTACCAATCTGTTCAACTACAGATAGGACTGACCATTCTAATGATACATAGATAGTTTTCCCATCTGCAGAAGAAAACATTGAACATTAGGATAGATCGTTTATGGTTCTTAAAGCGGCGGTGAGGGGTTTCAATCTTTGAAGTTGTTTATACTGTATCGAGGTTCCACGGGTATAAGGAGCCTGGAGGGCAACCCAGGAAATTAGGAAGGTTACGTTATTGTCACACATCTACAGTGGGAAAATTCTATGAACCATAGATGGTTCGGACTCATCTGTAGACAAGGCGCCCGTAGGGGGTGGGCTGGAGAGTCTGTGCCCCCTAATTAAATAATTTTTGCTTTTTAATAGAAAATTTAATATATGAAATTTAATTTTTCAATTTTTTTTTCCGAAAAATTTAATTTTTTGCGGACCATTATGGATTTTTTAATTTTGTGTTTTTTAAATTCTAAACTCCCCAACCCTTAAAAAAATAATAAATATATAATCCTGCGGACGCCCCTGGTAGATGGACGGATTGATAGATAAAAGGTCTGCAGATAACAATATTCCATAGGGCAATTTTCCACATATGATTATTTGGATAATCTTCTTTTTAAAAGTACAAATTTGTTGACCTTTTTATAAAAAAGATGTTTTTGTGGAACACTTTTTAATAAAAACTAAGGGAGGTTTCTGTATTACTTGTTGTACGTGTAATACTGTTTGAGAACCCATACTTTATCTCATATAGATAATGATTCAACGAATAATTATTGATAGATTTGAGTGCATTGGTAGGTACAAAGTTCATGGTTATACCATTTATACTTGCAGTATGGATTTTCCTAGTAAAAAATATATTTTCTTCTCAATAAACATTTGTGATGACTTGCATACAAGGCGGATATCCTATAAAGTTTATGGGGATATATTACTCCTTATCTCAAAATATGCAGGATTATTTTTTCAATTGTTCACTTTCATGGAAGACTGAAAAAAAGGTCTGAGTCTTTCTTTGTTCATTTGTTTATATGTAGTAGAATTAACTAATGAGATGAGTAGTTCCTACTAAGGCCTTTAAAGCAGTTCCAGGTCAAAATGTTGATTTATTTAACAAAAATGTCAAAAATGTACAAACTTCCTAATGGAACATAGAAGGAAACTGGAGCTGTTGGCTTTAAAAATGAATAATAATAAATATTAAACTGTTATATAAAAGCAAGATTATGTTATCAATATAGATATTGTTTGATATTTTATCACACTAATTGTATCTTGCAACCTTTGAGAGTGGTATCTGTGAGTAGTTTCTTCCTCTCATGTTAAAAAAAAAAGAGAAAAAGACAAAATGCCTGAAATCAATGCATGTTTGTCAGCAAATTCTTTCCAATTATGTAGTTATTATTCAATAATTGCTGGGAATCTTTCATAGATTAACAGGAAATCAAATAATCAACGTTCAGAATATTGATTTGGGGCGCCCTAATCAATTAAGCATCTCACACCAAAATTCAATTGCATTTATGTTAAGTAAATATTCTGTCTCTTACCAAAATGGGCTAGTTTCACAACAATGATGTCATGTAAAAATTATACACTGCCTTAATGTATGGTTATATGGAATAGTGCCTTTTAGAAGAATATATTATAAGGATTTTAAACCCTCTCTGTCAATCACGGCGATATAAATCAAGGACATAATTGTTGAAGACGAAATAAAATAAATTCTACCTGAAATCTAGCCAATGTTCCGTATTTAAAGCAACAATTATTTAAAGTAAAATTATTATTATTTTTTTTTTAAAATCTACAGTATAGTCTAAATGGACCAAAAAAGAAAATTTGTGGTTGTAATGTCCTTCTGCTGTAAATCTCCAATGGATATCAGGAGGGATTGATCCATTAACAGCTTGTTAGTTTACCAGATTATAAGCCACTATAAAATTTGTAGAAATGTTACTAGAAGGCCTTGCCAAAAAAGAAAAGGGAATATTTTTACAAATTCTGTATTGAAGGCCATCAAAGATTGGTTTGTACTAATTCCCCACTGTAGAATTTAAAGAATAGTTAGAGACATGAGTACGTTAGTAACAAGTATGAATAAGATAATGAAAGGGAACCTTCTAGCTAAATTAAGGATTATAAATTTAAAAAAAAAACATTTTAGGAATGACAATACAAAATTAGCGAAGGTTCACAGTATCAAAATTTGTCTTTAAAGTCATCAAGGCAAGAAGCCCACGAGTGATTTTGTTTTGTGACTGGATTTTATTTAGAGTTACCAAGTTCTCTACTAACTGTCGTAAAGACAAGAATATACCCCCAAAAAACCTGAGGATGAATCTGACAAAATTAAACTTTCTTTTAAATTAAGGCACGCAGCTTCAATCGTGGGAGATATCCCCGCAGTAGGGCATTTCAGCCACAAGTTTTCTTTTCTTTTTCATTTCAGAGAAGATTTTTACATTAAAAATAAACCTCAATGTTTGTCATTATCACGCAACCCTATCAATAACAAAATCTCCATGCATTATTGATCCTATTTTACTTAAAGTAAGTGATGTTTTAAATACGGAACGTGGGGTATGTGAACTCCTTTTTTTTTGGCCAAGTTGCGTGTGTGTCCAAAGTTTATTTTTATAACTTACATTGTAGCATTTTGTACTTTTTTGTGTACATCTTTTAAACGGTTAGCAAACAAATTATCTAGTATTTTAGGCTCACTGATGACTCTATTTTTGAACGAATGAAGAGTAGAAAAATAAGAATTGGGATGCAATAATTTATTACTCCTAAATTAACATTTATTACCTTTTGACTCATAAATGACCCGAAAGTTTTATTTTTACAATCTTATTTGTGTTATAGTTTTCCTTTCACGTGTCTAGGAAGTACGCAGCCAGTAATATTTATATTTGGCTCTATTGTGGGTCATGAAATACATCAATGTGTAGAGTAGACATTTTTGGGTTAAAGCTATTTTCCTCCTGCACTAAGATCTTTTCTACTGGGGAATATTAAAAAACTGATTTTGCTAATTTTACAGGACTGTTTTTGCATTAAAATGGGCCATATTTAGGCCTCTTGAACTGTTCCAAATATGAAGCTATGAACAATAAATTGTACTTTTTATATTTTGAAGTATTTGCTTTATTATTACAAGTTTTTTTATCGTTTAAGGGGCTCAAGATGTGTTGAATAGTTTTCGATTTCCCAATTTTATGTAACAAAACAATGTGAAGTTTAACCCTAGGAAAAGAAATATATTGTATATGGTTGATAAGTAAGGAAACATGCCTATTCAAAGCAACCTATTTAAAACAGTACATGAGACCTAAAAATGACCTATTTTGACAGAAAAAAAACCCATTTTTTCCCAAAATTAAAAACACTTGTACTACGCCAAAAATGACTTGAGAGCCCTTAAACTTTGCCAAAGCCAGTTTTTTATTGTCTCCTGCAGTAAAGGTCTTTGTACAGAAGGAGAAAAATATATAACCAAAAACAGAGAGTCTAGTACACAAACATTTATCAGATTTACTGAAATAAAAGCCTCCAAGGGCCAAATATATTTTTATTGATGTAGCAAAAGTCAGTTTATGCAAAAAAGTGTGCTTTTATAAAGTTGTAGACTACAAATAGATGTTACGGGGGTACGAACAGTCTACGTTTTTGCCTATTGCATATATATTAGAACTAGAGGTGGGACTTGTCATCGAGAGCTTTTTTATGCTCAAAAATTCAAAAAAGCTTAAACAAAAAGGAGCCTATATTATAATGACGGACTTGAAATGAGAACAAAATAAATTTGAGGACTAGATGCAAACAGTTGAGGACTTGAAAATTTCAATAAATGACTTTTTTCTATCTAAGATATATACCCAATAAGAAGACTTGGCTTTCATTTAAATATATTTATCGCTCCTTCTGACACGTAAAAAAAATGATTTGTAATAAACATTTATAAAAAACTTTTGATAGAAGTTTAATTTACCTAAATTTGTTAATTTTACTAATAAACTGTAATGTGTAATATATGGATGATATTAAAACATAATCACGTTTTTTTTCCCCCCGAAAAGGTGTAAAATTTCAAAACTTTAGGGCGTTGAGCTACCTCTGAATATTCATAGAAATTGTTCAAATCGCGAATCGTATTTTTTTATCAAAAGGAACAGATTTGAACCCTCAAGTTTGTACTTTTCCACACAAAAAATTAATTTAATTGCCACCCTACTCTACATGGATAAATATGCTCTGAATAATTAGTTAAAAACTTTCTTTTTCATAAAGTGTTTTGTACGTCAGGAATGTTGATGCCTGCGATCTTTAAGGCCTCAACAGCCAAATTTTATACAATTAAAATTTGGTTGTCTCACAGATTAAGAAAAATGGTGAACTAAATTTATAAAATTGAGGAGGGAAATGGTGGATTTCTTGCCATATTTGTATCCTTTTTAAGCGTAAAATATCTTTTTTTATGATTAAGTTACTTAATAGTTTTTACTCATTTTCACGTATGTATGCAAATTTTCTTCCCTCGTCATTCGGCTTTTTAATTCATTTAAAAGGGCACATTCGTGGAGGTTGCATAGTAGGGTATGAAAAAACTAAAGAAATATATTATCCGTAAGGTGGTGTGGCAGTCTGTTGCTTGTGTATGCACCCTAAATAAATTAAAATGGTGATTCCTTCTTAATTTTGAGAGAGATTAACATTCATAGCACCCTCTATGTGAGTAACATACCTCACATTGTTACCTTTATTGTATCACGCAATCTTTCCTTTAAAAAGAAAAAGGCCCGAAATCATCTGGTAGTTAGACAAATAAGTCAATCATACCAACAGCTATTGTCATATTATTTCTCCCCAATTTTTAAAATGAATTATATAAATATTAGTGTTGGGTTTCGGTCTGGGAATCATAGACCGATCTGAGACCATTAATATTTTTTTTGGACCGAATTAGTTTGGCTAAAAAAACAAAACAAAAAACAACTTGGTCTGAACCATTCTTATGTGCAAATTTGGTATAGATCGGTCCAAAGAAAAAGTTCGGTCTATATTGGTCCAGAGGGAAAATTTGTTCTAGTTTGGATCCAAAAGAATCGGTCTATACCGATTTTAAAGATAAACTGTTTATGACATGACATCATATGGTTTTGTTTTTTTCAAGTACAATGACGTTAACCGAAGTTTAAACAGAGATAACTTGGATTAATTTTGATCCCACCGTCTCTTTATGTATACAGTATTTTGTTCTAGAACTAATCGTGTACTTTCGATATTTTTTTGGAAAAAATGAATGACAGTTGATCTAGACAAAAAAGGTATCTCATAATATTTGAGACCGGAAAAAAATCGGTCCAGAAAAAATCACATAAGATGGAATCGAAAAAAAAATGTGGTGCTGGACTCAAAACTAATAAGTATCTACTATAATATAATATTATATTACATGTCTGTCCGTCTGTCTGTCCGCGGATTAACAAGTTTCTTTAAGTACTCTTAGTATTTGCTTAAATAATTCGTAATAAAGGGAAAGAAGAGGATTAGCGAGTGTGTCTTATTTATTGTTAGTATATATACTACGGGTACATTCTAGTATTTCATAATATCAAAAAAAAAATTCCTATACTATTTTATTCGATACGTTAAATTATAATATGGCTTTGTACTATTTAACTAAAAGAATAGCTATTTGTATATGATAGTCGTCAAGATTTCTTCATACATAGAAATAATAAAAGGCCAATATTAATTTATAAATATACAACAATAACGAGGGATCAAAGAAGAAACTGTATTTCTGTCCGTTAAGAAAAGGAGCTTTTTTTATAATAACTTATAACTTTGTTTATTTTTCAAGAATGAATAATTATGAAATAGACATGACGTATCAAGAGACAAGAGTGAATCGACAGCTCACAAGAAAATACATTTGGTACTTATGTGTTATAGAGGTGACGCCGGGAACTATATTTTATAAGACATAATATTACATCATTTAAGTAGCTGTATAAATAAGAAAAAAATTAATAAGAAATTAATTTTGTCACTAACCTATTATATTTGTAATTCAATCAAAAATCAATTACGAAATCTCTCTTTTTAAAAATAATTTGTCAATTTGGGTAAAAAGGGAGATTGGGGAAGACCGTTGGTTTATCATCGTTCATGGTTTTAATCTGATAAAAGTTTGGAAATTTGTGAGTGGGTTATATACTAGACATACGTATATCGGTCTACATACATACATATATAAATGCCATAAAACCACAATTCCCTCTGTATTTTTTCTTATGGATATACCTACCCATGTTTTTTTATTGTTGGAAAACCTTATAAAAATTCTTGTTATTTATATATTATATATATATGTATTTCCATAATAAAAATTAGTTTGAGATAAGTAGGTTGTTTGGATGTAATTTAATTTCCTTTTATAATACCATGTGTAATATAATACCATAATATATATGTTATAAAAACAAAGGTAATTACAGCTTTTGTTTTCTCCAATTGAGTGGAACTCAAAACATCAGGCTACAACTTGAAGGAATATATATATATATTTAAGAGAGCCTCAGCATAATTCAATTTGTAAGAAGTAAACGTTTTTATTAGGTTTTTGAAAAATAATAGATAAGCCATAAACA
Source organism: Lepeophtheirus salmonis (assembly GCF_016086655.4). Taxonomy (NCBI): domain Eukaryota; kingdom Metazoa; phylum Arthropoda; class Copepoda; order Siphonostomatoida; family Caligidae; genus Lepeophtheirus; species Lepeophtheirus salmonis. The sequence goes on from NC_092584.1 coordinate 18,439,231, forward strand.
TGTAAGTCATTTGTAAGTTTGCAAAGAGAAGGTACTTTTTAATTAATTAGCTGCTAAGTATATAATAATACACAAAAAGATGTGTTTTTACACAGAGGTTGATGTTACACATTGTATCTTTGAACCGTTCATCCAAAAAGAGAAAGATGTTAATAGATATAATTGTATTAAAAATGACGGTACATTTATAAAAAAATTATAATGAACATGGACATCCTGTCAATTTGAAGAATTTTTTGCTGTTATGAGGTTTCATTAAAATGGCTACAAGTAGCTATAGGAAGAAGAAAATCCACATAAATCCCACTCTGTGTCTTGCAAGGGCGTAGGCAAGAACTATCCCTATTTCGATCCTTAATTCTACTCTTAGTCCACAGAGGACTTACACTTATAGCTTTCCAACAAATCCTTATTGTCACTCTTTAACGCACAAGTGATTACTTAATGTATACTTACATTTTATCTATTCAAGAAATAAAGAATAATGATAACAACGTTGGAAAAAAAACAACTTGCTTAGGTTGCAAATACAAAAAGTCATGCATTATTCTAAGGTCATATTTTATACAACTAGATATATAATGGAATAATGCCATGAACCATCTGATGACAATTCTAGCACAGGAAATAAAGCACAAATTTAATCATTAGTGGGTAATTGAACTTGCAACTATTTTTTGACCCGAGACTTTATCTTAAAGACTTGCAACATTGATCTCAGAATCAAATCCTAGCAACTCGACTAACACTTGGGAGCTAAAACTCACGACTTGATTTTGAACTTAAAAGGTTGATGAATAAGAAAACTACTACGTTTTTTCCTATTTTTTCTAAGGGCATCACGTGATATATACTCTGGAATTGTGAACAATTCTCAGTTGACAAATACCTTTTTTCACTAAAAACTCAATTTGGACTCGATGTAAATATTTAAGGACTTTTACTTATGACTAGACTTGGACTTACAGTAGAAGGACATTTTCCACCTCTACTAATGAGACCTGCACCCCACTAGTCCCCCTGTTCCTATCCCTAGAATAGTGACAAAATTATGACATAAATACTTTATGTGTAACGCTTCACCTTAAGGTTCGTTTCTACAATTTTCAGGGTCGCTGTTTTAATTAAGGAGTAAAATATATTTTTAAATACAATTTTTTTTGACGTTTAAAAACAGAAGGATTTGCGACTAACCAAGTGTCTTGTTAATTGATGGAAATTGCCATCAATAGAACGTAATGAAATAAATACAATAAATACCCTTAAATTGGGGCAATTTTCTTCCTTAATTGAATTACTTTTCGAATAACACAAAACAAAAAAATAATTATATTATTGTAGGTTAAAGATCACTACAAACAGTGTCCTAGTTTGAAGTGATAATAATCGTTCAATAATTATACTAGGATCTTTTAATATATGTTTTGTACAAATTTTAACTAAGGTTAACAGAAATACAAGGTCATACCATAACGCGTGTACGACTGATGTTTGACTTCCCCCACACTTTTAAAAATAAACGTCATAGTGTATGAGTGGTTGCGTGTTTTCTCAAAATCTGTTTTTCTTTCCCAGCAGGCGGTACGATACATTAAATTGAGAGTTCTAGCAATAGCGACGTCATAGACAGCTATGAATGGATGTGTGTTTTGTCACAATCTACCTGTATTGCCGCCCAGCAGTGATTAAGGTACATCAAATTGAAAATTCAAGTAAGCTTGATTACATGATAGTCTAACCTTGTATTTCTAATAACCTTGGTTGTAACTTGTACAAGTTAAAACCCACATTTGAGATATAATATTCTCAATGAAGATTTTACAGTATGACTTTTATCAATATAACTAAATGATTGAAATTACATGACATGGTATATATAACAATGTTGTAATTTTAACCCTTCTTATGAAAATTACCATCCAATAAGTATTATGGGGCACACTTTCAAGCTCAAATGCTCACGGTTCTTTCATGCGTAAGTACATGTTCAATGTTTATTAAATATTTTTAAAATTTAACACTAATTTGTGATAAATTTAAATCAAGAACTTATGACATCATTCCATTTAAACCAACCTAAATTTAAACATTCTCAACGTTGAATTGTTTGAATTCGAATCAGCTCTTGTTAAGCTGTGATCCATTTCCAACAATTATTAAAAAAATAATTGTTGGAAAAATTGACTAATAACGATCTTTAGGGCATTTTTTTTCTATTTCTTTCTGAAAGAAAGGCTGTGAGATATTACATGTGCATAAGGATAATGACTTGACAGATCAAAACGAAAGGATAGCAAAAATTACAACTTGTACACTAAATATGCATGTGGCTGCTACTTTTGCCTTCAATTATTTGGCATCAGGGCACTTTGCCTGAAGCCATTTCGCCTAAAACTATTTTCCCCCGAGAATATTTGGGTTTATAAATATAAATGAATGAGTTTTATATGTCATTATTTTTATTTCATCCCAATGTTTCAGTCATTTTTATAATAATATCATTTAAATATAACCAAAGAAAAAAACAAACAAATGATTAATAATTAATAGGACATAAGATAGCTGCTTTAAACAATAAAAGAGGAGTCCACACTTCCTCGTTGGAATGATTCTGTGTTTCTTCTGTAGTTCTTTGAACCAATTTTTTTTTAAAGAAGCTTTGTAAAATTGGGTTGTCAAAAAGGAACTCTATTTCTTCATTAAGCTATTCAATTGATAGGAGGTAAAACACTAGGCGACATTTTAGTGACTCCAAAGGCCTCCTGCATCCATGCATTTTATTAATCATGATAGTATTTTGGGGACTATTCTATCATTATTTATTTATAATTTAAGGTAGAATATCCTTGAGGAAAAATGGGTTTAAGGCAAGCTGTCCTGAGACAAAATATTTTAAGTCAAAAGTATCTAATGCCACCTATACAATTCAAGGTGGGAAGAGTACTTATGCTATAATCCCTAGTAAATTATCGAGTCTTTACTTACAAGACCAAGTCCTTGAATATTTTTGCTACCGTCCAATTCGAGTCCTCAAATTTCTTTTGAAGCCAATTCTTATACTATACGGTCCAAGTTGAGTACTGTTTTTTTTTTTTCAGTAATGGAGTCCAAGTCAAGTCACGAGCGTTGAATTGTCATATCAAGTCGAGTCAAAATATCAAAAAATCTCCACCTCCCCCGCTAATCACTGAAATCACGTTAGTGTCAAATATTATTTTGATAGCAGGAGGGATTTGTCCAGAGGTTCATTACCCTGTGTTTGCCACTCCTCCCACTTGATCAACATATGACAAGCATTAGATATCCATGATAAATAAATTGTCATTTTTCTATAGAAATAAATAGATTCTCTGCCAATTACTTTCTGAATGGTTGACGCTGCAAAATTGTTTGTATTTTTCATTTTTTACAAAAATGTTCAATCATGGATGACAATATATGGATGCTTTTGAAGGGATATAATATCATCATCATGATCTTTGTGAGAAAGAAAGGGTCCAGGAAAGGTGGAAGCAGCATAATGTATATCTGAGATAAAGGGTTATTATTATTTATGCGTTATTATTGGTATTATTTACTAGACAAACAAGGAGACCACCCTCGTTGTTGTCGGCGGGCAAGGAACATATTATCTAGCCAAACAAATTTATCACGTATTATTATTAATATGTATTCAAAATAAACAACAATATTTAGCCAAGGAATATTCTATACATGGAGTCTGCAATCTTTTTTTTCCTCCCTTATTCCCCCTTACTTCATCCAAAATAAGGGCATTTTAATTCGAACACATTGAATTGTAAACTTCAACAAAATATAATTTCTTAGTTAACATTAGAATTTCAACAAAATGAATACTATAAATAGATATGTGCCCGAGCTCTCTTAATCATTAGTGTAACCATCTTTAGCGGTAACTATGGCTTTGAGGTGGGAGTGGAAGGTCTGGAACCCACTACAGATGTAGTCATCTATCATGGCGTCCAAGTGCTGGCTTTGAGAGCCTCAGCGTTTGGATGACAGATACTACAGGCCTTCCCCTCAACATGCACCCAAAAGGTGTAGTTAAGGGGGTTAGCATCAGGACTGCAGGTGGGCCAAAAGTGTTAAAAATAATCCAAAAGAGTCTTACAACGGAGAAGAGTGGCTTTTTTTTTCATAGCTGGTGTCAAAAGTGGTCTCTCCATCCTCATAAGGCTCTTTTTACGGACTATTTTTATAGTTTTCTAAACAGTCTGCTGTTACATCCTATGATTTCTTGCATGGGGCCTCATGGAGTTGAGAGGATTGCCCTGGGCTGTTTTATTTAATTCTCCCAGATCCAGTATAACCTTTTTGACAGTGCCCTTCTTCCTCTCCAACGTTTCGAATTAGCTGACGTCGTAGACGCTGGTCCTGGAGAAGCCTAACCACTTGGAATGCGTGAATGGGAATTCACCAAACACGTTCAAGTGTTTTTTTCTCGACTTGTAAATAAGCTAGAGAGCTGAGATTTGGATTGTTTTGTAACTAACTGTTTGTGGTTTTAATATATGGAAATATGAATTAATTTCTATCACTCAACTTTTTTACATACCAAAAATGCTCAGGATTTACATCCTTAAGAATAGTAATGAAATAAAAGAGCCTCATCTAATAATAAAAAAATATAGTAATTAGTGTCTAAAGGAATTAAAAAGCTTTTGTTTCTTGACCAATTTATTTTATGTTGTCAGAATAACTATGAATAAAGTTATTTTATTCCATAGACATTCAATTACAAAATTACTTTAACTTAAATCTCTTTTTTACATCATAACTATTCCACATATAAAAATCCCCTGTAGTTGGTTAAAAAGAAGATAAAAATTAATGCATATTTTATGTATAAAGTATAAGAAGATATAAACACATATATTGCCTATAAACTTAAATTAAAACATATTATAAAATATAATACATTTGTTAGAGACTTTAATAAACTTCATCACTTTAACGTTAATTTAATAGATCCCAATGGAGTAATCTCAATTAAGGGACAATTTTTTTTGTTGGGAACGTGTATAATTATTTATATTATGAACATTTAATAAACTAATGAGTTCAATTATCGCAGATCATGGAGGGTTATAAAATATATATTGGGGCTGTGAACATTATCTTCAACTCCTTGGAATCCATTTTAGGAATTATTCATTCTTTTTGTATAATCAAATCTATTAGGTAGCGAGGGGTTAGATAATTACATATGCCCCCATGATTTAAGAGAGCATCCCTAGAAATTGTGTCAGTGAATTTTAATTCATTTATATAAAAACATTTTGATCTTAATAATGAATGAGAATGATTATTTTAAACGCATTAAGCTTCTCAGCCATCGATTTTCTCCCATTCTTGTCCATTTTAGTGTCTTGAACGTTGGTTGGTTGACCAAACTATATGTATAACGATGATGTCATACATTCGCAACCTTACAATTGTATTATCAAAATAATACATCTATTCAAAAAAAAGTGGCATCTCAGCCACTATGGTTCTGGCGTTACTCCTACGGGAACAATTACCTAGTATTATAAGAAATAGTCACACAGTTTGAAATAATTGGATAACTATCTCCACCAACGAAGTTGAATGGAAGTTATGTTTTTGCATATGTGTATTTGTTTGTCTGTTGGTTACCAGAATATCTTCAAAAGTTACGAATCCATTTTCATCTAACTTTTTACGAAGATTATAAATGGCCACAGTAAGAGGCCATTAAATTTGAAGAGGTCAAGGAGGCACAAAACGTTAAAAAATACATTAACGACAATAACTTTAGAGCAAATTAAGGTACAGAGCTCAAATTTTACAGGGAATGAATTTACTTGGAATGAAATTACCTAGTACCGTTTAAAACATTATCCTTACTTCATAAAACTGCAAAGATTCATTAGTAGTTTTGTTTTCCCAGATGACATCGATCCCTATCACTTAAATGTATATAAAAATACGCATATCCTCGTTCATAAGTTGACTCTGTAAAACAATTAACCACGTTCATTATACATTGTATCACCTATAGATCTAAAAATATGATCCTTTTGACGACAAAATGGTAATTAAAAGTTTGACAACCCTTATCATTTCTTTTGTATCAATTGATAGAGAGCAGAGAGCTCAAACGATAATTAAATTACTATAGTTATAATATACACATGTAAATGAATTTTTTCATTATTCATTCCATTGAGAATGAAGTTTGAATGATCTAAAAAATTCTCTTTATATTTATGAATTAAAAATAAAGTAATGCTGGACGTGTTGACCTCATTTAACAAATAAATATAAATATTCGAAAATATTTTGTATTTGTACCAAATATATCTGTTGATTATAATTATTGAAAAAAAAAGGAAAATTAATCAATTTTGAGGAGACAATGAAGCTAACAATTTGTTCTGACAGTTCATCATTGTTAGTACATGGTAGAATGTCTTTATATATGGAAATGAAATACATTCCAATGTGTGGATTTAAAAAAATAATTTTAGAATGGTTTTTAAATGGTCAGAAAAATTGGGGGATCCAAATATATATATAGATTCTAAACGTTTTTCTAGAGTTCGATATATTATCAAGTTTCTGAACGGTTTTTTTATTTTTAGGAGTGTCTGCAGGGGGTGTAGCCCCCTCCATCCTAACCACACAATTTAAGGAATTTTGCTTTTTTCTAAAAAAAAATTTATTATTTGAAATTTAATTTAATTTTTCAATTTTTTTTCGCAAATTGGATTTTTTGTTAATAACTATGGATTAAAAAAATAAATTCCGAAAAATGTAATATTTGATTTTTTTTTTTTTATTCTATATTTGAAATTTAATTTTTGAAATTTTTTGGAAAAACATTTGTTAACAGTTTGGGATTTTTGGAATTTTGTTCAAGAAAGAAAATATATATAAATTTTTTCTTAATAGCTACGAAGTTTTGAAATTATTTTCCAACAAATTTAATATTTGAACATATATTTGAAATTTTCCCCCAAAATTTACTTTATCAATTTTTTTATTGAAAAAAATTTAATTTTTCAATTTTTTTTTTAAATTCTAAAAAACCAAGCTCCCCATAAAATATAATCCTGCGGACGTCCCTGATTTTTGTAAGCTGTTATCATTATTCTTTAATTATTGGGGAGAGAATATCTAAGTATAAATTTAATTGCCTCATAAAAGATCAATACTTATGTTTTTTCAGGGAATTATTAATAGGGTTGTAAATCGTGAGCCTTTTCGGACCGTAAAATATAAAGAAATGGAAATGCACATAGTAATCTATTTGAATAATGTTTTGGAGGTTAGCAGCTTCGTGATTAAATCCAAGTCCAGCAAGGACTTGGACTTACAATTGCCCTGCAGCTCTTTAGGTTTACTCTCCGACATTTATGAGCAACCACAAGGGCGTTTACATTTAATAATTATATGTTCTCCCCTCAGGATTGATAGATATATGATAACAGCTTTATAAAGTAAAAACACATTGATAATGTTGCCAAGAACAAAAAGTACTTCAAATATACAATCCAACACGTTGTATGACCAAGATTTGTAGACCCCTAGTTGTAAATGTAAGTTCTAGTTGGACGGAAACTAGAATTAAGGATTGTCATTGGAATAATTATAGAATGACATATATATTTATTCTTTTTATTCGCAGCTAATCTATTCAAACGTCATGACAGGTAAGCTCCTCTTATCCTCAAAATTCTTCAAATAATTAGAGGTATGACGTTTTTAGTTATCAAACCTTTTATAATTGAAAGGTTATTCCTACAGATATTAATACTAGATATTACAGGTAGTACGGTACGGGGTTGTACCGTGGTTCGGTTGACGAAAACCTAGCAATATGGCCTTGGGATAATTTAGGTAAATTTTCCAATGTTTTCAATGTAACTCAGAACCACAGGTACATATGCAAACGAAATAATTTTTTCAACCGCTGGCGATATTGTGACTCCTAGCCGATCTTGTTTATAACCGGAAAATTGAGAAAAGCTAATCCTTTTGTGAAAAAAAAATTATAAATTCATGAAATATAATATCCTTATATCCCCCGTCTATTTAATATCAATCTTTGTTTTTTTAGAAAAGTTAATTATACTATTATACGGTACCAAACCACGTACCCTAAAAAGGTGTAAAACTACAAGAATTCATTGAATAATAAATCATGGTATTTTGGTCTTACATATAGTCAAGATGACAGATGAAATAATATCCATGGATGCAAATATTATTTGTCATCAACATCTGCTCTATATATATTCGTTTATAGACCTACAGATTTAATACGAAATTCTTTCAAGCATGGCGTTATATATTTATTTATGAAGCAAGTCATTTACTACAGATTGCTTCACCTGATGATTTAAATAATTAGTTGTTCAATAATCCAAATGCCATCTACGATTCCAGACTTACATTATTGATAATAATAGCTAATGCGATTAAAAATAAAGTTGCATTTTTTGCGAAATGTGTTTTTATCAAATGTTTTAAAGTCCTTCTGTTCGTCAACTCAAAATAATTCTTAAATAATCATTGCAACTTGTACAAGTTATACGGAGTAAATAACTAAATATTTGAACATTACATAGTATAGAGGTTCTAGGACTATTTTAATTAAATTAAATCCTCTGCTAGTTAACATCCTTTGTATAACACGGTTTTTGAACAGTATATAAAAGAAACCCCAAAAATTTCTATTCAATGTTTATTACTTATAAGATTATAGTTTTAATATTACGTTATGTAGCTACGCCTCAGACCTCAGATCGAAAAAAAGAAGAATCAATGCAATCAAAACAGAGGTATCCAAAAGGATTAGGCTTGAGGGGATGTGGCTCCCTCCCTAAATTAAGAAATTTTTGCTTTATACTAGAAAATTTAGTATTTGAATTTTTCTACAAAAAATTTAATATTTGAACTTTTTTTCCAAAAAAAAATTAGATTATGATGAAGAACTTTGAATTGTAGAAATTTTTATTCCAAAAACTTTTATAATTGAAATTCTTCAGCAAAAAACTTAATTTTTTGTGAACAGTTGCAGATTTTTGAAGGTTTTTCCAAAATTAATAATTGAAATTTTTGGTAATCAGCTGCAGATTTTTGGAATTCCCAAAAATTAATATGTTTAAATGCTTTTTTCCCCCATAAATGTTGAAAGCTGCAGATTTTTGAATTTTTTGGTGATTGCAGATTTTTTTTCCAAAAAATTGATATGTTTAATTTTTGAATTTTTTTCCCATAAATAATTAATTTTTTATGGACAGTTACAAAGTTTTGTTTTTACTCCCCAAAAAAATTAATTTTTCGTAGACAGCTGCGAATTTTGGAAATTTTTTTTTTTAGATTTCGAAAATTTTTTTCCCCAAAGATTAATTTGTTGAATTTTTGAAAGTTTTTCCGCAAAAAAATCAATTTTTTGTGAACAGGTGCGAATTTTCCCGAAAAATCAATTTTTATAATTTCTGAAATTTTTTGAAAAAAGCTACGGATTTAAAAAAAAAATTCCCGAAAAATTAATTCTTTAGGAATATCTACGTTTTATAGCAGTGGTTGTCAAATTTTTAATACACAAACTTATTCTAAGTGATACCCACAAAAGTGACTTTGGGGTTTTTTATAATAAAAGGTCATCCATTTTGTTACATAACATTCTGTCAAATTTTAAATAATGGTTGGTACTTATGGTAGATGGCTTGATTTTTTTAGCTGGTATATAATGTATACAAAAAGTTTGAGAACCAATTGAATCAAGTTACGATATAATGTTTGCTATAAAATGTATAAGGGATTTTTGCATAAAACTTTATGTTCAATGAACTTTCATATATAATAATATTTTTAGATAAATTATTATCTGTTTTGTCTTGACTTTTTTTCTAAGGAAAAATAGTGTCAATAGACGAGTATGATCATAAAATTGATCAAACTATTGAAAGGAAATTTGAAAACTTTTTAAAAGTCTACAAAATCATTTTTGAAGACATTTTCATTATATGCTTTTTTCCCCCATAAATGTTGAAAGTAAAAAGTTAAGAGTTAAATTTTAGTATGGATAAAAAATATATATTAGAATGGATCACTAATTTTATCTCCTCTGTGTAGTAAAAAGATACTGAAATATGAAAAAATAAACTACGTATTAAAATTAATGTATGTAGATAAGTGGCTTGTCAACACAAAAAAAAACCCAGAATATTTTTTATCAAAACTGAATCTAGATTCCATTTGACGAATGATCTATAATTTTTAACCACAAATTATTCTGATTTATCTTTAGAAAGCGTTGCAAATTGCAGTTGAAGTAGCATCAAGTCATCTTCATAATGAAAATATCATATTGTATTGATTGATTTTATTGGAAAGTCCATATCGGAGTCAAATAATACTTCATAAATCATGTTTAGATTGTAAAGTATAGCTAAATATTTTGAGTACCTCAACTCATCCCAGAAATAATTTGTATACAAATTCCATAATTAACTGAAGTACGCTCTGAGTGAAGGAAAAAATATATTGACAATTTCTTATTTCCATGATTTTTGTTCTATATTGTTTTTGTCTTTAACTTACAAGGTATATAGATCGAGGTCAAAATTTACTAAAATATTTGAATGAACATCATTTCTAGGAGTAATTGTTTATAAAAATATAGAAAGACATTAAGTTTAAAGAAGCAATCATCTCATAAAAAAATTATACATTTAAAAAGATACAACCCCCACAAAACCCATAAAAAATCATAACTTCCTCATTAAATCAGCCTCATATTTACATAAATATACAGTATTAACTACATGGGATCATGCTCATTTCATATACTTTAATTATTATTAGTTGTTAATGTCTGTACTTTGACAAGAAAGCCCTTGTAAAGTTCATCAGCTATTAGCATGCAAAAGAAAACGAGGGATTCATAGGATTTTAAATCCTAAGCATTTTTGGTACTTAAAGCAGAAATCGATAGTTAACATGGTAACATGGTATCATTAAATCAGCCACAAACAGCTGTATTGAGGGAGGAGAAGGAAATAAACAAGCACCTGGGTAATAATTAATCTGATGTTTATCCTCAATTATAATCTGAATCCAAGAAGGACTTAATCTTATAACTCTGCAAGAAATCCTTAAAGTTACACTATCTATGTCTTTGATGAGTATACACAAATAGTCATTGCAGTTTTTATAATTGTATGCTGTGTAGAAGTAATTATGATAACAGCTTAGGATAGGAAAAGGGTTACTTCAGTTTGCCTACTCTAAAAACGGGGGATCTAAAAAATTCTTCCAATTACCCTCCTGATCACTTAGTGATACATTGGATTGTAAATCCTAAGCATTTTGTGTAGTTACAAAATAAATCAAAACATAACATAGCGACCCTCACAATTTGAGGAATGTTTGAAAAGGTAGTAGCGTAACAGTCATGACATTTAATTACATTAGCTATGAGAGAAAATAACTATTTAAAAAAAAAATCCAATGTTGTATCTAGCAAGGACATAGACAAGAATAACTCCTTTGTCGATCTTCAATTCAACTCTGAGTCCAATGGAGTAGAGTCTCCAAAACAAAATGTTCTCTCCTCCAGAATACAATAATAATTACTACGATATCGAACCTAAATCCTACTCACAGTTTAACGTATAACTACCACATAAATCCTCAGTGTTACTCTCTATTATCTAAGAAAACAGCTACTTTATACTTATACAGGTATACTCGTCTAAAACTGAACACTCCTTTAAATTTTACAGGCTTAAGGGCTTAACGAAGAGTTCTGTTGTAGACCTTTAGGCCAAGATCTTCCTTAATTAGTCGGTCCATGGTCCTTCTACTGACGTTGAACTCCCTGGAGGCCGCTGACGGTGCCTCTCTTGTCCTCGACAGACTTTTTCACGGCAGCAATCATTTCGTCCGACCTTCGAGGCCTTGACTTAAATCTTGTGGTCGCCTCAGGAGTCCCTTTGGCTACCACGCTGTAAACGGTGGCGCGGCTGCAGTTCAGAACCTTGGCAATTTCAGTGGGAGTTTTTCCCCACGCGGAAAGTTCCAAAATTGTGACTTGACGTCTCTCCATATTATCGGCTGTTGTTTCACTGTTGCTATTTAGAATTTTGCTGGAGTTTTGTTTATAACTAGTCAAGCCCCTTGCCTCGAAGTATAAACCCGTTTCAACTCAATAAAATCACGAATATGTGCATTGCGTAAAATTTAAAGGAGTGTTCAGTTTTAGACGCGCACACCTGTATGTTCCATCCTCAATGATTAAAGAATGATGATAATAGTATTGGAGAATAAAAGCACAAATTATAAATAGTCTCGCACTCGTCTAAGGTCATATTTTTTTCAACTATAGTTGGGGTTGTAAATTGTACACTTATTATATATTTAAAAAAAACGAAAATTAACATAGACCATTCCAAGATCTGTTATGACGTTTCATACAATTAACTCTGAAATTATGAAAATAAACAAAGGTCCCACACTGGATCATAGAAGGATCTAGGTAGGAATGACTACGTTTTCGATCCTCAATTCTACTCCGAGCCCAAACAGGGGCTTACACCTACATATAACTCCCAAAACAATCCTCAGCGTTAATCTCCGTCATGATGAGCTCAAAAAGTTGTGATTACACTTTATATTTAGACTCCTCAAGAATGAAAAAATAAGGATAACAGAGTTAGAAAATAATATAGAACCACCGTTCAGGTAGCCAACATAAAAAAATCTTTGCACGCTGAAGAATTACCAGAACTCTATAACTTTACTCATAGACTAATATTCAAGTATACTCGACGCTCCTAGTGGACAAAAAAGTTATTACGTAGTCAAATATATTGAGCAAATATTGATGATGTAGTCAACGTCGTTTCGCCACTTTGTTTATATCTTTGGTATAGTCTAATATATTGTGAGCCATGATCATTCAATCCCCCCTTTTAAATACAAAGTTAATTTAGATATGTCCATATAATAATGACTCTATATCAATGTATGTTTAATGCCTTTTGCAAACAATTATTGAGTTGTCTTTGTAGTAACGTTATACTTTTATGAAAAAAAACAATGAATTTAACTAATTATGAGTAGGTAATATTAAAAAATATGCATTTAGCTTCAAATTTTAGAGTGATAGCTATTTTTGATAGGAAACAGTATGAAAGTGCCCTTTTAAATTATGAATTTGACATGTCTAAGTGTTAAAGAAATAAGCTTAGCCTCACTCTAAGTAATTCCATAACTCGCCACAGGGATTTTAAAGATTTTTAGGATAAGGCTGTAATAATAAGTTAATTTTAGATAGGCCCCGAAGAACATTTCTCTATGTTGATGTGAGAAGGTAAATTAGTCATTGCCATTGCCAAATGCTCACACAAAATCCCAAATAACCAATGTTAATAAAGTAACTCATCTTGTGTCACCCCGTGTGTGATCTGAACTCCATGAAATGCTTCTTCCTTAAGACAATTTCAAAGTTTAGCATCTTGTTTTTTGATAATTATCGACTTGTTTTGTTAACTTTTTGTTAGTGTTCTACAAAGAAAAGATATATGGGGCAAATGAGCAGGATCTTGACGTCCAAGAAAGGTGGAGCATTGGTTTAGAGTCAATTTTGGACAATTGTCATGCTGTGCGTCAGTGCAAAGTCCTGCCTAGAACAAATATTTGCGTCTGGCCGAGACTTTGTTCATTCCTGGGGCGACAGTGTTATTTAGGAGGTCAAGGTAGTCCTCCTTGTTGAGCCTTTGCATTGACCTGGAAAAGAATACGGCATGAAGTCGCCCTCCGTCGACACCGTGATGTAGGCGGATCCCTTACTGTTCTAATTTGGGACAACTTCAGCTTGCTCTCGACGATCCACCTGTCTTTCTTCCTGTTCTCGAGTGTGTAAACTTTTTCCTCTGATATTTATCTCAGAAGAGGAATTTGGCCAGTCTTTAGATGCCTTATGATCTTGGTGCAGCTCTCCAGAAGCTAGGCTTTAGTGGCAGAAGAGAGTAAGTGAGCCTGTCCATGGGCATAAAAGGTAAAGCCCAAGTTCTTGACTACCTTATTTACAGTCATCGTGTTTACGGAGCGGTCCTTGGCCAGCTTCGATATGGGCTTTGTTTTATTCACCTCAATTGAAGTCTTTAAGCCGGCTATGAATGTAAGGATCCTATTGTCGGTTCAGAGCTATTAAAAAACGTACTGGTGATGTCGCCTGACTCGTTTAAAACCTCGCAAATGGCTGTCTTGGGATACGCGGATTTATTATAATTTATACAAAAAACAAAACAAAAAAAAACTATTCAGTGTCCTTCTTGAATAAAAAGAAACATATTTGATGTAAAGTGAAAGAATAGGAAATAATAAAGAGGAATAAAGAATGGGAAGAAAATTTAATAAAGTTTTTGTAATCACCTTCTTTGTACAAAGCTTTACAATATCTCAAATTTCGTCTGAATGATTGTGTTTGGAGTTTTGATAAAATTATATCAACTAATAGAAAAAGTCTTAAAAATACTAATAATATTAGTTACAGAAAAAATAGTTGAAAACTGATGCTATTATTACAAAAGTAGTGATCCTTCCAAAAACTGTTTTAATAGAAATACCACGAAGAAAACTTGACAAAAATCTCATTTTGCAACACTATCCGATCTCCCCTACCAATAAAACTGTTTCCCCATCACTTTCTTTAACGATGGTGACCACCCCCAAAATATGTAGGTACATTAATTAATTAGTTTTCAAGGACCTTTAGATGATTAATTTCCAAACTAGTATTTATATTACACTCAATTGATAAATGAGTCTTTGGCACTTATATTTATTAATATTAATATGAAAATGCTATTGATAGCCCATTAAGCATGATGCTTAGTATGAACAATAAATCATGCCTTTATTTCAACCATTATCAAATGTGTACTATATCATTGCATCAAAGGAAGTAATGTGTCTGGGTGGGAAGAGGCATGCATGGAATGAAGGAAAAATGAAAGCAAGACTTTAATAATTGTCTTCCTTAATGAGAGGTCGGATTTGTAAGGAGATCAATTTAAACAATGTACACCCGGGTGCAGCGAAAAAATCTTTAACTTCGTTTTTGCTACATACATCTAATGATGCTAAAAAAACAACTAGATCTTCCTATGTGTCTTACAATGCAGAGAAAATAACATTTGATTGTGACTAATGAATTTTGGTCCATGCAATTTTAACGCTGGCAAGAAACCAACGGAGATGTTACTATAGGTCCAAACCAACTACCCAGACATGCAAGTGGTGTTCCAGAAGGATGGTGCGCCTGTACACCCATCCAAAAAGGACCAGATGGGGTTGTAAGGCACCTTGCCTTTCTGGCCAAAGAAAATATGGCTCCCTACTCACCAGATGCCAACCTATTGGACTTTACTTTTTAGGTGATGTTGAGTCCATGGCCATCATCTTCCGCCACCCGAATATCAACACCCTCAAGGACATCGTCAACCGGCACTGGGATGCCATGTTTGAGGACTATATCCGCGTTGGATGCAACGCCTTCCAGGGCTGCCTGAAATCCATCATTGGTGCCAAGGGAGGCTACATCAATGATTATGGTCGCCAAGATATCATATTACTTATTTTTATTTTATTGACAAACCCTATTACAGCTGGTTGCTAAAATACATCTTGTGTAACAAGAACAATGTTACTGTTATGTATATTAGTTGAACGTTCGGTTGCTATTGTGTACATGGCATTGATGCAAGATTAAAACAAGTCCCGCTGTTCCCGAACTAGTAATTGTATGGTTACATGATCTTTTATTGATTTATATTGAGTGTCCGTTTTAGAGTATGCATATTCTAATCAAAGAAAGATGTAAGGGTCTTCCTATTCGTGTAGCACGTCATTACCTTTATTGCATCGTGCAAACTTTCATACGAAAATAAATTTAAAAAAAACCCACAATCCTTTGGTAGTAAGTTCATTACTTTGGAATTATTATTAAATAATGTTGAAAAGTGTTTGATTAAAATTGAACTAATAAGTGGTCACAACACTGATAGGGAGAAAAGAAGCAGAAACATCGATAGATGACAAAAAAATGCAGCGTACAATGTACGGAGTGAAAAGTTATCAAAGTGATGAAAGTTGGGGGAAAATGTACATTCCATGTATTGGCCAATACATTTTTGGATTCAAAATTATTTTTGTACAACATGGAGGAACAATCAAATATTTAGCCCTTTAAATCGTTAGGCGAACACTTCTCTAACCAAAAGTTTCATAAACAATATTTAATTGTCTTTGGGTGGACTACGTCTTCATTATCAATAATGGATTAGACATATTTATGACGTTGGATAAAATTTAGAAGCTCCAAATCCTAGACTATCAGAAAAATGACATTTGGGAGTACCTACTCTTAGATATAGGAGTAGTCTTGGACCAGATTCAAACATCACCTAGTGACATTATAAGTAAACTTGTATTTCCCGAAAATATTAAAGAACTGAGATTCGGGTACTCTAACTTTGACGGATTTTTAACAAAAACGAGGGATTTTTAAGAGCTTAAAAGCTATTAATTAGGATTACCTAATATTATTTATACTGAGCCTAACATCTCAATTTATCTAGATAAACAGCTGCATGTTGTAGTTAGTCCAATGTTATTATAACAAGAATTGTAGTAATAAATAATATTTATGTTCTAATTGTAATTACATTTGGTTATTCATTGCTTCAGACTCAGCAAAAAGGTAACCTTAATATAAACTTTGGGTAAAATGATCATAGAATTCAAAATACAGATGTTGCTGAGTTTGCTTTCACCGATATTGATGTATAAAGATCCAGATCCAAGAAAACTAAATATTTTATTTAAAAAAAATAATATTAAACTCTTAGTCAATATTTTAAAAATACTTCTATTCGTTTCAGGGAGGTTTTCTTTTAGTTTGTGCGTTTTATAAGATTAGATCATAGTTTTCACAAGAAAAACACAAAAAAAAAAAAAAAAAATCTGTGTGCTATACATTAGTCATCATACCATTCCCTCTTCTTTGCTATAACATAATATACTTACTCACTTCACTGTACTATGAACGGGTAATTGAGTGTATAAATTTTAATAGCTGTTTCACTTTTAACATTAATTGATTTTTGTGAGAATGCAAGACTGTTCTATTGCCCCGGGATGTACAACAAGTCATTTGGGAAATAAAAAGACGGATAACAAAAGTTCCCATGGAATCTCAAGGAGTGAAGGAAAGTGATACAGGTCAATGAAAAGGTTTGAGAGGATTATCCTTATCCCTCAAATACTTCTAATACTTAATTCCTTCAAATAGAGGTGGCTTCTTTGCACCATCAGAAATCTTCTATAAACTAGTTATTTTGTAGCCTATTTCTACCAAAAAAATTGGAACAATCTTACACTCTTAATAACTAGTATATATTCGGAAAGAAATCAATCTTTATTTACTGCTGCCGTTATTCAGAAAATGGAGGTGGAAGACTGAATAAATATTATATCAAATAAAAATGTAAATTTGTTTATATCTTTCTAAAAAAGCAAACATCTTTACTTTGAAAAATATACTCTGTATTCAAGATTAATTTGGTTAGAGAAGAGAGGGATCATGCTTGGCAAAGTAATAAGTGGAGCAAACTTTGATAAGAAAGATTGTACTCTTGATCAGACAAAGTCATTTATTAATTATTTCATGAAAAATCTATTTATGTTGCTTTCACAGTTTTTTCTATCATTCATCTATCATTATCCACCTAATTAGTAAACTCAATTCTCACAAAACATAATTAAAAATTTCCCAATTTTGAGACAAAAATATATGATTTATTTATTGGACGTGACTATATTTGTAATGACGAATAATGTATTGTTTTATTTTTACTTTAGATAAAAGACCATAGTACTATGTAGATATAACCAAACCTTTCATAAACAATTTGTTTTTGACTTGGGGGAGAACGTTTTTATTCATAATGAGTTTTCTTGTCTACTTCAAACCTTTACTTTAAAAAAAACAGAAGGAAAATTTGAAGAAAAAGACTTTGGATAGTCATGTAAAGAAATTTTGGCAAGCTAATGCTATGTAAAGGTGTTTTTATATCTTTTAGAAATCATAAATAATTTAACTCAGTTGCTTTAAATCAGGAAGGTTCATCTTATGTTTTTCATTCCTGGACCCATAGATACATCCCTTTTAAATTTTCTAATCCCAAGAAATAACAGGATCCCGTTAGTAAATAATAATTACTGTGAAGTTTAAGTATTTTTTATATACTTTAAAAGAAAATTCAAACTGGTCTTTTCCATATGTTCTCTACTTCTAAATCATGACAAAATAGTTGATTTCAAAAGCAATTAACGTTCAGTTATGCTACCAATATCATTATTTCAAAGAATAAATCGTAAACACTTTAAACCAACTTCTTCATTTTATATGTATTCAATATTTAATTTAATGAATTATTATTTATAATTTAGAGAAGCTTATAATATTAAACAATTCAGGTTATTTCTTTGCCTCTGTTTATTTATTTATTAGTCATTTGGATTACAATAAAAGTTGCGGATCAAATCTGATAAGTAGATCATAGTAATTTGCCCTTCAATTTTTAAAGGGGTAAGTCACGCTTTATATTGCAAAAAATCCAATTTATAAAATGTGATCATAAGTGAAGTACTCTACCTAATATCTATTCTAGTTCAGTAATTGTTACCCTAAATATCCATCTCTCTTTTTCCTTGGGATCTCCAAAAGTCCTATCTATAGGTATATTAAATTAGAAAGATATTGAGCTTATATCTTACGATGTTTACTAAAGGACCAACTAGCTGGCTTTAAGCCTTGTTAAAATAATACTCGCTGAAATGCGCAGTTGCGGCTATAAGCTTTTCAACTAATCAGTAGCCAATGTGGTAAAAATAATATATATATATATAAATTATTTTAATTATTACATTATTTCTAGGACTTTAATTAAAAAGAGTTTCATCTCTTTGTGTACAATGTGCATACATGCGTGAAGATCCTTCTCTAAAGATCTTGTGTTTGATAAGGATTTTTTTTAAGAATTGAGAGCTGTATGTTTTTTTTAATATGTGCAATATACTGTCCCGTTTTCGGAAGTATATCTTTTTTCTCTATGTACTATTACCAATTCTCCTCTGTGCAAATAAAAAAACAAAACAGACAAAAAACAAAGGTTGAAGACTGTCTAGTCATTTTTGACGTAGTACAAACACTTTTTAATTTGAAAAAAACCGAAATTTTTGGGTAGAACCTAAACATTGTACCATATCAAAAATAATAATAGAGTCAAAAATTGGAATGTATATATTTTTTAGTATGTATTTTTGAAATGATTAAATACACTGTATTGTACAACATTTTTTACAAAGAAACCAAAATACTGAAACAAATATCGCTAGTTCATTTTTTTTGGTGTTTTCTCGAGTATTGACCAAGAAAATCAGAAGTAGTACTAAACAAATATTTTTGGGCCCCTATGTTATCAATAAGTATTTTTTCGTATAACAACCAAAAAAAAAAAAAAGTACTAGAATCCATTTAACTAAAAATGTAATTTTTTGGGGGAAATATTCATTTTTTCCACATTGAGTAAAAAGAAGTACGCGCTATATATTTTATTGGTTGTTTTTTCCCTAAGGAATAATCATTTTAGGAAAATATTGAAAACTTTTGAAAGATATTTTGAAAATAAATAAATAATTTAAGAACCACTTTAATATATACATTAATGCTTGACAAATAAACACAATAGATCGATTTTTTTTTGTTATTTAGAGACTTTAAGATCCTTGCAGAACTTATAAACATTGATCAAAATGCCTGGAACTATTTATTTCTTCTTTTTTATGAAAAATAGAACATTTAAAAACAAGAACAAAAAATAAGAGTTATGCACTAACTAGTGTTGGGGCTAAGTTCGAAAACCTTACACCGGTTGGATCAGTTTCTACTAAAAATTGGGTTTGGAGTTGGTCTAACAAAAAAAAATGGTCGGGATCTGTTTTACTTTAGATTCGGTTGTTGTTTTTTTCAAAAAATTTAATTTTCTGTGAATAACTGAATTTTTCAGATTAAAAAAAAAAAAATATTTCAAATTTATTTTTGAAATTAAAAAAAATTCATAATAATTAAAATTTGTTTTTTTAATTTTTTTCCAAAAAAGTATTATATTTTATACTTTTTTTCAAAAATTTTTTTTGTAAAAAGCTATGAATTTTTGAAAAAAAAATTCAAGAAATTAATTATTTGAAATTAAAAAAAATATATATAATTTTTGCTTTTTTTTATCAAAAAAAATTCCAAAAACCAAGAATAACCTAAAAACCTAAAATCTTTTAAAATTTGGTTTAGACCGATTCCATTCCTAATTTGTTGATTATGTCATGTATGTTACAAAATTTTGACCATTGACTTGCAATGACGTCATAGGAAGTTAAAGATACTGCATAAATCAGGGAGATAGAGGAGAAAATCCTTCTTCAGATTGATTCCGAAAAATCGGTCTACCATTTAAAAACGGTTAAATTTCAGAATACAGTCTTAGATCCCGATCTAGACCAAAAAATCTCAGGACCGAACCGAAAAAAAAAGTTTGGTCTAGAACGGTGTCTCAACCCTATGTAGTACTAGTTTATTCATAAGCATATTTTAATTAAAGTATTGAGAAAAATATGTTTATTTAAGTTAGACATAATGTGTATGTAAATATAAGGATTTTAGGAACACACACACACACAAAAAAAATCTATGTACTGTGTACACATAAGACACTGGGTTGTCGTACTTGGATCTTTGTGTGTGGTGTGACGAATGAACAGCTGTATTTTTGTAA
The DNA here is from genome assembly GCF_016086655.4 of Lepeophtheirus salmonis. Classification (NCBI taxonomy): domain Eukaryota; kingdom Metazoa; phylum Arthropoda; class Copepoda; order Siphonostomatoida; family Caligidae; genus Lepeophtheirus; species Lepeophtheirus salmonis. The sequence goes on from NC_092584.1 coordinate 18,460,125, forward strand.
AACCAAGTCATTTGTTTTGTCCACTTTTATGTTGTTGCTTGTGTAAGTAGGTTTCTACACCTTTCTTCGTACAGCTATTTTCCCTAGACGCACTCACGGAATAATCAGACATAATTTTTAATTCCCACATGAGTGGAACAAATAAGGAGGGATGTATAAAACGAAACGAGAAGAAAGAAAAGAACCACCCTCATCATTTTTTACTCCATTTCCTTCAAGATGGGAAGAAAAGAAAAACATGGTAAAGAACAAGCCTTATTATTACATATTTCTAGAAATTATATGACTAATTATATAAGTCAATAGTAATAATTAAGTGGTGATTAGGCGTCAACGAACAGACAAATTTTGTTCGTTGAAATATAGAAGATAGCTCCCTAAAAAATCTTTTCAGTGTTACTCAACGTTTTTCATGAGTATACTCACACGTAGCTACTTAATACTTAGATGTTCTCTCCTCAAGAATAAAAATAACAGTTTGAGAAGAATAAAAGCCTTTGTTTTTGGTTGTCAACAAGAGCAACAAAACTAGCAAGCAAAAATAACAACGCTAAATATATATACACCTTTTTTAAAAAAGTTCCTTAATTGGTCAGATTGCACTAATTAAGTATAGGTAAACATTATAGTATGGCAATTACTCCAATTACTCTTCTGACTTAGCCATTGCCTTTGAAGTCTATTTACATAAAGTATATTTCCTTCTCTAGGAGCACAAACCAACACATTTGAGTTCAAAAGAATAATTACTTCCGAGTGGCTTGTACATGAGCTCTGTTAATTGTATTTTTCTTCTAATTTTTTAAGATCACCGGATGACTGATGAGCCGAGGAGTACTTTTGTTCCAAGAGCGCTCCCTGGTTGATTTTTAGCTACAAATTGCTAAGTCTCATTTAAAGTCACATTCATTATTTTTGTATTCTTTAAACGTACTTCCATTTCTTTTTTAATATGACTTGAGGTGTATAAAATATGTGCTAGAATGCGGGAACGACTTTTTTAAGTTACAAACTGATCCTGATTTTTTCATTTTCAAATGCGGCTGTCATTATTAGTCATTTCTTGGTAAGGAAACATCTAAGTATGAAGTAATAACTATGTCGGTGCTCACAAACGACGGAGAATAACAATTAGGATTTGCTCCTCGGGAGCAATAAGTGTAAGTCTTTGTTGGAATCGAAGTATAATTAAGGATGCCATTGGAGTAATTGCTATATTAGGAGTGGGATTTGTGTTCATTTCCTTCCTCTTACGACTGACTATGCAGACGAAATTAATCACTAATATAAATCCCTTTGCAGTAGTGATACTTGTATTATAAGATTCCAGCCCTAGCTAAAAATAATAATGTGTATTTTACAATTACAGAGGCCCCAACTCTACCAAATATTAATTCACTAATCTCTTATGATTCCAGTGTATTTTGTTGTGAGTCGGATGAGGTTACAGAATTAGCAATAGGGTACCCCATGGTCTTTTAAACAACAACCATAGACAGGGCCGTACGCAGGATTTTTTTTTTGGGGGGGGAAGGAGGGGCTCCCAAAAATCTATAAATATTTACAAAAAAATGCAAAAATCTACACCTGTACAAAAAAAAATGAAATTTACTGAAAAAAAATTTTAAAAATTAATTTTTTGGGAAAAAAATTTCAAATATTACATTTTTCAAATTTTTTTACAAATAATTGACAGAAAGTTAAATTTTTTAGAAAACAATTTTAAAAATTACATTTTTTGCTCTGCTACATAATTTGCCTGAAGAACCTTTTTTTCAGCAAATAAATCTTGAAAAAAAATCCCTATTTGTATAAAAATTTTTCACGCTGCCCCAAAAAAATAATAAAAAAAATAGTCAAAATCAAAAATTTCTTATTTTGGGAGGGACGCTATAGACCCTCCAGCCAACTCCCTGCGGACGCCGCTAGTACACCATTAGTGAACATGAGAAAGTGAAGAAAATGAGACCTGAGAATAAAATATTGGTAAGCCAATTAGAAAATTAATTCGTATTTCTTCTGAAAGTATAAAAATAAATAGATAAATTCCACTATACCTATTATTCCCTAACGAAATTTCAATAAAAGAAATATTCTCTTGAAGTTAGAATTCATACTACTCAGTATGGACCCGTGTCCCACAAACTAAATTTAGTGGTGTCAATATTTTGTAAATTGTGCTAATTTTATTAATAATAAAAGCTGTTTTATTTATATCGAAATTAATAAAATCAATTTATATAAATTATAAAACAAAGACATTAATAGCCTAATTGAAATGAATGTTAAATGCAATCATAAAGATCTATTTAATGCAAAGCTGATCATAGTTTTACTCCATCTATGCACAAATAAATAGGCTTGAAGATTAAGTGAAAAATAAGCGTTGTTTGTACTTTTTGTTCATTTCCGAGTGCCCCAATTATCAAAAGATTAACATAAAAAAAATCTTCGAACTACGGTAATTTAGTACAAATTTTTTCACTCATTTTCTATTTGTTATCCAAAGACATTTTTTACGCCAGAATCACAGCTAAAAACAAGTGGTAAAATGTGATCATTTTTTATTTAAACTCATTTGAATAAAAGGATTCTTTCTTTCCGTTAGGTGGACATTGGGTGTCATGAATTACTCTATATCTAACTGCGCAATCTTCATCCTTTTAATATAATTCAAAAGGTCAATTCTCCCAAAGGAAGTAAATATCACATACGTCATGAGGAAATGATTATAAAATGATGTCATTTGTAATACCGGAAAGTAAAAATCCCAAGCTAAAAGAAGTTTTTTCATTGGCATTAAAATTGAACACATTAAAAGAAGTGAACAGAAAAATTGTTAACTGATACAAGTCCGCAAATTGGTATTTTAACTTTACTCATAAGAGAGAGGTTTTTGCAAGGCAACCTTTGTTTCTCAGATATATGTATCTATATTACCTAAAAGGCATGGAAATAGTAATATACTACTTTAAAAAAAATTAAATTTGGGAAGCTGTTTATTTATTATTATTTTTTTTTTGTTTAAAAAAATATGCATTTCCTTGAGACATGAGATAATTATGTTCCTTATATACCATGTAGAACAAAATTGCTTCTAATGAGACAATCCAAGTTAATTATTTCAACTTCAAGAATAAGAAGGAAGAAAAACAGACTTGGGAAAATGATTCAATTAGTTAAAAAAAAACCTATATAGACAGAAATGAAAAAATATGATACTTGAATTATCATTATTATTAATACAAAGGTCGTTTGAAAAGTCCACCCAAAGTCCGAGATATGGCAGTACTGTGCGCGTATCGCGGTTATATTTTGTTAGTAGCATCTATTGTAGTAGTTACTACTCCATAAATCAATGATGAAATCCATGATATGGGGATGGATGACAGAAGAGTGAAAGCGTGTCAGATTGCTAGTGCTGTGGCCATCTCCAGTTGGAAGCCTATTTCCATTAATTTTGCGACCACATCTGCTGTGGTGTGAGATGGCGCATTGTCGTGATGGAAATGGATTTTTTGTGGCCCAATAGTGGGCCTTTTTCTTGCAACAAACGGTGTAATAACGACGAAGAATATGCATCTGCAATAGTTTTAGTCTTTTCCAGGGAGTTGATGAAGATTATTCCTTATGAATCCAAAAAACAGTCGCTGTAATTTTTCCGGACTATTCCTCGATCCAAACGAATACGAAACAGAAAGAAATAGACCGATCTGGATGAAAGATTGGGCGTGTTCTTCTAAAAAAGATGCTACTAGTTAAATATAACCTCGATACACGCAATAGTGACATCTCTTGGAGTTTGCACGGACTTTTCAAACGACCCTCATATTATTTTCAACTATAAAAATGAGATTGAAGAAACAAATAAAGGAAAAACGATTTAATCAGTCATAAAAACATTTTTCTATTTTCAGTATAGTAATATTTGATCAACGCTCGATTTTGTAGGCTTGTAGGTTCAGGAGCGTCAGCAGAAATTTTTTTTTGTTAAGTTTTTTTCTGAGTTGTTTCATAGCTATTCTCAAAGGATTATATTTTTTGTAAAAAAATTCAAAAAACCATAGCTGTTCTTGAAAAAACTGAATTTTTGGAAAAAAGTTTGATCAATAGGAAATATCACATGTTTTAGTAAGAATAAAAAAATCCTTATTGACTACTGATATATATTTTAAATGGGATTGAGGTCCAGAGACTGGTAAGGCCACTCCATAACCTAAATTTGCTTCGTTTTTAGCACTCCCTTTTGCTTTGGCCGTATTTTTAATGTCATTATCTTGCTAGAAGATCTATCAACGACCCATTATCAGTGCCCTACAATACAGAAAGTTACCACCTCCGTCCCTGAGGGTGGGGATGATGTTCTTAAGATTATATTCAGGATTTTTCTTCAACTCAAACACTTTTTTGAGGTCATATAATCTATCTCAAACTTAATATAAACATACTATTAAAGTTGTATAACGTTTATTTCCTACACATTACATTATGTATATATAAATGACTAAAACTCTAGGACAAATTCAGATTTTTTAATATTTTTTGAAAGGTATTTTTTATTGTACACATAGATTAGAGAAATATAAAATATTAAGAAGAACTGCGTAACCAAAAACATAAATAAAACGTTGTATTTTAAAATGCGACCAAACAACAATAAAAATATCAAAAATAATTAATGACTTAAAACACAGGAAGGATAGGTGTAAACTGGTGTAAAAGTCATCAATTAATGACGTTAGTCTCTCTTCAAAAAGTTTCATACTGTCAGAGGACCCTCTTCAACGTAAAATAGTTAGCACAGAATCTGATATACAATACTTATTCAAATCAAGAGCAGATTCCCTGGAGTTATCTACTAAGTTTAGGATCTGTTGGGGAAAAGCGGTATATCTCACAGAGGCAGATATACATAATTATTGGCCCAGATCTTGCTTGTACAGTGAGGTGGGAATCAAATTTTCGCCTACTTTAAACCTTGATAACTTGAAGACGACATTATCAAAAAAAAACCAGTTACCAAATAGGAAAGCTATGCTTGTCAGCTGACGATATGTAGTTCAGTTAGCATCATGCCGTCATCATATGAGGAGATAAAGAGCTACAAGTAGAATGAGGAGCTTTCGAGGTCCGCCGTAGTCATGCCATTCGTTAATAATGGAGGTGAAATCTCCAATTCAACGATTGTTTCAACCTTACGAGTGAATTTACGGACTGTTCAGCGTATCCGTAAGAAGCTAGAGGCACCTGGGATGTTGGCGCCACCATAAAGAGGGCACCCAAGGAGGAGGGCGCCGCCAGGAAGGTCAGGGACACTGACTCTGTCGACAAGGTGAAAAAGTTGGTTGAGGATGACCCTACTAGGTCCATGAAGGCCGGAGACAGTTTCTGGGTGTGGCAACAGGACTCAGCACCCTGCCATGTGTCCAAAATCTCCATGCAGTGGTTAACCGAGAACTGTTATGACGTCGTAACCAAGCATTTGTGGCCTCCTAACTCTCCTTAAACCTTAATCTTTTTGGACTATTTTGTCTGGGGCTTTGTCGAGAGACATACCAATATACATCTCCATTGCACCAAGGCCAGCCTAATGGACTCCATCAAGGAAGTATTTGGCAACATGGACAATGGATAGTCAGAAGAGCCTGCGGCCAGTTCAGAGGCCGTATTGAGTCCGTTATTGATGCCAACGGTGATTATGTCGAATGAATGGCTACTCTATACCTATATGCTCGTCATAGTTTTGATTTTCAATAAAAAAGGTAAAAAATATATATTTTGTGTTGGTTTTTGTAGAAAAATATTTTGGCAACAATTTGATCCCCGCTCCCTTTAAATTATTACACAATTAGCTAGCTATGAGAGCTGAAACATTTAAACAGAGCAAAATGTGTTGCTCGACTTTCTTGGAATAACTTTCTGGAAACACCAAATACATTTGAGGCCTTAATTACCATAACGTTATACTCTGTCATATACATGTTGAATGTCAAAAACTCTTGAAGTATTTGTACACAAAATGGCATTCAACGAATTTACAAGCTTGGTCATTTTAACATTTTCATATTTCATTTATTTGTTAAACGATTATTAAAAATTTATAATCAAGTAAAAGCATTGAATCAAATTTAATAATTGTTATTTTATAAACAAGGGTTGTTAAATGGAAAATACAAATGTATAAATATTTTGTTTATTTGTCAGCCAATTATTGAAGATTAAAATTGAATAAATGGGTTGAACATAACAAAATAATTGGTTTTTTATAACCATACTAGATAATAGATATAATTCTCTTATAGAAAGGCCTATAAAGTTAAGTTTTTGTAATCCTACGTTGTTACAAAAGTTGTTTGAAGGAAAATGGGATTGTATTAATATTTCTTTAATTTGCCAACCGATTATTGAAATCCCAAATAAAAGAAATAACTTGAATGAAAGTGAATGATTCTTATTTTATAAAATTAAATAAAAAATCATTGAACAAGGCTCCATTTAAGCTCCGCAGTGATTACATTGTGACATAGCCTAAGGTACATACAATAATAATCAAATAACATCATTTGCAAGACAATTGTTCATTTCTCTCAAGATCAAACGGAGGTTGTCCCCTTTGATTCATTTAAAGCATCAAAGAACAGTGGGATCCAGAATGATGTACAAATATTTACAAAAAAGATTCCTTGACCTTAATTGAGTCGTAAAATAAATTATTTCTGCACCAATCAAAGGGATGGGATTTATTCTCTCTACACACAGCTGTTTTTGATGTTCTTTCTTATTTAATTTACAAAAAGATTCTTTTGACGAATAAATAAATATAACTTTTTTTTTCTTCATTTAAACTCTTTTACACTATAATTATATATGTAAGTATACAGCGTTTTAAGTGACGTCATCATATTATAAGTCGGCCATTTTGTTAGAGCAATTAAATATCCAAATTTTATAAAAATAAATCCTAGTTTGTATAATCAAAAGTGTTTAGTTTTGGCATTTTAAAGCCTTCAAATGAAGTTAGTACTAATTAGGTTTGGAGATTGAGTGGAAAATTAGTGTTGTTCATTCTGTCTGTTCATTTTTGAGCTTCTGAGCGCTTGAATGACAAAAATTGAACGATTAACGTAAAGAATCTTTAAATGACAGAGAATTACGCTGAACGGCTTTCAGTCTAAGTTTTAGTTGGACTATGACTAGAATTGAGGATATAAAAAAAACCCGGAATAATTCCTACTGATGTTCTTGCTTGATTTGGAGTGGGACATTGTGTATATTTTCTGTATCCCCGCATCTAATTTAATGAAATGTTATACAGCTAAGCTGCTCTCATCTCAAAAATTCTTCAAATTTTCATCGTTAGGATGTTAATTCTTGGTATAGTTTTATTACATACCGAAAAGGCATACGAATTACAAACTTATTTATAAGTAACTTTGCAACTTTAATGACTTCAGAAGATGAATTCTGAGAATGGAAGAAAAAATTGAATACGCCACGAAGACAAATGATAAAGTGACGTCATTTGAAGTACCTGTAAAATATTACCTTACTATGACATCGTAGCCAACTAAATTTGGACAAAAACTGATGATTTGGTCATCGTTTCTTTAAAAAAATAAACGGATGAACGGAAAAAGTGTAAACGGATCATAGCCTTATAACAATTAACAATCTTGCCTGCGACATGATGTAGTTTTGGTTTAAAAATGTAATTCTGTGACGTCAGTAAAAAACACTCAATATACAAAAGCTATTAAAATGACAAGAAATCAAAAAATGGTACTCACAGTAGAAGTATAAATAGTTCTTATCTTACCTTTTAAATTCGTTTATTATTGTTTTTTTAGTGTCTAACTCTTCAAATACGCAATGTTTGAGGGAACATTAGGTAATAAAGACAGAGACTTAAAGAAACTTCTTCTTATCGCAGGTTCTTAATTTTCCTTACATTTTATCTTTTAATGTACACACAAAATAGAGTCCGTTTACTCTAAAATTACGAGCAACAACCCTGTGTTAGAGATGCACTCATACATCCAAACGATCAAACTTTCAATCAAAAAAAAAAAAAGGAAAAATCCCTAAATCAGTTGATGTCAAGCCAATTAAATAATTTCCCACAAATCTTGATCTATTTTAAGAGTGATCATGTGTATACCTGTACAAAATATGATTTGTTTGAACGACAAATGTAGAATGTTTCGGAGGAGTTTAGCTGTTAGAACGTTTCATTATACTTACTAGGAGAAGCTGAAGGAAATATAGACAAATGCCACTTTGTCTCTTGTGATCACATTATATTTAGTTAGATGTTCTCTCTTCAATAATTATGCAAAGAGCTTTGGAAAATAAAAACACTGTTCATGTTGCAATAATCAAAATTATCCTACTCTATTCATGTCAAATTTTTTAGAACTATAATTAAAGGGATATGCTTGATGTTTAACATATATACATTTTTTGATATTAGAGAAATAATACCGCTGTATTTAGATTATAGTAATCAGTGTTTCAATTCATTGACATATTTTTTATGTAGTGGAAGACACAGGACAGGAAATGGAAGAGTATGAATGTATGGTGCAAAGGTTACACAAGGGATTATTGACCTTTTGGAAGTGTGATCAATTTAAGGAAATAAACTCAACACTCAACGATATTATCGAAATTGAAAGGAGTAGGTACTTGATGTGCAATTCATGACTGATCAAGTCTATCAAAATACCAACTATTATTGTAAATTAAAATATTATACCCTATAGAGATTATTCTACAATATGGAATTGATCTGAATCTAAAGGAAAAATTAATCATTCTTTGACATATTGTTGATATTGTGCAGACGGTAGAGGTAGGTATTTAAGAAAAAAAAATCGTCTGTTGTAAATGAAAACACCTGGTCATATTAGAGGTTAGATCGTTTGACCTTTTCGGAAGTGTGCCTTTAAGAAAGCCAACTTCCTACCAATCACAACATTTTCAAAATTGAAGGTGTGTAAAACTTGTAACCTAAAATATATGTAATTCTAAATCTCAGTGATATTGGACAGATAGTAACGTATGAAAAGTAGAGCTGTTCGTTTGTACAACTGACTTCCGATCCCAGAGTTTGTTATTTTTGAAATTGCGATTAAAACAAAAATAACTATCAGTTACACTACTTTAATGATATATGATGGTCTAGAAAAAATAAGAAGAGTATGGAGGCAGAAGAGGTGAACAAGATAGCTCGAAGAGAAGAAGAAGTGAAGTGTGACTGAGGTCCAAATATATATTAAGATTGTAAAAACGGTTGTTTCATAAAGAATATATATATATATATAGAGCCCTGAAATTGTTAATGTACCTGGGGCTCTCATGTCTAATTGAATAATTAATTATTATCTTGACAATTACATATAACTAATTATCGTCAATTCCTATCAACAAATTATTATCACAGATTGTAGTTAAGCAGGAAAAAAATCATTGGCACATTAAACGAATGAGAGATTGATGGGCTTTATTGGAAAGGATCTGTGTTAGGGCCAAATTATTATGCCCTACAAACAAATGAAGGTTCTTAACTATAGTTAAAATTCAGTTTCATAAACTTGAATACAAGACCTATAATTGACCGAAATATGTCTATGAAATAGGTTTGTAAATATGAAGTAAAAAAATAAATTATATATTTTTCTGTTTCTTGTAGTTTGTTTTAGATTGTTTATGGGTTAATCAGCACAAACTATGAAAAAAGGTATTTGTATTTCACAAACACTTGCTATTTACAGGTATTATGTACACTGCTTGATTAAGACATAAAATAAATTTGTTGCCCTTGTAGGGCAAAGAAATAACAACATTTAAACTGCAAAAATTGTACTCGTAACATTCCAAGACTATGAAGGTTCTTTACAGAATAGAAATGCATTCTAAATGCCTTTAAATTAAAGTATTTAAACGTTCATTTCTGCATAGACAAATATCCCTCAACTTACAAGGAAGGAGGGAAAACAAAAATAAATTAATTCTCTAGAGCACAATTTAAAATATGTATTTTGTTTCAAAATATTATGAAAAAAAAGAGTTATATCCGCTCTTAGCTTTATTAATTAGCCCGTTGAAGAAGTGAATCGTCAGAACTGTTGCATTTATTCTTGTAGATTTATGATGATGGAAGAAGAGGATTGGACTAAAAGACTCTAACCTTTTTGCTTTTATATTTTTCTTCACATTACCAAAGAATTTTTCCGCTTGGGACAGATAATAAACTGACTTTGGCAAAGATTGAGACATCTCAAGCCATTTTTGGCATGATACAGACCATTTAAAATGTTGAAGAAAAAAAAATCAATTTTTGAGTCGAAATTAGACATTTTTTGGCCTATGTACCTTACCAAATATGACTCAAAAATGGTATATTTTTGAGTATTTGGTGAATGAGTAAAATGTGCACATTGTTCTTTAATAATTATAGAGGTCTAAGATTTGCTCAATGATTTGCAGTTTCTCGGTTTTATCCAAGAATAGAGGCCGTATCCAGTATTACTCAGAGTAATTAGGTGCCCACAACGTACGAGCAGACCAACCTTGCTTTATTAGTATATGTAGCTAGATATCCAGTGACTCAAACAATATTAAATACCGGTATGTTAAAAAAAAAGACCGAAAATGAATGGTGTCACCTTCACAATTTGAAGAATGTTTAAAACGTCTTATGAAATTAGCTACAAATATTCATAGGGAGAAGGAAATAAGTACAAATACCACTTCATTTCTCTAGGCAAGAATTACAACGATGTCGATCCTCAATTCTACTCCAAGGTCATCAAGGACTTAAACCTTTAACTCCACCCCAGAAATCCTCAGAGTTAACTATTGTCTTTTAAACACTAGGAAGTACTTCATGATAGTTTTTTTATTATCCTCCGGATAAAAGGAGGTGTTTATGCAGGGGATATAAATAATAACACGATCGCAGAACATTCTATTCGACAGCAATGGAATAAGGAATGAACAGTTTGTTGCTCTTCAAAAACAAGACCAAAAACAAAAAGGAAAACAAAAAAACGTTAACCAGATCCTCATAACCATGAACGAAGGAACAATCGAGTGACTCTCACAAAACAAGGTCAAACCAAAAATTCAACAACAATATATAATAACCCATTTTTTTGTGAGTGTGTTACTTCGTTATTGTTAACAGGGACGACTCAAGAATAAATAAAATGATTTTTTATTTTTTTTATACACGTTTTACTTTTTTTTCTTTCAATGAGCTGCAGGTTAAAAGAAAAAGGTAAAAACGAAGGAAAATAATAATAAAAAATAACAAAAAAAATAAAATAATAAGAATCTGGAAAATGTCTTCATCTCTTCTAAAGAATATCATAACAATAAAAAAAAAAGATTTTTATAGTTAGAAACCGAACAACGCCGCTTCGGCTTTTTCTTATAATAATATAATGTAGTTTTTTTCTCTCTATATTTTTTTGAATAAGGACATAAAAATGATGATTTTTGTCTCGTTCAAAAGTAAGATAAAAAAAATCTCTTATACAAGGTACGTAGTCTGGTTTGACATCAATAATGATGGTCTATGTAGATACCTTTGATGTATATATACTTATATATAATTAGAGTGTACAGGAACCAAAAAAGTTAGGAATTCGTTAAACAGAATAATGTTTATTTTGCATTTTATTAATATAAACAAGATAATGATCATCATGTGTCTAAAAAATGGTCTTTGATTCGAAAATATGTAAAATGACGCATCAAAATGAAATTTGGATCTTTTTCCTTTCAAATTATCGATTTAAATCGAATATAGGATTTTTATATTATCTAGTATTATATATTAGGAGTATATCTTTCAACAGTATTTTTAGAGCACTGCTCTAATTTACCTCATGCAATGTGGATCTCCGTCCCAAACATACTGCCAATTTATAGATATTTTCTTTTAGTACCGTCTATTACGCGCATTTATTTTGACGTTCTCTTCATTTTTACTAATCAGCTATCTAATATATTATCAAATATACTTTTATTGTTCATTTATGCCAAATAAGAAACACTACTATACTTATCATTTTTTTAATACGAAAGCTGTTTATCAAACTCTTTTAAATACTCTTTGAATTACGGTCATTTATTTAGTATGCCTTCATTGCTAGGTGTATATTTTGTGTATTTAAGGGATACCAAATCACCAACTATTGACAATACGGTACACTCTAATATATATACAGAAGTCAGGATATAAATGCAGCCATGTACAAAGCAATATTAGGAATTAGTTATCTGAATGACATCTCTCAGCCTTTCTTCCTTAAACCCATAGGAGAAATAAAAATACTTTAAATCAATTGTTAGTTATCCAATTACGCTATTCTGACCAACGGTAGTTTGTTACTTATACATTAGTAAGTATAAGTGCTGTAACTACTCAGAACAGGTACTACTTGGCCGTACCCTTACTGAAAAAATGAATAAAAATTCTTCTAGAACTTTCGAATTGTGATTGCATTCTTAATTTAATTATTTTTTATAAAAATCCTTTATTTTTAAAGGTGCTCTCCAGAACTATGATGACTTCTGTGATTATTTAATAAAGTAGCAGTAATACTCTCGGAGTAATTAGGTGTCGGCTATAAGACAAATTTTGTTGTGATAGTATAGAGGATAACTTCCTAAAAATCCTCCGTTTTATCTCCCAGTTTTTCATGAGTACACAGAAACGTAACTCCTTCATACGTACATCAATTCATATATAATGGATAATAATTAAATTCCTTGAAGGATGTAAAGTAATTACGATTTTATTGAGGGAAAATAAAATGCCTATGTCTAGATGAGCAATCAGTTTCTCCTAGAATTTTGTTTTAACAAACTTCTTATCCAACTTGTACAAGTAAAAACGCTTTCCGGATGACTTGAACGAATTATCATCCATTTTTCCCTGTAAATAATTTTTATTAAGCACAAATTGCACTCAAAGTACCCATAATTGATTGTTATAATTAAAGAATGATAAATAGATATATTTAATTTGAAAAGTTTCATATTTCTGACACTATAAGCTTATTAAATCAATTAAAAATTTTCATTTTTAGCTAGAATTTTGGCACATTCTAACTGATAGTAGTAATTTGAGCACAAAACATATCAGGTTGTGATAATTATTGACGCCGGTATCTAAGTGTGAAAGTTGCCGTACTATCCCGATTTTGGTATATGAGGATTTGACATACAATGTGCATTCGTGGGACAGTTTCGTCTTGGCGTTACTTCGAATGTGCACGTAGAGGAGGGACAGAGAGCAGCCATAATAATTAGAATCGTCGCAAGATAGACCAATTCGAAGATTGTAAAGTTCAACAATATACCCTGTAATACCGTCAAGGGTTACATGAAGGAGATTGTGGCTGTTAACGGGGATTATATTCGTTATTTCCAAACAGTACAGTATCCTTAGAGAATTTAAGCCGTCGATCATTATTTTTACCCGAGATATGTAGAGTTTTGTAAATGCTCAAACCCCGGCATCAATAGCGTTCGTACCCTTTCATTATGAAGTAAAATAAATAAATTGGGTTTTTCTCCTTTATTGTTTAAGATTGTTTTTATGTTACATTACCACATATGTGTGAGTTTTGTGCGTGGGGGTAAGAAAGGGGGCAGTTTGTGTAGACGGGGGGTAACATTCTTTCAATGTCATGCTTTATAATTTTAATGATTATTATTCTTCGTGATTAAGGTGATTATTTTTATTATACATATAAAAGAATAGGTAGGTGAAATACTTTCATTATGAAATCAACTCAAAAGTAGTTCTTACGACTTACATATATGTAGTAGTGTTGAGACACGGCTCGATACCAATTTTGTTCGGTTTGGTCTTGCATGGGTATCTTAGACCTACATGTTGGACGAGACAGAGGTGGTCTCATATCTTTGATCAAAACTTAATCGTCTTCAAATCGAAGATGGATTTTTTTTTTAAATTTTGAAGGAGTATGTCATATACCGTCAGAGAGCATTTTTACGATTTTACAAAATTTTCTAATCACTAGATTCATAACTCCAACATTGGAGAAATGATAAAACTACTTCTTGGGCCGTAGTGTCCTTGGGGTCAGACCCCAGGGCCCAAGAATGGTGCAACATGTAGCATTTGATGATTTTCTTTTTGTCTAACGTTTCAGCCAGATACAACCGTAATATAATTTTGAATTCATTAAAAATACAAAATCCAATGGATCCTTATCTCAAAGGCCAACATAAAGTCCCATTCCAACTGACTTTGGATCATTTGAAAAATTTATTGAAGCTATTGTAAATTAAGTATGAATTGGCCTTGTAGATCCGAGGTTTCTAATAAATAAAAGATATATTTTAAACAGTTTTTTTTTGTTTTTTTTAAACACGCCGCATATAAGGCTAATTTGAATTTTATTTTTGTAAAACTGCAGAATTGTGACCACATTCAAGATTACTATGCTTAACAATCCATCATTTTTATATGGTCCATATCTATTACTACATCCATATGTCATAAAAATAAGTTTCAAAATTTTGTCTTTTGTAAGAAAAAAAGGACTCATTAAAAAAAAATCAATTAATGTATTTACGTATAAGGTAATATCAATTTAGTCATTCCCTAAAAAAATCAAGGCCTCCATGATATAATTTGGAGTGTCCCTTCTTCGATATAGATCTCGTTACGGAATTGTTCAAACTACGGATTTCCAAATGAGTCGGCCCTTAATATTTTTTATTTTTTTAAATTGTTTTTTATTTTATTTTATTTGAGGGGAAAATATGATCTTGATTATAATTTTTGTATACAAGATTCACTTTATTCCTGTTTAAACAATAAAGAAAAGGTTTCACATAAACTGTTTAATTTTCCTCTGTACTGAAATATTCATTACATAGCACGTTGTTTCTCTTATTATATCACACAACCTTTCCCACTAAAATAAGGAGAAAATAGATGCAAAATCATCCTGTGGTTAGCCAGAAAAGTCGATGATCATGCCAACAGCTATTATTTTTATCTCATAAGTCCTCCTCAACTACCATTTTCACATTATTTTTTCACAATTTTTAAATTAATTAAATATATGTATATATTTAAATCCTATATAGTCTTTTATTCGATCCTATATTATGATATTGCTAATCAATATCATGCAATGAAATTCTGAGTCTGTTAGTAATCAATAATCAAATTCCTCTTTGTCTCAAGGATGAACTAGAAGTCTGATCCCAATTAATGTTGTATCATTTAAAAAAATATAAATAAATTCTTTAAAGAAGTATAAATTGCTCTTATACATTTAAGGGGTTTAAAGAAATTGCCAATTTTCGTTAGCACCTAATTTTATTTAAAAAACACTGTATATATTTTGGTGAAAGCATAAATCATATTATGAGCGTGTAGAAATGTGTCAATTACCAAGGAGAAAAGAGATAAGGAGGGTGAGTTACATCCCCCAACGACAAGCATATCTTAAATTCTTTCATTTTTTACAATTCATCTTATGAGGGATCACCCCTCCTCCCATGCGCATACTACAAGAAACATATGTGGCTACGATCGGTCAAATAACATTGTCATTAAAATACTACAAGTAACTTGAAGTAATAGAAAACAGAAAGTCGTTGAATGAGGTGATTATAGGTAGGTTGTAGATTTAGGGGAGGCGGGAATTATTATTTAATGTAAGTCATTTTTGTAAATATGGAACGACAACAACAAGAACAACACAGGCTGATGTAATAAGGATTAAGATGATAATAAAGTTATCACTCTGCTTGTCACGAACTGACAAAAGATGTAATTTAAAGAAATGTATAAAGAAAGAACACAGTAAGTCGTCTGACTATAAGTAACATTCCTACACCTATGTGTGCAAAGCGTTTGTCATTATTGTGTAGAGTTGGAAATCAAAACATTCTACGGGGCTGTTTTTAAAATAATGATTATAATTAGCAATAATTATATTTACACAAAATACCTATGACTTACTGGTATATATATTTAAAAAAATACTAAAATTGTCATAGTAATATTGACAAAATCAAAAATGTTTTAAAGGAGAGCAGTTTAGGTGATATTTTATCTGATTTGCTGGATACAAGTATGAAGTTGCAAAAATGATATATACGCCATTCGTACTCCATTTCTAGTAAAAAAAAAAAAAAAACAGGAATGACTTCGATGTCATATTTTCGACAACTCTTCGAAAACAAAATTTCGAAGTATATTTATTATTCTTTTAAGTCCAGGGAGGTGTATGCAGAGTAGGATGATCTAGTACCACCTGAAATTATAGATCCTTCTCTGGATCAGCGGAAACTTATTTTGATACTGAGCTAGGTCAATAGAACGCAGATACAAAATTGTAGCAAATTTGGTTAACTGTACAATTGCAATTTCTAAGCAGGTTTGAAGCAAAAAAATTTTTATGATGGCTCATCTTAAAAACATGTATTTAAATAAATTATTTTATTGAACAAAAAAAAAATTATTGATTTGAACAATTCTTTTTCTGACTCTAATTTCCTTGATTGTCAAGGGAGCAATAAGAAATCACGCCTGGACTGTTTATTAAATGAAATATACAATATGAAACTTTAGTTAAGAAAAGGGCAACCTTTCTTTCACTTTTTCTTACTAATTATCTTTTTAATATAATCTAAATTTGCATTTATATACATTCAAACATACACAAAAAATAACCACATTTTGAGTGTTACAGTTCCCCCTAAAATATAAATCATCGTCAGAATCAGGTAGCCCTTTCTATAGTAAGTTGAGCACATATATATATAGAAACACAGTTATTACAGCATTCGTCTAATTAGATAATTACTGATTGATGAATTTCCATACAATCTACACGCTTTTCCCATTAGTAGCCTTTTGCTTACTTAATCCCAGACTCAAATTTAATACTTCTTTATTTTTCTTTTTTTAAAGAATTTTTCATTTTCTGAGGACTTGAATTAGAGTCGATGAATATTACTTAAGGTCTTGGACGTGTGAGTAAAGACTTGAGACTCGACTTGGAGTAAAATGACGATTCCCACCTCGCATTAAAAACAGATAGTCTAATTCACTCGCAAACTAAGATATGACTGTCCCTATAAAGGAAAATGACACTTTCTTCACCCTCAATGTTTTCATGTTTAAAATTGTACCTTGAATGTCATCATCATTTTGAGGACAATCATTACTATTATTATTTATACTACCTACCTAGGTATGTAATGTATGTCACAAGCTTGGAAAAAGACAAATATTTCAAGAACAATAATTGCTTTATGCGTAGTACATAAATCTGTGAAAATATTATCAAGTCATGCGTTTATCACTACAAATATTTGAAGGTCCTTTATATTTTCTTTCAGAAATTAAATGAGCGGATATTGGTCAAGGATGCTAAAAAATATAAATTTTAGTATATAATAATACATTGTCCTCACGGAATGAGTAAATCCTTAATATACGATTTCTCTTGAGTGGGATTGTGAAAATCCGGAGAAAAAACTTCTTGTGTATATATCAAAAAGTAAATGATATGTTGGCAAGCTTGATAGACTACTTATTTGCTGATAGAGATCTTTTAAATAAACTTAAGGGGGTCTTGCTTGCTTATACTTTTTAATTTTCAAAATATGTACATATGAATTATTACAAGCACACTTTAAAAAAAAAATTTCCTCGCATGAATTTCGACGATTTAAACGCAATTTAAATCCAAAGAATTTTGTATCATACGATCGTTTTTCATCAGGATTTCGACTATACGAAAAACTGTTTTGGCTACAACTAAAAAAAAGTTTCGGGGTCGTCTAAGGTAAGGTATTATCGCCAACTCTACGCATATTTATTATTCAGTCCAGGGAGAGGAATGTATGTATACTGTACAGTTATCGATAAAAATAAAAGGGTACTCCTGAGAATTTGAAGAACGTTTGGGAGGATTGCAACTCAGCTGTCGTGAAATTTAATTTCAGCAAGCACCTGTGAGAGGAAGGAAATAAATACAAATCTATCTCCATATAAAGAAGGAAATATACTGGAATTGTTCCACTCTGCCTTTCATAAGCACAAACATTTTTTACTTTATACTTAAAATAAAAAAAGCCTGTAAAAATTAATCAATTAGAAAAAACCACTCCCGCTTTTTTAGAACATATTTTATACAGCTGTGCATATTTAACTCCTTACCAGCATATTTAAGAAAAGTTCCAAAAAACCACGACCATGCACAAAAAATTAAATCTTTTGAATTCTTTTTTTCAAAAATCACAGCTATACACACAAAAAAATTGGCGAAATTTTTATAAAATCCACATCTGTTCACAAAACAAATTCAAATTTTGTACAAAAATTTTAATGTTACCTAATTTAGTGAAAAAAAAGTTAAATTTTTGGGGAAAAAAATGAAAAATTAAATTAAATTTCAAATATGAAATTGTTTAAAAAAAAAAATTAAAATATTAAATTTTCTAGGGAAAAGAAAAAAAATATTTAACTTTTTTATTTTTTTTATTTGGGGGGATATCGGAATCACAAATTAACATTATTTTCAAGATGCCAATTCCAGAAAAATACTCGATTCCCCCATTCCAATTCATCGTCCCATCACTAGTTATTACATTTATAGTTTTAAAAAAATTATTTTTTTATACATTTGGTTAAAATATATACATATGTTTTTTTAAACGATAATAATGTATTAGATTTTTTTTTTTTCACAAAAAAATTATTAATATGAAAAAGTTTTTTAATTTTCTAACAAAACGTAGTATCATTAATCATCATCTGTCTAAAGTATTTTGATTACACTGTCTATTCCAACAAATGTATGTATGTATGTCTCAAGTTCATGTTATCATAAAATTCTCTGACGTAAAAGATGAATATTTATGAGGGTCTAAGGGTCTGCGGATGAAAATGAATACAACCAACACTTTTAAGTTTTTGTAAACAAAAAAAAGTTAGAAATTTTTAAGCTTAACCTTAAAATAACGGAGAATTTCATGTACGAATAAAATCTTTTAGTTTTATTGAACATATTTTTATGTCTTCAGTAAGAAAAATATTTGTAAAGTAGCAGTGGGGGCGTACGCGGAATGATAATTATTTTTTTTTTAAAATATATATATATATTTTTTTTTTTGAACTCAGAAATCCATAGCCATTCTCCAAAAATTTAAAAAATCTACAGCAGTTCAGGAAAAATTAAATGTTTTTGGGAAAAAATATTAAAAAATCAACACTTATTCAGAAAACTTTAAATTTTTCTCTAAAAAAATAATTTTTATAAAATATTTTTTCTTTGCAACATTCATTACGACCAAAAATTTCAAAAATCCATAAATATTCACAAAAAATCATTTTTTTTTCTAGATATAAAAACATTTTAAATATTAAATTTTGTGTAGAAAAATTTCTTAAATCCATGGGTACTCATAGAAAATAAAATTGTTTATTTTTAAATTTGAAAAATTCAATTAAATTTCGGATATTAAATTTTTTGACAAAAAATTTCAAACATTAAATTATCTAGAAAGAAAAGCAAAAAATCATTAATTGGGGAATGGATACAGCCCCTCCAGCCCACTCCCCGTAGACTCCCCAGAATAGATAGCAAACTATATAATCTACATATACTTATAAAACCAAGTTTTTATGTCCGTCTGTTTGTTTGATTGTCTGTGGAGGATTCATTTTTAACAAGGAGCATGTTTAGCTATATCACAGTGCCTCATATTAAAAAGAAAGAAAAAAGGGAGAAAATATATTAAGTGATGTAAATTCTAAGCATTTTTGTTGTTTTTGGCAACTTGTACAATATTTTTTAATTGTTGCTATCATTATGTTTTCATTTTTTAAGAGAGAAGATTAAACTATTGAGTAACTAGTGGGAGTACTATTATGAAAAACAGGGAATAACACCAAGTCTCTATTTATAAGTTACCTTCTATATTCGTAGAGAAAATTTATCTATTTGTTGGCGCTTAATAACTGAGAATAACTCTATGAAAACCATCTCCCGGGTTTCTAGCGTGGGTTTGCAAAATATATGCGTCAGGTTTGTTACTCTACTAAGGGGAAAGGACGACGTCACTGCATCGTAGGGAAGGTGGATGGGCCACGCACTGATAAATCTTGGGGATCAATTTCCTTTGCATGGAAAATAAGACTTGTAATTGGTCTTCCAGCACGCAATAATCCAAAATATACTGCCAAAGCAAAAAAAAGAGTGGCTCAAGAAGAAAAACATTAAGGTCATAGCCAGTGTCCGGACCTCCATCCCATAGAAAATCTTTATCAGTGGCAAACTTACAATATTGGTGGGAGATAAAAAATTATGTCCTCTAATTTGAACAACTCCACTGTTTGAAGCCTGGGATCAAACAGAGGCGGTCATCATTGGTGAATAGCAGATAACAAGACATTATCAATAAATACCAGACCAAACACAATTTTGACGACTCGCCAGAAGCTCCAAGAGTTTAGATGGGAAGTTCTTATGCATCCAACCTATAGTCCGGACATGGCAACAAGTCACTACCCCCTATTCCTATATATGGACAACGAGCTTGGGGATACAAATTTGACTTCAATAGAAACTTGTAAAAATTGGTTGTCCGAGTTTTTGCCAATATGGACAAGGACTTTTATGAGAAGGGCATTATGGAGTTGGATTCGTGTGGGCAACATGTTAAGGATTGAAATAAAGCGAAAAATACGAAATTACTTTTTCCCCAACTTATTATATGGAATATACAAATAGATTGAGGATATCAATATAACTTGAGTTTAATTAAATACTTAGAAATACAAACAAATTTACATGTGTACCTATGGCTGCCTGGAATTAAAAGGATAATTAGGTCAGACAACCGAATTAAAACAAATAGGGTCCAATATATTAATATTAAAGGATTAACAAAAAAGAACGATAGCACCAAGACTTTTTCCTTTTCCAGTCTTAAAACTGTTATTTTTCTCTACGTTGTGGCCTATATAGCCAGTAAAAAATACTCTTTTCAATAGTATATTATGAACAAAATACTGCAACCTACCATTTCCTTCTGGTTAATATATAAAATGAACATTGATTTTTTTGTTCGTTTTTTTTTTTTTTGGTTAAATATAATTGAATAATTAATGATGTATGACATATTTTGTATAATTATTGGAGTTTGGAAGCAAAGTGCATGTAGCATACAAGCACATAATGTATTTAACTTTCTCCTTTTGAGTCATTTCCCAGTCCTTTGAATTATCATGACTTCCTTCTAATTACCTTTTCACATTTATTCTTATGTAATTATAATTTGATTAGTTTTCCCCAAAAATGAAATGTGGCCCGTCAACACCAAAAAATTGAGAGTGTATAACAATGATATCCTTCATCGAATTATAATTCAATTCTTATTTTATTAAATCTTTGGCTGAGTTGCAAATTGTACTTTCATTTTAAATACCCTATCGGGCCCAAAATGAAGGCTATAGTTAATCTTTTTGGGTGTATCATCTCATCTCAGAAAATTGAATGAACCCAAGTATGTCTATGAAATATTAGACAGTATGCATTACATATGTGGTGTCTCATCATACAAACAATCTTGAGCAAAAATCGAAAAAAGGAGAAAATCCTAATTTATTTGTTTACTTCATTTAACTATACGACCAATATTTCATACACATACCATTCGGTATGTTTGTTAAAGACAATACACTTTTAAATTTGCCACCCATAATGATGTAGCATTGTGATTGGCTCTTTTCAGCCAATCAGTGAATCTATTGACATATAGAGAATATTTTTAAAAGAGAGGGATTAAGCATTTCATTTGGAGTATCATCATGGCAAACATAAAAACGGACGTCTTAGATGGAATACAGGGGAGCTACTTTAAACCCTTTATAATTTGTATGAGATGCTCTTTTACCTTGGCCCAAATTGTAAGGGATTGCTGGGGTTTGATCAGATGGACAAAAGTACAATCTCGTCTTCCTTGAACTGGCGAGAGGTTGGATTCAGCCACCTATATTAATTATTTGAGAAAAGAGGTCCTCCCCTACGAGCACAGGTGGCTGCTTGAAGATGGCGCCAGCTGTCACACTTCCAAAGTCACGCAAGGGATGTAGATGAATGAAGGTCCTGGCATCTTTTCAAAATAGTATTTGTCTCCCCATTCGCCTAACACTACACCATATTTGGGGGACTGAATGGTGGTCTCAGTGGGATCCAATTCAGGAGCAAGGGGCATTTGAAGGCCAGCATGGTTGACGCTTAAGTCAACTTGCTCTAGTGGTTCATCAAGAACAGCTTTAAAAAGTTTAGTTGTGAGGGAAAATTGTCTTTCTTAATCTAGATTACATTTATCGATAGTACAAAATTAAATAAGAATCCCTTTTTCAAGTTATTACCTTTAATACATTCTAAAACTGAGTGCCTTAATTTAAAGAAACACACCTGTATTTTAGACCATTAAAGGTTTTAATTCCAAATTTGTGAGATAAGTTAAGAGCCCCATGAATTGTAGCTATATTTTAAAATTTTTATTTGATTTAAAAGACTTATATTGAGCCTGATATGGTCCCTTTTAAATAAAATCTGTCAATTTCTCTTTTTCTTTATTAGAATCAATTTTGAATACTTAAAAAATGGGCTAATATGAATAGGTTAAAGATAGAAATTGGCGATAATTTGTCAAACAATACAAAAATTATTTACTCTCAATTTTGAGAAAAATCATTATACAACATACACGGAGCGGGGATCAAATTTTCGCCTACTTTAAACCTTGATAACTTAAAGACGACATTATCAAATAAAAAACTGGTTACCAAATAGGAAAGCTATTCTCGTCAGCTGATGATACGTAGTTCAGTTAGCATCATGCCGTCATCATATGAGGAGATAAAGAGCTATAAGTGGAACGAGGAGCTTTCGAGGTC
The DNA here is from genome assembly GCF_016086655.4 of Lepeophtheirus salmonis. Taxonomy (NCBI): domain Eukaryota; kingdom Metazoa; phylum Arthropoda; class Copepoda; order Siphonostomatoida; family Caligidae; genus Lepeophtheirus; species Lepeophtheirus salmonis. The sequence goes on from NC_092584.1 coordinate 18,483,106, forward strand.
CGCCGTAGTCATGCCATTGGTTAATAATGGAGGTGAAATCTCCAATTCAACGATTGCTTCAACCTTAGAAGTGAATTTACGGACTGTTCAGCGTATCTGTAAGAAGCTAGAGAACACCTGGGATGTTGATGCCACCATAAAGAGGGCACCCAAGGAGGAGGGCGCCGACAGGAAGGTCAGGGACAACGACTTTGTCGACAAGGTGAAGAAGATGGTTGAGGATGACCCTACCAGGTCCATGAACGGCCATGGCGAGGGATCTGGGATGCCATGAGAAAACAATAAGGGACTGTGTATCTGAGGATTTAAGGTGCAGGAGCTACAAGATACAGGTGGGCCAGATCTTGACCCAGAAGGCAAAGGACAACAGGCTGATGAAGTCAACAAAATTGCTCAACAAGCTCAAGCAGCCCGGGATGCTGGGGTTTTTCTCTGATGAAAAGAATTTCTCTCAAGATCAGAAGGTCAACAAGCAGAGCAACAGGTGGATAGTCACCTGCACCAGCCATGTGAGAAAGGTAATGAAGACCAAGTTCCCTGCAATGGGCATGGCGTTCGGTGTGGTCAGCAGTGAAGGTCATGTTATACCTCCCCACATGTTTGAAACGGGTCTAAAGGTCAATACAGAGGTCTACCTGGATGTTATGGAGAAGGTGGTTCTGCCCTGGATCCAAGGGGTGGCAGGAGACAGTTCCTGGGTGTGGCAACAGGACTCAGCACCCTGCCATGTGTCCAAAATCTCCATGCAGTGGTTAACCGAGAACTGTTATGACGTCGTAACCAAGGATTTGTGGCCTCCTAACTCTCCCGACCTTAATCCTTTGACTATTTAATCTGGGGCTATGTCGAGAGACCTACCAACAGACATCCCCATAACACAAAGGCCAGCCTGATGGACTCCATCAAGGAGGTATTCGGCAACATGGACAATGAGATGGTCAGAAGAGCCTGCGCCGGTTCACAGGCTGTATTGAGGCCATTATTGATGGTGATTATATCAAATGAATGGCTACTCTATATCTATATGCTCGTCATAGTTTTGATTTTCAATAAAAAAGTTACAAAATGTATCTTTTTGTGTTATTTTTTGTAGAAAAATATTTTGGCGACAATTTGATCCCCGCTCCCTGTATATGATGTAAAAAAGAAATTGGTCACATACCTTTTTCTTCGTTTTTGTTCAATATTACTTTTGTGTTATAACTGTTGCCTGTTTTTTTAATATTTTTAATCTATATTTTATTACAGGAGCTTAACTCAATTTAAAGACGTACAGATAATTCAATAATAAATATAAATTTGCTAATAAGTAGGTAGGTTTTTAGTAAAGGAAGGTCATTTAATGTGTTGTAAATTAAAAATGAGTTCATGACAAAATAATTGAATACAATGGAAATTGTTTAATCACTAGGAAATAATTGTAAATAATAAATTTATGAATATCATGTAAAAAACCCTCAAAAACTTCCTTAAAAAAGCAAACAAAGTCTTTTTTGAAATGATGTAATTAAACGAATTAACATTTTACAGAAGACTTGGCAGTATATACATACAACATACAGGTTCCTCCATAAAAAATAGTATTTGGAATAGTGCGCCCAGGCTTTACTGGATATGTTTCGAGCTCTAAGCCTTTTTCTTTAATGATGCAATTATTTTGTAAAGCTATGAACAAAAAATCAGGAAAATCAACGACCAAACACGACAAACAAACAAAAATATCCTTGGACTATCTTCAAGCAGAAAAAAAGTTGGTATTTTTGACAACAGTCCAACTTAAAAGGGTCGCTTGAATGAAGGAGAATTTTGAACCTGAATTTCTAACAGTGTACTCCTGCCCATGGATTGAAGCCAGTGGATCAGAAAAACCGAAATCATGGTCGACAAGCTGTAGAAGTAGCGTGTACAGCCTGACTGTTCTCCACCTAGCTGGAACTAGTAATTAAGGCACAAACCGGCCAAATTTAGTCATCATGTCCAATAAGGTCACATTAAGTGCCACAATCTGCACTTAAATTAGCCATAATTATTTCTAAAAAGGAGGTTGAGAAATTGATAGATACTGAAAGGGCCATATAATATTAAAATCTTAACACTTACTAATTCAATAATCAATTAAGTTTGAGTGATTGGAATTAATTCATATTCACAAGTCGAGAAAAGGACACTTGGATGTAATCGACAAATTTCCATTCACGCAATCCAAGTAGTTTAGGCGTCTTTAGGATCACTGTCTACGCTGTCAGCAAGTCATAGACGTTGGAAAGGAGGAAAGGCTCTGGCAAAAAGGCCAAACTGGACACAGAGGAGTTAAAGAAAACAGGTCAGGCCAATCCCCTCAAATCTATAAGGACCCACAGGATTTCCCACCAGACTCTCCAGAGAGCTATAAAAAAGTGGGTGGAACCATCATTCTGTGTATGGAGAGGCCAGTTTTGAAAACAGGAATGAAAAAAATCTTTAAACTATTTTTGGACATTTTTGGCCCCCTACATCCCTGATGTGAGCCCCTTCAACTACACCTTTTGTGTGTGTGTACGTGCCAATATATGCCCTTATAATCAAATAAAGAATCTTCATTTAATGGGAATCTTCACTCGTCCCAGTAATTTGAATAATAAGGTGACATTTGGCTCAAATATATCTATGAAATATTAAGCTGTACGTATATATGAAGTAACCAAATAAATTGGGATTTTTTCATTTTCTTGATCTTTCTTCAGAATGATTTCATGTTGGTATACATATACCTTTGTTATGTGCCTGAATGTGATATATTTTTTTTTATGAATTACATATAACTATTTTTGGAATTTTCAAAAGTGTTGTGTTTAAAACAGAAGGGGCTTGTATTTAAGATAGACTTTTTAAAAAGAAAAACAGAATGAGAAACTTAAAGTTTAAGTATGTGAAGGTTGATGGTACATGATATCTTTAATAGGTACACTATACAGTCTACTAAAAGGTTGCAAAGACTTAACTATAAGACGTGTCATTAAATAGGTGTAATTTAATAGTCAAGGTATGATCATTATTTTAGATCGTTCATGACTATATCAATTTTCCTACTAGGTATTTCGATCTTAATCAAATTTATACGTGGTAAATGCGTAAATACAATTATTTAAAAAAAAAAAATAATAATAACATCAAGGAAATTTCAGAGTACTAAATCTTTCTCTGTTGTCGACTTTTTAGTTACAGTCATGACCATCGAAAAATAAATATATGAAGATGACAAGTTATTTTTCATACCAATTTTGCAATCTGATCATCGTTACTGGATTGTATTTCCAAGTGGTGGTTCAAGTGATATTATGGTGACGTCATTAGACTACCCTCTATAAAGACTTTTGTTTTGTTTATAAATCCTAAATTTGACAAACACCACTTTTTATTAAAAATAAAAAAAAGCGCCTTTTGAAAATAAAAGAGTTGAAATTTTGTAACGAAAGAAATAAAATTTTTGAACAAAAATATATTTTTTTTTGTGAAAAGACAAATTGATTTTTTTTTTGGAAGGGGAACATTTTATATGAGGATAACGATAAATTATTTACAAAAGTTAATATTATACATCATAAAGTGGATAAGAGGATTTTTTAGTCATAACACAAAAGACTTATCCTTTTCATCAGTAGGATTGGTTAATCAGATTATGTTGAAAGACTTTATTGCCAAGAGTTTTATTAGTGGCCAGAGGTATTATATAATTAAGAATAAGGATTTAATTGTCAACTATAAAAAAGTGATTATGATCTTCTAACCATAAAGACATTGGCACATTGTATCACTGAAGAGGATTTTGGTCAGGGCTAGTATGTTTCGGAAATGAGCGTTATTTTAAATTAGAGCTATCTTAGCCAAGAATATATTTAAAAGACTCTCAGGTTTCCCTTCGCCCCTATGATTTTATAGTCAATTTTTGCGGGGCAAGCGGTTTTTTTTAATATAAAACTTGAGTATAAATAATTCAACTGCTATAAAGTGTTTTTTTTTTGTTCTCATAAGCTGCTTTTCTCAAAAAAAAACAATTCAGAATTTCAGGGTTACCATGTTTATTTTTAGTTTATTTTGTTAGCATACCAGTATGTCTAACTATATTTTAAACATGTAAGGTTGCGTAACTATGACGTTGAATGATTCAACGTCGACTCTAGTCATTATATGTCTTTCCTTATAATTATTATCTAAGGTATAACTTTACGTAGCACTCAAAACTATGTTTCTAAAGTTGAACTTGAAAGATCATATTAATCAACGCTGACTAAACATTTATGGAATAGCTGAATCATAGATGAATAAACTTCTATGATCTTTGGCTTAAACGCCTTACAAACTATTCAAGACTTTGGAATAACTACTTATATACAAGTAGTATATATGGATCTTCCTTTTGACTATTGGACATTTATTAAAAAGGTCAAGTCCTTTTTTTTAAATATTCTATTATTCTGATTTTGATTCTCGTTATTGCACTTTTGATCATTTATATTATTTTTTTGATTTATATATAAAGTTCCTAGGAGTACGAGGAACTTGGATTTTTAATTAATTAACGTTTTTATGTTTGCATTGCATCTTATCAACAAATATGTTTATCACTTTGTACATAACATAAAAGACAGGTGACCATTCTTTATGCAACATCCACTTCCGTCTTTTGTACATACCAGAACAGGAGACTCCAGTATAAAGTCTTATTAAACTAGCACATCACACTTAAATGATCTCAACATGACAATAAATGTGATTGTACTTGAAAGAGAACTCGTGTTCAAAACCTAGAGGCTTGATTCGGACTCGATGTTTGGTTTCGGTATGCAAATCCTAAATCGGTTTAAAACCATTATGATTTATAGTGGACGAATTTTATTCGTCCCTTTAAAGAATTTTTATCTCATTGAAAATTTTCATACCGGGTGCGGCAAAAAAAAAGTTTTAGAAGTAGAGAAAATGCCATCTGAACGTTAGCAACGAATTTTAGTCCGCACACTTTTAACGCTGGCAAGGCACCAGGAGAGGAGAAGTTGTTACCATGGGTCAAGACCAACTACCTGGACATGAACAGGGTGTTCTAGTATTATGGCGCGCCTGCACCCACGTCCAAAAAGTCCCAGAAGTGGTTAGAGGACAATTTACCATTCTGACCAAAGATAATGTGGCTCCCCTACTCATCAGATGCCAACACATTGGATTTCACTTTTTGAGTGCATTTTGAGTCCAAGTCCTGCACCGTCGGCCACCCAAATATCCACAACCTCAAGGATACCGTCAACCAGCACTGGGATGCCATGTCTGAGGATTACATCCACAATTTGTGCTAGGCGTTCATGGCTACCTAGAAGCCATTATTACTGATATCGATGGTTAGTTATTCTTATATAATTGACATAACCTATAAAAACTGGTTGCTGAAATACATTTTGATGATACAGTTCTAGATTAAAGGTGTACAGATTTCTTAGTCGCACCCGGTATGCCAATTCTATAGATGAGTTGTAGATGACGTCAATTGTGAACATCGATCTCCAATGACGTTATATGAAGTTAAATGTGTACATAAATATAACATATGTATACAACTCATAAATCAGAATAGGAAAAAAAATCAGGCATTAAATTAAAAGCAAAAAAGATCGGGCTATATTGAGAAAATTCAAATAATTATTAATCTTCTATTAGAAAAGGATTTCGCAGCGTCAACATGAAAAAAATCTTGAACAAAAATCAATATCAAATTAATTTTTATACATCATATTTGTAATAAATACTTCCCAATATTTAATAGACATACTTTAGTCAATTATCAGCGTTCCATTCAGATTTCTGAGATGAGTTGAGCTGAGATACCCGAGTAAGTGAATTATAAGTTAAATCCTTTAGTCTTAATATGATCTATGAAAATAATTATATGAATTTATCATTAATTCATTGTATCAATGAGTTTTAAATACTTTAAGTATAATTTGCGGCACCTCCAAAGGATTAATTAGAATATTTGTGGAATAACATATATATATATATAGATCCCAGACTCAATTTTGAGAATTTTGTTTTGATAGGTTTTTATTAACTTTACAACTTAAATATATTGAAGTGCAGAAACATGGGATTGTCACATCTGAGTAAAATATATATTTGAAGATGAAAAAGCTGGTCTTTGCAGTGGACTTATAATGAATAAGCTCTTTATCCATAAAACTAGATATAATTAATCATGAATGTGATTTTCTTTCATTCGTTTATCTGTATTCCACGATACTTGTTTTTCATTGTTTACTGCTCTGGTTTGTTTTGATCAAGTCTCTTAAATGATATCAGGACTTATCCACAGGAGGGGTAAAAATGATTTTACACGCCCTTTCAAATCCCTATGGAAAAGATACCTTATCAGCAACATTGAATCTGTATCCGTGACATTAAGATAATGTCCTTTTATGTGCACAAGTGTAAAACATGAGTTTTCTTGAGAGGCAATGGAGGGAATATCTCCATATTTACATATGAGATCCGTTAGCACATAATCAATCATGAATAAAAGTAATAGAAATTTATAAATTACCTCCGCAAGGAAGTTGAATGGAGGCTATGTTTTTGAGCCTGTTTTTTTGTTGTTGGTCACAAGGATTACGACAAAAGTCATTCATGATTTTGATCAAACTTGGTACGAAGATGGGTATATGGTCACAGTAAGAGGCAATTCAATTTTGAGAGGTCAAAGGTAAAGGTACCACAAAATTTAAAAATACATAATCGGCCATAATTTTTTAATAAGTTGAGATAGATAACTAAGTTTGATACCGATTGCCCATTCGATTTTATAGCTTATTTACTTTTTAAATTCAGATATTGTTTACGTCAACTATGGGGTTTTTTATTCCAATTTTTGGTAAGTGGGTGTGAAAAGACTATTGATTCATTCCATGTCAATTCATTAGAGATGGATATAACCCTATCTTACAAATTTAATTTATTTTTACATTACTTATTTAAACATGTATACTCCATGCAAAGCTAAATTTAAAGCAATCTAAAAAGTGACGTTGTACATTTTTTTAAACATGCATGCACCAATAATATAAATCTCAAATAATAATCCGTGATGGGATATTTTTTAATCATTTACTCATTTCTTAATTTTAATAATAATCAATTATTCTAAATTTGAAGGTTCTACCTTGACAAATAAGGATTTTATAGGGATTTGAAGTGTGAGTGAGCTTTCAGGAGGAGATTTGAACACTGCTCCCGGATTTGAATTTTGTATAGAGTCTAGTATTATTAGTTGTAATACATGGTGTACAAATGAACCACATCTTTGATTTACATAGGCTTATAAAATCAAATATATGTATAGTAATGCCTGAATTGACCCTTTAAGGAAAGAGGAGATAGGACGCCTGAAATACAAATGAAGCCAAAAAAGATCTACCTAAACTATCTTCACTCATTTACACACCCTCGATGTAAAAATGTTTTATATTCGACGCATCAGAAATCCTCGAAGGTACAACAAATCTTTAACCCTTTTCCCATAAGGACGTCATATGACGCTAAAAGTAAATAAAGCTTGTCATTAACCAGAATATATATATACGTAGCTGGTCCATAAAGGCAAGGGTTATTATCTTAATGTACATACTTATGCGTTTACTCTTAATATATAGCTTTTAAACTAATTGTATCAACACAAAATTATATGAAATATAAACAATGATGGCTGCATTAGATATATTAAGTGTTGAAATTGCTTTCTCTTCCTAGGAGAACATCAAACTAAGGGGTTTGAATATGGATTTGAAATTGTATAGACTTGAAAATGATCCCAAATCCAAAAAAAAAAAAAAAATTGAAAGTGGCAAACAATTCTCTGAGTAAGTCTAACATTTGCTTACTTCTTGCATTCGTTTCCCGCGTTCGAATCAGTAGCAACGGATATAATTTGTAAGATTAATTATATAGTGATAATGTCATACTCATACAACTTTTCTATTTTATTACATAAATATTAGAGGCTGTTATTTTCCTTGTACCATGCAACCTTTCATACGAAAAGAAACAGGAAAATAGGGCTAAAATCAATTTGGAGTTGAAATATATAATATATTTAAAAAAGTAAACGATTATTGGGTGGAGTACATTTTTATTCTTTGATTAATAATCCGTAATATTTATCAGCAAGTTATTCTGACTTAGCCAATGGAGTTGGTCTAAAATTGCCCTTACAATATCCAAAATCGGTTGTCTTAATAAAATAAATATTTACAGAAACGGTAGTCTCCTTAGATAAATTAGTAGGAAAATATAAATCACATCGACAGCTGACAACAAATACTTTGTACATTTTTGTGCTAGCGAGATAACACAGTGTCTACAATGCAATGCCTTCAATGGTTCCTCCACCACTGACTCGAACCCACATTATAAGTACTATTCAACAGGTTCTCCGTCCAAAATATGAACAGATTCAAAACAGTTTGCCCACAAATTAAGTCATTACTTCTATAGATACGATCAACAAACAAATGTTGTATAATTATGTGTAACAATCTTGACAACGAACCACCCACGTCCCCCTCTACCTATATCCATATAAATAATAAATACTCCATTAAAAGATTTTTGTTTTGGCTTGTTTGATGCCAAGATGTTACTATGACGAAACATTGTATTAATATCTATTAAGAGCTATTACGTCATTCAAGGCGTATAATTATCCATATTAGGGATAAATACATTTTGTATCACATCCATATATACATTAAATTTATTACAAGCATATTTTGTTAGTGAGTCCACACATAGACATATGAAAAAATGGTCGACTTACCACTGAAATAAGACGAAACTAAGGCAAAATAAGATCACAAACTATCTATTAAAAGGAAGAGTATTTGAATGTGGAAAGCACATATGTTTCCTGCTTTCAGTAAAGAAAGAAATTCAGGCATATGCTTCATGTCTTTATTAAGAGACCTACTATTGGATGACTTTCAAATATATATATAAAATAAGCCAATCAAGTTGGTGAAAATGATTTGTTCTACGTCATAGAAGTAGCAATGAATGCACATGTAGGTGAAAAAATGGGAAGAAGAAAGTAACGGACAGTCACGTGAATGGAATGATGTATTGCTAATTACTTTTGATGTTGTAATTGTATCACACAACCTCTCCTCCAAAAAGAAACAATAAAAAAGTCCCATAATCAAAGAGCCATTTTTCCAAACTATAGAATAATTATTTAATCTTTGTTGAGTATGGTTTACAGTTCGAAAAGAGCCAATTCTCATTCAACCAATGAATCTTCAGAAAACGGATTAGGAGAATAGAATCAGAAATATCATCAGCTGACAACAAAATACTCTTTATAGTTTGTATTAGTGAGTTATGGCCGTGAATGTATAGAGCGTTTTTACTAGGGTGAGTAATTGCACCATAATACTTTTAACACCATCTTGAGGGGTGAAACCTGATATTTGTACACCATAAAATAAACAAAATTCCAATTAATCTTAATTGAATTATGTTAAATGCCTTTAACAATAAAAAAAGCTTTAATGTTTGCATTGAATACTACTTAAGGCAAATGATAAACAGTGATATTTGCCCTAAATAAAAGTAACACGAATTGGCAATCCCTATGAAATGCCTAGATTTGTACAATTAATTTTTTTTGTATTGATTAGGAACGATAAAAATAGGAAAATTAAATGGAAGTCTCTTATTTTTTCGAGTATAATTGTTAATTTATTACCTACAAAATGAAAAGAATGTTGTCAAATGATATAATAACATATTTTAAATACTTAATCATGTATAACTATAGACCCGTAGTGGGCGCTGTTGCAGCTGATGGAAGAATATATGCTTTATTCAAAGGTTTTTATTTCCTTTAAAATTGTAATTTGTAGTAATTAAACATAACATAAACAATCCTATCTATTAGTACCGGTTCTTTTCTTTTGAACGGTTTCCTCTCGGTCACGGATCAGCTTTATCAGTCAGGGTTCCGGTCTTCTGTCTCAGTTCTTTTTTGGTAACAGATACTTAAAACAAGGGGCGTCCTTATATGCAGAGTGCGTAGTGCTCCAAGTTCCAACAGGAGCACGGGTAATGAAGGTTGTTTAAGATAAGGTTTTCTTAATTGGGGCCGTGAGGGGAGGCTAGGGGTAGGGGGCGCAGAAAGATGGAGGATTGTTTTTAGTCTACTCATACATAGTACAAATGTTTCTTATAGAGGGGACTTCAACTAAAAATTTATTAGTGTAAAGGCCATTGATTTTGAACCCCTACCTAATAAATAAATATTATATTTGTATTAAATGAAAGGTAGCGAACCTGGATTTCTGTTTTTGTTTTCTGATGAAAGATTGCGTGATACAATAATAGTCACGCCATGTTTCATTTACATAAAAATATGCAGATGGAATATTAAAAGGTTTTAAATATACCAAAAAATACAACAAACTACAATAAGCACTAGAACCGAGACCGATAAGCAAGATATTGTGGCATCGGTTCGACTTTGTCAGTTCCAGGTTTTGAACCGGTAGACCGATAAGGGCAACCTTGGGCAATAAAATACGTTTGTCTACTCCCCTTTCCTTCATTTAGTCACTCTATCTTTCTCTATTACTCACGTAACCTCCTGAATGTAAAAATATGTAGTTTATTTTGTTGTCGGCCGTTGATGTTTTGTTTCTTTCCTTTTAAACCATGTTCTGGATGTTGATTGGCTGAATTATAATGATCATCATTCCATTGTTGGGAAGAATTCCACTTGATTTTGGGCCCTTTTTTGGTTATTTCCTTTGAGAAAAAGTTGTATGATACAATAAAAGTAAGAAAGTACATTGGGTCTGATATATTTTATAATCACAATAGGCATTTGAAGGGTAGATTTGATATAGACAGTAAGGTTGAAGTCCTTTCATTGGTGGGTCTAATTTTGATATTCAAATACACAGCAAGGGTTAACTATTTTCCTTAATATTAATGAACAAAGTATGTTTATTTTGATAAGCCTTGCTTGTTTAGTTTTTCAAAATGGGCATCATAAACAATGCGGACGTCACATCCAAAAACTCTATAATTAAAGCAATGAATACGAGAAGGTACTGGAGGGCCTCAATGAAATGATGTATTCTCTATAACTAATGATGTATGTTATCTATCCTTTCATTTGCTAATGGAAATAATTTTTCTAAAGGAAATCTGGGGATATTATTTAATACGTTGATTTAACCCATGAATGATAACAGAACACTTTTCCCTTGGCCACCTCATCCATTCTGTACATAAAACAGAGTGAGTGAGTGTTTGTTTTGTTGTGAAATTATGGGAAGGGAAGAGAAGAGGAGTCAAATGGTCGATTAAACTCAATTATCTTCGTACACAGGGTAGTAGCGATAAGACAAAAACAGATCTGTTGACATATTTATACCTATCTGACTTCTTTAACCTTTATTTTGCTCTGCAAGTCACTTGATGATTTATGCAGTTCTTTAATGTGTGTCTACTAATACCTCTACATGTAGATCAGGTATTCAACTTGTGCATGTTTAAGAAAAATAATAATTGTGTATAAATTATAGGGGTTTAAATGAACTCTATCTATTAAAGTTCATATATACAACACACTATTGTAATGCTCTGTCTTCAATCCTAAGGATGCGCCCGAATCGTACGTAAAAGACGGCGTATAGAATAATATTTGCTCTATAGCGTCATAATATACAGTCTGTTTAAAAAAAGCAGAAAGTTTGCCTACTCACAAAAATTTGACATTTTTTAAAAACTGGGAATCCTTATAATTCTAATTCATACTTCATTCTAAATAGATTAATACTTATTTATTTATGATTTATACCGTCACAAAATTGGAGATGCTTTTCAATCTTTTTTCCTAACAACAGTGTCTCGGATATAAGTATCGTCTCTAAGTAAACTCTGGTGTAATCTGAGGTACTTGGCAACACTGAAATGAAAATGATGGCTTCTTGAGAACGATCTAAAAGTTGGAATGATTGTGAAGGAGGGTGGACAGGGAGTGGACCGATTTTAAATCCCATATTAAAGACCGCTACAACCCTAATGCTTACATACTTTATCATATAGTTAATAGTTTGTACATATTTGCTTGAGTGAATGCACTTCTGTTGGTTCACCAGGAAATACAAGGAGGTCACTCCGATTTGTTTTACTTGCATATTATAAAGATTGATTTATAATATGAATGTTTTTTTCTGCTAATATTTTATATTTATTTATTAATCAAAGTAAACTTTGAGGAAATAAATTCAATGTTTCATTGAGGAATAATATGTTAAAAGACGATAGACCTTGATTAAATCAGTCGATTTATTTATTATTTTTTTTACAATTGTACAATTCCCTAAAAAAATGAAGTAATTAATTTTAATTATCTAAATGTTTTCTTACTAATCCCAATAAGCATTACTCAATTATAAATGTGATGAATGAGCACAAAAACAATCAAAATCAAGAGAATCCATGCAACTTTTTTTATGTAGACGTAAAGTTTGCAAAAACTTAGATGAAACGCTGCTCGAACTTTATTTTATAACTGATTTTATTGACATTTCCACAAAAATCAACATAATACCTAATATAAATTTGACATTCAATTACTAAAATCCCCACTACCTTGAACCACACGTTCCCCGGAAACGTCCCACTGCCTTCTTGACTGTCCCAGTGAGTAAAATCTGGAAAATCCTCCTTTTCCCAGTTCTCAAATATCTTATGGTACTCTGGGGGCCTTCATTGGAAACTTCCTTTTCTAGATTGCTCCGGACAAAGTAGTCTAAATATTTAAACTTTTAAAGTCCTAATTATATCTTCAGGATATAGTCCTTTGCCCGTGATATATATCAATATATATTTGTACTTCCAATTTTATGTTTATATATTTTCATATAGAATTGGTATATATATGTTTTGAGTTTGACAGTTTTGAATTGGAAATAGTGTGTTATGAGTAGGGTTCGGGAAAATATGCCATTTGGTCAAAAGCAGCATTTTTTTATTTATTAAAAAATTACCAACTTTTTTCACTGTTTAAGGGGAAAAAGTTGTTAAATTTCGGCTTTTATAGGGCATTTCTAATAAATAATTTTTGTAAACTTTTTTTTAGTTATTGATGGACTTAAACTGATTAAGTATAAGTAAATATTAAATTATTACATTTATTCCATCTCACCTAGGAATTGTTTTTGAAGTTAATAAACATAATGTTTAAGGTTTTTTTGGGATATACTAACCCTGTCTGATAACCCACTGAGTATAACCCAATTGATTTACTGCAAAATATATATTCTGCGAAGGAAAGGAAAAATCCTAAGTTGTCAAAGTTTTATAGATTAAAAAATTTTAATATGTGAAATACTGCATTTAAAAAAATATATCATATGGTGACACTTTTCTTTCCATATTTCTTTAACATATTCGCAACATATTTTGCTTACAAAATTGACATATTTTTTCAACCACTAGTTTTGAGACATACGAATTACACCTTGTACAATCATTCATGTTGTGTAGCCAAAACTCAACCAGAGAGAGCTGTAGAGACTAAAGTACTACCTGGCTCATCGCGTTATATTCAAAAAGAAAAGATGAAAACTAATATTTAAGTTTGTAAAATCCAAGCATGTTTGAATGTGAGAGTTTATTTGTTGTTGGCAACCTTAACAATATTTATTTTTATTTTCTAAAGCTTTTTTCATTATTAGGGGTGTGAAAATTGTCAACATTCTCGTGATCATGAGCGGGAAAAAAGTATAAATTGGTAGTCGCAAGATATTAGTGCTTTTATTAATTATTTATCCCTATTTTGAAAATTCAAACGTATGAGCGAACATGGAGTACCATATTTTTAAAGTGATATCTAGTGATGAAAATTGTGTGTATATTGGGCGGGCGTGTTAAAAAAAAAGAAACCGAAAAGCAGTCGTGATAAGGGGGGAGAGAGAGAAGTGAATAAACAAGGATAATGGCAAGAATTACTCCAATATCGATCTCCAATTCTATCCTGAATCCAACCAGGATTTACAATTATAAGTCCCCAACAAATCCTCCAGGTGACTCTCCATCATGGGCACACACAAATGTTAAATCAGGCTTTGAATATAATTGAGCATAGTAATAGTAGTTTACTCCTCTGAAGTTAAATAATATTGACAAATCCTAAGGAAAAGAAAATTCATTCTTTAGATTATCAATTCCAAAAAAATACAAAAAAAAAAAGGTAGCTATAAAATACAAACGATGTTTACATCACTAATTATCTTTGTTAATCTTTGTCCTTGATCAAATTTACCAACGGATGCTTTTCATTTTGATTTGAACTAATGAGGATTTCGACCATTTTCAAATCTATAGTCATTATTCGTTCATTTTTGAGGAGGAAACATCCAAATATAAAATGAATACATGTGTGAGTGAGCTCATGAAAAAGTTATATGTAGTAACACTGAGGATATTTAGAAAAGTTAACTTCTATATTCATAAAACATATTTGTCCTTTTATCAACGCCTAATAACTCCGGACCTTTTCGGGGAATAAACAAATATTGATAGACACAGAGAACCAAACAAAAACAACCTCACTTTGTAAAATGGGTGTCTATATAGGCCATTACTATTTTTTTCAACTTATTTTCTTTATAGATAATTGTAATTACAGGTGTGTCCTTCGAAAGGTTTTTTTTACCCTTTTACCTTCTCCTTTATCATAGGTTGCATAAGGTGTTTCAAAATCCTCTTTTACTTTTTTGTTTTAGTTTTCATCTTCTTCTTACCTATAATTAAAACATTCCCTCCGTCAAAAAAATAACGTCTTCAATCATGTAAAAAAAAAAGGAGATTTTTCTATTTTACTTGTGACTGGGGTAAAATAGCATCATAGAGACACATTAACCACAAGTCTCATAAGTTTTTTAGCTCTTTGTATGACTAGAGATGTGAATATTAGCTAAATTACAATAAACATACCTTTTTAAATAAAGTATATTTTTGTTACCATAAAGATATTAGTGCTCTTATGGATTATTCCTCTCATTTTTGAAAATTCAATCGTATGAGGCAGAACGGAGCCTTATAGTTTATAGTGATCTCTGTCAGCAGATGTGTGGAAATAAAAATATTTTTATTTCTTTCCTCCTTGGAAATTTCGCAAAGCTATATATATATATTATAGCATAAGTGAATCTTTGCATTTATTTTTTCGGACTTAGAATGGGCTTTCCTTCACTTGAATTTCTTTGTAATTATTTTTTTTTTATATGGACAACTTTACCAAATGAATTGAAAAGGGACTTTTCAAAAGGTATCATTAAGGATTCCAGTTCCTGAGCTTCATCTATAGGAAAAGGCGGTGGTATATGTCCTGCAGAGGAGATGGAAATAACACGAAAAGACAAGGTATATATATTTGCCCTACAACGACACTAATTGTAAAAAGCTGCTCATATATTCTTGGGCAGCATTTGAAAGGTCCGTCGCAAGTCCAATGAGGTCCAAATCCTACTTCCTGCTCCAAAAAATCAAAATAGGCATGATCCTCATCGAATTGTCCACTGTCGAATAGCAAGAAGTTATCTACATAGGCTACCAATGAATGCAAAAAAGCCTTACAAATAATTTTAAGTCAAGGGAGACTCCATTATAAAAATTAAATTATATGTGAGAAGATATATTTGATAAGTCAATGTGATTAAGCAATCCTAAGACGTTATTATTGGTTGGAATAATATTTATTTCAGAAATGCTATTGATTGAAAAAACATATAATATACCAGACTATTATTATATGAGAGAAGTTATCTTCAAAAATTGGAGGAGGAAAATGTTTCTATAAATAGAGAGAGTTGAAGGGTGGACGAAGATGGATGAAGACGAAAGTTTTTTTGTGATTGAGCAGGGGAAAAATAAGTGTCAATTCGTTTATGAATTAGGTTGAAAAGTATTTTTGAAGAGAGAGATAAAAAAAAAAAAGATGGAAAAGGTAAGTTGAAGATAGTTGAAGAATAAAAAAAGATAGAGTAATCAGTAACGCACTCAGCTAGAAGAAATCATTTCTGAAGAAAGACAAAAAATTACTTATTAATATCTATACTTACATATAGCTAGAATTGTTCTATTTGCATGTTATCTTAAATAAATAGGTAATTTCCTTGCTTTAGTTGATAATTTCTCAAAATGTGGTACGCGTACCACGGGTAATCAGTGTTGAATAATATGACATTTATATTAACTATATCTCCTATTGAAGAGTAATTTAGTTATATGCTATGACTTATTACTATGAATCAAATGAAATAATTTTACTTATTTTTATCTTACTGACAGAGTCAATGAACTAATACATAATAGGTCATTAGATATAACTCAATGAAAAAAGTAACTTCGTCATATCACTTCTTACGTCTTTAGCAAACTAATAGCGTTTTACTATTATTTACTGAAAAATTAAAAGTAATCCAGTATTAACAACACGTTACTACCCAACATTCCTGTTGATAAACAAACTTCCGCTTAGGGGGTTCTTATACTTAAAAAAGGGTTACAAGTCTATATACTTTTATCAAAACAAATTAAATATCCAAAAAGTTGTCAAATTGTTAAAGTTTTTGGGGAACATGAAGATCAGTATATTTTCCCATAGATTTTTGAGAACTGTTACTTTGAGTCACTCTTCCAAAAAGACTAACACTTAATCAATTCTTAGTATCTTGGGATTAGTGGTGTTTTGTCACTCGAAAATTTATTCAATCCAGTCCAGATCCGACCTTTCCTTAAGACCATCGGTCCTTCAGACTGTCGATACTAGAAACTGGTTTAAAAAAAACACAAGATAAAGTTAAGTGAGGTATTCAAGGATAAATTTTTGAAGTTTTAGGACTGAAATGTAGGAATGAAAAGGATCGGACCGACGAATGAACTGAATGGGATGGCAGTCTTGATTCCAAAATAAATACAGACTCAACACTACTTGTGATTACTTAAAATCGTTCAAAATAATACTGTTTGACGGAGAAAAAAAAATGTAACACCAACAAAATTTACTGAAAGCAGTGGAGTTTTATCGCCTGATTCCAAATATGACCAAATATGAACATAAAGATATTGACCATATTTGGAATTAAGTCCATATACCTAGACATTACTCGACCAAAAAAGCATGCTTATTATCTTTCACCGACAAAACGGTTTTTTTTAGTTGCAATTTTTAATTGTGACATTTTGTCTTTTTGACTGTGTTTGACGTAGAATGACACCTTTATATCCGTTCAATTTAAAACAAATGAACACAGATTAAAGTAAAATGTAAAATTCTGCATAAAATTAACAACACTAATTTTGTTATGAATCTGATTTATTAAAGTTATGATCTATTTTGAGTTTTTAACATTTTGTGTCGTCTTTAACATTGACACTGACCTGTTAAGATATTTACCTTTCTACAAAAAAA
Source organism: Lepeophtheirus salmonis (assembly GCF_016086655.4). Classification (NCBI taxonomy): domain Eukaryota; kingdom Metazoa; phylum Arthropoda; class Copepoda; order Siphonostomatoida; family Caligidae; genus Lepeophtheirus; species Lepeophtheirus salmonis. Next base: position 18,500,606 of record NC_092584.1, read on the forward strand.
AAAAAATCAAAAATCAAAACTTTATCTGTAATCCTTCTTAATTTTTTTTTTCTCTAATATTGATCTTACAAAATATAATAAGGTTATACTGTTAACATATAGTGGGCACGATTTCAATTTCAGAATCTATACAATTAAAAAAAAAAAGAAGTTTTCTCCTTAACTAATCATCTGATTTTCTTAAAAACCAATATACAAATTTATAGCTGAATTTAAAAAAATATATTATTCAGTATAATTGCCTTTGGCGTCAATGACGACCTCGATTCGATCTTCGTAGCATACTAGATCTTGATGAAAGTCCCCTTTGGCAGATTCTCGAATTCTTCCAAGATCCTGAACATCATCTTGATTTTTTTGTTGGGGGAAGATATGTATGAGAGTCGCTCAACTGTTCCCCAAACAGAGAAATCTATGAGGTTGATGTATGGTGACATTGGAGGCCAAACACAGCGTCATTTGAAGTGTGACATGGATTTGAGTATTGCTGTCTCCTCCGTCATGAAATTCCATACAAACGACTTATCCATGTTTAAGAAGTTTGCACTCCCAATATTGTCTTGATCGGCGCGGATTGCAACAAGAATACTACCTTTTCTACAATTCTGGAATAAATACTTTACAAATGACGCCAAACATTTTGGCTAGCCAACAACAATCTGTACATGTGCAGAAAGTTTTGCAGGCTGTATAACCCTCATAAAAAGTTTCACCAAAATCGATTTGTAACTTATTTAGTCATTCTGCTTTCAAACAAACCTAGGTTAAAACACTTCCTCTGTTCGATTTTGTTGGCAGGGGTAACAATATGCATTTTATGTTTTTTTGGGTCAATTTTCTTGAGAGTGGTTGTTATCCTTTATCTATGATAGTGTCATCCTATACATAAAGTATATGAAAATCAATTTATAACAGTTCAATTATTTTTATATTTAAAAAGTACATACTTATATGGAACATTTAAAATCAATCCGTCAAAGTTTAAAGAGGAGTGGAATGGAATTCCTTATAATAAGATATATATATATATTCTTCTTTGAAATCTATTTCAAATACTATATATTTTTTGTTTTTCATATTGAGATAACAAAAAACATTTACTCACTCTATAAACTTTTTTTATGTCATCTTATCACATACATAGGAACTCAAAATGAATATTAAAAACCACTTAATGACTCTAAATATTGGATTGCGTCTTAATTGAGTTGATGATGTTATCAATAAGGAAAAGAGAATGTCTGTAGATATTATAGTAAATCAATCGATGACAGTTTGATAATACCATGGTAAATAGTATTACTATGAGGCTGAGGTAGGGACTTGCAACTCGACTCAAACACCTATTCACTGACTTAAGACTGGATTCGGAAGCACAGACTTGCTAATGCACTTGGACTCGAATGCCATTTATATTTTTACAATGGATTTATTTATTCTTAACTAGAACTTGAAAGTTGACTCGATGAAAATATTCAAGGGATTGGACTTGCAAACAAAGACTTGGGACTCGACTTGGCCTTGTAGTATACATACTTTTTTCTCATCCCTCCCATTCAAAACATAAATTATGGATCTGACCAAGATGACTTTATATTTTTTTGGATCGATATAATTCGATCTTTGGAGCTTAGTTTGGCCTGATCTCAGACTTGGAGACTGAGTGATCCTTCATGTTTGAATTCCTGAGCTCTTAAATAAATAAAGACGAAGGATTAGCGGGGAAAATAATTCAATGGATAATAATTTCGTTCCTTTCCTCATTATCCGCTTTTTTATTATTTTCTTCGACCTTGAACCCGACAGCCTGATGAATATAATTGAATATATGTATATTGAATATCTCAAATATTAACACCGTCTGTCCAACAAGTTCCTAAAGTGGGAGGCTCTCATTAATGGAAAGATTACGACTTCGTCAAAAAGGATAGCAATTTTCGGGCCAATAATTTGTTATCATTGCCGTGCTGAATGCCAATATTTGCTGATAAGCAGGGGCACCATATATTGTGCAACAATTTGCAGGAATTATTTTTTTAACTAAAAGATTAATGTCTGAACAAAAAAAAATTTAAGAAAAAGAAGTCTGATCTTAATAAATTATTAATAACTTCCATTGTGATTTCAAATAATGGACCAGCATCAGGGGCGTACGCAGGCATATATTTTTGAGTGTGCTTAGTTTTTAGTATTTTTTTCACAAAAAATTTCAAAATTACATTTTTTGGAAAACAATTTCAATAATCCAGAGCTGATAACATTGTTGAAAAAAAGCTCTGAAATTAAATTTCAAATATAAAAATTCTGAGAAAAAAAATCAAAATATATTATTTTTTCGAAAAAAGATTTAAATTCATAGCTCCTTTAAAAAAAAAAATATTCAAAAACCCATAGCTGTTCAGACAAAAATGAAATTTTAGGGGGAAAAATTTCTAAAACTGAATTACATATATGAAATTTTTTGAAAATAAATTTCAAAAATCCATCTGTGTTCAAACGAAACTTAAATTTTTGGGAAACAAATATCTAAAATTATATTTCAATTATAAAGTTTTTTAGAAAAAATTTCAAAAATATGATTTTATAGAAAAAAATTTCAAATATTAAATTTTGCAAAGAAAAATTTCAAAAATTCATAGCTATTCACAAAAAATTAATTTATTTGGAAACAAATTTCAAAAATCCATGGCTATTCTCAAAAAAATTAATTTATTTGGAAAAAAATTTCAAAATCCATAGCTGTTTAGAAAAAACTGAAAGTTTGGCACAAAAATACCGAAAATTAAATATATATAAGAAAAATTTGATATAAAATTTTTTGAATTTTTTTTTTTCAAATATTAAATTTCTGGTATGAATCAAAAGCTCATTTTTTTGGGGGAAGGGGGAGCTATATCCCTCCCTATGTGGACACCGCTGAATATTGCATTGATAGTGTCATTGATGCTTTACAGTGACTCATTTCAATGCAGAACCCACAAAGTTAAAGTTATCCTTTTTTTTCAGTTTGAGGCGGATTAAAAAATAGTCAACGTGTTGTAAACGATTTTCGAAGGAAATATTTATCGATTTAGAAAACTAAATAGGATTATGTTGATGTCTTAATTGTATCTTGTAATCTCTCATTAAAAAAAGGCAGGAAATGCAAGAGTTATCAATGCATTTTCCCAAAAATGGAATTAATATTGAATAATTGTTGGAAATTGTTCAAAGAGCTTGGAACAAGCAAATTCAAATTAAGCCAACCAACGTTCAGAACACTGATAAAGGTAATCTATAAAGCAGATAATCTATAACAAGCAACAAAATACTGTTTAAATTTATATATGATTTAAGTAACGCGTGTGAGTTAGATAATAAACCTTTTAACTCAATACAGCCAAAAATGTGATTTAAAATGGTCAAACATAACTTTGATGACTTCAAATGTTGCTTTTTTTCACTCATTTCAATGCAAGGCTGATAAAATAATTGGTTCACAGTCCCAGCTCGATTTAATAACGTGAAACTGTTTCAGAACGATCCTTTACCAAAATATCGGTCAACTTTAAAGGAGTCCATTAAACCTAACCCATTTATTTTGTCAGCTGTCGATTTTTCTGTTTCTTTCCTATGGAGAATTAGAAATTTGCGAATGTGGCTGACAATTTTTTAAAGCGTTGATCATTTTAGATATTGTTCTCATTATTAATTGTGCTCTATTTGAAAATGGAACATCCACATTTTCAAATTGCAAATCCAGGAAGTTATTCAGTATCCCTGTGAATTGCGAATAGGTCTAAAATACGTATGCTAATACAACTATTTGAGACATCATAAAATTCTTCTTATTTGACAATTTTGTTGTCACATGTCAATGTTTCTGGTTATTTCCAGCTATTCAGTGATTGGTTGAAACGAATTGATGAGACACTGTGAACAGTTCTCCATTATTATTGTTTAATAATTTAATAAGATTTGTATAACAACTATCATTTACTGATCTTAAAATGAAAGATTGGGTATTGTAATAAAGGGAAGGACTTGCTCTTGGAAAATCTATCAACGCTGAAGCTCAGATTAATTTAGCAGCAGTTACAATGCCCTCCATCCATTATTCCATGCATCTTCCACTAACTGGTTTCACCCAAACTTTGTCTCCGACACTTTTTTTTCTCTATTGTAGGGAGGCCCGTAGAAGAACATTTTATCGTTTTCAAATCGTGTACCAAATATGCAGTGGGGAAAAACTAATTAATTACCAACTGATTTTAGCCCTTTTTCCCCCTTTTCTTTTCGGAAGAAAGGTTGCGTGATGTAATAAAGGAACATCGTTTGTTTAGGAAGATATACTCAATACTTGAAATGTGTAGACCAATGTTATAATAAGAAGGTTTGTCAGCAACGATTCATAGTTATCCATGAAAATTTACAACCACGACAGAGGACGTCATTGGAAGCACAAATACAGGAATAAAAAGATGCAGAATGATTGACAAACCTAAATAAGGAATGGATGAAAAAAGTAAATAACAATAAGTTTTACATTTATCTTCAATGACGTCATCAGAGGGATAGAGTTATTTAATAAATCTGCTCTGATTGTCCTACGATTTTCTTGTTGCCTAATCTTGTTCTAATAACAAAATATAAATCCACCTCCTTGGTTTTTTTTTTCCTTCTCATATCTTTGGGCCATGGAGCTTTTGACTCTTGAAACGTTCAATACATGTAATTCCTTTAACAAATTCATTAAAAATGAGTACCTAGGTATGTGTGTACTTACTGAACAAAAAAAAAAAAAAAACAAGAAAAAACCCGGGAGAAGAAAGAGTAACAACAAATTATGATTAAACTTTCAAGGTAACGTTTAATATAATCAATAGTGCTTTGTTCTATTCTTATTATTATTTCCATCCCTGATTGAATAAATTGTTCGGCTCTATAACAGTACTCTACACCACATTGTTAAATGTCTTATTCTTCATTAAAAAAATACATTATTATTCCATAGGTAGAGCCCATAAATCAATATGTTTGCTCACATCCCTTCCCCTCCAATTACGCCACTAACCTAGTACATGAGTGTTATGCATTGGCTCATATCAAAATATTTTTACAAATGCTTAGAAGTGCCCGTATCCCTCTTCCCACTTTTATAAGGCTCTGAAATCGGACTGCTCATTTTGGAGTTGAAATCCATCTCATTCATCTTCTCGTTGCTTTATGCGTTACTTAATCGAAAAGGCTGACTCTTGAGAGATAGATTTATTGGAATAAAAATCATATTTAAATGGTAAAGTATGGATTTATCCATTGGATCCGGATTTAGTTATGTTAGCAAGATGGCAATTTAAAAGAATGGGTATTTTTAATGGATACAAACTTGACAAGCCTTGGTAATTACCAAAAAGCAAATATTATCGTGTATTTTTTACCTATTATAATGATGAAGGAGGCACATATTGTGTGCCACTCTTTTTAAGAAGTACATAGGACATAACATTTGGTTTCATTCATTCGTCTAGGTTTGAGTACTCTCTGCATAAAGAATTCTCTGGGTACAAAAATGGACAACAATTAGTTTTCATTTCTTTTCCATTTGTCTGAAATATAAAATATAAGGGAGAAATATCAAAATTTTATCTAGTATTTTAATAAAGTACAAAGTCATCCATTTGATTTTAGTTTAGTAATCTTAGAAAGATTCAAGAAAAAACTATTTTTATACAAACCAAACTTAACAAGACTTGGTAATGACCTATCTTATATTTGTCCCTAAAATAATTACCAGGGAGGAATTTTTTTTGTCAATGTCTTGTTAAGAATTTATATATATATATATAAGGTCCCCCATACGCTCTTGGCTAGGATGTAAAAAGATGAGCTTGTGAAGACGAGCCCTTATATATGTATAAATGATATCACTTCTACTTTTTCTCTACAAAATTTGCATCCCCTGTTAAAATTATGATTGAATACGTGAAATTTGGTGGAGTTTTGACGTACTTAAATATATAAAACTATTAGTTGGTAATCTTGATGTTTTTATTTACTTAATTATCCCCTATTCTGAAAATTCAATCGTTATAACTAAAGAGAGTTTCTTAGGAAATATATATGAGCAAATATATAGCATCTCAGAGTTTTATGACACTATTACACTCTCCGGGATTATAGCAATTTTCACATCTCTATCCCTGATCACTGATTATTGCGTACATAAGAATTACATAGTCTATCAGTTGAGACCATGAGAATATATCCCCGATATTGACTATTGTTATCGAGAAATTCCCAAGTCCATTAATAAAAATATTCGTTCATATATTTTTTTAAAGAGTACTTTTTTCCCCCACTATCTTTGACTATTTTCCCTGGATGTATTGGGTTTATTTTCCCCATGAAAAAATACAATGATGTGAGCCACTGTGAAATATCCTTTTTAGAAACACAAAATATATGAGATTTTGCCTGAAAACGTAAAAAAATATGGGTAGGTAAGACAAATAACTTATTCAGACATGTCATTTATGCACGTGTATTACAAATTATATAATAAAGGAAATCCATAATTAGTTCAAAAGATTGCTTTAGTAATGTCTATGTTGCAATGCATAAGTACAATCAGGTTACGCTAGATGGTGTTAGAAAGATAATATTTAGTATCAAGGATTAACACTAACAAACAAACAAAAACTTGCTAATTTTTACATTTTATTTTCGAACAAGGCGAAAACACAAATCAGGCGGTTGTAAACTTTAATATTGTTTGTGGGCTTGACACTGTAACAGCCATAGACATTTAGTCACTCGGTATTTGTGCGTGAGTGTATGTTTTAAATTACAAAAAGAACAACTCATTTAAATATGAATCAGTTTTATTTTAGACATTTTTCATGCAACACTAAATTATGTAGCCAAACAGACATCAAGAATGCTCTCTGGCCTTATTATGTTTTGCAATTCATTGATTATCTTCTCTATCTTAATAGCCTCACTAAAGCTAATGGTTTCACGCTCAATGTTCAAAATTACAACTCCTGTGAGACGATCTTCATTGAATCGGTTCCTCACCTATGTTTTTATACGAGGAAGGGGTGAGAATGATCGTTCTGCTCAACAGGAAGTTGCTAGTAAAGAGACAATAATAGTTGGTGCTGCCTTGTACGAAAGAAGAATATTTACGATGCCGTCACTATGCATCCATTTGACAAGTTTGTGAGTAGCAGTAAGGGCATCCTCCTTTACCGTTCATGCTAATCACTATTTTTCTATGTTTTTTTTTCTTCTCTTTCCCCCTTTGGAAAATGAGGCTATAGCTATTTTAAGACGTGACGTCAGTGACGTCATGTGAGGCCCCTTCCGTTAATTGGTAATTTTAATTTCAAAAATATACTACAATCTGAAAGTCCAATAGTCAAAAAAATTGGGTAAATTAATGGAAATCGTTGAGTCTGACTGCTCTGTAAGCATTGTTTTGATTTATAATGAGATAAAAATTAGTTAAAAATAATTAATAAAATCCATTAAAAATAATAGATATCTTGTTACTACAGCAATAATATATTTCTTTAAATAAATGAGAAATAGTATACTATATCAAAGTCTAAAGAATCTTTATTAATTTAGTCAATAGGAGTGTTCAAGTACCTATATTAAGATGCAAGGCTCATAGTTGAGGAAATATGTCTTTAACACATATTATTAATTAATTTCATGCTATGGATGAGTGAGCAGGGATATTTTCATAGGTGCAAAGAATGTTGATCAATTTTCTAACATACAAACATTCATTTTCCAATGAGTCATGAAATTAAAACATTACACTCTTTGCCCAAAATATTAGACGCATTTATTATTTCCACCCAATTTATTGACTTAAAACTGTGAAGACCTTTCAACTCATGCAAAACGTTGTCTTTTGAGACAACGTTTTGTTGTATACAATGTATGGGTATATATTGCTCTGATATGGAAATTTGTCGAATATATTCATAGTCAGCGAATAAAGAATTGAGAATGGGGACTATTTCTACATATAAAGGACAGATTAAAAAGTTTATTCTAATTTATAATGTAATCATAGAGTGAGGACACGATCATACTACTAGTAGTTATTTTTTAAACTATAGCACAAAGTAGTTCAATTTCTTTGTTACTCACATTCATCGTGTAATAAAGTTTTACTTTTTTGATATTTATGAATAATTATGGGCACGTTGTCATTTGATCATGCATCTAAAAAATATAAAATTTGAACAAAAAAATATTTATTATATAATTTTACAAAATAAGTCTGAATTGCAAATTTAGACTGATCATCCTATCGAGGACATCAAGATCTCTTTTCTTCTCTTTTTACCTCCGCCCATCAAGTTGAACAAAGGCTATGTTTTTGCCTCAGTAGGATTACCACAAAATTTCTTACTTTATGGGCTATTGCAAGAAAGCTACTGAATACTACGTCATCCTCGTACGTCGTGGAAAGGTCCCTTAAAAAATCAATTACGCCGAGATTTGAGATTAATCCTGACTCATTTGAAGCCGGATATTTTGACAAATTGTTATCAGAGCACCCAAGGCACCCTTCTCATTAATCATTTAAATATGATTATATTTTTATTTTATTCTTCCGTGTTTTAAATATATATTTCGTTCCAATCTTAATATGTATTTGGACTTTGTATTTTTCAATAAATTTTTTCTCTCTTTTTCTTTTTATTAAAATTGTCCAATTTTAAAAAGAACCCTAGTGAAGAAAGAACGACTGTCCAAGCTATGAGAAACATTTAAAATGAATAAGTTTAAGTAAATTCAATAGGATATATTCCGAAATCTTTGGGCTCTTAAACTTTTGGAAGCTCTGATAAAATAAAATAAAACTACATTACTTTAACATTATTTCCCATCTTAGGCTAATTATTTGTCGCAATATGAAATGTGTAAGAAATAAACTATGGATTTGTTTTTTTAATTTTTATTTAAGTTGTTTTGAATTTTTTTGTTTTGGTTCATTAAGTTTTAAAAAGATATTATATTATATACGGATGAATATGTGAAGTTGTATATTTATGAGTTTATGCTAGTTTAATTCTTTTGGATTTTAGGTCCTTAGAAGGGAATTAATTTTTAACAGTAAGTTGGAATGATGTTTTTACACAAATGCAATTTCTTTTTTGTTTATCAATTTATAAATAGAGACTTTTCTGCTCAGAATATTAAAACCACCTTTCCTCGGAATGAGTGATTTTGTGTGTATCTGTTACGAAATTTGAACGAGCCCTAACTCATGTTTTTTACAATATTTTTTTCATAGCTTAATTAAAATAAAAGACATTTGACGGCTTACGTCATGCATGACTACAAAATTTATTTATGCAAAAAAATAGTAATAATTATCATCTAGATTGCAAAAAAAAGATGGAGGATTACTCCTACATATGTAATAGATTTATTCCACTAGATTTATCTGCAATCTCATGATATAAGAAGCATTGGGGGAACGAACGACGGATGGATTAGGAGCCAAAATATAAATAAATAAAAAAATCAAATTATTGGGGATACGTACACGACTCATAAACTAACAACTAAAAAATGATTTATTTATGTGATAGATTCCCTATTGTACATATATTCAATTCGTATTCATTGGTTAATCAGATTATTTTGGATTAATATTGTTCATAGAATAAGTCATTATATAGAGTAAATATTTGTATTGTCGTAAAATACAAGGTGGGGATTTTAAATCCGGTACAAGTTTAGGACCCCAATGCCTTGACGACCAGGAAATCTATGTCTATAAAATTATATTCATGATATTTCACTGACAAAACTGTATACGAAAAAATACAAAATCATTGATATGTTTTCCGAATGCAAACGCCGTGCAAGCATTATTTTGCGCCTTTGCACATTTAAATAGTGGACTTTATTGCTAAAAAAGGCGTTAAAATGAAGAAAAGAAAAAATTCTATACAGCAAGGGTTGGCAACCTTTTGGAGAGTAGGGGCCAAACAGATATGTAGTGTCATAGCAAAGGGTCAATCAGTTATCACTACAGAGTCATGGTGGAAACCCATGTTATTGAATATATAATTAATTTTCTAGGTGTTTAGAGAACACAAGGATTCATTATGATTTTATTTAAACAATACCCTTATTTTTTACTAAAGGAATTATAATAAAGAAATTAAATGTACACACAATCTATAAGAAAATGTATATTTTACTTTAAAAAAAGGAAAAGTTGAAAAATAGTAATTATTTAATGAAACAATTATTTCTGGTTATTTTGTGATTTTTTTTCTCTTATCAGAACAAAGGATTTGTGAATTGCTGAATTAATTTAATGAAATAAGTTGTCAAATAAATATTCTTTAAACTTTCCAAATTTAAAATCACAATCCTGTAGATATGTACAATAAATTAGAACGCTAATAAATATGTGTTACTGTTCAACTAAATTAAGGCTTTGCTTGAATAAGGCTTTTATCATTATTTTCCATGAAAATTCAGATATATATTTTTTCTTCTTCATCAATTTCTTTATTCAAATAACTAAATGTCAAAAATTATTCGACGAAAGTTTAGTGTAAAAGGTAAAATGACTTATATTATTAAATTACACTTCATATTCAACTAAAAATGTTCAATAATAAATTCAATATATCTCAATCTACGAGGATGATAATGAAAAAAAAAAAAAGGTTATAAGAAATTGTTCATTTTTGAACTTTAACACTTGAATGACTTTAGTAAGGGAGTTAATTAACTACCTTTTCAAATTGCTGGTAAGCAATGCAAATGAGTCAATCTGTAAACAAAGTTATTGCGAAATTTAAAAAAAAAGATTTCATGCACATTCTAAATTTATTTTTAACGAATAATAGTAGATCCCCCATCTAACGACACACGGTGGTATATCAGCTCCTTTTGATGACTCTTGGTATCAAAAAATGATCCCATCAAAGATTCAAAACTATGTTAGTTAACAAACAAATTGATGTTTGAGTCCGTTCTGACTAATTCAGTTACAATTCTAGCACGCACTTTCTTGTAAACACCAAAATAACGAATTCCGATATCCCTGAGTACATATTTGAACAAGTAAAAATCTATTTGTACACAATGACTCCACTTTCTCCAGAGATAGCATAAACTGTTTTTAGAGATAATTAAAAAGTCTACATATGACTCCAAAACCTTGTTTAGAAGCAGTTATCACATGCTTAATGAAATACAATGTTGAATTTTTGGAGTATGCTTTGAGAATTATATAATATTTTAGGGAATAGTCAAAATTGTATCGTTGTTCGAGTGTTAAAGGCGTTGAGCGGCCACTAAATGTTAAAAAACGATATTTTTTGGATTGCTCTATGGAGTTTCATAACAAATTCAGTTTGATTGTTTACTAGCTATGTGGACAATTTGTTACAAAAATCAAGAGAGGAGAAAGTTCTTAATTTATTATTAACTGAATGCAACAAAAAAACAGGCCAATATTTCATGGACATAATAGATGTAGGGAAACGAAGTCCATTATTGTGAATGGATTTTTCAATTTTTTTCTCCATCAATGTTTATCTTTTTGAGCAATCAAAACAGTGCCTTGCATGACGCTCGAACTCAAAGATTTGTATTCAAAACTGTGCTTAAATGAGGGTCAAACTCGACGATTTCCATTATTTATCCACATTATCGATAATCGGCCGTCCAGGGTGTATATTTATCAAAACGAAATCGACGAAACTATTTAATTGCGTGAGTGGCTATTACAGTATCAGGACCATAAGCAACATTTACATTTTCAGCCACCTGGCTTGCGTTTTCACCTTGTTCGACGAAAAACTGTAAAATATGGCGTATTTTCTCTTTAATGGTGTCCATCTTTGATGCACACTAAAAAATACTGAGACACAAAACTCTGCAAGAAGATTTTTTAGTAGGAAATATTATTATTCTAATGGTATCTAGTGTACACCAATCATTCTACTTCTACAATTCAAGGTATACATTACTAAAACTATCTACTGTGAAAACAATGGATTTTTTTAACTATATTTGCAATTATAAGCTTCGATTCAAATTTATGGGAGGATTTTAGATATCCAAGTGTTATAACAAGAGTTTAGAACCTTTATTTTGATTGAGATACTTAAAATAACTCCGATATGTCCCCATTCAATCATGTTTATTTTATTTGCACGATATTTTATCTACGTTCCAAGGGCAATTTACAACGTATCCAATGGTTCAATAAGAATAATAAGTTGATATAAATGGAGAATACTTTGTTTAAGAGTAGAAATGATATCCACACTCAATTTTGAGAAAAATATTTTTAGGTTGTTTATGTGTTGACGAACCTCATATATACTTAGTACGATCATCAACCTTTTTTGTAGAATATTTAAAAGATTTTTATTTTATATAACTATATAAAATTTAATTGATGTTTTACTCAATATTATTATGAACGTCTTTTTATGATTATGCCACGTAGTAAAATGATTGTAGCTTATAGACGTTGATTCTCTATAAAAATGATGAGTTCCTTACCTTATATAGAGCAGCTTTGATTAAATTCATGTGGTAGTGTTCTTACATACATACACACATATCGCTCCTCAACATAATGTATGGGTAAATGTCTGGATAATGGGTATAATGTGTTGAAAATAATGAGTATGTACTTACACCTACGAAAAGTGTTGTAACTATGATATGAAATATTTAATGTTTTTCCGTTCAATGATTAAATGATAATTCTGTAGAATGTATATATGTGTGATTGATCAAAAAGAACCCGTTATCAATTGTCATTGGATTTTAGGAATGATTTATTACTCACGGTAGTATCCGTTATTGCTCGGAGTAATTAAGTGTCGTCTAAAAGACAAATTTTGTTTTAAGAATGTAGAATATAACTCCCCAATTCATATGACGTGTAGTAAGAGTTTGAAAAAAAAAAAAAAAATTAATAAGTTGAGATGACTGATGAGTAGAGTTGAGCAGTTTGTACAGAAAAAAGAGCGCGAAGAGAGGGTGAGATTTAGACATATGGCACCCCTAAATTTAAATCCTTGGTAATATCAGCTGTCTGTTTATAGTTTTGTTGACAGGAGTGTGAAAGATTCCGTAAATTTTAGCGTGACTGCGACTGATTGGGTTAATCTCAATGACATTCTTTTTTTTTTTTTTTAATGTTCCTTAAATTGGTTAGATGGAGCTGCACTGATTAAGTATAAATACACATTATAGTATTACAATTACTCCATCTAACCTAGGAACCTTTTGATGAAATCCATATACATAAAGTATATTTCTTTCTCTAAGAATCACCAGGGCGCCAAGGCACACACATCAAGTTCAAGAGAATAACTCCCGAGCGTGCTATCCAATATCTAAGGCGATTAAATGAATTTGGCCGTGTGTAGAGAAGTTCCATTCTTTGAAAGATTACGTGGTCGCCATTAGGGAAGTTGATCCCACTGTTTGTTAATAGAAGTGTGAGATATTCTAAATATTTTAGCGTGACTTCAACTGGTTAGGTTAATCTCAATGATGTTCTTAAACTTAACATCATTGATAATAGAGATTCAATTGAATAATTTTACAAATGACTATTTAATTGTAAGCTCATTTCTTTGATTTCTTCATTTACTTATAAGCTATTAGATGACTGACTCATAGCCGGATGTGAATAAAATATGTGATAGAATGCGGGAGCGTTTTTTTTCGAGTTGGTAATTTGAGTAGGCTTTTTTTACTTTCTAAAGTTGTTATCCTCATTATTTAATTTTGAAGACAGAATATCTACGTATAAAGTAACAACTAGTGGGTGTGCTCATAAAAGACGGAGAGTAACAGGCTCCAAGGGAGTTATACTTATAAATCCTTGTTGGAATCAGAGTGGAATTGAGGATCGACATCGTCGTAACTCCTGCCTATATTAATTCTATATACGGAGTGATAATTTGTGTTTATTTAACTTATATCACTGTTGCTTGGAGCTGATCTAATGAACCCCTCTCCACAGGCAAACTACTTTCCTCCCAAACATTTGTCTTGTATTCAGGACTACTACACCCATTTTTGAGTGATTTATACCCGTGGGGAGCACTGTTGTATATATTTTGCAAGTCTGCCATCTCTTATACTGCAATATATTATGAAAAATTTAACTTTATTTGATTACACTTTTAAAATAAGACATTTTCTTTTATTAACAAAGGATATATTTATGTAGTTATAATTATCTAAGCATGCTCATAGGTATAACTTGTCCTGAAGGCAATCTGGTTGGACATAGAGATATGTTTGACATAAAAGTATTTGATCTTGATGATCATACGACATTTCTTTTTGATATGAATTGATCTTTTTTTTTTTTTTTTTTTTTTGCAATGAATTAATTGCATTTTCATCATGAAAGAGGAACATAACTAGGTTTTTATAATGGATCATACTGCATGGCTATTCTTTGTAAAATGAGCTGGATAATTACATACATATCTACGACCTTCAAAGCCTTATAGTTATACATATATATTAGGACGGTGTTTTTTTTAACTTTTTTCGAATTTCGATAATAGTTATTGCGAAAAAGCTATTGTCATGTCGTAAGAAAATAATCTATGCAAAATTTTATTATTTCACGATGTCATGCAGGCATATTTTGGTGTAGGTTTGAGATAAAGATATCAGTTATTTGTTAGGTCAATAGGAAACATTATTTTTTCTTTTTGTATTTTACATTAAAACATTTTGGTAGGCATTTTTCTAACCTATAAAAAGTATTCATAATTACTTGTTCTAAAGTAATCTTATCGAAACAACAAGGAAAATAAGGTTTCTGAAATTTTGAACATATATGTATATCTTTCTATTCTAAAAATGTGAAAAAAGATGCGCGCTATACGTGGGGCATTCATATTTTATTACGTTATTCTCAGTACTTGCTCCAGAGGATACTTTTGGAAGGACAAAAAAACTGAACTATATAGGAATGGGATGCAAAACTTGGAATAACATTTAATTACGCTTTTATTGACTAATTTATTTCTGTTCAAAGTTTAATTACACAAGCAAAGTACAGCTGAAACAAAAGTAAACATGTTTTTTTGTATCACATGTCTCTAAGTCTAATAATGTCGGAGTGACAACAAAAAAGATAAGACGTATGCGATCTCGTCCACGCCAGTGTCAGCACCGAGAAGGCTACAGAAACCTTTGGAATTTCCATTTGTACTATCTACTACATCAAAAAGTAGTTCATTTACTGTTAAGAAGAATCAAAACTTTTCCAGCAACAATATGCTGACCTTTGTCCTGCCTCCATGCGTCCCTCCTCGAGCCCTGACCTCAAGCCCGTGGGCTTTTTAGTTTGGAATCTATTGATAGCATAGTATGCCATGGACACGACATTGGTCGTCAAGAGCTGTCAATCTATTCGCAGGCTTCCTGAGGATGTTATTCCTTGTAAATAAGGACATATTGAATAAAAAAGACAGCTAAATATTGTATTGAAACAATTCACAAATTGGTTTTGAAAAAAGTATTTTCATGGTTCCATAAAAATCACGTTTTTAAAAATGTATTCTTGCAACTACAAGTTCTAGGTCTCAAGACAAATACTTTTCAAAATAAAGAAAAATGCTTTAGTTGTATCCACCAAATAAAGTATTGTTGCCTTTTTTCTAACTCTGATCTAGTTGTGCGCCCTAAAGATGACGTCATCGTCATTTTACATAGATTATGTTCCTACCTCATAACAACTTTTCCTCACTGGTAATAATAAAAAATGATAAAAAAGTTGAATATCAAACCGCCCTAATTTGATATTAGATACTTAGATGGAAGGCTTTTTAATTGCTCCACAAACCATATGATCTCAAACTACTACATTGAATACCATGAATAATGAAGAATTTTTATAAAGAGGAGGGGGGGATGAAATCCTCAATTTGTTCCGGAATTACATATACATACATGTGGGTTATTTATTCATGATCCCTTTCAATAACCATATATGCTGTACATCTGCGTTGTACAACATCTAGGCAAGTCTAATGAGGTATCGAATGGATATAATTATAGGGGGTCCAATCCTTAATCATACTTTTTCAAATATGTGAATTAAAGTTATAAGTAATAACTACAATGTAAAAATCAATTTCACTATTTTAGATCCTAATTTTGTGGAAAAAATAACATTGGATCCTGATTTTTTTTTTCTTCAAGAGCATTCATTTAATCTATGTCATCATCACTTTCAAACCCCGTGTATTTATTGTACATTACTTAACCTTCAAATCCTAATGGAATTACTTTCCTAAGGTGTTTACCCACCCCAATGTTGTATGGGATATTTTAGCAATGTATTACTTTATTTGCTATTGCATTGGAAGTGCGTCAATTAAAAACAATCTTAAGCAAAAATGAAGAAAATTTATTATGATTTAGACCATTATTTCATAGATATATTTGCGTCAATTATGGGATTTGTATTCAAATTTGTGGGATTAGTTAAATGACATAATAATTATAGCCTTCCTTAAGAACTTTTATATGATATTAGAGACTTATATTGACCCCCATATTGTCTCTTTCAAATTAAATATATCAATATAACGATTTTTTTTTACTGTAACGATCAATTTTGGCTATTTTAATTGCCATTTTCAGCAGATCCAAAGGGGTAATAACAATAATAGACTTTTATAAATGAACGATTATTCGTAGAAGAATATAAATGTAGTCCAAACTTTTATAAAAAAATAGTTCTAGCTTGCATTTATGTTGATGGGCCACTCTTATGTCAAACTATAAATATCAGTAAACAAATTGTATTACCTTTTTTCATTATATATAATTTTGAGTGGAATGTACGTTTATTGCATCTCTAAGCCTTTTCTCAAAACAGAAACAAAAAAAAGGACAGAAATTAGTTGAAAGCAATTTACTTCCCACAAATAGAATTATTATTCAATACTTCACGAAGAAAAGTATAAAAATCCGCAGCCGACAACAAACAAAATAACGTGTAATGTTTACCAAACACTAAGGTTGTATTAGTTCCAATATAGATATTGACTAATATCGGGACTCGGTCCATCACTGAATTTTTTTTTTTCGGTTCGGTCTTAAGGGATATTGTCTAGATCGATTTTTCGGTCCAGACTGTGGACTAATTTTTTTCGGTCTCACTTTGTAGACCGATTTTGATTCGGTCTCTCTTTATGGTCCAATTTTTGCGATCTCAATTTACGGACCGATTTTTGTCGGTCTCATTTGTTATGAAAGGCCATTTTTTTCTCTA
This sequence comes from Lepeophtheirus salmonis, assembly GCF_016086655.4. NCBI lineage: Eukaryota > Metazoa > Arthropoda > Copepoda > Siphonostomatoida > Caligidae > Lepeophtheirus > Lepeophtheirus salmonis. Next base: position 18,517,914 of record NC_092584.1, read on the forward strand.
GATCAAATATCATTATTTTTTTTTTTTAGTCTCAAAAGTACACAATAAGTTCTGGAACAAATATTGTATATATATAAAAGACGGTGGGATCAAAATTAATCCGAGCTATCTCTGTTTAAACTTCGTATAAGGTCATTGTATTTGAAAAAAACATATGATGTCATTTTATAAACAATTTATCTGTAAAATCTCTAATGAAGTCTGGTAGTTTTCATCCGATGAATTCTCTTACCGTCGTCCATCTTGGAATTTGGAATCCGCATTCGACCATCTCTTAAAAAGGATGGTCAAGTTTGAAGTATCCTCCTTCCATTGCCTCAATCTTCCTTTTACAAGGCATGTCATCATGAAATTGGAAAAAATATGAAGATAATGTTCACTATTTGCTAGTACACTCCCATAACAAATGGGATATCTACAAAATTAACCAAAATTGAACAAAAATCCTTTTAACAGTAAAAATGACTCTGAACGAGAATAGTCCCAAATGACTATAATCCCAGATATTTCAGATGTGGGAAAAACTCAGATTCGTTGTGCATAAGGCGTTCATAGATAAATTCGATTATTGTTGTCAATTCATTTTTAGAAATCCCCCTCCCCTCTAATTGTTCCTCTATGTTTTGATTAATTTAAGACGTCAGTAAAGCACTCTAGGTATATTTTAGAGCGCCTTCAACGGGGCATTATTTTCACAATTAATATACTAAAATACTTTAGCCTATCAATTGACAGGGACAAAAAATTTGGGATAATTAGATTAAAATATCTTATTCTGTCCATTTTAATAGTTAATTTATTGTCTATACTATAGAGATAAGAATGTACAACGATGTAAGAACATGTTTGAATACTTATTAGAAGTGATGTCCAAATAATTCATAAAAATAGAGCTAAATATGCAGATAAAATTTTTCAATATTTTTCAATCATGCAGATAAATCTGTTAAAATAAGATGTATTCTGTAAAAAAAGAAATATGTAACTAAAATTTCTGAAGCAAACAGATCCTTGTTCCGTTAAATTATCATCAAGAGCGGCTAGGCGTTGTCTTCTTAGAGTTTTTCTGCAAAAAGTCTTTGAATCCTCTTTTTGATCTTGGCTAGAGGGGTATTAGTAAAGGCCTTCACTAGGTCAGTATTGAAGACGTCATCGCTGTTATCGTAGGAGAGGAGGATGTTGAGCTCTTTCTGTGTTGTTTTGACTACTTAGTTGTTAAAATCTATATCCTTTTGACGGCTGGCCTACTGTTCATGCTGTACTAGAACACACTTCCTATTGGATTTAACCCTAAAGTTCCAAAGCTTGCATAACAAGTACTTTGTGTCAAGTACTGTAGTACAAATTTTAGTGGCATTTAGCTTCTTAATGAGCACTAAGGGATTCACTATTTTAGCTATGGTAAATTTCAAAAGATGGTTTTTCACTTTGATTAAATGAAAATATAATGAAAAGTTGTACTGGATGATCGTTTATATTTAAATAAGAAAAAATGGATTGTAACAAATCTAAATAATTTTGGTGGCAAGAGGATTATTATAAATATTTTTGAATATCCAAGTACTTTTCCTTTATAATTCATGGTGCTAATGGATTCATTCTTTCCCCTTCTTCTTCTTTTCTTCCAATATTCGCACTCAATCCTCCCTTGACTCTAATAATTGCATATTTTTTTTACCTAAAGGGTGGGGAAAATGCAAATAAATAAATAATAAAGGTTTATGATAAAAATAAAAATAAACACAAATAAGAGCCCAAAATTCAAATAAATCTTATTTGCATAATTTGGATATCACTACGTATTAGGATAAGATATATTATAAAACTATGCAAGAAAGGAATAACATTTTGATAGAGAGTATTGTTCAGTCTTTTTAATATTTTTGGTCCCATTTTAACATCCATTAGTTCACTATTTCTCTTATTATTAATATGAAAAAAGGTTGTTTAGCACACACACCCCTAAAAAAAATGAGGGCAGACCTCAATCATACATTATATAGAGGATGATAACCTTCAATATTTAAAATAAAATTACTCCAAGGAAAATATTGTAAATTTGTATTCAAACATAGGCACACAATATCATTTTAAACAATCTATATCAAAAGTAGATGGAAGTTTATCGTTCAGTAATTAACGAGAACACCAACTTTTTTTCCTTTTTTTTAAAAGTGTTATTTTTCTCTACATTTTGCTCATACATAGTTAAATAAGATTTGATTAAACTATTGGATAAGCTATCAGGAAATCTTTTTAACTTTCCTTTGTTGTTGACTTTTTGGGCACACCAATTATGTTAACATGACATTTATGACCCATAATTTTGCTCTTCTTAAACTTCTCTACAATTAGTTTATTGCCATGTTTTTCCCTCATATGGAAGCATTGTAGATTTCTTACAATATTGGCAAATACATTTACGTTTTCAAATATAAGAAATAAATATGCAGTAAGTCCCTTAATTTTTTTTTTTAAGGGGCATATCAACATAAAAACAATCTGGGGAAAAAAATCAAGAAACGGAGAACAGACCAATATGTTATAGAACTATCTGAGACAATTTTAGGCTTTGTATTCAAATTACTGGGATAAATCAGGATAGTCAAGAATTTTAGCTAAAGATTATAAGCTTTATTTGATTGAATTTATCAAATTATTATAAATATATATTGATATGATTTATTTTGTTTTTTTTGAAACGTTATTTATTCATATTGTCAATGGTATTTGTAGAATTATATTTAAAAAAATATGAAATGTTAGGAAGAACTGCATAACTAAAAACATATATCAACATTGTAGTTTAAAATTAGACTTAGAGACAATGAAAGTATCAAAAATAATAAAGTAAGTAAAACACAACAAGGATAAAATAACGTAAGACTGTTGTAAAATTATTTAATTTATTACGTTAATCTCTCTTCAAACAAATTTCATACTGCCAATCTATCCTTTTCCAAGTAGTATAGTAACGAAGAAAATATGATACAATTATAACTTGGGAGGGGCTTGGTTGTATTATATTAAAATTATTAAATATTAAAAAAAAATTCCAAAAAATTTTATATTAAATTTTATAGGGAAAAAAATATGAAAGTTAATTTTCATAGAAAAAAATTTGAAAAAGTACACAACTATTCACAAAACATTAAAATTATGAGGAAAAATCAAAAATTAAATTTTAAATATCAATTTTTTAGGGGAAAAAATCAAAAATTACCTATCAAATATTCAATTTTTTGGATTTTTTTTTTTTGAGTAGCTATTGAATTTTTGAATTGTAATATTTGTTACTTTTTTCAAAATATATAAGATTTAATTTTTTTTCCAAAAAATTACTTTTTCAAATGTTGACACAAACAAATCCAAGATCAAATCCCCTCCTAAAAAAATATATAAATATATATATTCCTCTGAACACCCCTATCTGGCACCAAACATCAAAGAATTGTAAATGAAAATAGTTCAATTCAACTTTTTTTTCGTACAAAAAGTCTTTACAGTTTAGAACCTAGATCTCCCAAGCCGTTGTGTATCAAATGGATAAAATAAGCTAAAAAAAACATCTTTGTGGATCGTTGATGTCAAAGGAACAAAAAAAAAAACCAAAACAATTCATTTCAATGCCTTTAAAAATATACATAACGTTACATAGAAATATCTGGTCTAAGTTTTTAAGAACAGAACAATGGTATGAATGGTTTTAGAGTTAGCGAATCGACTTATGAAGCATCATCATCCTATTTAAACTTCCCTCCCCCATACCATTGACACATAAATAATCCCAACTATGTACCATATATATACATACATAAGAAGACTCGTAATAGATATCAATAAATTCGTTTCGGACATCGAAAACATGGGACGTCAGAGAGGAAGTTTCCTCATAAATCTTTTACTTTTTACCCTTGTAATAATATAACATACGCGTGTCTCACTACTACAAAGTGTGACGCAGTGATCCTTAATCATCAGCAAAAATATTATGAACATTCTAGTGATGTCACGAATCGCAGGTCCGAACCGGCTTGTTAATATACAACTGATAATGGTTTTTTTCAAATATCTAAAAGGACTGGTTTGTTATCCGTTAATTTGTAATAACCATAGAATTTTAGGCACATGGAACAATCACAAATACAAATTAGCTAGTTTTTTTAATTTCCCATCTTGAAAGAATGGAGTAAAAAATGACGTTGACCCCCTTTTTTTTTTTTTACTTTTTTCAACCAATCACTTCTTTTATATTTCCTTCATCTCGGAATAAAAATTCTGCGTGATTGTTTCAAGACTTTAGATTTCCATAAGAAGGAATCGTCATCATTCATAGTGTGCGTTCACTCAGTGGTATCCCGTCGCTATTTTTGACCCTAAATTAAAAATTAGAAAAAAAAATACCCAAATTAATTAATAGACAAAGATTTTATTGTCATCCCTCTGAAGATGTTGCCGCAGGTGATCCTGTATAACAATATTTCCCTCGTCTGGCAAACCCATCTATCTGACTTAAATCAAAGTTTACAGGAGAACTCTAAAAACGTAGGTATAAGAATCTTAATTAATCCTTTATTTTTAGATGGTTGAAAGTCAAATTGCATTTATTTTAATATTCAAAAGGTCTGGATTTTTTTTTGAGCAGATACATTGTTTTGGAAGATATGGGCAGAATAGGATACACCTATGCCCCTTTCTTCTTGTCCCTGGTACTATATAAGTACTATTTACTTTTACAGAATAAGGAGGTAAGAATAAACTAGGTCCAAACCGGATTAAAACTGCTAAAATTTAAATGAGGATCTGTTAAGAACCCGGAAATGCAAGTTAAAGGATTCGTTACATCACTAGTACAAACTATATACTATATACAATTTTGCAATGATTAAAATTGCAGCTGTTTTTTTTTTGCAAATGAAGTGAGTGAATATAAAAGAAGCATACAATGGTTAAACATTTATTGATATTTGTTCAGTACATATATAAATATGTACTGAACAGATGTACAATAAATCTCTGTGTCAACCCCTTATGGGGATATGTCAAATTATTTGTTATTATTATTGTCTGACAGATTTTAAACAATGACCTCATTAGATTTGTTTGAGCAATATGACAATTGAACCATTTGATTATGTGTTTTCCTCAAGCAAATTCATTAGCCTACATAGAGAGTTGTAAGTAAGTATTTGATCCCATGGCGATTTTGTAATTGGTAAAAAAGACAGAATATGAAGTCTTTGGAATGGAGAAAAATACGGAGTTTACCTACAAGAATACCATTGTCGTCAAGTATGAGGCTTAAAAAATTATGTTTTAAGGGTCTTTCTCCCATAAGGGGTAAATACGTATTTACCCCATCTAAAGGGAATGAATGGAGCCATATACCCTGGAAATAATGGGAAATAACTTCCTTCCCACTGGATATGGTACTGAAATGGATGGGGTTTCCTGGACAACAACGACATCAAATATACGGCCAAAGAAACAAAGGAGTGGCTCTAGAAGATGTACATGAAGGTAATGTCTTACCCAGTATCGGAGTAAAACCAGCTTGGAATGAACAATATATTACTAAACTTTCATAATACTGATCATTTACTATCTCATCTCAGATTTTTCTGAGATTCCAACGTGTAAAAGTGGTGTTTTTGGGATCTCGCTGAAGGATCATATTCCGGGGAATGAGAAAAATAGTTGGTACACTCAATTCAATACTTGGGATATTTCATGTAACAACAGGATAATTGCTTCAGGAAAGAATTTGTTGGAGGGAAGAGGAAAGAGGGGAGTTGGAGAATACAAATCTTATTATTTTCAACGTTTAACAAAAGGCTTATTGTTATTACTACTGCCTCACGGGGACAGAAATCAAGATGAATTGCTCTCATGAGTACTATTTCTTTATCTCTTAGATTTTACCCTCTATTTCTGATAATATAATTAATTTTTGGTATTCACACATTGAAGAGCGTTTCTCTTATAGTTACGTACGTATTATTTGCATTTGAGTATTATTCCCAATACCAATATTTTTGTACTGTTTCGGTATGAAAATTAGTATCAATATTTAGATATGTTTTCGACTAAAAAATATATAGTTAAATAGCAATTTATCAAGACTTTCAAAGTTACCAAAAAAAATAAAAAGAATCCTTAGTGTAGGGAGGCACTCTTCATGTTTAAGTCAACTGAAACTGAATATTAAAAAAAACTGGGCCTTTTTTGGTTTTTATAACGAATGTTCAATCAGGGTTTGAATATAATTGAACAGTAGAAAAGGCAGATAACTACTATATAGGACTTGAATAATATTGATAACTGCCTAGGAAAAGAAAATTCATTCGTCAACACGGCGTTACTTTGCTCTCAGAAAAATACCCTATGTATTCTGTTGTGAACTTTCGACCCATTCATTTCACTTGATTCCTCATGGCTAATTCATAATGTATTCTTTTTGAAAAATAAACGAACTAATCAGTTATTCAATACATATACTCCGTTTCCAAAAGGACAGAAATGCAATTTCTTGTTGTGGTTGTATATATATAAAAGTTTGGCCATCATTTACAAATACATATGTGTTAATGCGATTTTCTGATAATATTACTAAGTAATGTTTTCATACAGCATTAAATTAAATGCTATTTAGGATTTGACTAAATTATGAATTAAATAGGGGTATATATAATTCATTTTAAAAATGGTGGATAAATAGTGCGACAATGATATTCTGGGAGGACTTAAAAAATAAATAGCAGTTGGTATGATTGAATGATTGATTGGCTTACAAGGAGATGATTTCGAATTTTTTTTTCTGTTACTCATCGGATGAAAGGCTGCGTGATGAAATAAAGATAACGACGTGTCAGATTGTCAATTTAAAAAAAAGACGGACCAGGTAAAAAAATACACACGATTTACATCACTACATATCCTTTTAAACACTATTGTGTTCCTTGCTTCCTAATTCCCTAAAATTTTCAAACTAGGGATGAACCAATAATAAGAGCAGTAATATCTTGCACAATTGAATTTAAACATTTTTACATCCCTAACTATAGAGCTCCTTCCTTACTAAGACGTATGCATTTTCAAAATAACGATACATAATTAATAAGACTACTAATTTCTATAATACTAACTTACGCACTCAATAATTTGCACAATATTCACACCCCTATTAATCACAACATCAACTAATTTGAATTTCTGCCATTTGTCCTGGGATAAGACCGGGCATTTCATGAATATATATATATAAATATCCTACAGACAGGATTTTAAAAGAAAGAGGAAATGCCTAAGGACAAACAGGAAGATTGGTCATTCTAATTTATGCATACGTTATAAAGATTTTTTTTTGTCATGTCATGAAAAACAAATAAACAAGTGGAACTGGTTACTTATGGCTCGAGTCAAGCGATATGATTATAGTTATTCAAGTCCTTTGGAGTCAATATAACTCAATGAATGAGAAATGAGTTTGTACTTTGTAGTGGGGACATACTTCTTTGTCACATATTTTAAGAGGCGGGAAATTGAAATGGTGTCTTATGAAATGATTAAAATTGAACTTTTCTAAGAAATGAGATAAAAATGCAAAATTTGTACATTTTTAAATCTATGGGGAGTCATATTTACTAATGACCCCCTTGTGAAAGTAAGACCAGGCCGTCACTGGCTCGAAGGTGACTAACTCAGGGCTCTCAAGTTTTGTACTTGTCTTCTAAATTGGTCAGATAGAGTTGAACTGGCTAAGTATAAGTAAACATTATAGTATTATAATTACTCAATCTGACCTGGAAATTGTGATTAAAGTCCGTATGTATAATGTACAGTACCTTTTCTAGGATCGACCGTGAATTAGACTTATACATATTAAGTTCAAAAGAATTATTTCTCCTGAACGCGTTATCCACTCAGCTACTTCGCTCATATGTACAGGATACAATGCTGAATCATGAAAATTAGGTTATTGCATATTGAGAGGTTCTGGTGAGTTATTTAGAGACGGATGTAAATAAAGTTAGACACGCTGAACATTCCATTATACTGTCTAGAAAAGTCGTTTGCTTATCTTTTTTTTAAGTTATCAAGAAAATGGCGTCTGAACGTAACAGTTGAGTGAAGATCTGTGCCCTTTTTGATTAAAGAAATAAAATCAAGAGGCTTACTTTATCCCATAATTTTGAGCTAACTTCCTAGACAATAATGTGTCCTGCAACGAAACCGTGCTCCTGCTCCAAAATAGTCTCGTAACTGTTGTTGTATCGGTACTAACTTCATCGTGACCTGTCCTTCGATCAAAATAAGTAATATTCATATATAAGGAAGAAACATCTCAATAAAGGCAGGAGGGATAGAGTTATCCTTTTTTTAAGGACTATAGAAGGACTGTTGAAAAACGGGTAGTAACCAAGTAGATGGAGTTGTAGTTTAGGGGGGCAACATATATTGGGTAACATAAATGGGTATTCCTCATTTATTTGCTTTTCCTATTATTCAGGGAGTTGTATTTTTTTTTTGCAAGACTCTCGATCATTTTGTGAATAAATTAAAATGATTAATCAACGTTAATGCAAAATTATATTCACTTTGTCATGTAATAACTATTATATTAGCAGTAAAATAGCATTTTTGCTGGTCAAAAGAAAGTGTGAATTCTATGTATTAAGTGTTCTTTGAATTAGTTAGGAACATCTAATTCCATGCAACAATAAGAAACTAACAGAACCACATACAATCTCAAGTATGCAACTACTTGACAAAATCATTTAGAGAGTAAAATTCAAATAATGTCCATAAATACTCATAGTTCATAAATATTAATGGGTTATTATACTTTCTTTAAGACCCTTTACTTGAAAGTGATTTAATAATGCTCATAAATATTAGTGTTACGTTTTGGCCCTAAAATTTAGACCGGTCTAAGACTGCTATAACTTTTAGTGTGCCTGGATTTATGGTATGGTATTTCAAAAAACTGTTGTAATAATGTGGAAAAAGAAGAAGATTGGAAATAGGCTTTTTAATTAATACATTTGTATTATTCGACAAATATTCGTCAATTTATACCAACGAGTTATTCTTATGAACCCTTTGGGTGTGCATCAAATTGCACTTAAATTATCCAGAGTAGATTGTCACAATGTTAAAATTATAAATTCATAGATTTTATTTGAAAGGAACAGCATCGGGCCAATATAAGACTCTTAAAGAAAATAAAGGTTTTAGACTATAGTTAAAATCATTGGCTATCTTCAATCATCCCACAAATTTCTATCAACCAATAATTCTTACTAACTCTATGTACGAGGCACTGAAAGTAACGATAATAGAGCGTCACTATAAAAGAATAAGAAATGGACATATTTTATAAGAAAAGTGCGATATTGGGGTTTAAAATATTGTTAAAATTCTTGGATATCCTAACTAATTCCACACGTTTGAATAAGAAGCCTATAATTGACTCAAATACAAGTTTATGTCATAACGCGTGTACGACAGATGTTTGACTTACAGCCCACTTTTATTAGTGACGTCATAGGGGTTTGCATGTTTCTCAAAATCTGCCTGTCTTGCCCAGCAGTCGTTACGATACATCAAATTGAAAAATATAGCAAGCACATGATGGTCTAAACTTGTATTTCTATTAACTTTGACTCAAATATATCTTTGAATTATTTATCTGACTGTATATATGAAGAAAAACATAATTTTTCCAGGGTTGTTTTTATGCTGACACACACCACATATTATGTATCATGAATAGCCTTGAGTCTTTTATTACATTATATATATATATATTTTTTTAAATCATGACCAAGGACCATTTAAAAGTGATGAATAAACAATTTATTTAGTAGTAATAAATTCTAAGAATAATACTTATAGAAAGATGGACACTTGTGGCTGCCTAGTCTGGTTTTATGTCTCATAAAGACCAGCATCGTTGTTTTGAAAAATAAATAGTATCCCATAATTCATACAGCATGATCAGTAATAATAAATTCACGGATGTCATATTAATGGAATAATCGCTATGATCATAATCAACTGGGTGTATAGTTACCATGTATAAGAGTACATATAATAATATTGAGCTACCAAAGCGTTATTCCGTGTTGGTTCTTCTTCTTTCTCAGTAGAGCTCATAATTCAATTCATAATATGTGTGTAATCATGAAGAGCAACAACGCCTTGGCACACGGCTCACGACGCAGGAGTGTTTTTCTACATATTAGTCATGTATCGAATGTTTCCATTTTAATGAGTAGATTATGTGCATTTGCTGATATTTATGTATCTCCATTGACAGGGGGAAGAAGCACCAGATCCATAGGGGACATTGGCCCCCACTTTTGCAAAAGTAAATTATCATATCCGTAAGATAATATTAATTAATTTTGGATATTTTGTCATCAAACTTTATTTTTGTCTTTTCTCTACCAAAAAGTCATACGTTGAAAAAACATAGTCACGGCCTTGCCCTCAGGATGCCCATAATGACGTTACAATTAAATATAATTTTTCTTTCCTACTTGCAAATGGATTACAGTGCTGCTGGTCGAGACGCAGCAGATACTATTTTTTAACTGGAGGGAGGGGATCATTTTGGAAACATATATGTACAAAGTACGATGTACCTAGTCAATTTCTGACAATTTATGTCTATGATATAAAACAAAAGTTCCCTACAAGCCTTTATCTCCTGTCATATAATCCCAGACACACCAATATACAAAGATCTCTCTGGCTTTTGACCACTGAAACCACCTATCCTGGACTGTATTACATTTTTCGCATTTTAGTAGTACTTGAATCTGTAATAGTAGTACATGAACTATTTGCATTTACCGGGCCGTGCAAAATTATTTACCGATGATGTAAATATACTTTTTAAGAGGTTGTGTGGCAACCAATCTGATTGTTTCGTATTTTTACTGTTAAAATAAGCAAAAATCCTTCCTGTGAGAGCGTAACAACTTCCACACGTGAGACCATGTCCAATCAGGAAACAAAGAGGATCGAAATTGCAGCCCTCCTCCGAGCGGGAGTGCCTCATAACAACATTGAGGAACATTTTGGGGCCTCGTTGAAGACAATTTACAACGTTTCCAAGCACTTGGAGGCTGGGGGTGATCTCAAGCATTCCCCTGGGGCTGGCAGGAATCCCACTGTCTCAACATGGCAAGTAAAGGTAGTGTTCAAGAGGACTCCCAACAGGTCCATTACCGACATGACCAGAAAGATGGGAACGTCGAGATCAACTGTTTCAAGGGCATTGAAAAGGGCTGGAGGGAAGCCCCTGAGGTGTACTGAACGCCTTCTGCTAACTGAACGTCAGCGAGAAGTCAGATTTGAGCGTGCCAAGAAAATTTTGAATGATATCACGAGCTCATCTGGACGCATCATCATTTTTTCAGATGAGAAAACTTTTACGGTTGATCCTATTTTCAACAGGTAAAATTACCGTGTTGTGAGCTTTGGAGATGTGCAAGATAAGCACCGCTATGTGGCAACAACAAAGCACCCTGCTTCGGTGATGATGCTGGGTCTCGTGGCCTCCAACGGGAAGGCCATGAAGCCGGTATGGTTCCCACTGGCTACAGTTTAACGGCGGAGGATTGTGTGAAGATTCTGGCGTCCAAGGTCCTTCCGTGGATCTTATCCATAGTCGGCAACTCTCCTTGGGTTTTTCAACAAGATGGAGCACCCGCCCACGCTTCCAAGAAAGCTCAGGAGTGGCTCAAGGACAATATGAACTTTTGGCCCAAGGACTACTGGCCCCCTCAGAGCCCAGATCTGAACCCACTAGACTTCTCTATCTAGGCGCACGTGGAGACCAATGCCTGCAAAAAACGACACAAGAACATAAATGCCTTAAAGGTTGCTGTGAACAAGGCCTGGGCCTCCATGGACGCCGATTACATCCAGCAAGTCTGTGGCATCTTCAGACGTCGCCTGACCAGTGTCATTGAGTCAAATGGTGACTACATTGATTAAATTTGATCACAAACTATTTTATTATTCTAAAAATGTATGAATAAATTGTTTCTCAAGTCATTCGAAATGTCATTATTGTCCGCGATATGTTCTGAACAAAAATCGGTAAATAATTCTGCACGGCCCGGTATATCTGCTAAGTGTGTAGTGAAATAAATTATTCACTACACACTTTATGACAGAAAATAATCAGAAACCGAATTATCCGGAGAGAGCTGGATGTTGTAGGGCGAAAAAATTCCAGTTGGCAGAGAAATGATTTGAATTGATGCTGTTTTGTGGCTTAGGAGTCATAAGTGTAATTATTCTTCCCAAATTGCTGGATGGAGTCTTTCAATCAAATGATATAAGTAGGAACAAGAATATTGTCTGAACTGTGGTGAGCGTAAAAACCAACCCTGAGAGAATGTCATTGAAAAAAATGGGTAACTTTGACATAGATCACTTTCGAATATAGTGATCCTAGCATGCTGATACTTTTGAATTTTCAAAATAGAGAAGAGTAATTAATCAGAGCATTGAACCTAGTTGTAGTACTAGCTGCTATGTCACCCTGGGTGACACCATACCTCCGCCCTCCCCCCAAGTAAAACTGACAGATTATTTTCCTTCTTAATGTCAAAAGAAAAAAAAATATTATTAGCAAGTATCACTTTTTTATGTTTGAAAATGACGTTGATTGACTTGTAAATGAGCAATACAAAAACCAAAGGAAATGAATCCAAGCAAATATTAAGTATTTATGGCCGCTCATCTAGTTTCTCAACCAATGCAGTTGCCCAAATTCCCGTATAAGGAACTACCCTTGATTCAACACTTTACTTTTTTTACACAATTCATGCTCATCGCTATTTAAACAATCTTCCCACCCATAAATATTTGGGACCGATAAATTACTTTGGTAGGAGTTTTGTATACCTTGGGTTCACATAGAAGGTGGGCTTAGCATGAACAGAGCCGTGGGCATAAATAAATGTGCGGGCTCCTTTTTTTCGTTGCTTAAAAAAGTTTTAATGACAAAAACTTTTTTTTTTGGAAAATAATATTATATTTTATTTTTAAAAGGATCTTTTTTCTGGAAAAAGTCAATCCTGTTTTAATTTGACGTCTTTTTGAAATATCCTCTCAGTGGTTGAATTTAAATTAAAAATATACATATTCAGCGTGGGGCCCAAAGACATATGCCCCCTAAAACAGGCATTGTTTATATCAGGAGATATTCTAGCTCATAATATCATTAAAGAGTGTTTTTGTATATATTTTGCTTCGTGGATGTGTGATGCATATAACCTTATAAAGATTACAATTAAGCGTCTAACAACATCATTAACTCTTGTCGATTAATATCAAAGTTATTTGTAGCTACATAATATAATATTTAGGTACATATGTTCATGTGAATTAATGAGCTATTGTCTCATGGCATTTCCTAACAACAGCATTGTTCTTCCTTCAAATCTGTCTGTAGAACATCAAATTACCTACACATAAGATAATTACAGTGAGTTGTGTAAACTGCATGAAATGTTTTGTTATAATTATATTAAACCCATAGAGTATAACCTCTAATTTGGAACATTTTAATGAGTAGTTTGTTCTGTTCTAAATTGTACAGTCATACTTTAAATTGTGAGGCGCTTCCTGTGAAAGTGTTTTTTATATATATACATGAATAATGAAACAGCTTTTTGTAATTGCAACCACCACAGGTATCTAAATTTTGCAAGCTGCTTTTATTATTATTTTATTCTGGAAGAGAGAACTTCAAAGTATAAAGCAATCACTAGTGCGTGAAAGAGAAAGATTTTAGTCAATGAACTGATGGTGGGCTCCAGGGGTAGGAGATGCTGCCCCGGACGGAGGTCTTCTGTGTGCAAGTGATGTTGTGACGTCTCCTGCAGGCCTTGAACTCCACGTGCTGTTAGATGGAATAGTCTTTGGGATTGAGGCCTGCGGCGGCCAGAAGTCCTATATCCCACGTGGAGTAGCACTACGATCCTCTTCTCGTACTTTGTGTTTATAGTGTGGACTAGGACAATGTTTTTCTTAGCAATAAACAGCTAATTATGTGTTCTAGAACATTGATCATCGGAACATTGTAACAAAAAGACTCTTAACCTCTCAAAATTTGTGAAATAGAGATGAGTAAATAATAACGGTTGGCCCGGTAAGTGTTGTCGCTATCTGCATAAAAATGTTTGATATACTTGTTACCTAGTTTTTTTAATCTTATAGCTGCCTTGTTCTTTCAAAAATTCTTCAAAAGAGGCTAACATTAATAATACCACAACTGACATTACTTGTCAGGAAATCTCTGAAAACTTGAATTGGAAATATTTATAGATTTAAGCTTGTGCCCAAATAGATTGGGTCTCGACTTGACCAAGCAGTAAAAGGACATTTTCCTAGCTCTGCAATTAAGTCACATTTATAAACAAGCTTTGCAGTAAGCTGATGTTTACTGAACAAGAACTGAAATGACTCGAGAATCGTTTTCGGTTCAAAAGTTGTTGTATTTTTTTTACTGAAAATAAATTACTCTTTTATTTTTTGAGGAATTGAACTGGAATCTATGAATATATTCAAGGACTGGGACATGTGAACAAAAACTTGGGACTTTACTTGGACTTGTGTGTCAAGACATGCAACTCCAGTTGGAAAAGAAATATAAGGACTTCTTTATAAAAATACAGATGTTCATAGAACAACACTCCAGACATTATTGAACATATGTAATGTCTTTTTTTCAGGAATCATTGATCAATTGTCTCAAAAGGCTATAGCCTAACTGTGTCTTTTTTTTATAAAAACCTTAGAGAATTGTCCTTTTAGTTCAAAAATATAATTTGAATAAGAAACACATTATTAAAAAACAACAGCTGCAGGTTGACCCATATCTTGACAAAAAAAAAGGAATAAAAATACATAGTTTTGGAAAAAAATTAAAAATCCGTCAAACAACAACGGTAACTAGCTGTAGTTGACAGAACCACAAAAAGGTCGGGTAGGATTTTAATGTTTTGTTGGAGCTCAGACGAAGTCCGAATAAGTCGAGTTCCGGGATGATATTTTACATTTGTTGCATCTACAGCATTACAGATATTACCATAAATGACTTTATCATGAAGGAAGTCAAGCAACCCGAAGGCAATTTCAGATCTTTTGAGGGGATGTTTGTGGGCTGAAACTAAATTACATGGATCATAATCATATTGAGATTTTTTTTTTGGAAAATAAAAATCAATAATAAACCATTAACAATTTTTTATTTGTATTTTAATGAAACATAACTTTTTCTATTTTCTTTTGTTCTTTTTCAAGATCATTAAGTCCAAGGAGGAGATTTTTTAAAGAAAAAATATCAAGGTGGAGGAAGTAGCTTGTTTGGACCATAGAGAACCATCATCGTGTCTATTATAATTAAGATAAAAGAATGATTTAGTGCATTAAATTACAGTGTAATATCCATGCACATAGGTATTTTTAACTACTGTGGTTGTTATTGATATTAAATTGTACTGCGCACATACCATATAGGGGTATTAGACTGTCCCATTTTTCGGTCAACATCCCCCTATACAAACCCTTTTCTTCTGGGACCATAAAAAACTGACTTTGGCAAAGTTACAAGCTTATTAGATCATTTTTTCGGGTGGTGCACGCCATTTTAATTTGCAAAAAATATTGGTAGCCCTGTTTTTGATAACTTGTCGTGCATTAAACTACTTTATCATCATATCACCAAAGCTACAATGGCCAAAGATTTCAACCTTACTTGTACCGGAATGTCCCCAAAAGAAATGGTTACTGTAAAATATGGCTGAAAGGCATCCATTTACCGTGGCAAGGAATACCTATATAATGGCGAGAAGCCCATAGGAGGAATCTTCAATGAACGTTTACTACTGAAATTGTAGTCAAAACCATTTAAGAGCAGTTAGATCTATTCATGACGGAGATGGCCCTAGAGTTCATTGTCTTAAGGTGCCTCAACCATGGTTGGTGGAGCCCAAAAAGTAACATTCCTGACAGCAGAGATGGTGAAAAAGTGCACCATCAGTTCCGTCCAAGTTTATTTGGTAAATTTTAAACCTCCTTTTTGTGCTCAATGATTTTGCTATTCATCAAACATACTTAATTACTCTTAACTATGACAATACCGTCTACTGATAATATTATGCTTCATGTGAATGAATCAAATAAAAAGAAACTTATGTGGAAGTGAGAAGCACTCGAGTCTCTAGCAATGATCGGAGATTCTTATTATATCGATAGATCTATTTAAACATTCATACCCTAGTTGATAAAGTGACAGTTTATGAACAAACCGCAGGAATATACTATTTGATTAAACAGGGAAACAGCAAATCATTGAGCACACTGAGCCTCCATTAGTGAAAATCCTTTTTATAACGTGCATTGTGAACTGTGTAGAAATAAACCCCAACAATAGAACGTAGGTTAAAAAGAATTTGAAGCATTTTTATGTACATATCTCAGATTTTGTGTTGCGGGAGGATCTATTGGCTTGTAGCTCAATTGTGTACTACACACAAAAAATCAAAAATCTATTGGGTCGAGGTCCGTTGAGCTTGAAGACTAAACATTGGGTCCAACAAAGTCAAATATATATATATATATATATATTTATAACTACCAAATCAACGTTTTCTTTGCAGTGTGGCATACTTTTGCAGCCTCTTCCAGTTCCTTTCCACCTCCCCGGAAAAAGGACCTGCCCAGGAATAAGAAGTTTGCATCTCAACATTTTCTCGTCAGTCATGGATCTTAACAATGACACTGCTTAATCCATTATGGTGAAATAAATACTTTGTTGATTGATGATTTTTTTTCTAATTGACGACAAACCTTTCTATCTAACCGCCAAAACAACAAATCATGTCTTACCTGCGCATGCGCAGCTGTTGCATCCCACATAGTTTGTTGTTGTACAACGGCTGTACGCCAATCCCTTCTGGCTAGTCGACAAAATAACAAATCACGTCATACCTGCGTAGCTGTTGCAGCGCTCAAAGTTCCTTGTTTGTTAAATGACGGCTGCACACAGTAAGTACACCCTTTGATGGATAGCACGGGTATAAGGTCGCCAAAATCCCACATAAATATATACTGATTACGTCAAAAATATTTAAAAAGTATTTGGGTTGAGGGACATAAAATATTAACTCAAGAATGGGACAGTCTAATGTAAATATAATATATATATATTCTACAATGCTTGAAGCATTGAAGGACATGCATTGGAGATACACTAGGAGTGATGATGCCGATTTTTACGGTGATTAAATTTGTCCCCCCTTGTCCCACTCCCCATATTATTATTATTATTATTATTACGTTTCTTTTTGTTATTGAACACGAGTTTCCATCATTCTCAACCATGTTCTGTGTTAGGGTATTATTTAATCCTGTAAATATGTATATATATAGTACACAATGGATGAACCATTTCTTTTGCGTCTCCTCCTACCCCCATTGTTCGAATTTCATACCGTATTGTTCTATATACATACAACATTCATAAAATGTAGCAGTAGCCCCTATAACAATGAGGGATCCTAGGAAAGAGGATCGATTCGAGACGGCTTCTGATTTTAATATTTTTCTTCTTATACTAATGAAATTTACACACATATATAATTCAAAAATAAAAAAAAGGAGAAAAACACCAGTTCCATCACTAATTGGTCTCATTAAATGTGATTCCTTTTTTTCCCATTCACGGATCATGTGTCAACATATTGTATAATCTTCATGGCACGCTGATGTACCGACTTGCTCCAAGGGATGCGGGATTATGATTGAAGAAAAATGATATTTGCGTATGTACCATGTATAGAATTGTATAAAATACGTCAGAGTAACCGGGAACGACTTTTTGGCATAGCAACTTCAGCATGATTTTGATTTTTTATAGCTGTTAATCATTAACCAATGCGTGGCTCATGAAAGACGGCGAGTAAAAATATGTTTGTTCTGGAGTAATAATTGTAAGGCCTTGTTGAATTCGGAGTAGAATTGACATCGAAGTAATTCTAGCCTATATATCCTATTCATAAGGGGTGGGATATGTAATTATAGATTGCTTGTGAGTGCTGGTTTTGCGTAAGTTCACGTTATACTGTTATTTTCCCTAGCTATTGGTGAAGTTAAGAAAAAAACGAGAGAAAATATATATTTATATAAATATAACGTAAATCCTCCAAATAAGGTCGATTACAACCTCCTCCAGAAGTCTTTGTACTATAAATATTCGCTATAGATTTGATGATATTTTATCTTCTCATGGCTCTTTGCAGCTGATATAATGTTAATTGGTAATTCAACTGTAAAATATTCTTCAAATTGTCAGAATTCTCACGTTCACTTTCAATTTATATTGCTTGTACGCACCGGGAAGACATATGTTATATAGTACTGACTATTTATGTTCGTCTTTGACATTGGCTGATAAATTGGATCACAATCGGAACAACGATATACTGCCACAGTATTCATTACCGGGTGCGACGAAAAAATCTTACACTTTCAATCTAGAACATTATCAAGATGTATTTCAGCAACCCGCTGTAATTGGGCATGTCAATACTATAAAAAAAAGCCAAATATGATGTATTGGGGTCTCTAATCATCGATGTAGCTCCCCTTGGCAGCAATGATGTCTTAAATGCGACCTTGCACCCTTGTAGTCCTCAGACATGGCATTCGAGTGCTGGTTGACAGTGCCCTTGAGGTTAATGATATTTTGGTGACGGACAGTGCAGGCATTGGACTCAATATACACTCAAAAAGCGAAGTGCAATGGATTGGCATCTGGTGAGTAGAGGGGGTCAAATTTTCTTTGGCCAGAGAGGCAAGTTTTCCTCTAACAACTTCTTGGCCTTTTTGGATGTGTGCTGGCGCACCATCCTGCTGGAACACCAAGTTAATGTATGTGTTCATGTTGGATATCTCCAAGTGCATTGCAATCTCCGTTGGTTTCTTGCCAGTATCCAAAAGGGCGCGGACCGAAATACATTGGTCACGTTCAGGTTGCATTTCCTTAACTTTGTAAGACAAGTCTAGTTGTTCTTTTTTCATTTTTTATTTGTTTTTAGTATTTGACCGGACCAATTTTAACTATTCACAAAAACCTTGATTCATGTTGCAAAAACAAAGTGTAAAGATTTTTTTGCTGCATCTGGTATCATTGCAGGAAATTCTTAGAAATTTATATATTTGCTCTGATATTTTACACGATACAAGCAGGAAAAAAGAGGGAATGGAATAATAACTGAGTTTCATTTTCTTGTAAACGTATGTAAAAATTACAAATGTCATAGAGAAAAGTGAGGTCATATGTGGTAGCTCATAGGTGATAAATCGCTAGGTATAAGTTTCTCCTACCCAAGCATATTGATAACGTTGTCGTCCTTTGGTTGAAAAAAATGAAGGATTGAAAATCAGAATGAAAATGTTTCAGAAAAGACCAGATGAATGTAAATGTCTCAGAAAAGAACAGATAATCAGTTTGATATAGACGT
This sequence comes from Lepeophtheirus salmonis, assembly GCF_016086655.4. Lineage (NCBI taxonomy): Eukaryota > Metazoa > Arthropoda > Copepoda > Siphonostomatoida > Caligidae > Lepeophtheirus > Lepeophtheirus salmonis. The sequence continues at coordinate 18,537,467 of NC_092584.1, forward strand.
ACTGTCAAAGAGTTTAATAAAGAAGAATTAGAGTTTCTAGTAAAATAATGATTATCCTTTCATATCAAGATGCTCTGAAAGGAATGTTTCAAGAAGAAGAAAAATTGATTTCCCATTGCGATAATTACATTAAAGTCAATGACTTTATCACTGATGCATCATTATTCTTCATTTTTGTTTATATTATATCCCTAAATCCCGGAGAGTTTTGGAAAGAAATGACTTTGACGAGCGACTATGAAAGAACATACATATTTTGTCATTTGACTCCTTCTTCATTTTGTTATTCTTGAAAATGTTGAGAGGACATAGTTCAATAATATTTTTTTTGAGCAAAGATGAAGATGTACTTTTTTAATTTGAGGGATATTGATCAATATTAGTGGTTTCTACATTTCACAATTTCTAGGAAAAAACAGCAACCTTATCTAAAAATAGTCAATATTGATTGTTTAATGATAACTCATTTATAACAACGATTGTGTAAATTCATAGCTCACCGCATCATATTAAGAAAGAAAACAAAGGGAGTACATTTATGTGCATTAGTGTAACTTTAGATGAGGCTTGGCAACGAGCGTGCGTCATATTAAAAAAGAACAGAAAAGGGGAATAATTATATTTAGTGTTGTAAATAATAGGTATTTTTAGCGTGCGAGGTCTTTTTTTTTTTTTTTTATAATCTGATTTTTTTTGGTTTTATTTTCTAAAGCTGTCATCATGATATTTTCAAACTTGAGGAGAGAACATCTTAATATAAAGTATGCACATGAAAAACGGAGATAATTGTGTTTACACTCATATCTTATGCGATACAAGATTAAGGTATAGAATTGAAATAAAGCATTTGCAATCTAAACAAAGTTCTTCATTTTCTAAAGCTGAACTCTTTCATTCTTGAGAAGAGAACATCAAAGTATAAATTGTAGGCACAAGTGCGCCGGAAGAGTAACATTAAATGTATTTGTGGGAGAGTTACCTTCTATATTATTAAACCAAAGTTTTTCGGTCCGTCCACCCCCTAACATCTTTGAGAAAACAAGTTTAAAACCAGTCTAAATACAAAATGATCATCGAGACTCCCCCTAAGGAGGAATATGGAATGATTCTTGTGAGATATGTATCTTTTTTTACATAATACAAATATTAAAAAATCCACTGATAAATCATCAATTATAATATTTTGTGCGCGTAGGGAAAGATTTCAATAATGACATCATCTGGTTCAAAATATGATGCATTTTTGTTATTATAATATTATTACCCATAACGAAAGGACAAATTGTGTTAGACATTTAAAGAATGGGATTCCATATTCGATCAGATAATTAATTCCATTCATTTTCTCACAAAAAGTAGGACTTTTAAATTAACTGGGTTGAACACTGTTTTGTTATAAATAGTTATTAAAGCTATTGTTAATCTTCCACGTGGTCATTTTTTCTGAGATTACTTTTTTTTTCGCTAGGAGGCGTTGAGAGTTCCATGAGTTACTCTATCCCTAACTCAGCAGCTCTACGAAAAAAAAATCCCATATGCATGGAAATATTGTCATACTAAATGACACGGTTCATCCCTTTTTTCAATAGCTTTCGGCCAGACTGTTCCAGATCTCCAAATTTTTTATTCTGTTTTGATACTGCTACGTGTATACCCACCAATATGTAAATACAAACGATATAACATTTAAAATGGCACCATGTTGGAGTTATACTTGTATATGTGACCCATCTCCCAAAAGTAAGCAAGAATGGTATTTCAAAAAATTTAGTTTGGATAACATTTCTGTTCTTCTACAAACTATCGTAAATGTATTGTTGAATTGCAAATTGAATGAGAACCAGATTGATTTCATTTGAAAGGGAGAATATCCGGGTCAATATAGGACTCTTAAAGAAAATAAATTTTTTAAACTATAGCTAAAAGTCCAGGGTATCAAAACTCATCCTACAAACTTGAATACAAAGCCTATAATTGACTCAAATATGTGTATGAAATATTGGCCGGTGTGTGTATGTGAAATAAACAATGGATTAGGAGTTTCTCTTTTTTCCTTGATTTTTGTTTAAGATTGTTTTTATGTAGATACACTACATAAATAAATGTTATTATTAAACAAAAATTTTATTCTAGTAAGGTAGTCAAAATTGATTTGTCATCATTAGAAAAATAAAAAAGGATTTGATTTTAAAATGGCTATATAGGGGCTATAATATGCCTCTTCAATCAAATAAAGGTCCTAAACTATACCTAAATTTCTTGGGCATCTTAACATATCCCAAAAATGTGAATACCAAACTTACACTTGACTCAAATGTATTTATGAATTATTCACCAATATTTATACATCCATCATCAATAAATTAAAGTGCCACTCTAGAGTATTTATAATAATATCAAATCTTGCTTCCTTCAATCTAAAAGGATCTTCTAATTATTAAGGAAATTGGGGAATTTCATTTTGTGACCATCATATATCATTTGAGATTGCATTCAGTTGATACATTTTGACTGAATTGAGTAAAACATCGGATCTTTTGGAAAAAAATCTTGCTAATTGTCTAAAAAAGAAACATCTAGCGGGTAAAAAATAATTTCTATAATAATAATATCCATCAAAATCTTATGGGAATAACAAAATAAATAACTATTTTATAGGCTGGAACACGAGTTTTAATTCCTATAAAGTTACATTGCTCAGTCTTCAAAAATGGCAGACTTCATTAATGATAACCTAGTCAGAAAGGTGAATATAATCCACTATGATTCCGGTGATTTTTTCTTACAAATTCTAACTTATATATGTATATAGTTATTTATTGAGAGTTATTGGGTCTTTTCGTTGTTTAGTTTTCAAGGATGATTGCTCTCAACTTTGATTGTTTTTCTCATTTACTTATACCTATGTATCTATGTAAATTCTACAGACTACGTACACGAACTTATTATGGTAAGTGAAAAGGATAGTTTTTTTTCTTTCTCAATGTATCACCATTACAAAGGAGGAAAAAAATTGTTTTTACAACTTTCTAAAGACAAGTCAAAATGATGAATGTCACATCATGTATGTTTGTATAAGTTACAATTGTATGTACAAACATATTAGGGTGGCCTCAAAAACCAATGAATTACTTTGTTCTGTATCAACTCCTCCTATTTTGTTTCCATCTTAATAAAACCTGGTTTGGCCTAAATATTTTTGATTCTTAATGTTTTGCTTTATAAAAAATGACGAAAAGTAGAAATTGCAATTATTTGCAGCTGGGGATTTCAAATCCAGAACAAGTTTGGACCTCAATATCTTCGTAATCCTGAGAGCTATATTTATGAATGTGTACTCATCAAATTTAGAAGACAAAACTGTACAATATTAAATCTTTGAGATGCACTCCAAATAAGAACGCCGTCTGAGAATTATAAAATGGCTTCATGCCGGCTGCACACTCAAAGATACAAATAACTCAGTAGATAATGATACTACACAGCATAAATGGGTGCTTACAGATCTGGTGTTATGCCAGAATTTTAAATTATTGCAGTTTGTTTAATTGAGCCCTGCATTATTCCAGGAAAAACCCAACATTTTTAAGACCTTTATGTGTAGGGTAAAGGCAAATTGACGTCATAGCGAACTGGATCTGAGCCCCTTAGACTACAATGTGTCTTGGACAAAGAGTCCAATAAACGTACCCGTAACATTATTCACTCCATTCTAAAGACAGTGACCAATATAGACAAGGAGTTCATCATCAACACTTGTTCCATGTTCAGGGCAAGGTTGGATGCTGTGGTTGAAGCTGAAGGTGGTTGGTTAAGTGATTGACTTCACTACGTCATGTAAAACCAAAATATTTGTGAATTTCTCAAATAAGTGAGGGAAATATCCTCACATTATCCATAAATTTTACAGATTTAAAATCCACACCCTGATCATACTACCCAATGCTTTAGATACATATTTTAGTCAATTTATAGACTTTGTACTCCAATTTGTGGGATGAGATAAGATTCTTAGGAATTTTAAATATTCTTACAAACCTTTATTTTAGTTAGAGACGTATATTGACATATATGTTGCTCTCCATAACTGATATTAATACAGACAGACAAATTTTGCCTTATTGTTATTCATGTAGAATACCAGCTTTATTTGAAAGTATAAATAAATGTTCTGCACATAGAAATACTTTTACTAGTGTAGTAGTTTTTGTAGGTAGTTTCAACATTCAGTCCTTTTTAATATGCTCAATTAAATTATTTAATATTGTTTGTACTACAGAAAATTTTATGGAATTAACTAACCATTATTTGAAACACAGGAATATATTTTCAGAATGTAAACCAATTGTGAGAATGAAAATCAAAACGTTTATTTTCTGCGTTTCATAATAAGAGCCACCCTAATACATATGTACACCATTGAATACAAATATCTTTATGAATTTATGTTTTGAGAGCAAGGAACAACGAAACACAAATGAAAATGAAAAGAATAACTCAAACAGAGGGCCGTTAGTTTTTGTCATCTTCATCGTTTTTCATGAGGAAAAGTGAGTCAAAGAAGCCGTCAATTTGGTTGTCATTATAAATAAATAGTAGAAGCCGAGAGAGAGAGCCCCTGTTTGAAGTCTCATATCCATCAATGAATAAAGATTCCGCTTCTCATACCTACATATAAAATAGTTCATTAATGATTTTTTAAATATATTAAAATACTTATTTGTCATTGTATCACATCTTAAACGCTATTATGAATCCTTTTAATATTTGATTTTACAGCAGTATTTCAAAAAGTATGGCTCCACCATACCCGGACCGTAATCTGAGTTATACCCAAGGAGTGGCCTCTCAAATTCTAGGAGGGCCAGTGTCGCTGTCTTTAGGATTACCTCCGCTAACAAAGTTGATCGGAGATTTTATTTTCACCTCAGTTTGTTTGTTTGTTTGTCTGTAAAACAGATTAAGGAAAAAGTTACACTCTCATTTGGTTAAAACTATGTTAAAAGTTATATATTTTAACACTACGAATCCATTAAATTGTGAGAAGTCAAAGGTCACAAAAATAAAAACCGTTTAAAGTGCATAATCACCATAAACAAAATGAGAAAATCAGCTCAAATTTGAGTCATTTTGTAGTTATAATGAAATCACTTCTTATACAGAGTAAGGTCAACGTTAAAAAAGGCCAAAAACAATTCAACATTCCAATTGGGCTCTACCGAGTGCCCATTGTAGTTTTGAAATATTTTATTGATATTTTAGTTTAAAAAACCTCAACCCATCTCGGATATTTGAATAAAAAACCCATAAGTAACTAAAGTAATATGTCCTTGAATGATTGGTCTGTTTTTATTAACAATAACATGAAAATGAGGGGGGGTCAGCTTTTGTGTTGACGTTGACGCAGTAGATATTTTGTACTTATTATGGCTTTGAGGTAAAAATCAATCAAGGGTTCACATTTGTATTCAATAACTTGTCAACATAAAACAAACATTTGTACTCTTCGACGAATAATCATCAACTTCTATCTGGAAGTTTAATCCTTTTTAAGGAAGCACCGTAAATTGAACTGAAAACCAAAAATTCTTGGTCAGAATAAAAGAATTAAACATATTTTTTTGAAAGGGCACACTGAGGCCAAGTTATATGCAATAAAATCAAATAAAGGCTTAGACTATAGTGAAAATACATAAGCATCCCAACTTATGCCAGAAATATGAAAGAAAAATAAATTATCAATAGCTGAAATACGTTACTGCAATTTTGAGTAGGTATTTATAATATATAAAAAAAAACTAAATTTGACATATTATTTAGTTTTTGTCATTTACGTTCAAGATTATTTTCTGCATCCTCGTCAATTATTATCATAAATATTATATAGAACGAAACCCTGACTAAAGCTAAAAGATTGTATATAGACTATATAGTTCTAAAAAATATGACATTAAACGAGGAAGATACTTTTTATAATTGCAAGCTGTACATAGTTTGGTGTTTTAAAAAGCTGCATCATTATTCTTTTATTCTTGAAGAGGAAATCTCTCAGTATGAAGTCATCCCTAGTGAATGTGCCCATAAAGGACAAAAAGTAAGACTGAGGAGTTGTAAATTGTAAGCATTTTCCGTATGAAGAAAAAAAATACAGAAATTAAACATGGTAACTCTGACAAATAGAAGAATGTTTTTGAGAATAGCAGCTTAGCCGTCAATTATCTATCAAATCCTCAGTGTTACTCTCAATCATTCAAACACACATTTGTGGATACACTTTATACTTAGATATTATCTCCTCGAGAATAATGCTAACAATTATATGTTGGCAAGAACAACACGCAATCAGAACATATTAACTGCTACGATGTTTGAGTCAATTGCCATAAATTCAAGTCCTATCAAGCAAGGGCATAAGCAGGCTTCCATACTCAATTCTACTCGGATTCCAACTGGGACTCACACTTCTAAATCTCCAACAAATCCCTAATTTACTCTCCGTTATTCATCAGTTAGTCATTGTTAGACTCGGAGTGGAATTGGGGACGACATGGAGGGATTTCTTTGTGGGACTTTTGTTTATTTCCGTCATCTTACAGCCGATAAGTGTTAATGAAATATTATGATGATCAAACTACTCTCCTCTTCAACATTTCTCAAATTTTAAGGGTTACCATGTGTTTTTTGGTTCTTTTTTTTAGCACACCGAAAATCCTTACAATTTATTAGCCTACTTTGTTACTATTAGAAGCAGTAAATCGATGGAAGTAAGCAATGCACAAAAACATTCAAATATACATAGGAACCTATAATAATGTTTTTTTTTTAAACAACAACTTATAAATATAAACAACTTCATAAATTCAGGGATGGAAAGAAAATTCGTTTGGGAATAATATTGCTACAACAAGAAAGTAATTGTATAATAAATTTGTTAAAGCGAAACCAAGAACAAAAAAAAATAACAACATCTATTTATGATTTATCATAATGAATTCTTGTACTTTTTCTCTTTTTTTCTTCCTTTTTTTTCTTGTTTACACCAGTTATACTTATCTCTCATTGGTTGTTGTTGATAAGTAAGTTGATTGTTTATCACCCCACTTCTTCCATGCATTTTCATCTATTCCTTCAATGCGTGAGAAACTTCATTTTGTTTTCATTAGTTCTCATCTCTCTCTCATTTCGGATTGAAAAGTTCATTATTACATTTTCCATGAGGATTCACAGTGTACAGAACAATGTACACATAGATTAGCTTATCGTTCACTCAGTTCCTTCTTTTATCAATGATATATATGTATGTACACTTTGATATCTTGGGGCTAAAGTTGTTTTTGAGATCTGGGGGTTACATCTACAGGAGTATCTCCTGGATTAAAAAAAATATATATATACACTTGCTCACAAAATTATTAAAATTATATCAGTCCCTTATTACTTTTGGGGGTTTCTATTTATCTGTTGAAAATAATGGAGACTAATCCGACCAGAGGATAATTGACCAAAACCTGTATCCAAATAACCTCTATTATAGGCCAGAGACGAACGTTTCTCTCCGATCAGTTGCACCTTGCTATGAAGACTCCCTCTACTCTTGGTCCACTCTATGGTGGACCGTGACACCTTCCTCACTGTCTGGTGAAGGGGTTCCATTAGATCCTTAGTTGTACTTCGAGAGTTGTTGTTAACCCCTCGAATTAGTTATTTTGTAAGCCTGGGGGACACATTACGCTTCCTGCGAAGCCTGTAAAGACTTTTCCCAGTGTTGAACCTCTTGTGATTGTGTATAATACTCTAGACGGTTGCCACAGGACATCATACATTGAAATTACAATATAAAAATTTCCTTTCCTGTGGATACAGGAAAGATGCATACGGAGGTCCTCAATGGGCTCCTTCTCGTTTATCATGATGGCCCGAAATTGTGTTGGACCACAAGCCTGCTGGTTTTCATAACCTCTGTCAGAAGGTAATGTGGGGTCCTCGTGTATGAAGACAATCCCAATTCACCCTTCATAGATAAATCCTTGGCAAGGTAATTCATGGAGCTGGTGGGATTCTCCTTGATGTCTTTCTCCAAGCTGGGCATCAATTCGGATACCTCTTTAAACTGTGCCTTTCATTTGTTGCTTTTCTAGAGAGGTCTTTCCCAACATTATTCATCTTGTCCACCTTGAAAAGCATGCTCCTGGAGCACTTCACGATGTCTGTAATCCTCTCCACCTCAACTTCATCATCTAGAATATCTGAGATGCCTTTTGGCTTCTTGCTTACTCATGATGATGAAATATTTATATAGTTTGTTTATGTACACAGGATGACTGAACCAGAATGTCAAAAAAAAAAAAAAATCAACAAACTTTCGTATATTCATGATAAATTAACATTAATTAACAATCCAAGTTTTGTTGCCGAACCAAGTACACTTCTGGAAAGATACTATTTTTATATTGTTTAACACTTTTTTTTTGTTATCCTTCAATAAAATACCCAAAGAAACTAAGAGATTCTGAAAGTGGGTATTGTTGTCATTTTTTGGGTATTTATAATTCATTGATTTGCAAAATAGATGCGAACGGTCCTGATTACTGTTATTGAAAACAATATAAAAGCCTAAGGGGACACAGATTCCTTGGGGGCGAAGGTATAACCAAATCTTGGTTTGTAAAATCTAATCCATAGAGATACCAAATTGATTTATATTGGCAGTTCAGTTTTGTTTACCTTTATATTACACCATCAGCTTAAATCAGAGTTGAATATTATTTCTCAAGTTGGAATTGTCAATTATTATCTAAATTAGGCTCTTTATGTGATATAGAAATAAAAATAATTATAAGTGATATACCTTAGATATTTGTATATACATATTTATTTCTCTATGAAATTATTACAAGAGCTTTTATTTACTCGTTACTATGATACAAGTTATTTAACCAATAGTTAACGTTTCAAAAGCTTTATTATAGGCTACATACCCTTAAGTGCATTAGACAGAAAGCAAAAAAACACGGAAAAGTAAAATATGTAACTACAATTAAATATATATCTAAGCCAGTTTGTGTTAATTTATGTACTATTTAACAGAGGTTGGGATTTGGACTCGAGACTCGAATTGAACGTGAGTTATGAATACATGCGAGTCAATTTGATTTCACGATCAAAGACTCGAGAGTAGACTTGGACTCTAAAGCTATTTTATACTGAATGCAATGAAAACTTTAACACTATACAATATCCTATATTAGAATTATGGACCTGAACTGAGATCAATATTTGAACTCGAATTGTGGTCGATTAAAATATTCAAGGACTTGGATTTGAGACAAAATACTTGAGAAATAACTAGCGTATATGAACTTTTTGTCACCTCTGCATATATCAATTTTCAGATTACAGAATGGCAAAAATTTGCAAGTCAATGAAAGGACAAAGAATGTCTCAGTGGTAGGTGATGGAAATAAAATTCGAGTTCATAATCATGTTACGTAAAGATGGGATGGAGTCAGATGGATTTTTGAAAAGAAACAATACCATAAATATACAATAAAAAATAAAGTTTCAAGACCTCTTAAAAAAAATTAGGAAAAAATTTTAAAGCTAAAGCTAATTTTTTCAAATTTTATGATCCATATCTTTTCAGAGAGGATTAAAATTTTTGTAAAAAAATTTAAAAATTTAGTTAATTTTTAAATATTAAATCTTTTCTAAAAAAATTCAAATATTAAATTTTTTAGTTAAAATAAAAAATTCTTTATTTTTTTTTTTTTTTTTTGGAGGAGAGGGAGGCGGGGTTCAGCGAAGTTGAGCGGAAGTAAAAATTATTAATATAAATCAACTCTAAAAACCTGATAAATATTAACATTATCAATATATTCTTAATAAGAAACCATTGGGTTAAGTATGTTATTCTACGGATTCCAGATTTTATAATAAATATAAAATTAATAAAATAATTAAAAGTTTTTTTGTCGAAGAACCTGAAAAACTTACGTAGATTGAGTCGGAAGTTCAATGTTTTTCAATTTATTAGAACGTTACTTTAGACCCCCAATTATCTATCTCTGGAGTCTGGCTTAATGATGAATAACCTTGAGTCGTTATTCAAATAATTAAAGGCTAACTTTTGGTTGATTAAGAATCATGAGATATGTTTTTTTAACTGATAAAAAAACTAAACAAAAAACAGAGACGTCATGATGCATCATGAAATCTTTTAAGTGTCTACACAATATGTATATTGTATATGTGCTGAGTCAATTGTCTGAGGGGGCAGCTCCTTTTATTATTTAATCAACAACCACGTACACCAACGTGGTTTGTAGGTATAATACAAGTACGTTTGAAAGGGATGATACAGGCATTCATAATATCGTCACAAATGCTATGTGAGGGATTGATCATAATTGGCTATTTTTCTGGTTACCTAGTGTATTTCACATGTGTGGTTCAAAATACAAGAAATCCTGAGCAAAGATCAAGAAAAGGAAAGTTCTTGAGGTTTGACGACATTTTGAGAGAGAAAAAAAAGAGCCATTTAGTCCATTTCAAAATTATAAATATTATTTGTGAACATATCTGATAGAAAGAGCTGTAGAAAATATGATCAATGAGATTTACAAAAATTTACTTGACCAAAGTTAATTTGAAATATATTTCTGAGGAAAGTAGTTTAGTTGTCAATACATTTCATTAGATCAGAGGGAGAAGCTATTCGATGAAGAAAATAAAACTAAAGCTCACTCCGTATGTAGTAATTATCTGGCCACGAATTACTCCGATATGTATCCTCCTCCATTCTTCTCCGAGTCCATCAATGACTTACACTAACAACTCTGCAACAAATCATCGGTGTTACTTTTTTTTTAAGTACTAGCGATTGCTTTATACTTAGATGCGAGGATAATAGAAATACAGGGTTAGACCATCCTGTGATCGGGCTTGCTATAATTTTCAATTTGATGTATTGCATCGACTGCTGGCATGATCGGCAAATTTTGACAAAATACCCAACCTCTCGTAGTCTATGACGCCACTACTGATAGGAAATTAAATTTAATATATCCTACAGACTTCTGGGCAAGACAAAACAGATTATGAGAAAACACGCAACTACTAATACACGATTACGTCAATATTAAAAAGCGTGGTAGAGGTCAAACATCAGACGTAAATGTGTTAGGATATAACCTTGTATTTCTATTAACCTTGCTTATAAGTAATTTCACTATTCTTAAAAATAATGATAATAGCTTAGAAAAACAACAAAAACACTGTTCGGGTTGCACTTGTCTAAGGTCATATATTTTCAAACTCTACCCATATTTTTTGTTGACCTACTAACTGTTCATTACTTTTTTTGAACAAAAAAATGAGAATTACAATAAATATCAAATGGTAATTGGGACTATGAAGCAAATTAGGTCATGATTGCTCACAAAACCTCACAAAAATAATACAAAGGAATTGAAATTTTTTTTTAAATAATGTTTTTGCATTAGTCAATAATTAATTATTATGTATCCCTCAATGTTTTCTCAAAAAGAGTAAAGAAAAGCCGGAAAACTATTTGCTGGGAAACAAATGTGTTCCTACTTTATTAAATGTTTTTCATTTAATTTTATTAATAACTTATCGAGATATATTTCGAGTTGAACACATTAGAGAAGGACGAAAATAATACTCGAATAATCGATAGCTGACAAAAAGCAAGCTAAAATGGTTTTTCTCAAAACAGAGAGTAAAATTCCTTTGTATTCTTCGACCAATTATAATTCCTTTAAATTAAAGAATTATTATAATTAACCAAATTGCACTATAAGTATCCAAAATTGATCGTCACGATAATAAAAGAAGAAATGGATGGATTTTATTTGAAAGGGGCCATATATATGGGTCAATATAAGTTTCTTAAATCAAATAAAGGTTAAAAACTAATCTTGGATGTGCTAACCTTTCCCTGAAATTAATTTGAGTAATAAGCCCATAATTAACTCAAATATGCCCATAAAATATTAAGGTGTGTGTATTGAGTAACTAAAATAATTTATTGGTGTTTTCGCCTTTTCTAGATTTTTTTTCGAGCTTGATTCTATGTTGACACACATATATATATAGTGTACAATGTACATTTTTATGATAGTTGGAAAACAGCCTGTTCAATTTGTTTACTTACAGCAAATAAAATTTGATGGAAAATTAATTAAATTGATTTTTTCTCCTTAGGAGTCAATTTTCTTATTTTTACAAAAAAAAAAAAAATCATTAAAAAAAAGACGATATCCCAATAATTGCAACAAAATCAGAAGCAAGGGGAGCGGAGAGGGGAATGGCAATGTAAAAATATATAATCATAATAATAACAATAGCAAAAATATTGCCCATTGATTTTAAAAAAAAATATATATATACATATATTGTTTTGCAAGTTTTTTTTTTAGTTTTTTATGAACAAAAAATTATTTTTTTTGTTCATGTTTTTATTATTATGTAGTTTGAAACTCCAATATTTATTAAGAAAAAAAGCGTTGGTTATATATTCATTATTAGTTTGAAAAATTCGTTTCATTATTTCAATATTGGAATAGCCATATACAATACATGTTTGCTAAGAGCCTTACCCATGACTAGAGGTGTATAAAATATGTCCTAGAAAGCGGGAACGATTTTTCGTATTTTCTACTTCCACGGGGATTTTTATTTTATAATGATTTTAATATTATTATTCAAATTCGGAAAGGGGAACGTCCCAGTGTCAAGTATTAAATAGTGTGTGTTCTCATGAAAGACGTAGAGTAACAAGAGTGTGGGTTTGCTCCTCTTGGTGTAGAAAATATGTCTTGTGTTATGTAAAAATAACAGAAACCGAAAATGAAAGCTGTAATCTTGACAATTTGTAGAGTATTGAGGAAAAGAGCAGCTTAGCTGTCATGCCGTTTTATTAGATCAGCTGCATCAGCCGTGAGAAGAAGTAAATAAAGAAAATCTCCTTTCTTATCCAGCATAGACTAGAATTACTCCGATGTCGATACTCAATTCTGCTCCGAGTCCAACAAGGACTCAAAACTAACAAAAACAGTCTTTTTTAATTATAATTTATTAGTTTAAACTTAAAGGTTATTTCTTCAAGAATCAAAGAATAATGATAATGACAGCATTAGAAAAAAAAACATTATCAGATTGCATCTACAAAAAGTCTCACACGCATTCTAGGTCATATTTTATACAACTCTAGCAATTATACAAAACGTAATAAATAAATGATGCTTATCACTCATCAGCGTAATTTTCTGTCCTTCAAGACTACAAATACTCGTAGATGGACTCTATACTTGGATTTTCTCTCCTTAAGAATGAAAGTATAATTACAACAGCAGTATAAATAAAAAAAAACACTATTGTGGTTGCCATGAAAAAAAAATTGGCACACCAAAAAATTCTTAGAACTTATAACCCCACTTGTGACTCCCCACCCAATCCCCATTATGAGTACATGTACAAGTGATGAGTTTAAATTAAAATGTTATCTCTTTAAGAATTAAAGCATAACGATTAATAACAGCATTGAAAAATACAACATTATTCAGATTGGCAACTAGAAAAAAATATCACATCTATGAAGGTCGTATTTAATACAACTCTATTTATCTTATCATTGGAACATTGTGAATAATGGCGGTACTATTCTACAAAGATGATATCCTCCGTTTATGCTCTATGAATTCTTTCGAAATTATGATTTGAAACACATAAGTAGTAGGATGCAAACAACTCCATTTTCAAAACTCAAATAGACTGACACATACAACATAAATACACAGAGACACTTTGATAGCAAAAGTACAGAAACGGTTAATTTACTCCAAGTAGTATAATTATATCTTAATGATTAAAAGCAAAGGAAAAGATATTATTACAAATGGTTTTATGACTTAAGAGTCATTAAAAGTCGTTTCTAGGAAATAAGCACATATACAAAAATGCTGATAATTCATCCATCCTCTTGTCTCATCATTATATCCAAGTATTACAAGGCTGGATACATACCTAAGGTACATGTGTAATAGTTGTGAATTGAAATGATAATTATTATTTTTCGTTTGTCGTCATTATTGAGTAGGTAAAACTAAGAGTACAATCAAAATGGTTTTATAGCTTGTAATTAAAACTTCAAATCGACTTTCCTTGTGCATACATAAAGTAGGCTTTGTCATGAGTTTTATGTGTGTACAGGGTGTACAGCAGCACGGACAACTCCATAACAATTACTTCACATGTCTTAACCAATGAAGCTTTCAGGCTCTAAATTTTTTTATGAAGATTTGCAAATGCTTTTGAATGGTAGTAGATGATAAAGTAATCGCAAATATATTTGTCTCTAACTCGTCCAGATTTCGTGATATCTGGTTACTCTTCTACGTATTCATTCATACTGATCCGGGGGATCACTTTGATTCATGAAAATATTATTTAAATAACATAACTGTCGCAGAAACGTAGCGGAAAGTGATGTTTTAGTTAATTCTAGTAGGAAAATCCTATGCTTTCGCTATATAAAAAAAAAAGAAACAGGAAATGAACTTGGAGGAGACCATCTTAGTTGTCATAACATTTTAATCAATCAGCTACAAGCAGCCCTTAGAGGAAGGAAATAAACATATGTCCCAAGGAGGAATGGCCTTAAATAATATACAAATTCCATCCTATGTCTTACTCTTTGTGGTCTATTCGTAAGGCAAAAGACTGTGCGAATCCTCACAAGAATTTTTAGAATCTAAAAGCTTCGCTGGTTAAGGCATTGCACCTAATCGATAATGAAGTTGTCCTGTCTACCGTCAAGGACTTTTGTCCCTTCTGACAGCAACTGTGAAGACTGAGGATTAGCATTTGGATTTAATTTTTTATTTCTTGCAAAAAATTTAATTAAAATTATGTGTACGAAGTTTAAATGCCGTAATTTCAAAAATAAACTTGTTTTCAACTTTTTCTGGAGTATCCCAATTTCTGTACACCCTGTATCTAAATACTATTGTATGAGAGTCGAAAATTAGAATATGGAAACACCATAGCACACTCGGGAGTTATTCTCTTGAACTTGATGTGCCTACGTTCGCGCCCCGGCGACTCCTAGAGAATGAAATATACTTAATGTATATGGATTTCACCATAAAGATTATTACGTTAGATAGAGTAATTGTATTACTATAATGTTTACGTATACTTAATCAGTGCAACTCTATCGAACCAATTAAAGGAACATTAAAAAAATAAAAATAGAATTCCAGTTAATGTAGAATATCAGCCATGCTATTAATTTTTTGAGAGTAGCAACATTTCTAAGAATTCATTTTGCAAAAACATTCTGTATCAATTTGTCGTTGCACACAATAATTTCACGCCATGTATCAAAACATAATATTTATTACGTATATTCATATCAAGCTTTTCAATTTTTTTCCATTGTTAGTTTGATTGTCACACGGATTACAGCAAAAGTTACGGATTTATCAATTTTGATCAAACTTGGCAGGAAAATTATATATGTTCACAGTAAGATCCCATTAATTTTCGATAGATCAAGGTCAAAGGTCAACATAAAACAAAATGTAAAAAATGTATAATCCACCATAACTTTAGGAGAAATTGAGATACATCACCCAATTTGATTTGAGGGGGAGGTTGCGTTCTACTGAGTATACATTCCAATTAACGAGTGTTTTTCCACTTTTCCTTTGATGAAGTTTTTTTTTTATTAAGGGGATGTCTTATATATTTCTAATTTTTTAAAGTTGATCCATATTTCATGGCTATTTTATTTTTCGTTCCATCTTCCCTAGGACATCATTTATGCCATCTTCAAATTGACTACACCCCAACGAGGATAAATGTTGTTTTAGGGCGTATCCCCTCCAAGTGCCCACGTGGATTATAAATGTACCCCCATTTTAAATGATCAAATTTGATTAATCCAATTACCTAATTACTTACTTCCTAGTCACGTGACCTGAGTCCATACTTTTTATGATGGTTTTGTAAAAACACACACAATGTCTATCCTAGAGGGCAGGAAAAGTAGTGAAACCTGAAAAATCCATACAAAATTAGAATAAAATAGTTTGTCCTCGATCCATAAAAAAAAGTTAAAATTATGTCCAAATACTTCTTGGAATCCGGAATAATTGTTTTTAGTTCTGAGCAGGACCTCACATTGTGTCAATGAAGACCATTCTATATTACAATTTTTTTTTATAAAGACGATGAAAAAATCATTTAAAGATAAAAAAAAGTACTTGGCTACATTTTTGAAATAATTTTCTTCATATTGATCCTTATGGAATTATTACTATTGAATTATTCATTATCAAGGATATTTTAACAAATTATTTTTTAAATTCAATTGTAACCTCAATAACTTCATATTCATATATTTTCTCATTAGCCCAAAAACATTTTTTGAAAGTGCGTGGCTTTAGACTCATGTCTATAAATGTCTTCTTTTTTTTTTATGAGAGTAATTTTGGTCAATGTTTATTTGTATAAATATATATTGGGCTTTATATATCTTTGTAGCTTTAAATCTAAGGTGTCTTCAAATGAAGTACCTTAGATCTGCATTTAATTATACCTAAAATGAACATATTTAGTCTGGGCGAGATTCCATTTGGTTTATATGTGTTTCTTGAATTTTGTGTACTATAAAATATTATTTATAATAACCAAGTCAAGCAGACCCGAGTGACAATCCTTGTTAAAAGTCATTTTTAGCAAAAATTAAATGATATTTTTTTCCTTTGCCTAGTGTTGAAGTCTATTTATGAAAAGTAAACATATTACAAGTCTCAAAAAAACAACCAAATATAGGTTTTTTTCGTAGCTTAAAGTTGAAAATGAGTTTATTTGACCTGTAAGACGCAAAGAGTTATAAAACCTTAATTCATTTTAAGAATCATATATTAACACTGATATGTCCATTTAAATCAAATATATATCTATTTAATTCTGCCTCAGAATGAGTGAAATTTGAGATGCCTTCACATGGCTAATCAAAATAATTTAGTGGAATAGTCAACAATATACAAATATAATCCAGAAAATATTTTTGAAAAATACCTGCTTTTGTGTTGACAAAGTACATATGTACCGTGAATAACTTGTATTTAGTTTATCTTTATTCGTTTGATTTAAAAAAGTAAAAAAGGTTTAAACCTTATTGTTCACTGTACATAGATTGACACTCTAGTCCACATTCATTTAGGAATAAAAAACTTGATATTCAGCTCAATGATACTTATATAACTTAGGTATTCTTATTATCAAATTAAAACGCTCAGCAATTTACGATCCATCACTTATCTTCAATGCAATCTTATATACTTTTTTTAATAGAGTCAAAGGCTGGTTAATGAAAGGAAGAAGTGCAGAAATTAAAAGAACAAAGCCAGGTGCTTTTGCAAATATGTTACAGGGGAGGTGCTGAAATAATACATTGTAAAATTTATGACGAGTCTGATAAAACAAAAATATATATAAATCAAGAGACTGTGTCATATATATTAAACAACATGAAAGCTTCAGACCTTCTTAGCACCTTTTATATGTTAGGCAAGTCGTAAAATATTTGCCCAAAATAATTCTATATGGACGCCCATATTCTGTTGTTTTTGGATGTCTTAAAATTAAAATACTTCTTCATTTGAATCAAACAAATTGTTTCATTTTTAAATTAGTCAAAATCAAAGATTTTCATTTAAATTGATTTTATGTGTTTGACTAGAAATTGATATTTTCAAAGTAATTGATTGACTGTTTTTGCAGTGAATGTTTTTCACTTTAAACACATCTAAATAATATCTATATTTTTGCAAAAATAAATTGTTTTTGCACTTTAGAACATTGGTCATTTTTTTAAATTTAATTATTCATTAATAATTATGTAATAGTAATTAAATTCATGACGCTGTTGAGGCAAAGAGTTGTCAACCTGCTTACAATGAATACTGCAAAACTCATGTATCAAATATTATGTGTAAGGATGGGCATTTTGTAGAGCCAGAGGAGAAGGTAGGAACGTACATATGAACTAAGACCATTATTAACATCAGTTCCCTTATGTATGGTTTTAAATGGAGAAAATATATTACTGCTTTAGAGGGGGAACCTTCAACATTTAGAATAGTATTAGTGTAAGAAAACATGATATTTAAATATAAATGTTATTTTTAAATAAATATTTAAAAAAAAAACCTTCCAATAAAAGGTTGGAAGACATTGCTCAGAGAGGGATGTTTGCAGCACAGAATGGGGGAAGAGCACATGCACCAAACACTAGGACCTCGAAACTCGATTGGGTAGTGGCCACATACCCGAACCTTTGTAGAACTCTTATAGTACAGGCCATCAACAGCAAAAACTGAATTAAGACTATTATTAACATCAGCTGCCTTTTTGGGAAGTGGGATTGTAATACTCATATACGATTAAATAGCAGCATAATTAAAGGGACAATGTTATAAATATATTTGAATATAGATGAATTATGTTTTTTTTTTTACATTAACCAAAGGTAAATCGGAATCCTTCTTTTCGACTAAGAAAAGCTACCGCCAATGCAATTTATCAAAGAATGAACATAATTTTGACAAAGGAGAACTGTTTACCCTCGTCTAATCAGGAAACTGTATTTCCCCCTACATATCCTATCCCTAGTTACAGAGTTATAGTGATTATAGATATTTATGACCCTGGATTAAAGGATCACATTATTGCCTTGTCCACTTTCAATTTAATATTAATATAACAAAAACGATTGATTGACGTATTTTTTAATATATTTTAAATTAATTGTCAACTACTAAATGTGTGTGTAACCCATATTAGACTCATCAATAATTATTGAAGGACGGGCATAAGGGAGAGATACTAGTAATTAACTCATAATTACTCACCTTCCAACACTGTATACAAACATACATTTAACCCATTTGATTTAATTAGTCTAGGCTACATAAAAAAATACAGTTTAAAAAAAATGGAATTTTACAATCCCAGTGAGAGTGATTAAAACTCATATTTGTCTATTCATTTCTGCACCTAATGATTACAGCTCCCTTGTCTCCTCCGAGATGTACTCCAATAAATGAACGTCTTGGAATTTAAATAGATTTTTATTGTTACAAATATATAATATACATTGTATAAAATAAAATATGAAGGGTTTTTATATGACGTCAGTAGTATGGAAGTCGACCATCCTGTTAGCTGGGTTATAACAACTTAATTGTACAGCTATTATTCCTTTTAACTTAAATTATATGTGTATTGCAGTTGACGCTGTTTCTTTCCATTTCAAGGCATTACATCAGGAGTAAATCCGTAGGGTCTACTTTTTCTGGGGATAAATTTGTATTAAAAGAAAAACATATTCCAGACATTTGGAAATTGTTCAGGAGAGACAAAAATATAATATATTTATAATAAGTTATAATTATTAAATAAAAGATTTGCAAGATAGGTCATTATAAAATTAGTAAAAGCCACAATAGTTTGTCAAGTATCACACCAAACAATATAGGTCGTGTTTAGGATAATCTGTGATAATCTGAACATGGAGACTTTGATGATAACTCAATTTTGAAATGGGATGAGATAGGACATTGTTATTCCGAAGTAGCGGTTTGTGAAGAAGGTTAAAGCAAATATAACTTACCAAAGGTCAGTGAATTGATTAAATGAATGATCAAAACACAATCTCTCAAAAAGATGGAAAAAATAAACTACAAATGAAGATAATTAACTCCTTAATATGGTGACTGTTTTCTCTGTTCCAACTCGACTCTTTCTTCGTATTTTCTATAGTACATTCATGTTTTTAACAGTTGAAATGTATAGCAAGTTATTTCCCAGCTTTTTGCCTTTATATACTTATTTATCTATCATTTGAACCTCCAAAAAGAACAATCCCATTTTTTTTATAAACTCCTTCCAAGTTAGTTTATCACTCTAACAAACCTAACCAATCTTATCTCAGAGGCCGTCCATATTTTTTATTACAAGCTCTTACTTGGCATCTGTGTTGCTCTGGATTCAATGTACATCATATAACCCTAGGTATATTTAGATCAACACTTGAATAGTGCAGAAATAGGGTATATAATTCACAGATGTACAAATGTATATTGAAAGGAACCCAAATATGCGAGTCATCTGCTCTTTTACATTTTTTTTACGATTATGTTTTTAAGATATGGAGTGTCTACAATGTAAATATGTACAGATTATTATTTAAAAAGTAATTCGATAGGATTTCAAGTGGAATATAATAAAACTTCAAACTGACATTGCCCCTCTATGGTCGATATTAAAGATCTGTTTGAATATGGATTTTATTACGTTAGGGAAAGGATATCACTTCATTGATGAGTTATTAACAAAACTTTCATTTATACACTGAATGAAATAAGTATTTAATCCCTTTTTATTATGTAAGTTTACCAGCAGATAAATATTTCCTACGGGATTGAGGTCAAGAGACTGGGAGGCCACTTTATGACTTCAACCTGGGCTTTTTAAGTAAAAATTCCTTGGTTTTGTTACTCATATGTTTTATATCTTTGTTGTGCTGGAAGACCCATTACACGAACCATTTTCAGTGACCTGATCCGAGGGAAGGAGGTTGTTGTACAAGATTTCCAGCGAACATGACCCTGTTCATCCTTCTTTTTATACGATGAAATCCCTTAGCAGAGAAACACAGCTCAGAATGGCTTTCAGTATGAGGACCACTAAGGTTTTTCAACTGCTCTGAGGAAAGGACGTTGTAATCCAAGATTTATATCCAGAAGTCATGGTCCTTTCCATCCTCCCGTTGATACGGTGAAGTCGTCCTTTACCCTTATTAAAGAAACGCCCCAAATAATGTTTCTACCGCCATGGAGATGGTGTTTTGGGGGATATTTTCAGTATTTTTCTTCCTTGAAGCACTTTTTTGTGGGTTTATAGAGCGTATTTCACTGTTAAAATAAACCTACCATCAAAATTATAAACCATTCTTTTCTTTGTGAGTGGGTAAACTTACAACATTGGCAAAGGATCAAACACTTATTTTTTTCACCATATATTTGCAAAAAAAACCAACACATCTACAAGATGAGTATTATGCCAAAGTATGAAAATTAGCAAACTAGCCCCGCTCTAACATCATCCATTTCTACTACATACAGTCATTAATATATTTCCATGTTATTAAACATCATATTATTGATTCCAATAAAGCTCTACGTTTATTAATTAAAAGTGTATCCTTTTCTCGGCTCCTTTGAGAGCCTTAAAAATCCAATGGTTTTTATGACTAAAATACAAAAGTACAATAATTAATGGATTTGAATGTATTCATTAGGATTGATGATCTGAAATGTCATTAAAAAACAAAACAAAAATTTGATATATAACTCTTTTATACCTCACGTATTATATTTTTGTATCATCATCCATCAAATTTAAAATAAAAAAAAGTTTTGCATGGATAAAAGTATATGAGGAAATGCCAGAGTATTGAAATCCCTCAGAGTATATTTTGAATTATAATAATAATTTGTCAACTGAAATTGATATTCTGTTCATTTATAATAGTGATGATGGATCGATTTAGTTGTAATTTAGGTGTATAAGAAAACCTTTTTGGAATCAAACGAAAAATGAGTGATTTTTCCTGTGGACTACGTGTGTGTGGGGTTTGCTACCTTTCGGAATATAAGCTTACTGTGAAATATGTCGAAAATAAATTTTCTACAAAAAAAAAAAAATGTTATTTGTTAATTTTTGGTCCTTGTCACTTTTGTTAAATTTCATTTGTCCATGGCATGATCATTTGAGGAAGGTAAAAAAAAAAAAAACAACACAGGCAGCAGTCATAGAATTATGTTTTATCTAACCACAAATTTCTGTAAGCGAAAGGAAAAACTTCTACTAAATGGTCTTGCCGGGGTTGATGAAATCATGTATGGACTCCGGAGAGGTTCCACCATATACAACTCTCAAGCTCCAAAACTTGGCCTGGAGAACTTTGAATCTTGCCGTGATAAAACTGTCAGTCATAAACATCCTCAACTGATCACAATCCTCTGAACTGTGTACATTGTATGAAGGGGTTTTTGGACTTTCAATTTTCCATTGAGCATTAGTAAACTAGATATTTATATATATTATACGCAAGTTGGAGTAATAATATATAGTAGTGATGGGATGATTAATCAAGTTCGAAATTGGAGAATCGGATGTAAGTTAGGAGAAAAAAATACCCCTCCCCCAAATTTTTTTTTTTGTTTTTAACTTGAAAATTTAATATTTGAAATGTTTTTCTGAATATTTAAAAATTGAAATTAAATTTAATTCTTCAAATATTTCTTCCATAAAACTTAATTTTCTTTGAATAACTATAGATCCGGAAAATTTTATATTACAAATTTTTTTCCAAAAAATAACTGAGGATTTGCGAAATTTTTTGTTAATAGTTGTGAATTTTTGATAAAATTTTAACAAAAATATTTGATATTTTTGTCCAATTTTTTAAAATTTTTTTGTATTTTTTCAACTTTTTTCAATATTTTTAAATGTAAAATTTAATATTTGAAATGTTTTTCTGAATATTTAAAAATTGAAATTAAATTTGAATAACTATAGATTTTTGAAATTTTCCTCCAGAAAATTGTATATTACAAATTTTATTTTTGAAATTTTCTTCCAAAAATTTATTTTTTGAAAATAACTGAGGATTTGCGAAATTTTTTGTTAATAGTTGTGAGTTTTTGAAAAAATTTAAATAATCATATTTGATATTTTTGTCCCACTTTTTTAAAAAATTTTTGTGTATTTTTTCAAATAAAAACTAAAAATCTAGGCCCTCAAATATAATCCTGTGGACGACCCTGATAGCAAAATGGTATTTTTAAGTATTAAAGAATCGGAATCCATAATTTTTACTAGAATCACGTGGGAATCTGGATTTTTTTTTTTTTTTTGGATCATTCCATTACTAGTATCACGGCGCTATCTTGCTAGCACAAAAGTACCTATGTATTTTGTTATCAGCTCTCGATTTTCTCTTTTCCCTTGATACGCCATGGTTATTTTGTAATTTTTTTTCATAAATGCAAAGTAAAAAGTTATTCTATACATATGCTCCGTTTCCAAAAGAACAAGAATACATTTTCTTGTTGATTCCTCGTCGTTTATATAATATATATATTGGCCATTTTATTATTTCTACGAAGAAATTTTGGCTAATTCTTTATGGAAATAATATAATAACTTATCAAAACTACTCTTTTAAAAAACATTACTAAGCAATTTTTATAAAACAGTATCGAATAAAATACTAAGTAGATTTTAATCATCTATGCAATTTATTTTAAAAATCCTGAATGAATAATATGGCAGTGATAGTCTAGTAGTATATCTATAAGAGATAAATGGCAGTTAGTATGATTGACTTATTTAGCTATCTCTCAGAGGATTTCGGTCCCTTTTTCGGTTTCTTTTTGGAGGAAAGGTTGCGTGGTACAATACAAATAACGACTTGCTATGTAGTTAGGGGTGCACCATTCATATTTTTTAAATTTTATTCTTTTGCGCCCCAAATAGAATTTTATATTTACAATTTGCAATGGTAATATATATTAGATATTCAGGGAGTTGTACGTAAAACGTCACCACTCTCAATGGCTTTGTAAACAAACGTATATAAGTAAAAAACTCTTATTTTCCATTGATGAAATCCCCTTCTACATTTTATACCCATATTTTTAGATATTCGATGTATCGAGTACAATACATTTTTGTAGTCCAGGAACGACGTCATGTTTACATACATATTGTCTACGTGAACACATGTGCCATTGTTCTATAAATATTGTATACAAGTCATGTGTAAAATCCATAAATATATTCACGTTTATGAAGGTGGACCGAGCATTGCATCTCTCAATGTACCTACAACAAAAACCTTCTTTTTTAAAAATAAAAAACAACTCTAAATCAACAAAATCACGTATTTGTTAGTGCTGGGGTTTCGTCTCAAACTCGTAGATCGGTCTGAGAGAGCAAGTATTGCTTAAGATCACATCAACTGTTGTATGCTCCAACTTTATGGTATACTTATATATCCTTTAAAATCCTTTTTTTAGAGTAAATAGCCACACAACAGCTCATGCCATCTCGAGTTGATTACAACACCCCAGGGTCGTCCACAGAGGGTAGACTGGAGGGGCTGTATCCCCCTTCAAATCAACAAATTTGTAGTCTCACATAACAAAAAATATGGATATCTGAGTGAAAATATTTTTTAATGGGATTTATTTTCTAAAAATGGGTCAGGGGAAAATTTAAATATGAACATTTTTGCGGAAAAATAACCGCATACCGAAATAAATCCTGCTTCAATTACTTCATATAAAGTTAAATGTGTTTCATAAATCATTTTTGTAGGGCTCATAATTCAGGATAGTGGAGAAAATCGGGCAATACATCGATAGGGAAAAAATTGGTTAATATATCGGAATAGGAAAATCTACTATTTGAAAACGATTCAGTTTTGGTCTATAGTCATAGATTGGAGTCAAGACCAAAATATCGATCCAAATCAGTCTAGAAATAATCCATTAAAATCGAACCCAAAAAAAAAAAAAAAATCATGGACCAACTTTGAACACCAGTATGTGTTATTTATGCAAAAAAAAAAATATATATATATTAGACATGAGTGAAAGAAAAACTCACAGAGAACTCGTTTTTTTTTTTTTTTTTTTACAAATGAAGGTTATAATTAATAATTTTTGCTGTCGTTATGGTGTTTATTTTATGGATTTGAAGATGACTTTTTTTGTGTATTTTTATAGTGGACACAAAGGGGTTTCATGAATATAGGGTCAGTTTGCGAAAGGCCCAGGGCCCCTTGACCAACTAGGTTTATACATGTAATTTTGATGTACTTAGTAAGTGAATTAATACAATTTTCCTGGACCCTTTACAACAAAGTTCAAACTATTACCGTCTTACACACTTTAAATCTGAAATTCCCCTTGTAGCATAATTTTAAAAATTTAACAAAATCCTGGGAAAACAAATTAACACTTTTTGTTCATTCATCTTGTATAGTTATTTCCAAGAAAGATGGGACATATAATTGAAGCCAATTTAGGATAATTTTGGTGTGGAGCGCCAGAGTAGAGGTTCTTGCAACAAAAACGAGTGACCTTTAACGTGACCTTTTTCATTCACAGTACGACAGTGTTCTTGAGGAAGTTATATACGCACCTTGAATCGGGGAACATGCGTGATGCCGTTTGAGGGAAGTTTAGTCTCTAAAGACAAGGTAAATCAATATCCCGGTAGAAGTAACCCGGATGTTTGATTTACCATCATACTATCATTTCGTTTTGATCTATTAAAATTACATGATTAATTTCAGAAATATATATATATATTTTTGTTTTTTTTAATATAAAAAAATACTTGAATTATTACAATATTGAGAAATGATGTTTGAAAAAATACAATTTTTCTGAAAAACTCCAAAAATATTAAATTTTTGGAAAAAAAATTACAAAAAGCTACAACTGTTAACAAAAAAAATGAAATTCTTTGCAAAAAAAAAATTAAAAATTATATTTCAAATATTAAATTTTTCGAACAAAAATTTCAAAATCTAAAGCTATTCACAAAAAATTAAATTTTTTGGGAAAAAATCAAAATATTACATTTTCTAGTAAGAATAAAACTTCCTTAATTTTTTTTAAGGGGGGTTACAACCCTCCAGCCCTCCCCTAGAGGACGCCCTGAATTTGTATTTAAAAGTAATATAAGAGTACAGGGAGCAAATAATATAAGCACCTTGTACAAGTCGTTATTTCTTCGTCTTAAAATGCATTATTTAATTACAACATTGTTCATTATAGTATTCAACAATACCATCATTTCATTTGAATAATTCAAATAAAATGATTTACATGTATTTATGAGTAATACAACTGCGCTTATTTGAACTTTAGACTCACAATTTAGTAAATTGTAGAATAATAGTCAAAAATGATTGCTTTATCCTCAACCAAAATGCTTATAAATCCTTCATTTAAAATTATTCATCACATTTTCGGATTGCAACTGATAAAAAAAATCACAACTTGTAGAAAACATATAAATAAAACATAAATTTGTTAATATTAATTGAGAATGTTCGTATATGAATACAATTGTAATCCGCACTCAATTTTGAGAAAAATCATTCTATCTTGCTTTTTTGTTGAGGGCGCAGCTATATAAATATATTATATCGATAAATACTATTTTAAATATGTAAATAGACCGTATAAATAGCTCTGTTTGCAAACAAAGGCTCATAAACAACAAATAGAAATGAAAAAAAAAAAATTGATGAATTTTTTGAAATTTCTCCCCAATATTTCTATGGAATGATTGAATTAAGAGTTGAAAGGGCTCAAGAATGTATTTGTCGATTTATTCTATAGCAATTATATTATAAACATATGAGTACTTTGAGTACACTTGACTTGTCATCATGGAGGAATGAAATGATGACAATAATAACATCTGTTCTTTTTGAGCCACAACATACTGATTTAAAAATATGTAGTTTAATTGTTTTTTTTTAGGGAAGAAAAAATGTTGTTCCAAGGGCCCTTGAAATCCATATGATTTTGATGGATCTACTAACGGATATTGTACTGTTTTAATTATTCATGGTTACTTATACACTACTAACTAGAGCGTTTTCATGTGACGTCAGTATTGTTGATGTCTGCCATTTTGGGGTCTTAGACCAGTGGTTCTCAAATGGGGGTACGTGTATACCTGAGGGTATTCGAGATTTTGAAACGTATGTATAATTACAAAAATAGTATCAATTCAAAAGTCTTCTGGCCACATCTCTAGGATACAAATCTCCCGCCATCTATTGGGAGAAAAGAGAATTAAAAAGTAGAAGAAGCCGTATTACTCATATATACGTGTTCATCCTCTATAGAAGAAAAAAACATATACATACATATATATATTTTTTTAAATGATTTCACAAATCCCGCTTTGACAACTCAAACAATGGAGTACGGGTTAAAATACGGCAGCAGTGTTGCTGAGAACATAGAGGGACAGGGGACCAAGAATGTAAGAACACAGGATTACCACAAATTCTAACAGTATTCGGAAGAATACATCCTAGTGGGGCTCCGGTCCTCCCATGGAGCCTAACTCTAGAATGAAGCCAACGCATCTCTAGCGTCATCTCGAGACAACAATGTTTTTGCTAAAAGCTAAAAAGAGAAAATTGTTTGCTATAGGTGAAGAAGGTTTCAACAGAAAATGCATTGCACTGGTTCGGGGAACTTGACTGAAAAAATATTTTACAACTGTTAAATCATTGAAAAAAGGTTGAAAAATCCCTTCTCTCGAATGCCACATCATTTCAAAACAACCTTTTATTGATTAATATTAAGAAAAATAGGGAACTGTTGGATTTCAAACTATTACACTGGGAAATAGGGTACTTTTATCGTGTCTAATCGGTCAAAAGAAAATAACAATAATTTCATATGGATTTTCTTAAATTATATTCAAATATCCCTTTTCCTTTCAGTTTTTTGTTAATAACACATTACTATAAAAAATGATATTATTATTTCAATTTAAACTCTTATATGAAAAACACACTTTTATAGACTATCAAACTGTATAAGTTTCATTAAATTGATTTAAGTGATACTTTGTTTTTGAGCAATAACTGTATCCCTAAAATATTAACTAAAAAAATACCCCATTTAATCTTCCTAAAAATCCAAGAATAAATTATATATATATATATATATCCCTTTTTGTTTATATCATTCAATACAGGATACAAAATTCATTTTAAGCGCTATGATGATTTTTTTCCTAGTTATATTAGATTACTGAAAAAGTCCCTTTTGCTAACGTAGCGTAAAGCGATTACCAATACAATAATTTTTATTTTTTTTAAATTGATTCTAAGTATATCAATAATTAGATAATATTTGGTTGTTCGCTCCTACTCTTTTCAACCTCTTTTTAACATCATTTTTAATGCCGTTCTTCAACACTTTGTTATCTTTTTATAAAAAAAAATACTCAAAATCAATTGATAGTAGTTTGCCAATTCTTCACAACAATATAATTATTATATAATAATTGTTGGCAATTGCGCATACCATCACAAACCATAATTAGAATTCAACCAATAAACTTTCAGAACACCAATTAGGGGGACGGGCAGAAAAATCAACCCCTAACAACCAAATACAGTCCATTTAAAAAAAAACCTGCCCACAAAAATTGATCATACCTGAAAAATTCAAAAAGCTACAAGGGCAATGCAACTTTCATTTACATCTTCTTAAACAATTGTTTCAAATGATACGTCATTAATTGGTATCAGACTTCTAATTGGCGGCTTTTAAGATCAGAATGAACTTGATTTTGTGTTATTAATGGATTCAAATTCAATTGCATGCTGTGACCATATACTAGGATCTATCCGATTGAAACTTTAGGGCTGAGATAAAACTATCATCTTCTACTAATTGTACTATTATTGGATAGTCATTGATTGATAAACTGCCTTGACTCTCTTTCTAATTCATTTATTGGGTATTTGTCATGGTTTTTTGAATAAACGGTTCTAATAACGGGTTGAGGTAACTTTTAAAGCATCCACTTAGTTAAATGAATCAATTATATATTCATCAAATTATTCCAATATGTAACATTTTATCTTTACAAATGGATGTAATATTAAAGGAAGTCATAATAACATAGTATTGCAGTAGGAATCATCAAAAATATATATTTATTTTTTTGGCAATGTGTCTGTTCTGTGAAATGGCTCTCGGAAATATGGCTTTCAGCAATGTGTCATAGAACCGAATTGTGATATACATAAGAGAGCTAAAATAAAACAGTATATATACTCGATGCACACCGTGAACGGTAATTTCAAATCCCTGTCTTTTAATTCCTAGTAATTTCATTCCCAGTAAATTCATTCCCGCTTTAATTATGGCATACGGTCAAAATCAGTTAGTTGTTTTTATTTGTGTATGGAGGCCTGATACATCGGCACTGGATGACTTGCGATGAATGGGACATCGATATGATGGTATATGGATTAAAAATGACGTCATCATAAGTTTTTAATAGTGAGTATAAATGGAATCCCGATGCGTGGATATTGTTCAGACTTGAAGGAAGAGTAATGACGTCATTTACTTCTAATTCCTCAAGTCTGAACGATCGTCTATAATACAACTACTCCCTTTCATCAATCTCATCTTCCCAATTTCTCTTTTCACAGTTCAAATCTACCTAAATAATAAGCGATTTCCTTGGGCCCCTCACGCACTTCTCTAGAATCACATTTATCACCTCCTTTAAGTTCCCCTCAGGTTTGAAACCATATGACGTCACTATATATCCATCTTTAAAGTGGGAATGAAGTGTCAGGGGATTAATTTTAGAGGAAATGAAATGACTTAGCACCCTTCACGCCCCCATAATATTTATCAATACGACGATATTATTATTTCGTAGATTAAAATATGTTTACGATATACATCAAGGAGCCCTATACATATTCAGTATACCCTGCATACACGCTCGATGCTACATCCTAAGCGACTGGAAGATCTTTATTAACTACATTGTTACGTTTTTCATAAAAAAAATGCCTTCATTCGGTTCAAAGATTAACACATTCATGCTGATAACCTTTGCTTTATTAAGATAGATTTTATTTCAAATAATATGACATTATCTAATCAGTATCATTTTATTAGGGATGGAGGTTTGAAACTACAAAAACCACACAATCAGTCAAAATATTGGCACAAGATATATTTATGCTTATATACAAAATTAATATTGTACATAACTTTATGTTATTAGCAGAAATTGGGGATATACAATTTTTTGTAGTCTGATAGTGCAAAACATTACGAAGTGAGGAAGCCCATTAAATAGTTATTAAGGTCAAAAATATTTTTTCAGAGTGAAGTTTCATTATTATGAAGAGAACAAAATGCAAGGGGGGGGGGGAGACACATAAAAGTAAAACATTGTTTTTAAGGTCCACCCTAATAAATACATAAAAGGAACTAATCAATTATGAGTGACTCTTAATTACATATCTTCTATGTACGAGTGACGGTGCAATTGGAATGCAAAAAATTCACTTAATACATGTTTAATGAGGAGATTCCTAAAAAACCGAACTAGAACATGAGGCATTTATCAAAATATTTGTAAAGGAATGATATCAATAAATATGAAAGGAATTCTAGAGTTTTTTCCCAAGTGCTAATAAAAGACTCGGCTGTGGGATTACCTAGAGCAGGGATTCTCAAACATTTTTTTTAGTGATGTACCACTTGTAAAATATTTACTTCACCAAAAGTACCCCCCTACCTGCACAAAACATTTTTAGCTTGAGTGACAGGGGCATCTGGAAAACTATTTTTATATTTTGAAAAATATCCATCCATTGTCGACGATGAACTTTAGTCATGTAATTTACGACGTCACCAAAGGATTCATCTGAAATAATTGTTTACAGAAATTGACGATAATTCGTAGAATAAACCAAATATGTTTTACAAAATCAAAAGCATTCTAGTTTGCTTTTGTGTTGATGGGCAACATATGCAATGTAGATGATCCTTTAAAATAAGAAATAAGCATCACTTGGAGTTTATTACTCTCTTTTGAAGTATTTATACTAGAAATTCGACTCGTCATTACTTGAATATTTGAAGTTTTGTTTTTTCAAGGGCAAGTAAAATTAAACTTTTTATAAAATATTTAACTAAGAAAACTACAGTATATACAATTTAGTGTTAGGTTTTGGATTTTTATAATTTTTGAAACACCAAACTAATTCTATCCAAGTCCAGTCTTGGCCGTTCTTGTATAAAAATTTGATCTAATTGCACGAAAATGGTCTTAATCCGTCTAGCAATTTAAT
This sequence comes from Lepeophtheirus salmonis, assembly GCF_016086655.4. Lineage (NCBI taxonomy): Eukaryota > Metazoa > Arthropoda > Copepoda > Siphonostomatoida > Caligidae > Lepeophtheirus > Lepeophtheirus salmonis. The sequence continues at coordinate 18,568,506 of NC_092584.1, forward strand.
AAATGATTGGATAACCGTTTTTTCTAAAGGTAATTCTGTATGACCTTTTTAAACAAAAGTAATTTCATATTAGATAGATGATATAAATCCACCATTTCCAATTTTTGGTCTACAGTTTCAATATGTTCCACCATTTCCAATTTTTGGTCTACAATTTTAATTTTGGTTCATAAATTCGATCCACTGTTTGTTCAAAAATATTGCTTCAGATTCGTCCAGAAAAAATTACTAAATAAAGACTGAACCACATCCGTAGTAACTATGAAAGGTTATGCGAGAAGCTAACGGCATGATAAATCAAGATAAGGGGAAAAATTGTGCATTGTTTGAGAACGAAAATATCAGTAAACATTATGAAACTACACTTTGAACCAAAATATTTGTCCAAATCGATGATTAAGATCGATCTTTTGGTGAGATCCCTCGGATATTAGGTTCTGCATCCATTGTCCCAATAAACTCATATGCATAAATAATATTTCTGCCAATTTTTTATTGATGTCATCGATGCACAAACACATTTATGACGTACTGTATCCTGATTTGAGCACAGGGAAATCTAGGAATTTTTAGAAAGAGCCATGATCCTTTACAAGGTTTTCATCATAAATATAATTTAAAAAAATAATTATAATAAGAATAATTACAAGAAGCAGTTTTATAACCTTGTGCAATATGCGAATTTGTGGTCCACATAATTGCCTTGAACACATACACAAATGAACTTAATTTTTTGTAAATTCTTTACAGTAGGTTTGCTCTTATCCGAAATAAATAGTAACAAACTAATTTTTAATAATGAAATTTTGGAAATAAACCGTCTGTTTTCTGTACTTTAATATTTAGAAAAGTGCAATCCCGTAATCTTACCTATATCACGTGATGAATATGGTGTGAATAATGGCATTAAAAATGATGCAATCTGATATTATATATTTTAATTAATAAAATATAATAAATAACTATCGATTTTATCAATTAATGCCTTTGTAACATTGTGTAAAATCAAGTTTATCTCCCACGAAAACCAAGTTATTTTTTGTTCAAAAATATATTAATTACAAAATTGAAAACTAGAATTACGAGGCTAATTGAATTTATAAGTGTATCAAAGGTTAATTATTATGTTCTAAAGAGATATTAGCTGCATTATAAGTGTAGGGAAGAACATAAATATCCGTACAATCTATATCTGGAGGGTATGTGGCTTCACAACATTCTTAAGAGGGTCCAAGAACACTGAGTAGGTCAACGTGAGATCGACATGTCATTCCCGTAACTGGTGATCAAGCCAAACACAATTACCTTGGACGGGAAGTTGATAATCATCACAAGGGGAACATTACCTTATTCCTCTGCTAGACAATGACCATTCTTTGGGTTGTAGGCAGCGTCCAAGGGGAAGTTTGACTCATCTCTGAATAGTCTTATCATGCTTGGATTTGATTTACAAACTTGGGGGAATTTCTTGCTACATTGTAACCTACGTGGCAAGAAGATGACGCCTTCCCTTGTTGTAGCAATTAAAGCCAAAATTGTCTTTGATGACCCTTGACGCCGTCCTTCTACTGATAAATTTCCTCCGAGCATGATCAGCCATTGAGGTGCCAAAATTTGCTTGGAGGGACTTCTTGAGCCCAGTAAGGAAGTGGATAACCTACTTTTTTGGCCTTGTGTGAACCAAAAGAGGAATGTGAAAGCTATTTTTCGCCTTTAGTCGCTTGCAGACGTCATAGACGGTGCTTCTGACAAATTTTATGACTTATATGATTGCCTTTGCTATGTTGTTGCCGGGCTGCAATGACTTTATCTTTGTGGTATTACTGCTTAATGGTGAAAGTAAAGAGATTCAGTAAAAACCAAAGTTTTTCTCAATTGACGGTACTTTCAGATAAAATTAGAGCAATTAGAAATATGTCTGGATACTTTTGTTCACCCCTGTACATACATATTACCAAGGATTATTACATCTACATAACTAAAATACTGAAGGGAACTCGAATTGGACTGTTCTCGAGTCCAACACAAGTAAATATTTAATATTTGTCGGGAATTGTTTACAGTTGAAGTAAATTACTCAAGGGAACGAGTGGACTCTCTGCACAGACGAAGAGTATGCCTTTTCCTCCTGTTCCTGATTGGTTTAAAATTGGCATATGTTTGTATTCCATTTAGTGGACATAACACTTAATTTAATTATTATGTATAATTAGCCAATAATTGTAATATATTTTTCATAATGAGTGTGTGTTGTGTAAAAGCTGATTAATTAGGATACGAAGACGCTAGACTTATCTTCCATAAAAATGTATAGCGTTCTGAAAGAGAGAAATATATGAAAATTGTGGATTGCTACCCTCAAACGGTTGAATTGTACTCCAACCAAATTGATATCCTTTAATTATTTAGTTCTATTATCTGCTAATAATATTAATTAAGTTTATTATATACCATAGTGATTTTAAATAATTCAAATAAGTATGGAATATTTAAAGAATAAATTATTTCTTTTTATAATTGAATGTATCCTTAAATATTAACTTAAGAAGTAAGCTTTTAAATATTTCCTTACTAAATAAATCAAAGTTGCCCTCTTCTGTTTAGTTTCTTTGTAAAAAACTTGCTAATTGTCATGAAAAATCCTTGACATAGCAATATTGAGACTACAGAAAAGCCGTTTATGTTAATAGGAAAATACTTCACCGGGTGCACTGAATATATTGTTTCCTAAAAGAGCACAGTATAAAGTAAATAAAATATGGCAGTTGTTTAGTTCAACTCATATTAAAAAAAGAAAAAGAGGGAAGTACTTTATAGAAAATATAAAAAATTGAATGTGACGCTGAATGAGGCGGAGCAACTCCCTGGGTCATCAAATCATATTAAACTTCTGTTTTTTTTCAATTTGTTATTATTATTTCTATTCTTGAGGAAATAAAGACAAAGTATTGACTGAGTAGCTCCGTCTGAGGGTGCTCAGAAACCAAGCTAAGTGAAACAAAGAGTTTATTGTTGAGTGATCTTCTTTATTATTGATGCAAAGGGGTATGTTTTGTCCATCCCTAATAACTCTGGGTACTACATTTGCATCTATTTTATTTAAAAATAACAATTTGACGTCATGCATCAAGAAAGAACAACAAGAATCAGTCGGTTCACTAGGTAATAGAAGAGCCGCTTAATGAAACTTGTTATTATTCTTACTTGAAATATCAGCTGTGGTCATTGAAATGTAATTCTTGATAAGGGAACATTTCAGTATGGAGTAATAACTGTTTTTTTGTACTTATGGAATCCTATGGAGTTTTAAGTGTCATTCTTTGTTGGACTTGGAGGAAAATTGGGACTAAACTTGTAGTAATTCCAGTCTATAGGTAGAAGGGTCTGCAACTTTTTGGAAAGTAAAGGCAAAACAATGTCATGGAAGAGGGTCAAACAACTATCGCTTCAGAGTCCAGATAGATTAGTATGCCTACGGGGGTTGTCGAACTCTGTTCTAATAAAAAGTCATGACAGCTAAGCCTCTCTAATCCCAAACATTCTTCAATTTGTCATAATTACTCCGTTTATTTTCCACTACTTTTATTTTTACATACCCGCAGGTCATATTTTATACAACTCCATTGATAAGGAAAATATTCATTTCTCGTTTATTAATGTTACTGTTTTTGATTTTTTTGAGTCCTTTAGATCTAACTCTATATGTACTCCGTTTTTATTTGAAAGTGCATTTATGTAGGTGTTGGCAACAAGATATAATGAAGGAGATTAAGATCTTGATCAAAAGTTGTTGGTTCTTGAATCTTTAATGTACAAAGAGCTTTGTAAAAGATTCTTTGTTTTTATAAACCCTTGTTTGAATATTTAATTAAATCCTTAAATTATGTAAATATTTTTTTTTGTCAAAATGATTTGTTAATTAGTAAATGTATATAGATTATTTGATTGGATAATCAAAATAGTAGTGTTGGATTGGAGTATTACTCAAACTCGAAAAAAAAAAAACACCTTTGAGTAATGAGTTGGTAACTTATTTCCATAAATTTTGGGCCTTTTTTTTGTGGGCTGATTGTGAGCTTTTTTCTTGTGACTAGATTTTCAAACAGTCCAACATCGATGGATAATATGCACCTTAAATAGCTTTATCCTTTTCCAGAGAGTCGATGAGGATTTTTCCTTGAAAATCCAAAAGACAGCTGCAATAATCTATCCGGCCGATCCCTCCATTCAAACGAATGCCAAAAAAAGAGAAAGAAATAGATTTGCCTCAAAGTTGGTTTGTGTTCTCCCAGGGAATACTACTAACAAAACAGAACCTCGATACGCACAGGCAGTGCCATTTCTCGGACTTTGCACGGACTTTTCAAACTACCCTCGTAATTTAAAAATTAGGCTAATTAATTAACATTAAAGTATTTAACAAGTTGTTAGGTTCATTTTATTTTACAACCTTTCCTTAAAAAAAAAATAGAAAAAAATGAACTAAATTAGGTTAATCTTCCCAACCATGTGACTATTATTCATTCATCGTTGTTAGAGTCCTAAACTACCAATTTGAATTTGAATACGAATACAAAATATTTATTGTTCATAATATATACAGATTACTGTTTTCATTTTTAAGGCCAGTAGTAGATCTTTTGTTGGAAAATTGTATATCAACAACATGGCTTTGGTTTATTATATAGTCTCGGACGTCAGTGACTACACATTATAACAGAGTTTGAGAAACTTTTTAATTAATTTTTAATTCAATTAAATTGTTATTTTTAAAGGGGAGCATTTGAAAAACATTTTTTGCAATAAAGATATTAGATTTTCACAATAGGCCGCAAATCATCAAAAAAATAATTATATTTCATGTTCCCATTGTCCATTTTCTACTTTTCACCTGAATAGTAATCTGAACGTTGATTGGTTGAACTCAAATTTCTTTTTAATGAAGAATAGTCCCATAGTTGAGGAGAATTAGCTACATACTATAAGTGCCCTGTCAACATGCAAGCATTTATATTTTTATACGAATATTCGTCAATTTTTATCAACAAATTGTTCATATTCAATTCGTCAAATTGTATTCACCTGTTTCTTATGACGTTATTAATGTCATCTTGGCATAATATTCTGGGGTCTACATAATCTTATGTCGAACCTCTTCTCCTCAACAAGTAGATGTGATTTTAGGCCTAACCATCTCAGGATAGGGGAGAACATTAATGGTTTGAGACTAAAAAATGTATCTTGCGATTTGTAAGCCCGTCATCTGCAAATAACTCCTATTTGACGTTCAACAGTCTTTATATTTGGTGTGTATATGAAATATGGACATTTATAAAAAAAGAATACGAAAAACATATGAAAGGAATTGATTATTCCTTCCGTCAGCTGAGAAGTTGTTTGTATTGACACCCCTGTTCCTCCAAAAAAAAAATACATAATCAATCAAAAATGCCCTGACAAAGATACAAAAGAATCAAAATTTCTGCAATATTTTGCAGAGAACATATAGAAGTAGAGATATGAAGATTAACTTATGCAATCAGCGACAATAAGGCGGAATTGGCGTCGAGACGATTTTTAACAAGATGATGGACTGACACACATAACAAAAGTTACAGAGTCCTTTTTGTAGACCAACATTCCATGGGAAAAATAATGTGGCCAACATACTCGCCAGACGCCAACCCGCTCGACTTTTCCTTCTTGAAGCTTCATCAAAGTTCCTATTGATGAACAATCGAATTCCATGAGTCCAAAATACATTATTACTACTTGTTAGAGCTTCCAGGGAAGTATCAAGGCCGTTATCAAAGTCAATGGGGACTACTTTGAAGATTAGAAATGGAAACAGACTTGCCAATATCTGTACAAAGTTCTTCAGTTCATGTGACTCTCCCACTATTAAACTTATTAAAATTCCAGATTCAAAACTTTCAATAAGGAACACGGTAGTTTAATAAGCGGCTCAAGAATGATCCCCACCACCAACGAAGGAAAGAATCAAGTTAACTTATCTTCATTCGATATCTTTGAACTGGTTATTTACCCCCTTCTTTAATTAGGGCATAAACTTTCATACTAATCGTAAGATCATAAGATTCATATTAAATTATCTAATGTTTTAATAAATAAAATACAATATATGTGGCTTGAGATTCCTCCTACCTACCTGTGTAAGTACATGGCTGGAATATAAATCTGTTCTTATCAATCTAATATCCTTAACTCATTGCTTAATTGAATCTCCTTAATACGTAGAAAGTTAAAACGTTTTTATTTTAATAATACGGTTCAAATGCATCTAGTGGATTTTAAATACTCTTCATTTTAGAGAGACAGAGGGATCATCCTTTGCTCAAACATGTGTTTGTCAAAACAAAAGCGAGCTAGATTTATTTTATATACATATTTTGTTCAATTCAATTGTCTGAGATGAGTTGATGCACCTTAAGAAGGTTATCTATAGTATAGAACCTGTTTAAGTTAAGGTAACCATATTTCTAAGAAAGAGGGAATGTGGTCCGAACAGTGTCGATTTTAGAGAGAGGAAGAGATAATATTTTGAAATGAGCACAGTTTAAGAAAAAATAGTCAATCAGTGGACAACAACACACTTATGAGAAATTATTATCATGAACTCAATGTAGGCTGGTTTCTCCACTTGTACTTAATCAATGGGATTCCATCGAATCAATTATAGGAATATTTCAAAATCAGTATAAAGTATAAATAAATAATTGGTCTAATATAAGAAAAAAAGTCATAATAAAATGCATTTTATGAAAAACGACCATGAAAACATGTCTTGCATGAAAATTAATGGTGTTTTTTTCCTACTTTTCAAATATGTGGGGAAAATTATTTACCTTCTACAAAATTCTCATCTCATACACCTATGGTTAGTTCTACAAAACCTTTGGATTTCGTATTCCTCATTTTGGTTAGTGTAATCAATTATCTTTCTATATAAGGACAAATAAATTATATAGAGAACATTAAGTCGAAGAGAGGATCATAACACATGGGTTGAACAGTCCCGGACTTCACATATAGAGGATACTATTTTTCCTTTAAATACACCTCATTTTCAGTTAGAACCAACCTTCAAGGGGGATCTACTAAAATATCAGGTGCATGGACAAAACGTCGACTGTCAAAACGTCAAACGAGAGAACGTCGACCGTAGAATATAAAATAAAGGGTAACTCCAAATGGTGTTACTATATATCCCATTCAGATATTTCCCGCCTGAAACATAATCCAGCAGCACAATTTTTAAATAAACTACCAGTAAGGGGCCTCCCAATCCCCCTTATACATCTTGGGGGTGTTTTCAGCCACCTCTGTGCCCACGAAATTTGAGACTGTTTTGGGTTTGATCTCATTTTTAGGGCCTGTGGTACCCAAAATAGCCAAAAATTCTAAGTATAAAGATGGGTTCGTGAGGGTTCCATCTGTTAGTTTCTGTAGAGGGGTGGGGTAAATATCTCGGGCTGGAAATGTCTGGAGTAAAATGTCGTAGAAACAGTTTTTCATTATTTTCCGGTCGACTTTTTGACCTACTACCAAAATTCATGACAATCTGTTTTTTAGGCTGTGAGTTATTCTGCTAATTGTGACTCTATTTTTGTTATTTCCAAAATAATCAATTTTGGGATGAAAAACAATTCGGTTTTTTATTTTAACACTTTTTTTTATGGGAAAAAATAAACGTTCAAGCCATTTCATGCCATGAAAAAGTGTACTGGGGACTTCGCTATAGAAAGTCAATAATAAAATTAATTTAAAAAATGCCAATTTGGAAAGATTAAAAAAACGTGTTTTCTTTGTTAAGCCCGGGAACTTTTCAGCCCATGTGTTAAGTCAAATGAGCTCCTAGAAGCGGGAAGGGTACATTTCCATATATCGTAATGCTTTCTGGTAAAGATCTATCCAAAACGCTATGAACTATGTACTATATACTTTTCATGCAGTTCAACATGAAAATTTGAATAATAACTTAATTAATAGCTGTTATAAAAAGTATTATTATTATGACCACTTTAACAAAATTAATATATATATTACCAAGTTTTTAAAGCCGTGCAATTTAGGGGCACTTTTAATTTTCCAATTTTTCCATTATTGATCTATATATAATCTTGTTGCTTTGTTTTTTATTTATAAAACATTTTTTGATTGCTTTTTAACGACCATTTATGCCTTTGTTTATAACTCTGTGATGAAATTCCTTTTTTTTTTTTTTTTTTCGCTACTTGAGTTTCATATTACCAAGTCAAGTATGTTTAAGAAACTCAATATCTTAAAGCATATTTATATCAAATATAGGTTATGTTGTAGTTGTATATTGCTTGTAAATTGGTCAAGTTGCTATTTAAAAATGAGATGAAGCATTTCGAAAGAAGTATCCATGCCGTGATTAAGATTTTTCCATATAAGAGGAGAGCCTGAGTTATTCTCGACAAATAATGTTATTTTTAACCATTTTTGTATCCTAATTTTATGCCAAAAAACATTGGATCAGGGTTTTTTTTCACCCAACAACATTCATTTAATTTATGTTATCACTTTAAAAACCCGTTCGTTACTTAGTCTTCAAATCTTACTACGAGTACTTCCTTTAGGGATTTACCCACCCGAACATTAAAGCATATATTTTAGGAATTGAACATTATATTTGCTTACATCATTTGTGGTTCGTGAACGTAAAAACAATTTTGAGCCAAAAATTAAGAAAAAGAGAAAATTCCATTTTTTTTTTTTTGTCATTTATGGGTTTTGTATTCAAATATATGCGATACCCAATAATGGCAGCTATAATTGGCCCCCATATGTCTTTTCAAATAAGATCCATCAATTTTGGCTACTTTACGTGCAGTTTGCAGGTCCTCCAAAGAGTTAGTTATAACAGTTTGGTCATAGAAATTGAAAATTATTCTGAGAAGAGTACAAATTTAATCCAGACTCAACACTAAGAAAATAGTTTGGGCTTCCATTATATTGACGGCCACGGTCATGTGATACTATAAATATCAGTAACCACATTATTTAATTGTTTTTCGTTATATTTATTACATGTGACTCGTCGTTACCTTTATTGTATCTTACAGCCTCTCATCCAAAAAGAAAAAATGACAAGATTCATTTCGGAGTTAGCCAATTCTTCCCCATCATAGAATTATTATTCAATAGTTGTTAATAATTATTCATCGCTTAACAAAAAATAATTCAAATTCGCCGAATTAACGCTAAGATCACTAACTAGTGACAAAGAAGCAGAAGAATTTACAGCTAACAAATAAATATAATTTTTTGCCTTAATCAGGTAACGCCATGGTTAATTCATAATCTAAAATTGTAATCGGAGAAAGAATACTGAATTTTATAAACTCTGGAGAATACTTATTATTTCTTAATTAATAACTTTTCATTAAACAAGACCTTTCCTATATATAATAAGTAAGCATGGGATTTTTGGAGAGCGCTAGGAGTAGGAGGGAGCAAGACATATGATGTTACTGAATTAAGACCCTAGTTACTTTCATGTACCTGTTATATGATTGGGAGAGGAGAGAAAATGAATTACTTCGAATATTAAGAACCCATTAAAATATTCTTTGAAACATTGATATGGATTTTCAGAATTGGTCTTTGAAAATATCCAGGATTTTCAGGGATCCTTGCATATACATGGCATCATTATCACCTGGCGTTATATATCTATATTAATAAAATAAAATATGCCTATACATCTCTCTGTTTGACAACAAGCGTGTGTTGATATAGCTCAGAATGGCATATTTAAAAAGAAAAAGGGAGTACGTATGTAAAGGCTGTAAACTGAAACCTTTTTAGCGTGCAAGTTATTTTCATTTTTGCAACTTGAACAATATTCTTTTATAACTTCAGAAGTTTTTTATTATTATTTTTTCATTCTTGAAGAGAGAAAATCTTTGTTTTTGAGTAAATACGAGTGGATTTACTTATGGAAAACGAAGAATATACAAAGGATTTGTTGGAAAGTTATGTTCTGAGTATATTTAACTCCGAGGACTGTTGGGGATTTTTTTTTTTTAATTCATTAATTGACCACAGACAAATAAAGTTATATTTTACAGATCGACAATCGATATACATATACAATAAAACATTTTTAAAGTATACATATTTCATGTTATAGTTTATCTAAATTCAATAGTAATAGCCACAAATTTTATGGAAACTCTGGTATTATTACAAAATTTATCACAAATAAAAGAAGAAACAAATTATTTAATAATTCTTGAAGAATTAAATTATACATTCACAACTTGGAGTACCAAATATTACTTCCAGTCATAAGCATAGAATCATAATTTAGGCAACTTAGAAACTCATATTAAAGTAAAGACTCCAATTACGAACCTAACCGGTTTTAAATAGACGTAGAATAGAGTCCATATGCAACAAGTCAATGTCTAGTCTTAAATCTTTGCTCACGTGTCCTAGTTTTTGAATGTTTATAGTCCATAATTTCGATACTGTGTTGATAGTAGTAAGACTTTTATTTAATTCGGTATATATTAGTTATCAAGTATTGTTATAGAGTTTAAATCAAGTTGTAGGTCTTTGATTATTACATCAAATAGAGTTGCAAGCCTTTAAATATGAACTTATGTCCCACATATCTGTGTCGTATTTATTATGTTTTAGTGGTTTATAGTAATTTATTGCAATAGTTATCTTGACATGGTATATTTATTTACAAGACGCTGATTAAATTTGCATCCCATATTGATGACCAATCAAAGTTATTAAATTCCTTTTTTCTATTATCCCCCCCTTTCCCGCTTTGCTCTCCAGTCAAAAAAAATTGCACTGCAGTAATTCCATTTTCTCTCTCTTTTGTCGGGTAATGACTAAAAATCATGTGTTGATCTAATCCAAACATACCAACATATGCATATATAAATCCAACTTGAAATGGATGGATATAGGTACAAATTTTGACATTTGATTGCGTGTGACTCTTTTGTGGACATGCCAATTAAATAAGATCCCTTGCCACATACATAGATGGAACTTCATTTCCATGGAATGGATGCCTTGTCACGAAAGACGGATAGTGATGAATGAGACGCCTAATAAAAATATTGAAATTAAATGCATAACATGTAATTAGTGTTTAAAATAACTTTATAGTATTAGATAATTCGAGTTATATTTTAACAATAGAGCTCTCTCGAGTCAAATTAATTTGATATCAATTTAAGTCAAATTTGTCTTTTTGAGCATTGAGCCAAATCGAAGTTGAGTAAAGGCATTATATCAATTTATTTGATTATGCACAAAATGACAGGTACGATGAAAGGGTTTTAACAATTTTGGTGATATTTATTACTGAATTGATAAAATCCAAGTTCAATAATTAAATCATCAGTTTACAAAGAATTACTCAATAAAAACCTAGAAACCATTGGTTATAAGATTAATATATTCTCAAATAATTCAAGTTTAGTTTTTGAGTCGAGTTGGATTAATACTCTAATCTCAGAATAAAATGTATCAATCGTTTTGATACAAAGTTGAGTAGTGGATTTAGGCAATGGCTCAGAATTATATTTAAAAAAATTGTAGATAAGTCAATGAGGGTTTTTATGTCACATCAACATTGTTGATGTTCGCCATTTTATGCGCCTAAACAACCAATTTTTATATTAATGAATACCCTTTTTTCATTGATATTAAGGAAAATAATGAACTGTTGGTTTTTTTAAATGGAACTAACAAATAAAAAGACTTAAATCTTAATCTCTATCAAAATTAAATCCCTCTATTACCTAGTTTCACTATATACAATCAGAGGGTCCCCCTGTAGCAGGCCGAAAAGAAGGGAATAGAAACAAAGAATGGAGGTGGAAGAAAAGAACAGAAAGAGAGATGTAGAAAGAATATTATTTGGATCAATCTATTATTTCAATATTCTGTACTTATAATTTATTGTCATTATTAGTTATATGATTCTAATTGTTTAATTTTGTATATTTAAGATGAAGAATGAAAGAAGGTAAAGGATTTTTTGTTTCGGTGAAAAACAGCCTCTTTATGACCTCATAAGCCCACAAAATATGAAAGGAACATGCTTCGTTATTTTAAGCGTCTACTTTTAAATTTCAGACAGATATGTTTGGCCATTTTGAATTCCATGTGTGATACATAAACGGGATAAAATTCTTATAAATCTGGTAAAATAGGATGTATTCTGACAAAAAACAAATATATAGATAAATTTATTCTTGATCAAGCAGGTCCTTGTTCTGTTGAATTATCATCTGGTGCAGCTAGGCATCGTTTTCTTAGAGTACACCTCCAACTTGTCTTTGAACTCCCTCTTGTTGATCTTGGCAAGGGGGTATTAGAAGATAATAAGGCCTTCAGAAGGTAAGAATTGAAGGTGTCATCGCTGTGATCGTTGGAGGGGATGACGTTGAGCGTCTTGTGTGTAGCTCTGTCTCCCTTGTTGTTTAAATGTACATTCTTTTAGTGGCTGGCACACTGTCTAGGACAAACGCTTCCTGTTGGTTTTAGCGCTAAGTTGCAGAGCCTGGATAGAAAATACTTTGTTTCAGTCACACAAATCAAAATGTTAGGCATTGTCAATTTAAAAAGATGCTCCTTCACTTGGAATGAATGTAAATATATTCTATTGGATGCCTGTGTATATTTATAGAGAAAAAATGGATTGTAAATAATCTAAATAGATTTGGTGGTAAATGGATATGATATATTTTTAAATATCCGAGTACCCCTAAGTAAGTATCCCCTTATAATTCATTACGCCAATGGATTCATCCTTTCGTCTTCCACTCAATCCTTCCTTTTCTCTTATAACTGATTATGACGGGGAAAACTGGAAATAAAGGTTAAAGAAGCATAAAATTAAAATAAAGGTCGAAGATGCAAATAAAATCCCAAAATACAAATTTATCTTATTTCCATAATTTGGACATAACTAAAATCGTTATATAATACTATTTTCATAGAGTGGATCAAAATTAAGTATTACTATTAGAAAAATGAGTATTCTTTACTAATTATCCTATGTTTTTCGTTCCGAATTGATCAACAACATAATAAACTGCACAAATTTAGCCATTTTATTTTGATTTTCAGAGTTTATTACTTTGATTCAATTCAATATCACTTTCAACTATTACTCTGAAAAGAATAAGAAATCTGTTGCTGATTATCATAATTTACCCATCCTTAATGGATCCAAAAATGTGTTCATTTTCTGTAGTGAAAAATCAACTTTGAGTAATTAAAAAAAATAGATCTATCATAGACTTTTTCCGTATATATTTCTTTGATTACATTCAAATATCCGTGTTTATAATTGTCATTAATTAGTATTCAATAAAGGTAACAAAGTCTTTTTTATTATTAAAGCCATTTCATGGAGTTTATTCAAGGTATATTGTAATGTTGTATACTTTATATAGTAAAAATATTAACTTTTAGACAGAAAGATGGCGTCTCCTATGATGCAATACATGACGTCAGTGAAACCCCTCCATAGATTGTATGTAATTAAGGACAATTTAGGCCACAAATATACGCAAAGTAATAATTAAAACGTGCTTGTCTGAGTGTTCTACCTAAAAATGAATAGATGTATGCCCATCCTTTGAAAAAATATATAAGTAAATGCTAGTCTTACTCTTATTAATTACAAGAAATTATTTTACTGAATGTCTATCTACATAACTAATAACAATAATTTCAATGTATGTAGGTGTACAATATATGAAAAACAGCCTTTAATCACATTCAAAAATATAAATATTCACATGTTTTATATACCTGGCGATTCCTGGAAATGTTCATACTATGTATATTCCTATTGAATAATTATAGATGAAGAGTCAATTGAGGGGGAATTGTGACTAAGGCTGCTTAAGTCCCTAAAATTTTACTTCCCATCCTCCGCTGTACTAAATCTAACGAACCTATACGAATCGGATTTATAATATTTGTGGCATCATGGATTGAAGGCCGTGACGTCATTATTTTTTTATATTATAATGACCCCTACATATAAATGTTATGTTTAGAATATATGTGGCCCGTGAACACAAAACACGCTCTGTTTCGAATATTACTTTTGTATTATTTGACAAATTTCTATCACTAAATTGCTCTTAATAATACTTTAAAGTACCAACTAATGGCACTGAAAATAGCCAAAATTGATTATTACAATTAAAAAATGATAGTTTGGTAGATTTTATTTGAAAAGTACTATATTGGGTGAATATAATAAGTCTTTTAAATCAAATAAACGAATAAAAAATTTGGATAAATTCTTGTGTATCTTAACTAATCCAAGTAATTTAAATATATCATATAATTGACTCAAATATTGTGTTGTATATATATCTATTAGTTTTGGGGTTCGGTCTAGATATCCTAGACCGGTCTGAGAACGTTATAAAACGTTAAAAAAGCTTGGTCTGGACCGGTTTCGCATAAAAATTATGTTCAAATTCCTGCAAAGGAAAAGTTCAGTCTTGCTTGGTCGCAAAAAATCGGGCTAGACTGATTTTACAGATAAATTGTTTATAACATGACATCATATGTATTTTCAAGAACAATGACGTCATACGAAGTTTAAGCAGAGATCGCTCTGTTTAATTTTGATCCTGTCCTCTCTTATATGAGCACAGTAATTGTTCTAGAATATATCTTGTACTTTTGAGATTTATTTGAAAAAATCAATAACAATTGATTTAGAAAAAAAAATAGTCTCTCATAAGACCGAAAAAAAAATCGGTCTATATATTGAGACCGAAAAAAAATCGGTCTACAATGTGAGACTAAAATAAATCGGTCCACGGTCTGAGACTGTCGTTTGGATAGACAAAAGTCGGTATAGAAAATATCACTTAAAATTTGATGCTGGACCGAGTCTATACACTAATACCTAGCCACCATATGTTACTTGTCAACACAAAAGGAAGCTAGAAAGATTTTTCTCAATATTGTGTATGGATTACTTGTATACTCTTCAAAAAAATTATATAAATAAATTATTTGTGTTAATACAAAGGCTATAATTGACTCAAATTTGTCCATGTCTTTGTACAAAACCGAAGTGAAAAATATAATGGAATTTCCTTATTTCCTTGACCATTTTTTCATGATTGTTTTTATGTTGACATGCCATTTGAAGTCAAATAAATCCTTCAATTGCAAAATTATACAATAAGACTCTTATATCAAATAAAGATTCTAAACTTTAGCTAAAATGCTTAGGTATCTATACTCATCCAAGTAATTTTAATATAAGGGCTATAATTGACTATATAATTGTGTATAACCCAACCATATGTTGCTCGTCAACACAAAAGAAAACTACAATAACTTTACTCAATATTGAGTGTGGATAAAATTTCTATTCTTGGACGAATTATCATCAATTTCTATCAACAAATTATGCTAATTAACCCTTTATAGGCGCCTCAAATTACAATTAAATTATGCATAATCCATGACAACAATAGAAAAATTAGAAATTCATAGATTTGATTTGATAGAGGCCGTAATGGGGCCTATAAAAGTCCCTTAAATCAAATTATAGATTCAATTCTTGGAATACCTTCACCCATAAAATACAAAGCCAATAATTGATTTATGTATGCCTTTGCAATATAGGTTTGTAAATTGTATGTATGAAGTAAAAATAATATTGTACGATTTTTTTTAATATTTGCTCAAGATTGTTTTAATGATGACGCAAATGTTTTTTGGGTTTTTTTTGTTATTGAATAAGAAAAAGAGATTGCAAATAATGTCTGCTACATTCCGTTAAATTACCATGGTTATTTAGTTACCTAGATAATTGGGCTCAATGAGTTTTGACAGAATAAAATAGTCAAACCAATGTATGCCTAACCTACATATTTAACCACATACATGTTGTATATATGTGTAACTAAGCATTGATTTGGAGAAACGTCAATATATTTATTATTAAAGCTATTTTTATAGAGTAACCTTTATTACATCATTCCTGGAATAAATATTAGAGTGATCTACTTCAATTGTCCCTACCTATTAAAAGATATTGCTCTAAAAATAAATGAAACATTTCTCAAAGTTTTGAACCCTCTTCGGTCATCTCGGAAATACTACAGACATGTCAAAACCGGACGTAAAAGTAGTCTCATTGAAGAATCTTGTCATGGAATCTTCAATCAATCTCGACCATCAAGGCAAGATATTTACAGCCAAAGTTGATCACTCATCATTTTTTTCAATCACAGCAGCCAGATATGAGTAAAAGAAGTTAAAAAAGCGTAGTTTATAAAGTGTTTGATAGTAGAATTATAAGTGGTGATAATTTTTGGTATATAAAAAAGAACCCCAAAAATGAACTTAGTAAGCCTGACAATTTGAATAATGTTTGAGAGGAGAGTAGCTGTGCTGGCATAGCCTTTAACTAAATCAGCCCCACTCCGTACGTATCAAGCAAGGAGATACGCAAGATTACTTCATTATTGATTATTACTCTCCGTAAGAGTTGTGCCTGTCCTTATTTAAGACTGAAGACTGCAGACTCCTCCCTTCCAATTCGGTCTTGATCATGTCCAGTTCAATCCTGAATATCAGTCCTAAAACTTATAATGTTCGGTCTTTGATGACGTAACTCAAATTAATTTTTAAATCCGTTTTAGTAATGGCGGTCTGAAGGACCGGTCCTAAGACCTGACTGGACCGAATAATTAGTGGCTGAGGCAACACTACTGTCCGTCATTCATGAGCACACTTTATACATATATGTTGTCTCCTTGAGAATGAAAGAATAATGATCACAGCTTTGGAATTTAAAAAACACTGTTGGGGGCTCTCAACAAAAAGAAAAAATCGCACGCTAAACATGCTTATTTTGTACAATTTTAGCTACGAGACACTCAACAGCCTCGCTATAGGATATATAGTCTTATTTTTCTTATATCTGTCAGATTTATATTTATTACGTCACAAAATTGAGCGTGATTTTATATTTTTTTTTCCCGGATGAAAACATTGGTTTTGATAAGCCTTTTCGCCAGTATCTTGCATCCAGGCTCCAATGGTCATAATAATAATACAAGTCAATAATTTAATTATTATTAAATTAAGAATAACGACAAAAAAAACTCTAGTACATAAAAGATACTAAAATACTTATTATGGCATCAAGAGGGCACCCTAAAAGATCGAACCTGCTCTTCTCCCTAGCATTATTCAAATTATCAGGATTACCGTGTAACTTCCCGGTTTCTTTTTATATATATATATCGGTAGGTCGTATTTTATACATCACTAGTAATACCAATGGTGTAACAGAGCGTGTGCAAAAGGTTTTATAGTGCCTTTAAGCATAGGGGTCCCTAAATATTACACATATTTGTATGTTATATTCAGATACCCCAGGTTAACTTTTATTTGCGATTTACAAACCTAATGGTAACTCATCTCCTACCCCCACATGATCTTCTTCAAAACTAAAAGGATTTAATCCATCTTCATCGAAGTCCTGTATTGTTTTTAAAATGGATATTTACGTAAGAAGGAAATAAACATATGATAGGATTCTAAAACTTACTTTTGAATATATTTATACATGTACATATATTTGATGAATTTTCTAAGTAAATATTTATGGAAGTTAGGGGGGTAATATAAGAAAATGGATCTTATCCAAGTAATTTATAACAGTATACTGCAAATTCGTTAATTCAGTAAAAAGGTTGAGTGGAAGTCTATAATTTTTTTATTCGGTTCCGTTTTAAGGGATTAATAACATATTTGGACCGATATTTCAGTAAAATATTTTTCAATTGGTAGACTGATTTTTTTTTTTGTCGTTTTTTTCTCCTCTATCCACTTGATTTATGAGACGTACAAATATGATTTATGTAATACATTTAACTTCTTATGAAGTTATTCTATGTATATGTTGACGTTCAAAATTTCTAAAAACACACATGACGTTCCCATATAGAATGAGAGGATTTATACTGATTAATTATGAATAAACATTATAGTATTAGCATACGTGGAAATCCGGTCTGTTTTTTAGCTAGCCTGTTAATTTGTATTTGGTATTATAAAGAAGGAATTTTCTTTTTCTTAGCAGTTGTCATTATTATTTAATTCCTGAGTAGGGAAAATATTTTCCTAAATGGATTCAATTATATTCAAAACCTGTTAAAACGTTCGTGGGTGATCATAAAAGACGGAGTGTAACCCTGAGGCTTTGTTGCGGAGATATAATGGTAAGTCCTTCATGGACTCAGAGTAGAATTGGGGATTGGCATCGGAGTAATACCAGCAAATGTCACCGTTTATATCCTTGATTCCTTTCTATCTTGTCACAGCTGATTGTAGCTGATCTAATGAAACGTCATGAGTATTATTCTTTCTCTCTTACAAAACATTCTTCAAATTGTTAGGGTTATCATGTGGATTTTCGGTTTTTTCTTTTTTAACATTCCCATTCCACACTGAATTTTCACCTTTGAGTATTAGTAATAATCCATCTGACCTAAGAATACCTAAGGACATTAAGTATATTTCCTTATCTAGACGCGAATCTCAGTGCATTTAGTTCACAAAAATCATTTCTCCAAAGCGTATTATTCAAGACCGAACTTTGTTAGATTACCAAATTAGTTCGATCCACTAAAAACAATAAGGGTCTAGGGTTCTCTGATCGATCCCAACACTAATCCATACATTAGGCGGATGCGATTTTAACCTAATTCCAAATATACTCTTATAGGTTAAAATATACATATATATATATATATAAAGATATCTCAACAAAGCAAGGAAAACCACGAACAAAAATGGCGTCCTCCCCCATTTAATCAATGTATGTAATTATACACCACGTGACTACCCATAACTAAGTACCTTTTGTTCATAGGAAGTTGTATCGTACGTAGTAAGAGTAGCTATTCTTTTTGGTTAAAGACCGGAAGTTTATTATTTTTTGAAACATTGGTACAAGGGTTTACCCAAGAAGAAGTTACCACAAAATGTGCTTTAAATAATAGTAATGACAAAGGTAAGTAAAAATGACTGCCACGTGGGTCATGCAAATGAAGGTTTTCTGCAATTATCAATGTAATTAGTGTGTGTTTTTTTTTTTTTTCAGAACTCATAAAGTTCCCCTTATATCAATTGTGTAGATATTTTCGAGATGGGTAGTATGTGACTTTGCAAAGAAGTTCAAAACGATCAAATCATTTTTTCTTGCAGGACTTGCATGCTACAAAAAGTTACACTATATCCAAAGAAATGCGATACAATGATGAACTCATTGAAAGAGACTCTGCGTTCAACGTTATAAAACATCCAATATATACAAAACTTGAACAATTTTGAAACACTTGAAAAAAGTAATAACCTAATTCCTATTCCAAAACAAGGCCCCATGCTGATAAAGTTATTTAATAAAACTTCAAGTTAAGTTAATGTAAGATCTTGGAAAAAAAAACAATCATTGATTTAACTCTAAAAACGCATACGTTTGGTAATTTAGTTCTGTGTTATTTTGCCGCGAAGATTTTCACTGATTGTAATTTCAACTCTAAATGATTTTGTTGCTTGACATATTTGCCGCTTTTTAAGTTTTTATTTGATAAGTTCGATATTTACGAGGGTGGAAACTAAGAATTTTCAGACTCATGCAGTTCAAAATTCTAAGGTTGTAAGTAAAACTAATTAAAAGCTCCTGCATATTTTGAGTCTCCACTCAGTATATTTTTTAAGTTGTACTAGAATATCTAGTACAATTTAAAAAATAAAGTATGAGTTATTTTTAAGTGACTAAATAGTTACCTTCAAAAAATTCATGGAAGTAGCCCCAATCTATCCTATTTATATCCATATATAGAAAAAAAATACAATTAACTCATTATAACTTTTTGATATGTGCATAAATTCAGGCAGGGAGAGAGACTTCCGCTCGTTTTCTTTCATTAACAGCTGTTTTATGAGCAAAAAAGTATACTTAAATGAAGTTTGAAACACGTAAAAGAGGTTAATTTTAAATGCCATCATGACATTTGAACAATATCAAGGCTCCAACGGTCTAACACGTGAATGTGTCTGCATTTATCATTTTAATAAATCATCTTTGAATAATTAATTGGAAGAAAAAAAACCTTTTTTTTTTTTGTCCAACACTAGGAATTTATCATTAATAAATTAATTATTCTTCTGTTATAAAGTATTATATATATAGAAATTGCTTTAAGGCCTATAATATTTAGGGTTTTTTTTTTTTTTTTGGTATCATTGACCTTGTTTTGATTTGATAAATACTTGAGGGCTCATGTAAAATGTGTCTATTCCTTTCTTTTGGGGTTACTGAAACCTGAAAGAATGTATTTCTGAAGGGGTACTAGAAAAGTTGAAATTCATAATTTTCAACTTTAAAAAAAATATCAATTCTATCATTCCTCAATAAATTTGCAGGAGGAAACAGATTTGACTTAAATTTGGTATAAGGTATCATTGAACGTATTCCTACTCAAAAATGAAATATTGGACGTGTAAGTGAATTTAATCCAGAAGTTTGATGTTTTAAATTTGAAGAAATTAGGATTTCGATGAATTTTGATTAGTGATATATAATCAATCAAAGCAATGATGGGGATGTATAAAGCAGTATTAAAAAGCTATCAGTTAGCTAAACAAAACTTATGCATTAACAAAAAGAAAAAAATTTAATGTTAAAATTGGTAGGTTATTAATCGACTTGAAGTTTTAATTATCTCAAGATAGAACAGATAAAATCATTTTGTAAATCCATCTAATTAGGAGTAGTAACTTTATATATATGGTCCAAAATAAAGTTTTATCAAAACTATTAAAATCGAATAGATTTACAAGAAATACTAATTAAATGAAGTTATGATTTCTATTTTTCTAGTAATCAATTAATCGTGTTATCAATGTGTCTCTAATTCCAAGAAGAATCTAACTGGTTATTATCATCTCACATTTGACAAGAAAGGGTTCTTGCAAAGTGTGTGAGAGTTGAAGGATTTTCTTAAGAAACTAATTCGTTGGTTGACCAACATGTAAATAAAAAATATTGAGTGTAGGAAGGTGGGGCTACGTGTAGGACTCCGCTCTGATGAAAAGGTCGGGAGTCATAGGGCTAAAAAAAGGGGGAATTCCAATTGTGTACTTAAGACATTATCTAAATGGAAACAATCACTCAGTGTTAAAGTAATTGGCTAATAAATTGGCTTGTAATCTGAGGTATTACTGTACATCTGGATGTCTTAAATACAACTCTGAAATGGCCACAAAAAAACAACGATTGTACAACGCAAATGTCTTTACATGGAGGTCAGTATCATTTTTTTGTATTTGCAGGGATTTAACTTTATAAAGCTCGAGGATATCAATTACGTGGTTTACGAGCTGGATATGGCTCAGGACGACCTAATAAATAGAACTATATTAGAAGTACCATGAAACACTTTTTCTGTTCATCTGTTATTTTCTTTGAAATTTTCATTGATCACTCATTAGTTAACTTAGTTCTGATCATCAATTCCTTTTTTCCGTTTATTTGCTTTAAAAAAAATGTGTGATTGACTCGTATATGTTTTCCATGTATCCGTAACGTATGCAATTTTCTATTCCGTTAGCAGAATACATCTCGATAATTAAATTAAAAGTGTAGATTCATATATAGAATTAAAGATAGTTATAGAGTAGTTCATACTAGATTCAGTATCTCTAGCAGGATATATTTAGTATCAGAGTGAATTAAATTTGGCTAAACAATAATCACGTGGTAGTCATTTCACTACTCACTGCGTTCTTGGGGTAAAAAAGGAAACAAATGAACGTTTGTGACCCGTCAACAAAAAAACAAGCTATAATCATTTTTCTCAATATTTACTATAGATTAAAATCAGCAAAGTGATTCATGCAAAAGTTATTGGACAAGTATTTATATTTAAAAAGTAGTCTGATTAATGCTAGGAATCGCTGCAAAGTGATTTTTCATGCAAAGTTGATTGTCACAATAAAAGAATTATCAATTGAAAGATTTTATCTGAAAGTGGCCATATCAGCACCAATATAAGTATTTTAAATCAACTAAAGTTTCTAAATTATACAGAACAGCAACAAGGAAATTTTCCAAGTCATTGAAATTAATTTTTGTACTAATTAAGGTTTCAGGTGACATTTCAAGCAAAGTTCGGATACATGTCTTGTTTTTCTTACCCATTGTTTTAATTTGATCAGACAGAATATGGCGAAAAAGGAGTTCACAAGAATCAAAAAGGAAAAGTGTTTCGGATATTCTCGACGCAGATATTAATCCAAAAAGAATTTCAAACATTGTAAGCGTGACTGTTAGGACAGTCCGGAATATCGGGGGAGGGGGGAGGGCCAAGAAGAATGGTAAATGAGTCAAAAGGAAGGCAGGAAGTGGAGGAAATGATTAAAAGAGAAATAAAACATTTCTCAGTCCCTGGGGGCTATGATCAAGGAAGATCCAATAGTATCAATGCACCGCCTTGCTGACAAGTTCAACGTGGACAAGATCCCCATCAGGGGGGCAGTTCATGTTAACCTCAACCTTAAAAGCTTTGTCAGGACTCCAATACATCTTTTCAAAAACAGAATGAAAGCCTTGAGGCTTATGAGATGCAAAAAAGTCCTTAATTACTTGAAGAGCCATCCATTGACTATGAAGATCTTCCCACGCAAAAAGATATTCACAGTCGACCAGCTTTTGAATCGCAGAACCAACAAATTTATAGCATCATCCTGGGCACTTTCAGTACAAAACATCCGGCCCTAATAATGTGTTTGGGAGTTGTACCCTCTGATGGAAAGAAAAAAGATCCCTTTTTCTTCATGCCCAATTAGAAAATCGGGGCTGAGGCCTACTATAAGGTACTGAGGGGGAAAATCTTGTCCTGGCGGAAGGCTAACTATCCTTAGAACAACTATTTGTGGACCCAAGACGGTGCCCCAGCCATACGGCCTTGAAGACACAGAACTTTGGCAAGGATCACTTTGCAGACTTCTGGGACAAGACATTCTGGCCCTCTTCCAGTCCTGATTTCAATCCCCTCGACTTCAGTGTGTAGAGTGTCTTAGAGTACAAAGTTGAGAAGGCATCTTACATAAATGTGCAAGATCTGAATACTACCATGAAGAAGTACTTGGCCAAAGTGACGGGAGATTATATTGTGGCATCCTGCGGCAAGTTCTGACATCATGTGGAAGCTGTGATACAGGCTGGAGGTGGCTATATTGAATCATCCTTGCCAAGATTGATTGCACAAAGTTTTTTATAACATTTGAATTATACTTTTCCAATTTTTTTATTCATGACTTTCATTGTTTGCCAAGATTATTGTCTTCTTGAATTGTTAAATGTTAAATAAAATTGCATGCCTTATGGTGAAGAAAAAAAAATTATACTTTTCTGAATAAAAAAGGTTTTGTGCTCTGGTTCTTTATTGCGGAAAATTTTCCTGGCGTACTCTGTCAACTCTTGGATATTTAAACTCATTCAACAAGTCTGTAATTGATAGGATTATGACATATTGTGCTGTTTGAATATATGAAGTAAAAATATTATGTAATTTGAGATTTTCTCCTGTCCTTGATTTTTTTACAAAATTGATTTTATGTTGACACACTGCAAATATATTGTTACTTTAGAACGATTATCCACTGTTTTTCTTTGTTTTTTTGGTTTTTTCACAGTCCTTCGTAGGATTTCTTACAGAGAGGAATATTTTAAATAGGTATTTCCTAGAGATTTTCTCAATCAACCTAATTCATTACAATTATCTTCTTATAGTAATAAATTCCTCTAAATAGAGGAACCCCAATTCTGTCAAAACTTATATTGGCGACGAGGTTGGAATAAATAAATATAATCTTTTAACAGATACAAATAGAATATATGCCTTGCGATAACATAAAAAAGATCTTGGTCAAAAATCAAGGAGAGAAGAAAATCCAAACTTATGTTTTTCTTTCAAAATATATTCTGTCAAAAAAGTACCGGGAATTATTAATTTAAATTGACCGCGCAGAAGGGTTTTAATTTTTTTTTTTTTAGGTTGGCAGCACTGCCTTTCATTATGATGCTAGGTTTGAGTGCAATTTGTAGACAAGTTTGCTTGGAACAGCTGGATCAGTCAGTCTACCTCACCAGTGCTCCAGTGCTCCAGGATTTTTACAATGAACAAAATTATTATACAAAGTGTTTGCCTAAAACTTTTATGTTGCGAACGAAATTTCATATTCTGACGCGTTAAAAATGTTAGAAAAAGCTTTTTGTGAAACAGTTTTATCAAAAATCCGTTCATATTAGTGGTACAAAGCATTCAAGGAGGGCCGTGAGTTGTCGAAGATATGCTACATTCTGGACGACCTGCGTCCTCTACCACCAAAAATACAGAATGAAGGGAGTTATCACATTGCCTTAACATCTCTCACGAGTCAGTTCGTACCATTTTGACTGGAAATAGGGGCGTGAGACGCGTTGTTGCACGGCTTGTTCCAAAAAAAGTGAATTTTCTGCAAAAAGAGTACCGTAAGCAAGTATCTTCGGACATGTTTGATCGTCCATATTCCAACCTAACTTTCATAGAACACATCATAACTGGTGATGAGATGTGAGTCTACTCCCATGACATGCAAAAAAGCCAACAAACATCAGAATTGTTCAATAGTTTCGTTCATTATAAAAATCGTAGAGCACTGTTGAGGTAGACTGACTTATGCAGCTGTTAAAAAGTAAACCGATATACAGACTGCGTTCAAACTTGGCATCATAATAATAAAAAACAGTGCTGCCAACCTAAAAAAAGAAATTCTTTTAAATTCCTTGAGCACAAGGAAATTTAAATTCATGATTCCCGGTACTTTTTCGACAGAATATACAGTCAGCCTCAAATGTGATAGGCATATTTGAATAAAATATAGTCTTTGTATTCATATTTTTGGGAATATTTAGAACCTTTACTTTATTTAAGAGACTTATATTAGCCCCAATAAGGCCTTTTATATAAAATTGATTTATTTCTCATTCTTTGATTGTGACAATCCATCACGGCTATATTAAGTGCCATTTGGTCCCCTTTCATTTTTGGCTACTTTGAGTGGAATTTGCGACACACCCAAAAGGGTAATAACAATATAACGATAATCCACACTCCATTTTTTCAAAAATCATTTTAGCTTATTTTTGTGTTGACGAGCCCATATACTCGAGATTTATCCCATTTGAGGCCTCAAAAACAAAATTCATTTCTAATAATCATCGTCTGATCTCACATTTCCTTCGTACTATTTGAAGAAAAATAAATAAATACAGATGTAAGTGCTAAATTAAGCGCTTAATAGCTCCAAATCAGCATCTTAATCCTCTGATCTTTTACACATCCTTTTTTGAGGGGGACATGAAAGATGCTGTGTTAGATATGCTAATCTAACCACACGCCGTAATCCGTTAGGATCCTTACCCCCCGTGTTGTGTAATAATGAGTAAGGATTAAAGAACAATGTCTCCCCATCTTTGTTAAATAATTTCAAATAAGACAGGTAAATGAATTAATTTTAATAGAAATATATTAATTCATATTTTCTTTGTAAAGTTGATGTGATTATTTAATTTTAGGAAAATACCAATTATTTAATGAAGATGAGATATTGTATAATCTATGGAGCTTTTCATTGACGTTATTATAATATAAATCTTAGAGGCTCATAACAATTGGGCAGAAAGTCCCAGTGTTAGTCGATATTTTACTACCAAAAATGCACAATAAATCGTGATGAAACGTCAGCACTCTACGGAGAATGAATTCTATGGTACTCAACACGTGTAGATTTGATACTTGGTCGTTCCTAGAGAAGTAAATATACTTTATGTATATGGAAATCAACGACAATTCCTAGTTTAGATTCAGTAATACTATAAAATTTACTTATCCTTAATAATTGCAACTCTATTTAACCAATTAAATAAACATTTAAAATAATAATTAACATATATTTTGTAGAAAAGACCCATATAAGCTTTTTGAATCAAAGCCTATATCATTTAATTAAATGAAGATTCTAAGCTACAGCAAAAATTCTTGGCTATCTCAACTCATCCAACAAATTTTTTAAAAAGCCTATAATTGACTCAAATATCATTTATTTTTTTTGTTCTAGATAGTTTTTTTTAGTAACTCATCAGAGATAAGGATGTAATCTTTAAGATAATCAGTTCAAATTACTTCATTCCTTACGAAAGAAAGATGTTTGCAAAGAATTGGCATTTTTTTAAAACATAAGTTGAGTAAATAATAATATCCAAAATTGGAGTGAAACTTTTTTTTTTTTCCTTTACAATTCTTAAAAAGGCAAAGTCGTGAAAAAATAAAGATTTTTTTTTCTTTTTCTTCTGTACCATAGCATAAAAAAAAACATTATAACATAATTATAATAATAACTATAATGAGACCCTTATCAGAACCACTCCTTTTTGAAGTCTTTATACAAAAGTATGGGTACAGAGGTATATCTATGTAAATTTCCATTTTAAATACAGACATATAACATTATTTTTATTTTTTTTCCCGTTTTTTTAAGGGATAGATTCTATATATATATATATATATATTTATATTAGGCTGGTCCTTAAATGTGAACGAAGCTACAAATACTTAGATTCTCTCTCCTCACGAATAAATTCATAATGATAGCTGATTCAGAAAATAAAGAAACATTGTTAAGGTTACCATATACGACAAAAACTTTCTCCATGAAAAATGCTTAGGATTAACAACCCAATACAATATATGTATTTCCCGTTTTCTTTTTAATATGACGTGCTGGGCCTACACACTCTCGTTCCTAAACCTTGCCGAGAGTCCCATTAGTTATTTTTTTATATTAACTCCCCTTTTCTTTATAATATGACTAACTGAGCTTACGCTACACACGCTCTCCTAAAACAGCTTGAAAAAATAAAATAACAACAAATACTCGCACACTTAAAAATGCTTAGGAATAGCAACCCAACATATATATATATGTATTTCTGTTTTCTTTTCTTTTTTAATATGACACGCTAAGTTTACACACGCTCGTTGCTAAACCTTATCTAAAGCCCCATTAGTTATTTTTCATTTGCACTCTCCTTTTCTTTATTAGTATGAAGAACTGAGCTTAAACTGATCCCAGCTGCTCTTCAGTGTATCATAACAGGCTCCAAAAAATTATGAATAATTATTTTTGTGTATATATCTACAGGAGAAATTGTGTTTGATAAAATAGTTTTAAAAAATAATCATAGACCCAAGTATTTAATTTAAATTAAATTATCTCTCAAAAAAAAATTACCCTCTGGGGCTTTCATAAAAAGTATGAAAATGACTGGTTCAAAAGTTGTACAGGGCCCTAGATGTTGTAATTTTTACCATTTGATGAAAAAATATATAATTCTAAACAGTCGAAGCAAAGCAATATATGCCATGTAGCTATTTTAGGCTAATAAAAAATCTTACAGAAGTGTATACAATAATTTGAAATAAAATATATTTTTACCTATGAATAAATGATAAAAAGGTATTATTGTACCGCGTATAGTACTCACTTTTTGTCTTTTATAACTTTAAAAAGATATGAAAATCGACTTTTTTAATGAAAATAATTCTTTTATTATATATATTTATCCCTAATGACATCCGCCTAGTGTAGTGCATAGCTCCGGAACAGCTCAATTGTCATTTGCTTATAGCGAATAATGATTTCAAGGGAAAACTATAAATAAAAAAATACACATTTAAGGACAGTCTAATACATACATAAATAAATATGTACATTTTGAAGCATTTTCTTAAGAAGTAAATTGAAATTATGATCGTTCATTTGAAGCTAAAATAACTCATACATATTTACAAACGTGAGAATTCAAGTGAGGAAATAAAAAGGAATGATTACTATGACTTGCGTTAGATAAACGTTAGGCTAAGACAGAATAAGTAAGCAAATGCTCTACAACTTATTTCAACCTTGTATCTAAATAGTACCTAATAGTTGCTAAATAGTTAATAATATATATTTCATTTAGTAGAAAAATAATTAACAGGATTAAAATTGAAGCAAACACAACTCTATTATTATGATCATTTTTTGTTAACTTTCTTTCAAGGCTTATTCATGTATACTACTAGGGATGTGTCGGTTTCAATCGAGTTTGTAGCATGCAGTGGAACCAATCGAAAGGTTGACATCCTGAACTTAAAAAAAATACCCACAAAATTACTAACTAGGTCCATGATCGAATTTTGTTCGTTTGGACTTCAGGGATTTTTTCTAAGCATATTTATACTGATATTTTGATCAGAAATTTGAACAAGGATTGTGCATGGTGATACTCCATCAGCTATGCATGCCTTGAAGACACCCCAACAGATTGCAAAGTTATTGTCAATTGCTAAAGTTCGGTAAGTTGAATAATCAGTCAAAGATTAATCAAATTATTTTGAAAAAAATCTCAAAACTTTTCAAATTGAAGAGTAATTAGATTAGTGATTTTTTTTTGTCAACATCTTTTCTTCCCTATCTGTCTTATTTATGATAATTAAACATATGATTTATACTATACATTTATCTTCATATGACGTCATTATAGGTAGATATTTCATATTTTGAAACACACTTGATATCATGTACATGTCATCCATTGAAAGAGATGAAAAAATGAGTATAACTTGAGGATTTGTTGAGGGATTATAAGTATAAGTCCTTGTTTGACTCGGAATAGATTTGAGGATCAACAACAGAGTAATGTCTGCCTATATATTTTCAAGATGTTGAATGAGAGTTTGTGTTTCTTTCCTGTATCTTTTAGCGGCTCGCAGCTAATTTAATGACACTTCTTGATAGCAATGATACTCTTTGATTCCTCAAATTGTTAGGGTGACCACGTTCATTTTCGGTTTTTTCTTTTTACATCCCTTTAAGTCATATTATTTGAATCTATGGTTTGAGCTATAGTAGATTTAAATCAAAAATATAGAAAAAAAAACCTATTGGTATTAGTTCTTTGATTAGTTATCAAAGTGAATATCCGTGGCAATTATTTATTGCAAATAACAAGTAGATGATAGAATAAAACAGAGTACTCACCCACATCAACAAAACTTCCAATTCTAATTATTATAATTGTAAATTATAAGCAACCGAACCACTGCTGTTTATGACTTTGCCAGATAAGGAGTGGGATTTGTGTTTATGTAGTTTTTTTGTTTTTTCTTTAAATGTTCCTCTAATTCGTAAGATAGATTAAGTATAAGTGAAGATGGGAATTTTGTAGAGTTTCAGCAGAAGGAGGGAGTATGACGTATTCTACGCCTGAAGAAAGCCCATTGTTTAGTTCCGCCCCTTGTTTTCAGGGGAGAGGGGGGATACAATGAAATCCTACTATAAAGAGAAGAAAGAAGCAACATCCCTTCGTTTTTCCTTTTCTAATTGGTAAACTTCAGTTTTTCTTTACCTAAATCCCTTCTTTGAATATCATTAAGCATTGTACTAATACATTTTTTTTATGATAGTGCTGATCATAATTCATAATATAAATGACTATAGAATCACTTTTGACCGATTTTGAAATGAGACCGATACAAACTTAACTTTTCTTTGAGCCTTGTCAGGCCCTAAACCTCCCACAAGGATCGAATAATGTATGTTCCAAAAAATCAACCCTGTTTCAGACCGGTCTACGTTGTTTTGTTGTAGTTTTTTTCAGACCGAAGCCCAACATAAGTAGATATCTAATAATGAACTAGTTGGTTAATTCGTGGAAAATTAAAAAAATAAAAGAAACGAAAACTGTATCATCATTCATCTACATTCAAGCAAAAAAAAAAAAAAAGAAGGTAATTTCAATGTACGTATATGACTGTAAGCTAATAGAATTGCATTTTTCATTATGGGTAGGTATTAAAATTCATACAAAAAATAAGATCTAATAGTGGGATATATGGCAAGAATTTTATGGGAAACAATTCGTTCAACTCTTTTCATTAGTGTTGTGTCAAGTCGTTTAGGATCGACTTGAGTTGATAAATTAGAAATGAAAGAAAGGTAAAAGAAAAAATTAAGTTGTGGCACAGCCCAGCAACATGATAATAGGTAAAATAATTCTACATGAAATTTTCAATGCTAAACTCAGTTATTCATGAGAACACTCACATTTAGTTAATACATACTTAGATTTTCAAATAAAGGTTTTTTTTTAAATATGATGTATTAGTCTCTAGAGCGCTACTTGGCTGAGCGAGAGCTACACACGATCACTGCTAAATCACAATCATTAATTTCATTTTTTCTTTTTTAATATGAACTTCACGGTTGTTGCTACATTTAAAACGTCTGCGAGATTTCATTAATATGGCTACGTTGTCATTTCTTAGATCAAAAATGAAATGACTGTACACAGGGGCGTCCGCAGGATTATATATATATATATATTTTTTTTTTGGAAGGGGGGTTGAGACTTAGATTTTGGAATTTTTTGAAATAAAATCAAAAACTAAATTTCCTTTAAAAAAATTGAAAAATTATATTTTTAGGAAAAAAAATTCAAAAATTCACAACCCGTCTCAAAAAATACATCTAGCGGAATTTTTTTTTGAAAATTTAATTTTAAATATAAATTTTTTGAAAAAAAATTTCAAAAGTCTAGAGCTATTTGCAAAAAATGATCAAAACATTTCAAAGATCCAAAACGGTTGACAAAATAATAAAATTTAAAAATTTTGGAATTTTTTTTTTTGAATACTCAAAAATAATTTTAATTGTTAATATAAAGAAAAACAATTTCAAATATTAAATTTTTTGGGGAAAAATTTGAAAAATTTAAATAAGTTTCTAATATTAATTTTTTTAGTAAGAAACAACATATCATTAATTTGCAGCCCCTCCTGCCCTCTCCCTGCGGACGCCCCTAGTTTAAATTACATACAGACACTTATTTTTACTCCCTATTTGGCTCTTAACCTAATGTTATTGATATTATTCAATTTAAAAATTTATTTTCAAAAAAAAAAAAAGTCGATCCTTTTCCTCTTTTTTCAAATTTGTCTCACTTGTTCTCTATGAAAGAATTTATGCCATATAGACATAAATTCTCAATGTGGGCTTTAAGTTGATCTCCCACTTCCACACACAAAAAAAAAAAATCGAGGATAGACCTTTTTTTCGGTATTAACCACCACCAATCTTCCCGCCAAACGTATATGTCGTTTATTAAGTCCTCTCTCTTAAACGTAAATCTAGCATCCAGGTAAGATCTTCAACTGTACTTTTGAGATTGAGTTTTGTTTGGATTTTTTTTGTTTATTCGAGTTTGAATAATGTAAAATTTTCATCAGAAAATAAATAGTTTGAGCGAGTTAGAGTCATTTTCTAAGAAAAGTCCTTTTTTTGTGTGTTTTTCAAGCTCAACTAATCGACAACTCCAACACTAATATATATATTATTAATAATAGTCTTATTATTATGTATACGCATTTTTAAGAGTCAAGGCCCTGCCAGCTTCTTCCTTCTGCGTCTTCCATATCTGAATCACGTTTAATTAGGAGCGTAAATTAGGAACATTCATCATTCCCCTTCAAATTAAATAAAAAAACATATTTTGAGTAGTTGTTTCATATTAGAAATATATATAAATTAGTGTTAAGACTCGGTCCAGCAATGATTTTTTTTTCTACTTTATTATTAAGTGATTTTTGAGACGGATTTGGACCGATTTTTGGGTCAAGATTCCCGTCTTTTTTGGTCTCACCTTGAAGACCGATTTTTTTCGCAATCAATTGCAAGACCAATTTTTATCGGTCACATATATTATGAGATACCAAATTTCTTTTTCTTTTTTTCTAGATCGTCCGTCATTGATTTTTATAAAAAAATCTCAAAAGTACATTCCTTATATATACAATTGCTAAGGCCTAAGATTCATTAAGAAAGGAAGAAGTGGACTTCTATGTTCTGCAAGAGTTAGGACTCAGGAAAGTTGTAGAGAATCGAAGGAAGCTGCTTTTAACTTGAGCATCCATCTCTAAAAATGCTCGAATTAAGAATGTTGTATTCTAAGAGAGACGAGGGGATTAAAATTCATTCAAACTATCTCTATTTAAACTTTGTTAGACGGCGTTGTACTTGAAAATACTTATGATGTATTTTTATGTATAATTTTTCTGTTAAATCGGTCTAGATTGATTTTTTTTTCGGTCCGAATACGAACAAACTTTTCTTTTGGATCAATCTTGACCGATTTTTTCTATAAGACCGATCTTGACGTAGTTTTTTTGTTGGACCAAAATAGTTCACAACAACATAAAACAGTCTCAGACCGGTCTATGATTTTCAAACCTAAGCCCAACACTAATATATATATAAGAATGATCATAATTAAAATAAAATATTATATACACGATGTTATCGTTACTGCATCTCTCAAAATTTTCTCGAAAAGATCAAAGAAACAGGGAATAGAGCAAAATGTAAGTTTTTATTCAGCCAATACTTCTCAACTATTCTTTAATAATAGAAAAATACATATATCAACAAAAAAAAAAGGTTTTTCATTTCTATATTTTATTTTAGTAGTATTTTTCTTTTTTTTTAATCATACATAAAACAATAAAAATTCTATATTTAATTAATTAATTATGTATATTAGAAACGTAAACAACATGACTAAAGGTGTGGATACTTTTTGAGACATTCAACAGTGAACAAACTTTTGGATTTAAGTGCTTTTGGTTTTTCTTGGAGTAGACTTTTGAGCATACGAATCTCCCTCTCAAGTTTAACAACTAGGGATTTCCCAATGATGCATAAAAATGGAGCTAAATAGGCAAATAAAAATGCAAATTTAATTGCAGAAAATGCCATAAATATTTGTATATCTGGTAAAATCGGATGGGGTTCGGTAAAAAAACAAATATATGATTAAAATTTCTTAATCAAGTAGGTCCTTGTTCTGTTGAATTATCATCTGGTGCTACTAGGCATTGTATTATTAGAGTAATTCTCCAAGAAGTCCTTGAACCCTCGGATGCTGATCTTGGGAAGGGTTATTAGAAAATGCCAAGGCCTTGACAGTGATGACGTTGAGCACCCTTTGTGTTGATTTGTTTATTTTCATTATGAGTGGTTCACTTTCCATGCTGTTCTAGGACACAATTCCTGAAGGCTTAAGTGCTAAAGTTCCAAAACTTGTATAACAAATACTTTGTGTCATCCACATAAGTACAAAACTTGATGCTACCGAGTTCTTTAATAAGAAAGTGTATAGTCAATATTAAAACATGGTCCTACACTTTGAATGGATTTAAATATAGCGAAAATAAATTTTACTGGAAGCTCGCTTATATTTATAGTGAAAAAACGGTCTGTAAATTCTAAATTGATTAGGTGGCAAGATGGATATGATATATTTTTAAATATCCGAGTACTTTTCCCTTATAATTTATTACGCCAATGGATTCATCCTTTCGTCTTCCGCTCAATCCTCCCTTTTCTCTTATAATTGAATATTTTTTTTATTTAGAAATGCCGAAAAAAAGGCAAAACAAAGCATTACATACAAATAAATGTAGAAAACAGAAATAAGGGCCCACAATGCTAATAAATCTTATTTATAATAATAGCTAATAAAAATTATCTATGATTACAACGAAGCCAAGCGTCCATGTTGTTCAAAGAAGATGTTTGAGTAAAACCTTACAAAATAAATCAGTTCCTCAATTTTCATTCCGTGATTTATTTCCTTCTATATTTTCTTATGTATTTGATAATT
This sequence comes from Lepeophtheirus salmonis, assembly GCF_016086655.4. Lineage (NCBI taxonomy): Eukaryota > Metazoa > Arthropoda > Copepoda > Siphonostomatoida > Caligidae > Lepeophtheirus > Lepeophtheirus salmonis. The sequence continues at coordinate 18,602,398 of NC_092584.1, forward strand.
TTAGTAGTACTTGACAAACTGATCAAGATTCTCTAATTAGTTGTATCGTATAAAATCTGGTTTTTGAGAATTTTCCATTGGTAATTACTAATTTTAAAATTTAGTCTAAGATCAAATTTATATTTTTTTATACGGTCTTAAGTGATTTTTTCTATACGGATTTGAATGGATATTTTTGTCAAGACCCAAAGCTTGGAGATGGAATTTCATTGTTTTTAAATTGTGGATCCATTTTTTTGTCTCAATATATAGAACAAATATTTAAAACTAAAAGGCTCAGTCATCAAACTCTTCCTCTTCAAAGAGAAATCGTAGTAAGGGCCATGATCTTGGACAAGCAAAAATGTATAAATAAGCTGACAGAAACAGTGTACAAGACAATTTATTGTATTTTGATATTTCTCGCCAAAACTTAGTCTTACTTCCATATATGAAGTAAAATGTATTTTTATGTGACGTCATTATTACATTTATCGGGAGCCCTAATAACTTGAAAGCAAGTATGCATACAAACATCAGTATGTTGGTTATAACATTACAAGATGTATTTTACAGGCCTTTAGAAGATTTCCTCATAGTCTCATCACTTAGCAACTTCTTAGCCAAAAAAAGTTATAAGAGACATATTATGTAGTTTTAGTAGATTGGAGATTTGACTTGCATTATACTTTTTTAACCTATCTATGACAAGGAATTGAAAAGATTCACCTTGATCATTGGATTTTGATTGGCTATATTTAAAAGAATAAATGTACACTATTTAAATGTCTTTGTATTTTAATTTATTTTATCTATAGAATAAAGTCGGTTTCTATACAATAGTTTATGTTAAAGTATACGTTTTATACAGAAGAAAAAAAATGAAATTTTACAATCCCATTGAGTGTAATTAAAACTCATATTTGTCTATTCATTTCAGCACCTAATTATTACTACTCCCTTGTGCCCAAAATGCACTTTAATTAAAGACAGTTTTGCAATTTATGTTAAAAATGATATTTTTGACGTCATTCTCAGACAGTTGGCCATCTTTTTATGAGAAAATCAAAGTTTATAAGAAAAAACACTTTTTTCCGTTCAAAATCGGTATTTATTTTTGGGTGTTTCCCCCTTTCATGCAGTGGTCCCCATAACCCTTTCAGGTCATTGCTTACCTTCAAAGTTATATTTTTACCATGAAGAAAAAGTGTAAAATTAAAACCCGAAATTGTTTTTGATTCATTCTTTCCGAAAATAACAAACTTAATGACATATTCAGTAAAATAACTGACAATCTATAGAACAGATTATCATGGAATTTTGATAGAGGTCTTTTGAAGCTTGGTACTAACTGAAAATGAGGTCAATTATACAAAAATGCGTAAATGTTGGATTTTTCTCCCATGTGTTGTATACATATGTTGTGGACAAGTTGTAAATTGTACAAGATGCAATCACAAAACACAGTATTTGGGATGAGACCAATGTATTGCATTCAGCATTCAGAATTGCATCAATGATTCATATATTTAAGGGGGTTATTTTTGAAACTGTCAATAAAAATTACTCAAATATGAGTTCTCAGTTGCACAGTATTAAATTCAAAAGCCCACAGTTATATTATTTTTTTAATAACTAGGTTCATATATTGTATATCAAGAATAGAGCCTTTTTTTCTTAAATCCTAAATTACATCAGTTTTGAAGGCGAATCCATCCCGCAAATTTGAATAACAGGTCTAAAATTGACTCAAATACGTCTTGAAATATTGTCCCATATGTATAAATAACGTAAAAAAAAATAATTGTAATTTTCTTTTAATAATCTTTTTTTTTGTTCAAGATTTATTTTATGTTGACTCACCAAATATTTAATATGATGACGTAATTATAGCTGATATTCATAATCCTACTAAATTCAAATACACAACGACAATGTACGGATAATCATATTATGTGATCCTTGCGAAGGATTAATTTTTTATATTCCTTTATATTTTCACAATTTTTTAACAGGTTTTTTGACAATGGCCATATAATGGATACGTGTATCATACAATAAACCTGTTGTCCTTTAAATAATCTACTTATTATTTAATGTGTAGTGTCTATTTTATTTAATCATAAATTCCAAACATGTTATAACTATTAAAATATGTGTCCTTAATTTCCTTAGAAATAAAAGTCAATAATATCTGTTTAACATATTTTATTATGTTTTCTATAGTTAGAATACCTAATTCAGAAATGAATATAATTCATTTAATAAGTAGAATTTAAGAGCCTAACGATTTTATACTTTTTGAAAGTTTTAGTGTGTGTAGGGGTTAGTACAGGGAAGTACTCAGGGGTACAAATTTCCAAGAAAAGATGTACGCAAGATTAACAAAATACTTCTGCATATAAAATACAAATGTGTTTGATATGTAGGGTCAAACATATCTTCACTCCTTGCTAAAGCTCTGCTCTACAACTGATTTCCCCACGGATGCATAAAATATGATCTCCCAGTATGAAAAAAGTACAAAAGTTCGAAAATAAAGCTGAGTTTTTTTTTTTTGTTTTTTTTTTGGGGGGACTTGGTTTTTGATAAAATATTGAAAAATAAACATTTCTAGAAATGTTTATTTTTGTTTCAAAATAAAAAAATTAAGTAAAAATTCTCGGAAAAAAGTATTCAAAAATCTATTGTTATTCTGATTTTTTTTTTTTTTTTTGTAAACAAACTTCAAAAATCCCATGCAATTAAGAAAAAAATTATAAATGAAATTTCAAATATTAAATTTGTTGAAAAAATCTAAAAATTTAAGTATCTAATATTAATTTTTTTTCAAGAAAAATTTCATGGCTATTTTCAAAAAATTAAATTAATTGGAAAACAATTTCAATAAATAAATTTCAAATATTAAATTTTTTGGAAAAAAAATTGAATAATTAAATAATATTAAACTTTTTGGGGAAAAAAATTAAATATTTTTGTCCAAAAAATTTCAAAAATCAATAGCTATTCACAAAAAATTAAATTTTTAAAAAAAAAAAAATTGAAAAATTAAATAATATTAAACTTTTTGCGAAAAAAAAATTTAATGTTCTTGTCTAAACCATTTCAAAAATCAATAGCTATTGACAAAAATTAAATTTTTTGAAAAAAAATTAATATATATATAATTATCTTGTGAAATCAAAACTTCATTTATTTCGGGAGGGATACAGCCACTTCAGCCCACCCCCTACGGACTCCCTACATACAAAACAAATCATAAGATAACTTGATTGAATTAGCCAATCAAAATCCGTTTTACCGTTTCAAACATCAAAATCATATTTTGATAATATTCTCCATGGTGTGTACAATGAATGATGATCACATCGCATTTCATATTGTAAACACGATTAAAAACAATGACATTCCCCATTTTCATCCTCACTCACTCTATCTACAGACAGACTTCTGTATATTGTACGTACAATGTACGTACAATATACATAATATAATATCAAACAAAACAATCACAAAAAAAGAGAGAAGAATGAAGATTAATCATGTAAATCTCTGAATCAAAATATCCGATTGTAGAACGTACAGGGTGCAAGCACAAAATTGTCCACTCTGATAACTTAGGTTTTATTTAATAGGGAATATATCAAAACAAAATTTGAAAGATAATACAATTTATACAATAGTGGTCAGACTTATTCGGAGTAATTCGACGTCGATTAACAGATACATTTTGCGTTATTACTATACAAGATAACCCTCTTATAAATCCTTGGTATTATTCTCTGTTTTTCATGACAACGCGCACATTTAGTCTGTTAATGCTGGGTATTCAAATCTCTACAAGCAATACTTTTAACTTAATGTCAACGCTACAGTAAATAGAACACCCCCAATTGCCGGATAAATAAAGAATAAAAACAGATATGAAACTATTTTTGTTGCCACATATAGAGGACTTACAAATTAAATCAGCATGGTTAATGTCGGCCAAAAATATATCAATCTAATAAATGGTTTTATTATAAATCAGTACATATTTATTATGTTATTACATCGTTATACAATCTTATTTCCATATTGGTCACAATAAATTAACTATTACAAATGAAGGAATTAGTTATTTTTCTCTAATTATCCAGTCCTTGATACATCAAAAAAAAAAGTTCAAATCTAGCCACTTTTGGTGATTTTCAGTAGATATAACTTTTATTATCTTCAAATATGAGTGTTTATCATTGGGATCAACTGATATTCAATGCAGGTGGTTAGTTTTTTATTTATTCTTAAAGCCTTTTGATGGAGTTTAATGAAGATTTATTCAGAAATTTGTCTATTTTATGTAGTAAAAAGATCCGTTTTGTTCTTCCAAAAAGGTGTCTACTTCAATTAGGATGTAATTGGTTGATGACGGTGAAAGCATCTCTCTTTCGGCATCAACAATAGCTACCATAAAGTTCGCATCCAATTAGCATTGATAACTCTGAATAGTTTGATAAAATAAGACAGTGAGTCATAGTATTCATCCCAATAGAGCGGTTTCCTAGTCGATCTAGGTCATTGTAGAGGTCTAAACAACCAAGTTTTACAACAATTTTTTAATAATACTAGGGAAAACTATGAAATATTGGATGTTAAAATGAGACCAACAAATAACTTGACATTAATTTTATCGTTTATCAAAAATACTTATCATATTTTCATATTGTAGATAATAAATTAAGTATTACAATGGGGAAAATATGATGTCTTCCTCTAATTATCCTACTTTTATCGTTCCTAATCAATAAAAAATAATCATAATAATTGTACAAATGTAGGCTGTTTTTGTGATATTTAGTAGATATTACTTTGATTAAACTCAAATATCACTGTTTATTATTGGCATCAAGCATTATTTAATGCAAAGGTTTAGTCTTTTTAAGTCTAAAGTTACGTACAGATTTATTGGGAAATTTGTTGATTTAATGTAGTAAATATATCAACCATGAGCCCTTTAAAATATACCTTCTATTGAGTGAAAACGGTTTATTCAACACTGTAATTGGATATTTTTACGTATGCACCCTGTACATAGTTCCATTATGGAGGTAGCATTATAGCAGTTACTATATATGTAGTAACAGTGAAAAAACACAACAAAAAATTGATTAGTGTTATAATATATATATTTATGTACTGACATCAGTGGATTAGTGATAAAATAAAAGCGGATTTAAATTCATTCTAACATGTAAAGGATTCAAAAGAGGGAAAAAAAAGGAGAGATTACAATCCTATTTTTTTATTTTTTTTTTCATTTTTTGTTCTAAAACAACTCTTTAGTAATGGGTTTTTTTGGGTGCAACATTTGATGTTGTCATTGGTCTTGTTTCATTGAATACCCATGTAATTAAGGGATTAAAAGAAATATTTATAGAGAGTTTTTCTTCTAGCCTAGCCGAATGGTAAATCTTTTTTAATTAAGAGATTAATTTATTTATGTTTGAGGGGAGACGGGGATAGTTGCAACATGGGAGAATTACAACAAATATTCTGTCAATCCTTATTTAGACCCAAAGTCCAGTCGGGGCATGTCCAGTTCCAATTGTCGGTACTTAAAGAAGGTAAAATCCATCCCTCATAACGTCATTGATAGTGATTTCCTATATTAATTATTCCATTTTATAGTAGAATCAGTAGCATCTGAACCATAGGGGGCAAGAGGTCATTGTCTCCTAACATCTAACTCTTTTGTAGAATTTTTATACTGTTCAATTGTTTTAAAAAGTCACAATTGAAGCATTTCTTTTTTTCAATTTGTTATTTAAATAAAAAAAGTTCTTAGTTTAAAATATTATCCCTTCCAAAAAACGGTTTCGTATCTTATAATTCATAAGCAGTCTCTCAAATTTTTGAGAAACCCCCAAGGGGAATGCCCCCCCCCCTTAAACAAAATCACAATAGTGGTCGCCTCTAATGACGTCACGATTAAATAATTTAGCCCCTATACAATATATAGCACTAACTATAAATACTATATCTTCGTATTATATCAAACTAGCGCAGGTATCCGTCATTGTCTAGAGTTATTTGGGGTCAAGAGCAGACAAACTTTATTTAAATACCTTTCCAAAAATCATCAGTGTTACTCTCCGCTTTTAATGAGAGCACACACACGTAGTCCCTCAATACTTAGATGCACTCTCCTCAAGATTAAAAACAGATACAGAAGGGGAAAAAAATAGTATGTCGTGATGTACCAGAGATATTTTAGTCTCTAGAACGCTCTCTGGGAGATGATTGGCCACACAGACTTGTTGCCTGAACCTAGTCAATAGTCAAATTAATTATTTTTATAGGAACTTCCCTTTCTTTAATAAGAGCTTTAACTATATGACCACGCTCCTTTTTAAAAATGAGTTCTCAATTCATATTTTTTTCTTAAATCAAGTATCTATGCAGTCCTCTGATACACTCAGAAAAAATGGCTTAATGGAAAGGATACACACAAAAGTACAAGAATACAGAACAACTTTGTTTTGTTAATTATTTTTTTTCTAAAATATTAATTGGCAAAATAACCATCCACATTTTGTTTGAAAATTCAAGGACCAAAGATACATTACCCATAGAACTATATCGCTCTATTGATATCATTTGAGTTATTGATTATTTTGGTGTCAGTTGATTTACATAATTTTATCAGAAATCCCTCATCGAGGAGAAATTTGATATATTTTAACACTTACTACATAAAGGACAGTTGTCAAATGTCATTCAATTTTCCTCGAATAGATTATTCCTATTTGTTAATTTATTCATTCCACTTAACATCCAGTTTTTAATTAGATGAAGCAGGGACTTGTAGAGGTTTTTGAGAGTGAATCTCTCCGATCTGTAATACTCGTTAGGGATATATGATATAAATCTGATTAAATTCTGATCTATTAGGTTGTGGGTCAAAATGTCGACTGATAGAACGTCGAATGGACAAAACTTCGAATTGACAGTATGTTGACCGTACAAAAATGTAGACAGGAAAATAACACATTTCAAAATATGAAAAAAGTTTCTACGACATTTCCCAGTCGAGATATTTATCACACCACCCCTACATAAACTAACGGTAAGAAACCCTCACAAACCCCAATTTACACCTCGAAATTTGGGACTATTTGGGATGAGTCTTTATTTTGTATACTACGGTCGACGTTCTATCGGTCGAAGGTTTGTCTGGTATACGTTTTGTCTATCTGACGTTTAGTTTAGTCAACGTTTTGTCCACGCACCTATCCATTATAAAACATTGAAATTTTATAATAATTAAAAAAATTCAAAGGCTTGGTTATTTATTCTTCGAAAAATATTAGTGGTCTAATTTTTCTAATTTCTAAAAGAAATTCAATATGAAACAACTGTTGAAACTGTATCAGGCAACAGAGACGGAAAAATTATTATAACATTTAAATATACTATAGCAATACTGGAGATATGATTTGATGTTAAATTCAAATTTGGTGATTCTGAGTCAAACCAACTTTAAGTAATTGAGTGTTGCAACTGTTCCCAGTCTCCCCCTAATACATACAAGAGCTACTAATGAGCTGAAGAATAAAGGAAGTGATCACATGATACGAATTTCAAAACGCAAAAACTAGTTACAAAAAATTGAGGTATCAGGATCCGTGAATAAATATAAAGCCACATATATATATCATAACCTCTCTATATACTCATCTACTTGTGTTGACACTCGGTCCAAGTACGAATGTATTCAGTTCGGTCGTACGTCATTTTATACTGGAAAGACGGATATTTAACTGTTTTTAAATCGTTGTCAGCTTTTTTAAAAACTAATTTTCTCACCTAAACTGATTTATAGGTTGTACAAATATGATTTATAGAACTCATTTACCTTCATATGACATCATTGTAGGTCGATGTTTACAATTTTTGATACAAACTGATGTCATCAACTACTCATCTATCGAATTGGTCTAGACATAATTTTAAGTGATACCAATCCAGATAGATTTTCTTGTAAGACTAATCTAGACATATTTTTTCTTTGGGAACCAATCTACACAGATGACATCACCTAACAATTCATTACTAAAATCGGGGCATACTGAATTTTAAGTGTGATTAATGTAGACCGATTTATTCATTGGGACCGATCTACACACATGACGTCACTAACCATTCATCTACATGTAGAATCCGTATAGACCCAATTTCCAGTGAAACTGATCCAGTCCAATTTTTTTGTAATCCGATCTCGACCGAGTTATTCATTGGAACTGATCCAAACCGAATTATTCTTTGAAACCTGCCCAGATCAAACTATTTTGAAGGGACCGAATAAGTTCGTTCTTTTAAGCATCCTTTTTCAAACCCAAACCCAAAACTACTACATAACTATAGAACCATTGCATAAGGCCTTTCAAGTATGATGTAATGACTAGGTTTGTAAAAAACTTCATGCATATGTGCATTTACATTATACATACATAAAAAAGTGATACTCTGACGATGGTAATTATAATAAAAATCTTATAGAAAACTCCTCCTAAACATATGTTTGGTCCAATTACTTCCTACCTACTCCAACAGTGATCTTCCCCATATTCTGTATAATTTTATAAATGGTCCGTAATACCTTGCATTGCGAGACACATTCAGTCAGCAAGTCTTTGTTTATACCCATTTTGACTATAGTGTTTCCATGTGACATCACTAGTGTTGATGTTGCCCATATTCTGGCCTAATCAAACAAGTTGTTTAATAATAAAAACCATTTTCATTAATAATCAGGATAATAGTTAACTATTGGATGACAAAATGGGACCTACAAACTAAAGGACACAACCCTTATATAATATAACCATGTCTTATAATATTCGTATATACTGGGTGATCCATTGAAATCTAAACACTTACCAATTCAATAATTAATTAAGGTTGATTGAATGAAATACATTCATATTTCGTTATATTAAAGCATAAACAATTAGTTAATAAACAAATCTCTTTAGAACTTATGTAGATATCGAGAAAATGACCCTTGAACTTGATCAACGCATTTCCATTCACCTCCTCAAAGTAGTTGGACGTCTCCAGAAGCACGTTCTACGTCATGTACAAGTTTGAAATATAGGAGAGGAAGAAGGGCTCTGTCAAAAAGGCCGAACTGGAAATTTAGGAGTGAAAGAAAACAGACCAGGGCAATCCCTTTGTATCCATGAGGGTACATGCAAGATATATCGGAATTTCAAACCATACTTTCCAGAGTACTATCAAAAAAGTGTGTTTGGAAGGGGGAGGAGGAAGAGCCTTGTCAGGGTAAAGAGGCCACTTTTGACACCAGGAATTAAAGACACCCATCGTCTCCGTTGCAAGGCACTTTTGAATGAATCTTTTGAACTCTTTTTTGACACTTTTGGGTGCATGTTGAGGGGAAGACCTGCAGAGTCCGCCATCCAAACACCAAGGTCCCTAAATCCCCTGTCAGTCAGCAATGGGACGGTAAGACAGATGACTACATCTGCAGCGAATGGACCAATGAGTATAAAAATTACCACTTATAATTGACAAAATATGATATTTTTCTCTCGTTATGCTAATTCTTTCGTCCCTAATCGATCAACAGAAAGAAAAATTGTTCAAATCTATCTATTTTCACTGATATATTTTACCTTGATTTCATTCAGATATCGCCAATGGTAGACAAGTTTCTATCTCTATAATTATTTACAATTAGGCATCACTGGACTTAAAAATTCTAAGTACTTTATGTGTGTTTGTAGAAAAGAAATCAAAAATTGGTATGGGAACCATGATAATTTGAAGAGTACCTAATTGGGAGGAGGAGAGCAGCTGAGCAGTGACGATGTTATTATATCAACTACAGGCACCTATAAGAAGGAGAATATGTATGTTTAATTCAAATAGCAGGAATGACTCCAATGTCGATAGATAATTCTAACCTGAGTCCAAAAAGGATTTGCCCTTATTACTTGTCAAAGGTTATCTTCATTCTTAATCCCTGGTATTTCTGGGTGTTGTGGGATTTCAGGGCTATGTCAGCTAGTGGTGTTAACCTGCCTATTTAAACCCTCAGGCGAATTAAACTAAAAGCTAACTTATACTACGCAACTTCACATGAATAGGCAGGTTAACACAATTAGCTGAGCTAATCCTGATATACCACGAAACTTAGCAAAAAAGATAATAATAATAGAAGAATCTGAAAATTAATAGCACGTTCACGAAAACCCAGCACGTTGAATATTTTTTGTACGTTAGAAAAGCATAAGGAGTCATAACTATTTATCTATAACTAACTACGCAAACTTCCTGAATTCACCCAATTCTTTGAACTAATGGTGCAAATTATGCAAATGGATCAAAAAGAAAATAGTATAATGAAGTATTTTTTGTACATATTCAGTTAATGAATTGGATCTATTCCAATTGATGTTACTCGTTATATGAGGTATTACTGTGAATATAAATTTGCTTAAAAGTCGTGATACAATTTCTTTAAATGCTATATAAACATGCAAAACATCTAGTTGTAATTTTCAATTTCTGCATGTCCACAGCTATACAAAAAAAATATTTATTTTTTTAGAAAAACGTCAGATGGAAGAAAACATTTGCGAAAAAATTAATTATTCCAAAGTGAATGCCAAATGTTGGAGCAAACATTATAATATATTTTAAGAGCATGGTTATCTCTAGTTATGTATGACACTTCATACCACATATGTGTTGCATCAGAATAAAAACAATACGGAACACAATCAAGAAGAGGAGACAATCCCAGTTTATTGATTTAATAACACAGCCCCATATTTCCTTTATTCTGGACAAACGAATATTTTTGAAACTTTTGCGGAATCGCCAATAACTCATCATTCAATGTTGTGTCTTATAATAACAGGGATGTGCGCAGAATTATATTTATATATCTTTTTTTTTTTTTAATTTCAATTAAAAAATTTTAAAAAAAAATTTTAAAAATCTATAGCTATTTTCAAAAAATTTGAGAAATCCAAAGATGTTCACAAGAAAAGTATCTTTTGGTAAAAAAATTGATAAAATTAAATTTTAAATATAAAACTTTTTTGTAAAAAAGTTTCAAATATTAAATTTTCTAGTAAGAATCAATAATTCCTTAGTTTGGGGAGGGAGACTACAACCCTCCAGGAAATTTTATTTTTCAAATTTATTTCCAAAAAATTTATTTTTTCGAAAACAACTGAGAATTTTTGAAACTTTTATTAATAGTTGTGAATTTTTGAAAAAAATTAAAATATCAAAATGTATATTTAAAAATTTTTGTCCTTAGATTTATTTTTTATTTTTGTATATTTTTTCAAACAAAAACTAAAAACCTAGCCCTAGAATGCAGTCCTGTGTACGACCCTGATACCAAAATGTTTTGTTTTTTTAAATATTAAAGAATCAGACTAGAATTACTAGAATCACGTGGGAATCGGGATTTTTTATGGAACAAAAGTACTCTATGTATTTTGTTGTCACCTCTCGATTATCTCTTCTCCCTTGATATGTAATGGTTATTTCATAATTCATTATTTCTGATAAATATACAAAGTAATAGGTTATTCTATACTTTTTTTTTTTTTGGCTTAATGGTTGCGTGATATAATAATAGTAACGATTGTTCATATAAGTTTGCCTCCATCAACAAAGTTGATCAGAAGTTGTTTTTTTGCTTCTATTTGTTTATAACTCACCACGATTACGAGAAAAGTTACAGATTGATTTTTGGTTAAAAGAATACATATGGTCAAAGTAAGAGCCATTAAATTTTGAGATGTCAAGGGAATACAAAACGTACCAAATACCTCACTTCGATTTTAGGGGATGGTTTTGTAGGAAGTTGATATATATTAACTCTAAGAGACGATTGAATTTTTAGAGATCAATGTCCAAGGTCACCGCTAAAACACAAGGTTGACTATAATTTAGAAATAAATTTATATACATAAATCAAATTCGTGTTTATCGTAGGTACGCCCTAAAAATTATTTTAATCAAAGCAAAGGTCACAAAAATGACTAATAACATACAGGTGAAATAAATGTTAATTTTAAGTGAAAATGATTTAAGGCAGAGGTTTAGACGACATGACATGTTATATGGGATATTAAATATCTTTTATCTGTTCGTCATATACTAAAATAAGTCAATGTGTCAAAATCCACAACATTCCAAACTCCAAGAGAAGGAGAATGGTTGAAATCATACACTTGGCAAAAACCTCATAGATACTCTAATTAGTTCATATTTGTCAGCTAATAATTGTTCATAGAGCGTCAACTTTGTTTATTGTTACAAAAATCCATTCATTTCTGAATGTTGATGTTAGACACATTCATGGATGAAATTACAAACGATATGTCACATTTTTTTTTTTTTTTTCGTCCAACTTTATGTAATTTCATGTCTGGTGCGTTAACATTTGGCCCATATCAACATTTTTATCAATAAATATTGTTAGAGAGAGCCCCATGCCTTGAAGTCTCCTTTTCACATGGCGAGATCCATACCTGCAAGACCTACAAAGAGTCACTAATGCATGGAAAGGCTTCAATTTGACACCAAGACCGTCACATGAAAACGTTTATCACACCTAGGTGTAGGAAAATTCCAAAGTTGTAACTTTATCGGTCTAGCGGTTCAAGAAGTTCCGGTTGTTGAACCACTAGAGGCGGAACCGATCTGTCGAACTGAGATAGGAACTGAGAACACAATATATTGCTTTTCGATCTCATTTCTTGTACTTTTGTTCCTTTTATAGAGTAAATAAATAAAGACAATAAATGTTCGTAAAAATAAATTAACTTTAATCAATTTCTGATTCTTTTTTTATTGAATTGGAGCGGCTTTGAATGATTTTTTTTTACGTCGCCAGGGTGGAACAGTACTATCTGAGTTCCAAATAGCTTCGTATATATCCGGAAGAGCGGTTTTAGGCACCAGACAGTGTAAATAAAAGAGGGAAGGGTTGGAGTGGATCCAGGTCCGCTACTAACCTTGTCGGGGCCGTATAATATTTCTTAAGGCAGGGTTTCCCAAACTTTACTATGCCAAGAACCCCCTAAACTAATACATTTTTAGCTGGGCACCCTTAATACGAAATATGATGTGTAAAATGTTGGTGTTGACTGAAAAAAATTATCCATCTTTCTGCGCCCCCCCCACTGTCCCTCATGGGGTAGTATACACTCAATGTTTTTATCTAACATCATTTCATAGGCCTTATTTTTCACTAGCAAATCCCTTGTATTTAGTACTTGTTACCAAACTGAGTCTGTATAAATATGAACCGAGACCGAAGACCAGAACTGAGACCGATAAAGCTGAACCAATACTATTTAAATGAAAGTACACATACCGATAGAACCGGTGAACCTGAAACAGGCACAACTTTCGAAGATTCCGATAAAAAAGAGGACCTTATGGATTTGAGCTGAGTTTGGATGAATATAATCGATGGGTTGATTATATCAAGCCTGATTTGATAGAAGACTTCGATATGTTGATGGTACTCTAATGTTGGATACACAAATGGAGGACCATAGGTGAAGGATAATCGATTTTCTGGAGCACATGCGGAAATAAAGTGTCTTACTAAAAGAAAAAAAATATTCTAATTTTTTATTAATATTGTTGACATTGTAAGATTCAGAATATCTGATAACCGAGTAGAACCCTACCCAAATTTATTGAATCGATTCGTTTATTCCCAACTCTAAAGTGGATTATGGATATTCCGTCATGGTTCAGATTAGTTAACAAAGTGGCTCACTCAGGACGGATGAAAGATATATAGGAACCATTCAAATCATTACTTAGTCGTAAAATCAATTTTAACTCTCGAAACACATAAACCAACTTCTCCAACCACAGCGTTACATCGTTAACACAAAAATGTACAGTATGTTTTGTTTCATCTGTGAATGTTTCTGCATCTTTCCCTCGACCCAGTGTTCTGAACGTTAATTGATTATATTAGATTTAGCTCTTTTGAAACTGTGAACAATAAGTGAATAATGATTCCATAGTGGGGAATAATTATCTAACCACAAACAGATTTTGGCCCTTATTTACCAGTTTCTTCTTAAAGGAAAGGTTGCATGATACAATAAAGATAACAACGTACAAAGTTCTTTCTGATTACACATCTGTGGGTGGCATAGACTGCTACTAGAATATTTTAATTCTGCCAATATTTGCTGTTTCTTTTTGTGTAATGTTAAATGTGAGTTTTTTATGTATATTATATATCGTACTAGGAGTATTGAATTTGGCATCAGTCTACAACTGACATCAATCAGAATTTGTCCTACAGAAAAATGACATCTTTAGAAAATTGCATTCAATAATAATACTGTTTGAGTATTCATATACCGATTTTTTTATAGTGTTCCTTTCATTGTTCAGATGGAGTTGCACTGATTAAATATATCTAGTGGTTATAGCTATTACAACATTTACTTCATCTGACCTAGAAATCGTCTTTGAAGTCCATTCCGTCACTAGGAATGACCAGTGTACGAACCTATACATCCTGAGCTAAAAAGAATAATTTCTCTCGAGCGCCATGCCCCTTGAGCTATGATATATTTCATCTATAGATGGACCTAGCTCATCTAAGGCCCCGTTGATAGCTGTCCCGAGAAACAATGAAATAATCCTCCAAATTTCCTAGTAACACCTGAGGCACATGCCATTTGTGTAAGATAACCCTGGCACCTCGAGACAAATTCAAAACCTACGCCGTCACTTCAAATAACCGAATATAGAATCGCCTGTGCTCCTGTTAAAGAGCTGGTGATGCAAATAATTGGGTCGCAATGCCACTATCTATGTTCAAGGGTTTTGTTGCAGATAGAAAACTAACTACGGGTTCTTAGATGGGTCAGTTTAATATGAGGATAAATCAGAACATATCTATATTTCCCGGGAATTTTCCGGATAGTAAAAACACAAAATGATCCCGGGAGACTATTTCTAATTGAAATAGACAGAGATGAGAAGGACTTTTCCTGGAGGATAACTATCATGAAAAAATTTGAAAAATGTTGCAGTTATACTAACAACGAGGGGAAAAAAACTAATAAATTTACTATGATTTGGATCAGAGAAAATATTTATATTTTAGAGTTTCTTATGGGATCAGTTAACAAATCTTTTGCAGTGTGACAACATCATCAAATAAATTACGTTTATTTGTAATAGGTATATCTGACCAAACAATCCTCTTTGTTATGTAAAAATGTTTCTATGATCAGATAATCATTTGTGCTAAACACACTCCATCAACATTCAGCATCCTTCCTAGAATGAATATATTATTCGATTCAATTTAAACTAGCCGTAGTACCCGGCGGCAATGAATGGAGATATTACGTGTCAATTATCTTTAATATTAAAGCTTTTCTTAATTATTAATATTATTGATTTTTTTATTCGTATTATGGAGAATAGTCCCTATGACACATCTCAGGGCATTGCTCAGCTTTAAAGTATTTTTTGCCCATCAAGAAGAAGTATAAAATTAAAACTCAAAAATTTTTAGTTCCATTGTTTTGGAAATAACAAAATTAGCGATACAATTAACCCTACAACTCACAAACTAAAATACAAATTATCATGAAATTTTGACGGGTGTCTTTTAAAGGCTGGTACTAACTAAATATGAAGTAATTTTTTTTTTGGAATAAAATTGCACCATCTATGTGTAAAGGTTAGAAGTTTTTTCCGCATGTGTTACAATTGAGCTCAAAATTATTCCTACCCTTGCAATATTTTCCACATCTACATACATTGGAAATTTTGAAAAATTGTTTTTAATTTGCTTTTGAGTAATGTTTTAGATAATAATTACAATTTATTGACAAAAAATATATATATTTCTTAAATAAAATATTTTTGTATGCCTCCAAAACAATTTGTACTTGTTTCAAAAGTATTCATACACCTGCAAAAAGGTAAAATAAAAAAACTATTTTTTTGTAATGTTGAATATTGGAAAGATTAAGAGACTTTTATAAATCAGATTAATTGAAGAATTTTCTTCAACTATTTCTGAGGTATAAGAGTGTTATGACCCAATTTCATACTTTCGTCTTATTCAACACTCAACATGGCCCAGACCAAGGAATACAGTGAGGAAATCCACCAGCTCCTAGTCAATTTGTCATAAACAAGGTGACTGCTATAAAGACATTTCCATCCAGTTTTCCGTCCCAAAACCATCTATCCAAAGCATCATCACTCAATTCAAAAGAATTTGCTATATTCCAAATCTTCCTCGAGATTGTAGAAAGTCCACGCTGAGCACTACACTAGTGAGATATGCAGTCCAAAAGGTTGCCAAGTTTGCAAGAACTACTCTAAAATCTATCCAGCAGGGTTAAAAGCAACCGAAACTTTGGTTGGACGATCAACTGTGCAAAGGGTTTTGCAGAAGACAGTGTTGACCGGTGTTGTTTGCAAAGAAAGGCTCCACTCCTCAAGTATAGGCACTTATAGGCCAGGCTGAAGTATGCCAATGACCACAAAGATGATGAACTCAATATTGGTACATTTGAGAACAGAAGGGCCAAGCCTTCAAAATTAAAAACACTATTCCAACAATGAAACACAGGTGGGAGGGGAGGGGGAAGGATCACGATTGGGCTTATTTTGCTGTCAATGTTCACAAAATTAATGGCACCATGAAAAAGGATGACTACACTACACTATACATGAATTATATTTCCATAACTTACAACGACCAGGGTGCAAACCTATGAACATTGAGCTAAAAATAATAATTTCTCTCGAGCGCCTTGTCCCTTGAGCTACGATATATTCCATCTATAGCTGGGCCTAGCTCATCTAAGGATCCGTTGATAGCTGTCCCGAGAGACAATGAAATAATCCTCCTAATTTTCCTAATGGCACACGAGGGACATCCCATTTGCGTAAGATAACTGTGGTTCCTCGAAAAACCAAAAATTCTTTAAATACATCTGCATCAATCAGCAAATATACTTTAGCTTGGAAGACATTGATGGTTCCAGCAAGACAATGGGCCTAAGCATTCATCCAAAAAAGTCCAAGAATGAGTTAATAAGCATATGGTTAGGGTCATAGACTGGCCCCACATAATCCTGACCTTAATAATATTGAGAATTTATGAACAACGTTGGAAAAAGCAGAGAGGAAAAGACATCCAAGAAATCTCAAAACCTTTGTAGATTTTGTACAGAAGAATGGCCTTAAATCGATCCCTGTGTTTCCCTTAATTTACTAAGGATTTATCCTAAGCGTATTCAATATTTGAAGAAAAGCAAAGGCTATGTCACAGAGTATTAAGTCAGTTTTCCCTTTGGGTGTGAATACTTATGAAGCGCCAAAAATGAATAAATTATTAGGTTTTTGTTTTTAAATTAAGAGTCGTTTATGATTGACAAGGGATATTCGAAATGAGTTTGTAGATCCAACATGAATTAAGTTTTCTTGGCATTTTTGTAATGGTACGAATAGTTTTGGGATCAACTGTATGTATGTAAGAATCCTTCCTTTTTAAAGTATCGTTTTGAGCTTTAATGGAGGGTTGTCATGCTCAGAAATAGTTTTTTATTTTGAAGTGAATTTTTCATTCTGTTTCAGTATTAAAATTGGACATATGTGTACGGTTAACACAAAAGCAAACTAGAGTATTTTTTTTTTTTTAAATTAAGTGCGAATTATATTTGTATTCTTTGACGAATATTCGGCAAATTGCACTTTAAGGAGTCAAAATTTATCAAGACAATAAAATAATGAATTCTAAAATTATAATTCCACAAATTTGAATACAAAGACTTTAACGTAATCTTATATGTCTTTGAAATATTAGGCAGCACGTATTTCTTATATATGAAGGCAAAAAAATGGGGATTCCATCCTTTTCTTGATCATTGTTCATGGTTGTTTTTATGTTGACATAGCACATATTTATTATGCATAAAATATTTACCTATGTTAATTCTTAATATAAAACAAACATTTATTGAAATAGTTATGATTTTCCGTGGTTCTCCCGAATAATTTAATTAAAAAAAATCGTTTAAAATGACAATCCCATTTACAAACCTACACAATTCCAAATGAAAACCCCATCCATCAAAGATTTTCAAAAAAGAAAAAGTGGGGAAAAAAAGATCTAGTGTAATTTATTTTATTTTATGTGTTTAAGTGCAGTGAGTCTCAAAAGCTATTAACAAAAAAAAAAAATAATAATAATGAGAAATAACTTGAACATTCTTTTTTTTCTTTCTGACTTGAAAGAGCATCTGGATAATTTCTAAGTATGTAACTACATACTACATTTATGAAGACATTATTGTATATAGAAGATAAGAAGGCGGAGTCTTAAATAATTTTTCTTCAAAAAAAATCGTCACGCTATTTGAGACAATTTTATAAAAATAAAAGAAAATCTAAAATATAGAAACATATATATACGTTCCTATGACTTACTTTTCACGAAATAAGTAAGTAATTAGAGAGTGTGCTGAGATATGGATTTTATTTTTAATTGTTGTCACATGGCCATAGTTAGCAGTCATTTATAATTATAGGTAGGGGGTACGAGAAAGAAAGATATAGAGATGACAAGCTATTTCGATGGGCGTTTGACATTCTGGAGCAGACGTCTTTTTGGGTATAAGAATTCAGCTGCTATAAAAAGAGATTTGGTATGGATGTACGTCTTTATGTTCTAGAACAACATTTAACTATACCATGTCCACCCTACTCATTGGCACATTTGATTAAATCAGGGATGTCTAACCCATGGCCCGTGGGATGTATTATACTTAATGTTTCAGTGGGACCCACTCCTTTTTCTCACTTCAAGTAGTATTGCTTTTTTTACAAAAATTGCAACAATATCATCAAAACGTGCCTAATATGTATACACATTTTGAATTGTTAGAAAATTATCGCTGCTGGAAAATTTGGTAAGGATTTATTTTCTAAAAAAGTTATATCATTCGATCAAATTATACAAAGGAACCTATTAACTATTTTAAAAAAACTTGCACATTCTGCAGACACCCCTGAACAGGGTTACCAGATTGTTTCGGTTGGTATTTTTTTGCTTAAATTAGAAAAAAACTATTGATAATATTTTTGTTTTTTAAAGTCATTTTTTAATAAATGTATTTAATACTTCTCTGGCCCATTAATATATTTAAAGTAACAATGCAGCCCATGATATGAAAGGGTTGAACATCTCTGGATTAAATGATTAGCTAAAACAATATCTTATAAGGAAGAAACGCATCTAAAAAAACTCCCTATTGGGTAATTAACTCGTGACTGTCTTATCTGTTCCGAATCTTTCTTTTTCTCCGAATCTTCAACACTGCTCTGCATAGCTAGTTTGTTTTTGTGTTTGCTTATAAGTTTTCTATTATTGAAAAATACTGGGGAAAATTCTTTAGATTTTTTTTGAATGATTGTTTTTTTTTTCTAAAATATATATTTTTACAAAATGCTAAATTTAAAAAAAATCCCTTAAATTGTTTTTTTCCGTCCATTTCTTGTCAATTGTATAAAAATACAAGAAAAGAAGAAACGTTGCAAAATGTCTGATATAATCACAAAAAAGTTAATTTGAGGATCGAATTCAGATTGAGAAAATAATGATTTCTTTTGGAAGCTATCAGTAATTTTACAGCGTACATTTTTGCATCATGGAGTTTTTACTACATGAAATATCCGACGTCTCTTATGTTTTTCGATTATAGCCCAAATAAATCTTTCTATTGATGGATTTTCCTACATTTCTTCAACCTATTTCTTCAAAATCTAAGAGAGACAAAACTACCAGAGACAAAAATGTTCACTGCAAAATTACTGGCCACGATGTATTCTGAAAATCGGGCTGGATCTATTTTATTTTATATTCGGTGTAGACCGATTATAGAGATGAATTGTGTATGACGTCATGTGTCTCTCAAAATGGTCAACATCCACCTACAATAACTTTATATAAAGTTGTATATTTTGCACAAATCATATTCGTACATTCATAAATCAGGGAATAGGAGAGAAAATCGGTCCATAGATTGAGGCCCAAAAAATCCTTCCTCGTTTTTTTAATCTTCCTTTAATTGTTCAAATGGAGTTGCACTGATTAAGTGTATGTAAACCTTAAAGTATAACAATTATTCAATTTGACCTAGGAATCGTCTATGAAGTCCATATACACAAAGCACATTTCCTTCTCTAGAAACAACCGAGACCTGAACCTACGCACATTGAGTTCAAGAAAATAATTTTTCCCGAACGCGTTGTTCATCGAGCTACGTCGATTTGAAAACGATTAAATTTCTATTTACAGTTTCAGATCGCGCTCTGAACCGAAATTTCGGTCCAAATTGATCTAGAAAAAAATAAAATAAGACCGAAGCGAAAAAAATCGGTCTTGTACCAAGTCTCAACACTCGGTATATACTTAGCTATGTTAATGTACATATTATGTATATACATATAGGTATTGCCTTATCTAAAATATTTATAAATTATCCCATACCGAAGTGTGCTTTTATGGAGAAAACAAGTTTCCCTACGATTGATATTAAATTAAAAGTAGATAAAATATTAATTAATTATTCTTATTTTTTGTTAATGCCCTTATCTTTTGAGCTTTTCTAATGGGTACTATTATTATATTTTTGTTTTTTTATGATTCATGTTTATAAGTAATACTTTATATTGTTTTGCCTTTACAGATTAATCGGATTGACTTATTAATGCTTCTGTCATAGAGGGCATCCTTAGGTTAAGTGTTTATACTTACATAATAATAACCCTACAAATATGTCTGGAGCGGGTGGGATAGGTAAAAAATAAACATCCAATTGAGTTTCAAATGTTTATATTTTTAAAGTCTGTATCAAAACATGAGGTCAAAAAGATTCAAAAGACTTTTTGATATTTTTTTTATTCATTAATTTGTCAAAGGATACAAAATGTAAAGTCAAATTGGTGGGATATGATTAGATACTAAAGAACATTAGCTGTAGTTTAGAGCCTTTATTTGATTGAAGCGACAAATATGGGTCCAGGAATTGCCTCTTTTGACCATAACATCTATCAATTTCTCATTATTTTATTATGAGGATCATTTTGGGTTACTTTGTGTGCCATTTGCGGCAGATCCAAAGGTTGAATAAGAATTATTTGTTGGTAAAAATCTACAATTACTCCTCGGAGAATACAAATCTAATCCACTCTCAATTTTGAGAAAAATAATTATAGCGTGATTTTCTGTTTTCTATGGACCACATAAACAAAACAAATCCTTTTCAATAATACACTTTTTTTTTTGTGGGCCTCTTTTAGGCTTATTTACATCGTTTGTTGTTCAAGAATAGCTTTGTGAAAATAAAGAATTTAATTTAATCTCAAGATAAAATGATCAAATTTCGTAATAAAAAAAAAATTTTTTTTTTTTTTTGTTAATGTTTGTAAGTTATCAAGATGAACTACTGAAGGGTTATCTTTTTAAAATTCGGCAAAAGTTGTTTTTTTTTTGGAGGTAATAATTGAAAAAAAAGTTACCTGTCTAAGGTCAGTTTTTGTTAAGGAGTTGTATATTTTCTCAAGAGTCATTTTTGGGAAATGAAGCAAAGACATCATTAGAAGCTCTTGATGTTAAACGAATATTTTTAACAATTATAAGATTTTTAAAGTTTAATAATTAATTGGTCAATTACATGTAATATAAGTTAGATATATTTTTAGTAGTGCCGTTGCGATGAAGGGGGGGGTTGCCCATGGAGGATCATAGTCGTAAAAATAATATAGTACTCGGAATTTATCTCTATTTAGGTAGTCATAAAAAAATATTTTTTTTTTCAGAAATAGATAGAAAAATCAGTTTAAAAAACGTCATTAAACTACATATAATTAAACATCTGCAAAGTCTAGGATAAGAGATCCAAGGTATTAACAAAAAGGTAATTGAAACACCAAATAAATCATTAAGAATTATTAAAAATAAGAACCTCATTTGATCAAAAATAATACAAATTATTAATCAAAAAGATCATTGATTAGTTTTGAGAAAAAATAGAATATGCCCCATTCTTGTTTGGAACGTCAGTCGGAAAATTGAGCAAAATATTTGATAATTCCTAGTACCAGCCTTCATTATCAGTACACACTTTTGAATCTATCCTATTTGTTTACTAATTTTTAATGTAACCCAATATATGTATTGTTGCTAAATCAAATAAATTAATAAAATTTCTAGATTATTACATTAAGTAGATGAATTGACTAATCAAAATCATGCTCTAATTTACGTCATAGATAACGAATATATTTTTAACTAATCATCCAGGATGGTATATATATATATACCAAATGGATAAGTATTATTTGTGTTTCGGGCAATCAGAATATTAACCTCAACCAGTCCGTCCTCAAAACCACAAGATATGTATTAAGGGCTCGCTATTAAATAACAGAAGCAATTCTGCAGATCGATGATTGGGGGGTTGCAGAATAATAAAATAGGACAGAAAATAATCTCAAGATGTTATATGCGTAATTAAACAATTTTTTACCTATCTTCATAGATGAAAAAAATATGAAAAAGATAGTGAAAGCGTACTTTTGTAGGTGCAACCTGAAAAGGGGTTGTTATTGTCAGACGCTCTTATCATTAATACTTTATTTTTGAAGAGAGAACATATAAGCTTAAAGTAATACCTAGTGCGCGAAGGATGAAAGTTAGCACTAAGGATTTGTAACAGAGTTATACGTGTAAGCCCTCGTTGGTCTCAAAGATGAATTAAAGTTCAACATCTTATTAATGCATGCATAAATTTTTGCTGACTACGAGGTTGAAGTTTGTGTATCTTTCCTTAATCTCACAGATGCTGGCAGCTAATCCAATAAAATGTCAGGACAGTTAAGTTGCACTTCTCCCAAACATTTTTCAAAGAATCAGGATGACCATCTTAATTTTAAGTACATAGATCATAAGATCATATTAAATTCAACTATTCTTATCTCAGTATTTAAGGGTTTTTTTTTTCATTGATATGTATGTAGCTATAAAAGTCTTTTTACAGACCTCTAGGTCAGTTCTATCATTTTTATAAAGATTTTTCTGTTTAGTCACTATGTAGTTTGAATATTGACAAATATGTATGGCTCAAACTTAACCTAGCCTAATGTCAGACTTGTTTCAAATCAACGTCATTGACCAATTGGAAGAAGGTATCATTAATGAAAAAAAAAACAACGCAATAGATCAAACAACTCTTCATCATGAATCCTACTTTTCTTTTTGATTTAGGTGACAGCAATTCGCCAGCAATGCAAAAAATTTAAAAAAAACCTATACGTATATATTTAATTACGTGCTGTAACGCCTAACTCTTAAAAAAAAGATGATCATGAAATATGAGTGAAAAGTATCAAGTAACACACACCAATTTTCTTTCTTTTCTTTTTTCATTTTCTTGTCATCAGTTGTCAATGAAAAATGTTATTTCTTCCGCCCCCCCCCCTCTTTCTAAATTTATATTAACCACAGCAGCCTTCTCCCTATAAATCAATCCTCCTCCTCCGACTCATCGTTTATAAAAACATTTAAACAGATGTTGCAGTATGACAAAATAATAATAGAAGATATGAAGCGTGTTCACTGACGTCATTAATTGCATCATAATTGAAGGTGAGGCTATTTTAAGGGATTTCCACTTGAACTTTTTACTGCATAAAATAAAGCTTCATTGCATGACTTAAATCAGTCAAAAAGACTTATCTCCTGGATTGAATAGTACTTATTGCCAATGATAAACCGTGACATCTAAATTTGTAATAATGGGATGAAGAAATGAAAGGACTTACACCCTTTCAAGAATATATCTCTGGATATAATCGCTAGTTTGTTTAAATTTAAATACTGACATCCTAAATTGCATCCTAACTGTATTTTGGAAGCACATAATTGATATTTTTACTCATGAAATAGACACTTTTCTAATATGTATATATTGATTTTACTTCATTATATGTCTTTAAATAAAAAAATGACCTGGATTGAATACTAGCTTATGACAATAATAAACAGTGATATCTGCATATAATCAATATAGTACTAAAATAAATGTACAGAAAATCCCTAGGAAATGGTTAAATTTGTATAATTATTATTATGTTTGATCGATTAGGAGCAAAAAATTATGATAACTAGATAAAGATATCTCATTCTTTCTTTCCAAATGTTAATTTATTCTCTACAATAAATGAAATTAGATCGTGAAAGGATGTGATAACATTGGATATTTTAGGAATCACAAATGTTGAAACTTGTCTCCTTTATGAATTTGTCAATGAAAATAGAGATGATATTGTTTTTGTCAAAGACTAAAAATATATATGAATTTTATACATCCTCTTGTATTTTAAATCAAACAATACTTAAAAGGGTAAAACAAATTTAAAATTGTAGATTAAGCCAGTAAATGAAGCCTTGTTGATTTCAGACAATTACAAGAGTTTCATAGGTTCAGTTCTAAGTAATTTTGTATATTCAAAGCTAATTCAAAATTAAGCTTCTTTTGGACAATATTTCGGCACGGTCAAGTTTACTAGTATCCATGGAGCTTGAAACTTCTTTGAAAAATAATTTTAATAACTTTATTTTTGGGTAACCATTGATGGAGATTTTGGTTCTACAATTTTGTTTGTCAAAATTCAATATTTCTGCATATTTTGTAGAAACTCTCCGATGTTCTAAAAACCTATTCAGTGCAAAACTATGCTAAGTGGATTTAGCAACCATTTCTTCAATGTACTGTTGCTTTTAACAAATTTAGTAATAACAATATTTTTTTAATACAATGAACTTTTTAATCAACTGTATCATGTCCATGAAACGTAAACCTTATTACACAATCCAAACCAGATAACAGAGTGTAGACTGAAGTTAAGATGTTTAGCCTGCAGAAAACTACTATTTGCTAAAAATATTTAATAAATTTGGTATTTATATCAGCCATACATAGTTTTTAAAAAAACTGACAATCTAGTGCCTAGATAATGCTAATAATGATAATCAAATTTCATTTTAAACATTGGCAATTGAGAAACGCAAATATTGAACGGTAAGTATCTCAGTTCAAGCTTTAGTCCAGATAGCAGGTTTTCGCATTAGATGGAGTACATAATCTTAATTAGTACTTAGACTGTCTATTTTTTTATAGACCAAAATGTTTTTTTGTTTTTTTTAAATCATTTAATTGGTCAAATGAATTTACATTGATTATGTATAAGTAAACATTATGGTATAACATATACTTCACCTTACCTTTGAAGTGTCTTTAAAGGCCATATACATTTACCCTTCAATTCATAGTGACCCATATATTAGACATATCAAATTTTGTCTAATATTTTCGTAAGTCCTTGATTTTTTCTCCAAAAAATAAAAACTACGTTTCAGTTTATCATAAGGAAAGAGGTTGTTATTTTACTTCATAGTTAAATGGATAAATTATGAAGATATTATTTTTCTTCATCTACAAATTATAATTCATTCAATGGAATATTTCTTTCTCTAAGACGACCGAGACACGTACCTATGCACACCGAGTTCAAGAGAATAATGTCTCCTGAAAGTGTTTCCCATTGAGCTACGTCGTTTTGGTTCAAACCTTTTATTTTTTGGTCCTTTTTTAATATCCAATATTCCCATAATATTAATGGGAAAATGATTTTATTTTTATTAATCTTGATTTTTTAGGAACTAAACATATCCTACATCAACAATACTGATACAATTTATGAAAACATTGATACAGATGTAGTAGTTTGACAAAATATTAATAAGAGAAAAAATGTGAATACGCGTAAAATGTATCCAATTGTTCTAATTAAAACGGTGATACTAATTAAGTCTGTCCAAAGTGAAAGTATTGAAGGATTCAAAAATGTTGAGCTTCTCAAAAAAGGGGAAAATGTGCAACAGATGTATATAAATACATTTGTTTTCGAGCACGAGCCATGGATATAAATTATCCATTTGGATTTGTTACGGTAGTACCTACAAAAAACTTTATAAATCATAATTAAGTTTTGTCTATTTTTTTTTTGTTTTGTTTTGTTAAATAGTTACTGTTGTTGAATGTATGTTGGTAATTTGTATCTTTTTATTTAAGGAACTTGTTCTCATTTGCATAAAATAATTTGAATTTTCTACTTGATGAAGTTTTGTCTCAGATTAGTTGTGATATGCTTACATAGTTTTTCGGATAGTACTTGTCTTGATTCCTCGAAATACAAAAGTATACAGTACTTATTTTCCATTTAAAAATGGAACAATCGTTTAACTTCAAATGCATAAAAAACTAATTAAGAATATCTCACAATATATGTACAATCCCTGATTAAACTATGATGCGACGCTTTGTTTGAGATGTTATAGTCTTTGTACCTAATAAATCATAATATATTATCTACACACTAGTGTTAGACTTCAGTTTGAATGTCCTAGACCGTGGACTGAGACTGTTATTATTTGGAGTGGAGTGAACAAATTCGGTCTTTTCAAGAAGTTTCATCATAACCGATCTCCAATAAAAATTCAATGAAGATCGGTCCTAGAGAAAAAAAAACCGTCTGAATTGGTCTCATTGCAAATTTGGTGCAGATTAAATTTCGATCTACGGTGTGAGATCGTGATCTGGACTGAATATTGGTATTAATCGTTCAATAAGAAAATCATTCAAGACTGAACGGAAGACAATCTTCGGTTCTGGACCGAGTCTTAACAATAATATATATGTATTTAAGTAATTAAATATGACAAATAATGTATTCGGTTCATAGAACCATACTGAAAAAATGGTTCTACATTTAAAAACAATTAAATTTCGGTCTACAGTCATAGTTTGTGGCTTGGAGCAGTATATTGGTCCTAATCGGTATAGAAAAAAAAATCATAAATGACGGGAAAAGGTTTGGTCTTGGAACAAGTATAAAAACACTAGTTCATTATTATGAACCAGAGATATTTTTATTTTTTGTGAGACTTCAAGGAAGATAAAACCCTTATTATCATGTATGTAAAATAGACCATTTTTGAGAATATTAAATCGAATGGCATGCAACGTTTCGTTTGACTCATGAAAAATAAATAAATTTATAAAGTTAATTTAAAATATGCCTACATTGATAATACATAACATCAAAGGCCTAGTCTTTTATTGCGATGGATCGTTTTTATTTGCGATATTGTGGATCAAAATAGAGTTTCCTCCCAAAAAACAAAAGATATTCCAAAATTGTTCAATAATGTATTGATAGTCTGCAGGGTGTGGTCCAAAAGTAGTGCCCCATCAAAAAAAACTGTATACTCACAGTGTATGGCTTGTGTTGCAATATGAGTTGAGCATTTTCACTGATTTAATCAATTGCATCATAATTGAAGAAGACGTCATTTTAGGGCTTAATAGCTTATGATTTTTCATAAAGATTCATCAAATGGCTTTAATAATTAAAAAAATTCCACTGAATAACCTTTAATTCTAATAATAAATACTGATATTTGAATTAAATCAAATTCATATGTATTAAAAGTCCATAAAATGGCTGGATTTTGTGATTTTGTTCTAAACTATAGCTACAATAATTTACTATCTTAACACATCCTACAAGTTTGAGTACAAGGTATATTATTGGATTAAATATGTCTCTGAAAAAGCTATTAGGGAATCCCCATTTTCTTGATTTATATTCAAGATTGATTTCATGTTGACACATTTAATGTATATTCATACTTCTCTCTCAAATCAAGTATGTACACTACAAGAATACGGTGAACCCATAAATAATTGTACATAATATGTACACGAAGCAAAAAATAACAACATATAATTGGTACTTAGTGTATGAAATAAAGAGAAAATCTTAATTAAGGGATTTAAAAAATATATATTTATTATTTTCACGAATTATCTTGGAAACGATAGAGGAGAGAGAAATTTAGTCGACCTTTTTTCTCTCTCTCTCTCTAATGATTCTGTCTATAGCTAATATATCTTTATATATTATTAATTATAATATATGTAAAATATATATTCATTAGTGATGAACAGGTTTACTTTTAGTCCGCATCAACCCCGGGTGTGGCTATGTATTTTCAAACTGCAATTTCAACAAATATTAGGTTTTTCATCACTTAAGGCGTGTTACCAAATCGATCATGCATTTACATGGACTTATTTCCAACAACTTTTCTTTAGGGGATAGAAATGCCTTGTTATTAATTTAACTAATTAAGGTATTTTTATTCCAACATACAAGACACATTTTAAATTAAAAAACTTACTCACTTTTTAAAGGGTTACGTCATCGACCGGTAATTGTTTTTATGACATAGTGGAACTGCAGGTAAAGGTTTATTTTGGCTTTTTTTTTAAATGTCTCAGATTCTTGAGTCCAGGATGGTACAACAATAATCTAGACTCTATTTTATAGGAACCATTATTAGTCGTGATTTCTCTCTAAATTGAGTGAGGAT
Source organism: Lepeophtheirus salmonis (assembly GCF_016086655.4). NCBI lineage: Eukaryota > Metazoa > Arthropoda > Copepoda > Siphonostomatoida > Caligidae > Lepeophtheirus > Lepeophtheirus salmonis. The sequence continues at coordinate 18,630,974 of NC_092584.1, forward strand.
TAGATTCTTAGACGATGTTTCATCAATTTCTATAAACAAATTATTTTTACTAAGCCTTTGGGTGTGTCCTGCAAACTGCAATTCCAGTATTCAAAAATCCTCATCAAAATAAAAAAATGAGAAATTGATAAATTTATTGAAGAAGTCATATTGACTCAGAGCATAATCGACGAGAAGATCTACATTCGAGTAATTCTTGTCCTTATTTATTTCCTTCTTTTGTTCCTCCTCGTTACAGCTGCTCGTAGCAGCTTGTGTAATGACAGCTAAGTTGATCTCCTCTAAAAAGTTATTAAACATGTCAAGATTACATGTACATTGTCAGTTTCTTTTTTAACATTCCTAAAATTGTACCAATATGCAACATTGCTCCTACAGACGTGGTTACTGGTTACAACTTATACTTAGAATTTCTCTAGTACGAAAAGTTTATGTTGGTAACTTTGATGAACGACATAATACTAATAATACTTACTAACAGAAATCCTCAAAATAATGTAGTACTCGTTGAGCACTAATATGTTAGAATATTCAATATTGGTATAAATAAAAAAGCTAATCAGGGGTGTCCAAAGGGGTGGGATGGAGGGGCTGTAGTTCCTCTCCTCTAAATTAAGGAATTTTTACATGTCACTAATTTTTTTTTCTATAAAATGTAATATTTGATTTTTTTTTTTCCAAAAAAAATTAATTTTTTGTCTAAAGCTATAGATTTTTGAAATTTTTTCGAAAAAATATTAATATTTAAAATTTAATTTTTTGTTGGACCGAATTAATCGGCCTAACAGAAAATATAAGGATCTCTGACCGGTCTAGAATTTCCAAACCGACACCCAACACTAGTGTTTATGCCTCTAACGGTGCCTCCAAATGATTTTGCAGAATTTCTCAAACAAGAAATATTTATAACCATTAATTTATCAGTCGTATACACCTTACACAAGTCTAATAGATGTACAAATTCACCTTAGCATAATTAAAAGAAACAAGGCTGTAGTTTCGTACAAAAACAGATTTGTATAATAATTTTTTTAATATGTTGTTAGAAACACAACTAAAAACAAATTTAAAAAAAGCATTTTTCGTAAAATCTTTATGAAAGAAGATATTGACTCATTTGGATTTTCCCCTAATTCCGACAAACTCTTTATATTCTATATACGACATATGTATTTATATCTTAAGAGTTTCAGTCAACTCAATCTCCAATACAAATGCAACTATATCGTGATAAATGATTACACAATGAATAAATTCCAAAGTGTTTCGTTTCCTCGTAACGAAAAAATGCAGAGACCTTTATAATGGTATTTGTAGACCTTAAAATATAGCAATTCACGGTTTAAAATGAAATGTTTTTTTTTTCTTTTTCATTTTTTTATTATAACATTTAATGATATACATATACGTATATGGATGTAAATCATAAGCTTTTTTTTTTTAGTGTGCAAGTTTTGTTTTGTCAGCAACCTGAAAATTGTATGTATTTTGTTAAACTTTCATCATTGGGAATGTAATTATTGTCAAAATCCTCGTTTATATACATTTAAAATATATACCATATATATGTTTGTAATTAGCAATAAATTTTTTTAAATCCTTCATTTAAAATTAGTCGTCTCATTTTGTACAAGTATCAACTTGTACAAAGGCGCAACTTGTACGTACACAATATATGCAGAATGAGTCCTTTAACTTGATTGAGTGGGAAAGTCCACAGCCTATCAAAAAGAAAACTTACCTTATCAATGGGGGTTGTTTCGACAAAAAATTAAGAATATTTCAATTAATTACATTTAATTTCATTAAGAAATAAGTAGCAAATGATGTAAATTACTTTAGAATTCGCATAAACATAAACAGCAAAACTGAATATCCCTTCTACAATCTGAATAATATCCCAAAAACTTAAAATTAAGTCACATATTTACCTGCTAGTTTAGATTCAAGATAGACTTGAAGTTAAAATTTAAAAAAAATACTTTCGACATTGATTGATCTCGTGGTTTTGGTTAAGCCATTGGTTTTACATTTTTGATTTGGGGAATCATTTTACCATAGGTAAATCTAATAATGAGCATATGTTCATAAACTATTTGTCAAATTAATTCCATCCTCCCTTAAAGTCATAAAACATTACGAACAACAGTATGGCAAAAATAAAGCAAAAAACAATTTTATAAACATGGCAAAACTTTTTTTTTTTAATAATTTTTTTTATTAACAACATATTTTATGTTTTTTAAGGGGTCATTACTTGATGCTAAAACTTTTGCTATAAAAAAAAGAAAACAGAGACCCATTACTTAAAAAATATGTTATGTATTATGTACAAAGTTTTTTTGTAGGTAACTCTACCTATTTATTAGTGATGGCTTGTCGTCTGAAAATCCTAGATTGGTCTAAAACTGTTGTTATTTAATTTAGTATTTAAAAACTTTAGTCTTGGCTAGTCTCAAATAAAAATTAGGTCTAGAACAGTTCCAAAAAAAAAAGTAGATTGAGATCGAAAAAATCGGTCAAGGATATGAAAATGATTAAATTTTAGTCTACGGTCCGAGATCGCGGTCTGAAACAAAATATATCTCCAAATCGGCCTAGAAAAAATCACTTAAGACAAATCGAAAAGAAAAATGATGTATCGATCCATTCAAGGGTTGAATAGTTGATGACGTCATATGTGTATCAAAATGGTGACCTGAATACAATAAGGATCGAGTAAGTTATATATGTTGCATAAGTCATATTTGTAATACTCATAAATCAGTTGATGGCGTCATGTGTGTATCAAAATTGTGAATAGAATACAATAACGATCCATGTATTACATAAGTCAGACGGATTGGGGAGAAAATCGGTCCACAGATTGAGACCGAAAAAATACATCTACGATTTGGAAAAGAAGAAATTTTGGTCAAGCCTCAGCGATAGTAGTCTGAAACAAAATATCTGTCCAAATTCGTCAGGAAAAAATCCCGTAGCACCGAATAAAAAGAAAAATTATATGTTGATCGATTCAATAGATGAACAGTTAATGATGTCATGTATGTTTCAAAATAGTGCACATCGACATACAATATTGTCCTATGATGTGTAATTATATATTTTATGTTATATAAGTCATATTTCAGGATAATGGAGACAATCGGTTCATAGATTGAGGCAAAATAAGTCGGTCAATCGGTTGAAATTGAAGAAAAAAAAAATTGGTGGATATTTTGAGGCCAAAAAAATCAGTACTCGTTTTAAAAAAGATTAAATCTCGTGCGTCAGTCTGATATCGCGGTCTGGAGTGAAATATCGTAACAAATCAATCTAGAAAAAAAACACACTTAGGACCGAACTAATGCCAAAATAGGGTCCTGGACCGAGTCTCAACACTAGTAGGTACTTCTATCTATTTATGTATGTACTATGATATATATAATAGGAAGAAATATTGTCTGGGCCTTTAGTCATACACTGTACATATGTAATACTTTTTTGCAAAATGATTTATGTTTGAACAATTTCTAACATCTGACATTTTCTTTTGAAACAACTTTTACTTCTAATAGTTTATATTTAATGTCTTAAATATATATGTATATGTACAGCACGATACACATTAGACTCTAATCCTTTTTTTAAGACTATGTATGTATTAGTGTTGATACCTCGGCTTGAGAACAATCTCCCCAAACCCGTCTCGTCCAGTCTAAAGGGCCTAAAAAGGAAAGAGGAGACAAGATGATTGAAATAAAAAGTTGAAAAAAAATTATGTAAATGAATTATGTTCAGGATTCACGTAACCTCGGTCAAAAAATACAGAATATAAATTGGGATTTTTAGGGTAATGTATTTTTGTTTTAAAATAACTTTTATAATTTTTTAGACCATAATTATGAAGCAAATACAATGAACTATCTTTTCAATTAATATTTTATATTTCTGGTTTATTCTAAGGAGAAATACGTAGCCCTGTATGGAATGTTGATTTTATTCATTCCCATTGGATGAATCTTAGTCAAAAGAAGGGATATAAGAATGAACTCCGCAAGAGATGAAAAAGTGTGTATACAAAATTTTAGACTAATCAGGATTATAGATGAGAAAATGCATTCTTGATAAATATAGATCACGCCTCCTTTCCTCACAGTCTCTTTAGTTTAGTTTTATTTGAATCCTTATAGACAGATACTTTGGTTATAATAAACAATCATTTTCAGACTATGGACCGAACATAATTGAACATTTAAACAGAAAAACATGATTTAAACAGGACATTTAAAAACTGTAATAATAAATAAAAAAAAGTCATTCAATAAATATGAATAAAATTATTTATATTTAAGAAAAAGTCGGAAGAATGGGATAACAATCTGAAAATTTTAAATAAATCATTTATCTTGCAGGAGCCTGAATATCAATTATAATGACGTAGTATGGCAGCCTGAAAGATCATAAATTATATTTTTATTTTTTTGGCAAAGGGGTCATTCGGCAATATATCCATTTGGCAAAGTAGCTTTGTGTGACGTCATTGATATTGCTCCATTGAAATTGTCGTTGACATTTCATGAGGATATGTGTCCGGGGTTGGAAAACAATTCATGAGTTAAATTTATTTGATGTAAAAATCAAAAAAATTTAATACCTGTGGTGTAGATGTTATTATTAATTTAAAAGAGCCTCTTCTTGCCATTATTGCTCCCAGTAAAGTCCCCCCAAAAAAAAAAAAAAAGGATGACAGTTTTAAACCAGACCGAAATTTCCGGACCTAATTGAAACACCAAAAAGTACATTGGTATGTACCCATGAACATATACATTATGTAAATCCAAGATTATTTTAAGAGCAAAAAAAAATAATTTTTTAACTTTCTTTAAGAGAATAAATCTTAGAAAAATGTCATCATTTTTATATTTTATATATATATTTTTTTTTTACAAGAAAATAAGTCATAAAAATGAAACATTTTTTTATCTATCCTCGTGTTATTATTACATACTAAACAATAAACACTGAATAACTTTTTTTTAAGAAAAAAAAAATATGTTGTTCGAATTAAATACTTAATTATGCACGCCATCATAAAAAAAACTGTTTTCTGAATACGTAATTACAAGTGCAAATGTCTTTAACAGAGGGACGCTAACTGTTTTTGCAAGGATGTTATTCATTCTATGAATATGCTTAAAATATGTTTCTGTTTTTTATAAAGATGGCGTTGCTATAAATATTTATGCAAATCTAGCACGTCAAAAGAAAATAATACATACAGCACAATATTCAATAGACATGTGGGATAAGTTAAGATACTCTTTCTTTGACTAAAAGGACTTATAATGACCCCAAATGCGGCCTTTTCAAATATAATCCATGAGTTTTTTATTCTTTTATTGTAACAATCAATTTTGGCTAATTTAAGTGCAATTTGCGAGCAACCCAAAGGGTTAATAAGAGTTATTTGTTGATGGAAATCAACGATAATTCGTATATGAATAAAATGTAGTAAGAAAAATCATATAAAAGATATATTATAGAAAAGAAATAGAATAATTCGATTCATAATATATTGAACCAGTTCCATAATCAAACCTCCGTGCCATAGTCAAGGTTTTTTAGGAGTGAAGGCTGGAGTGACTATGGATGGCTCACAATTAATATACCGATAAATAATAAATATACTACTGATAAAATTATTGGTATTTCAAATTATAGGGTACATGATCATAATTAGCTTGAGATGACCTTTTTATTTAAAAAAAATATTCAATTCAATTTTTTTATGGAAAAGCTTGGAATTTTTTTTTTTTTTTTTTAAATGACTTTTTCGAAAAAAATATAATTTATTGAACACTTAATTATTGGTCCTTGAGCTATCCTTCCAGGCTTAATATTTAAAATTAAACAATATTTAAGCTCAAGAATAGTAACTATTCTGCAGTTTGAGTAGAGTATATTAATATTTTGTTGATTTATAAGCAAAAAAAGTGCACGGGGGCACGGGTCCAAGAACCCCTGTAATTATAGCACTGTATCGAATATATAAGCCTGATTTTTTCTTGTATGATATTTAATAAAATATATCTTGGCTTATCAGCCAATTAACAGCCACAAAATATAGTTGTACTTATATTGTTGGTACATAGATCACTGTGGGATTAACATCTACCCCTCAAAGAATAATTTCCCTTTTCTTTGATATAAATTCTCTTAAAAATGCATATGAAATTAAATATATATGTATTTAAATATTTTCTGAATCAATGTTATTTTAAATGTGAAGGTTCTCCTCCTGAGTGCAGTAATTCATTTTCTTCTCATCATATAAGAAGCAGTTGATATTAAGAAGGATCTTAATTTTTTTCTTCATAAATCTTGCTCCTTCCTTCTCCTTGGCCTTCCCAGTAATCCCATGCCTAGTTATATATTATATTTAAACTGAAAAAATGATTCCTCTTTCAAAAACACAAAGTTTTGAAGTTGCAAATTGTATATTTTTATAAAAGTAAGTGGTTATGAAAAATATGTTTTTGAAAAGAACGTGAAAAATCAGACGTTTTTCTAAAATATCTTACTTTTGATTGTTTTCTTGAATATACAACTAACTCTTGTCATAAGAAACCCTTCTTTTTTTTTTATAAATAAGAACTGAATGGTCTCTTCGTTTTGTGCTTCGAAAATTATCATATTTAATGCTGAATATTAGACCCCAGAAATATATGGGATCCCATATTTTACAACATATTTTACTTTCTACTTTTTGGGGTGGAAATTTTAGCGTTTACCCAGTTTGGAACATTTAAAAAAGTTTAATTAATCTGGTTGTAGAAGCCCTGTCTTATCTCCCTAGTTTGTGTAGCCCACTTTGCTTCACGATTTACCAAAGCAATCAAATTAAGTCACTAAAAGACGACCAAGCGATGCATTTCTGTCCAAATTTACAGGAAGACTTCTTTTTTTCCCAATTTGGTTGTGTATGAATTACTGGATAAATAGCAAGAGTTCAACCTTTCAATTGAATAAATCAGATGAATTCTGTAAAAGAAAGGGGGAAAGTGTATGTTGTCAAAGTTTTATAAATTCAAAATTTAATTTGAAAACACTCTAACATATTTTGACACTTTTCTTAACATATTAGATTAAAAAAGTCCTTTATGACCTACACAAGAATGTTGGGGGGAGATTATGTATTTGCCTCAGTTTGTTTGTTAGTCATTAGTATTACGGCAAAAGTAACGCTTTGGGCTCATTTAAACCTGGTACGAAGATTATAAATGATCTCAGAGAAAGGTCATTACATTTTGAGAGGTCAGGTTAAAGATCGAGGTTATACAAAACGTAAAATACATATTCGGCCATAACTATATAACTCAATTTGAATTTAAGCGGATGTTCTATGCTCTACAGAGTGCCCATTCTAGTTTTTTATTATGTAATATCTAATCAAATTAAGAATTTATGTAGTGTGCAATTAAATTTATAAATATGCATCAAAATACAAGAATATCAAAGTACATAGTAGGCTCATAAAAAAGAAACAGTTCCAAATTCAATTTGAATGCAATTGACCCATCTGTAGATGGGATAGATTTCTAAATTAATCTTCTACCTACGATACAACAATGTAATTTATATAATTTGAGATTTAGTTTTGCAAGGGGAGTAAAGTGTTCATAGATGAAAGAATCCTTAGTCAATTCTGACTTCAGACTATGAGTTACAAAATTACGACGTTCACGCTGTGAAAATCCACTGTTAAGAAGTATATTTTTTATACTACATTTCAAAGTAAGAGTAATTTGTGTATGATGGAGCAGTTCTCCGAGTCGGATGTTGCTCGTAATTCATTTTTCTCATACATTTTATCCCAATGAAGTGATTGTCACCTTTCCGCCGTTTTATAGTTGAAGAAATTTACTCCAGTTTTTACATTTTTATTGATTTATTTTTACGAGTTACATTTATAATTACAACATGTGACCTCCTGGAGTTCCTTGCGAGCTCCCTTTTATACATACTACTATGATCAAAAAGAAACCGTTATTTTCTATTCCGAATTCATATTTCATTGAATTCTCAAACTTATTTTTGATTTCGTTGGTACACATCCTATGGTGACAATGTGAGTCCTTTTGCATTGTTATTTGATGTTTGACGTATACAAAAGCCCCGAAAAATGAAACAAACAAATCTATTTATTTTGATAAAATGTTTAATTTTGTCAAAATAAAGCATTTTTTTAGTAGTTTTTAATATCATTTTAAAATAATATAGTTATTTGAACGCCAATAACTTCAAAACTAATAGTGCTAGAAGGCTATAATTCTTAATATAAGATTTCACATGACTATAAAATTATCAGTTAAGTGAGCTTTTACAGATCAGTTAATTGCAACCGGAGTGATTCCGGAAAAAAAAATCATTTCTAAGACCTTTGTAGAGTCCTAATATATCATAAACTAATCATTTGACTATTACAAACATTAAACTAAATACTTTGTCCCTTAAATTCCTCATCTTTTTGAATTTTATAACCAACTATATAAAAACCTCTCATTTAAAAAAGCTCCGATTCATTTTTAAAAAGTAGAAAATCATGGAGTATAACAAAGGACGCCCAATTTTTTGATCTCTCAAAAACAAAGTGAAAATGAAAACATTATGAAACTTTTAAACCATTGCTGATTCCTCAAAATTCATCTATTTTAGCTGAATAATCAATCTTTCAAAAGTTCTAAAAAAAATTCCTCAAAATTATTATTTTCTTCCCAATTTAGAATCAATAGTAGAGAATTGCACAGCAGATCAAAAGACTTTTATATCCTTTGTATCTGTCCGAAACAAACAACCAATGAAAAATGGAGGAAATTGTCTACATACCTTGTGGACATATGTACCAACACACTAAAAAAATTAAAAAAATTAGAATGGAATGAGAATTGAATTCGGAATTAGAGAATAAATATTTCTTTTTGATCATACACCGTTTATGTATAAAAATTAACATTTCTATAGTTAATTAGAAGTGTCCACTTTTAGAGAAGCATTAATAAAATGTTTACTTTTCCGGACGTTGCCATTATTTTTGACGGAAGTAAGTAATGACTCGGAAATCAAGGGTAGATGAAGATATACTACTGATTAATCAACCGTTCGTCCCTTCCTTCGTTTCCTTTAAAAACAAAACAATAACAGGAGGTGAAGAGATGAAGTAGAAATTTTATTGACTAAACGTCTATTGATTTTTTTGTTTAGTTTCTTTTTTAATAAAAAAAAAAATAATAACAAAAATAAAACTATGGAATTCACAACAGCAAATCGTATGTCTCATTATGAACCAAAACTGTCTTTCTTAATGAGGTTGTTACCCCATTGGTCTTTGGAATTTAATAATCAGTTCAAGAATGCGTTGATGTCTGCCAAAGATCCGTATTTTTGTATCAGGGTACTCAAGTATAATAACCTTGGTTAAAATTGTACCTTGTAAAGGGACCTTTTAAATAGTTGACTAAAATGGATAAAATAAAGAAACGGGAATCGGACGTGAAACGAAGCCACGACACATCCCGGTGTTACCTCAGTAAACCAAACATATACTTATTGTATATTAGCTATAGCTTATAACATTTATTTGATATAAGATATTTATATTGGCTGTTTTTTAATAAAATCCATTATTTTCTTGTGACCATCAATTTTAACAACCTTAAGAGCAATTTACGACACACTCAAAGGTTAATAAGAATAATTGTGTATAGAAATGAAAGGTAACTTGATGAAGAATACAAAAGTAATCCAGTCTCAACTTTCAAGGAAATTATTCTAGGTTGGTTTTATGCTTCCGGGCCATATATATAAACCTTAATAAATGTGAATAAAATACTATTTTACCAAAAAATGAATATTATTATTCCGCTATCAAGTCTTAGAAAATAAATATTGATATTATATTAGGTATATGAAAGCCTATTTAGGCTTAAAATAGGCCCTGAAAAAGCTTACACAATGAACAAAGTTCTTCAAAAATGTAAGCGCTCCCTCCCTTCCACAAAAATATGCCGTGTATTTTGTTGTCAGCTGTCTAAATTTCTAAAATTATTAAATAATAATTAAATAGTTAATAAAGAAAGGCCAACCGCTAACAGAGAAAAACTATTTTTGTGAGATATTTTTCGAAGGAAAGGTTGTGTGATTCAATAAAGGTAACGATATTAAAGACTGATACAACCCTAATGTTTTGTAAGCAAATGCTGCCTCACTTAATTAATACATGTACGGAGTATTTAGTTATCAGCTGTAAATCCTTTAAATTATTTTCTTCCTAAAAGAGTTTTGAACATTGATTAAACTGAACTCGATTGATTTCTTTGTAAGCTTTTGAATAATACCTAATAATTCCATATTTGGGAAGAATTTACCAACTAGTGCCAACTGATTTTGGGCTCTCTTTTTTGGTATATTAATGGAGGAAAAGTTGAGAGATATAATAGAAATAACAACGTGGTTACACAAAACCATAACCCCCTTCAGTCCATCTTTCATTAATAGTTATTTTAATTCAATAAAACATGTAAGAAAGTTTGAGAAAAATAATTAAAGCTTGTAGCTTTGTGAACGGCACACATATAAAAAAAAATTAATAAACAATTCTGAGCATCTAAACCCTAAAAATACTCCCTGTCACGCTCCTAAAAGAGGCACTAATTTTGTCTTTGCATCTGGTTCCACCTGCCATTTGAAGATGCCTAAAAATATATTATAGAATTTTAAAAAGTCTTTAGTTAGAGTAGAACAGGGGGCACAGAGGGTATCTGATGGTGAAATATAGACAAAGTTTTAAATTTACACTGGGGTCGTTATTTGTATTTATGTATGGTGCGTACAAGTTGCAACTTGTATAAGGAAATTGTACAAGTTGCAATTTGTTCGTCTTAAAATAAATTATTTAATTGCAATATTAAGCATTCTAATTACCAACTGTACATTAATACTATCATATTATTTTGATCTATTAAAATTACATGGTTATTATGTACTTATGAATAATCTAACTGTGAGAAGTTGAACTGTGTAATGTCCCTTATAATATTTATATTTTATTAGCCTGTAATGGTATAGTCAAAAACTACATTATTAATATATGGATGATCCATGGAATATTCAATTATTGTATGATTATTTTCCCAAGTACTGTAAATCCTTCATCTAAAATTATTCATCTCATTTTCTGGTTGCAACTCGTACCATTTAAGTGTACAAGTTTTTACTTGTACAAAATAGCAACTTGTACACAACATATATATAGAATATACAGCTTGAGAATCAGGAGCATCCCTAGATTTGTAAATTGTAAGCATTTTCAGAATGTAAAAGAAAACCAGGAAAATTAACATGATAACCTTTACAATTTAAAGATTGTTTGAGTGGAGAGTGGTTTAGCTGTCATGACGTTTCATTAAATTAGCTGTGAGAGAAAGGAAATAAATATATGTCTCACTCCATATATACCAAAAAGTACTCTCTTATACACTCAGTCCAACAGGCACTTAAAATCTATTACTCCCAAACAAATCCTCAGCCTTACTGCCGTCATTCTTGAGCACACAGAATCGTAGTTATACTTGGATGTTTCTTCGTCAAAAATTAAAAAAATAACACCTTTATACGAGAAAAAAATACTCTTCAGGTTGCAAAAACAACAACAAAAAAAGTCATATGATCTACAACCCTAGAAATACTGGGAGGGCACCGATTTGATAATCCTATTTGAGCTTCAATGGGCGGATGGCAATAAATTAAAGAGTGTATCATTACCTTGAAGTAACGATATTAAGAGTTCTTAAGTATCAATTTATTTCCATTCATATTTATTGTTAATTTAATAGGTAAACCTTATTTTTAATTGCTAATAACAATAGGTAGACATCGATATATGTATGTACATAATAGAATAACATTTGAGTTGGAAGCAAAATAAATTATGCTAACTTTATTTTTGTTAGTTTTTTTTAGAGCATACATACATAAATTATGATTTATCAGTATCAAACATCTAAAATATTATGATATATTTTTGTACAGGCAAATTTATTTCAAATATTTATTCCTCCTCCCATTCTTTGTTTTATGGGCCCATAGAGGAGTAAGCTGGAATTTTGTGACTGAAACAATAATAAAAGGTAGAATAAAAGACTCAAAAAAAGTACTTATTTGGAATAAGGTTTACTCATTAAATTCCATTCTTGGCTTTAATTCATTGCTAGAAATTTTGACCCTATTAATGGTCCACTGTGTTATCCAATGAAAAGGGGATTTTAAACTAGAAGCTAGCTGTAAAATCTTGTATAAAATAGGATGTCTTTGATTATTTTGAGACAGAACTACTCAAAGGATAAATAATCATCCTTCCCACTAATGACGTCAGAACCGATCATCATAACCTACATAAAATACAAATATATTTTGAATTTGTTCCTTATGGCTCTCATTATTCTGCTGAAAGGGAGTTTCTTAAACCTTATGAATCTAAAAATAGTTCTCTCATAAATAATTTATATCGCCAAATGGCCTTTGAATGACAAATCTCTGACATAATAACTGCTAAATGAAGGCCAATTACACAAAAATACTAGAGAGTTAATTAATCGGCTAATAAGATATATTTAAGAACCTATAGGAGGGGCGTCCGCAGGGGGACGGGCTGGGCCCCTCCTCCAAATAATGGAATTTGTGATTCTTAAAAAAAATTTAATGTTTAAAATTTAATTAACTTTTTCCAAAATATTTAACTGTCTGTGAATAGATTTGGATTTTTGAAATTTTTCTCCAAAAAATTTAATATTTGAATGTTTTTTTCTAAAAATTTAATACTTGAAATTGAATTTTTGAAATTCTTTTCGAATAGCTATTGATTTTTGAAATTTTTCACGAATACAGTAGAATATTTGAAATTTTACAAAAATTTAATTTTTCATTTTTTTTCAGAAAAATTGAAATTTTCAAATTTTTCTTCCAAAAATAGAATAATTGAAATTTTTTTCCCAAAAATTTAATTTTTCATTTTCATATGTTATATAATATATAAGGCCTCATCTTCCTAATATTAATTTCATCATATCAATATGTCGTGGGATATATGAGATCAAAGTTACGTTCACGCCTGTTGTTCCTACATAACTTTGAAAGACAAAACGTTTTTCAACAAAGCCTCGAATGGACAAAATGTCTAACGTACAAGACGTAGAACAGTTATTCAAAATTAAACTAATAAAAGGCTTATTCGAGTGAGATTCAAAATAGCATTATCAATATAAAAACCACTTATTGCTCCTTTTGAGGGGCTTGTATACATAAAGCTTTTAAGAACTTGGAGAAGACACCAATGTAATAGTTGGGATGAACTGTTGTATCATTGGGTACTTATTTTAAGTTGATTAGGCCCTTAGAGTCTAACTAGGGGATTAACATAATCTAATCTTTGTACGAGAGCCTTTTTCTGTGCCCTGGATCCTTTTTTGATCTAATAGTGGACTGTTCTTTGGCATTTGACGTAATATATATATATATATATGGTATTTATTATTTTGATTAATCAAAGTTAAAAATATATAAGGGAATTTTTTTTAGATGTTTTCGAAAAAAAAAAATCTAAAAAATGTCATTAAAATATAATGTTTCCCAAAACGTGTATTCGACATTTTGTCCGTTCTAGGTTTTTCTCCTTCCGCACTTTTTCTTTCGGCATTTTGTTCTTGTGCCTCATGCCAAGTGCTACATCTAAATTATTAGAACGCAACCATACCGTACAGTTTTCTTATCATATCCTGATGCATTTTGGTTTTTATTCACATTGTCTGAACATTTAATGCAACGTCTATAACCACGTGTTGTTCTTAATGTTTGTTTCCACGATGATTGGTGCATTTAAATGCACTTAATCCCCTCATTTGAGATTATTTTTGTTTTTTAAATATGACTAATATTCTACGTTTCAAATATCTCCGTAGAGTCTGTCACTAACTATGTTTCTGTGAGAAGATAAGATTATACATTGCATCCAGAGTTGCATTAAATATAAGCGTTGTTGGACACAGAGTAGAATTAAGGATTGGGATGGACTTTAAGACTTTATTAATTCAGAGAAGTTATATATGAAATATATAAATAAACATTCTAGTTTAAAATTAATTCCCTAAGCAAAAGTCAAACATGTTGAAGAATTGCTATAGATGAGGTTAGTAATCTATCCATTTTACACAAAACGTTCCTTCTATAAAATTAGACATTAAATATACAAACAAAACAAAGCCACAAAATAGCTAAAAATGTCATAAATGAGTAGTAATTATATAATATTTAAATAAAAGGATAAAAAAATAGCTAAATAGCTTTTCAATTTCTTATAATTGTGCATAAAAGGGGGCAAGAATTTTAAGTTTTATCTGAGAATGAGTGGGGTCTTGTACTATGCCCCCAGCATAGTTCATTGAAGACTGATTCGCCCTTGGAATCCTAAAGGAGAAGGCAGAATATCCGACTGTAGCTGATATCTGAATAGCTCTGATTTTTTCGTCCTGGTTACATAAGAAGTGGGATTTGTGTTATTTTTTTCTATCTCACAACTTTATAAACTGCTCTCCTACCAAAAATACTTTAAATTGTCAGGATTACCAAGGTTCATGTTCGGTTTCTTTTATTATTACATACTAACAGAATATGTTTCATGCATCCCAGATAATAGGGGACTACATCTGTAGGTAAACAAAGCAAGTAAGCTCTCCATCTCTCTAGTAGTTCCTGATTAGATACTTTATAAAAATATAATTTGTGGAATGGATTGAGACACCTTGGAATATTAGGAATTTGAGCCTCCACTTAATAAATAAGATTTTTTTAGTTCGTATATAGCCATTCAAACAAAATATGTTTTATCTATAACTGATATATAATTTGTTAGATCATTAACTGACATTTGCGGGGTCCCCAAATGATTTATCAAAATAATTTATTAATAGGAATGGAAGATAATTAGAGTCCAAATAGGAACGTTATTCACGTCGCTACTTTTATTGTATCACACAACCTCTCCTTCGAAAAGACAAAGGCACACAATCTATTGGTAGTCAGGCAATTTAATAATAAATTCAATAATAACAATTAATAATGTTAGTTCAACCAATCAGCGTTGAGAGCAACGCTTATTAGGAGGTAATAAGCAGAAATATAGGCAGCTGACAACAAAATACACGGTGGAATATATTGTGAAAGGGGTTTAAGGCCGTGAATCAAGCTCCCATTAGAGAAAAATCCTCCTAGCTGGCTTTTGTGTTGACGAACTACAAGTGTACTTTGTGCAACAAGGAGAAGACGCGGGATGGATGATCCCGTCACGTTTTTCAATAAAAAGGATATCACATTCATTCTTGTAATATGATGTTATTAGTTTCCTACCATCCATAAAAATTCTTGTCCTTCCATCAATAACAACTAATTTATGGCCGTTTTCGTTCTTAATAATAAATAATTATTCTTATACCCTTCGATAGAATGACACGTTTATCCCCCCGAATAAACAAAATGTCTTCCAAATATAAATCATTCAAACTCCATTTTCTAAAAAAAAAACACATTAAAATTTTGTTACATCTTTATCATTAGGACAATGTACTTTTATACTGTAGCCATTATTATACGACGTATATTCACTATTCAGCAGAGTACACAACAGCAGCAGACGCTTTCGGATAATCATAAAAAGGAAGAAGAAGAAAAAAAAAAGAAAATGAAGAAATAATAATTATAAAAAAAAGTGTCTTATTTTTTTTATGATGAGATGGGTGGAGGGAGGGAGGGGGTTGTAACTCTTAGAAGTAGTAGTAGTAGTACTCCTCGTTCAAAGAAGAAAAAAAGCGCGTGCGTTGTTATTTTATGATTTATAAAATAATCTTTGACGACGACGACGACGACGTTCTCTTACACCTTTTTGGCGCGCCCTTACCTTTTTCTATATTTTCGATCCGTAATATTACATTGTGTTAAACGTTCAGTTGTGTCTTTACGATCGTTGAGTTCGGAGCGTGACCAATCTACTCGTTTTTATATGATAAAAAGTGAATCCGTTGATTGTATAAAAATAATCTCTTGATAATAATAATATCACTGTTGTAATGCATTGGGATGATGCATGCTCCTGTTTTAAAGAATAGTGGAGTCGCCTCAGCGTTGTATATGCCTCGATTGAGTCTTCAGGAAGAGGTAAGGAGATATCATATTTCTATGAATTGATATTTTTTTAATGTAAAAAATTTGACAAATTTTAATTTATATTTATTATTATTGTTTATTTAGTTACATTCTGAAGTCATGTCTGCGGAATTTCCTATTGAATGGGATTGTGATGGTTGTCCTCCACCCGAGTTTATGCTTCCTCCTCCACCCAAACCTCATTGGTTGGCGGATGACTCCCAAGACTGTCGCTCAACGTCAGACTTAGTTTTGCTCGAAACTTGTGACAACATGGTCATTATTGATGCGGCTTTTCAAGATTCCTTTAGTTCCATCTCAGTCATTTTGATCTGCTCCCTTCTCCTTGTTGTGACTCTCCTTTTGACTTCCTTTATGATCTTTAGGTAAGGAATTACTCATTTAATCTGCAAAGGCCCATCTATGGCTCGGGTTAACAATTTTGCCCTCACGTCATATTTATCTTTCTATAAAGCGTTTTGATGATACGTCAGCATTTTTGGGGGCTTAAACAACCAAGTTATGTAAGAATAAAAAACCCTTTTCCCCATAGGAAAAGGGTGAAATGTTGGATGTTCAAATGGGACGCACAAATAAAAGGACTTGAACCTTTACCCTCTATCCAAAATATATCCCTTTATTGCCTTGTTTTATTCTATATTTGACCCTCCTAATATGGTTGAAAAACTGTTATTACATCGTTATACTTTCCATCGAGTCGATTAAAAGGAGCTATTCCAATGGAAGTAATAAGATATTTTTCTGCAATTATCCTACTTTTTCGTCTCTAATCCATCAAAAAAAAATAAAGCAATTGTACAAATCCAGCCACTTCAAATGGATTTTCAGAACATATATATTATTAAATTATATTAAAATGTCGCTGTTTATTATTGGCATCAAATAGTGTCCAAGTGTTTTTATTTTTAAAGCCATTTGCTGAAGTTACATCAATATGTATTGGAAATTTGTTCATTTAATGTAGTAAACATGTCAATATCTCGACCTGTTCGACTTCTTCGAACAATTTCTACTTGGGAAGACCTTTAAAATTAGGTGGAAGCTAAGCCTGAAGGATAAAAATGATGATGTTCATTGTAGACTCAAGAAATAATGGTAGTGTCTTACATACTGAGAGTTGTTCTCTACGGCATAATCCTTAAGTCTACGGATTTGCTACGATGTTCTATAAGGGACAAACTCACAATTTCCTCCAAATAAGGAGACGTTCCATCTAATATATAATAATTTCCTTACTATCCAAAGTTTGGGATAATTGAATTACAACTAACCGCGGGAAACTGTCTCCAATTTTCTGATAGAAGTATAAATATGACATTCGGGCAAAATGAGAAACTATATCCTTATTGATTGCATGCTCTGACTAAACTCTAATTAATTGTATTTTATTTACAGACGACGAAAGAATAGCAACATTGACTATCCTCACGAAAACAATTGTCATCAGATTACGGATCATTCCATCGTCTACGATGAAGACCGACGCTCCTCTACTCCGGTCTCTGGAAAACAGAGGATTGTGTCTGCACTAAACTCTATTAAACGAAACCATGTAAATAATTCTACAGACTCTACTTGTCACTTGGATTCCCACTTTCCCAACTCCACGAGTCTTCCCAATCATTATATCCATGACACGGATCGCCAAGCCCGAATTATAGATCCCATTGCTGTCAGAGAATTTCAGACCCGCTTCGCTACAGATTCATCTGTTAAACGTGTACAATTATCGGATCGTCCTCCTCCATTGGAGTCTGAAGAAAGTATGACCTATCCCCATATCCTTATTGGAGGGCAACCCTTCTATCTCATTCCTTCGAAACCTGAAGAAACTCATAGCTATGCGTATGCGACCATGACGACTGGAAGACAGGATATTCATCATCCTTCTCCAGTAATGGAAAATGGGCAACCTCCAATTTACGAGGAAATTGATCGCTATTACTACAGCAACTCGATCGGCTCAGGGGTTTCTGATCGGGGAGAAGTTGGGAGTCTGAATCGAAGTGATCCTTCTTCAGATGATGGGACACATCATCTTCACCCAGGAAGGCGATTCCCTCGAGGTCATCTACCTCGAAGATCACCCTCCAACTCAGTTTATTATTATAGTGATACTCTACGAAAGCCTGAAGAGGCCATGGGACCCGTTCAGCAAAAGTGTTTTAGAATAAATAATAAACTCTCAGACGATTCTGACTCTGGAATCAGCAATCGCTCATTAGCTCCTACCCCAAAGTCTTCTGATTCTAAAAATAGCAACACCAACAATAATAATAACAATATACTCCCAATTCATGAAACTCGTGTCGTGATACTTTCGGAAAATAAGGAAAGAGGGCGTCCTGCGGAAGTTTGAGCCTCTGGTTATGCACAAATATACAACTACCAGATCTTACTATAACTATATAAGTGAAAATTCATACTCCCCGTAAAAGTTGATAAAAATTACTCATCCCCCCCCCCTTCTTTTAGCCTGCCCAATCAACCAACCAGATCCTAAACTATGTACACCAACTCCATCCATTTTAGATATCTTTTTATTATTAACTATTTTTCATTCTTGTCCTATATTTATTCATTATCAACGCCATTGTCAAAGTAATTTATTTTAGATATCCCCATTTTTTGCATACGCATTTATCAAAGAAATGCAAAAAAAAAAAAATACGACTCAGCTATAATATAATATTTTTTTTTGTTAAATACCAAATATAAACTAGTCAATATATAAAATACAACAATAAAATATATATAATGATTAAAAAAAAAAAAAATAGGCTTCTCATTGTTGCTTTTCTCAGGGCGTTACATCCATCACCAAGACAAAAATGTATTTTGTTGTCAACTCTCGATGCTTCTACTTCTTTTCTCCTAATCCATGTTCTGAACGTTGATGGATTTAATTAGAATAAGCTCTTGCTAAGGCTTATAATCAATTTTCTATATTTAATTGTGCTGGATCCGTCACAGGATTGATTTCCGAATCAGTTTTTATTTTTTTATCGGTCCGATCTTTTTTACCATTCAACTGTCCTTCAGTCCTGTCTATCTTTTTATTCACTTAAATCTTAGCTGGGATTGAATAAATTAAATATAAAGAAAATAATTAACGATAGCTAGAACGTATATCTATACGTAATATTAAGTTCTAGCTACACAACTCCTGCTTCAGGCATATCGTGTCTCTTTGATCGAAAGAGACTATGAACAACTGAAATGACGTAGTTAATAACTGTAGCTGTTGTAGTTACCATAAAATACCGATAAGGACAGGTTCTTGAATTGACATATTTTATTATGACCGGATTGATAGTCTTTGCGGTTATTTTTTAGACCGATCCAACACTAATAAATTATTGAATAATAGTTCTATAGTTGGGGAAAATAGAGGATGGGCAAACTAAAAAATATGTACTATACCCAAGGCGATGTGGCAGTCTGTAGCAAGTTTAGAAAAGGACGCATGCTCGAAATGTTTGACAGGGGCCTCTATGTGACATACATGTTATTTTTTTAATGAATATACAGGGTTGTCCGCAGGGGGGGGGATTTATTCCTTTCTCAAATTAAGAAATTTTTGCTTTTTACTAAAAAATTTAATTTTCTGTAAATGGCTATGGATTTATGAAATTTTTCTTGAAACAATTTAAAATTAAAAAAAAAAAATTATATATAAAATATAACTTTTGTAATTTTTTTGTAAACAGCAGTGGGTTTTTAAAATTTTCTTCCAAAAATTTAAAATTTTTGAATAAAAATATTCCAAAAAAATTAATTTTTCTGTGAAACTCTGTAGAATTTGGAAGTTTTGATCAAAAAGTTTAACTTTTTGGGAGTAATTATGGATTTTTGAAATTTTTTTCCAAAAAAAATTAATTTTCTAGGTTATTTTGCAAAAAATATAATTTTTTGTGAATGGGTCTGATACTTTTTTTTTCAAAAAAAATAATTTTTTTTGAGCAGCTGTGGATTTTTGAATTTTTTTATTTAATATTTCTTACCAAATTTTTTTTATTTTATTTTAAATTTTTGAACAAAAATATAATTTTTGAAATTTTTTTCCAAATTATATAATTTTTATAAATGGATGTGGTTTTTAGAAATTTTTTTACCAAGAGTTTAATTTTTCACATTTTTTTTCAAAAAAATAATAATAATCCAACTGAGTGGGCCTTTTCCTCCCTTGTTTCTTTTCGTATGCAATAGATATATAGGTAAGGACGTGCTTTGTATTACAGATGTGATTTTGATCATTTCAATGTTGCTACATATAATATGTAAGTCATCAATCACAACGTATTTTCTCTCTTCTTGAGAGAGATACCATTTTCTATCGAATGTATGTTTGTACATTCATGTGAAGATAATTTAAAAGTAAGAGAATCAATCACACCTACAAGATATATCGCATATTAACCTTGGTATCATCCTATGATTTGAATTGTTTTTCTTTCATCATCAGAAATACTTATGGTAGTTTCATCCAACATTATTTGTGTATAGAGAGAGATTTGTTTTTATTCGTGTGCTTCGTTCTCTTCTTCATAAAGTATGATCATACTTTTTGCTCCACAAGTTGTTCTTTTAGATGTTCTTAATACACACAACAAACGACTCAAAATTATGCGTACATTTGTGGTGCAACAGCATAAAAATAATCTTAAACAAAAAGTAAATCAAAAAATACACCTCAATATTTCAGACATATTTGAGTCAATTATAGAATATATATTCAAATTTGTTAAAATATAGTTTAAAACCTTAAGTTAATTAAAGCCACTTTGATTGGCCCCAATATGGCTCCTTTCAATTTAAATCATTTTTTTATTATGACAATCATTTTTGGCTACTTAAAGTGTAAATTGCGACATGCCCAAAGGGTTGAAAAGAATAATTTGTTCATAGAAATGGAGGATAATTAGTGAAAGAATATTTTTTTTGGGGGAAATATCATTATTTTTCCTTGCTTTTCTGTTGATGAGCCACAAACAAAAAGGGCCTCAAAGAAGTTCCAATCATCTGTCTGTGATTGAAAGAGTATCCTAGCAACTATGTATAGGAATTTTACATTTTATTTGTCAAATAAAAACATATTACTTATATTTGATCTGATTTGTGCCTTAATAACATCTTTCAAAACAAATCCAAACTTTATTATGAGTAGTTACCCAATTTAATTCGCTTTTAAGTCAATTTTGACTCCTTTAATTGCAATTTGCAGCCCACCCAAATAGGATTTAAAATAATTTGTTGATAGAAATTGAGAATAATTCATTAAAGAATACAAATGTAATCCACGCTCATTTATGAGAAAAATCGTTGTAGCCTGTTTTTGGGTTGACGGGCCATATATGTAGACAAATACCACATAATTGGTAGAGGGGAGCGGGGGTATCATTTTTCCTTTGGGCAAGGTTGTTTGTTGACTCTACCTACAAATATCTTTTATTAAGTATTGTAAGTACTACCATCACCATCAAAAGAAAAATTATTCAAATTAATTACCGTTTGTTGCCTTCGTCAAGTATTGTTAATCTAATTTCCATCTTTTTACTGTATATAAAGTACTCTTTAAATTATATCCTATTTTCTGAGGACTTGAATTGGACTAGATGAAAATATTCAAGGACTTAGACCTCCAAATATATTTAAAAACTTTATTCACCTCTGTACTCACTCCTATGTTCATATTTAGATTAAATTGTACATTATGCAAACAGATTTTTTTTTCAAAACTCTTATTAGTGTGGATTGTATCGATGGTATAATTAGGCATGTGCAAATTGTCGAGAACTTTGGTAGTCTACATTAAAAAAATATGTATGTAAAACCCCAGGAAAATGGGGTCCTGAAAGAATCACCATAGTTGATCTATTAGGATGACCAATTGTCTCTTGTCGCGGACAAGTCCTCTTTATATATCCAGAATTTTTTTTACATGTAGAGTGATGAAATGTCCAGGTTATTTAAAAGAAACAGCGCATCTTGAAAATCAACTTTTATGAGACATTTTTTTAAAAATATAGCACTATTATTTAAAATAAAGAGTCAAAATATGTTATAGCCGCATTCTTAAGCTTGACACGGATCGGGCAAAGTATCATCTATTTTTTTTAAATCAAAATATATGGTGCCCTAAGGTATATAGCATAATAATTGCAGTAAATACGAGTAAGGGCACAATATGTCCCCTCCTCAACTATAGCCATATTTCGAGTATCATAAGTAAAATACTCGGAAGTGATTTGTATTATATGACGTAAGTCTGCGGCTACAGACACGTGACTCGACTTGGACTCTTAACTAAAAAAATAAAATAGATTTGAAAGACTCGAGGCTTGGGACTCACATCTCACAAACATTCTTTATTTCCAACTATAATTGGTTTGATATTATTGAATTTTAATATTGATTATGACTAGGGGTGTGAAAATTGTACAAATCCTCGGGAGCATCCATTTAAAAAAAAGAACATCTTACAAGATATAGCAAAAAACTTGAGTAAGGAGCACTTTAAATATTCTTGTGTGGGTTCTTATTAAGGACTGAAAACTGCAGTCCCATTAAGTGTAGTCTCGGTTCGGTTCCATTAAGTCCTAAAAAACTTATAAAGGTATGTTCTTGATGACGTCACTTTCACATCCCTAATGATGACTGAATCAGAGCTGGGGACTGAATCGTACGGGCTGATTACGAAATCTACTCGAGAGTAACTTGAAAATGAATTTGGAGCAACTTATTTGTGGAAATCAACAGAACTTGACAGGATTACAGTTACTTGTGCACCCAAATCTGGATCAAAGTATGATTCCCTTCATCCTCACACGAAGAAAATGACTCATAAAAACATATGTCATTGCTTAAAAAACCCCCCACTAATACTTACTTCGAGTCAAAACCATAATTCATATGCAAAGCATTGATATAGATCCATTGGACCTTAGTAAGCTTTTTTTTTTTTTTTTTTAAATAAATAAATATATAGATTATCACATTTAAGGATATCGTAATGATTTATGTATTTTATGATTTTGTTTAGCATAAATACAATTTTGGATCTTAATCACAGCGTCCATGTTATTTGATAAATTTGAAAGGATTCACTCAAAAAAGTATCTTTTTAAGATACTTCAAACATCTTTAGTACTAGCGGTAATATCCGGCATTGCCCGGAGTAATTAAGCGTCGGGTCAACGACCCATTTTGCTTTATAATATAGATGATAACTTCTCAATAAATCGTCATTGTTACTCTCCATCTTTCATAACGCCACTCACACGTAACTACTCAATACTTATATCTATTCATAGAACATGTTCCCTCCTCAAGAACAAAAGAGTAATAAAAAGAGTTTGAGAACAGAAATTTAGATGATGGGATGACTTATGAGTACTTTAGTCTTTAGAGCACTCACGAACAAAAACAAACAAACAGTGGTCCTCGTATGCTTAATACCATGTACAAATTGTAAACAAAGCATAAGATGAACCATTATAAATGACAGATTTGCAGACCTTTTGATAAAGGTAATGCAATAATTCAATACTTCATTATAATATTTCATATGTTAATAGTGTCCTTTTAGAATACTTTAATAGAAATGACAAAAAATATAAGTATTCTTTTGGCCAATATGAAGTTTCAAATACTCACAGTTAGATTATTCATTCAAATCATAATAAACCTGTAATTTTAACAGATTAAAATAAAATGCTAGTAGCAAATAATAGGGGGTTTATTAAAATGACCAATGTTGATATATAATAATTCATTTTTAGATGGAAGAAATTGCAACTCGTACAGGCTTGCAAACTGTACGCAATATAGGTACATAAAAAAACACTCTGTTAATGCCTTCCATGACATATTTTAACTTAAAAAGTGTCGACAAGTATTGAAATATCCATACCGATTTTCGTACCAAAATCAATAGGAAAATATTTTTATTGTGACAACACTTGTGTTGAGTCAGCTCCTATTCTATTGGTCCAGTCTAGGGACTGTTTTATCAGTTCTCAGGACTGGTCCTTAAGACTATCAGTCCTTCGGACTGACAGTACTAGAACTGATTAAAAAAAAAGAAATAAAGTTAATTGACATCATCAAGGACCCAACTCTATATGTTTTTAGGACTGATATACAGGACTGAGCTGGACCCAACCGAGACTGAACTGGACTAAATAAGGACTGACACAACTTCCGAGAGTCAAGTCCAAGTCTGACCTCACAAAACTTATTAAACAGCGACTCTCTCTTCAAGTTAAGAACTTCAGACTCAAGACCCAATATCTTTATTGTATCTTGCAACTTTTTCTACTTAAAGAAACAGAAATGTGAAACAAAATCAGTTGGTAGTCTGCCAATCCTTCTCAACTATGGAATGATATATTATTCGATAAATGTAGCCAATAGGTCACAGTTTAACTGTAAATAATTGTAATTCAACCAATCAACGTTCCGAACACTGACTCGTGAGCATTTCTACCCCAATGTATGCACACATCAATTTTACTTTTAGTATCTTCAAAGAGTAAACATTCTCATGAAATATGACTTATTGCTATAGAAAGATGAAAAGGATAAAAAAAAAGAAAAAAAAAAGAGGCAATTCTGTTCCTTCCAGCTAAACAACTTATCTTTTTTTTATCTTTCCACCCATAAAGACATTAAAAGCTATTTTTAACGAAAAATAATAAAAATTCAATGGATTTTGAGAAAAATCTCTTTAATTATATATACACACGTGTACTAACGATTTTTGAATACTCAATACGCTGTTTTGAGTGTATACTAATGTCTTAATGATTCAAGGATGAAGTCATGGTTTTTGAATGAGGTTTTTGACACGTAGATTGAAGAAGGAGAAGATATTCCTTGAATTTTGTATATATATATATATAAATATAATATCCTTCCTATATAATTTGCATTTTTTTAGGGGGTTTTGTTAATAATACAGGCTCTTAAGGAGCGACTAACATAAGACAAATTTATTTATTATGTATAACTCATTATCAACGCTTAAATTATGTGTTCTATGCTCATGTATTTGTGCATTTTTTTGTGCAAAAAATTAAAGATAAACGCATTATCATAATGTCTAAATAATTATTGACTTCAAGTTGAAAAAGAAGGATTGCGTGTACATAATATTATATTATTTTAAAGTACTCCATCATTTCAACTTTGTGTTGAAATAAGGCCCTGCCACTGACTTGGCTGGCTCTAGGTTGCATAATTTGATGGATTTTGTATTTATGCGAAATCTAATTGGGTATTTCCTTCTTAAATCCTCCGCAACTACCTATAATTTCGAGCAATAATACTTCATATTATAGTTATATACTCATGTTCTGCAATATCTCAGATTGTGGACAATAAGAAATGGAAAAACTAAAAAAAAACCAAAAAAACATTCATGTTGGCTAAATGGCACTGAGTGATGGATAAAAATAATATTGTAATGGAATAGGGGTCAGATTTTTGTAGTTCGAACCAAACCCTGAAAAGGTGTTATTTATTTTCCAAAACTCTTATGTATAAAGTCATCTCACTTGCGATAAACACGAAAAGTAACCCGAGGGATTTGTTGCAGAGTTATAAGTAGTCATGAAAATCGTGAGTATTTTGGGCAACTTAAAATAAACGGAAAATTAACCTGGTAACCCGGACAATTTGAAGAATGAACTACAATCAGCTGTGATAAAGGACGAGGGAAGAAGGAAATAAACAAGGACATGGGCACGAATTACTCCGATGCCGACCCCCAATTCTACCCGGAGTCCAACAAGAACTTACACTAAAAATTGAGTTAAAAAAATACATACGATTTACGTCACTAGTTATAAGTTTAAGTCCATATTAGACTCGGAGTAGAATTGATGATGAAAAACAGAGTTATTTCCGCCTATATCATTGTTTTGTATTTATACTCTTTATATCGAAGCTGCTTGCGGCTAATTTAATGAAACGTTATGGTAGCTAAGTTGCATTCTTCAAACTGTCTGGGTTCCCAGGTACATTTTATTTTTCCTTTTTCTTAGCATGCTGGTAAATCATATTATTTTCAACTACACTCATAGCAAACAAACATCTATTAAGTACATAACCCTCATTGACCCTTGGGAGCCGGAATGTATTTGGATGCGTAGAGGCCACATTTTATAATAGTGATATCATATTCACACAACATTACAATTGTATTATAAAAGTATTACATTTAGTCTAACAAATTTGCCAGGTCAATGACCCCTATTGGTCCCATTCCAATGTAGTGAATAAAATTATTTAAAAAATTAAAAAAATTCGTATCCCCAAACAGGCTTTAGACGGAGTACAATTGATACATGAATTAAAGTACTGCACGTTCTGTGGCAAGAAAATAGAAACGTCAGCACATATTTTCTACGAGTGTAATAGGTTGAATCCTTTGGGAAGGGTCTGTCATGTAAAATGAACAGAAAAAATACAAGTCTCGACGTCAGAATCTGATTGGGTATTGGCCACCGGTCCGACAGGGCTTTTAAGGTAGATGCCATCATCAGTAAAGTGCAGGCTATAATATATTCTTGCAAATATAACAGGAAAACTCATAGGAACAAATTTGGAAGGTGTTATTCAGAAAGAACTCGCCGTTTTAGTTAATTTTTTCGTCAAGGTTTGTTAGTTCCGACTTTTAGGTACTAGTATAGAAGAAAAAAACTCTGATTTTTATCGTCATTTTTCGTATTATTGTTTTTCATTAAGTCATATCAATTATCTGTAGGGAGCGTGTTATATTTTTGTGCGACTTTCCTAATCGGCAAACAAGGAATTGATGATGTGAAGTATTATGAAATTTGAGATAGCCTGAAATTCTATTGTACTATGAAATTTGTGATATCATGAAATATTATTGCATGCCATATTTCCAAACAGTTAAATGTAGGTTCCAAAAATCAGTTGAAACTTTATTTATTACCAATTATGGCCAGAAAATTTGATTCCTGCAGGAACTTGAATTGTATTTTTATCCTATAAGAATTAATCTGTTCAATTTTTGTTTTGTTTGAAAAAAATTATGAGTCCCATATTTTAAATTTAGTATTTCCTGGGAAATATTCTGTTATTTTCTTTTTTATTTATTACGAGCGAAGCAATAATATTCTTTAATTTTTGCCACAATCATAATGATTAATAATTATGATTGTACCTAATAAATAGTTACTCTTCATCCAAATAAGTGGAGTAAAATTGTCCTTACGATAGAGGGGATGTAGTTATTTTTATAGCAATAAAGAACTTTACCTGATACTTTGATTTCAAAATTAGAAAAAAATTGATAACACTCAAACAAAACGACTCACTCGAATTCATATTATTTTTTGGTAAAAACAACTTTTAATGTTTCCGTTCATTTATGAGCTAGAAAACCATTTTTCATAAACAAAGCAAGAAGAAAATTGTCTTTCATAACATCGTCAAATACATCAGCTACTCCCACCCCCCACAAACTAAATCCTAGTTGTTCAGTTTCATAAACTAGTGCAAAAATATCAATAATTCTAACAACACTTCTCTCTTTAAAGCTGATTTCAAAATTCCGTGTTTGCAATACGTAATTTGGTTCTTCATATAAAAGCCCTTTAGTAAATAAAGATTACAATTTACATACGAAAAGAAAACATACTGCCAAAATCAGTCCAACTAATGCAGGTTACTAAATCTATCGTGTATGTAGACGTAAGAATATATACAAGGGGTTAAGATCAATTCGAAACATGCGTGCAACGGTGATTTGATTATGATGGTGTCTGTTTTTTTTGCTGGCAGAAACGTTGCTGTATCAAAAAAGTTGTTTTTTTTAGTTTTGGGCATCATTTTGACAGCTGCTTCAGATATAAAGAAGATTGAATTCACAAAAGAGGAAAAGCTTTGGCCTGTCATAATGATCTTTGTCCCAAAAATATGGAAATTGTGCTACCTTGAATCCATCAAATCGCTGGAGATTGGCCTTTGCGTCTGGCAACATGTCTCAGCACATTGTCATTTATCAGACAGGTGGTTGAATCGGCTAAGTGAGCACTGCCATGACTTCAGGGGGAAGGAAATATGACCATAGCAGTTTGGATCATAATTTGATTGATTAAATTGTCTATGGCTATGTTGAACTTAAAACAACTCAAGCCATGATGGACTCTCTGACCATCAAGGAGACAATGACTAATATCGCAAGGAACTAGGTTAGTCAACGCCTACTCATCCTTCTAGGCTCGGATCCACCCTGTGATTGATGTTGGAGGCGAATACATCAAATAAAGTCTTTTTCAAAACTTATATGTAGAATTCTCTCGAATTTTCAAGTAAATCCCCCGTAAATGTGGCCTCAGTGACAATTTGATTTTTTTTGAAAAAAACGCCGATTTGATCTGAACACCCCGTATACTCTTGTTTCTTGATTAAAGGAATAGTCTGTGAGGCAATTGCTGTGATTGTAAATAATTTATTCAAAAAATTTCATCTCCTTTTTGCTTATATCGATACGAGTCAGCTTACAGTAGAAAAAAAGAACATTTTTGTGCACAACATATTTCAAATAAAACACATTAATGCAAAATAGAAATTACGAATGGATTAGTGTAGTTGAAAACATTGATATCGTCGTTTGCATCCATTATTGACATTCAATTCCCAAATTTCAAGATATCCAAACGAAAAGACTAACTAACAAATAACATTAATTTGTTAGTTGCAAATAAATTGAAGAACCTTCACATTTAGTAAGAGAGAGAGTTACTTTATTTCCTTCAAGTTAGATAACAATATATGAAAAGTTTCTTGTCATTAGTAATTCTTACGTTAGTAAACTACTATATATACTATAATATGTAATCATGATGATATTTTGATTCAAATGGTATCAAAACAATGTTGGAACTGCTATAAAAAAGAAAAGGCAGGTAAAACATTCCTTAAAAGGATTTACCGAAAGCAAAAAAAAAAAAAAAAAAAATCTCAAGCCACATTTTTCATTTTATTAAACCTAACATCTGAAGTTAGTTGTAAGAGGACAATAAATTATTGTCAGGTTTATTTACTGTGTGAAGGAATCTGCCACTACTTTTGTAGATTTAATATATACATGGAGCTAAGTTTTCTATCCCTAATGTATTTTTATAAAGTCCTTTTTTTTCTATAGAAAACTATGAAAGAAAGGTGTATGTACAGGTTGACCCATATATATTATCACTTTTTACCTAACCCAAGAAAATTGAATGGAGGCTATGTTGTCACCTCTGTATGTAAGGAGGTCACCGGGATTCCGGCAAAAGTTACGGATCAATTTTGGTCTAACTTGTTACGAACAGTATATATGGTCACGGTAAGAGGCTGTTACATTTTGAGAGGTCAAAGATCAAGATAGCACAAAATATATTAAAACATACCTGCACAAACACGCACGCTGCCTTAAAGATAGACAATTAAAAAGATTTTATTTATATTTGGCTTGTTTATGTTCAAATTACAAACTAAACCGATTTACTATAAACCATAACTACTTAATTGGTAAATTAACCTCCTTGTATATGTACAAAATTTTTTGTTGCTTTTGTCCTTTTTATATGAATATAATCGAATCTGCACCTCCTTTTGACACTCTTGAGAATGCAACATATACTGATTTTGGTAAATATACAAAAAAATTCTTACAAATGTTGTTTGACCTGGTGATTCATTTATTGTCACTGCCGTTGCTAGTTTGTCATGTTCCTTCTTCAACTAATATGGAGATTGAAGATACATACTACTAATATTAACTTGTTCATCCTCTTAGTCTGTGAGAAATGTAGATGCACCAACAGATTTTAAAAATTGTCAATAGTTATGCACACCCCTGTAGAAAAACCACCCTACATATCTTCATTTGAGAAGGGAGAGAGGGGGGAGTAACAGAATGGTCTGTTTAAAAGCAATACAAATTATGCTTACTTATTGTATAACAATAATAGCTTTATCTTACCTATCTACAAATAACCAGCTGCTTATCCCCTCCTGCCTACCTATACACCTATGTGTGTGAATTCTGCAATACCTTCATATGATTGTATATGTAGTCGAGACTTACATATTTTTTGAATGGGTCTTTATAAAAATGGTTACGAGTATTATTATTTGTAAGGAGCATAAGAAAGAAAGGAGAAGATTAATTGAGTTACTCATCTCTATTGTAAAAAACCATTATTTGGTTGGACACAGCATGAACAGAAATGAGCCCCCAAACTATGTCGTGTCAAAATATGCATCTATAAACCAGAGTTTGTCTGTTTACCAAGGCCTCATTTTTGATTGTGCGCTTGATATTTAAAGTCAAATATCAGTCGTACACGCCTTATGTTATAACCTTGTATTTATAAATACCTCAAGTTGTATAAAATATGACCTCCCGGTATGTAAAAATAAAAGAAACAGAAAAATACCACCGTACCCTGACAATAGAAAATGAACAAACTTAAAAATATGAATCATCTTCAATGGTGTGTGACAGTCAATAAGTGAGGTTCTCAACAGTTTTTGAGTGTTGGACAAACTGAAATATATATATTTGCTTGAGGGTCAAAACTTTTGAGATATTGGCTTTCATTTTCATTGGACAGTAAATAATATTAAGCACGATAAAAGTCGTTAACGTTTGAATATTTTATTTATATATTTTATAACTCTAATGTTTTACATACATTTACTTATGAATTCGGAGAAGTTCGCATCGAAATTGGTTGCAGCGATCTTAGTTCTCATGAGTGAGTTTAGAAGGGTTTTTTTTTCTTCATCAGACAAAATACTGGAAAAAACGGATTCATATCCTTAATACATATAAATGTGTCATCAAACCAGATAACACTTAATTCGGTCGTTGGATCAAATTTATTAGTGAAGAATTTACCATTGAGGTAATATTGGCTGATGAAGAGGCGTTTGATGAAAAAAGGAGCCCCAGTAGAAACAATTGATGTCATTCAATTCACCTGCTCCCCAGATTATGTGGTGGTACAAGTCAGTTTTGTCATAAAAACAGGATTGAGTCTCATCATACCAACATCAAATGCAATACTTTTTAATAATTTTCGGGGCAGTATAAAAAAGTACACTTGTGGAACGGACTTGACCCGTATGCAACCTATGGAGAATGATTGGTACATTGCATGGGAGGTCAACCCCCCTCCCCAAGCCTGGTCCGAAAGTCCCAAGTACCAATAGGACATTTCCTAACACTGGACTGAATCGAACATATTGCTGCAGACACAACACTAGTGGGTGGGCGGATTTCTGAGGTTGTTCCTCTATTCTTGTATCGTGAGGCATGCACATAAGAGCAGTTGCTGATGTAATACAAAAGCACCCATGTTCTCACGGCACAACATTACATATACAAATATATATATGATATTTTCATCCTGAGGTTGAATCGAGGGGGAAAAAAAGCTAATACATATATTTTAAAAAAAAGAAGAAAAAAAAAGCAAAAATTCCAAACGGAATTATCGATTATCAATCTCTATATTTCCTTACTGCCATGTAACTAGTATGCTGCATATTATTCGAAATATATACATATATATGTGAAAAACATAAAAAGATTAGTGTTGGTGTTCGGTCTGAAAATCCTAGACCGGTCTGAGATTTAATTTATTTTTAAAGGCCGAACTCATTTGGTCCTTTAAAGATGTATTTAAATACTTAGTCATTACATTATAGTTACAATGCTTGGTTCTATATTCAGAAAATAGAAGTATTTTTAATATTTAAAAATCTTACACCAGTCTGAGATCGTTATGATGTTAAATAGATCAAAATTATTCGAGCTTTTAAAAAGTTTGGTCTTAACCGGTCTCAAAAAAATAATTGGATCTAAATCCGTTCCAATGAATCCCTTGGTAGGGATCGGATTACAAAAGAATCCATCTGGATCGGTCTCATTTAAATTACAGTCTTGACTGATTCTATAGATGATCATTGATGAGGTCACGTGTGTATATCGATCTTAATTGATAAATCTCTAGAGATCTGACTCTGTCTAGCTGTAAATTTGGTCTATGTAGACCGATTCTTTCGATGGATTGCTGAATACGTTATGAGTGTAGATTCGTCTGAATCAGTCACATTTAAAATTCGGTCGAGACGGATTGGAAATATGAATTGTACATGGGCTCAATTTAGTTTTTCAAAATTGTGAGGATTGACCTACAATAACCACATATGATGCTAAATATGTAGTATAAATTATACCTGTACAACTCATAAATTTGGTAGATAGTCTAGAAAATCGGAAATCTACCAGTCTGAAGCAAAAAATTGCTCAGGATCGGGTTCATTTAAAATTCAACCATGAGAGATTCCTTTAATTATATTTGTATGAATTAAGTGGGAAAAGGTAAAAAACATTTCAGTAAAATAGGCATTAAAAAAATGCTATATTGATACCGGAAAAATGATTGAATTTCTGTCAAAGGTTTCAGATTTCGTACTTGAACGAAAACATCGGTACCGGAAAAAACCCCTTAAGAAAAAACAGAACAAAAATTCGATCTTGGACAGAGTCTCAACACTACAAAAGATATAGATAAAAAGGTCTTTACCTCTTCCTCCATTTAACATATTGAGTACACCCTACGCTCTACTCCCATTTTTCTTCAAACCTATATGAACTTCAATACATACCTCCATTATAGAAATATCATTATATATATATATAGGCATATTGATTCACTTAAAGCCAGGCTATTATATATGTAAGTAAAAAAAAAAATAGTATCTAGAATCACGAACAATTATTGGTATTTTGCTGTAATTTTCTAAGAGAAAAAATGAGTCATCATTACAAAATCAAGGGCTGTTGGAGTTGGGGGCCGCCCTCCATTGGCTTTTAATGCCGAGTCAAACCTGCATTGAGGGGCAAGACCAGGAAAACTAAAAATGTGTTGTACAGAACTAATATTTTCTTAGTTTTTATGTATTCAATCAGTTCTTTAAATCATTTAAAAGCTTTGTATTCAAATTTGTGGAGTGAGTTAAGATAATCAATAACTTAATCTATAGTTTGAATGCTGTATTTGTTTTAAGAGACTTATATTGCCCCGTCAACACAAAAGCAAGCTTGGAGGATTTTTGTAATTTCAAAATTGATTCTGGTTTATACTACTATTCTTCAAACAAATTCTTCTGCAAATTCTTCTGATTGACTCTTTAGGCGCGTCACGAATTGCACTTAAAGTAAGCAATATTGATCCTCACAATATAAAATGAAAAATACAATTACAAATGTATTTATATTATTTAAAATTTGAAAGAGTCATTAAGAGACTTTTAAATGTCATAAACTATCATACAAATTTGAATAGTAAGCCTATAATTGACTCAAATGTATCTATAAAATGATGGGTTTAATAATTAATTATATAAATAAGTTTATTTTATTTATATACTCAGGGGCGTCCGTGAATGGGACGGGCTGTAGCCCCCCCCCCTCAATTAATAAATTTTTACTTGTTCCTAGAAAATTTAATATTTGAAATTTAATTTAGTTTAAGTTTAAAAAAAAAAAAAAAATTTCTCTCAATAGCTATAGATTTTTGAAATCTTTCTCCAAAAAAGTTATATATTTGAAATTTTTTTTGCAAAATTTATATATTTAAAGTTTAATTTTTTGAATTTTTTTTTGCAACAAATTTTAATTTTGTATGAATAACTATGAATTGTTAATTTTTTTCCCAAAAAAATATATATTTATAATTAAGTTATTGATTTTTTTTTTCAAAAAAAGAATTTTTTTCGAAAAATTTAATTTTTACCTAATAGTTATGAATTTTTGAGTTTAATTTTAACAAAAAAAATGATTTTTGTATGGAACTGTGGATTTTTGAAATTTTTCTCCAAAAAATTTAATATTTCAAATTAAATTTCATAAATTGTTTCCCAAAAACCAAGTCCCCTTCCAAAAAATAATATCATCCTGCAGACACTCCTGATACTATCATGGGTTGTCCACTGTCCATGTTGAATAGAAACAAAGAATGAATGTAGAAAAAAAGAGACAGCGAGAGAGAGAGGGATATAGAAAGAGACCCATGGAGAAAAGAAGAGGGGAAAGAAAGAGAGAAAGAAAATGAGATTTGATTTATGTCAAAAAACGGGTTTTAATTATTTCAGACTTATCTCTACGACCATTTTGGATTCCATATGTGATAAACCTAAAAACAGACAAATATCTAAGATATGATACAATTTTTGGAGGGCTTTTGAAACTTTTATGGGGGGGTTAGCGACGCCCGCTAGTTTCATAGTTCTATCAAGTAAAAAAAATAACTTGGTTCTTCTCCTTTTCTTGTTCTCTGTTTCAAGACTGTTTTTATCTTGAGCCACCACCACACTCTTGTACATTATACAAGGAAGGCACAGTTTTGTTTTTTTATCTATGAGGATTCACCTCCTTGTTAAAAGTGTGTTGAATTATGACGGATACATTTTAAATTTCCCCAAGTCTATGTATGGTTCTCTAAAAAACAAAACAAAAATTTGATTATAATTACATCCCCTTCCGTTGACCCGGTGATTTGAATTTTCAGTTCTATGTAGTATGTATATATTTTCATGGACAGGTGTGCGCAAGAGGATCACACGTAGGACTGGTACATGGAAGTGTACCTCTTTTAGGGAGTTCGATAGTCAATCAATGATTATTTATTTTTTTTCGTTTTTTTTATTTATTCTACTATTATTATGTAAAATTGCTTCTGCTCACAGTTCCGAGTCATTCTAACCTTTTGAAGAATGATACGACAACAAATGAGTTACTAAATAAAGAAATGTTGAACGTTAACAGAAAAACAATCCTATAAATATTTAAGAAAATGACCCATTTATCTATCAAGGGCTCATTGAGAAGTTACATAAATTATAAAAGAAACAACCTATCTTGGCTGTAGCATATGATATATTTTATAAAAAAGTAACTTATACCGTATGTAAAAAAAATCAAACTGGAATATGGTAACCCTGACAATTTAAACAATGTTTGGGAGAAGAGCAGCTTAGTTGTCATTACGTGTGATTCGATTAGATGGCAGCAGGAAGAAAATAAACAAACAAAAAAAACCACTCCGGATCAACCTAGGACATAAATTACTCCGTTTTCGACACTCAATTCAAGGAAGTGTAAGCACTTATAACTAACCCAACTAATCAATCCTCAGCCTTGAAGGTTGTTCCCGTTTTAGTGCTTCTATGGGTATTTGTTATTCCATTTCAAAGGTTTTATACGGGCTAGGTTTGATAAAAGGGGCTTAAAACAAGGTTCGTCGGAAGGAAATTCGGGTCAAGAAAATTATATTAGATTGAAACAGGGTCACGGCTACCTTATACACAGACTGTACAGCACCCCAATTTACAACAGCGCCCCAAAAATAAGGTTGCTTAACAATGGTTTTCAATTTGAGGGGGGGAGGTTGAGGGGATGCCACGGGGTG
Organism: Lepeophtheirus salmonis; assembly: GCF_016086655.4. NCBI lineage: Eukaryota > Metazoa > Arthropoda > Copepoda > Siphonostomatoida > Caligidae > Lepeophtheirus > Lepeophtheirus salmonis. The sequence continues at coordinate 18,666,727 of NC_092584.1, forward strand.
CAGGAGATGGAGGTTTGAGGATTATTTTTAGTCTACTCATACATAGTAACCCTCAGCTGGAAATGTATTAGTGTAGGGGGTTTTGGCATAGTAAAGTTTGGGAAACACTGGCTTAAGAAATATTATAGATATCATAAACCACCCCAACAAGCTTAGTAATGGGCCTGGATCCATAACTTTCCCTCCTCTTCCCTCTTTTATTTACACCGTCTGGTGTCTAAGACTACGTTTCCAGATCCATAAGAGACCCTTACCCATTTGGAACTCAGATAACCCTGTCAGGGAACCAGTGGAAAGTGATTGTTCAGTTAATTCAAGAAGGAAAATATTTCATAGGAATTTTCTACTTGAGTTGATTTCTGTTCAAGATTTATTTATGTTGACACATCACTTATGTCATTTAGACATACAAATAAACTAATCCTCAGACAATTTCACCAAATGTGTCAAAAAAAGAATAAAAATATTTTCAAAGGGTTCTTATTTAATAAAGATGTTTAATTGTGTATATGGTAACCCTTCTTCCTTTCCATTCTCCCGCCTCCTCTCTTGCTCTTTTTAAAATATGTAAGTCCCAAGGGACGACTTACATATTTAACTATCTGTTCCATAAGAAAATAAGATAAATGAAATATAGCAACGTTTTATATATTTTATCAATGAATTTTCTTTAGTATTTATATGTATAAAAATAGAATGTATATATATATTTAATGGATTCATCATCAAGGTCAAAGTCCCTTGACCCTCGAATGTGTGTGTCAAAAAATTACATTTTTAATTTCATATCATTTAAGCCTTTATAAAGGTTTTTTTTCTTAAAAAAAAATAGAAATAAAATAAATTTGTTTTGACGTAATTTTCACGGTCTTCCATTTTACTTATTATTGTTATTATTGTTACTGAAAGGGTCTGTATCCATGTTCCCCCTCCATAGTCATAGCCTTGTGTACGTAACAAATACCTACTATAATATTAAAGAGAAAGAATGGACCACCCACGAGATATAAATTTGATTGTTGTTCCTCTAGTAATATGTTACAAAAACTAACGTATTTGGTAACACTGATCCCCCTATGATTAAAAAAGAAGAGGGTATCGACGTTAGTAGTTTATACAAGGAAAAGGCAGCTGCTTCAGATGAAAGATTTTTGACCGGGCAAGTATTTTTGTACTTAGATATCCTAGATAATAAGATGGGTTTGAAGATATTTCCTTCATATTTTATATAACGGTATGTAAAATCCCCAGGTTTTTATTTTTTAAAAAATCACCAAAATGTTGATTATAATCAATAGTTGCATCTTGTAATTCATTTTAACCTGAAACAAGTTACAAGAAATCAAACATGGTAGACATCAAAAATAAATTTACTCTGTATATACAGTTTGTGAGGAAATTAGCGTAATCCAAAAAAAAAAAAAAGTCCAAATCTTCTGCCTCACAGACTTACCCAGAGGCCGTTTTGAATCCTTCTGTCTCTTGAAACTTCTTCCAGGTCCTTCAGATAGCAACTTTAATAAGCTTGAAAATGGCATCTATGATTTTCCTTCTTGAATGAACTGAACAATCACTTTAGACTGCTTCTCAGACAGGGTCATGCTCGTGAAATAAAGTTTTCATGACTTAAAGAGATAACTGGCTTAGTCAGAATGAACACACATTAGACAAATCTGATAAACTTTGTCGAGCATAAGCCAATATTTATATTACCCTACATATACGGGATTTGTAGGCATGACCAACATTGATGGCCTCTAAACAGGGACAGAAGGCTGTTCACATTTGTGAGGTTTTGCTACAGTTTATCGTCTTCCCTTTCTATTTCATAGGGGAGTTTAAGTCGACATTGTTTCCATGGCAGAGTCGATAAGCTTCAAAACTCTCCTTGCCACAGGATGTTGCTCATATCCAGGCTCTGGGGGTGATTAGAAGTTTGTTTAGAAGTCATTAAAAGACTCCCACAACTTTTTTCTTGTAAAAAGCAAAAATGCTTTATTTTTTAGGCCCTACAGCTTCTCTAGCCCTATGGACGCACCTGAATACTTAGTCACTACCCGTTATGAGCCAGTTTCCCATAGTTTCCACCCGGTCTATGTAAACATACTAAAAACGTGGGCTGAGACATCATCATATGTCATAATTAAGAAATTTATCTTGGCAAGTGTTTTTCCTTATTTTATTTGACACTTATCACATCTAAAAAGGCTTGATGATGAAGGAGTCTTAACGTAAATAAATATTTAAAGAATATATATCTTCATATGTATGTAAATATATTTTTATAGAAGAAGAATAAATGAAGAAAAATTAATTAAAATTCTTTTGAAATTAGATGTAGACATTTATATATATTAGTTTGGAAATCAAGATATTAAATATAAATATATCTTTTCTTAATACCCTCATCACCTTATTCATTTTATATTATATATACATATATAAATCCCTTTTAATTGAAAGGAAATTAAGCTGTTTGAAGAGAGAAAGAGTCGTGAAGGAAGACTCAAGAAAAGTGTTTCTTCGTTATTTTTTTTTGTAGCAGCGTTAGAAATGGAATTTTTCTTAATTCTTCATCGACAAGAACAACAAATGTTGAAATCTGTCAGGAATGAAATTTAAGACGACGTTTTTATTAATAAATACACTTGTAATAACAATAAAATGAAAGAGATATCTCTGTTGTTATTTTTATATTTAATGATCCCCCTGGAGAAATATAAATAAATTAACGCCCTCTTGTGATATTTCATACAAATTATAGTTGATTTATACTTATGATTTAGACATTGATCAATAATTTTATATTATCAATAATAGGGGGAAAAATAACGTAACAAAACACGTAGACAATGTTTTTGCAAAACTCAATATGGTCACTCTCATTATCAATCACAGCCTTTACACGTACCCCTGAAGATCATGCAAAACTTGATGAGAAACTCATCTGGTAAGTTATCCGATGCAACCACTATGGAGGACCTCAGTGGGTCCACATTTGGCTGTGAGGTCCTGTTGGTTTCCCTATCCAAAGTGCCCTATATAGAAAAGTCCAGTGGGTTCAAATCTGGTGAGGAAGGGGGGCAAATCTCTTTGGACAAGAATGTAACCATATTATCTGTGCAGAAATTTTGGCACATGGAGGATGCGTCAGAGAGGGAGAGCTGTCCTGAGTAAACACATACTTAACCTCCGGCTAGTTGGTCTTCAGCCATGGCAAGATGGTGTACTTTAGCACCTTATAGTAGGTCTTCTGGCCGATTTTCTGTCAAGCCTTGAAAAAGAACAGATGTATCTTCTTTCCATCAGGGGCAACAACGCCGAGGACCATCATTTGGGCTGTAAATTCTGTATGGTAAACACCTAGGATCTCTTGTTTGGTTTCAGCAAGCTAACAGTGTTCTGGCTGTTGTGGAATGGATCAACAGTGAAAATCTTCTTGTTGGAGAAAATTATAAAAATTGACCTCTTGTCTTGAGCCGTGTAAGGATTTTCTTGCATTTTTCGAGCCTCCTATTTTTCGTGGGCTCTATTAGAAGGTGACATATGGTACTTTTGAAAGAAAATAATCCCAATTGTGCTTTATAGTCCTTCTGATGGTCCTAGGAGCTACAGAGAAGTTGTTGGCGAGGCGATTCATCGACTTAGTGGGATCATTCTTTATATTCTTCTCCAGATTAACAAAAACTTCGTATCCCTCTTTAAATTATGGCCTCCGGATATCCTGGAGAGGTCTTTACCATTTTTTCATCTTGGCCAACTTTAAAATCAGGTCCTAGAACACTTAACAATGGTCGTAATGTTAATCACATCAACTTTTGTTTCTAGTAGATCTGAGATTGCTTGTTCATGATGATGAAATGAATAAATGATTAGCATATATTGTGTTTATGTAAAAAGAACGGCGAAAACAGAATATCAAAAAATAATCACTAAACTTTTTCATAGTTGTGAGAAAATAAACATTAATTAACAGTGCGGGTTTTGCTGCCCTAACCTGTATGTCTTCCAATCTTTGAACCAAATTTATGCATTTTTGTTCTTAGACATGACAATGTAGATATGGAAGTCATATTGCATGCATCATGGAGAGTATATAAAGGTTGTGCTATATATAGTGATCCCTGATGTATATTATAAAGATATTTATAATCGAAGAACTAACAATGCAGTCATATTAACGAAGTCATGCATGCGTTTTGCAAGTATAGAGGACACCCTGACGTATATTATATACATATTTTTGCTCTAAGAAATAAAAATTTAGTTGTATTAACGAAATATGGCAGGCGTGTATGCAGCATCGAATATACAGCACTGTTTCCGTTTTTTTCCCTTCCTATTGGTCTCTTATGTTTATCATTATTCACGTCCATTTTCAAGTGAATTAAATATAAACGCTTGTATGTTAAAATGAATTTTGCTTTTGTATACAGAGAGTACTGTATTTGTTAATGAGTGTTCTAGAAACTAAAGTACTTCATGGCTATCATAATAATAAAAAATCTGAAGCTTATGCCATTATTCTTTCTTTCTTGCTGTCTGTCTTGTGGAGAAAACCCCTCATATGAAGGGATATATTTATTGAGTGGTTATGTGTGAGTGTGTTCATAAAAGACGAAGAGCAAGACTGAGGATTTCTTGGAGAGTTATCATTGATATTATAAAATCAAAATTTATGGGTTCTTCGACCCCTAATTACTTCGTGTGATGTCAAATACTATTGCTAATATTAATATGAGGCTATTTGGGACAAAGAAAATGGCTTACTATTAATCCTTCTAAATATAGGATTTCAATATTTGCTGTCCATTGAATTTGTGTATAGGGTACACAAACAAATAAAGTTATTCTAATTAAATAAAAGTCAATAAAATAATAATACTATGGTTACAGTTGGTAGGTGAGGAAACAGAGGTCGTCCCTTGGATTTTTTTGTACTCATATAAACCTCATCATACGATCCCTTGTTTTATTCCTCCTGTGGTATTTACTTTTTATGGACCTTTATTACCTTATTCGCCAAAATAATCCCCATTTTTCAAAAATATCTAATAAAACAACGCGAAGATTAGACGCTTGAGATCAATTATATAATACATAATTAGTTAACAAACTAAGCACAAATTTTTCATTTAACTACGTTTTAATTTACATGTGCAACTAATATGTACAAATATCCAATATAGGTCTAAGTCACATACAAAAATAAATTCTCTTATATCCTATTGTTTGAAAAAGACGTTCCCTCGTCTCTTATAAAAGATGTTACCTCATTACACGATCTATGAACGTCTCTGAGTTTCATCCCCAAAAATCTTCCAAATTGATAGCTTTAAATTTTTAGAGGGGAAGAAAGGTTGTCCGAATGGACAATGTCCATGCATTGTGGGACCTGGACTGATTATATTAAATTTGGTGTCAATGAGCCTCTTTTTCATCTTTGCGAAAAACCAGAAGTCCCGGGAATAGCAATTCAAAGCGAATTTCATCCAATTTAAACATTGTTCCTATAAATATCATCTTTTAAATATTTTGTAGCCACCTTTTACTTTTAAATTAATTATAATTATTTTCTTTCAAATTATTTTTTGGAATTTATAAGACTTAATACATAAATATTTATGTTAAAATATTGTGTCGTATACAAAGTTTTTTTCAATTAAGAATAACAAAAACTTTCTTGATCTTATTTTTATCCCTTGATCCATGATACAACTGATGTAGAAAGGATTATTTTTTTGTTCATTTTAAATGTCATACTCAGTCATCTTGTTATTTTTCAATTTGCAGATATACGACTCTGAATCTGTAACATTTACAAACATAAAGTTATGTCTCAGCTTTTTTACACTTATCCGATTCAATTTGATTATACAAGTATTTATATACAATTTCAAGCATGTGAGGTTGAGTGAGGACATTTTCTATAGTCTGTGGAAAATAATCATTGGATATTCAAAAAAGAAGTCAATTTTAAATATAAATGTCTAAGCAATTAAATATATCAACTTCGAAGTGATTTTTGAACCAAAAATCAAAATCCAATAGATATTGCTTTAATATTAAGCATTTTCATGTGACGTCAGCATTGTTGATGTGTTGGATTTTTGAGAATAAACACCAAATTTTTATTTAATCAAATGCCTTTTTCACTAATATTAAGAGAAATAATGAAATATTGGATGTCAAAATTTTTGTTTTTTACTAGAAAATGTAATGTTGAAATTTTTTTTTTCAAAAAATGTAATATCTGAAATTTAATTTAATTTTTTATGAACAGCTATGGGTTTAAATTTTTCTCCAGAAAAAAGTAGTATTCAATTTTTTTTTCAAAAAAATTATAATTGAATATTTTTGGATAAAAAAAATATTGTTTTCTGAACAACTGTGGATTACGCGTTTTTTATTTTACATTTAATTTTAATTTTTTGGGAATAGCTAAGGATTTTTTTTTTTTTTTAAATTCCAAAAAGTTTGTAATTTTAAAAGAGCTGATGATTTTGAATTTTTTTTTTTCCGAAACACTTTATTTTTTTTTGACAATAGGTATAGATTTTTGAAATATTATTCAAAAAATCAAATTTTTTGTTAATAGGCAAGGATTTTTTTAAAAAAAAGTTAAAAATATTTTTTATTTTAATTTTTGATTAAAAAAAAAAAAAATACAAAGACCAAACCTGCTCAAAAATATAATAATATAGACGCCCTGACATTGAAGCGAAAAATACTTTGTCTTGGTAAAGGGATAAATATATATCTAACAAGTTGTAGATCACTAAAGAAAGGTTGAGAATCCCTGATCTTAAGTATCTTTTTGTATATTTGACCCTAATATATATTGAAATATGTAATTACATCCTTATACAATCTTATTTCCATAGCGTAGATAATAGATTAACTATTAGAGCTGAAAGAAAAGATATTCTCCTTCTTTTGAAGTAATTCAAAAATCACTGTTTATTATTGAGATCAATTAATATTCCAGTTTTATAACATAGATTAACAATGTCAATGGATAGAAAATTTTTTCATCGAAGGCTTATAACCCCCCTTAATATATATAATAAATCTATGTACGATTATATAAGTAATTTTATTACGGTGTTGGTAACGTTTGGGGTAACCACCGCTCTAAAAAGATGAAAGCTACTAACACCGCTGAATTTTAAAGAATATCAATTATATTTACGTCGTTTTTTTAATTTTTATAGTTCAAAATTAAGCTTCAACCTATACCAAGTAAATAAATACTCAAAAAACATGTTTTGATAATATAATACAATTAAGATTCGTGATGAGTACGTCAAAGAATACGTCTAGAATTATCCACATAGATTTAGAACCTAATATGTTTAAGAGTGGACAATGATTCAATAGGCTAGTATATTTATGGTTTGTGTCCTAATTACTATACATTTATAAGATTCAGTATAAAATGAATAGATCCAGTGGTGTAGCTTTTGTGATTAATCCATGAAAAAATTTGAATATTAAAGTACAAATATTTAATTACATAATGTAAATGAAAGTATTACAAATTAGAATTGGTTTTATTGGAGCATTTGACGCTTTTTAAAATAAAAATAGGAACCCTCATATTATACATAAGGGGAGTGAAGAACAGAGAGAAAAAAAGTTAAAAAATCATCTGCATAAAAATGTCAAGAAGTGAAATTAATGCTGTCAAAAAAACACATGGAATTTAATAAAACGTAATCCCCCCCAAGAAAGTTCTTTAAGAGTGTCAAATTTTGTATGAAAAAAGGAAAGAAAAAAGAAATTAAAAAATAATTCCTATTAAAATAGGTCTGCGCATTTTATTTTTGCTTCAGTCCCCACTCACTGTAAAATTGACCCTGGTCACATATGGGGAGATAATGAGCAAGTCTAGAAAAAGGCATATTAATTTTTGCCCTCTTATCCGTTAAAACTGAGGAACCGTGAAAAATTATTATACATCCTCTTGCTCAGGTCAGTCAACATGTCTCAATATTGTTAAAATTCATCTATACAAGTTCTATTACCTATGCGGCCAGCTCACAGCTAAAATAGAGCTAGGAATGATAACATATGACGGAAAGAAAATATAGAAGCTATACTTTGGTTGATATTTAGGGTACCAAGGTAAGCCATGGTCGTCACATTATATAGCTTCAGATGTTCAAATGGATTACGGAAGTGACTTAAAAAAAGATCTGGCTCGTAATTTTTACATATTATTCAAGAATCAGTGTGCAGCCGTTGATTAACAACCGTATGCATAAATAGGACGCTGTTTATTGTTTTGGTGGCTAGCCAGAATTGATTGAGGCCATTTAAAAAAATGGCAATAATCAATGAAGTATTTATTTCACTATCGTGGAAAGGCAGAGTGTTCCTCTTGCAATCCCCGCCGGAGGATACAATATTGAGATTGCTAACTTCTTAAACATGGACAAGTCCTTTGTCTGGAGAGTCAGAAAGGCACTAGAAGGTTCTGGAGGTGATCAGTGGCCTCTTTGGCCATGCCAATGAGTACATCAAGGTTTTTGGTAGGTCAAGTCAAGTTGTGGATTGAGGAAGTTGTAGCTGGGAGGCCATTCGTCTGCCATTCATGCCACAAGTTGAGGCCGTTATTGACGCCAATTTTTTTTTTAATTCAGCTTTTGTTCGGGATTAGTTTTAATTGAAAAGGCATTATTAATTTAGGAGAAAATCCATTTGAAATAAAAGATACTGCTGTTTTCTTAGTAATTGAGTTGTTACACTTAATTCTCATTCAAACTCGTCATTTGACGCGAAGGTAGCAAAAAACAAAAAAACAACTCGATATTTAATTTGTACTCATAAAAAATGATTTGGAAGCAGCTAGGTTGTATGGACTCCTACACATAAAAAAGTTAGCATCCCTCGAAATTCAACTATCTACATATCTTTTCTTTCCCTCCATACCTGTCAATTTTTTCTTCTTCTTATGTATACAAATGGATAATATTATTTAATTATTATGTATTTTTATCCTTTTAATTATTTAATATCAGAAGTAGGTAGACGCAGATGTTTTAAAACAGTTTGTCATTAATATTTATCTCCATTTTTTCTTTGAGTTTCAAAAATAGCTGTTCTTTTTTCTCCATATTTTTTCTTTCTATCTATTCCAGAAAATAATATCATATTGAAACCCAAACTGTTCATAATACATATGCTATTATTTAGATTTAAAAGAAAAAATATATCGATTATTGGATATATTTACGTAGTAACTAGCTATGATACTATTTTTATACCTCAAAGTTCGGATTACATCCTTGAGCATTCATTACTCAATAGAAACAAAGCTTTCCAATCAAATCCTTCTACTTCAAAGGGATTTTATCAAGTAGGGAGCGTCTTTTTAGACCAGGGAGTCTCAACGTTTTTTGTACTGATGTACCACTTATAAATATATGGTTAGGACAAGAACCCCCCTTACCTACACAAAACATTTATAGCTTCAATGATAAGGGCGTTCGCAGTATTCTATTTTTAAGTAGTCTTGGTTTTTGGATCTTTTTGAAAAAAAAAAAAATCAATTATTAAATTTTGTTTTATAAATTTTAATTTATAGCTATTAATAGATTAATTAATTTTGGATCTTTCCTCTTCATCTTTAAAGAGAAAAGGTTGAGAGATACAAACAAGATGACTGTCCTATGATGAGCATTTCCATAAAAATGAAATTCATTTGTCTAATGATAAACTATGTAGATTGTAGAATCCTGGAAGTAAATCCTTCATAAAAAAGAAAAAAAGAAGGGAATCATAGTATCGTAATCTTCAGATTGAAATCATCTAATAAAGATATCCTATTGATGGAAGTATAAATCAATAGATCTACAATACAATACGTGAATGTATGTTACATGAAACTCCAAACAGCATTAATATCTTTATGATATGAGAACAATAAACAAGAATATACGATATGCAATATGTAATTATATACATCTTGCAGCTAAATCCACTTATGAAGTGTTTTTCGACTTTATACATTTATGTACGTATATACAGAGTGCATGGGCAAAAAAGTCCAGTTGAGTAGTATCATATTTGAGGTACGTATACTCTTCAACCAGGGATCAAGGACAACTATACTTAAAAAAATTGTATATAGCAGCAGGATGGCCAAATTACAATTCTTTTCGTGACCAGATTTCAACCCCTTGAATTTCTTCTAGTGGGGCATCATTGTGCCAAACTAATCCGGGGAATCCACAGAATTATATATACTTTTTTTTTTTTTTTGGGGGAGCTGGTTCTTGTTTTTTGGAGTTTTTATGAAAAGGAATCCAAAAATTAATATGTTTAGTATAATGTTTCAAAATATTTAATTTCAATAAAAAAAAAAAAAAAAATCCACTATCTAAAAACAATTAAAAATCCAAAGCTTCTTCAAAAAATTAAATTTTTAGCAAAAAATTTAAAATATTATCTTTTTTGGATAAAAATTTCAAAAATCCATAAATGTTCTCAAAAAATTATTTATTTGAGAAAATAATTTCAAATATTGATTTTTTTTCAAAAATCTATTACAAATAACTTCAGCAATGCCAATGTGCTATGCTCAAAAAACTAAAATTTTAAGATAAAAATTTTAAACCTTTACTTATTCATAAAAAATTAAATTTGTTGGAAAAAATTTCAAAAATTAAAATTTTAAATATCATTAATTATTCAGAAAGAAATATCAAAAATTGTTATCTATTCACAAAAAATACAAATTTTTAGCAAAAAATCTCAAAAACCCAGAGCTATTTACAGCTGTTTAAATTTTTTTTTTTTCAAATTTGAAAAATTAAACTAAATTTTCAATATTTAATTTCTTGAAGAAATAATTCATTCCGGGGAAGGGAAGCTACGCTTCCAGCCACCCCCTGTGGACGCCCCTACATTTCATTTGTGAAAACTTCCAGGCTCTCATTAGCTACCAATGATATACTTGATGATTTTGCTAGGTTTATATACAGAGTCAAAGCTGCTATAAGACTCGTGGTTCAAGGCATATCTTCTCCTTGATTAATAAAACAAGAGTGGACTTTTGGCAGAAAACATTTTTGAAAAAACTTTTCAAAAAATATTACTAAATGTATTGATATGTACGATTATATATTCTAATTATAATAAAAATTATATTATGATAAACATTATTATTAAAATAAAGTTAAATACTCAACTAGAGATAATTTAAATTCTATTCATCAAGATTCAGTAGGGGAAATAAGAGAAATATCGAAAGCTGACTGAAAAATATACTGGCCATTTTTTGTTTGTGAGGTAAGGCTGTCAAGTGTGCTTATAGTTACTACTGATAGAACAATTTAAAACATTTCTAATGCCCATTGTAATGCAATTGTAGTATAATTTCCTGATACCGATTTCAATTATTTAATTTATTCAATCAATTATTATAAATAATAGTTTTAAAAATACCATTTTGCTATCAGTGTTGCCTATAAGATTTTATATATATATATATTTGGAAGAGGGGGGGGGGAGGGGGCTTGGTTCTTTGCATTATTACAAAAAAAAGGAAAAAATATCAAATATTAATTTTTTTGAGAAAAAAATTAAAATATCCAATTTGATACTTAAATTTTTTTCAAACATTTACAACTATTTACGAAAATTCAAAAATCCACAGATATACACAAAAAAATTTCAAAAATTTAATTTGTTATATAATTTTTTTTGACAAAAACATTCAAATATGTAATTTTTTGGAGAAAATTCTCCAAAACAAATTTTTTTTCAAAGAAAATAAAATTTTTTGTAACTAAATTTATAAATTTAAAAAAAAAAATGTCAAAATATTAAATTTTTTAGTAAAAAGAAAAAATTGCTTAATTCTTTTTTGCCCCTTCCTTTGTTTGCATGACTTAGAGAAGTAATAATGATTGAAATACCAGTAATAACTAAGAATCCGAATTGTAAATTAGACTTTACTTTCCCGATACCAATGTCAATTTTGATTCCAGAAAAAACAATAGATTATCCGTGTCCCAATTTCGATTAATCGTCCCATCACTAATCATTACTAACATGGATAAGAGAACAGATTTGATCTTCTTTGTAATATCTTAAAAATGCATAGAAATTCATAAAAAAGATTTAATAGTTGATGGAATTGTAATTTATGACAAGCCTGTCCATGCAAAAAACGTCGTTTCTTTTGTAGATAAAGACAGAATAAATACATTTGATAGACATTTATATTTGTACCTCGTTTGAGCATGCGCATCTTTATATGAGAGCATTTAATATTGCACATAAAAACAACCAAACAAAACAGAAAAAAGGTTGTAAGGAACGCTGGGAATTGTTGTTAAGTTCCTCAATATATATACATACAACATAAATTGTCGTGTGTCGAAGTAATAATTAGGATTTTGAGAGTTATCGAGTCCCTCCTGGTGTGAAGGAAGGGGGAAGGGGATCTCATCAGTTCCTTCAGGGGCATACATATCTCTAAATAGTAAATGTGTATGTTACAATAACTAAGAGAGTTCCAGGGCATTTGATTGTTCAAATGTCTGTATTCCCCCTCCCCCCTCAGAATGGAAGAAAACAATATGTGGACCCTCAATATAAAATCGAGCTTAAATTATTTTTCTCACAATTGAGTTTGTAATCTTTGACGAATTATTATCAATATGCAAGGTTCTGTCCGGTTCAGATTTAGTTGTTATATCTCTCCCGATCTCGTTTAATTTATTTCAACGGTTTCGGTCTTGGTTCAGCTTTATCGGTTTCGGTTCTTTACAGTCTTTACAGTTTGGTAACTGGCAATTAAAATAAGAGGCGTCGCTAGGAAATTCGGATCCAGGAAATGATATTAGACACAACAAAGGCTGCAGCTACCTAATACACAGAGTACGTAGCGCCCTAAGCTCCAGCAGGGATCCCAAAAACAACTAAGGTTGATTAAGACAATGCTTTTTAAAGTGGGGATCTTGAAGGGAGGATAGGGGGCGCGAAGATGATTACTTTTAGTCTACACATGTTTCGTATAAAGGGACCTCACCTAAAAATATATAAGTGTAGGGGATTTTGCCATAATAAAGTTTGGTAAACCCTAACTTAAAAAATATTATAGTTATATTATTATAGTGTCCCTACAGGCTTGGTAGTGGACCTGGACCAATAATCTACCCTACACCTTTCCTTGAAATCCTTGAAAAAGCCTGCAATTGCACAAAAGAAAACTCAGTCAATTTTCTGACTTCAGTTTAAGTTTCCGATTTAAGTTAATTTATTTTTTATAATAAAGAAAGTATTTTCTTTTTATATTTAATATAGGAACAAAACCACAAGAACCGAGACCGATACGCAATATTTTGCGGTATGGGTTTCGGTCCCGTTTCTACTTTGTCGGTTCCGGTTCTAGTGTTTAAAGAACTGGAACCGCTCGAACCTCTACACCGATAAAAGCAGAAACTTATCAAGATGTTACTCTTATTAAACCTTTGAGTGTGTCACAAATTGCAATGGAATAGCAAAACTTTATTTACAAGCAAAATAATAAGACATTCATGGATTTTACGACTCAAAAGTACCATGATGCGGCCAATAAAGGATTCTTAAACAAAGTAAAGTTTCTGAACTATAGCTAACGTTCTTGAGTAGCAATACTCATCTCATAAGTTTGAATAATAAGGCTATAATTAACTCAAATATGTCCTTGCAATATTGGGCAGTTTTTAGAGAATGCAATAGCATAGCTTTGTTTTTTATCATGTGTGCCAATCAGGGTGTAGAAGTAGAAGGGGTTGAGCGGGTTTTATTTCTAGAGCTAAGATTCTAAAGTTTTTTTGGAAACAGTGTTGCTAGACTAGGTTATTTTCAGCTATATCTAGGTTTGTTTTTGACCTATATTCCTAGAAAAAATATAATTTTGGTGATAACTGGAACTTATCTTAGCATTAGTTTGCCCCATTTTAGATTTTTGGAAAATAGCTAAAGTTTTTAAAATATTTTTCCAAAAAGTTTAATACTCAATTTTTTTTTTTACATTAAAACGAATTTTTTCTCAATGACTGGATTTTTGAAATTTTTCTCCATAAAGTTTAATATTTGAAATGTAATTTGTCCACTTTTTGGATTTAAAACAAAAATAAATCCAAAAACTAACCCCAGCCTCCAGATTTACTCCCCTGTACATGGACAATGGGAGACATCCCCTATCTCATATGATTTTCAAAACTTTAACTTGAAATGTGTATTTTCATACTGAAACAAATATACAAAATTTCTTTTATATTTAACTTATTTGATTTCTTTTTGGAAAAGGAAAGTTATGTTGGCAAAACCTTTATATATAAAGTAAAAAAAATATATATATCTCCTTTACTCGATTTTTTTTGTTAAAGATGGCTTTTATGTCGACGTACCACTAACACAAAAATTTTACAACTCTTTATTTTTACTGAGTTCTTCTTCACCTTTTACCTACTTTAGGACAAATTTTCTTTTCTTTCCCCTAGACTACATTATTCATTCATCTTCAGAAAAACAAAAAAATGTTTTCCCTTGTTTTTGAATACAATTCCTCCATTCCTAATATCAGAAACAAAAAGTTCAATTTGACATCAACTAATTTTTTACTTAGAGTTTTTAAAAGGAGCCTGACATTCATATATGTAATATCCTCAATATACATATTAAAAGCGCTTCAAAAACAAAAGTAAAAAAAAAACACACACAACAAAAAAACTTAATTTTGAACTTTTCCTATCAAAGTTTTTATTTTTTTCATTTTTTTTGTTGTTCTTTTTATTTGTACAGCAAGATATTTCTTTGCTTCTTCACTTTTATTTTAAGTCTTTTTGACTCTTTTCTCAAAGCTGTGAGAAGATCATCCATCATACCACTGTATGTTGAGATGTAAAAATGATACACATCTTCATAAGCGTATAAACAAAAAAAAAGTATATGTTGCTAACATTGAGAGACTATACATCTGCTGACAATAATCACTATAGAGCATTTACACAGACGTCGAAAATCGTATAAAAATTGAAGGTGAGGTCATATTGGAGACTCATCTATATTAATAAAGCAAAGTTTATCCGGTTGAATTTATGAAAAAAAGTCACAGGGTGCATTGTTTAAAGTGCTCCCTGATTTATATTATCGCAGGAGCTTAGAAAAAACTTATAATAAAAAAAAGTAGAGCACTCTATATCAAATGTGACTTAAGATGAGATTTAGCAAGAACTAAAGTTCTCCTTGGCTCATCAAATCGACCTGTTATTACTATTTTTTTATTCTTGAGTAGAGAGCCTTGAAGTATGGAGTGAGGAGCCACCCGTGAATGTGGGCATGAAAAAAGTGAGTAACAACAAGGAGTTTTTGGAGAGTTATCTTATATACTAGGTAAGCAAAATTTATATATTTGTCGACACTTAATAGCAAATGGTTAATGAAGGGCACTACCTCAAGTACGGATATTTTTACTAAATAAAGGAATAAATTTCTCCTTGAATATAAATGAAACTTCATCAAATGGCTTTAAAAATACACAAAGACTTAATACTTGCATTGAATACTACATGATGCAAATGGATTTAAAACAAATGAAGATTTAATATTGAATACGAACTTGCTGTGAATGATTAAAAGTTTTCTTAGGATTAAGTATAATTTATAAGTACTAAAAATCTCATCTACATGGGAATTAATGAAATTCTGCGCCTCTTTTGGGTTATTTTACAAATATTTGACAATTTTGAAGTATGTTTGATTTTTCTAATAAATTCCAAATTTGACTAATAAAATTTTATAAAGATAAAAACTCTTTTTTTGGAAGAGTGAACTGACAAAAGTTTTAATTATAATTGTTGTATACTAGACCATATTTTTTTGATCATTTCGACATAAACAAAAATTTTAATGCATGACAATGTTTTTTTTTTTCATTTAATGTGTGTTCTGAACGTCGATTGGTTGAACTATAATTTTCTCTTTGTAACTGTTAATCTGTGAATAACTTTTGATAATTAATAAAATAAAATTTTTATAGTCAATGAATATTGGCTTGTTTTTAAAGTGTGTCCAAGACCAAAGCTTTTGCCGGTTCGGTTCTAAGTGATTTTTTTAGACAGATTTGGATAGAAGTTTTGTCCAAGTTCTCAGACAGTAGAAATAAATTTAATAGTTTCCAAATAATTGTCTCTAACTGGTGCATGAATTTTGTAGATCAAAGCCAAGGACTACTAAAAAAACATCGGACTTGAGTTATTTTTCTGTTTCTATTCGGAGGATAGTTTCCGATACATAATAAGTAAATTTCAAATTTTTTTTTTAATAAAAAAAATTCAAATCCTCGTAGTAATTGTGTTTTTTATTTATGTATATTTTCACGATAATGACCTTTTTTCTAGGACTGCTGAAATTTTGATTTAAAAAAAAGAAGTCAGATTCCTGGGCTTTGGAGGGCAAGTTTAATTTTTTTTTGCAAATAAATTGTGTTTTTTTTCTCATAAAACGAAGATCGATTCTCCGTTTCTCAAAGTGTTTTTAAGGTATGGGTTGTTGGTTCGAAAATGCACCAAAAAGATTAAAAATCCACAAAACAAATTATTGTCCAAACAGAAAAAGGGAGAACGTATATTAAATACGCATTAAAAAAGGGAGTTAGGACGAGTATGAGCAAGTTAATCTTATTAAGTATCTTTAATCTTCATTATGGTCGAAGAAGGAACATGGCAAGTTAGCAATGGCAATACACAATAAATAAATCACTTGGTCAAACATTTAAAAAATTACTTTAAATTGACCAAAATCAGTATTTTCACATGGTCAACTAAATGTTGCATATTCAAGGGTGTCAGAGTAGGTTTGATTATATTAACATTACATACCCTGAAAAAAACAGCGAAAAATGTTGTATACAAGGAGGGTTTACAATATCAATTTACCTATTATATAATTATAGTTTATAGTAAATCGGGTTAGCTTAGAATTTCAACAAAAAGAAGTTAAATATAAAAAAATCTTTTCAATTTTTCATTGGGATTTCTAAGATATCGTGTTTATGCTAGTGTAAATATAAATTAAATCAATAAATTGGATTATATACTTTTCCTGATTTTTGTTAAAGATTGTTTTAATGCTGAAGCAGCAAATCTGTTCTTTTATTTAAACAAATCTATCCTGTGAGAAAATCATCATACTACCCTTCAGAAGGAACAATAGGAATCAATCCCTGGATAGATGGTGGATGGAGTTGAGATGTACTCTGCTGATGGATCAACTACTGTGAATGAATGAAAGTGTGTAAATGAGATGAGATACATTTTTTTCTTTAATACTTCCTGTTTTTATTGTTGTTCTAACAATTTATTTTGTCACCCCCCTCTACGTTTTATGGGATTCAAAAAAATATAGAAGAAAGTAGTTTACTGCTAAAAAATCAGATAAACTGATTTTCTTCTATTTCATGTTATATATTTGTATATATTTTATTTCATAAAATAAATAACAAAATGTACGTGGGAACAGCAATTTGAGTACACAATTGATGTACCTACAACTCTATTCTGTCCTGATGCTTCTCCGTTCTTTGTATGTACAGGCAGCTGAACCAAAACTTAGAATTGAATTAAAAGTTGCGCATTTACGTGAAAGTTCCTATATTCTGTTGTTGTTTTTTTGCTCATGAAGTTCACATATGGCGAAAAATGTTGAAACAGAAAAGATACAGAGTTCTTATTTGCTTTTCAAACAAGTGTCCCCAGAAAAGGTCCACAACATTGTTAGTCTGTTCTTGGTCACAGTCTACAACATCAGGAAATATTTTGACAAAGTTAAAGGCGTGAGAAAACAGTCAGGACGTATTGTACCAAGGCAACAACGTGACAATGATCTTGTTGTCAGTTTCAAACAAAAATTGAGGAAGATCCTGTAGTCTCTAGAATGTAGGGTCTGCAACTTGAGGTTGATGAGAAGGGCATCAGTATCGTGGCAAAAGAAGATATGTGTATAGAATCATATATAAACGTTTAATAGATGACATGAAGACCAGGATTATGTATGAACTTAAGTTGGGGCACTTCCACTAAATGCAATAAAAATCCAAGAGTTTATTGCCCGGAATATATAAACAATTTTTGCAGGCCTCGATTGCGACAAAATTTGTAGGATTTTAGCCGTAGACTGGAACAAGTGTCAGTTACAGGGTGGATGAATTATAACTTCTCATTTGAACTCCTTGAACTTTTGGCGTTTCATAAAAAATGTGTGTGGCCTGGCTTTGTCTAAATGATGTCTAGTTGTCTCCTTTTCAACATACTGGCCGCTTCTGTTTGATTACCAGATTCAAAGGGTCATGTTGTACATATTAAAGGGCAGAATTGAGCTTGTACTAAAAAAGTATCGGGCCCGTATACATCACAAATTTTCTTGGTCGCTTTCGACACGTTTTTTCCTTTCAGGTAATCAAAAGTAAAATATGTTTAATTTTTTCCTTTGAGATCTCGACGCACGATAATTTGCGTCTGAACTGGCCATGCGCAATACTTTCGGAAAAGCGTTTATACTATATTCTCACACCTTAAAAACGACTTATGTGATCAATAATGGAAAAGATATACTTTTTTATAAAAAGGGACGGTAAATACCAAATTATTTTTTCCCCAAGCTGATCTTCTTATGTTGGTATTTCGCAAGTTTGGTTATTCAACGGAAATTAAGTTTGTTGAATGATTTACGTTCAGTTATGAAATTATAAGTGCCTGAAAGGAAAAAGCTGAACCATAACCGAATAAAAATATTGAATACCACTTTGTTTTCCTTAATACATCTTTATCAAAAGAACAAAGCTAAAAACAAGTAGCAAAACGCCAACCACTTGATTATTTTTCCCCATTTTTAGTGGACAATTAGAATAATGTTTGGTCTGTTCGGGTATATGACGGATATGATCTGGGATAAGCAAAACTTTAATAAAAATAACGGCTTAGGGATATGAAAAAAAAAATGGACAACTCGCAGTGGAAACAAGTTTTTGTGTAGCCCAATGAGTTTCGACTAAAAATAATATGGTGGCCTACATTTTGTTTAAAAATTAATTAACAAAAAATTGTCAACGGTTCAAAGTCTGGTATTTTGTATGTCTTAATATACTGAGAAACTTTAATTGAATATTCATGATTGGCATATAATTTATACTTCTATGATAAGGAAGTTTAAAATACCATTCATGACATTGCCTTTAAATAGTTTGGTAGCATAAAAAAACAAACTAATATATATATATATATAATTTATGAGGATTAGGTTGTGATAACAATATTCTATTTTATTTATTTAAAAATAAACTCTATAGTACACACACAAGTATTCCCAAGGACATTTCTAAGCACATGACCTGGAACGGGAACGGAATATGCATAAAGGGAACTATTATTATTTTTTTTAAATATATATATTGCAACAAAGTACTTGATTCAATTTAAATATCGGTATTTGTACGGAGGAATCCAGACCAGTACTAAAAATTCCAAATAGTTAAGTCAAGAGATTACAATGAAGGTTGTAGCTGGTTTATGTTCAACTGTTTTATTGCTACCGGTCACTTAAAAATTTTATGTTTTTAATATTGATTTTTTATACTTATTGCTATATAAAATATGGTACGTCCACATAAAAACTATCTTTTACAAAATTAATACAGCCCATTTGCTTGTCCATCGTTGGCTGTAGGTGATCAGGCTACATTACAAAGCTCTGATATATCTGCTGCATGGAACTTACTGGGGTCAGTAGTTAACTTGTGGTTGTAGTTCATTTGTAACAACAAATTTTCGAGGATGGTCGACACAAAAAAGGAGCAAAGTAACAGACTCTGATGTAAAAACGATATGAAAGTGGCACTTGCCAAGGTAAATCCACAGATTTCTGAACTTGTGTCTGAAAGCAACAGCAAAAGACATAATAATTTGTAACAAATATTAATTGAGCTATGTTTTTGTGTGAAAGGCATGCTTTGTTGGTTTTGTTCTTTAAACAACAGTGGTTTTTGTTGCAACTGATGCATGGTTTATGTTGTGCACTAATAAAATATAAATCTATATTCTGCATGAATCATATTTTATTTTTCTAATCCCAAAGGGGTTTGGTGAATGCACTGATGAAGCCTGTAGAATTTAGTACCTCCAATTAGGTTCAGAAACAGTGCTAAAAACACTAGATAAAAACAAGCTAAAATGATTTTTTATCAAAACTGAGGGGGAATTAAATTTATAATCTTCCAGAAATGATCATTGTCAATTTCTGGGGTCAAATTATTCTCATTAAGGAGAGGCGCCGTAAATTGCACTCCAAATAGTAAAGAGCCATATTGGGGCCTCCAATAATGGATGTCTAATCAAGAGAACCATATAACAATACAAAAGTAACCCCATTAGAAAATACCGTAATGCAGAAAATTAAATGAATTTTTTAGTAATTTATATTTAATAGTTGAAGGTTGTAGGGCGGGAGTGAATAAGGATGCTGCTTACATAGGTAGAACATATCCATTGAATCCTTAATTTATTCTCAATGCCCGTAGTTCCATGCATATCTATGTATGTACAACAATATTGTACATATCTTGAGTAATTTATGAACTAACATTAATTTTAAGCAGATGTTTATTCCTGAGAGGAGAGTCCCAATCAAGTTTTGATTAACATGTTCGTGAGTACTGAACGTTTGAGCAGTAATACTGTATAATTTAATTTTTTTTATTGATTAAATATAATATTCGAAAAGCAGAGTTTTTCATACCTTTCATGTATATACAGTATATTGATCACGGTTTTAAATATACTTGATGATGCATCTGTTGTCTATCAACACAAAAACAAGCTGGAAGGATTCTTCTCAAAATTGAGTATGAGTTAGATTTGTATTCTTATACGAATTATATCGTCAATTTCTAACAAAAAATAATATTATTATTAGCTCAGAAAATTGAACATAAAGTAAATAAAATTGATGTGTATGATACAAGGAGGAGAAATTGCTAGATTTTATTTTAAAAAGGGCCTTTTTCGGGATGTATATAGTTATTTTAAATCAAATAAAGGTCCTTAACTATAGCTAATATTCTTGGGTATCTTTACTTGTCCCACAAATTTGAATAAAAAGCCTAGAACTGAGGCAAATATATCTATGAAATATTTGTTTTCTTATTTATATATTTAAAACATAAACATATTTATATAATTCATTTTATAACGGTGTTTATAACTTTTGGGTTTAACCCCCTGCCACAATGATTAAAGCTAGGAACCCCCTTGACTACATATACGATGGCCAACTAGCGAGGATTGACTTCCGTAAATCAATATTTTACTAAAGTCTGCTTATAACTTGTCTCTGCCCTCTACTGTTATAAAATCGACCCTTTGAAGCTGGCAATCGAAGAAAAGTAGCCAGCATTAGTGAATAGGAGACAACAAGGCAGGATCTTGCTAACGTCAGGCCGCACACATCTTTGATGACGCGCCAGAAGTTCTTTGAGAGCTTGGATGGGAAGTTCTTATGCATCCATCCTGCAGTTTGGACTGGTCACAAATGACTACCACCTGTCCCTGTCTATAACCAACGTGCTTGGCTGTACAAATTTTGCCTCAGTAGAAGCCTTTGATAATTGGTTGTCCGAGTTTTTGCCTATAGGGAGAAAGGCTTCTACAATAAGGACTTCATGAAGTACGATTCTTGTCGGCAACAAGTTATCAAACAGAACGGGACATATTTGGCTTAAATTGGATAGTTGTAACACTTCTTGTTTTGCATTCAAATAAAGAGAAAAATACTAAATCAATTTTACTCCTACCTATTATATGATGTTAAAAATAATCATTTGGATTTAATCTTTTTTTTAAAGTTATTGTTAAATATTACTTTTATGTTGACACATCACGTCTATTTTTTCTTATAAACATAATCATGTACCTGTTTTATTTATTTTCAAACGATTTGAAACTATAAAATATTGCTCAAATGAAGCTAAATAGAGACCCACGCCCGAAAAAAAAAAAAAAAAAAAAAAAAATCATGGGGATCCCTTTGGATATCATTGATGTATCTATAATAATTCTTTTTAATGACTATTGCCTAGAGTTGTATAAAAAGGTGATATTATTTTCTATTTGCTTTTATTTTTTATAAATCGACGCTTCTAACTATAGCCGAAATTTAAACGCGCGAATCAAGATTTTTTTCTTTGTTCATAACCTAAAACATTTTTTTTTTATAATTTTTTAAGCTGTCTTTATTTTTTTTTCTTAAAAAGAGAACATCTAAGTACAAAGTAATTCCTAGTGATTTTACTCATAAAAGACGGAGAGTAACAATAAACGTTAGCTAGATTTTATTTGAGTTCATTTCCTTCTACTAATCTACTCTCAAGCATTCTTCAAATTGTTATGACTACTTTTTAATTACATCAGGGCAGGTCAGGATACCAACATATCCTCGCGACTTTCTTCGCCTTCAAAGTCACAAAACTCATTTTTGGCTTTAATTTAAGTATGCACACTTTTTTCGATTCTAATACTCTTTGTGTGGGGGGTCACTTTGATTATGCCCGTCCTTATTTAGGACTGAAGACCACAGTCCCGTCCGCTTCACTCTCGATCCAGTACAGTTCAGTCCTAAAAACATATTAAGTTCGGTCCATGATAACGCCACTCAACCTTCTTTTTTTAATCAGTTCTAGTACGGATAATCCGAAGGACCAACAGTCCGAAGGACCGCCACTAAGGGTGGACTGTACCGAATAAATAAGGACCCACACAATACTAAGTTCCCCCTCTCGTAGCACAGGGCAAAGTTTGAGGAACATGTACCAATTATGAAGAGATGACGAACAATATCAAATCAATTAAATCCAAAATAACCCATCAATTTTCACAATAAACCACAAGCAAATATATATATATATATAGGATCCAAACATGACTAACTGCGCGTGAAATATTTTCAAAAGTATGTACCTAAATGCACGTAGAGCCTTCTGTAACCATTCCACAACAAATTTATTATTAATATCTTCACACTTCATTGCATTTATAAAAGTTTCTGTATGGATGAATATAAACATAAATACAATCATAAGAATCTCATTAACCTTTTATTAAAACAATAATAAAAAGATTAATGGTTTTTAAAACCATTTCTTCATTATTAGAATCCGCCATACTTACATACCTATATAATTATAGGTATGTACCTATAATTATACAGCCTGTAGACTGTCCCGTTTTTGGGGCGATATTTCTATTCCCCACATAAAAAGTTTTCTACTGAGGATAATCAAAATACTGACATTGCATGTTTTTTTAAACATATATAATGTCATTTTTAACCATGTTGAAAGGCATTTTAAGTTGAGTAAAAAAATCCACACACCCCTAAATATTGATCAATATAGCTTCAATTGTATTTTTATTTATTTTGTAAAAAATTATAAATACAATTTGTTAAAATTTATATTCTATGAATAATCAAAGTTGTGTTGTGTTGTTTTACCATTTCAAATAATGATGCTAAGAGTCAAAAAGGGTATTTTATGCATTATTTAGTATTTCCTCTATTTGTAAAAAATGTTGTACACTTTGTCTATAATAATATTGAAGGGATCCAAGATGAAGTTATGTTCAATGACTTGCGTTCCTCTGTTTTATCAAAGACTAGCTGAAGATTCCGCAATTGCTCAGAGTTATTAGGCATCGATGTACAGACAAGCTTTGCTTTAGTAATATGAACGATAACTTTCTAAGAAATTGTCAGTGTTACTCTCAGTCATTCATGAGCACACTCACGCGCAGTTACTCAATACTACTATGTTCTCTCCTCAAAAATAGAAGAATAATGATAAAAGCCCTGGAAAATAAATACATCGTTCAAGTTTCCAGTAGCAAAAACGTTTGAAAGTTATAAAATGCTTAGGATTTACAATTCTCAATATATGATTTTCCTTATTTATTATGAGGTGCTGAGCTAGTGCTACACACTCTCCTTTGCTATTTCTCATCTAAAGTCATACGTGGTTCTTTTAATATGTACTCCACTTTTCTTTTCTTTTTTAATAAGAGGCATCTATCTTTAAGTACACGGACTCCTTCCTAAAAATGAGTCCTTAGTATAAAAATTAACAAAAGGACAAATTTTGCTTCATTTAAATAGAAAATGTACCTCCTTTGTGTTGAATAACAGCCACTTCAATTAGAATTACATTTGATATAGTAATCATACTCTATATTTTTGTAAAAATGATAGAAACAAGGAACTGTAATCATTGAGCACATTATAGTTGTCCTATTCACTTTTTAATATGAAATAATTCTATGATAATAAAAGCATATATTAACTTTTGAAAGATTGTTTATTTATCTAAACAGTTATGAATTGAAAACTGTACTATTTTCACTTTTATTGACTATATTCATGTTGAAATACTATTATTTTTTTCATACAGTTGTATTAAATACTAAAACAAAGCCAATTAAAAATTAAAAAGATTTTATTTAATTTAGTTTGTTTATGTTAAAATTCTAAACTCAAGACCCTTTACTCTAAACTATAATTATTTAGTAAGTAAGTTTCTTTTGCAAAATCTCCGTGTATACAACATTTTGTGTTGTTGTTTTATGTCCAATTGATGTAAATATAATCAAATTTGCACCCTCTTTTGACACTCTTGAAAAAGCAACATATAATTAACTATATGAAAATACTGATTTTGGTCAATATAATGCAATTTCTTTAAATGTTTGACCACGTGATTTATTTATTGTTTATTGCTATAACTAACTTGCCATGTTCCTTCTTCGACCATAATGAAGATTAAAGATACTTAATAAGATTATCTTGCTCATACTCGTCTTAACTCACTTTTTTAATTTGTATTTAATATACGTTCTCCCTTTTTCTGTTTGTACCAGTATTCGTTTTTTTGGATTTTTAATTTTTTTGGTGCGTTTTCGAATCAACGACCGATACTTTAAAAAAACTTTTTGGAAACGGAGAATCAATCTTGCTTTATGAAAACAATGAATCCCTTTGCAAAAAATTAAATTGGCCCACCAGAGCCCAGGAATCTTGTCTGAACAAAATTAAACATAGCTTTACGTACGTAAATCAAAATTCTGAACAACTTTTATTTTATGTCCAATGTATGTATCGGTTTTGAAATAATTGCCCTTTTGTCATTGTTTTCCTAAGCGGGACGTACATCACACACAAAAAATAAATATAAAGTCCCGGGTGGTTTTTAATGTTTTGTTTTTAAAATTGATTATTCAATTAGACATATTTTATTTGTATTTTGCGAAAATGTCATCTATGTAATTGATTTCAAATTAAAATAACTACCAAACTATTTGAGCTATGATGTTGAAATTTTCTTAGAAGATTTAAATAGATACCTATAATGTACTGGAAAAATAACACAAATTGATTAAACTTGGCTCAATATTCTGATGTTTATGATTTAATTTAATGTTAGGAACTTTCAAAAATTACCCAAACTGAAATATCCCTTAGTTATACAAGTATAAATGATCATTTTAATTAAAGTAAATGAGTATTTTTTCTTCATTTGAAGAAAATATAACCTCATAATTTTTATAATTATGCTATGATACTGTTTACGTTTTTAAGTATATTATTTTTTAAGGGAAATTATTGTGCATATTGCTTTTAATAATATGTAAGGATCCAAAATGATTTGCTCAATGTTGGGTGGGTTTTCTGATTTATCGAACGTTATCAAAATATTTTTATTGATAAATCCAGGACTTGAATAAAATGTGTGTTGAATAAATCACAAATTTTCACCTAAAATCAATCTCTTTAAAAATTTGTAAGTTAATTTGTTCAAAAGTTATCGTGGGGCAACGTTTCTAACATTTTGTGTGATCTTTACCTTTCAAAATTTATTAGATATTAGTGTTAATTTGTATAACCTTGCTTATAAAATTTTACGAAAATCTACCTATACCTTTTTCCATAATCCTGCCTGCAAACTGACAAACACAAAACTTTTACCTCTCAAATTTAATGGTTCTTTACTATTAACAAATATAATCTTCATACAATTTTTTACCGAAATATATCTGAATTTTTCTAGAATACTTTCTATAGACAGACAAACAAATTTTGGTGAAAACATAACGTCAAAGTATAGAAAGTACCATTTTATACTCATACCCCCATCATGTTTTAGAAAGTAAAATGTCTTGAACCACGTTTAAATTGACCTGAGAGGGCTGTAACTTTGGCAAAGTCAGTATTTTATTTATATCCATCAGAAAATATTTTTGTGCAGGAACAGAAATATTAGCATGAAAACGGAACAGTCTAATTGTCAGTAAAATATTTTTGAGGCTATTCGTTGTAGAATTTTCTTGTATATATACATCTAGGATTTTGCTTTAATAATACTCATTTGGTTAATGAACCATGTAGGTTAATCATTGTATACCCCTCCCCTGGACCTTCATAAAGTATAAATATTACTAGCATTGTAGAAAATATGACGTAAAACAAATGGGTTTTTTGTATTTGGCAATCTAAACAGTATTTAATATTTTCTAAAGCTGTTATAATTATTTTTGAATTACTGAACCAAAGTATATCGTTGAATCACTAATGTGTGTACATGAATGAAAGAAATTAACACGGATGTTTATTTGGAAGGAAGGTATAAATGTGAGTCCTTGTTGGACTCTTAATAAAATTGGGGATTGATATTAAAGTCATTCTTGACCATAATGTTTTCATATTTACAATCATTAGGGATATGAATATTGCCTAAATTGCAATGACCATAAATTAAAAAATATATATATGTATATATTTTTTTGCAAAATGTGAATACTCTTATTAATTGTTAAGGGGAGAGAGATTTTTTACAAGTTGGGAATCTCAAGAGTGAAAAAAAAAAAGGAATTCATTCATCCTAATGACTTTTTAAAAAAATAAAAAATTAACACATTGTTTACTCAAAGGCCAGGGAAGCATTGATTGCCTGCACTTCCACCACTGTTCATTAATTCAAATCCATATAGTTATGAGCAGTGGCAGGGATCTATGATGCCTTTGATTATCAATATTTTAAAGGCGCCAAATTTTCCAGAAGACGAGTGAATATTTTCTGATAAGTTTAATTAAATAAATTTTATTATAGAAAATTCTAGATTTTCAATTCCCCTAAAAATATTTTAAAAAAAAGAATTCTTTTTTCATAGATATGCTGCAAAAAAACGGGGGAGGGGAGGGATTTTTGTAGAGAGAGAACACAGGATTTTATATTAAAACGAGTAAAATTTAATACATATATAGTCAAAATTTATGAAACACTATACTGTTAATAAATAATCTAATATTCATTCTCATAAATGGTATTATAATAATTTATTTATCTGCCAAAACCAATGGTTTAAATAAACCATTAATTGAATTAATAAAAAAGTAAAAAATAAACACTTAAAATAACCTGCCATCTCAATAACTAACAAGAGGAGTAATGTTTTTATGATATCATTAATCTTCAAATTATAACAGCTGAATTACTTAATTATAAAAAGCTACCACCCATCTAAACCCATTTTTCTAATTTAAAATATTGATTTTATAATGTTTCGATTTTTTTTTGTCAAAACCAGAGATTGTTTGAATATTTGAAGTAAAAAAATATGGTCAACATCAACTATATTTTTTTATAACAAAATAAAATAATTTTTATATAATATTTTGTTGCATAACTCATTATCTATGAAAGGATGCATTATATGTATGTAGTGATGAGAATCTTGTGTATAATGAGAAAATCCTATATGGACCAGTGTCCTTTGAGAAGTACGCCAACAATATCGTGAATATAACTTTTATTTATGGTCTAATTTATATGTACCCCTGATCTCAAAAGATACTAATCTACAACTAAGAGTATAATTTGGTGTAATGTTATAGCTTGAAGTATATTCCGGAACAAAAACTCAAAAAACCTTCCACATTTCCAAATTCAACTGAAGCGTCAAATGAAAAAAACAAACACTCGTCCATAAGGTATTAAAAAAAGAAAGCGAAAATCAACATAATACCCCTGAAAATTAAAATAATTTTTGGAGGATATCAGCTGTCACAAGGGAGGAGAGGGAAAAAGGAAGTAAACAAGGACATTTGCCTGTATTACTCTGATCTCAATCCCTAATTCTATTGGGAGTCCAACAAGGACTTACAATTATAGGTCCGTAACAAATCCTCATGGTTAGGCTCCGTCTTTTATGAGCAAACACGAATGTTCAATTAGGTTTTGTATGTCATGGCATCTATTTAGGAAAACACAAACTATCAACTCAGGAATTAAATAATAATGACAACGTCTAAGGAAAAGAAAGTTCCTTCTTTATACTACTAATTCAAAACAAATACAAAACTGACAAGCTAATTATATGCATCCCTCCCCTGATTGGTTTACAAACTACAATCAAAGACCCAGGGTCTTCAAGACGATTTTTAATCAAATGTATCAGGAAAAAGACATCAGAACTAAGACTTGGATTGAGCTAAAAATTATTTTGTAAATTTCCAAGCAGTATCTTATTTTAGAAAGGAAATTTTATACAACTCAGATTTAAAAAAGGACACATTTTAAGTATATTCTTGATATCATCCCTGCACAAATGCTAATTTGAATAATGAAGGATCTTTTTTATATAATTATAATTAATTTTTTCACTTCAAAACCATGTAACAAGTATTTTATTTTAACAAGGGTCTTAATTATGTCATTCCATCAGTTTCGTTAAAGCCTTCTACCAAAATCCAATTTCTCTTTTGATAAAGTCATGCCATTCTCCCCTTGGTTTTAACTCCATACAAAATTACTCGGCCCCAAGTCCAGAGTAATTTGTTCTCTGGTTCCAAAATATTAAGTTGTTGTCTCGTGTTCTTTCTATTAAAACATGTAAACAGCTTTATAATTCCTCCATTCAAAGAGCAACTCTTTCCCTTTTGTGGTAATACCTTTCCACAATGACAGCCTTATTAGTTCACGACCATACATTCATGTATGGATTTGAGCCACATTGATACCCAAAATATACTACAACTATACACATCATTCTTCATCACCCTATTATTTGGATTTGCAGATGTGCCCTTCAAAATAAACGAACTTTTTTTTATTCATTTCAGTGTGACGGTGGCTCACTATACAACTCCTATTATTGTTAAAAATATACGTTTAATGAAAAAAGTAATAACAATAATCACTACATATTATATACGTGTCCATTCTCTATCCTGCTCCAAGTAAGATGTTTCCGTTCTCCATTGTATATTTATAAAACTTTTTACAAATCTATCAAAACATGTGTATACCCATTGTTGTTACAAATGAATCTATCAAACTTCTACAGACAACCAAACCTTTCCATTGATATATATATTATTATTACGTTGTTGAATGACAGAAGAGAAATAAAATCCCATTATTATTTCGTCACGAAAAGTCCTTTGGACATTTATAATAGAATTAGCAACACTAATCGTTGTTGAATAAAAGAACTTGTATGTAAGTAGTCAAAGGGAGTATTTGAAAGACATTGTGTACCCCTCAAAAACCTGTCTTATTTTATGTCATGTGGCAGACTCAATGCTATTAAACAAAGTGGCGAAACTTGTATATTAGCTGGAGTAAATTCATTTAAGATGTGAATTGATTTTTTGGGCAACTTATTAATCGTATCGGCAATAGGGTATTTTCTATTTTGTAGTAATTTACGGGTCAAACCCCTTTACTTTTGATAAAAAATACAATTGGCAATGTTTGAGCAAAATTTAACCATCTTTAGAGTTAGAGCTCAACGATCTCAAAGTTTTGAAAAATGCCTTGTTTTTTTTTTTTTTTAAAGTGACTTCCTTCTCTATTATCGTGAAAACGGTTCACAATACAGCTTTTTATCTCGTATAACTTTTTCAAGAGGATATAATTTATTCTAAGATATATTTATTTTGTTCGGAGAAAAACATACTAATAATGTAATTATTTTCTCAAGTCATCGAATAATACTTATTTTACTCTTTAAAGTCAGCATCTAATCAATTAGAAAGTTTATTTTTCTCACAATTACCCAATTACTTGAAAAATGATAAAAAATACTGTCGGTCACTAGGTTGCTCTATAAGATTTACTAAGAAATTATAATATCTCAGCCTTAAAAAATTGTAATGGTGAACAATCCCACATACTATGGTTAATCGTATTTGTGGCTATCTTGCAGAAAAATTTGTTCATCCTGGAATAATTTTCCAACCGTCACGGCAGTTTTCAGAGAGCAAGGGATGTAAGAACCACTTTTCACATAAAGATAAAAAATCCTTTTGGATTGATATAATGCGATCTCTCAACATACGAGAAGTTTATTTTCAAAGAAGAATGTTTCCACATTTTCGACTTTCCGTTTGATTACATTTATTAGGTATTTGAGGGTATAAGTAAATAGTAAACCTGTTTTTTTTTTATTTCTACGTCAGCCATTTTTATATAATACACTCTATCATTATTATTAACTCAAAAACAAGTTAATTCCATTTGAGTTTTGTTTTAATAGCAGTGTATTCCTGTGTTGATGCTCTATTGGTTCAAATTAGGACGACAGCTCTCTGTTTGGTTGATCGAATTATTTATTTTCATTTGTCATTCAAAGAAATACCTAACTAATTTTGTGATAAGAGGCCTTTTTAGCTGCTAATTCACAATGATTACCAAGTATTTTTTTGGTTGTGAAATCTGATATAGAATGCACATGTTACAAACCTTTTAGATTAGCTAGGTATATATTTTTAAAGTATTAACTATATGAAATAAAATGTAATAATTTTCATGATTTCCTCAAATTTAGAAAAAGAGGAAATAACTGGTATTGGAAATGAACTTTCAATTTTTTTTCAAAAAAATAATAATACTTAGACTGAATGGATTTGTTTGTCTTTTAACTCTAAAGGTTTTAAGAGTCTCAATTTTAAATTGATTCATTCATGACATTTATTTAACCTCTGCACACAAATTTAAATTTGATAATAAGTTTTAATTTCATTAAACGCAATTATATAATTACAACTGGGCTGAAGATATTACTACATAATTAACTGTAATTATGTATTATATGGGATACCCTTTGACCTTTTGAGAAGGCTTCAACAACGATGCAGTACGCCTAATGTTTTTTATAGAGTGTTTTTACTTACGTCACAGATTGTCTCTATATATCACTGCCATTTGAGATAATTTTAAATATATTTAAATTCAATTTTAATGGGATGGTTCAAATAAGTACAAGTTGGGAAAGAATGGTTTATGAACCACTGAAAACAGCGCCAACCAGCGTTATTTGATATAAGCACTAAATGTATTACGTATGTTAATAAAAGTGACTTGATTCGTGTAATATTCCGAAATTTTGTTCAAGCTCATGAACTAGTGTTCTCTCATTTTTTGATGAACCTCTAGTTTATAAAATACTGAGATGCTCGCGTTCCCGGGGTCTACTTTGTGTACATATAAGCGTTGGGTTTCTATTTGACAATCCTAGACCGTTATGATTTTTAGCGAACCAAACAAATTCGTTCCTTTAAAGAAATTATGTTTGGACGAGTCTTAATGAAAAATGTGGTATATATATTTTCAATAAAATCGTAAAGGATCAAGGTAATTTCTTCCACAATTTGAACATAAGGATTTGATCACTGCACAAACAAAGCTAACATAAATATTCATTGTTTATCTTTGTTTAAACTTATACAGAGTCATAAGGTTATTTGAATCCAACACGACATTAAAGAACACCCCAATAACTATTATACAATTTGGCCGTTTATGGTATGTACCTAACAAGATGGCTGACTTTCAGAATGATGACGTTGCATAAAAAGGCTATATACCTATTATAATTTTTGTTCGACGAAAATATTTTGGTCCTTTAAAAAACTTTGGTTTGGACCATTATCACAGACAAATTCTATCTAAATCGGTCTCATTTAAAATTCAATCTGGACCGATTCTTTAGATAGATGAATTGTTGATGTCGTCATGTGTGTTTCGAAACGTCATATAGAGTTAAATGTGATAAAGATTAAATTTGGGTCTACAGTCTGGACCGAGATATGGGTCCCAATCGGTCAACAATAAATCACTTATGTCTAGAGTTGAATCCGTCTAAGAGCTTATTTCTTAATTAGTCTTTTTTTTTTGGGGGGGGGGCATTGGTCCAATCTTTTTATAATTTAACGGTCCTGAGGACCCATTAATTGGTCCTTTAGTCCTACTTTTCTTTTTATTTTCTTCACTCCTAGATAGCATTGCAGAATGTATCAGTAAGTTCTAGCTTCAAACCTCATACTTTAAAGTTCAGGGAGCTTGTGTCTTTGAAAGAGGTTATTTAGAACAGTTGAAAGTACTTAGTTAGCAACTACGTCATTACAGCTGTTGTAGTTACCATAAAAGAAGGATAGAGAGCGGTCCTAGGAGTTACAAATTATATGAGAACTTGACTGATAGACCTGCAGTCTTTTTACTTTTGTTAGACTCATCCAACACTACTTATGACCGAACCGAAAAAAACAATTCGATATTGGACTGAGTCTCAATACTAGTACATAAAGATTTTCTTTGTCAAGTCAGACCCCCCCCCCTCTCTCTCAATCACACCCTTCAATAAGAAAGTCAACCCTTATTTCATCCATCAATTAAAACCAACTCAAACCAGAAATTCCTTTTGTGTCGATGTGCAATCCTCATTTTTTTTCCTCTCCATGTCAATGAAATCATTTGAAACAGTTCCTTATATGAATATAAACTTATGCAAATATAGATTTGTTAACCCCCCCCTAACAATGAATGTTTAAAATTCAAAAAAAAAAATAATGATGCAGTTATTTTATTATTTTATCTTGTTCTATTCTGTACGGTACATAAACAATTGAATGGTTTTCGTACAAATCTCAAGAATAGAAGAATATGCATATACAAAACTCGTTCTGTTTGAGTATAACCCATAAGCCACTAGTAAATATATATATATATATATATTTACAATTAATTAACTCTCTCATTATTTATCAGTGCAAGATGTACTCGTGGTCTCACCAATGCTCTTGTTTTTTTGTCCAATGCATTACGAACATGTGGGATTTTCTCTTCTTTTATGCATTAAAATAGATACATATAAACTTTAATGTAACTTTATGTACGTAAAGCCATAATTTAAGGGAAGTTATTGAAATATAGTCATATTTTTTTACAGGGTCCTGCATCAAAATACGTTTTCCAATCGAAATAACTTCCTTTAGCCCCAATAACCTTCCTTATCCTGCTTTTGAAAGAAGTGCAGACCTTCTTGATGAGCTTCATGTGGTCATACTCTTCCTTATGGCCTTATAGGGTTTGACCACTAGGGGCTCATATCTTTTTCCCAACCATGAGTTTGGCTAACTATTGATTACTCCTTTACATTCCTTTCGGTTCTCCTTTGTGTAGTGATGAAAATCTGCTGTATTTTTTGACTGCCCGTTTTATTGGGAATTGCTCCTCTCCAGACACAATTGTCTTTTCATCAACTGTTGTCATTATTATTTAACTCCTGAGTAGGCCACATCTTTTCCTAAATAGATTCAATTATGTTTAAAATATGATTGAACATTTGTGTGTCCTCATAATCAATGAAGAGTAACCCTGAGGATTGGTTGTGAGTTATAACTATAAGTACTTGTTAGAATCAGAGTAGAATGGATGCTCAACGTACTAGTAAACGTTGATGCCAATGTCCATGTTTAGTTCATTTTTCTCCTCGTCACAGGTGCTTCTAGTTGATGGATATACTCAAACGTCATGAGAGCTAAGCTGTTCTCCTACAAAAAATTCATTAAATTGTCAGAGTTACCATTTCGATTTTTTTTTTAACATGCACATATTACGCACCATTTTCATCCATCAATACCTACAAGGCCTTTCTCAGCCTTTGTAGAGTTCTCAAAGATATAATAGATGTGAGCTCAAATATTTACTTCCTTTTGGGATATTGTGTCCTTTTTGGTGTCGGAATTATGACTTCAATAGATCTGCGTTCTTGCTCATTGAATTAAATATCCTCCAAGAAAATTTTATCTGAATGTATGACAAATAGCCTGTGTGTACTGTATATAGTGCTTTTTGATGTATATCACATACATATATTTTGGTCTAAGAAATAACAATATAGTATTCTTAATGAAATATTGCAAGTGCGTAGATTTAGCAGCGAGCGTTTATATAGGGTGGACTTTTATAGTGATCCCTGATGAATATTATATGGATATTTTTGATCTAAAAAATAACAATGTAGTCGTATTGATAAAATATTGTATGTGTGTGGATATACATATACAAAGAGAACTGTTTCTGTTTGATTTTCTTACTGCTCTCTGATGTATATCATAGTTTGCATGAATTATTCAATTATTTATATATAATGTATTTTTCTAAAACTGTATTGTTATTTTTCATTCTTTAGGAGAGAACACATATAAATTGATATAAGTATTGAGGAGTAACCTATGATTGTACTTATATAAAACGAAGAGTAGCACTGAAAACTTCTTGAAATTATATTCTATACCATATAAGAAATGTATCTTTGTTTGTTGATTCCTAATTACTCCAAACCATGCCGGGTACAACCGTTAGTATATTAATGTTTCTATGATGATTAGTAGATCTGTGAGATTTGTGAAACGGGACGATTGCAGAAAGTTCTTTTTCTTGGGAATCCAATTAGCTATAGGCTATAGGCCTCCAACATTTTGGTTCAAAGTTTGGAAAACTTTGATTCTATCATGATTTTGTTCACTCAGCAGCATACGTTAATATATCATATTTTTGAATTCTCCTTGTCTTTTCAGTAGGCTTTCGAAATTCTCTTCACGTATGATATTAAAATCTTGAAATGATTTTATTTTATATATATATATTTTTTTGCAATATTTCAATCAAATTAAATTTGCACCCCTGCTCCAAATAATAATGTCTTTATAGATTCTTCTCATAAATTCTTTTCATTTCCTTCTCAGTTCTCTAGTTATAAAAAAAATATCTATATGATATACACGTTTCCTTTCATTCCATGGATTTGAAAGACAAGTTAAAGGAAGGAACTGTATTTTAACAATTATTGTCCTTGAAACGAATTTTCGACATTCATATATATATATATATATATTGAAATTGACATGACTGTCAATCAATATTAAGAAGAATAAAAAGACAATTGACACCTTCCTTGCTACATAAGTAGTTGAGTATGAGGATGAATAACGGGATCCTTATATAAGCAATTTTTATGTACAATAAGCATAATGTGCTTATTGATAGAGTTGTAAAAAATATGAACTTGAGGAAGGGTGATACATTTTATGGTTATAACTTGAAGGTGTTTAACATTGCTAGACTTTCTTGAGCTGATTTTCTCGATGAAATACCAAATAAAATGGAGGCCGTCATATCCATGTTCAATGACAAGAACTCTTGAAGTATTACTGCAAAAAGGGGATTCAACCAATGAATGCCAAACACTATTGAAGAGCTTCACAAGAACTATTGGGTCATATTTATATAACTATATTTATTAATGTAATTATTAGTACTAGAATTGGGTACTATGCCGATTTTGTTTTTATTCAATCTTAAGATATTTTTTTTCTTTTTCGGTGTTAGCTGAAGTCTGAGCCATGGAACGAAATTTAATCGTTTTCAATTTGTAAATATACTTGTTCAGTTTCATTCTATGATGAGTTTTTTCCCGTCTTACTCTATGAGCCGATTTTTTACGAGTCGTACTCATATGAAAACACTTTTATATCATATAACACATTATTATACTGTTGGTCAGAATTTGGAAATACTGGGTGTGGCGTCAAAATCTTGACACTTTCAATCTAGAAATTTATCAACATGTATTTCAACAACCTGTTGTAATAGAGTCTGTCAATAAGATAAAAATAAGTAATACGATATCTTGGCGACCCTAATCATCGCTGTAGCCTCGTTTGGCAACAATGATGGCTTCCAGGCGGGCACCGAAGGCCTTGAACCCATTAAGACATGGCCTCCCAGTGCTGGTTGATGGTGTCCTTGAGGTTGTTGATATTAGGGTGACAAACGGTGCCGGCCTGGGACTCAACAAGCACCTAAAAAGTGAAGTCCAAAGGGTTGGCACCTGGTGAGTAGAGGCACCATATTTTCTACGACCAGAAAGGAAAGTCGTCCTCCAACAACCTCTGGACATTTTTGGACGTCTGTGCAGGCTCACCATCCTAATGGAATTCACGTTCGGGTACACGTTGGAGGTCCCCAAGTGCTTTGCAATCTCTGTTGGTTTCTTGACAGTGTCCAAAAAAAGCATTTTCTCGGCTTCTAAGAAACTTAGGAAGGAACTTTTTCATTTATTTTTTTGTTTATTTTTAGTATTTGAGTAGAAGAGTTTTAGGGTATTTTCAAAAGCCTTGATCTTTGCAGCAAAAACGAGGTGTAAAGCCTCACTCGTTACAAATGACGTCATCAAGAACGTATTGGGTATTTATATGATAAACTGCATATCTTTTCTAATTAAAAAAATATCTCCAAAACAAAAACTTTCATTTTTTCTAGGTTTATAGGTATACACTCTATGTGACATGCACAGATAAAAAGTGAATCCGACTTTATTTATATAAAGTTTGATCTATAGGTCATAACATAAGATCAAGGCCCCAAAACTACCTAAGAAAGAATAAGTTTGGAATAAAACGTTTTTTCCATTTTTAACTTTTCAAAAATAATTTGTTTGTTGAAACTGAACAATAGGCTCAGAATATATGATTTTGCTGAGTAAAAAGGTTTTTCTTGCTCCAGATTTAGAGTCCCAATAACATTATCGAGGCCGTGATCACAGCTAAGGGCAACTATATAGAGTAAGTTTCAAGACGGATGACCCACAATGACTTTGTTTTTATATGAAATCAAAATATTAAAAGAGAAAAACTTTATGTTCCTACATTTGTAAATACGAGAGAGGACGCTGATTTCATCTTCGAGCCCTGTATCATAGCTAAATATGTATATGTAAGCTATTTCTTTTTACAACAAAAAATACAAAAACTTAATTTGACAAGGAACAAATGAGATCCCTTCCGATCGCAAGCAAGGTTTATTGATGTAATTTCCATTTTAAAGCCATATATTCCTTCTTAGAACTCCATGAATAATAGATAAGGATTGACTTCTAATCTCAAAACATTGATTCGAAGATGTTGTTATTTTTTGTTTTTATTCATCTCCTTGAGTTTAATACTTAATTATTCATGAAATTGAGTAAAAAAAAAAAAAAAAAAAAGAATAGATCAAACGATATGCATAAGGTATGTATTGGTTGTCCATATAAACGTGTATAGAGATCAGACCCCCCCCCTCTCTCTTCTTCTTAATTCAATTTAAGAATATTTATTTGCATAGCCCTACTTTTCTATCTATTCTCATTTTTTCTTCTTTGACTTGTGCCTCAGGCCTATTTATTGAATTAAAAGTTTATTTTGTATACATACATAGGCATATATCTAAGTATGTATAATGACTTAACTTTTATCCTACATTCTACGACAAACGTACAACGATGGAACGAAAGTTATTTATATAATGATTGACAATTAATCAAAGTCCCACGTTCTTTAAGCATAATTTAAATTAAATTGATGTATTATTTTTTTTTAGTAGAAAATGTTTTGAATTCATTTTTATTAATTGCACGCAATAAGTATATATTAAAGTTAATTTTGTAGCTATGAGCTCTTTTTAAAGAGATTTTTTTACACGTTACCTTATTGTTCTGAGTGCTATTTACTATTTTGAAAGCCGATTATATACTTATACAATCTTATATGCATATCCGCACAGATCAGACATGTATTTGATACAACTATCCTACTTTTTGCATCCTTTAAAAATATAGTCCAAAGAGTATGGACTTTCATTAGATTTAAGTTTGATCCCAATCAATATCACCATGGATTGTTTTCACTGACATCATAAAGGCCATCTTGGGTGAACATAGTTGATAGTTTTACTATGTAAAAAGTATAAGTTTCAGATTAATCTTGATGATATTTCATCTAAGACTTGCATTAATTTGATGATAATTGCAATTATTTTACGACGATTATATCTCGTATAAGGCCTTTTGACTCACGTCATTAATTCCATTATGATTGAAGGTGATACCATCTTGGGAGGAGCTCAAAGTGGATATTTGTGCTCTACAAAACGGAAAAAGCTCCAATAAAACTTGATTAAAGACCATAAAATGGATTTATTAATATAAAAGACTTAACACTTGCGTTCTATATTACTTTATAAATTAACAGAGATATTTGAATATAATCCAACAAATAAGTAATGAAAATCCCTATAAAATGGATTATTATTATTATTTTTTTTTGGAAAGGGTTAGAGATGAGAAAAATATTATGATGCAATGAAGGTTTTAAAAATGTTGATTTTTTAATAAATCCGGTTCCAACTACATGTGTTGGACAAATTGCATCAATCTGAAATTCTAGCAGGACACTGAATCTGTTAACATTAATTTAAGCTATCTAGTATAATTATCTGTGGAGTTTTTTGCGTCCTTGGGCGTGATCCTAGCATGGAGGCACACAATGAAGGCTGCACGGTGTTCGTATTTGTGGGATATCTCAAGATTTTATATACATTTTTATACCGTTTTGTCAGTTAAAGCTGATGAACACACTTTCATGGATATAGATTCCTGGATTTCTAAGATATTGAGGTCTTAACTTGTTCCGGATTTAAAATCCCTACCCAGCATTAGAAGACCAGTCATGAAAGGAATATATTTTTAATAGACATTAATATTTAAGTCCTTTTATTTCTTGGTTGTTGTTTTTTTTTCTTCAAAGAAAAGCTACGTGAGGGAATCAAAAAAAGGTGAGACTTGGTGTAGCAAATTCTCGAGAACTTTGCTCAATACACAGTCAAAATAAAAACCATATTTCTTCGTACTATTTTTAGAGTCCATTATGGTTCTTATGAGCAATGTTAATCAAAATATTTACTTTCTCTCTGAATAAATATACATACGTAAATACACACAGAGGAAAGATCAAATCTTTAAATAATAATAAAAACCCATAATTTATTTGGATTTGGAGTTTTATTTTTCTATCAAAAAAAAAAAAAAAATAAAAAAAAAATACTCATTGTATATTTATTTACTTTTTTTGCGTGGATTCATTTGAATAACAATTCATGTTACATTCATGTCAGAGAGGATATTTTATGTTCTACGAATAAATATAAAAAATTACATACGTGCGTATATTTGTGTGCAGGGGTTTCTCGAATTGCGAGGTATATGAATAGGATTTTTTTTTCTTTTATATATTTGAATTACGAGTCTCATTTCTTGGATTGATGGTAGGGTTCTTTGCATATCTGTAATGATCGGTCATCTTGACATGAATGGTTCTCAAAATTTGTTACACAAACCTTTCATTCTATTTATGAAAAAATTCTACATGTTCTCCCTTACTTCTGTGGAGGACTTCGTCATAACAATATTCATACAAGAATGGGCACTTGGTAGAGTGCATAAACCCCACACTAAATGAAATTGACTAATGATTCCCAATTTGTTCTAAAGTTATGGTCGGTAATACACTTCATATGTTTTTTGTTACCTTGACCATTGACCTCTCAATATTTAAGTACCTCCTTCTGTGCCTATATATAATCTTCATACCAAGTTTAATCAAAATCGATTAGTAATTTTTGCTATAACCAACAGACAAACAAATAGTTGCAAAAACAGCTTTGTGCAACTTCGTAGGGGAAGTAAATATCTAGTAGTTTTGGGTTTTGGTCTGAAAATCCTAGATCGGTCTGAGACTGCATTGATTTTTAGTGAACCGAACTAATTCAATCCTTTGAAGAAGTTTGATTTGTACGTGTCTCTAAGGTTAAATTCCGTTTTGATTGGTCTTACAAAAAAATCGATCCCATTTAAAATTAAGTATAGACCGGTTTTATAGATAAATTGTACTTGATGTTATGTGTGTCATCATTAATCCAGTATGTATTGATCCTTCCTACAGAAAAGAGTGAACCAACTCAAGCACAACTCTCATCCAGTGGTGGCTAGTTATTTTTTGCCACTCTTAATTAAATATAAAATCTATCTTTTAAAAATTAGGAGACAATAACATGTTACTTAATTAACAAAGATTTTTGGCCGCCAGTTGAGAGGAAGTCGCCCTAGGCAACCGCTTTTACAAGGACTAGTCTCCACTACTTACTTCTTGTTTATAGTATTATATAAGTACAGATTAAGGTATGGGTAAAGAACTAGATCTATGGTCGTAACGATTGGAATCGGATAGGGGAGAAAATCGCTCCATAGATTAAATCCGAACAAAATTGGTCAATATATTTAGACTGACAAAACGGCTCCACGATATCAAAAAGATTAAATTTCGATCTACAGTCAATGATTAAGTCGAAATTTCATATACAAAAATCAGAGATCAGACCGAACCGGAAAATAATACTTACAAAAAAAATATTTTCGAAGAATTTTTAACAAAGAATGTAACTAGATACAAATTATACAGTTAGCACTAATGATGGGGCGATTATTCGGAATCGTGAATCGGTTATTTTTTGTGGAATTGTCATCGAAAAAATAGTGTTAAATTTATTTTTCCGATTCTTATTTATTTAACTGATAATTCCTTTTTTACGTTATGGGAAAAATAGCCCCCCGTAATTGAGGAATTTTTGATTTTTTTCTCCCAAAAAATTTAATATTTTAAAATTTTTTGTAACAGTTGTCGTTTTTTGAAATTTTTTGAGAAAAGTTGTGGATTTTGGAAAAAAATTTGAATATCAAATTGTATATTTGAAAAAAAAATTATTTTTTGATTAAAAGAAAAAAAATCAAAAATAAGGACCCCCCTTAAATATAATTCTGTGGATGCACCTGATAGCACAATTGTATTTTTTACTATTATTTAAAATATTAAGGAATTAGCATCCGAATCGGGATTTTTTTTTTTGAATCGTCCCATTACATGTAAGAGCTCTAAGTGTACAAAGTTTATACAAGAAGAGAGATATATTACTCAAGTGGGGAAAAATAAAGGAAAAAAAAGTCCATTCCTGAATGTAATCAAGTGTAAGTGTCCTGGCTTTCGTAACTCTTCTAAAAATACAATCAACCCATATGTCCTCAAACTATAACATTGACATATTTTTTTTAGGTAAATTTTCCCTGTAGGTTTATTTGTGTATACCAGTATGCCCTATTGACCTACTATCCACCACAAAAAGGCTAAGAACTCATTC
The DNA here is from genome assembly GCF_016086655.4 of Lepeophtheirus salmonis. Classification (NCBI taxonomy): domain Eukaryota; kingdom Metazoa; phylum Arthropoda; class Copepoda; order Siphonostomatoida; family Caligidae; genus Lepeophtheirus; species Lepeophtheirus salmonis. The sequence goes on from NC_092584.1 coordinate 18,708,173, forward strand.
ACACGCTTAGACGAGGACACGGATGTGGGATCCAGTGGCGGTAAGGATCAACTTTTTTATTTTTTAATACAGCTTTTGAGAAAAAACAAAATTTGCCAGCTCCTTAAAATGTTGAATAGAAAGAGTGTGAATAACACACTGCCCTCCCATGGCAGGCCGCTTTTAGATTTAATTTATTGTCGTTTGAGATTAGTTGACTCTGGAATAGTAATTGAAAGAAAAAGCTTCCATTCATTTTTGGATTACGAGAACTTCTTCTATGATTAATTATTAGGGTTGCGAAATTTGTTGGGGTTAGTGAGCACACCTGCAATTCCTAATTGTTACCTCTGTTTCACAAACTATTAAATAATTTTAACGACAATAAGGAATATATCTGCAAAAGGTAGAAAATTCCATTGTCATATTTTTTTTCATCTCTGATAATGACTTAAAATATTCATGGGACATTGTATCACCTCTGTATCTAGATATTTTGTGTGGACAGGGGTGTGTTGTTAATTGATGATCTCTGATTCATTTTTTTTTTTTTTAACTTCCGTTTTTGTAAAGTCAATACAAACATGAAAACGTCATCAATTATGTTCAAACTATGTGTTAATACAATGACTCTCTGTCACTATACGCATATATATAGTTGTGCTATGTTAAATTCTTTCAAAACTGTTTGTTATCTCCTTACCCCATGAAAAGTAGAGGAAATACTGGGAGCTTCTCGTATATCTTTCCTTCAACCCCCTCTAAGTCATAAATTACTTTTTGTAGACCTCTGTATATGAAAAGAAAGAATATTTTGAAAAAATATTTTCTTAACGAAACGATATTTTATTGGCAAGAGAGACGTCATCAGCTGTCACACTTAACTTCATTTACCCATAAAAATAGTTTCACACCAAAGAAAAAAAATGCTATAATGAGAATTATTTTATACAGAGAGAGAAAAAAAAGGGAAAACGAAATAATGTGATGAAACAAACTGAATGATAGTATTCTATTAAATTCCTATAACCCTTGGTGAAAAATTACATATACTTTCCCCGTCAACAGAAAAGCAGGCTAGAATGGGTTTTTCTCAAAATTAAGACTTAATGACATTTGCATTCATCAATAAGCAATTAATCGTTAATTTCTATTTACAAATTATTCCTGTTAACCCTTTTGAGGCATTGCAAATTCCACTTTTAAAGTGCCCAAAATTGATAGTCAGCATATAATAATGCTAAAATTGACAGCTTTTATTCAAAAGGGACCATATCGGTGTCAATATAAGCCTCTTAAATTAAAGTAAAGTTAATAAAATATTGTTAAGATTTATCGTTTAATCTTCGATGTCTTATATTGTTGTGTAGGAAGAAAATACTTCTTCTAAAAACTCATAGAAGAAGAGTTTTCATAAAGAAACTGAAAGGATTTTATAGACTATCTTTGTCATATGTATCTGCCTTATTCAACTTTTAGTTCATTCATTTTAATTGTATTGGATAAAAGCGTCTCCATGGTTAATTATGCAGCATTTTTATTAGACGTTTTATAAATGATTTTATAGTTGATGTATATACAAACTTTATCTAATTGATGTACTTGAAAAGTTTGAGACAAAGTTATTATGAAGGGATTATAACTTTTAGTGCTAAGGGTTCTCAACGCTTTCACAACATACTCGTCATAAAAGGATTGCTAGAAGTGTTGTATTGGTTCGTAGTTATTTGGTCCTTTGATAGAACCGGTTCTTAGGATTGTCAATCCTTGGAAAAACACACTCAAAGATGTCACAAGGATCAATTTGACCTCTTCAAGGACCTCCACGAAGGACTAGACTGGATGCACTTAACTGCCGTCCTCGATCATAAGTAAAGACCGAAACAGCACTAATTGCTTCATATCGAAAGCTAGGAGTAATTTGTTGTACTAATGAGAAAAACCGGGATACCTATATAACATTTTATTACCAGAGATATTAACAAAATATAATTTATATTCTGTTATAGTATTTCTCAAATTTGGATGATTTCAATAGTAGTAGATTATATTCAATTAATTATTAGACACGTGACAAAAAGTATTCTGACCTCACAGTATACTCATCTCTTGTGCATATATATTATGCCCACAATACAACTCATGAAGTGCCTAAATATTCACCAAATGATAAAATTAATCTTCTTGAAAACTTATGTCTTTTTGTAGTTTTAGGATTGTAAAATCAGGAATGGCTTTAAAATGCTGTAACTTGACCTTTAAAGAAAATATATTTGATGATTATAAATAATTAATCTAATGGTTGGTCCATAAGACAACGTTAACCACTAAATGGGGTTCAAAAACTAAATAGTTTCAATATTATACTCTATAACAGTGGTTCTCAAATGGCGTGCCCTTTGGTTTCTTGGAGTCACTCCAAGGAGTACTTGAGATTTTAAAAGAATATTTTATAAGTAGTATATAACTAAGGGGCGTCCGCAGGGGTTGAGCTGCAGGGGGAGTAGTCCCCCCCAAATTAGGGTATTGTCTCTCCAAAAATATAATATTTAATTTTTTTTCAAAAAATTTAATATATGCATTTTTTTTCAAAATACCCATACTTTTAAACAAACTTGAAGTAACTTGAAGTAAAAATCAAATGTCACACAAAGTGTTAAAAATGCAGAATCGATTATAACTTTAGAACAAATTGAGATATATTGCTATAAAAACTGTTAAATATTAAGGGGAAATATATTTTAGGCGGATGTTTTTTACTCTATCGAGTGACCATTCTAGTTTATTCCTGAATTAATGAAAATATATGTGTGATGGGATCTTGCAATGTCTTAAATGTTAAGTCTAATGTTTGAGGGACAACATAGCATAATTACTTGGTTGTCATGTCTGAACTGGACATAATAAGTATTTGAGGAACACTACAGACAGGGTTGTCCGCAATGAGTATGCTGTAGGGCTGTAGTTCCGCCCCCCTGCAAAAAAAAAAAGTATATTTTTTTTTTCTATTTGAATTCTAGGTTAATTTTTCATTAAAAAATTCTGAAAAATTAAAGATTTTTTTTTTGTAAACAGCTGGGGATTTTTAATTTTTTTTTCAAAAGTAGTTGTTCCAGAGAAGAAGTAAAAAAAGGACATGTATGCACAATCATTACCTTACTTAGTTCAGTTGCACCTCTTACATTTAGATGTACGAGTCGAATAAAAAAAACTTTATTTATTTCAATTCCAAATTCAATTATCATTTTAATCTTAATTAATTTTTTGTATTATGTTGGTACAAATGTCCATAACGTCTGCATTGTTAGTTTGTTTTGACTAAAATTAAAGGTTAGACGTCTTTTTGTGTTTTTTGCCATTTTCTACTCCCTACTCGAAAAAAATTAAAAGAAAAAATCGAAAAAACTTTTGAAGAATAATTATTCTTTTACTAAAAAATAACTATGTTTTCAAGACTTTTCAGCTAAACAATTTTTTAATCTATTTTTTACAAATTTTTGAAAGTTGCAGAGAACATCACAATACGTCTGACCTTTTTATCTATCAAAAGGTAACTAACAATGCAAAAATTATGATGTTCTTAACATTTTGTGGACATGTGAACCAACATAATAAAAATATTAACTTGATAATTAAATTAAAGGAAAATTTGGAATTATTTTTGTTAGAGTAGTATAACGTCATAAATACAGAAAACTTCTTTTAAAAAAACTATACTAAAATGCAAGCATTTCAAAAGCAACCCTAGATTTGTTGGCCAATTCTGAGTTTGTATGGTTCCAATTACGAATCAACTCAGAATTTATGAAATTTTTGGCTCTTGTTCAATCCTTGACTCAAATCAGGAAATGACTTTCCTCCTAAGAAAAATAATTTATTAAAAGGATTCTCCCCTTACAATTTGATATTTTTGTCATCTTCAACTTTACGAACATAGAATACGAACAATATCCGTCGAGTTTGTAGTAACACTTATAAAGCTGAAATGGACGTATGAATAATATTTATATATGTACATAACTAACAAACCATTTATTCAGCTTATTCATGGTGATGGAGAGATTATAAAATGGATAAATATCGTGTATCTTATCCTTTTTAGGGAAATGACCTAGATTTGTATAGCGGATAGCTCCTTATTTACTCTTATGATTAGAACTATTTCTTTATTTGCTAAAGACGACACTAAAGTAAACTTCTTCTTTTTCCAAGTCAATGGACGTTAGACTGTTCCTTCTTTTTATTTAATATCTTTTCCTCTCCACAAAAAAAACTTTTCTATCGGACACAATCAAAAAACTGTCTTTTGGAAAATGTTTGAGATCTAAAAGGACATTTTTAATGTAAAGAAATTGAGATTTTTGTGTACCAAAGGTATCATTTTTGTTTCTAGGTAATTTTGACAGCAATATTTGCACCTCCGGTAATTCTGCCCCAAGGAAGTTTTGCCGCGTGACATTCTCCGCCTTTTTTTATAATGAGCCAGAACTTTACTGTTGTATCTCGAACAAATGAATGATTTGAGAAAAAATATATGTAATATTATAATTTATCAAGCATTGATTAATTAATTTTATAGTCCGCCCTAATCTTCTTTGATTTGGAATTGTATTTATTTAGTTGATCCATCATTTTAAGGGATTTCAAAATGGAAGAGTTGCTTTAAATATCACGTGATGTTGATTTATAATTACAACTACGACAGATATTATAACTTTACAATTGTACAAAGTTCATATGAGTTTACCAACATGAATTTTTCATCAGAACTTGTGCTTCTCTTGATAGTATTAGGACTAATGGATTATTCCTTTATTTTTTAATTATTATTAATTATTTCATCATTATTTCTCTTTTTTTTTCTTTTCCTAGATATCATTATCTGATCGAGATACAACTGCAAAGTTCAAACTGATAATATAAAAAAATAAAAGATGACGAATATGTAATGCGGCAAAATCTCCTTGAGGAAAAATTACCAACCGCTAAAATATTCCCCACAAAATTACCACTCACATAATATTTTACTTATGGCATCATATTTGCACGGGGTCCAAGACAGGAATGTGTCCAAGTACATATAAATGTACTTAAGTCCAGTACAAGACCTTGATTGATATTTTCAGTTTAACTACACATACAAGGCATATTTTTAGGAGGTACTTAAGTAATTTACAGGTACTTGCAATGTATTTAAGTACAAATACAAGTACTATAAAGAAAATATTCAATTATTGTTTTGTTTCAATTTCATTTTATTAGTTTATATGAAGTAAATTATTGGGAGACAGTTGAAAAGTTCCTTGCAAAGAAAACAATCTATCGTTGAAATGACGGGGAAGAAGTTCTATCCTTCACTCAATTTATTTTTCCTCGTTTTTTTCATTTCTAGTACTGATAGTAAAAAATACCAACATTCTTAAGGATTGGTAGTAACACTGGACAATACCAAATAAATCAGAGCTGACAAAAGACTATTAAAAGTATTCAGAAGTACTTTACTGTTTACGTATTTATAAGTACTACACTTTTACACATAGTGTAGTACTTGTTTTTCAAGAATACTTAAGTAAAGTTATACATACTAAATTATAGTACTTGAGGAGACTTACGTATAAATTCACATGTGTTCGTCCCCATTCTGTGTACAAAAGGCTTCAAAATGGCAAATTTGGATCTTAAATATCCAATTTTTCGAATTAAAATAGAATGTACCACGTCAGAAATTGCCTCAGGGGTCTGTTTTGTGCAGGAGGGGGGGGGGGATTAATCACCTAAAATGGGAGAGTCTGGTACACCTACATAAGTCTTAATGTTATTGTAACTAATTGATGTTTGTCTGGCATGTTGAATAAATATACAAAATGGAAGAACAAAAAAAAAAAAAAAAAAAAAAAAAAAAAAAAGAGTAGAAACCAACAACTATTGTTCAAATCTCTTTCCAACTTTCGTATAAACAACTTCATAAGAAGTTTTTTGTTTTGTTTCGTTCTTTCTTCCCTTATAAATATGTATACACATACAACATCTTTATTCGATGTTTATACGGGGTGGAAAATGAAAATTTACCCAGTTTGTTTCATTACACTACCAAACGACAGCTGAAGCAAAAAACAAGCAAGTTTAGTTTTTCTCCCGTGTCTCTAAGTGTAAATATGTCGGAATAACTATAAAAAAGGCAACGCATACGCCGATGTGAGTGGCGAAAAGGCTGCAAAGACCATTGCATCTCCATCCGGAATATCTATAACATCAAGAAGTTCATTACATCCCCATACAGCCACAAAGAAAGCTACACTTATGCACCAACAATATGGCTGACCTCTGTTGTGCCTTCATATAACCCTCCTCCATCGCTGACCTCAACCACCCTGGACTTTGTTGTTCGAGGCGTTATGGAGAATAATGTCTGTTACACCTCTTATACAAGCTTGGATTCGCTCCAAGCTGCAAATTTGACAACGTGGTACGCCATGGACACGACCTTCATTGTCAAAAGCTGCCAATCTGTATGCGGGCGTGTCGTGGCTGTTATTGCATGTGAAGGAGGGTATAGTGTAAAAAAAATATAGGTAACAATAGTATTTAAACATAATACAAATTTGTTTTTGATTTTGTTTTTTCTTGATTTCATAAAAATCGGTGGTTTGATACTTTAGTTATGCAACTGCTAGTTTTGGGGTCTCAGTCTAAAATATATTTCAATCCAGGACTGGTCAACATCTGCATCATTGACTCCACCCTTCCATGGTGTTATATATATGCATTTACGTGGAACAAGAAATAATTAAACAGGATTTGAATCTGGGCTATAGGGTGACAACCTCTTTAAGTTCTCCTAATAATTGATGTATTCACCCAAAAATGATTAAATGATTTTATCCATGTGTTCAGGAGTTCTATGCCGCCAAGATAAACAAAATTACATGGATGGTTACACCGTCAAATAGTGCTAGAAATTTTCAATTTGATGTATCGTACCCACTGCTGGTAAAGATAGTCAGTTTTTAAACAAAACACGGAACCAGTCATAGTCTACAACGTCACTGTTGCTATATTTTTCAATTTGATTTATCGTACGGACTGCTGGCCAAAAAAAGACCAATTTTGACAAAACACGCAACCCCTCATACACTATGATGTCACTATTAAAAAGCGTGGTGGAAGTCAAACATCAGTCGTACACGAGTTATGGTATAACCTTGTATTTCTATTAACCTTGCATACTCCTACAGATTACACTCCCTCTATTTGTGAAGTTACTCTCCATTATTTTGCTGATTGCAGTGTGTCAGATTCCAAAATCTTTAGCATGACTGTGCCTGTACTTGGTTGGATTTATCTCAATGATATTTTTAAAGTTGTATGCATTGACAATGGGGCTTCCACAACTAACATCTTCTTCCACCTTCTTTTTACATTATAAAACGTATTTCCCACCACTCCGATTAGCTTTGAAATCTGTGTCGAGGATAGACAAGAAGGAATGAAATTTGTGATCTTGAGTACCGTGTTCAAATTTGATATTATTTGTGGCTAAACTAAAAAAATAATTTATATTTTCTGACATCGTATATTTCATCAATACGATCGAGCACAATAATTTTATATACCAGTCACTGACAATTAGGGTTGGGTCAGTATTTATTTAGGACTAAAGAGTGCAGCCCCAAACAGTTCACGCTGGTTCCGGACCTGTTCTGTCCTAAAACCTTATAAAATTTGGTTCTTGATGACGTTACTCAACTTCTTTTTGTCTTCTTTTAATCAGCTCTAGTACTCACAGTCCAAAGGGCCGACAAATTACTTTATACCATCTCAAAATTTTGAATTTTATGAGTGTATATATTTTTAGTTTCCACCCGGTACGCTTAAGAAAAGAATAGAAAAATCTTAAGAAGTAAAAAAAAGTATATTATTGAAATATATTTATTTTATTGTATTTTTACTGGTGTACAGACATATGTATTTGTTATTCTTGCGACTACGTTCCTTTATAACTACTCATCAAAGACTTTTAATGGCTTAAAGAACGACTTATGCCTTATATGACTATTTTGGATTGAAGAAAAAAAATTGCAGTTGTTTGTAGTTACATTCATATACAGAGTGATCCAAAGAGTTGGAGTCCTTATAACTCTAACATGATGAAGTTAAGAATATTGTCTGTAGGGATTTTGTTATCCAAGTCAAAAATATTGCCCAATCCTACAAATTCAAAGAGCATAGACAATTTTTAATACTTTTGGAGCAAAACTTTTTGGCCTTAATTTTTAACTGATCTTAGAAATTGACTTGCAATGTAGGGTTTGGTCAAGAGAAAGGCAATGTAGTTTCCAGGCTCAGGTAGAACTCCCCAATAGAAGCTGCCGTTTAGAACAATACCAAGCACACAACTGTTATAGGACGGACACCATTAGTCTTGTAAAATTAAAATTATAATCAGTAGACTTTGGATTTGTGAGCAATCCCTCAATAAATTGCTCGCTTTGACTTTTTTTATGTAAAATAACTCATTTTTCTAAGCTGGTATGAAATAAATAGAGCAATTTTGGAGTTTATCTAGATTACACAACAGCTTTTGATGATTCTTTGATGATACAAAAATCTCCCTTCTGTAGGCTCTATTTTTGAAGATAAAACTATGTATATGATGGAATTAGGGTTATGGTTACGTGATCAGATTCTGGCAACAGCCAATTAGAGACAAGGGAAATTCACTCCAAAATGGACTGTTGAATTACCCTGGAATCTTCCAACCAAGAAGAAATACATTTGAGCCAAATTGCAAAATCCTGAACTTTTATTTAGGCAAAAGATTGGACGTATAATCAGTGGTGGTGAAATAAAATGCCCCCTTTTAACAATACTCCTGAAGATCTACTAATGTGGGCGTTAAATCGTCTATTAGTATGTTTAAAACTACCAATACAAATCAAACGCAAAAAGTTAAAAGAGGAAATCTTTCTAAAATCTGGATTTTTCGAAATAATATAGGAAAATTTGTCAATAAATTATGATAGAAATAAAACAACACTACTTATTTATCTTTATAAAAGTGTATTTTTCTTTAAATTTGAATGGACAATTTGGATATTTTGGATGCTCATTTGGCCGAAAAAAATTGTTAAAAATCCTTAGTCTAATAATCATCAGAGATGATTATTAGACTAAGGATTCATTGGGATATTGACTTTACGTTAGGGATAATTAGCATTAAATGTCGAAAGTTTGGAATTTTATAGTACATGTAAAAATAAAAATGACTTTTGTTAGATCATAATATATCTCTAAACTTTGTCTTTCTAAAGCGTTAAGAGTTTAGTACTCCTTCTGTCGTTTTTTTTAATCGTTCTCCTTGCGTCCAATTCTTATTGTGGCTAAAATAATATTGAAACATATTTTTTAGCCGCAATAAAAATTGTGGAAAATGTTCGAACAGGCAACCTCCTAATGCCTTATTAACGAAACTTGAACAGAGGAATGTTCATCAACGATACAAAGATATTCTCTAAACTCACAAAGAAAATGATTTTATATACATACTAGTAGATATTATTGAAAGTAATAAATAATATTAAATATACATGATTCAAGGTGATTCAAATATATTGATATTCTCTAAACTTTTATTATTATATTTTTTGGATTTTAGTGTTGATTTTTAGGGAGGGATCTTGGGGTATTATAAAAATGCCTGCGTATAATACAAATAATTATCTGTGAGTATGTTTTTTATTTATTTATGTATCTCTAGTTCATTCTTATAAAACATTACTTACTTGAATTACGAATGGTACAGGCTCCTCCGTCTTAAATGCAACACTTTTTTAAATTATAAAAGTTATTATATTCCGAAAAATATAATCAAATTTGGAAAATTTAATTTATAGATACAATCAAGTGACACCTTAATTACATTCTCGATCCACATAGCCGCTTTTTGCCTTAATTCCCATTTTCCAATTTGTGTAGAACTTTTCATTGCAGTTCTTTACACAGTTCGTCACTAGATTGGCTCAAGCATTGAGGATAGCGGCTTTCAGTTGGTATTGTGTTGTATCGGAATACAGCTTCCCCTTGAGGTTGGTAAAATACCAAAGTACAGGAGTGAGCCGTCGGGACTGTGGGGAGGTCTTGATTTTCAAACTTGTTGATGTGGATTTTGCAACGTGTCATACGGTTTACTCGATCCCAAGGCTTCAACCCTCGAAAAGTTCAATTTGTGCATATTGGTCCGGCTGCTTTCAAAATTTATAATTTTCTCAAAAATTAAAACTCCCACCTACCGAAGCGTTTGTTAAAAAAGCTGTGACACAGCGTGATGTTGTTTTATATAAATTTCATTACCTTGAATTGGACTCAGAGCCACATTAGAACTCTTATAGTTTCGAGTCCGAGTCGAGACTAAATCACAGCAGTTCCTGAAACAATACCAAAATGCAAAGTTGAATTACCGTAATGGAAGCTTCATTTCTAAAGGTTTAGCCATAAACACGATATACTATGCATACATATATAACTAAATATGTTCATTAAACTCCTTTTAATATAGTAACATTTAGGAAAATCGATTATATACATAATTACATCTCATCTAACGCATTATATTATATATATATCGGATATTTTAATTAGTCCTAATAAATATAATTATTTAGATAGTTTAAGCATGATGAGCTGCTTCTTGTTATTACATTTACTCAGGTAACATGAATTCACTTTACCTTTGTTCATTTGAAGGAGTAATTATCTAAGGGAATTTGATGGGATGACGTGTCCTTGCGTTTTTTCAATTACTTAATTATTAGTGTTGGTTTCGGTCTGATCAACACTGCGGTCCGTGGCTTTTATGATTGTAGTGAACTGAACTTATTTGGTAATTTAAAGAAGTTGAGTATGTACCGATGTCAACGAAAATTCGGTAAATGCATGAAATGTATATGCCGTCATGTGTATTTCAAAAATCGTGAACATCGACCTACAAAAACGTCAGATGAAGTTAAATGTGTTTCATAATTCATATTTGTACGACTCAAAAATCAGAATTGGAGAGAAAAAATAGGTCCATAGGTTGAGACCGAATAAATCAGACTATATATTGAAGCACACAAAAAATGAGTCTACGATCTGAGATGGCAGTATGTGCCAAAATATTGGTCCACATCATCGATCTAGGACCAAGTCTCATTCAAAAATTTTGGTCTGAATCAGTCTTATTTAAAATTCAGTCTAGACGGATTCTATGGTGATATGATTGATGACGTAACCTGAGTTTAAAAATGTGCACATCGGCCTACAATAGGGCCGTATGAATTAGGTGAATTGAGGGGGGAAAGGATCCATGGATTGAGACCTTAAAAAAAATTGGCAAATAGATTGAGATCGAAAAAATAGGTTTACAATTTGAAAAAAATATTACGTTTGGGTCTACGATCTGAGATCGCTGTCTAGACCGAAATAACTGTCCTAAATTGGACATAGCGTGGTACGGGGGGTTAGTTTTTTTACCTAAATATGTGGAATGTAAGAATTGAGAAAAAAATACATAGATTGATTAAACACAATTGTGTTGTTCTAAATATTGATTCTAAAAGTTAAAAAAAAATACCTTCATTGTGAGAACTTTTACCTACGTATGTATTCTCAATCAGAGCTGTAGTACTCAATTTTCATGGACTTGGTATGATAAGGACTGGTACTTGACTTGATCTGGGAACTTTATTAACTTAAAATTGTAGTTATTTGGCTTTTGGACTAACAGTTGCTTTTGTGAGAAGTTACAGTAAATACAGTTACAGTGTTGGTAAATATGACCAAAGCGTAATATCAGACATTTTGCATTTTTAGTTTCTTTTTGAGAGATAAAAAGGTTTGACGTCTTTTCGTCAACTCCGCCATTTTCTATTATCAACAAAAATGGAAAGAAAAAACCAATTTAAGGTGAAATTACTAATAAAACTTTTCAAATATTGTTTGTCATTCTTCAAAATGGAAAAAAAAACTTTGCTTTATTAAAATAAATGTTCCAAAGTACATTGGAAAGGTGAACCTTTTGTTTTCTTCTCACAAACAAATTAAATGTGTGCTGTATACAATATGTTCTGCCGGGATGTAAAAATAAAAGAAACAGGAGATAAATGTGATAATCCTGACAATTTGAAGCATATTTGGTAGAAGAGCACCTTAGCTGGTATAAGCTAGCAATGCCTTATTGATAGTCCCATACTATTAATGACTTTATTTCAACATTTGATTTTTAAAATAGCATTAGTGCAGGGAAATATTTGCAAATTATATTTGAACATATATAATATGATTTTATTATGTATTTCAAAAAAATTCAAAGCATAGATAGGGTAAAATTCATCATTGAAAGACAGATGTATACAACAGGACCAACTTATATAGAATGAACAATAAAAAACGCAAGTACAAAATGTTTTTTGTTTCTCTCATCGTTCAATTGTATATTACCCTCCCTCCCCCACTTTTTGTCACTTATGGTGTACCCATTAGTTACATCAACAAACATTTCAATCGGCTCACATATGAAACTTTTTGAATTGGAATAAAATAAATGAAGTATTTTATTTGAAGACGTTGCCGTGTGGACGGGGGCCTCAGCCATCTACTATTTAAAAATGATATTAAATAGTTGTTGAAAAGAAATATACACAACCATGATTTTGCGTATGAATTTGTATTTAATTAAAAAAATATATTTATTTCAACCAGTCTTTTCTGCTTTGTATATCAGCTTACATGCTCATAGTTTTTTAAGGCAATTTTCTTCCCTTTATACTTTAATAATATAGGCTTAATCCACACTAAAGAGTTTACTCCCTAATCTCCTCATATGACTTAAATAAGACATTAGAAAGATAATATTCTTGAATCTGACAGCAAAAATAATTAGCATTTCATATATTGTTAGGCAATCTGCCTTTGAATTATGATGACAGTCTAATTAGAGAGCTTTTGTTTGATCCTAAGAAATAATATATAGGTAGAAACTTTTCTTGGTATATTTTCATTTCTAATTTTACGTACTCTGAAGGGGAAATGGGTTATTGTTAGTGTTGCCTTCAAGTAATATTCAAACTAGAGAAAACTCGACTTGATTAAAGTACACAATTTCCTCGAAATTATTTAAATTCCCAAGGAATATTATTTGAAGAAACTCTCGATTATACACAAACTCATCATATAACAGATCAAACTATACGAGTCTAGATTAATCTCATCTGTGTTTCGTGAACATAAAAACAAACTTAAACAAAAATTAAGAAAAGGACAGAATTCCAATTTATTTTTTTTACTTCAGATATACATTTGGCCCAATATTTCATTGACATATGTGAGTCAATGATAGGCTCCGATATGACCCTTGTCAAATAAAATCCGTCAATGTGTGTGACTATCCATTATTGTCCCCTTAAGTGCAGCATGCCAGATACTCTAATAAATAAAAAAATGGTGGATGGATATGATTGATTATTTGTTGATGAATAACAAATATAATTTAAGCTCAATTTTGTCAAAAATTATTTTAGCTTGCGTGTTCTCAATAAAACAGAGAGTAAAGAATGATGCTCATGACCTTACATTATATCAGCTACAATTAGTTGTGACAAGGGAGGAAGGAGAAAAGGAAATCAAGAAGGACATTTGAAAGAATTACCTCAAAGATTATCCCAATTGTACTCCAAGTCCAAATAGGACTTATAATTATTTTTTCCCCAACAAATCCTTAGGGTTACGCTCCGTCTTTTACGAGCGCACACGAATAATCAGGTTTTGTATATAATTCAATCTATTTAGGAAAGGAACTAACCCGGAATTCAATAATAAAGACAACAGTTAAGGAAAAGAAAATACATTCATCAAATTACCAATCACCAAAAAAAAAAAAAAAAAAAAAATACAGGTCAGCAAAAAACTCACAGGATTTACTTCACCTGTTACAAGTGTAAGTCCCTCTTGAAATGGGAGTAGAATTGAGGATCGTCATTGGAGTAATTTCTACCCGTATATCATTGGTAGATACAGAGTGAGGGTTCGTGTTTTTTTTCATTGTAGCTGACGTCATGACACCTAATCTATTCTCCTCCAAAATATTCATCAAATTGTCAGAACTTTTTAATGCATAATTGTCCAAGACTCCATATTCTATTACTCGAACTCGATAATTATAATTCGAATCCAACACTATATTGTGATTATATTATAAACTCCATTTTGATCATACATTTAATCAATTTATTCCCTCTCTCCCTTGTTTCCTTTGAATGAATGAGGCTATTTCAATGCGTTGATGACGCTGGACAAAGGGTCCAACGAACGGACGTACGTGACTTCACTATACACATACTTATATTTATGGGCTTTTATTTTGTAGGGAAAATATGTATATAAAATAAGAGGATCGGACGACTTATGTACTTCAATTCCCTACATAATACCCCTTGGTTATATGTATGTAGAGTCTGGGGTCCACAACCCCATTAAATGTAGGGGGGAGGGGGCTTTAAAAATAAATACCCCGAAGATACTCTCTGAAATATCTTTATTATCTACATAAACGCATAGTTATCAATTAGAATAAGGAGGCTCGACCTTTTTCTTTTTTTTTTTTAGTGATGTACAACTTGTAAAATATTTATTTAACCCCCTTACGGGCACAAATTTTTTTTAGTTTTAGTGACAAGGGCTTCCACAGGCTTATATTTTGGAGGGAGTCTGTGTTTTTGGAATTTATTTGAAAAGAAATGAAAAGTTACTAATTTTTTGGAAAAAAAAAATTTTTTAAATACATTTGCAAAAATCCTCAGCTGTTCACAAAAAATTAAAAAGTTCTTATTAACTCTCAAATAAAAAAAATTAAATATGCAACAAATATAATTAAAAAATATTGTTCGACCCATCTATGCAAAATATTATGTTCAAGTTGCCTTATGTTTTGGGGAAATGTCCCTGATAGGTGGAAAATATATTGCATGACAAAACTAAGAATGGGTCATGGAAATGTCTTCCAACACAACCATTTGCCAAAATATATGCAGAAAGCAACACAGATGTAGAGGAAGCACATTCTCACATTGAGCACGGATCTCAATTTCAAATAAAATATTTATCAGTGGGCTCATTTACAAAGTCGGAAAGGGATCAAATACTTATTTCCTACAATTTAAATCAGTTTGCAATTTACCTCCAGCCCCTCCCCTTGTGGAGGCCCCTGCTCTGACAACAGAGTTATCACAAAGTTATCATATTTTTATTACATTCCCTCAGGCTTGGCAGTATTTACATTCCGATCAATCACCCATTTTCATTCTGACCATCTCAAATCTCATCCAAAATGTATCAAGTTTTAAAAAATGGTAGTAGTTGGATATCTTGAAATTGTCTCAGTTGGTACGCAATATAAAAAGTTTGAAAATCACTAACCAAGATTATTGAATTTACGTTATGTAAACCATTGTTTCAATTCTTTCTTTCCGTCTCTTTTGTTGCAATCTTGATCGAATCTTCTTTATTTTATCAAGGAAATCGTTTAAACAATTTTTCATTCTCAGAATTGAAAAATAAACTAAAATTGAGATAAGTTGAGACGATACAATATACAAATTGGACTAAATATAAGTAAAAGATTGCTCTTACAAACAAAACCATTTACTATCGCAAAGACATTATATCCAGAGTATTTCATGAAAAAAGTCTTACAAATATAGGATATTTACATATGTTGCCCATCAACACAAAAGCAAGCCGGAATGAGTTCTCACAAAATTGGATCTGGAGTACATTTATATTTTTGTATAAATGATCATCCATTTCTATATCAAAAGTTATTAAGATCAACCTTTTGGGTGTGCTAGAGCACTTTAAGTCGCCAAAATTGTTGGTCACAGAGAAAAGTCAAATTGATAGATTTGACTTGGAAGGGCCGTATCCGGGCCAATTTCAGTCTCCAAAAATAAATAAAGGTTCTAAACTATAGTTAATATTTTTAGTTTTCTTAGCCCATCCCAAAAAATTGAAAACAAGGCCTTTAATTGACGCAAAAATGTTTATTAAATAAATGAAGAAGAAAACATATTGGTATTTTCTTCTGTTCTTGATTTTTGTTCAAGATTATTTTATGTTGACACACCTCATATATATCTACAAGAATGCATATCAAAGTGTCTAGCATTTTAATTCCCTGACTCTGTGTAGTCTATTGTTAAAGAAAAACGAAATCTTTCAATTACCTCACGTCTCCCCTACAAACATTGCCATTCTTAGATGTAATTTTTTTTTTTTAGAAATAAAGAAATGTTCCTGATTTGAGGGAGTAACCCTAATTGATAATAATATCTTTTAGTTGGAATGAAGGCCATTGAAGCAATTAAGATCTCTCATGAGGCAAAAATCCATCTAAATGAGCAGATGTTTCCAAGTCAAAATGAAGATATGAAGGCAATATTTTTGAAAGAAAATTTTGTAAGGAAAGTGTCTTTTTGTTCTTTTTTGTTAAATATATATATCATTTTTGCTCATCACTAAAAGAACATTTTCTTAAGGGGTTCAAATAATGATTTATCACCAATAAACTATCTATATTAATAAATCAAAGTTTGTCTTTCTGTCTCTATGGATGTAGGAATGCACTGAGTCACCGGGTGCACTACATATAGTGCTCCATGATGTATATTAATGTATTTACAGGGTACACTATTTATAGTGATAGGGACATTTACTTTAATAATTTATAATATAACGTCATTTTTTCGTGAGTACACCCACCTAAAACTACTCAATACTTAAATTAAATCAAATGACGTGTTCCCTCTTTTTTTTGTAAATCATATAAATATTTTTGATCTAAGAAATAATAATGTAGTCGTATTAATGACATATTGCAGGCGTGTGCATGTATAACAAGGGTACTGTTTGTTTTTATAATTGGTCCCTTATGTATATCATTCATTAATCATAATCCATGTACATTTGGAGTATATGTTAAGATTTGAATATAATTTCAAGGGTGGTACGTTAATCTGAATTTTTATTTTTTTTATTAGTAAGTGCTCTAAGGGTTAAAAGTACTCTTCAGTCATACCAAAATATATTTTTTCTATTCTCAAACGCTATTCTTTCTCATCTTTTATTCATGAAGGATATAAGTAGTTCCGTATGTGTGTGCTCATGGAAATCGGAGAGTAACTCTGAATGTTTCCTGGGGAGATATTTTGAATATTATTAAAGCAAAATTTACTTTGTAGCTTATCCCTAATTACTCAGGACAATGCTCAGTACTACTGCCATTATAAAATATAGTTGTATGTCACACATACATATAGAAGGCACTCTGAAAATTCTTCGCAGAGTGTGTCATTTTTTTAAACACCAAGCCACAGACTGTCACACCACCTACCGGATAATGTATATATATTTTTTAGTTTGTTCTTTACCTACTGAATTCTTATATACCCTTTGGTGCCTAAAGAATAATTAATACATTTTCCCTCAAAGACCCACCACTGCTTTAAAGCAAAGGACTATAGGCCTAATAAAGGAACTCCCTTTGTACATAAATAAAACTGTGTATTATTATAAGTTAATTAAATACACATTCTTTAGTCTATAAAATAGCTTAAAGGAATATAATCATCAAAAAAACATTAATAATAATAATTTAAAATAAAAAAATTAAAATTACAAAGAGGGAAAGTTACGTGCTCTTGGTTCTCTAGTGAATTTTTGAGGAAATCCAGGCTTTGTTTGTAGTATATATGCATATATCAAACTATTTGTGCTTAATAATATGCATTCTCAGTTTTCAATTTATTATAGAACTTTAACTAATAGAATCCCTGTTTTTTATTATTATAAAATCAAAAGTTATTAAAATCGTCTTCACTTTTTATATTTTTTAATCAAAACAAGCAAGTTTTTTGTTAAAAAGTAAAGTCCATTCAACACAAAATCAAACTAAAGAGATTTTTCTCACAATGGAGTGTAAACTAATTGAATATTCGTCAATATATACTCTCAACAAATTATTCGTATGAACCATTTGTACGTATTGCAAACAGCACTCAAAGTCCCAAAATTCACCGTCAGAGTAAAAAATAAATAAAAGAGTGATATTTTATATTTCAAAAAGGCCATATTGGGACCAATAGAAGTCTTTCAAATCAAATATAGGTTTTAAACTGTGTCTAAAATTCTTTAGTATCGAAACTTATCCCACAAATTTAAATACATTTTCTAAAATTGACTCAATATGTATAATTTTTTTTTGTCTAAAGACGTGGGCTGAATATCGAATAGAAATGGGACAACCAATAATTTTGTTGGCAAAAAATGCATCCTATTGGTATTGAAGAACACTCTTACAAATGTTTTCCAAAGAGTTCGAACCAACAACTCCTTTTCTTGTGTCTGTTAAACCAAATTTTCCTCTAATAGTATCAGGTTTTCGTAGTGCATTTTTTATTTCCATAATGAATTGGCATATTCTTCAGAATTACACAAATTATGAAAATAAGAAGTATCAGGGGACATAAAAGTTGTCAAACAATTGTTAAAAAATAATTCCTTTCATGTTCACCGTGGAAGCAATTATTTTCATGGACACCTTTTACTTCAAAAAGTATGCAGGCCTCCTCCTAATACTGCGAAATAAATTCCAAGCCCCCTTAAATTATACACATATTACTTTCTATATGGTTTATAGTAGAGTGAACAGCTGTCACAGTTTTTCTACGACTATTCAATTTAAAAATACCTTAGTATTTTTTTTTCTTTTTTTGCTGCGTAGTTAATATCCTTTTGAACTTTTAAACCCATAGGCTTAGTGCTCATATTTAAGTATTTCCAGGCATAAATGAGTTTTGAAGTAGCTGTAGTCGTTTTGAAGCACCTTGGTGGCCCTTTCATTGTACAAAAACAAGCCTTTTGCCGAGGTATTCTTATTTTGTTAGTAAATGACGGAAAATTTTCCTCATTGCAATTTTCCAAACTTACTATTTTTTCCAGTGCAATCTACCCCAATCACAATTTTCTGTGCACGCCTATAAGAGGCTGATCGAAGTATAACAAAACCAGAGTCTAAAATGCAATGTCGAATTAATTGAACAATTTATTGTATTTTGTCTGTGTTAGGTTAATGGATAATGTAAGAGAGATTGTTTTTGTATTCATTTGAAATAGTTAGCCTTACAACTTTTTATTCTCACGGAAACAAACAGAGAATCTGAATGGAGGCATTCCCTCCTCAGGCCCTTTAAGAAATCCCAACAATAGAACCAAGGGTAAGAAATCCAATAAAACCTACTTTTTCCATAGGAGATAAATGTTTTTAGGTGACGTTTTGCATCCTCAGTTAAAATTCTCATAATCATTTTGATTATTTTTGAGAGACACGTATGATTTACTTGATCTATTCAATTGACAATGGAGGAGAATACTTTTTTGATAAGAGGTGAAAGGGTTAGGTAAAGACAGTTTAGTCGAGAAACACTCGAAATATAAAGAAAATATGGACACATTAACCACTTATGTATAAACAACATTCATACGGATTCCATAATAATTAAAATTATGATACATGCTGAGGTGTATATAGTCTACCATGGTAGGTGGAAGAGATTAGCAATTGATCCTGTCTTAGTGTCCAAAAGGGAAAATATATCACTATAAATAAATAAGAGGCTTTCGTTGTATTTGTTGTGTGCGAGAGTTGTAACTTTTATGAGCAAATTGTAGAAGTTGCACGAGAAAATATTTAGAGTACTTTGGATAGAGAAAATGCAAATGAAATATCGGGGTCCAACTCGGTCTTGTAGTAAAACTCACTAAAGACAGAAACGGTGGGGGGAAATGCATCAAAAAATTATATATTAATAAAGTCATCGAGTACAGGCGTTCTTTGGAGTGAGGCTGTTGTTTGGTTGAGATATCTATTGCACAAACTTTATGTAATCCCAGACTCTGTGATATCGAAAATGGTACTCATATCTTAAATAAATTAAGGAAATTGAAAATTGACTCACCAAAAAGAAAAAAGTAGAAAAAAAAATCCTGAAATTATAATTTTTTTTTTTTAATTGTCCGTGTATAAAAAAATTATATTTCGTATTAATAGTTTCTTATTGGGACTAGTTTTGTCTCGGCCCAGTACAGTTCAGTCTTTGGATGCTCCTGTCACTCCTTGGGAACGGTGCTTAATTGCCGGTCTTTGGAATTTGTATTAAAAATATCGATGGTTTATTAAGATAAATGAGGTGTGTATTTTATACTGGACTAAACTGCGGTCCTCTGTACTAAATAAGAACTGACACACCACTAGCTAAGACTATGAAACACTTATCATTAACAGGACTGATAAATACAATTAAGACTCATTCCGAGGGCATTTTTTTTTCAGCTTAATCGATATTTATTCTTCTACAACTATCACCATTTTTTTTATTAACAAAGTTTTCCGGAATTTTGTTTTAAAATACCCTGTACAGAGTGGAGAAAATAAGTATTCGATCCCTTTCCGATTTTTGTAAGCTTGTCCCCTGACTAAGAAAAGAACGATCTTTAACTTTAAATGGTAAGTATATTTAAAGATGATTGAAGGCACAACTTCAACGTATTATCAAGAAAATCTTGGGCGATAAGATCCTTCCCTCAGAACAGGGCACTGAAAGTGGATCTTTTAATGATGCTTACAGCCCGACAATGCATCAAAAATTTAATCATGACAATAAATGAGTGCCTTAAAAAGAAGCGCATTTAGGCCATGCAGTGGCCTAAATCCTGCCGAAAGTATTCATTAGTGGGCATACTTACAAAGTTGGAAAGGGATCAAATACTTATTTCCTACACTCTAAGTACATTTTTGAACAAAACTTAAATACATTGCTACATGATAGGAAATGTTTTCCGGAAGGGAAGGAACTAAAAAAAAATAACAATAACCAACTCAACTAAAATATTACAAACATTTCATGATCTACAGATCTTTATTTGTTAATAGTAAGGAAGGACAAACGTAAATTGGTTTAGGTAGGATTTATATTGTTAAATAACATACAAATATGCAGAAGTGAACATTGATAACAAGAAATATAATTTGTGAAAGAATGTAAGTTATTTTTGTAGCCATGTTCTATGTATGTACATAGACCTTACATTGTGGTATACTACTTTAATTCATGTAGAATCTCAATTAATTTACATTTATGTACATTAGGTCGGTTTGTTTCTCAACCGTTTTCAAATTTTGATTACGCCTGGTGCTGAAAAGTTATCAGATAGGAAGAATATAACCCATGCTAAATTTCATTGGTCTATCGCAATGTCATCTATAGGTTGCAGCACATCTCTTTAAAGTTTAAAACATTCTAAAATTATTTATTTACTCAATATAAAATAAAATTTTATATATAGACCTACTTAAATGGGCATATAACTACCCACATGGCTTCGAAGTAGACTAAGACTTAACTCATATACGAAATGGCCCAACAACTTAGAATTAATTTAGACCCTTTTCAATCTTCTCCTTCTTAAATTGAGAGAGTCCAAGTCTCTTTACTGTTTTAAGAAACTTTTAAAGATGAACCCAAACCTTTTTTAATATTATTGATTGTCTTTAACTTTGGTTTATAAATACATTTCATTGTATATATAGTGCATCACTATAAAAACAATCTTGAATAACAATAAAGGATTTATTTTTTTTAATTTTAATTGATATATAGAAACAGTCCAATATTTCATTGACATATTTGAGTATGTTCTAGGCTTATTCAAATTACTGGTTTGAAGTAAAAAACCCAATAAGTTTTATTATAGTTTAGAAACTTTATTTGATTTAAGGGACTTTTATTTGGCTCCATTTCATAAAAATATGTACATTTCTCATTCTGTTATTGTGAAAATTCATTTTAACTACTCAGAGTGGGATTTTCGACAAACAAAAAGAGTCAACAAGAGAAATTTGTTCATACAAAACTGATTTGAATTAGTCGACGAATATAAGTGTAATCTACACTCAATTTGCAAAATTAAATAATGATTCTAACTTGCTTTTGTCTTTACGGCCTACATATTGACCTTTTTCTTTTTAAATTTATTATTATTATTTCAACGTCTTAAGTAGAGTCGACAGCATTGGGCATTTTTAGGCACTGTTAATTGATAAATATTGATCTAAAGTAGAGAATATTAACAAAATAAAGGATTATTTATTATTTTGCATAGCACAGTTTTGATGGACTTTTTTTCACTTAACAGAAAATATTAATATATTTTTTTCTGAAGTTAATGAAAAAAGAAAGAAATAGAAAAAAACTTAAGGAAATATGAATTATTCAACAAAACCACCTGTATTTTCTGTATACTTTGAATTATATGAGATCAAAATAAAATGGTCAAAATTTACTTACGTTACCTATTCTCACTTTTTGTTCCATAAAGTATTCTTAGAAAATAACTTTATAAATATTTAGTGTAGATTATAAAAGTGTATTAATTCAAATGCTTTACAGACTTTTTTGCTGTGCAACCTAAATATGACATTTTTCAAGGATATACTAAGCGCATGTCTACTTTTCTGCACAAATTGTGATGGACATTTGAAAAAAAAAAAAAATGACAAATTAACCCCCCTAATCGAATTTCGAAAATAGTTGACCAACAAACCGACCTAACGTACATTCAAAAGGGATATGTAGGAAAGTAAATAAACCTTCTCTCTCCAATTGGAGTTAAAATTTATGATAAATATTCTTTTACGTGATATAGAACTTTAAAAAAGAAAGCATTTATTTATATAATCACTCTAAGCGTGGTTTGGAGGTTTTTGTTGTTACTTAAACAACAATTTATTAATGGTATTATATATGTATTATACCCTCTTATAGGGGGGAGCGAGGGGATAGGTATGGTATGTAGCCAACTAAAGGAGAGGAAAACCAATGAGGACTATAGAATATTTATAACGTTATATTATGTTTTTTTATATTGCTGGTAAAACATACAATATTTGAATAATATACAGAAATGACTCAAATTACGAGCCGCATGTCATAGAAATTCGATAAGTCGATTTTTTACTTCATTACTTACCAAAGAGTCACGAACCTAAATGGTAAATTCGATATGACAAACTCCACGTTATTAAGATAATCCAGTGGTGAGGAAAAGTCCTTATATCTGCAAGTACAAGTCAAGTCTCTAGTCTTTACTCAAGGGATATCCAATTCAAGTCTATTTTTATCAAATCCCCATATATTTGTGGAGTTTATTTTAAGTCCACAATGACAATGTTGTGCTAAGGGCGTGACTCTTTGGGTTGTAAGTTCTAATAACTTTTTAGTATGTAGGTTGCTGTGTTTTTCGCAATGTAAATAGTATTTTTTTATTTCATTTTCTAGAGTTTTTTTCATCATTCTTTCTTTATTGAGGAGAGAACATATAAGTAAAAAGTTAAATCACAAGTGTGTGTGCTCAGGAATGACAGAGATTAACGCTAAGGAGCTGTTGAAAGTTATAAGGTTGATTCCCTGTTGGATCGAAAGTAGAATTGGCGATTCTTATAAACATCAAACATCTACGTGATTAATAGAATCTCTTTTCAGCATAAATTAAATCCACCATTCAATGTTCAAGTAGTCAAAGGTGTGGTCTTTTTGTATGAGCAAAATTATACAAATAATTTTTTTCTCGTATCCTAATATCATAAAATGTAAACGAGTAGTTCAAACCACCTACTTGTCCAATTTCTCGTAACATAAAGTATGATACTGAACATTTTATTATATTAAATAACAGAGTTAAAGGAACGAGAACGACGAGGGGATAAAAATACCGAACCGAACATATTTTTTATGACTGATCCACTATGTTTCATTTTATGACTTTGTTATATACTTGTATATATATATATATATATATGTGGTGTATCAACAAGAAAACAATTTGGAGCACAAATCTAGAAAAAGAGAAAATACCAATATCATATTTTACTTCATATACAGCCCAATGTTTTATTGACATATTTGAGTGAGTTATAGACTTCTTATTTGTGGGATGAGTTAAGATACTTCAGAATTTTAAATATAGTTTAGAACCTTAATTTGATGCTAACGACTTTTATGGCCCCAAATGACACTTTTTAAATAAAATATGTCCATCTTTTTTATATTGACGATCAATTTTGGAACCTTGGAGTGTAATTTGCAAAGCACTCACAGGGTAAGGTTTAATAATGTGCTAATGAAATTGACGATAATTTGAGTAAGAATACAAATTTAATCCACACTCTATTTTGATAATTAAAAAATTAAAAGAATGGTATGAGGGGCATTAAACATTGCCAAAGTCCAACCCCAAAAAATGGGATTGTCTAAATTGTACAATGTACATATTACATGTTAATCTCTTTATGTAAACAAGATATTCCTAGTCTCTTTACAGAATTTGTACCAACGTTTCATCCCAAGGCCTCTTCACTTTGAACTCTTTTCCTTCATATATGAGGGCATGTCTATGGGATTATAAATTCCAAAAAATAAAACCTTTTCGAGACAAATTTGAAAAATTAAATTTCAAATATTTCATTTTTGTATTAAAAATAATCAAATGTTATTTTTTTGGGGAAAAAACCTCAAAAATTCACACCTACTTACAAAACATTCAATCTTTTGGAATATTTTTTCCAAAATTCAATTTCAAATATTGAAAAAAAATAAATCCAAAAGCCTCACAGTTATTCACAAAAAATGAAAATTTTGGAAAAAAATTTAATCATAATTAAAAAAAAAAAAATTCAATTTCAAATATAAAATTTTTGCGAGAAAAGTTTCGAAAAGCCATAGATATTCCGTGCAATTTTTTTTTTTTGAAAAAAAGTGAAAAATTACATGAAATTTCAAATATTAAATTTTCTTGTGAAAAGAAAATTTTTCCTAATTTGAGGGAGGAGGGCTGAGGGTACAGCCCCTCCAGTCCACACCATGCAAACTCTTCTGTATATGTATATACTAGTTTTGGGTTTCGATTGGGAAATCTTTGAGGGCTCTATGACCGTTATGATTTTTAGTCGAAGGAACTCATTCAGTCTTTTTAAGAAGTTTGGTTTAAACCTGTCGCAAATAAAAGTACGATCTAAACCATACTCAAATAAAAATGATGTCTAGTTCCTTGGTAATTTTTTATTTGTCTATACCGGTTTTATTTCAAATTTGGTCTACACGGATTCTAATGATGAACTATTGATGACGTCCCTTTTAATTCAAAATAGTAAGAATCAACCTCCTATGACAATGAAATAGGAAGTTAAAGGTGTTGCAGTAAGCCTATTTTTTTAAGTCATAAATCAGGTAAATAGGGAAGACAAGCACGTAATTACCTTTATTGGATCACCCAACCTTTCCTCCAAAAAGAATTTTAAAAAAGTCCAAAATCATCTGAGCCAAATAAGTCAACCATAGCAACTTCTATTTATTTCTTCAATACTCCCAGACTATCTTTGACAAACTATTTATCTACAATAGTATAAAATTGATTAGATTGATGCATTTCATATTTTTTAAATCCAACAAAGTAGTTTATTCGATACTGAGTTATAAGCATTGCTTATTGATATTTGATTATAAACGTAGCAATACATTTTTTTTCTATATGATGCTAAAATATCTTGATAAAAATAATATTTATATTTATACGACAAAGGATTAACAAGAAATTGTATTCCAGTCCTTTTTGGAAACAGAACATATTATTACTTCGTTTATTTATCGAAAATAATAGATAATGAAATTACCATGACATATGAAGTGAAACGAAGGAATCGAAAGCTGACAACTAAATACAAAGGGTATGTCTGTGCGTGATAGTTTTTTAGACCAAAAAATGTCGATTCATGTATTGAAACGACCAAATCATTTCATGATTTGAATACGATTAAATTTCGGTCCAGAGTCTGAAATCCCAATATAATGTTGTAAAACCGAACTCAACCGAACAAAAGTGAGTCTTGGACCGAGTCTCAACACTAGTATCTATATATCAACGTAAAATATGATACGAAACTACTACCAACATCCATAAAAATACAGAGATATTTCTTCGAGATATGTTAGAACATGTATTATGTACATATTTATAAATATAATATCAAGTTACCACCATTCTAGATAGTGTTTGAGCAGGTAGAGTACTTTTCAAAAAGTAAAATAAATGCTGTATCTTCAAAAATGAGGTAATATGCTTTGTTTCTTGTACTGCTTAGAATGAAATAATAATCCTACTTCATATATATTCAAAAACTAAAATTGTAGGGGGGTCTGCAGGGGAGTATATTTCTGCGGACGCCCCTGAACTGGTACATACAAATGTGACCAGTTAGCAGAAAAACAAGCTGAAATAATTCTTCTTAAAATTATGTGTGGATTAATTTTGAATTCTTTCACAAATTACCGCCAATTTCTATTTAGGAACTGTAATTATGAATCCTTTGTGTGCCCTGCAAATTTCACTTTTAAAGTAGCAAACATTCTTTGCCGCTATAAAATAATGTAAACAATAAATATATTTGAATCAAGGTAGAATTCAGCGCCTCATAAAGCCTATATTTAACATTCTAGAGTGCGTCAACTCATCCTAGAAATTTGAATACAAGGCGTATAATTATGTAGAGTAGTTTTATAAAGTATTTTGCTCTAAATATAAATTGGACAATTCTTTTTTGTGTTAACGTAAGACTGCCAAAATCTTATCGCAATCATAAAAATGTTATCTACGAAAAGGTGGAACATAAAATTGACCTGTAGAAAAA
Organism: Lepeophtheirus salmonis; assembly: GCF_016086655.4. NCBI lineage: Eukaryota > Metazoa > Arthropoda > Copepoda > Siphonostomatoida > Caligidae > Lepeophtheirus > Lepeophtheirus salmonis. Next base: position 18,734,979 of record NC_092584.1, read on the forward strand.
TCACCTTTGCTCTTCTATATAGTGATTGCAATCAGGAGATTTGCTCAAATGTTATTTTTTTTTTAATATTCCGAATAAGATTTGGACTTGTTAACTTTTTTCCTATAATGATAAAATAATTTTATTAAAAAGTAATGTTTTTTGTCTGACCTTTTTTGGTAGTATTTAGTTAATGGCGTTTAAAAAAAAAAAAGTAATATATCTATTTATTTAAACTAAAAATTAATTATTAAACTTTTAGAGTGATTTGTTATTGCGTTTTTGCAAAGTTTCGCTACAAAGTCGTGTTGTTTTTATATTTAATGTGTAGATTATTATTTGCTTTATATGCTATGAAAATCAACCACGATTTATTGACGTCATTAGACTATGTGATGACTCGTTTTTTTTATCCACTCTCAACTTTGACTGTCAAAAGGGGAAATAAAGTTTGAAAGAACCTATTGTATTCTGTATTTTTCTTGTTACCAAGCGTTGATTATTACTTTGACATTTTTTATTAATTATTATATATTTACATTCAGGGGCGTCCACAGATTTAGAATAATAATTTTTTTTTGTGGGGAGGGCTTGTTATAAAACAATCAGATATTACATTTTGTGGAATAAACTTTTTTCAGATATTAAAACTCCAAAATTTTAAAAATTTTAAACTTTAAATAATAAATTCTATATAAAAAAACTTTGAGATATTAAATTTTTGGAAAAAAAGTGAAAAATTTACAGTTTTCAAATAAAAAAAATCAGATATTAAATTTCTAAAAAAAAAGTCCTAAAATTAAAATATTTAGAAAAATTTTAAAAAATTTTAAACTTCAAATAATAAACTTTTTAGAACAAAACTTTCAGTTATTAAATCTTTGGAAAAAATCAGATATTAAATTTCTAGAAAAAAAATCAGATATTAAATTTCTAGAAAAAAAATCCATAAATTAAAATATTTAGCAAAACTTTAAAAATTTAAACTTTAAATAATAAATTCTATGTAAAAAACTTTGAGATATTAAATTTTTGGAAAAAAAAAAGAGTAAAAAATTCACAGTTTTCAAATAAAAAATTCAGATATTAAATTTCAAGAAAAAAAATCCTGAATTAGAATATTTAGCAAAATTTTAAAATTTTGAACTTCAAATAATAAATTTTGTATAACAAAACTTTCAATTATTAAATCTTTGGAAAAAAAAGTGAAAAATTCACAGTTTTACAAAAAAAAAAAATCAGATATTAAATTTTTAGAAAAAAAATCAGATATTAAATTTCTAGAAAAAAAATCAGATATTAAATTTCTAGAAAAAAATCCTAAAATTAAAATATTTAGCAAAACTTTAAAAATTTAAACTTTAAATAATAAATTCTATATAAAAAAACTTTGAGATATTAAATTTTTGGAAAAAAAAAGTCAAAAATTCACAGTTTTCAAATAAAAAAATTCAGATATTAAATTTCAAGAAAAAAAATCCTGAATTAGAATATTTAGCAAAATTTTAAAATTTTGAACTTCAAATAATAAATTTTGTATAACAAAACTTTCAATTATGAAATTTTTGGAAAAAAAAATTCAAAAATCCACAGCTTTCAATTAAAAACATTCAGATATTAAATTTTTAGAAAAAAATCCAGAAATTAAAATGTTCAGAAAAGTTTAAAAAATTTAAATTTCAAATAATAAATTTTTTGAAACAGAACTTTCAGTAATTAATTTTTTTGTAAAAATAATTCAAAACTATTTACAAAAAAAATAATTTCAAAAATTTATTAATTTAAAAGTCCAATATGCCTATAAGACCTTTTTTGAGTTTACAGACAAAGTCACCTTCTTTAAATCATACAAAAGTCACCTTATGAAAAATAATGTACCATGCTGAAAGAAAAAATTTAATCAAAATCATCATTGTTTATTTCAAAAAGTTAGGCGTGGTAACGCCGTGATTTATTCGGCGATTGTCATTATTATTCTTACAAATGCTCTAATGGCTGTTCGAGTCAACTGTTAAATCATCCTCATGATGAAATTAATTCTTCATTAATCAACGTTTAATGATAGTATTTTGTGGCTAATAGTGGTAATTTTATCTTTTAAAATTTGATTGACATGAAAGGAAATCAAATATAGTATTGGAGCATAAATCATTTTCAAATATATTTACTATTTTTCCGGTGAAGTGGTCATTTAGTAAAGTGATCATTCGGTAATGTGTCTATTCGGTAAATGGGACGTTTGACAATATTTGAAAAATGTTTTATTTATTCCTTCATCTTGAGTAAAATTAAAAAAAATATATATATGACCACTAAAAAGTCATGTAAAATGAAGGACCTTACATAAAAGATATTATCTTTTTTTTATTCGAGTACTTTATATCCAAGCTGTAATTATAGAATAGACCAATGAATTCACTTTTAAAAAAACTGTATTAAAAAAAAGGTAAATTTTGATTGATTTTTGGTTAATATAGTTTTTAATATTGATTAAGAAATTTATACTGAAATAATTAATATATATAAAGGATTAAAACAAGTTTATAGATGCTTCATATTCAAAATAATTGATTTATTGATAGTTATAAATTATTCAATTTCAACTTATTTCTCCTGGAATATTATGGTAATCTATATTTACGCAACCTAACCAGCTTATTATATATAAATTTCTTAATAAATATGACAAACTAAATTTACCAAAAATCAAAACAAAACGCCACTTTTTAAAGTTTTTTTTTTTTTAATTGAAATATACGGATTTTCATCATTGATAGTTCTTTCTTGTCGAAATATGGGACTGAATCGTAGTTATACCCTAAAAGTGTGAATTTCAAAAAAAAAATTTACAGGCCAAATCTTTTGAGGTTGAAAGTTTTAATGGTCATATTCGTGTTCTTCAGCTTAAATTACAATAAAAAGTGGATTTTAGCCTGTTGACAAAAATGCTGCTTCATGTTGTTATCTACAACTAATCAAGTTTAATAGAAATACAAGATTATACAATCATGTAATCGGGCTGTTAATTATTTTTAATTTGATGTACCGTAACAACTGCTGGGTTAGACAGACAGATTTTTACGTCATAGAGTATAACAGCGCTACTCTAACAGTAACAGTCCAGAAAGGATATATATAGCTACTTTTTAGTAACAGTTATACTTTTTGACGTCACCATTAAAAAAGCGTGGTGGAAGTCAATCATTAGTCAGAAAAATGTTCTGGTATAACCTTGTATTTGTATACAATACAAATCAAGTTCTTATTATATAGTATTATTATTTCTTAATATTATTCCTGATGTTCAAATGTATGTCCTTTTATAAGTGTTGAAATAAATTATTATTAATTGAATAAAAAAAAATCATGTGGAAAATAAATTTTCTTCTAGTTTTCACGCCTCTCAGTCCGTGGGTCAAATGATTTGCTAATTAAAAACTTTGTCTGTCTCTTAGATAGATTGTAATTGATCAATCACTTTCTTGTTCATGTAATATACGTTATATATAATATTAATATGTGAACGCATTGGTTATAATTCTACCATCCTTCTCAAAGTAACCCTTGTAGTAAGTAAGTTTATCTTCTCGAATATGATAAAAATCTTATTATTAATCCAATATTTTCAATAAGATTAAGATTAAGAAAAAAAAAATGTTTTTATCTGATGAGCAAACGTTTATCACGTCTATCTACAGTGTACCCGGAAGAGAACAGTCCTTATAATCCTCAGAAAAATGCTCTCAACATCTTTCATTCATATTTATGTCTTTACTCATTATTAATACAACCAAAAATGTAATTGAAAATGAAATATTTGGTTAATCATTGACCATTCTACAAAAAAAAAAAAAAAAAAAGGAATCTACATTTATCTATCTGTAATATGTAAATAAGAAAATAAAAAAATCCCTATCAATGACAAGTGATCTCTTTTTTAAGTGAGCCAATAATCTGAATGGACATCTTTCTTATTCAATGTATGGGAGTACATAGTTCAAAAATGTTTCTTTTAGGTAAAAAAAAAAAGATATATACTTTTTTACTTTGAAAAATGTTTTTAAAAAAAAGTTAAGCTTTTTTATAACAAATAATTATTTTAGAACACAACTACTTTACAAAACTTAGAATGATGGTTTATTTATCTAAAATAGCTAATTTTTACAAATTGCACTATTTTAACATATAATGACTTTATTTAGGTAAAAAACTTGGCTCAAACTACATATTTCATTTTTTTTTTTACAAAAGAAACATTTCTGAACTATGTACTTCCAATATTTGGATAACCATTTCAGAACCAGTCCTATGTACATATCTTATGTATCAGCCATAAAAATGATCATGAAGTAAAGAAAAAAATTGCAATATATTTTTCTATTCCATATATTCAAGGTTGGTCTGACTAATTTCCGAGCTGCATGTGGTGATGACAACATTTGTAAATAAAAGGTACTTACATCTATCTAGCAACTGCTGACAGCCACTCGAGAAAGTTTAGGCCATTTTTGACGTGCACTTGTTATGTGGTAACAGTCGTTTCAGTTAGTTGATGTTGCATTTGTGAATATGGACAAAATTGAGTATCACTCTGTTGGTGCAGTTTAGGTGTAATAAATACGAGCTTTAGGCCCGATTAAATAGTGTAAATGAAACTTGGATACAATGTTATACTTTTGTTATAAAAATACAGTTCAAACAGTGGACTGGAAATATTTTTGTCAGATAAAGAAGCCTTTGTGAACAATTTTTTTTGTAAAGGAAAACACCCAGATGACAAGTGTGTCGAGTTTAAGGAGACTATCTTGAAAAATAAAATAAAAAATTGAGAATCAAAGTATTTTAACTTTTTTAAGTAGGAAACTTTTCAGGTAAACCTCGTATATACGGCCCAACATTTCATTGACATATTTGAGTTAAATATAAGCCTTGTATTCAAATTTGTATGATGAATTAAGATGCTAAAGAACTCTAACTATAGTTTCAAATATTTATTTGATTTGAGAAATTTATATTGGCTCCGATATGCCTCTTTTAAAATATAATGTATGAATAATTTCTCATTCATTTAATGTGACAATAAATTTTGACTACTCTAAGTGCAGTTTGTGGCAGACCCAAAGGGCAAATAAGAATAATTAGTTGATAGAATTTGATGATAATTTCTTCAAGAATACAATTTTAATCCACATTCAATTTTGAGAAAATTAATAATTCTTTGCCTTTTCGTTGCCTTGTACTCGGCAAAATGTTTGGAATAGTCAATTCTTTTTAATCATTCAATTCATTTTATTTTATTATTATAGTTACTCTGTGTCTTGACAATTTTATATTTTGTACAATGGTTAGGTTTATGAAAAATTACAAGAAAATGTGCCCACGTCCTCTGCATATATACTCTTCTTGGCCTTTGAACTTTACTTCGTCGAAGCACTTATAGTTAACATCATCGGTATGTTCATCACGTGCGTAGTAACTGTAGGAAGGTATTTTACTTACTATGTGAACGACAGACTTAATTTCTTCTTGATAAAAAGTAAGGAGTATGTCCTTGTACAAATATAAAAAGGAATTTCACTGTGATATATGTGGCGCGTCAAAATAAAAACAATATGAACCCAAATTTAGATGAAGAAAAACTCCCAATGAATATTTTTTCTACATATAAACATAATAAACAGATTCCATTCAATTAAAGCCATATTATTCAAATAACTGGGATAAGTTATGATAACTAAGAATGTGAACTATACGTTAGAACCTTTATTGAATTTAAAAAAACTTATATTGGTTTCGATATGACTGTATTATAAATACTATAGTCAAATAAATAAAATAAAAATCGAATTTGTACGATCTTTAAGTGCAACTTGCGGTCTCTCCAAATGATTTATAAGAGTAATTTATTAATAGATATTCGAAATATTAATGTGGTGCGTCAACATATTAACAATTTTGCACACAAATTAAGAAAAATAAAAGCTATTTTATTACTTTGTATATAAATACAGCCCAACATTTCATAGACATGTTTGAATCTATTGTGGGATGAGTAAAGATGCTCAATAATTTTAGTTATAGTTAAAAACCTTCATTTGATTTAAGCGACTTATATCATCCCGATATGGCCTTTCAAATAAAATAAATATATAATTTAAGAATTAATATATATATTTTTTTTTGTTAATATTTTATTGTGACGATTAATTTTGACTACTCCAAGTGGAATTTCGACACACCCAAAGGATTAATTAGGATAATTTTCTAATAGAAATTGGTGATAATTCGTCAAGGAATAGAAATGTAATGCACATTCAATTTTCATACAATTCATTAAAACTTACTTTGGTGTTCACGGGCAACATATGTTTTGCACAATTTATGATTTTTATTTAAATCATATTTTACAATAGAGTAGTTTGTTTATCAACTTTTTTCGTATTTCCATTACAATTATTTTGTGTCGAAAAGTTGTAGTGGGGCCAAAAAATAGCAACTGCCAAATGCCATTGTCCTGCAATATCCTCCAAGGTTGCACATCTTGGTCAAAGTTTGAATAGTGAACATGTATTAAAATAAAGTATTATTTATTTTGCATTTTATTTTTGTTGATATACTTTTTTGTGAACTATCTATAAAAAATATTTACAAAATTTTAATGATTCGCGCATAGCGCGCTTCTTTTTTTTATTTCTTACTTTTTTTCTTATTCAAACACTAATATCTCACTGAATAATTAACCGATCAACTCTATTGTTTGTTCCTACACTTTTATTTCTTATATCTAGAAGTCATGTAGTACTTAGTTATTAATTGTGGACTCATAAATGAGTCTTCCACAGACAAACAAACAGTTGGATCCACTTTGCTGTACTCATATATAATATATACTCTATATTTCTTTTCAGTTAGTCACACAGTTCAAAGATTTTAAGCTATAACTCAATGATGAGCCCTCGACAGACGAACAGAATAACTTTACTTTATTAATATAGATAAAAAGATTTACAATTTAATTAAAAAGAAACAAGAAACCCCTTTGAAGAAGGACTTTTAATCCTTCCTTTAGTATTGTCAAAACTCTACATGGTAAGATTTTGAATCAGTCAAATCCTTTTGTGAGTGCGTTTGCTTATTCTGCCTCACTGTGTTCATTAATAAACATAATTTATTTTTAGAGATGCGCCATGTTTTATAATCTTTTGTTGTGTTTTTTAAATGAAAAGAAAAAGAAGACAAAATGGACTCACCAGCTGTTGCCTTACCTATCTTCTAACTAACTAAACACATTTCCATTTCTGAAGAAGGAACATCATATATGAAGACTGTAGTAGATAGTTACACACTTTTAGCAGGAACTTACCGGGTGGGAACTAAATATTTACACTCTCATATAATTCAAAATTGTGAGATCGTACATGACTCATTTTCAAAATTCCGGAGCTACATAGTATAAATAAAATATTTGCTGTCAGCAAAGATTTGTTATTTTTTTAATTAGGATAAGATTAGCATCAGAGAGGGACAAGTCTCAAGGTCTCAAATATAATTCGTGTGGGTCACACTCCAACGGACATTTCTAAGCAAATTGAAATGACAAGAAGATTTTTTTTTTGATATGTAAAAAAGAGGATTGAATCATTAAAAGGAAGACTAACAGCAGGAGAAATCCCATTATCAATGCAGATAACTTCAAGAACATTATTGGGACGAAACAAACCAAAGCTATGAGCAATTATGTTACATATTTTTTAATCCCTCAGACTACAATCAGTGATACAGTGGCTTAAAAACATCTCTAATATCAGCAATGCAATCTTCCGCAGGATGAAAACTCCTTCCCAAACGGGGCAAAACTAATAATTAATTATTAGCCATAACTTCAATTACTAGGAGAAGTCAATGTGACCGTCACTCTATAGACCAAGAGTAATAGAAATACAAGGTTATGCCATGATGTAATGGGGCTTGCCATTATTTTCAATTTGATATACCGTACTGACTCCTGGGTAAGGATTTTGACATCATTGAATATAATGATGTCAAATAGTGGTACTCTAACAGTAACAGACAATATATACGAATGCTTTATTAAATTGTCCCATAAATAATTGGCTCTGAATCAAAAACTTCCATTTGACCACCTTTGGCATTTTTTTACGTGAACCAATCCTTCCAAATCGCATTACAACTGGTACTTACTACATCATCTGAAATTTGGTTCCATTTTTTCTCAAGGATTGCTTTAAGATCATCCTTATTTCTTGAAGGATAAGCCTTGACCTGGCTCTTCAACATTCCATAAATGGAAAAGTCCAGGGGATTTAAATCAGGTGAAGAGGAAGGAAACCCACATAGACTTGCCCAAAAAAATGTTTGAACTTTTTTAAAGCAGTTTTAAAATGAGAGAGACCATGAGCTGGAGCTGAATCCTGAGTGAAGCAAACTTTTTGATGTGGAAATGCTGTTTGAATCCAGGGCTTCACTTTTGTATTTAAAAAGTCTTAATTAACTTTTTGATTAATTTTTATCACATCAGAAATCCAGAATCTAGATGATTATATTTCTATTAAACTTTCTATATCCCATATACTAATTATCTTGACAATTTGAGTATTTGAAAGTAGCTGTTGATTAGGCCTGCATTAAAATATGATTCAGAATATTCTCTTAATTCCTGCACACGCAGCCAAAATCAGCACATTATTATTGGATGAATATATCATTTACTGGAAGAAGTTAAAGTGTCTGCCACGCTAAAGTCCTCTTGATGACTGATTCTGGCAATGAAGGCAGCTGTTGATCAAGCCTGGATTAAAATGAGGATGGAACTACATCTGTAAGTCCAGCCCCTCTTACCTCAGGTAATGAGAGTCATAGGAATAGCTGATAATGACAGCATTAGCTCAGAGTATTGGAGATACTTTTGTAGTAAGTAATATTTTTTAATAAAATAAAATAGTAACTGTATGGAACTTCAGTTTCCACCCTGTACATTCATACATGGAAGAAGGGGAAATAGTGGTCTTTAAACGTATAAATCGGATTAAAAAGAAGTAATTTCTAAATATATATATATATACCAAGAAGATTTAATTAAAAACACACAGAAAACTATAATAAAAATACACTTTTGAAATAAACAAAAGTATTTATTTTCTATAGCAAAACACAACACCGGTGTTGGTAGGGGTGGTTTTGAGTTGTTGTAGGACCATTTAACTCACCAAAAAAAGAAAAGAGAAAATGGTTTAAATGGTTAAGCAATGGAGGAGATTTACTCCCCCCACAAAATAGTTTGGGAATTTAAAAATATTCCACATTTATAAATCAATTAAGGAATGAATGTAAAATACGTGTATTTAGTAATACGAGATGAACATAGATGGATAAAAAATATGATAAGGGAATAAGGAGCGAATTATTGTAGTTCCAACCTGAACAATGTTTTTTTTTAACGTAAGCTGAAGTAAGATGAAGAAGCTTGGCCTTTAAAAAAAAGGCCACTTGAAAAAAAGGCCTATTTTTTTATTTCGTATAAATGTTTATTATTTTAAAAATCTAGTTTTATTCAACGAAAGGAAAAAAGATAGTCGTATTTTTATTTATGAGCTTGACTTAGATTTGAGTCCATTATTTGAGGAATTGCGACTAGACTTGCTCAAGCAATAAAAGATTTGACTTGCCACTATATTTATTTACTCGACATGGAAAACTAAAAGTTCATTTTAATCCTTTAAATAGGTATAAATTACTCTTTTAGTTACCGAGGGCTCGAACTGATCTGGATCAAAATATTGAGCAATATTTGAATTAAACATTAACGCTGGTAAGTTAAAAATAAATTTTGATTTTTTTTATGTGTGTGTGGTGTTAAGACTTAGCCGTTATCCTAACATCATAAGTTGTTTGTTTTCAAGCCTTTATTATTATGTTTAAAAAAAACTTCAAATACTACATTTTGGTAAAAAATAAATTCAAAAATCCACAGCCATTCACAAAAAACTAAGTTTTTTCGAAAATACTTTAAAATTAATTTTTTTTTTAAACAAAAATTTATAAAATCTATAGCTGTTCACAAAAAATTATTTTTTTATGGAAAAATTTCAAATCTTGAATTTTTTGGAAAAACATTTCAAAAAGCTACTACTGTTCACAAAAAATATAATGTTTTGAAAAAAATTTCAAAAAGCTACTACTGTTCACAAAAATTAAATTTTTCGGAAAAAAAATTCAAAAATTATATTTAAAAAAAAAATGTTTTGAAAAAAAAATTTAAAAATTAAATTTCAAATATTAAACTTTTGAAAAAAAATATTATTTTTGGAGGAGCCTGCCAATCCCCTGCAGAGACCCCTATCATATGAATTCATATAAGTATTATTTTATTGAGTAGTTTTCTGTGAGTGTGCTCATAAAAAAACAGAGAGTAACAAAGGAACTATAGTTATGGTAGAAAATTGTACTAAATAAAAATATATTTATTTTTGTGACAAATTTATTTAATAATTGAGTAACTTTTGTAATCATAAAGTTTTTAAATACTTTATACAAAAAAGTAATGTCCCTAAACACTTAAATGGGTGGAAATGAGCCTTTATATACCTAGGTACAAAATATGTTGTATGATGCCAAAAAAAAACAACAACAAAAAAACCGTTTCAGAAGTAATCAAAACACGTGTTCACTCCTCAATTTTCACTTTTTCTCCTTCAAGTCATATTCATGTTTACCTAACCGTGAAGTAATTAATAATGACTCTAAGCCCTCAGTGGGCGAATCCACCCACATAATTCCCCTAAAGGAGACTCTTGCTGAAAAGAATGTGTTTATTGTTTTTTTTTAAATAAAATAAAAAGATATTTATTAGTGATTCAATTATATTCGTACATATTATTCAGAGAATAAAAAATGAATTTTACAAGTAATTACAATAAAAAAACACTGCAGAATAATTTATGTCTGTATAAATCTATCCACAAGAGACGGAATGGCCTAGTTTTAGCTGTTTACATAAGCCGTTTACCTCTTCTGTGAGCACACAAATGTACATTAGGATGGCCCCTAAAAAATTTATGTTACACTTTGTCTTGACTCACTACCTTCCATTTTGTTATCTTCATAATAAGGTTTTCCAGTTGATTTTTTTAAAATTCTAGTTAATATTTAATGGTGGCTTCTTCATTTATATAAAATTTTGTTCGGAAAAGTAGGAAAAAATAACATGTCTATAAGCATAAATCCATATGATGTCAATAACAATACTAACGTGGCCTGACAAAACAATTTCTCTGACTTTAATCAAATTTTACAGTAGGGTTAAAAAAAAGTGTATGGATAAGAATTAGAATTACCTCCACCCACGATTTTTTTTTGCCTCTGTTTCTTTGTTTTTTAGTCACCAAGATTACGCCTCAAGTTACAAATCGATTTTAATTAAACTAACTATGAAGATAACATATAGTTATAGTCTGAAAATTTAAAAAAAATATTCTAAGAGATCATTAAATTTTGAGAGGTCAAAATCAAGATAACACAAAACGTAAAAAACACAATATCGACCGTAACTTTAGATAAATTGAGATACATTGCTCAATTTGATTGAAAGCAGAGGTTTTGCAATCGTAGTGCTTCAAAGGTAATTTTATTTATTAACCATTTTCAATTTGATCGTATTTCATACTTTGAGTCTGAAAAAAACCCACAATTTTATGTCGTAAACTGGTTTTAGTATCTGATAACATATGGCAAATGTTTTTTCAAAATTTATTTATTTCAAATTCTCTATAAATAATGGCTGCCGATATAAATGTGTTCAAATAAAAGAGAATTGAAAGATTATGTACGTTAATACAACTGTATCACATGCCAATCCGAACTTAGTTTACAAGAATTGGGACTATTTTTCCGTTGTGTCTTTTTTTGAAAAATAATTCAAATATTAGATTTTCTAATAAGAAGCAAATATTCATTTTTTTTTGGTAGGGAGGGGCGGGGCTACAGCCTCTCTAGCCCAACCCTGGGATTACGCCCTAGAATGTTGCTTAATTGTCTCAATTTTTGGTCATCGAATATATTTTAATTCTATTTGGACTGATAGAGAGAGTCAGGTTATGAAAATACAAACATTGATTTAGTAAGTACAGAATAGGAGCCACTTTAATGTACATGAAGTGTTTTGATGCTTCAAATATTGCTTTCTACTTGTTCAATGCTGACATATGCCTTTGCAACGATACTGTAAGTAGATGAGTTTATTTTATTTAAAAGTTGACTTGATACATTAAATCATATTGTTAAGAACTTGTAATTTGTACAAGTAGGTTGTAATTTGTACAAGTAGGTTGATTAATTTGTCAGTTCTGCGTCTTAATTTAATTATTAATAGCCATGTGGAAATTGTTTAATTATTAGTGTTCAATTGGATTTATTTTTATTCTAAGTACACTCCAACCAACAATAAGTCTTTAAAATATCTAGATGATATATAAATCCTGTCAAAATTTTCAAGCTTACTACTCCAATCACTGAGACTGGAACTCACAATACAAATTTTTATAGAATGGTTCAAATAATGCAAAGGCAGGACTCCAAAAGTAATATTTGTATAAGTGTTGAACTAAATTACATATTTAATTCTACTTATACGATCGTATATAAGATTATAATTACAAAAATCTGGATAAATATACTCATACGTCTTTTAAAATTTGTCAATTTCATATTTAGGAGGCTAAAGGTTGTTTAAAATCAAACTTATATAAATATACTAAAAAAGAATATTTTTGAATTGGGCAGCTTCTAAGTCAATTCTACTTCAACCCATTAAGTTATACTTATAATACTTTGCAAGGACTAAAATAATAGATGTAAATAATAATTAATAAACGTCTGATGATTTTCTTCCATCATGCATTTACTCTCATATTCTCTATGAGATTATAGACAAGTTATATTTACACAGCCATAGAACAAGTAACGCAAATTGGAGTTTATTAATTTGGTCGAGTATTCTTGGAATAATTTTCTTTTGACTAGTAAAGGGAAGCCCATTTGAACCCAAAGGCTGGGCATATGGGAAGTTAAATTTCAGTTTTTCATTTTAACTTCTATGATGGACATAAATGTATTAGCAGTAAAAAGTTCTTCTGGGTTGTTGTTTGGTTGTAATGTCTCGAATAAACTTGGCGCCTGCATTGAAATCCTTATTATCCAGAATAGAGAACATATCCTTCTTAATATTAACAATGATCTTCATTTCTATTAATACTACAGACAAGTATAAACTTTAGTAAAATGTAAAACATCAAACGAAGTAACCATACCGAAACTTGAATATTAAGAAGGTACTTTATTTAAGAATAACTCACAGACAGGAACTTTGAGTATTCGTCCTGAGAGAAAAAATGAATTAATATGATTCAGTGTAATAACCAGAATCAAAATTAGGAATAAACTATTTTTTTGGGGCATGATGAGAAACGAACTTCACAGAGATCATATTGAATAAAAAAATACACAAACTTTTGATCTCCTGATTCGATCCTCTTAATGAAATTTTAAACTGAAGTTAATTCTGCAGCTAGGCATTTTTGAATTATTTCAGGCATTTGTTTATGTACGTCATTACTAAACAAACACATGTATGACGTATTTGAGCGTAAGGAAATGTAGGGAATTTTAGTGGGAGCCCTGGCGCACGCCAAAGGATGTTAATAACTTCAAAGATAATTATGTTAGGGAGCTTAAATTAATGTTAACAGTTCCGGTGTCTTGCTAGAATTTTAAATTGAGCCTATTTCTCTAAATCTGGTAATTGGAACCAGATTTATTCCGGAAACCCCAACATTTTTAAGACTTTTATCTTTAAGCATAAGATCTTCTAGCTGCCGGATCTGAATCCCTTGGACTACTATGCGTGAGGTGTCTTTGGGAGAGAGTCGAATATACACTATTGACTACTTGCGGACTTCTGTTCTCGAGGCAGTGGCCAAGAGAGATAAGGAGTTCCTGATCAAGGCCTGTATAATTTTAAGGCCAGGTTGGTTAAGGCTGTAGGTGGCTGATTTGAGGGATACAGTCTGTATTCTATAACAGTTTTTTTTTTAATGATAAAGATTATACAATCTATGAACCAATTTTCTAACCTATCCTGATTTTTTCTTATGTTCCTTTCATTGTTTCGATGGAGTTGCACTGATTAAGTATAAGTAAACACTATCATATTACAATTATTCCATCTAACCTAAGAATCTTTTGGTTAAATTCATATACATAAAGTATATTTCTTTCTCTAGGAATCATCGGGGCACGAACGTACACACATCAAGTTCAAGAGAATAACTCTCGAGCGTGCTGTCCATGAGCTATGGCGATTCAATTTATCCTAATTTATAACTTGTTCTAATATCACGTTATTGTAGGTCGATGTTCACCCTTTTGAAACACAACTGACGTCATCAACTATTCATCTATTGAATCGGTCAATACAGAATTTTAAATGAAACCGATCTGTAACTAAATTATCTTTCAGATGACCCATTTTTTCAAGGACCGAAGTAGTTCGAACGATCCACTAAAAAGCATAACGGTCTCATACGTGTCTAGGACCTTCAGACTCGCACCCAATACTAACTGATACATATGTACATTGAAAATAACTCACTTATTCAGCTGATGCATTCCATTGAAACTTACCTACAATCATACGTAGGAAAGAGAGACATTAACTTATGTACATATATAAAACCCATACAACAGAGCAGGAGACAGACGAAACAATTCAAAATACAAAAATATGGAAATCCATATTCCACCCCTTAGTGAGCAAATCACCACGGGATAGAACTCTCAACTCATCATCATCTCCTTTCAAAGAAGTAAAATAGTTTCTTTAGGGCTCGCCCACGACATTTGTCTATTGTAGAATACAATATGTATGGGTACATGTAGATATAATTTATGTAGGTACATATTCCTAATAAAGAATGTTCGACCCCTGTTTGAGAAAAGGGTTCTTGAAGCTGTTGCCTTTAACAAAGTTGGATAATGAGACAGATTCATCATGTTCGTTCTCAGTACCTCTGAAGAAATTTGAGTCGTTCTTTCTTTCCCGATAAATACATATCTTGTGTACAAGTTGATATTTTGTACAAGTTGTAACTTATACATATATGCAAATTGTACAATTACTACCTAAAATGAAAAGAAGACTTGTTCAATGTAAGGATATACTGTAGATTTGTGATGAGGAGGATAATTGAATATTCCATGGATGATCCATTTAATAATGCTGTCACTTTTGACTAATTTAAGGAAAAAATGATTAAAATAGCTGTATTCTGTACCACATTATAAAGTTCAAATACCCTCAGTTATTATATTACTTATAAATACAGAATAAACACTTAATGATTGTCTCAATTAATAAAGGGTGTCTCATAAATTGTATCCCAAATGATAGCCTAGCTCGGTTATGAAGCATTGCTGTATAAGCTAAACTTGACATAGGAAGAAGTCATTGATTAGAGACAAGCTAATATGATGAAGCATTGAACAGTGTATTTGTTTTTAATAAACTCTGTTTTGTTTTTTTACTGAATTTAATGCCATGAATCCCAGGCAAGTTATTCGTGAACGTCCTATTGGCCTTCTTTAGGGAGAAATTTGTTGCACTTTAGTAGCAAAGTAGTTGGAGATATCTAGATGTTCATTTCCTCGATGTAGAACGGCAAGAAACAAAGACAGAGCCTTCAAGAAAACTTTGACCAGAACAGCCTGAAAAGCTGAGACGAATGACCAAAACAGTAACTGTGAAAAAATCTTATGAATCTCTTTGTAAACATTCAAAACGGTTCATAGAGTAGTCATTTAGCAAACATGAAGCTATATTATAGTTGCTTTTCTAATGAGACAACTAATAGTTGTCTCATTTGAATGGCCAATTTTGAAATTAAATATTGCATTTTCTGACGAAGAAATTGAATCTTCTACAATTCATGGTATAAATTGTAACTACTACAGACATCGTAACTTGTACAAAACACATATGTAATATTAATAAAAGTGCCTGAATCCAACTTATATATGTAATGTGTCAACATAAAAGTAGGCTCGGATAAGAAAAAAAAACAATGGAGAAAAAATGATTTTTATATTTTTAACTATTTTGCTTCATAAGAAGGGATCATTTAAAACTTTTCTATTGTTGTTTGGTATACCAGTACTATAATGATACCGGGATACTGATACACTAAAAGCTGCATTATACTAAATTGATGTTATAACCGGTACTTACAGCCCCATTCACTCATAAGAAACTTTTCCCGTCGATGAAATATCATCTTATTTTTTTATCTAGGCTCCCCCCAAATCCTTATTGTTATTTTTAATGCCATTTTCGATAAAGAATCGAGGATAATAGGGAAATGCCGATACCAGTTTGGATACCGGAATCTGTACAAACAAATTGGTATCGTGACATCACTCACAAGTGACGACTGTTGACGAGAGGGAAAAAAATTATCTTATTCTTTCCCTTGTCATAGTTAAAATACTCAATGGAAATAAGATTATACAAAATGAATTAACATATATTAATACACTTGAATAAAACTGGGCTTTGGAGTGATACATTTTTTATAGACAGTAAAGGTTAAATCCCTTTATTTTGGGGTCCCATTTTGACATCCAATATTTGAATATTTGTCTTAACACTAGTGAAAGAACAGGCTTTATTATTAACAAACTAGATTGTTTAGGCCCCCAAAACGGTCGATATCCAGAGCACTGACGTCACGTGAAAAACGTTCATTGAAATTACGTATTCACCTCGCTTCTAGACAGGATTTATTTATATAGAAAAAGAAGACTTGGGAATAAGTCCGTAGTCCGCACATTTTGTGAATTGTAAATACGTATACTTGATGTACATTAATACTTATTATATACATATAGGGAGGGGGGGGGAAGGGGTAAAAGCACAGCCTGGTTACTTGCTTTCATACATAAATATATATAATATATGTATTTATTTTGACACATAATACTAAAAGAATAAGGAAAAACGATTCCTAAGGATCCTTCTATTTTATTCATTCTGAGGGAGTAAGAATTAAGGATGATGCTTCTTCTTGGAAAGTACATACTTGTACATATTATGTAGAGGGAACGTCAATCAAAAAGTATAAAGACGTGGATGATGAAGAAAAAAAAGGAGAATTCTTTATTATTCTATCCAATGTTTTTTAAAGAGAGCTGCTGTGTTGAGCATCTCGAGTAACTAGAGTTGTTGTTCAGAATGAAAATCCTCTTGAAATAAAGAAGAGGAAAAAAGTGTGTACTTTGGCGGGGTATCCGACTAAATAACTAATAGGAACAATAAAACAAACTTAATATTGGATCGGTCCTTCAAACCCTCGTTACTTATATTGTATCACACAACCTTTTCTCCAAAAAGAAACCGACAATAGGCATAAACTCATCTGGAAGTTAGACAAATAAGTCAATCATACCAACTGCTATTTATCTGTTATATACTCCCAGACTATCATTGCCATATTTTTTCGCTACTATTTTTAAAAGGAATTACAAATGATTAAAATATACATAGTATTTTGTTCGATACCGTATTGTAATATTGCTTAGTAATATTCTATTAAAAGTGAAGTTATACATGAGTAATTGTCTAGGATAGCCAAACTTTCTGCATAGAAATAATAAAATGGGCAATATATATATTATAACAACGACGAGGGATCAACAAGTAAATATATTCCTGTTCTTTTGGAAACGGAGCATAATTATAGAATAACTTTTTACTTTGTGTATATTTCAAAATGAAGCGAGATTTGGGAATCGAGAGCTGACAACAAAAACATAGGTATTTGGTTGTTAGGGAAGTAACGCCGTGTCAACTCTAATCAGTTTCCACCTATGCATTTTGTTGTCAACTGTCGATGCCCTCCTTTGACTTGATATACCATGGCAATTTCATAATTTATTACTTTTGATAAATATACAAAGTAATGAGTTATTCTATACATATGCTCCATTTTCAAAAGAACATTATGGGATGGTTACTCTCTAACCCTTGAATTATTCAATATATTTATAAATAAGGGCGTTACCATATGATAAAAGTTGGTGTTCCAGGATATTTTTTATTTTGTTTAAAAAAATCCCTTTTGTGACGCCTTTTGGTTTGAAAATCTTTAAAATGTCAAAGAAAAGGATTGTATTTTCATGTAGATCCTATCAAATTATCGATTTGAATTGAGATAGAGTATTTTTATGATCTTAAATATTGTAGATTAGAAGTATATCTTTCAAAAATATTTGTAGAGCATTGCTTTACTATATGTTAAGTTATGAGTATCTTTGATGTGCATGTATGTTATATATATAACAACTCTTTTTTGTATCTGCGTATTACACGCAGATATTTTGACATTTTCCTTTACTTTTAATACTCATTTTTTGTTAAAGTATAATATATTTCTTTATCAAATACAAATCCAGAGTTTATGTATCCCAAATAACAAACACTATTATAACCATTTATATGTCATTTTGGACTAGACAAAAACATTCTTTTAAATTCCTTCCCTTGTTGTAAATTGAAGAAAGGCTGAGAGATACAATAAGTGTCATATCGTGTTGATACTACCTATTTAATTGATCACACTCGTAACACAAACTTATTAAAGTTCAACCGTTCAACGTTCACGTCACTAATAAGTAAAGGGATAGAGTAGTAAAAAGATTGACAGGTGAAAATATAATGCAACTTTTTTATGTTAGTTCAATCAGGCTTGCGGACTACGGGGGTGTGTAAGGAAGAGGGGAGTGCTCCACCACCTTACTAAAAGTTTTTCACCAAATTTGTCGAAAGAAAAAGTTTTTTGTTAAGTTTTTTTTTTTTTTTGTCAGAATTTTGAGACATTTTTTTTTCTTAAAAATTGTCCAGAAATCCTCCCCCAAATAATAATATATATATAAGCATGGCCCTATGTGGGATCATGACTTACCATAGCTTATAAACAGAGCTACTCTCGTGCTGGTTCAAATATTTTCGATTTTCTCCACTAAAGAAAAAGACCAGTCATTGGTTTGGTACCTTTTACTCTTCATGATAAAGATTGAATCATTTATATTCTAATTCGTGACTTCCAGACAACTACATCATGATGGAATCATTAAAAGAAAAATAGGCCTCTTTTCGTACAAGTATATATTAAGTATTTTGAAACAAACTGTATTTTTAAAAGAGCTTAAAAAAGACAATGAACCGACATTTTAATGAGTTGAAAATATAAATATTGCTGTACATAATTATACCAGTTAAAGTCTCATTAATTAAATGCTGGAACATGTTAATTAGTAAGTTCATTAATATTGAACAAGACACCTGGGACAAAAATCAACAGGAGGTTTTAAATACGTTGTTGTTGATTGAAAAGAGTGAGGCATTAATGGGCCTAAGTATTAGAATAAGTTAGGAATAACTTATACCTATGTGATTAAAAAAAATTTAGTGTAATAATATTAAGTCTTGTTAAGTCCGACGACAAGTAGATATCCAACTCATCAACCAATCCCAAAATTCGTCTAAGTATCATTTTTCCAATTTGCGAATAAGGACACTTCAAGAATCAATGAATATTTTATCCTCTTTTTCTCCTCACACAGCCTCCAAATACTGTTACACTTTTTTTTCAACCATTTATTTGTCGACAGCAAGTTTGTAATGACCCCAAAATTCCTAACCCACCTAAGAACGGTTCGAGGACTGGACTGTATCGAATAATTAAGGACTGACACTACACCGATTACAAGTATAGAAATCTTATTTATTTATTTTTTTACAAAATGAAATTTGTTAGAGAGAGTAAAAATATGTTATAATTACATTTCTACATAAGTAATTATTATTTGCCTAATATTAATAAACTCCATCTTATCTGTCCATCTCTATAGTATGGTATAGCTCTAAGTAATTACTCCTTCCAGCATGGTATATTTCGCCTCAGGCGTCACGTATTATTTTTGTATTCTAGGGTTACTCTATTTAACAGCCTATCCAATATCAAATAAATAAAACTAGTTACATACATCCGTTTGCTGTAGTATGTATATGTTAGGTATACGTTAGTGTTAAGACTCGGTCCAACACTGAATATTTTTTGATTCGGTCTTGGGTGACTTTTTTCTAGAGCGAAATTTAACAGTTTTTCCAATCCTGGACCGATTTCTTCGGTCTCAATATATAGACCGATTTTTGTCGTTTTCAATCTCTGTTAATGCTTGTGCTTCTTTTCCCACTAACAAATGCTATGAATATAGATAGGCTGGATTTGAATTAGTTCTTGTTGTTAGGTTGTAATCAATTCTCAACATTGATTGAATAATAATTTCAATAAACTACCAATTAATTTTGAGTCTTTTTTCTATTTCTTTTTGAAGGAATGGCTGCGTGATACAATCAAGGTAACGGCGTGTTAGACCGAATTTTAAACGTTTTCAAATAGTTTATCGATTTTTTCGGTCTGAGTATATAAAATGTTTTTGAAACCCTTCTGACGTCATCAATAATTGGACGGCATTGAATTTTTAAGATGCCGAAATTGACTGATTTTTTTTTTATTAAATACTAGTCTAAACCGAACTTCTTCACCGGACTGAATCATTTCGGTCCATTAAAAATTATAGCAGTCTCAAACCAGTCGAGGATCCCAAACCCAACACAGATACAAATGTATTTATAAATATTTTTGACAATCCTAATTGGCATAGATAATAAATAGTACAACCATTGTGAGAATTACAAATCAACGGTTGAAGGCTCTTACTTAAAAAAATAAAAAAACAGCCTACGCTCTCATGTTTGTGTTAATATCATGATGAAAATATGATTATTGTATTAAAGTGCTACTATTTATTATCAAGTGGGGAACCCCATGATGTTACGAAACAAAGAGAATATATATTCAGCCATTTTGTATATATTATGTTTCAAATCATTCAATGCATAAATGCCATGATATGAGAAGTAGTTTGATTTGTTCAAAATATGACCTGCCAATATACTTAAAAAATAAACCAAAAATCAACATGATAATCCTGGCAATTTGAAGAATATTTTTGAAGAGAGCAGCTTAGCTGTCATGATGTTTCATTAAATCAGCTGGAAACAGCCGTTTAAGAAAGGGAATAGACACAAATCCCAGTCCGTATATGCCAAAGACATAGATATAGGCTGGGATTACTCCTATTTTGATCCTAAATTATATTCCAAGTCCAAGAAAGACTTCCAATTATAACTTCCCAAAAAAAATCCTCGGTATCGTTATCTGTCCTCGTAGGGCAAACGTAGAAGTGATTACTTTATACTGCGGTGTTGATTATTTAAGAATAAAAGAATAATGATTTCAGCTTTGGAAAATAAAAAAAAACACTGCTCAGTTTGCAACTGAGTAAGTCTAAGGGGATATTTTTGTACAATTGTAGAAGTAGTAATGGAAGATTCCTACCTTGCACATCAATTTAAAAATACCTGCATATTACATGAATAATTGAATACCTTGCAGGTAGTTGCTGGATCTTTGATTATTAGTGAGTATTCCTTTTTTACTCATTCAATATGGACGGACAATTTCAATTCTACAACTCTGGATTCTTAATTTTAATTCTTTATTACGTTGGTGCACATGTGCACAACCTATATGTAGGATATAAGCCGTTTAGCATTGTTAGTTTGTGATTGATAGATACAAAGGTTTCACATATTTTAGTTTGCTCCCCAATTTTTCAATTCAGAAGGGGAGGAGCATTTTCATAAAAATGACGTCATATATTGATGATAAAATAAATGATGTAATTTTGTATCATTATTATATCGTATATTGCCACTTGCTTTACTCTGTATTTTTGAACGTTCTCTTTAATTAAGACCATATAGCTGCAAAATAATCTTTACAAAAGTCCCGAACTCCATCCCTATTTATTAACAAAGTAACATTACATTCAAACTTTGATAACACAAAATATTTTCGATTTTTTAAACAAATTATTATTAAAGTACATAAAATTATTATTTCAAAAATTATATTTCCGATTTACCAATTGATTTGAAGGGGACTTTAGTCACATTTACACTCATAATGAGCTATAAATCGACTCCCCAGTACCCACACGAATGTTTTATGGTTCTAAATTACAGATATTTGGAACTAAATAATTGATTATTATTACGATTAGATAAATCCTTCAATAAATAAAATAAATTATACTGTTTTAAAATGATCTGTGTGTGTCAAAATGAGTAGGGTTGTATTGTTCATTTTTACATGCAGTAATAAAGTCAGTTGCGTCCCACGTCCAGGAATATTGGATCATTCATGACTCAGATTAATTGATGATGACCTCATTGACTCATATCTATGAGACATAATTTATCTAGGATTGTTCTATGGGACGCCTTTTATGTTCGGTTCAGACGTGTCCTTATGATTTAGGACAGGTGCAGATGGATATAAATATTTTTGAACAGTTATATCCCTAGAAATTATAAACAGTTGAACATAAGTGGACCGTCAACATAAAAACAATTTAGAACAAAAATCAAAATAAGAAAAAATCACAAATTATCAATTTAAACCATATCTATAATTATGCGGACCAAAATTTTATAGACCCAATTGCGTCAATAACAGGCATTGTATTCAAATTTGTGGGGTGATATAAGGTACCTAAGAATTTTATCTATAGTTTCAAAAACTTTTTTTTATTAATACCACATATATTGAGACGGATACGGTCTTTCACACTTAATTGATATTTTTATTATTCTTATATTGGGACGATCAATTTGGACTACTCTCAGTGCAATTTGTGGCACACCCAACGGGCAAATAAGAATAATTAGTTGATAGAATTTGATGATAATTTGTCCAAGAATACATATGTAATTCACAATGAATTTGAGAATAATCATTATATTTTATGTTGACGGTTCACATATTATATATGTATATATATATATATATATCAATGCGTGAGAATTGACCTAGAAAATACATATGGCGAAGAGGATAAGGCTATTTGTGTCCTGTTATTTTATTGATTGAGAGGATGTTGAGTAATATTACTTGACAAAACGTATTTTTAAAATCTTTTTTTTTTGAAAAATGGATTCGATAAGAAATCTTTTTGTTCCCATTTCTTATCTGATTGCTAAAATATATATTTATAAATTGTTTTTTCAGCTCTTTTACTCTTTATTTTCACACATTTGAGCCCCTTACTTCCACCCGCACGCTTATCCATCTAAGTGGTTTCCTTTGCTCCTCTATGAAATAAAGTTATCATTTTAGAGACTTTATTAGACTGTTTTCCAATATGCCATAAAACTTTTGTCCATGAGATGTGAAGTGAACTCCTTTCATTTATAATTAAGAATTAAGGGATGCACACTGTCAAGATATCCTTCATCTTGATGGAATTTTTCAATCCTAAGCAAAATATAAATACAAAATATCAAAGGCAAATGGAGTTTCATCTATACTAATAAAGAAGAGTTTGTCCTTTTGTCTGTATGTATGTAGGAAAAACAGTCACTTGCTGAACTGTGTATAGTCCTTAATGATGAAAGTCATTTAAATATTTTTGATCTAAGATATAATAATGTGCCCTTATTAGTGAAATATCACAGGCGTGTGTATGATGTTATATTTCTGTTTGTCTTATGTACATAATTTATCATTCTTGTGCATTTTACGTATATGTTAAGATTTGAATTAAATATAAACGTTTTTTTTGTTTCAATGAATTTTGTTTGTTTTTATTCGTGAGCGCTGTAGAAATGAGATTAAACTAAACTACTCATCAGTCATCTCAAGATACTCGATTTTTTTCTCAAACTCCAATGATATTTTATCATTCTAGAGGACAGAACAACAATTATGACAGGGCGTCCGCCAGATTATATATATATATATTATTATTATTATTTTTTTTTTTTTTTGGGGGGTCCCTGGTTTGTGGATTTTTTAAAAATAAAATTCTAAAACTTAAATTTATTTAAAAAAACTTCAAAAATTAACATTTGTTGTCAAAAAAATTAATTTTCACTAAAAGAATTGTAAAACAAAATTTCAAATATTAATTTTTAGGAAAAACAACTTCGAAAATTGACATCTGTCCACAAAAAATTAATTTTTAGCAAAACTTTTTTGAAAAATTCAATTTTTTTGAAAAAAAAGTAAATTATTAAATTTTTGGGAAAATTTTTTCAAAATCCTCAATTGGTCTCTAAATGTATACATAATTTGGAAGGTTTTTGGAAAAAAAAATGAAATGTTAAATTTTCGGGAAAAAAATTTCAAGAATCTTTAGATATTAACAAAAAATTTACAAATAAAGTTATAAATAATAAATTTTGTGGAAATTTTTTTCAAAAATCAATAGCTATTTACAAATAATCGAGTTGTGAGGAAATTTAAATATTTGTGAGGGGACTTCAGCCCCTCCAACACATATCTCGTGTACCCCCTTGTATGAACTGATATTAGTATTGAGTATTCATGTGTGAGTGAAAAGCAGAGAGTAGCACTGAGGATTTCTTGGGGTGCTACTTTTCAATATGATAAAGCAAAATTTGTCTTTTAGCCGATGGCAAATTACTCTGGATAGTGCAGGGTCCTTCAGCAAGTAGTGGCTTTTTTTACTACGTTAAAATGACATATTTTTCATTAATCTGGATGGGACTTCTAAAAATGTCTTTGAAAAAAAAGTATTTTTTTTATGGACAGATAAGTTATGATAAATTAAGTATAATATCAGTAAATATTCCCATCCTTGCCAACATAATTACCACCACTATCTATATAAATTAGATTTTATAATGATGCTATAACATATTTTAATAGATATTATGGTCTGATGTACTTGGTGCAATAACATAACCTCCTTCTTTATAATGTGTGGCAATCAGGCACTAGAATTAGAATCTATTGGTACAATGTACTACAAGCATGCTTCCAAGCCCCTGTTGACAGAACACCTGAAGAAAAAGAGGATTGCCCTTACCAAGGGCAAGCTGGGAAGGAGTTTGGATGACTGTAAACTTTTTGCTTGGTAAGTTAAAAGCTTTTTTCAAATCAAGATTAAAAAAAATTGCATAACGATTGTAAATTGGCCAAGAAAAAGGATGATGTTCCGTACGTACCAATGTTAAATCACCCTCTAAAATCATGGTTTGGGGGGCTTTCTGGGCTCTGGGAGTGAGTGATCTTCATGTAGTGGGATGTAAGAAGAAGATTGATAGTATCTACTATCAGACTAAAATGCTTGAGAAGTTTGCTCTGCCTGCCATGACCCGTTCGAGCTCCAAGGGAACAATTCTGACCCAAAATATTGTTCCATTGTCTTCTGAGGCTATCTTCCTGGAACACAATGCTTCATTTCATGCTTAAAAATCTACTCAAAAGTGGTGTTCAGAGCATCTACCTGGCTTTTGGGAGAAATACCCATGGCCTGGGACCTGTCCTGTCTTGAATCCAATCAAAAATCTGTGGGACATCCTGAAAAATAAGTTTAATAGTCTGTTCCCTTACAAATAAAAAGAGAAGCTAATCAAACAGGTGAAATCTGTATGGGAAACTTTGGATCCTAGAGTCCTGGAGAATATTACTACTAACCTGCCCAGAAGGATGCAGGAAGCCATCAAGAAGAAAGGATTGGTTATTGGTTGATGTACCACCTTTCCATAGTTTGTCGTTAATAAAATACACTACTTTTTCCAAAACGACATTCTTTAATTGATACCCTTCACTTCAATTTCTTATATACAAAAAACCTTTTTTTTTTTTTCCCAGTTCATTTTCATGATTTGAAAATTCTAAATTGATATGGTATCACCTAAGAATTTTAAATTCGTGTATTTTGTTCAAATTGGGTAAGTAAAACTGGATTCCATATGAATAAACCAACAGTTTTAAGACTTTTCCAGAATCACCCATAAATTAATTTCTAATCAACATATAAAATTACTTATTATAATAATCTATGAAAAAAAAATATTGTCAAAAAAATATTGTATCTTATTTTATAAAATAAGTATCCCTTTAAATCTCCTTAATGAAAACTTAGATAAGGAAAACCAAAAAAAAAAAAAAAATGGAACAATCTCCGGATATTAAAGTACCAAAGCTCGGTTTTAAGCGTATGGTCAATAAGGAACGTCGTCTATGTGAGATATTTTTCAATATTGTGTAAAACAAAACTTTAAATGTTTTATTCAGCAATCATAAAACTTTTTTTTTAATTAAAAACTATGCATGAGAAGGATACATATATTTTTGATAGACAGTAAGGTTCAAGTCCGAATATTTGTACATCTAATTTTAAAATCAAAATACAATGCAATAGGTCAATATTTTCCTATATATTAATTAAAAAAAGGTTTTATTCTTATTCAATTTGGTTTTTTATAACCTCAAACTGGTCAGTTCTAATATTAAAGTTGAAATTCAGTAAGGAATCATTTTTGATCGTTGATCCATAATTTTTGCAAATTGTTCATTCTCTCAAGTTTTCAGAGTTTATTACAAAAGAATTTGATCGGAAAAGTACAAAACCACACTTTTGTCACCCTTCATAAAAAACAACAACATGATTAACTAAATAGATATTCGTCAAACCATCACCATTAATTAAAATTCTAACAATTATTGCATACATATCTGGCAAAAAAACACTAGAACATCTTTGACCAGGGGCGAAGAAAAGTAGAAATGTCCAATTTATTGCTATTTTTACACTTTATGTTGCAACATGTATAAAAAAATTCTACAAGTTTGTAATTTCTTCGACGTAAAGTGCATTATTTAATTATCAACTAAAGGATGTCATATTAATAGTGTCTTACATAAAAAAAAACAAAGAATAAAATTGTCAAAATCATCGTGTCTTTGTTGACCGGTCATCTTTTGGCAGTGAGCTCTTTTAAAAGTTTACAAAAGGATTGATGAAACTTTTCCTTTGAGTTTGAAATGAAAATTATTTCCTCTGGCAATTCTTATCTTTTTAGGCTGTCTTGGCTGAGGCTTTTCGTGAATAATCTGCACTTGTTTGTGGGGGTTGCGCCATTGAGCACGTCTGGATATGTATATCCAACTGCTTTTCTACTGTATTCACACTATTTCCTGCCTAAAGAAGGCCCACGATGCGTTCACGACTTCATGACATTAAGTACATCAAAAACAAAACAAACAGTATGGAAAACCAATACAATGTCAAATACATCCTCATATTAACTTGTTTGCAAAAAAGTACAACTTCCCATGTCAAGTATAGTGGATACATGCCCGAGCCAGCCCATCATTTCGGAAATGGCTGAGTGAGTCAAAATCAAAGAGACATCTTTATTAGTTAATACTATCATTTCCTTTTGATCTATTCAAAATTGATGGTTATTAGGTATTCATGAGTAATAAAACTTTGGACACTTTAACTTCAATATGTGCCTCAGAATATTTATATTTTAGTAATTGTTATTAAAATAGATTATCCTTCAAACAGTCAATTATTACATTATCCTCATTCCAAGAACTGGAAATCCTTCATTTCAAATGATTCATTTTATTTTTAGGTAGTAACTTGTACAATTTTCTTATACAAGTTATAGTTTGTATATAACATATTTAAATATAGTAAAATATTTCATAGATATAATTCAGTCAATTATAGTCTTTTTACTCACATTTCTGAGATAGTATAAAATACCCAAGACAATTAACTATAGTCTTTAATTTTCATTTGACTTATGCGTCTTAATTTGTTTATAATATGGCACATGTGAGCCATAAAATATATCAATCTCTTATTATTTTATTGGGACGATCAATTTTAGATAATCCAAGTGTAAATAACAGCGCCTTCAAATGATTAATCAGAATAATTTTCCCTTAGAAGTTGACGATAATCTATATTGAATACTGAGAAAAAATATGAAAGGTAGTTTTCTGTTGACAAGCCACATATATCTTCATAAAATAAAAATCTGTAAAGGTCTATAATTTATTAGGCAAAAGTACGAAACATTTTCTCTTTAATAAAAATAAATAAAATATTTTTTATTTATTAGAGCAACATTGTCGAAAAAAAAGGAACATAGAACTAACTAACCGGAGGCATTTTATATATCCTATGTATGTAAGAATCACACACTCCCTCAACTAACAAAGATTGTTTATAAAGAGATGTGATCGATGTAAATCGATACTTAGATACGTACATATTTAATAGTGTTGGACTTCAGTCTGAAATTCTACGACCGGTCTGAGATAGTTATTATTTTGTTGGACCGAAGTTCAATCAGAACTGGTCTGGTATAAAATTGGTCCAATATTACAACCAACTCTGTTCACTCCTCTGGGGAAGAAATTGATTCATAAAGTGAGACCCAAACAATCGGTACACGATTTGAAAACGATTAAATTTTGATTCACAGTCTGAGCCTGTAGTCTTGACATAAATATTGGTTCAAATCAATCTAATTTGGTATTGTGACAACTAGCATTGCGTTGATCTTTATTTAGGACCCGTCCAATTCCATAAAACTAGGCATTAGAGGGATATATTTTTGATAGACAGTAGGGTTTAAGTCATTTTACCAGGTAGTCCATTGACATCTGAGCACTTACTAACTCAATAATTAATGAAGGTTGAGTGAATGGAATTAATTGATATTTCAATACATTAAAGCATAAAAAATTAACTTAAAAAAACACTGAGCTCTCTAGCTTAAGTACAAGTCGAGAAATGGACACCTGTATGTGATCGATGAATTTCCATTCGTGCACTCTAAGAAGTTGGCCGTCTCCAGGAACACCGTTTACCCCTTCAGCAACTCCAAAATGTTGTAGAGGAAGAAGTGCTCTGTCAGAAAGGCCAAATTGGACCCCCCAGGCCAATCCTCTCCAGTCCATGAGGACCAATGCAAGAGAGCTCTGGTTCTACAACAGACTGTCCAGAAGGCTATAAAAAAGTGTGTGGAAAGAACCTTGTGGGTGGGCGTAGAGGCCACTTTGGACACCAACAGTTCAAGAAACTTTGGCAAGATTCTTTTGAGTTATTTTGAACTCTTTTTGACACTTTTGCCCCCTACAGCCTTAAAATCAACCCTTGAAGCCTGTAGTGTCGGTCATCCAAACACCGACGCTCTGAATGTCACTGTCAGTCAGCATTGGGAGGCCATGCCATCTTCCGTGGGCGCCAGGCCGCCACCTCAAAGCCATCATTGCCACAAAGGACGGCTAACTTAATTATTAAGATAGCACAGCTACACAGTTATTTATACTATTAATTTTGTTGAAATTATATGGTAATTAATAGATATAAATATCTTGTTGAAGTTTAAAAGTCAAAATGTTCATATTTTAATGTACCAGGCGGCGGTATATATATTTTAGTCAACTAAATATGAAAATAGTAATAAAGTACACAATTGATACATCAATCATATCACAAGGACAGACATGAATCGTCCTAAAGCTGGACTGGACAGGATACATAAGAACCAACACAACACTAGTGAATCGATCTATTTAACCTTAAATTAGGTACAAATAAATAATGGGACCAGAAGAGCCTCTGGGTAACAACAAAATGATATTTTGTTTCTAGCTGTGTGTATACAAACATGTATATTCTATAAGGTCTTAAGATTAGATCAATAATATGTAAACAACCCACATAGTTTTCTTGTGGTTCATTCACGCCATACACACGTTTCCCAGAGAACTCTCATTTCGTAAACATAGAAAGAAGGAAAAGAAACTTGAGTTAATGAATTCTTTGGGTTTAAGAAAACCGTCTCCTTCATCACATTTCAACAAAAATAATAATAATACATGATGATAGTAGCAAATTTGTGGATAATATTTCTTTGAAAGACAAGAAACATGTAACAACCTTGGGACATGGAGGATATATTCCCTAAATGCCTTACAAAAACAACTAAATTTTCTCACTTGAAAAAAAATGTGTTGTTGTAGATTTGAGTTTTTCTATTTTTTTAGGTGGGTGAACAAGTCATTTAAAAGGAGAATTTGCCCCTCTAACATCATCCTGAGGACATTTTGTAATTATTTTACCATTTATTTGACTAAATAAACAAATAACTTTACACCCTGACAAATGACATTTATGTGTCATTTATCTTTTTCGGAAAAAAACACTTAATGAAATGAATAGACGGATGTATGAAGGTATCTATCTAATTCCCACGACAGTGTTTGATTTCACAAAGTGTCTGTTAAACTCCTTCGGTTAATTATACGCCATACTTAGCTCTCACTTGTAGTTGATTCATCAGTTATGGATAGGGAAACATCGATATCCACAGATTTTGATTTATATATATATTTTTTGAACAATGAAACATTTTTGGAATGAGTCTTCAGACTATTTTTTAAGGTAGTTTGATAGTTCTTGAGTATTATGACGTCATTTAGATAGTTGAACTTCTGGGCAAAGTCAATGTCCCTCTTATAGCTCTGACTTGCACCCTATTGACTTTTCATTGTGGCCACCCGCAGATAAAAGGGTCTGCCCCATTTGCCACCCAAACATCGCCGCCTTTAAGGCCTCAATAAATGAAGACTGTTATGGGATGAAAGGGAAGACTATCTGCAAAGAGTAGGCAGCCATTATACGCCGCCTGAAGACCATCATCGCCGTACAGGTGGACCTCTTTAATAAATAATTGTTCTAAAGTAATGATTTTAGAAAATTGAACAAAAAAGCTGCAGCACTCCATTTTTGTTATCGAAATAAAAGTTTTTTGAAATTATGACTGAAAAATGTCCTATTTGCATGCAACACTTGGTACATACAGTAATGTACGTACAATACCCAAAAATGCGCATAATCTGTACAATGTAGATACGTAGTTGAGCAGTCAAAATGTCATTCTACATAAAAAATAATTTCCTTATTACATATTTAATTAGCTCATTAATAATTTATAACAAAACACCTTTTTCAAAAATAAAAAAATGAAAATGTTCTTCAAATGTCAAATAACAAAACAAGAGTATGAATAAATAACGATATTTAAATGTTAGTATGTCGATCAACTTACTTACTAGTGTTGGAGCTCTGTTGGAAAATCCTAGATCGGTCTGAGACCATTACGTATGATTTTTAAGTCGATGGAACTAATTTAATCCCTTGAAGGAGGTTGTACCTGGATCCGTAGTTGTTACAAATCAGTCTAGACCGATTCTATATAAAGATGAGTTGTACTTTATGTCATGTGTAGGGATGTAAATTCTAGGCATTTTTGAGGCGGGAGTTTTTTTGTTCTTGACAAATTAAAGAGAGTTGTTTCATTTTCTAAAGATGATATCCTTATAATTTCATTTTATAGGAGAAGACATCTATAAAGTGTGATCACGAGTATGTGTGCTCATGAATCACTGTGAAGAACAGTCTGGAGTTTAAGTATAAGTCCTTGTTGGACTCAGTTGAGAATTGAGGATCGAAAACCGTGTATGTCCCTGCTTGATACAGAGTAGGACGTATGATAATTTCCTTCGGCTCACAGCTAAGCTGCTCTCCTCTCATCTCATACATACCTCAAATTATCAAGGTTACCATGTTAACTCTATGTTTCTTTTTTATTAACGTACCAAAAATGCTTAAGATTTACAGCCCATGTTATGTGTGTCTTGTGAACATTGGAACAGATAGGAATTTAAATGTGTTGGATAAGTCACATTGCCACAAATCAGGAATGATGAGAAAATTAGTACATCAATTAAGACCAAAAAAATAAGGTCTATTAATTGAGACCGAATAATTCGTTCTACGATTGAAAAACAATTACATTTTCATCTAAGGTCTCAGATCAAGGTCACGTTCTCAGTCTCAACACTAATAAATATGCATGTATTTCTTGCCATTTTTATTTTTGTAACAGGAAAACAAATATCTGCATTTGGGTATAGAATGAAAACTGTAAAAAAGCTGACTTTTGCAAAATTAAAGGGCTCTCAGATAATTTTTGACTTTTTACAGTCCCAAATATGACGTAGTATAGAAAAGTTTAATCCTAGTTAAAGTTTGGGGCGTGACTAGTTGTAACTACCCTTGTTGAAGTGATAGCTGTTGAACAAAAAAGAAGAGAAAATAGATACATCATCGTACACCATTGTGTACATAAATTATATACAATATCCTAAACTCATAAACCAAATACTAATATATATATCGATATAAAGTAGAACTTTTGAATCAATGCATCAGTTTTGTCACAGGGTACAAGAGGCTTCAAAATACTTAATTTTAACACAAAAATCTACTTTTTAAATGGCCTGTACTATGCAAAAATTGACTTGAGAAGCCTGAAACCTTAGTAAAGTTAGTTTCATAACTTTCCTCAGTAGGAAATGTATTTGTGTATGGGAGGAAAAATATAAAGACAAAATCAAAGCAGTCTAATATGTACCCAGGTATTTACTTTTTGAGGCCTGTTCAATTATCTTTTAAATTACATTTCAGCGAAAAAAATGAATTTTGCTCGGCAATTTGAAGTATTAACTTTTTTCTTTGTGTAGTTGGAGATATTTTTTTGTTGGTAATTTGATGGAGTGCATTTATCTAATAAAGTTACATTTTGATCAAACACGATATTAAACAATACAACAACCTATTGTATCATATCATGTGAAAGTCCGTCTATCCAAAAATATTATGTTCAAAGTTTGTAGGGTTTTATTTAAAAGTCGTTCTAGACCCATTCTATAGATGAAGCATCATAAATGAAATCATGTGTAATTCAAAATTTTAAACATTGATCTACAATAATATCATATGATGTTAAATGTGTTGCATAAATCGTAACATATTTATACAACTCATAAATCAGTATAGGAAAGAATATCGGTCCATAGATTGAGCTCGATAAAATTAGTCATCCTTTTGCAAACGATAAAATTTCGGTCTATGGTCTAAGGTATCGAGCTGGATCGAAATATAGGTCCAACACTAATAGTTACTATTAGATTGCAAATTTAATTTACTTTCTATAAATACAAACGTTCCCAGTTTATGCAAAGACTGTAGAAGTCACATAACTCAACAACTCTGGGTATACCAATTTAACTCAAGAGTATAGGCCCTCACTGTATTGAACTTCAATGATTGCAACCTTTTTATAGTAAGAAAAATAACTTTGCAATGTAAAGAATATATTATTGGATTAAGAGGAAGGGGATTTCGACTTATTCGAGTATTCGGACAATTAGCACTTTGAAGGATTAGGAAATTAAATATGTAAAAGTCGTATTGTGTGGAGGAGGTTGTGAGTTTGTCTCTTATAAAGGGGGGAAGGGCTCTGAGTCGATCCGTGTTTTGAGGGATGAGGTGAGAGAATATCCAAGCTCATAAAGTAAAGCACTACGAGTGTTGCTTGTATCTACTGTGAATCATAATAGTATAATTATAGTATGAACGTAAAGGGTATCATCAATATGAACTTGTATGTCATCAAATCCATTAACTCTTGAAAACAAAAATTACCATAAATATACCGTACAAACTTCAATGATTCTCTAATCCTACGTGGTGGAAACTTATTCGAGGAATTGTGATTGATCGAGTCGGTATCCATATACTTCAACTACAATCAACGAATTTCCTATTTTATATTGCTTAAATGATAGTTTTAGATTTGTATTAAAATTGTAAAATATTGTCCTGACTACATTTTCTCCAATTCAGACAAGGGATCTTCATCGGGACATTGTTTCCATAGGTTTCCTAAAGATCCAAGTAAAGCTTAGATTGAATCATAACCCCGAACTCAATTTCGTTTTCTTTTATTAATAATACTTAAGAGAGATTCAGGATAAATGGATAAACGCTGTCTGTAGAAAGAAGTACTTACCATCCTTTCATTCTGCATTATGCTCTGGTTCATTGCCCGAAGGACCATTTAAACTGTAAAGAATACAGTGAGAGTATCATTGAAATTAAAATACAACGCGGTTACTGGCGAATTTAATTAAATTTCTCATAAGATTTAGCAATATAGAAGTCAAAGAAATCAAATTGATGTAAGACAAGGTTAACAAACAAGTAATAGATATAAAATCACAAGGAAAAAAACGTCAATTCTAATGTCATGACTCTCTTTGTGAGAAGATGATGATTTCTTAAATTTTTGGATTTAAAAGAAATTAAGAACCTTATTTTTTTATTGTTTTAGGAATACTTATCGTTCACATTTGTTGCAAAACAAATACTTCAATTGCAAAATATTTTAAAGCAAGATAAGCCCGTTGAGCTCCTTGAAGAAATATAAATTAGACAACGATCCACCGAGCAAAATAAGAATAAAGAAATTGTCCGTATTGTCGGAATGGTATTTTCAAAATATTTAATTTTTATTATTAAAGTATATAAATATTTCATTATAGGTGTTTTCTTGATAATTTCAGTTCTATTTTTTTAAATTTATGAAACATATGTCTAATTGTATCAAACTTCTTGGCTCAAACTTGTGTTATTCATTACCATAAATACCATACTAAAATCACTGTTAACATACAACGAG
This sequence comes from Lepeophtheirus salmonis, assembly GCF_016086655.4. NCBI lineage: Eukaryota > Metazoa > Arthropoda > Copepoda > Siphonostomatoida > Caligidae > Lepeophtheirus > Lepeophtheirus salmonis. The sequence goes on from NC_092584.1 coordinate 18,769,579, forward strand.
ACTGGAGAATGTTCTTCTTTATTTAATAAACATAAATCCTTAGATAAACAAAGTACTTTTTACAGAATAGTCTTTCATTTGAATGTAATATCCAGTACTAAAGATAAGTCCATCTTTCCCTAGTTCAAGTTATTTTAAAGATTCTCAAACTACTGTAAGTTATCATGCATCCGTTTGTTCCTCCTGTTTTGTCCAAATTGAGTCTGATTAATTATACTCAGCGCCCAAACCTATAATAAAATACCTCGAATACTACAGTTCTGCTGGTAGCAATACATGCAGACGATTTCAGGACTGTACGAACAAAATGAAAAATATATCACTTTCCCATATCATCAATTTCAAACCACAAAAACTGACTGAAATATATGTTAAAACGCTTTGAGGCCATAATTATCTCCTGATTTGCTTAATATACATATAAATATTTACTCCTATACGAATTTATATCAAACTTGTCATTGCAGTCTCAAAGAGATCCTTAAAGTCCATAGTACATACTTTTTCTGAGATAAGTTATCATGCTTCTGCGTCCAATTTCTAATGCTCCGAAATAAGTGCAAGTCATTATGCCTCTAAGCTAAGATGTCAATGAATCCCATATAAGCCCATTAAAATAAATGAATATTATTAAAAATCTACTGTGACGTCATTTCTTTGAACATAATCCTTCAATTAGGAGGATTATATTACTCAAACTTTTTCACACCTTTTCGCCTCTACGGTTTTGCCCTATATGTAACAATGAACCGAAGAAAATTTAGATATTTCATTTTTTTTCTAAAAACATAAAGGCTACCAACTGTAAGCATGAATAAATATTATTCTGATTAGTTTTTAATTAGATGATGTATATTTTAGTTAAAAGTTTAAGAGCCATGAAATATTGCTCAAATGTTATAATTTTTGACGCGGGGCATATTATCGCTATTGGTGGTCGAGATCGAGAGAATTAATATAAAAACACAATTAGTAAGTATGCTACAATAGATTTTTTTTCCCCACGTATTAAGTTGCTTGAACAGCTGATCGATAAGAAATTTCGTAACACATAAAATGCCATAAATATATACATCTTTTAAATCCTAAATTTGATTACTTTTTCTTAAAGACGTTACCAAAAAATTTACGTTAATAATGTGCCAAAGTGCTTAAACTATATTGGCATTGCAAAAATTCAAAAAGTAGGAATTTAAAGCTTCTTTAATAACTCAAAATGACCTCTGTGTTGGTTTCAACGCATTGAGCAAAAAATTACCCTTTTAATTAATATAATTTTTTTTTAAACCTAAGAAAGTTTGAACATTTTTTTATTCATTAGTGAAAAAAATATACAAATTGATAGATAGAATCAGTTTTTAGTCTCTAATGGCTAGAGGATATAATGAACTGGGGATTTGAGTCGCAGTTTTGGGCAAAAAATCACTCCTTTCATTTGACAGAGTAAAAATTTAAAAACACCCAAAGAAGCTTGAATATTTTTCTATTCATCAGTGAAAAGACATAAAAGTTGATTCACAGAATCTGTTTTTTATGAGTTGAAAAAGTTTGTAGTCCCTAAAAAATAATTGGGGTATTATTTTACCTTCAAATTGGCTTCGACGTTTGGGGACAAAAATACCCTTTGTAATTAATAGAGATACATAATTTATAAATTTGAATAATGGAAATATCTATGGGAAGAACCACTCCATAAACAACGTAAGATTCCATTTTCATATTCAAAATTTGACTTTTTTTAGAACAAAAAGTCAGTTTAGAAAAATATATTTAACTATTTTTTTTATTTTGTTATATGTTGATTCTTATTTTAGATAATATATATACTCAATAATAATTTGATCAATATAGAAATCAATAACTGATTATGGAATTATAAAAATTCTAAGTAACGGTGGAATCATGACATTATGACTGAACTATGGACGCAATTTATTAAAAATAGCCTATTGAAGAATTGCCTTTTATAAGAAAAAAAATAATTTTGAAAATAAAAGAAAAGTAATTTAAAACGTGTTTAATTTCTAAAAATGTGAAATTATTTGAAAGAATAAATATCAAAAAGATATATACACATAAAAGAAGGGGGAAAATAGCGGGCACACAAAAAAACAACAAAATGGGCACGGTTGCTAGGACATAAAAAGTTGTCATTTGATCTAAAAGTTTTGATCATACCTACGGATGCAGCCAATTCAGGGCTTAAATGACCATGCCATCTCAAAACTACTTGCAGCTAAGCTGCATTCCTTCCAAAAACCATTATCATTCGAAGGGTACCACATTAATCTTATTTTTACTTACCGGAGTGTCATATTGATTACATCTATATTTTCCTCACCACAAATAAGTAATCCATTCTTTTCTTGCATTTATATTGTTAGATTTTTGTAGTTAAAATAGTTTTTTTAATAAACAAATACAAACTTTAAATAAAGTATGAGAGTCTGTGGGATATAATTTTTTCTATAAGCATTCTCCAATATTGTTTTTAATTAAAGAAATAAGGATAAGCAATGCGGGCTGTGAGTTTTAGGTTTAAAAAAATACCTTTTACTCTCATTCAGTTGATAATCAAAAACAATCATTTAAGACAAAATAAAAACACTTAAACTATCAAATTAAAAATATCTAGCTGTTTCCAAAGAAGAAAACAACATGTTCGAGAAGAAATCTGACAATTTTCAAAACTTCAAGGTCGTTTGGTAACCTATAAAACGTTTTCCAAATAATTCAGTCTTCAAATTTTTCCAAAATGCATATTTTAGGTACATGAGAGCCTAGCATTTCCGTAAAAAAGTATATAGTATGAACAATCCTAATATATAATTGAAATATGAAAACAAACTAATTCTTACTTCAAAATACATTTATCTTTATTAAGAAAATTATACCTCTAATATTATTGGGATGATTTTTTTGTAAGACATTATGTCTATGAGAAAAAGACATGCAATTTGCATACAGCATACTATTTTTTTCCATGGTGTGTCAGGCAATATTTCTGTTAGTGTTGGGTTTTGGTCAGGAAATCCTAGACCGGTCCAAGACTATTATGCTTTTTGTTGGACAGAATTAGTTTGATCCAACAAAAAGCTCGGTTTTGAACGGTCTCATATAAAAATTCTGTCTAAATCGGCCGAAAGGAAAAATTCGGTCTAGTTTGGTCACAAAAAAATCGGTCTAGACCGATTTACAGATACATTATTTATAACATGACAGCAAATGTTGTTTTTTGTTTTTTTAAAAGTAAAATGACGTTATACGAAGTTTCAACAGAGATAGCTTGGATTAATTTTGATCCCTCCGTCTCTTATACATATATATAGAGTATTTGTTTTGAACTTATTGTGTACTTTAGAGATTTGTTTGAAAAAAATGAATGACAGTTGATCTAGAAAAACAAAATATTGGCCTCTCATAATATATGAGACTGTAAAAAATCCATACATAAATTAAGACAGAAAAAAAAAACGGTCCATAAAGTGAGACCAAATTGAAAAAAATCGGTTCTGCACCGAGTCTCAACACTAATTTCTATGTTTATATTATGCACATACTAGACTGTTTCAAAATTGCGATCGATCCCAATGGGGTTTTAAATGGAAAATAGCAAAATTATGAAATATCTTCTTTATATCTCACAATTTCTAAATTTATATCCCCCATTATTTATATATTTGTACGACATCATTAAGTTACCATCGATTTTGGTATCAAAGTTAATATCTATATACTTTCCAATATAAAATAACAATGCCACATGCACATATAGTGACGTCCATAGGATTTTTGTTGTTTTCGGGACTAGGTCAGAATTTTGTGCAATTTTTTGTGTAATTTGAAATTTTTATTCCTGCATTTTTTAAAGTACAATTTTGTTTAAGATAGGTTTTAAAATGGATAGATTACGTCATCGACGGATCAGTTTTTCTAATGACGTAGTGTATCTGTAAATACCGGTTTCAATACCAGTTTAGTTTAGTACCATTTTGGAAACAAATTTTTTTCCCGGTTAGATCTTAAATTAGACTGATTTGGACAGATATTTTGATCCAGACCGCGATCTCAGATCGTAGTGAAAAATTTAATCGTTTCAAAATTGTGCAAAATTGGTCTAGACACAATTTTTGTATAAGACCAGTCAAGGCCAAACTTATTTCAAAAACTGAATTATTTTGGTGTACTAAAATTATAAATATCACCGACTGGTCTTGGATTTTCAGACCGAAATCCAATAATAATATACACAGGGGGGTCCATTGAAATTAATCCAATAATTAATGGAGGTTGAGTGATTGAAATTAATTGACATTCCTATAATTAAAGCATAAACAATTAATTACAAAACCGATCAAGTCTGAGCTCTCTAACTTACATACAAGTCGAGAAAATGACACCAAACGTGATCGACAAATTTCCATTCGCACACTCCAAGCAGTTGAGTATTTCCAGAACAACCATCTACGCTATCTACCATCAGAGACTTATCTAAAAAGTTGGTCTGGAAGAACATTGTGAGGGAGGAAGGGGCAATTTTGACACCACCCTCTCCTCCGTTGCAAAACTCTTTAGAACTCTTTTTTGACATTTTTGGCACCTCTACAGTCCTGATGCCAAACTTCTCAACTACACTTTTTGATGTAGAGTTGAAGGTCTGCAGTGTCCTTCATCGAAACAATGAGGTTCTCAAAGCCACTGGTTCCTAGCATTGGTACGTCTTGACAGAGGACTACATCCGCAGCGGCTGTGTAACTTCCACCGCCACCTGAAGGCCATCATTACCGCCAAGGACGGCTACATTAATTCTTAAGAGAGTTCAGACACACAATTATTTATTTTATTAATTTTGTTAGATTTCTTTTGTTAATTAATAAAGTATATCTTGTTGAACTTTGAAATTCAATGTGTTTAGATTTTAATGAAACACTCAGTAGTCTATTTATTTTTTATAACAACATAACACATATACAATATTTCCCTGTTTTTAGGAAGGGGCTCAAACGTCTTGTAGTGAAAGCGTTTCAAATGTATGAATTAAAATAAATAGACAGATACATGCCATAAATATTTTTTTAGGGCTATCATTAAAGTGACTTGTACATACGGCACAAACATATATATGATTTTCCCATAAGTTATTCATCCATTACGGAAACCCTAATTCAAGCCATTTCCACAATTTCTTCATGTTTGTATATTATATACTTGGGATGATTACATAAGTGTAATTAAGATCCAATTTCTTCATTAATTAATTATACTCCTGATTATAAAAGTTACTTTCCTTAAATGCTATATACATTTTTAACTTGTACAAACAGACTGTACAAGTTACACTTTCTTGGTCTCGTAATGTATATAATATGACTGAGAATTCCATCCATTTCTTTTTCTTAATTGATATCGTCACTTCATTTAGACCCACAAAAATTACATTTAAATAAATATGTGCCCATACCTGAATTATATTAGCACACTTTCACAAATTATCATTTATTTCATTAATTATTCTAATGAACCCTTTGTGTCTGCTGCAAAATTGATTGTCGTAATAAGAAAAATAGAAATGAAATGGATGTTTATGGCAGAGTCATATCGGAATCAATTTCTTAAATCAAATAAATGTTTTAAACTATTGTTTGAAAAGAGTTGAATAAAATTATTGATTTTTTCCCCAGAATAATATGCTTTTTTTAGTGTTCAGAACAAAAAGGGTCTCCCTTACATTAAAAGTATCTTAGAGGGAGACAAACAAAGAAATTCAATGTCACTTGAAGTAAGGAAATGTTTTTCGTTTTTTTTGGACAATGGGATCAGAGTATAGGACAAATTATTTTAAGGACATAAACAAATGGACAGATATGTAACGAGATGTTCCTTCCTATTTTTATTAAAAAATGTAATAAAGCCCATTCAAAAAGTATACTATGTTAAAACAAAGAATTGAGGGAAAAGTAGATTTATTGAATTCCTTTTGGTCATGGCTTCAAAGGCTTTGTTCCTACTTTCATTCTTGTACATAGTTATTTTTATAGCCTTGTTTATGTACAAGAAGTCATTTAAGGTAGGCCTTGAGTGAACAATAGATCTCAAATATAATAAATGAAGTAATTTAATCAAAATATAAGTAGAACGAGTCTCAGATCAGTTGATGATTACGTACATTCAACCCTGATCCATTTCCAGTCTATTACATACGAGGACGCTTCCAGAAGTACTCAACCCAACATGGAAAACACATTTAATTGTCTGCTTTATACCCTTAAAAAATAAAAACATTCTGCTTGTTGCTCTGAAACTTTGCTGAACGAAGAATTGAAACTTCTTTCCTACATTTTATATAGCTGTATCAAATTGTCCAAATTTTCAAATAATATCCAATGTAGCGCACATTTTGAAACGCCTATAATATCTGAGACCGCCATGTGGATTTTCTTAACAATCTCGTGAGTCGTCACCCCATTTTGTCAACCACTATAAGGTTTGCCTTTTTAAAATATGTTGCAGTCTCTTCTAAAGAGATTCTCAGGATAGAGGCAACATGTCATTTTTAATAATAATGATCCAAAAAACACTTACCTCAAATATGTTCTGTCATTCAAACAGCTTCCATCAAAAAATGACTAGGAATGGACATTTGTACAATGCAAGGAGAATACAACTGTAATAATTATTTACATAAATCCCATGCTTAAAAACGACACAAAATAAAAAATGAACATTACGCACTTTAAATAATTTAAACCTATTAGAATTCAAGGTGATAATTGATTCCCATTTATATATTTGTCGTCTCCCTTTTAAAAATTCTTCATACAAATTGTGTTGCACTTAACAACAAAAACGAATGTAATATTCGCAAAAATCTTTCAATATTTACGTGTTGCAAAAAATATGAATGTTGGAGGGAAAGAGAATTTCAATTTATTTCATGTTATATACATCAAACAGCGAATAAATTATTTTGAATAGTCAATAAAATAATTTCAATATATAATTATAGTCTATGCTTGAACCTTTGATCATATTATATACATCCACATGAAAATAAACATACTATTTGCAAAAGTTTGTGCCAATTTTAAATATGGTTTTTTATACGTCATATAATTTTTTTTAAACCACAAAAACGTTGACTTTTTGACCTTTACATTGCTTTTTCTCAAGATCCGAGTGTTTCACATGAAATATAAAGCTATATCCGGGAATTAACATAAAAATATGTGTTCATATTTGAATTTGTTTTCTTTTTAAAAAATTGGGCCACAAAGCTATACTGGAGTTTTGTAGCTTAGTGGACAATACACTCGGTAGAAACTATTTAAGTGAACCCAATGAAATGGGTTGTAAACCCTAAACATTTTCAAAACATTGGGGGAAAGCTAAAAGATATGGACAACGATAATCGTCCAAGTAGCCCCAACAATTTGAGGATTTTTTTTGAAGGAGAGCTGCTTAGATGTCATGAATTTTAATTAGATCAACTACAAACAGCTGTAACGAAGTGGAAGGGAAAAAGGAAATAAGAAAAGACGTAGACAAGAATTAATTCAATGTCTATTCCTCAATTCCACTCTGAGTCCAACAATGACTTACAAATATAACTACGCAATAAATCCTTAGTGTTACTTTCGGTCTTTTATGTTCACAAACAAATGTTCATCAGGGTTTTATATATATCAAAGATATGTTTGTTGTATGTAGTAAAAAATGAAGATAACCCTTCAGGAATTAAACAGTAATGATAGCAGCCTTGGAAAATAAAGTTTATTCTTCAGATTGTCAAATTATAAAAAATTGGTTGATCTAAAAAATGCCACCGATTAGGAATACTAGTTATAAGTGTACATTCTTGTTGGACTCGAAGTAGGGTTGAGCATCGAACACGGAGTAATTTTTGTAATATAAGGAGATGGATATGAGGTTTTTTTTTAACTAATCTCGCAGCTATGTTAATGATCTGTCATAAACACCCTTATGATCTCCTATCAAAAATTCATCAAATTGTCAGCTTTACAATATTCAATTTCGTTTTTTTTTGTTTGTTTTTTTTACATAGCAAAAATCCTAATGACTTATAACCGTAAGATGTATATGGACTTTAAAGAAGATTCCTAGGTTAGATGGAGTAATGGTAATATAAAATAATGTTGACTTATATTTAATCAGCACAAACCACCGCCCAAAGTCATTTTCCTTAAAATTTAACTCTAATTTCTCTTCTATCTGATTTATCAAAAGATTTTTTGAATTTTTGTTTGACCTTGACCTTGTTCTTATATAAATAAATGTTTAGTGTCTTTCATATACATACAAAATGACAAAATAACACTTATTTGAGTGATGTATATCAATTTGTTTCAAAGTTATGGTTGATGTTCTTTTTTTTAACGTTTTGTGTGAACTTAGTCTCTCAAAATTGAATGATTTCTTACTGTGAGTATAGACAATCATTCTACAAGGTTTATTTCAAGATTGGTTTGTAACAGTGTCCGTAATTCTACTTACAAACAAACAGTCAGAGATGAAAAGAACTTTGTTCGCAGAGGTAACAAGGGATCAACACCTCCAATTATAGCCCTAAAAAAAGAAAACTTGAATCCTCATCAATATGGAATCACGCAGTGCTAAAGACTCTTCCCCGGAATATGAATCCCCCTTTGAGCTATTATTTTTTGTGTAATCATCAAGGATTCTATACATAGAATTTCACCTATCTTTTTTATCTATCTATCTATTTATTTCATCTTTTTTTTTTGAGCAAATAATAATTCATCAATGGAAAAGAACCACGAGTTATCTGATGGATTTACTCCTTTGCCCCAGTCCATTGTTCAATAAATAGAATTCTACATATAATACAAATGTCCATTCACCTACGAAAATAGGTAGAGGGTGCACAATTCATTATGTAAAGTGATTACTACATATTATTGTCATGTAAGTAAACAGTAGAAGTCGGATAACTCGAATTTGAAGGGAGCCAGTCCAAATTGTCCGGGATAGGAATTTTATAATGGTTTTGTTTGATTCATCGTACATTGTACACATATATTATAATTAGTTTTATAAATTTATTTATTGAATATGTGAAAATATAAATAATCTTAAAAAAAGGTCAGACAAGGATACATTTTCAATTAATTTTTTTATCTCATATATACCCATTACGGGCTGGGGACCCAAAAACAAGCAGAAGCATGACTAAATTACGAAAAACGTGATGTTTATGGAATCGAGGAAAGACATCTCAAAACCAATTTGTGTACTGTTTAAATACTATATTTGCCTTTCTTTGCATATAATCACAGCCACAACACTCCTGCGAAAAGATTGGCAGGTTTTGATGATTAAAGCCGTGTCCATGGAGTTATATGCTGTCATGATGGTAGCTCGGAGATCATCCAAATTTGGATGAGGGTTACGGCAGATATGGAGGCCTAATTGGAGATAGGCCAAAAGTAAGCCATATTATTGCTGCATAATTTTTGGTTCTTCTTGCCTGTATGTGGCTGTAATGAAGCTGTCATGATTGCAGCTCGGAGCAAATCCCAATGTTCATGTGAGTAGCGGAAGATATTCTTCTTTAAGACGTCACAAACTGCAAATTCTAGGCCGGTTAATGTAAGGGCTGTTTGAGGCCACATAGAGTCACACCAAAAATCAGCCATAATGTTTCTGCAAAAGTCTTGGTCCTTTTTGCCAGCATGGGACTGTAATGGACCTCTTACCATTGTAAGGATGGAGAAGCCAAACGTCTCTGTTGCCTTCTTGGTATTGACACGGGTACGGAGGAGATGTGTTGCCTTTTGTATTGCTGCTCCGATATTTCTACACTTACAGACGTGGGATAAAGACAAACTTTGTTTATTTTTGTTTCAGCTGTCGTTTGACTGCATTATGAAACCTCTCGATTAAAAATAACAGGGATAAAATTGTAACCATTTACAAATTTTGAGTCCCCACTCGGTATAGAGTATTGTCGGTCCTAATTTCTTCGATCCAGCCATCTCTAATACCAGTCTGATGGACTCGTTCTTACGTTTAAAAGACATATATTAATTCTTAAGGAAGAAACACCTCAAAAACATCATTGAAAGGGGTCATATTTTCTTTATTTTTAAAGACTACAAAATGGGATTAGACCTGCCAGGACTGGGCTGGACGGAACTGCGGCTCTACCCCAAGAGTCGACATAGCACTTTATACAAACCAGAGCACAACAGGCTGTGCAGGACTTCACTATATAACCATGTATTTCTTTGTTCCCAAACATACATTTCTGGTCTTGAACTTCTTTCTTAGTTATCTCGACCGCCTGGAGTGTTATTTGGGAAATTAAAAGATAGATCCGTAGATGAATAACTGAAAGAGTCGAGCAATTTCAGAAAGTTAAAGCCACTGTGGGAGCAGGAATCAAATAGCTAGAGTTAGAGCCGAATAATTTGAAATAGTCAGAGTTGTTAGTTTTGGAGTTAGAGTAGAATAACTCAAATAAGTCGAGTCAGAGTGGCAAATAGAATATAAATACCGACTCTACAACCCCGGTTGAGAAATCACGTAAAATGTAGATATTTAAAGAATCTTTTATGTTAGAAAAAAGAAGTCATTTTGAGCTCCTATCAGCCACAAAACAACTATAGAAACTCCTTCATCTCATCAGTTACCGTTCGTAGTTATTTGTTTAGTTTATGTATGCAAGTGCTTATATTATATACAAAGGTATGTAGAATAATGAAGATATTATCTTGCACATTTTACCCATCTAGATACTTATAATAATAATAATAATAATAAGATAATAATCATACCTACAGATAGGTATTAGGGAAGATCGGCAACGGTTGCAACAGACCCACTTTCTCAAACACCAAAAAAGGTTACTGCTTACTCGTAAAATCAAAGAGTGACTTTTATAGAAAGATCAATAAAATAAACACCAACCCTACATTTTATAGTGCAAGAATTACTAGGTGTTCGATCCTGTGCATAAAAAATTAAACTATTTAGAAAAAAAATTAAATATACTGTTATTCACAAAATTAATATTTTTGAAAAAAAGTTGACAAATTAAATTTCAAATACCATTTTTTTGTAATAAATGGCACATTTAGGTCACATAATTGCACGTGAATCTTCGTACTTCAATTGCTTAACAATAGAGATCAGGATCACTGGCCATGAGTAGTCATAATAATCGTATTTATTTTGGGTGTATTAAAAAAAAGCACCTAAAATCAACATGGAAACCCTGACAACTGGAACAATTTTTGTTGGAGAGGAATTAAACTATCATGGTATTTCATTGATTCAGCTTCAATCCTCTGTGACAAGGTAATTGTTCTGAAAAGGAAAGTAACTAAAACATTGGCAATAATTCCTCCGATCTCGATCTTCAATTCTACTCGAAGTTCAGCAAAGATACAACTCTCCGTATTTTGTGAGCACAATCGAATGTTCCATCAGGCTTGGAATATAATTGAAGTAGGAAAAAAAAATCAATACTCAGGGATTAATCATAATGACGACAGCTGAAAAATAGAAAGTGTATTCTTCAGATTACCAATTCCGAAAAATTTCTAGCCAAAAAATACACACGATTTACATCACTAGGCATGATCGTTATTTACTTAAATTAGTTTGTTTACAAAAAGATCGAATGTGGCGCCTCTTGTGGCATAGTAACACAACTTCCTGACTGATGTCATTATTTAATATATTTATATTATTTCATTTGAAAATTTGTATTTGGTGGGTAAGAAAAAGGAATTTAAAATAAATTCTGTTTTTCTTCAACGATTTACACTCACACCTCCTTGCAGATAAAATACCAAGTTCAGTTTGATCATGCCCATTGAATAAATTCAAAAAGAAAAGAGTACCAACTGTCTCTGTCTTCCCTACATATAATAAGTTATAAAAATATGGTATAATATGTAGATATTTTAGTTGGTATGTACCCATATGCAATTTCTGTTTATGAAAAGCCCAAAATATAAAATTCAAATGCAATCTTTATTTTTATTTTAAAGAACAAAAAAAAAAAAAACACGAGTGGAAAATACTTTTTTTTTTTTGCCAACAACAATAACAAATAAAATATATACCTACATACATTTAAAAAAGTAAAAAATTTAAAAGGAAAGTTAAGAAATTAATGGAGCGTCTTGTTTTCCCCCTTTTTCTTGATTCTTTCTTATTCTTAATTCATTTTTCTTGAAGGAGAAGAAGGGTTAAAGAAAAAACTAATTATGAAAAGTAAAAAAGCGTGAATTTGCAATAATGAGAAGTATTAAGATGAAAGGTGCGTTTTTATACATATACATGGTGCACAAGCTATCTATCCCTCCAAAAGGATTTTTTTAAACCCAATTTTCACTCCAAAAAGTTATCAGATTCAAAAATTTAAAGTAGACTCTCAGAGCATTATGGATTTGGATTTATTTTATTCAATTACATCACATCCGTCCTCAATTAAAGTCTCTCTACGAGGCCAAAAGCACTAGCAAGTCTTTGACACTTGGTCCATTGGCCAATCCTGGAATTCCACTTGATCGACTTATAAGTTCGCCTATGGTGTTGCAGGAAGTTCACATTGTTTGTCATTCTATCTTGCCCCACACACACACACAAAAAAATCCATCTGATTCAGATCTGGTGTATTTGGAGGCCAAAAGTACGACGAGATAAAGTCGTCGAAATTGTCTTGCGGTCCTTTGATACTTTTTTTTCAAAAGTTGGGCAGTGAACCGAGTTCTGTTCCTATATGTAAGGCCTCCAATTGGAAACCATGTCGATCCAGAGCTTTGCCTTGGTCACTAGCACGTCTAGATAGGCATCAGTGTTGACACTGAATCCTTGGGTAACATTTGATGAAGTATCACGTGGCCTTTGGAGCTGGCCACCCCAAACACCATAACGTTATCTGAGTATTTTGCCGTAATCAAAGTTAATAGAAATATAAGGGTAGACCCTCATGTAATTGGACTTGCTAGAATTTTCAATTTGATGTATTGCATCGACTGCTGGGCAAGACACACTGATTTTGACAAAATACCCAACCAATCGTACTCTAGGTATTCAATATTAAAAAGCATGGTGGATGCCAAACATCAGTCGTAAACGTGTTATTGGTAACCTTGTATTTCTATTAACCCTGGTCGGTATGACGACGGGAACATCCTTGTGGGAGAAGGCCAAACATCTATTGTTCTGTTTGTTGACATTATGGTCCTGGTAAAAGTTTATAGTCCGGAAAGACAAGAGCATCTCTCGATGAAGTGGGCGCTTGAGGTGATTCTAAGGATTAAAAATGATAAAGAAAGGTGTACATCGACATATATGGAGAGTGGGAGAGAAGGAAATATGTATTATTGATCCTTTGCCCTTTTTGTATGTTTGCTCACCTGATAAATATTGAGTAGGGATTTAAGTCCGGAGACTATCTTCGCCAATGCATGACCTTTATACGTTTTTTCATGAGACCCTCTTTTGTTGCATTGGTTGTATGTTTGGGTCATTGACGTGCTGGTGGATCAATTATACGACTCATTTTTAGTGGCGCTATGTAATTTTACCTTAAAACCATTCAGCTATAATATAGAAATAAGGTTTATATGTCGTTTTTGTTATTTTTGGTTAAAATTGATGTTCATTTGGAATTTTGTAATCAAAATATGTCATGTATATTACTATAAAACGTACTAACTGTTTTTTTTCTGTTGGAAAAATGATGAAACCATGCCCCAAAATTTCAATGCATACACAAAAAAAAATCTCCCTATGTATTGAATTTAAAATAGATACAAAATATCTACTTAAATTAGTATATAAAAAAACAATAATATACATATAATCACGGTAACAATTTAAATTGAAGATTCGAATCCATTCTCTTTTAATAATTATCATTAGACTTGATAGATTATTCATATTAAAAAGACCCATGGATTGACGAACAATCCTCATATAAGGCAAGATAATAATTCCATTATTATTGCAACAGAAGACAAAGATTTATGGATTTTATAAATTTTTTTAAATATTGTATATTTTGATTTCCATCAATAATTGACTATAATGACGAATAATCTTCATTTATTGATATATAGAGGGGAAATATCCTGTAGGAAAAATTACTGGCAACATTTTCAGGTGTCTTCCTGGAGAAAAAGAAGTTTCCACCTAAGAATTCCGTGGTATATGGCCCTGTTCACCCTCCCTTCGGTGAAGTGTAGTCGCCCTTTCCCCTTATCAGAGGATCGTCTATTCCAATCTTAGTCCAGCAGATCCTCAGGGTTAATCTCTCTCCTTTATGAGCACATGCAAATATTTATAGTAGTTTCATACATATCAATGATCGCTTGAATGTTGAAGAAAAGGAAGTTCACTCCTCAATAAAATAGTTATGGTAGCACCTTAAGAATACAACATTAACTCTGAAGGTTGCCTTTTCTACAAAAATATATAAAAGCGAGCTAAAACTTAATGATAACATAATTTTTCCACCTCCATACTTAGCGATGGCAATGGTGTTATTGTTGGGGTGATAGTCAGGAATTTATCTTTCTTCAAACGCTTTTTGGGGCATATAATGTCTCACACTTTTAAAATAAATCTACCATTAAAATAATTTAATACCATTCTTTTCTGTGTCAATGGGAAAATTCAGAAAATAAAGAAGGGCTCCAATACTTATATTTCTGGTATATATATATTCCTAATTTCCAAAGGATTATGCCGAAGTAAAATAATTGCTTTTCTCTTATTCAGTGTTAACTTTAGTCTTGTATTTTACATACACAATTTTTTCAACTAATTAATAGAGGTTGTCTAGTTTTTGCATATTTTTCGTCACTTAATCATTTTACATACACAATTTTTTCAACTAATTAATAGAGGTTGTCTAGTTATTTACGTAGTAATTCATAATAACCCAGCCCCCTGGCGTTAAAAAGTAATCTTGTTTCAAAATATATTTGGACAACAATTGATCACTTGGGTATGGTTTCAACTCTTGGTCTTATTTTAAAATATGACTCTCAAAAACAGTTGAAAAGGAGTCAAAAATTGAACAATTAAATGAACATCGTGTTAATTTCGTCCTTTTCTGTTTTGTTCATGGATATATTTTCGGTTTTGTATTGATTTTAATTTGAAGATTTGATATGACAGGAATTTCCATTAAGAAAAATTAAATAATACCACTCTTCATTACACGCACCAGGATAGAGTTTTTATTTAGATATCTACATATACCATCGTAAATGGTTAAACAGAGTGTATCTCTTTTCCTTGGAAGTCTTATAATAAGTTCCTCATTTTCCCTCTAAAATCATAATTTGTCTAGAGGGATATGCAATTCAATATGTTGTTTTTTTAATAAGTTATGACTTTAGTATTTAAACTTGAATATTTTTATTTTGCTAAAAATATTTATGATTTAGATTATAACCCTGGCTTAGAAAATATGGACACATGACTGTATATGAATTTTTACTAGGAGAAGAATAGCAAAAATAAAAATAGATTCGAGTACAAATTATTCATTGGACTAAAAAAAATTATTTTATTTTTTTGCAGTTAAATTATTGAATTATATATCATCAAAATTTAAGAAATTGGTGTGTGAAGAATCGTGTGATTTAAGGTGGAATCTTCATTTAATCTTTTTTGTAGGAATAAAATAATTTGATCAAAAAAATCATTATACAATAAGAATACTACTATATTCTTAAGTAGGGATGTTTTTTTGTAGAGCAAAAGGAGAAGGTGGAAGCAAAACTTATGGTGTTGCGAAAGGCAGACATTTTTTATAACAGCTGCCTCTTATACGACTTGGAGGGAGGAGATAAAATGAACTATTGCTATAAAGAGATGAACCTCCAACATTTAAAGTAGTATTACTGCATGGAAAATGTTCTGATTTTATTTAAACACATATACTCGTTATTTATTCAATTTTGAAAACAATTTACAACGTAGATAGGTGTTTCAATATTCTACTTTCAGAGAAATATGTTAAGATCACATAACCTATTAAATGACGAACAAAAAATTTTAAAACAGAACAGTCATCAATCTTTTTTTTCCTTTCCTAATTGATAAACTCTGGTATTTCTCTACAAAAATTACATCTCTATTCATAAATTAATACTTTTATATAAGATGTTAATGAGTTCTTATGAAAAAATCATATCTCAACTATAATTTTTCCCTCATATTTTCAAACAATTTATTGATTTCTTTGAAGTTGATAGATTTTTAAAACGACTAATAATTTGCAACTCCTGTTAAAATGTGTCTAGTAAAATTTTCAAATCTTTTTGCATCTTTTATTAAAAAAAAAATTATTTTTTCAAGAAATAAACCTTCCAGTAACATAATATTTTTATTGGAAATAATAATTTGTAATACAAATTATTAAACATCTACTAATTTTACGAATCAAAGTTCAGTAACTTCCAGATCATAAAAACTTACTCACGCCCGAAAATTTCAACACAAAACAAGTTTGTATCTTGAGGACCCATCACTTATTGTCAACAAAAGAATAAGATGATTAAACCTGAACAATAATATCGAAATATAGAAAACTCATTTCACATACTCCCACCAAAAATGATTTTTTTTGCAGATTGCCAACATCCCCATTGTTCTCAAATGTGTAACTCCAGGGGCGACCTCGACTGTGCCCCTTCTGTCGAAGAGAGGTGGAGACTTCCTCCCATTTATTTTACAAAGCTACGATTGTCAAAAAAGTTGATCCGGTAATATAAATGGTAGTCAGTGTAAAAGAAAAAGAATACAATCTTTCTCTCTCTGATTGGCCCATCACTCCATCCTCAAAATACGTGGAGTAAGGCAAGATTGAATGCCTCATATACCCAAAGTTCAGGGGATGTTTTATGCAGCAAAAGTTAAACTTGATACTGCTCTGTGGGTTCTACGAAAGTATGCTTGGAGGTCTATCGAATCATACAATGCTATAAATTAGTTACTTTATGTCCATGTTTACAAAATAATTTATTCCGGACATGATGGCCATAGTGTTCCTGTATTTTTTTAGAGAAAGGGACGGACTAGATATCTCTGTAAGTACCGATACTATAGCAGTACCGGGATATGAACTATTTTAATACGACATTGTTTTTTATAAGTATTAAAACTCGTATTTGGAACGTCGTTAAAATATATTACGTAACACTTCAAATTTCTAAGGTAGCCAAATAATGAAAATGGTATTTTATAAAAAATGTCATGACATTTCTCGGCAGCCTGCTCAACAACAAATCCTACATACAACACTTTAAGTGCATGCTCATAGCATAAACTTTTGTTGAATAATTTAGTAGAAAAAGGTTTACAAATACTGAAGGCAATGTTTGTATTGGAGCCAGTACGATAATATTAGTATCATGACAACATTAATCTCTTTATAAAATAACTTGTGAATTAAATCACTCGTATCTCAAAGTACCGCTTTATTTCAAATATACATGATATCTGCATACCTATATATACATAGTAGATAGATAATAAATTACGTTCGAAAAAGGCAACTTTATAGGGCCTTTAGGCTTTTTTGTAATATAAAAAGTAGATTTAATAGCTTTATCGTATGGTAAAACTAAATGCAAAAAAAAAAATCAAAAATTTTAATATATGTATGAGTACAATTTGAGATCTTGTACAAGTTACAGCATATAGAGTATTTTTTTTAAGATTGCATCATTCTTGAATGTATTTTGAATTCTGTTTCTTTGAAAATAAATTTTTAATACTTTTTTTTTTTATAAAATATAAAATGTGGGATCTTTTTATATTGGATTTTTTCCTCACCAATGGTCCTTTTTTTTGGTGACTGAGTATTTAGATAAATTTTAGAATAACAAATTTTAAAATAAATAAATATTTTAATGTCTTGGACTATTAAATAACTTCTATTAATTAATTCGCTCTAATTTTGATCATGTAGGAAAAGTCGTTCTATACTCGGTTCTATGTCAGGATATTTTTTAGAAAAGAGGATAATTTGAATTGGGTCAATTTAATATCGGTCTTCACTGATACAGTCGTCATCGATCCGGATCACAGGCCAATAACTACAAAGGTGGGAGTAGCTATGCCCATCATCAGTATATGATCTTGTTGTCAACTTTGTTGATGCAAAAACTTTTTTGTCACGTATTTGTGTTATTATCAAAATTTTCAAATGAACCATTTTCTTTATATTATTTTTTTTTTTTTTTCAAATTGCTCAAAAAAGTTATTGTCTCTCCTAAATAAAATGTCATTGTTCATTTTTGCAACTTTTGTAACCTTCCTCAAGTTGTTTTTGTGAAATTAGGCAATTATTAGAAAAATTGTCAATGATTTTTCAAAAAGCTCTGCTTTCAAATTCAAAAATTATTTATTTACCAAATTACTTCTTTTTTTTTAATCCTCCACGTTTTCTATTTAAAACTATTTTTTTTCTTTCCAATCAATAATTTCTTCATTGTCAAGACCAAAACCACCAAAGAATTAACTATGTAGGGGAGGGGCTACTGAACGTCCCTGATAACAGCCTAGCCAGATGGGCCTAGAAAATTTACTTAAGTTCCAATTGAGCATAGTCTTAACTCTAGTTTCAACTTCTTAATGTCTAGACTCCATCAACATAGGCCTCTATTTTGGGATCAAAGGAACTTAAATAATATTTTCAATATCTAAAAGTATACTCTCATCCCCTAAGTCTTAGTCTTCTCTTGATCTTGGGTTATGTGGTATTGGCCACAATAGTAAAAAAATTATAAATGTACCAATCTCTTATATTATAAGCTACAACTTGAACTGTACAAATGGTACATTTCCGTATTTTTGGCCCGTCAAGACACAAGCAAGCAAAGAAGGATCTTTCTCAATATTGGAATTGAATTGAAATTCTTTGACAAGCAATAGTCAATTTATAGGAACAAATCGTTCACATTAACTCTTTGGAATAACTGCAAATGGAGCTTAGAATAGCAAAAATCATATCCGTGCCAGTAAATGTCTCTAAAATCAAATAAGGTTATAAAATATAGTTAAAGTTCTTATAAATCTTAAATCATCCAACAAATGGTAGTCCAAAGGCTATTATTACTCAAGTATTCCTTGGGAAATATTGGGTTGTATGTTGTATATGAAATAAAAAAATTAATGGAGATTGTTTCTATTTTAATTGTTGCAGAAGATTGCTTTCATGTTAAAGTAACTCATTTTTCTATTCTTTAATTGTAAATCCAAAATAATATTTGCTATTTTTTGGGAAAATAGCAAATTTAAAAAAAAAAAAGTATTATTATATGTCATTAGTGACCGTTTACCTATAAAATAATTTATCTACCTCTCAGAGTCATTTTTATTATTTTTTCCTTATTTGTCGTTCAAATAATATTATGTACAGACAGAAATATAAAAAAATAAAAAAAGTGGGTAAACTACTTTGATATACATACGTATTTAATGGAAGCAGTGCTTTGTAAATATACACCTACAAATGAACAGCCTCTACCTATATGGACATGGATACCTATTTAGAAGGGAAAAAATAAAATTAGATATCTTAATCATCTTTTGTTTATTAGCTAAAGATTTAGTGTAACTCACTTCGGAGGGAGACAAGGATGGGAATACTATTAAAAATGCATTAGTATTAGCTACTAGGGGTTGTATCCAGTATTGATGGCAGGTTATTAGGCGTCGACGAACAGACAACATTTCCCTAAAATATATATAACAATTAAGTTATGTTTTTTTGTCTGTAGTATTAATGTATGAAAACAGTTGCACTTTTTTCAATACTCTATGATGCATTTAAAAAACATCGTTTAATCATAAAAATAGCAATGTAGTCGTATTAATGGAACATTATAGGCGTGTACATACAGCATTGAGCGTTTATAGAGGGTACACTGTATATAGTCACCCCTGATGTAAATTAGTTAAATCATTTTCTTATAAGAAATGATAAAGTAGTCGTTAGTGTCGAAACTCCAAATTTGGACCACAAATATTTAAATATTTTTTTTCGGTTACGTCTTACGAGATTTTTTCTAGACGGATTTGGACCAATTTTTTGGTCCAGACAGCGATTTCAGACCGTGGACCATTTTTTTTTTTGGTCTCAATTTATGGACCGATTTTTTTCGATCTCATAAATTATGAGATACCATTTTGTAGAACAAAAATGACTCCTCTTCCTTCAGCTCTAAGCAAACAATCGCTAGATAAATTGAAATATAGGTCCTTTAAACCGTCCAAAAAAAAATGAATAATCTTTTTTTTAATATTTAGAATAATTTTTTAAATTTATTGTTAATAATTTTACAATGTAACGATCAAGATTTTACAAAAGTAGTGTCTAACGATACCTTGGGCTCTTATAAATCCGGCGCCACTAGTACCGGGACAACACTAGTAACTATCTAGGTTGTTCAAATCTAATTCTTCATTTCTTTTAGTTACGTAGTTTCTTTTTTTATATATATAAGATTATATAACATATCCCACTAGGGATGGGGTTCGATCTAGAAATCCTAGATCGGTCTGAGACCGTTTTATTTTTGTCGGACCAAATTAGTTTTGACAAGTCTTAAATAAAAATTCGGTCTAGATCGGTCCGAAGGAAAAATTAGGTCTAGGTGGGTCTAAAGGAAAAATTCGGTTTAGATCGGACCAAAGGAAAGATTCAGTTCGGTCCTAAAAAAATCGTTCTAGATTTTATAAATAAATTGTTTTTAACATGAAATCATATGTATTGGTAAGTACAATGACGTCATGTAAAGTTCAAACAGAGATTCCTCAGATGAATTTTAATCCTATCGTCCCTCGTGGAATACGAAATTCTGAATTTGAGCATCTATTGACATGAATGATCAAGGTGGATGTATCTTCCTTCGATTCCCTCCAGCTTCCTTTGGGCCTAACACTCATGGAACATGAAAGTCCCCTTATATAATAATGCAATGCAATGACAGAACTAATGGTCGAAGAAACGGATTTTTATTACTTATACGACTTATTACGTATTATTCAACTGATTTGATTGTATGATTGAATGAATAAATTTATATTAAATGTATAAATTATCTGTGTACTTTTGAGATTTTTTGAATAAATTAAACACGGTGGATCTACAAAAAAAAAAAAAAAATGCCCTCTCATAATATATGAGACAAAAAAAAATCAGTCCATAAAGTGAGAAAAAATCGGTCCTCACAGTGAGATATATAAAAAAGTCGATCCATAAAGTGAGACCTTAAAGAATCAATAAAGGTCTAAGGCTGCAGTTTGGACCACAAAATCGGTCCAAACCGATCTACAGAAAAAATTACTAAAGACCGATCCGGGGGAAAAAATCGGTGCTGGACCGAGTCTCAACACTAGTACTCACGTTGCGGGGCTAAGTAGAGGAGAATAGAAGCAAAGAATGAAGGTGCGTTAAAAGAGAGAGAAAAGGGATGTAGAAAGATACAGAGGGGGGGAAACGTGGTGAGAGATAGACAGAGAGAGGGGAAATAAGTTTTTATTTAGGTCAAAAAGAGGCTCTTAATGACCTCGGACGTTCAAAAAAATTTGATAGGAAAATGCTTTGTTATTTTATACGTCTATTTACTAAATTTCAGACTGATCTGCTCGGACATTTTTGGATTCATGTGTAATTACACCTGAAAAAAAAAAAAAAAAGACTGAAACCCCCGCTTATAGTAAGCATTCTCTTTTAATTAAGGTCAAAGTATCCCTTTTCAGGTGTTGCATTTAGGTAAATAAGCAGGCGCATTTCATTTAGAGGAAATAAACTTTTGGTAAGTTATCTTTTACTTTATATTTTGGAATCACGACGTTCATTTAAATCTCTGTTGATTAAGGAAGCAACTTTTAATATTTTTTTAATAAATATTTTGTTTTTTCATGTATTTATGTTAGTATTTATATTCATTTTATTATTTATTTGGAGTTTTAATCAAATAAGCTATATTTGGTCAATGCCATTATCTGGCTTCTCAAAAATGAAAATAATACTTTTAATAATACAAAATATTTGCAAAAGATATTCTTAAAATGACCATTTAGCGAAATGCTTCAACTCCCATCCAAAAAAATTATATAAAATTATTTAACTATATACTTAATTTGATTGCTCTGTCTTCAATAATTAACTAATGCCATTAATGGGTGGAATATTCTAGATAAAAATATTTTGAGGACCCAGATGAATGACAACAAGAACATTTGGACCAGGAGTGCAAAAAAGGTTTATAAAAACTGACGGTACCATTATTTTACTTGAAAATAATATGATATCCCAATATGCAATATTGAACGTATTAATGGGCTACAGAATATGTAAATCCATAACTGGTAACTTTCATCAAAATAGTCACAAAATTCCATTGTTTATAGAAGGACATGTAAGGTCAATTATTGCATTTATCTAGCCCCAAAATACTCGAAGATTTCATTTCATTTTTTTTTTTCTTTTTTGCATTTTTTTTACAATTTGCTTACACAAGTTAGAGCTTTTACAAAAGTCCAATTTTTAACACCACATATTATCTATATTAATAAAGCAAAAAAGTTTTCTGTATGTAGAGGCCATATTTTTGCCTTTAACATTTTAGAACTAATTGATGTACAAAATAATAATGGAGTAAAGACCATTTGTAGCTAAAATTCAGCACGTTATATTAAAAAAAGAAAAGGAAAGATAATTAGAGATCAATATTTAGTGTCTTCTATTGTAAATCTTTTTGGTAACAAAAAAACGCATAAAATTAACTTGGTAACCCTGATAATTTGAAGAATATTTTTAGAGAAGACCAGCTTAGCTATCACGACGCGTCATTAAACTAGCTGAAAGATAAATAAAATACGCACAAGTCCAACTCCGTATCAGGTTAGGACATGGTGGCATGAATTACTTTTTTTTAATCATCAATTCTACTCTGATTCCAACAAGGATATACAACCACATATAACTCCCCCAACCAATTATTCTTCGTCATTCATAATAACAAACATCCGTTGTTCTCCTTTATACGTATATGTTCTCTCCTCAGGAATGAAAGAATCATTATAACAGGCTTAGAAAATAAAGACACTGTTGTGGGTCCAACAAAAAACAACAACTGAAGGATTCACAACCCTATCTATGTCCTTAAAGCAAAGTTTAATATCCCTACGATAAAGTCTCGTAAATCTAGTAGATTGGATGGAATCAAATATTAGTAACAAATAGTCTAGAGGGGAGCAAGTATCCCCTTCCCGTACTTTGTACGGATTATACCCCTTATTTGACAGAAAATCTTGGAGATGACCATTAAAAAATCCACTAAACAACTATATCACCAAATAGTGATTTTTTGATTAAAAAGTAAGGTAATTGATTTTTAAAGTATATTGCGCTCTGAGACACACACTTTTCTGACAATTTTGTGTCAAACTCAGACTATGGGGAGCTTGCGTTCAAATTTTGGAGTTCAACTGATTATTAATTGAACCATAATTTCTAAAGAGGGGTTTACCAACGTCATTTCATTATAATGGAAGGCAACGTCAACTTGGAGGCTCTCATGGTTGGTATTTCTACAACAAAAAATTAATTAAACTTCACCAAATGGCTTTAAGTATATTAAAAAACTTAAGGCCTGTATTAAATACTACTTCCTGGTAATGATAAACTCGGATATTAGAATTAAATCAATGTGACATGAACTGAAAGTACCTCAAAAAAGGCAAGTTGTCTCCAATTATTTTTATTTTTGATCGATTAGGGACGAAAAAAGTAGGAAAATTAAACTAAATTTTATATTCTTTCCATTGTAATATTTAATTTTTATATATACAATAGAAATAAGATTTTATAACGATGTAATAACATATTTTTTAGGGTCAGATATAAAATAAAACAGGGCATTAGAGTCACATTTCGATAGAGAGTAATTTTTTTATTCCTGGGTCCCATTTTGACATCAAATAGTTTACAACTTTCCTTAATATTAATGAAAAAGGGGTTTTCATACCTGTAAAACTTGATTTTTTAGGGCCTCAAAATGGGCAACATCAACAATGCTGACGTCATATGAAAAGGCTCTAAAGTAAATGTGTAATTCATTAAAATCTTTAGTGGTATAACCAAATAAAAAATGTTAAACAATGTGTGAATATTAACATATACTTATAATCATTTTTCACCTTAGGCTGTTTCAATAACAAAAATAAATACTTTAGGTACTATGAGGCATTGACTCCCAAAATTTGCAGTTTGTGTATAAAAATATCGAGTTATAAATTATGATGTTTATTATTTAGACTCTGCTTCGTGTATTTCTAACACCTGTCTGTACAAATACGTATTTATCTCAATTTATTATTAGGAGGGGGGAATGAAATTTAATTATATATTTGGCCTTTTTTGAATCTTAATTACCACTTTAGTTAATAACATAATTACGTTACTTTTTCTTTTATGTTCTTTTACAAATATATACGAATGTAAAATGATACAATCAATCTATCACTACTTTTATTCAAATCAGGTTCGTTTATGATATGCACCAAGTAAATATGTATTTAGAAATATTAAAACATTAGCACTTTTTTTTTTTTTGCAATAATATCAATTAATGCATTAATACGTTTAAATACATCAAAGTACATAATGGCCTCGTAATATTTTATTTATCATTTTATTTAATAGATGATTTCAAATAAATAGGTATTTTTAATTCCTTTGAAAAAAAAGAAAAAATGAAAGTTCTAATATTTAAGCATGGCTTAAGCCAAGGATATCAAATATGCTTCAAATCAAGGACGCCCTTTATTGAATAATAAAAGTGAGTGTTTTTTTGTATACCAGTATTACATATTACTGCGCTACTGAGTTCTAATATATGTTACAATTATTTCCCCAGAATTAATTTACAAATCTTTTACTCTAACATGACAGGGTCAATAGTGAAGTCAATCAGTAAGACAAACACCTTTCAGCTTGAATCACAGCCTCCAACCTGGCACAGGTCTAGATGATAATTTGATTCTCCATGTTGATCATTGCCTCAAGAATGGAACACCACAAGGAGTCAACAGTTCTATATGTGCATTTATTTGGCTCTTTCTCCAAGACGCATAGTAGTCCAAAAAGATCAGATCCGAGTCATTAGGAACCAAATTTCCTTCGCACAAGTAGTTGAGGATGTTTGAAGAGCATTTATGGTACTTCAAAACGAAAATATGTATTGTAAACTTTATATTCTCGTTGGCATGGAGGTATACAGTAATTACCTAAAGAAGTTTGAATTTTTTAAATACTGTTTTGTCAGCTAAATCTGATCTTGATATTTTCCTAAATACTGTCAAGTAATAAATATCTTTGGTTATGTAAAAAGTTCATAGTTATTTTCGCTAGATGTCCTGTGTAAGCTATATCTCATAATTAATACATTGTATTTTTTAAAAAAAAAGCTTAAAGTATGCTTATAGGTTAAGCGTACCCATAAGAAAAGTTAATTTACAGATTTGTGTGTTACATCATTCCAAAATGGATGTAAAAAAAGAGAAAATTATTTACATTCTTGAGTATCACTCTGGTGACCAAGGTGAAAAAGCGAAGCAGGAGTGTAAAAAAATTGTGCAGTTTATGGATCCCAAAACAGTATCGAATGCGAGAGCAAAGCCGTGTTTCCAGAAGTACCATTTCGGTCATATGGAAGTCCAAACTGTCCCTAAAATAACGGGAATTGTCGAGTTTGATCATTATGAGAGCACTTATTCCATTGGCCATGAATTGAAAAATAGCGAGAAACCCCGTTCAAAACTATTTAAATCGGATAATTCTAGCTTTCAAGGTTAATAGCAAGACAAGGTGTGACCATCAGGTAATCGGGCTTGCTAGAATTTTCAATTTGATGTATCATACCAACTGCTGGGCAATCCAGGCAGATTAAAAAAAAGCATGCAACCAATCAGCGTCTATAACGTCATTATTGCTAGAAATTTCAATGTATCTGACCAACCCCTAGACAAGACAGGCAGATTTTGATAAAAAACACGCAACCACTTATACACTATGATGTCAATATTAAAATGCGTAGTGGAAGTCAAACATTAGTCGTACAGACGTTATGGTATTACCTTCTATTTCTATTAACCTTGTCTAGCTATGTTCGTTTTATTATTAAAATAAAGCGAAAAAACGCTCAGAATTTATTTATTTCACCTATTACCATTTTTGTTCTAGTGTTAAGTCAAGCGTTATATAATATTTAATCACATAAAAACTTGACAAAACCCATGGGTTGTATTTATTTTTTTATCATCCATTTAAAAAAAAAAAAAATCTATGACCACATTAGGTCTCATATCAAGGAAGGGAACAAAAGATTATATATATATATATAACTCAACAAGCCAAGGTATCGTATTCTAAATAAAGTACATATACTCAAGTCACAGATAAAAAGGTATGTAACTCTTTCCCTTGTAATTAGATACTGTGTCTTAAGTTTCCTTCAAAGGTCAATGGTCGTGACTTAATATGGGCATTTCTAATTAGCATTTCCACTCTCTGCATTTTAAAAAGTGTATATTTATATAAGTATAGCTATATGTCAGATAGATTCATATGAATAAATGAAGAGAAAAAAAACATTTTTTTAATAAAAGAAAAATATTTACCTTGGACAAAAATGAATTTATTATGAAATATCTATATTAGGTAATTTTATTTTCTTCATTTTTAGGGGGGGAGGGGAGGGTAATAAACATTTTAAATTATATCTAGAGTAATTTAATAAAAGGGAAAAAATACTTATCTTCTTATATATATAAAAAAGAAACTACTTTTTCATTATTGAGTAATTCATTCTTGAATCTCATCTCTTTGCTGATAAAAAGGCAATCTATATTTTTGTTTGTGGTTTAATGATGTGGGCAATCTATGTTTGTATGGAATGACTCCCCCCTCCCTTCGAACTTTTTATTTTTGTACATATTTGTAGTAAAACAAGGAAGAAAGAAAAAAGTTACGACAGGTTAATGAGTTAGTAAGAAATTACTTGAGATAAAGTTATCATCAGTGTTTCTAATAACTTTTTTATCCCATATTTTCAATGAATGAACTGATGGGAACTGTCCAAAAAATAATTTGATATTGATTATAGACAAACAATACCCCGTTTAGTTAGGAAAAAAAAAGAACCTTATACAAAAAAACGTCCACCATATATCTGAGGAAAAAAATGGTTTCTAAACAATCACATTGACAAATAGTCCGTTATATCTGCAGAACTAATTATTAACCGATCTATTCGGAGTATAATTACCTTCCCATCGAAATTATTTTTTTGCCTCTTTATTTGTTAGTTATAAGGACTACGGCAAAAGTTACTCACCGATTATGATCTAACCTAGTACGAAGATTATATAAGGTCACAGTAAGAGGCCATTACATTTTGAGGGATCCACGTCAAGGTAACAAAAAACGTAACAAATGCAAAGTGGACCATAATTTTGGAACAAAATTAGATATATAACTCTATTCGATTTCAAGGGGAAGGTTTTGGGCTCTACAGAATGTCCATTCTATTTCAGATTGTTAAATATTTATAAATAGATTAAAAACAATATAAAATTGTAGAAAGAATTTGTTTGCTATAAACATTGTAGATTAAAATTAAAGCACACTACCAATACCTAACAACAATAAAAGAATAGAAAAAATTAATTATCTAAAATGGGCACAGTGTAAAACCTCTGCTTAAAAGCAAATCGAGTTATATATATCAATTTTTCGATCACGTATTTTTTTAACACTTTGTGATACCTTGACCGATCAAAATTTAATGTTCTCATAATGTGACCAGATATAATCTACGTACTAAGTTTGATCTAAATCAATCTGTAACTTTTGTTTTAATCCTGTAAATTAATAAAAATACTAAGAAACAGAGGCAAAAGGATAACCTCCGCTTAACTTATTTGTTGGATATAATTAAAATGGTAGTAAGGTTAAAGCGTCGAACGTCAAAATCTCGCATGGATAAAACGTCAAATGGTGAAACTGTCGAATGAACAAAAAGTCGAACGTACTCAAATGGTCAAACTGCCGAATGGACAAAAAGTCGAGCGTACAAAACGTCGACAGTCAGAGTGTCAACCTCAAAATATGACATTTTAATATGTGAAAAATAATTTTTTACTACGTTTCACTTCCGAATTTACCCCCCTCGATATGTCACCTACTACTCTTACATTAACTAATAGTCAGGAACCCTTGCAAACTCCCATTTATACCTCGATATTTGGGCCTATTTTATGTACCACAGGGGCCCACGGTGCTATCCGAAAACAGCCTCAAAATTCGGGTTGCATAAGAGGATTGGTAAAGGCTCCTATTGGTAGTTTAGAGTTTGGTGATGGGGTATGTTTAGGAGCAAACTAACTGAATGGGATATATTACTATCCCATTTGGAGGAGCCCCCCTTATTTTATTCTACGGTCGACGTTTTATCTGATCTATGTTTTGTCTATTCGACGTTCTGTCTATTCGAAATTATATCCACTTGACGTTTTGTCTATTCGACGTCTAGTGTATTGGACGTTTAGTCGATCAGCGTTTTGTTCACACACTGCATATTAAGTTTATATTAATAAAACAAAGTTTGACCTTCCTTGCATTACTCATTCTTGAATGTGCACTTAATATTATATAACTGCAAGACTACCAGATCTAAAAAAAATAATAATCTGTCCAACGCTTAATGCATTCTATTAAAAAAATCGTTTTATTTATATTATTAGTTAATAGTAAAAAGGGTTTATAAAAGAGCAGCTTAGCTGTCATGACGTTTTATTAAAACAGCTACGAGCAGCTGTAAGAGGAAGTAAATAAACGCAAGTTCTACTTCGTGTATATTTATAGCATGAACATATAGACTGAAATTACTCCGATGTCGTTTTTCCATTCTACTTACGCTTATAACTCCAGAGCAGCCCTCGATATCATTCATGAAGACATGCATTAGTGACCACTGTATACTTAGAGCTTCTCTCTTCAAGAATTATTTTATAATGATAAAAACTGTGGAAAATTAGAAAGCCTGTTCAGATTACCCAATAGAAAAAACTGCTCCCGTCTTCTAGGACATTTTTTTTACAGCCATGTCTTTGAGTAACAAAGACATTTAAAAACTTTGTGCTATACCTGGCTCAACAAATAATTTAAAACTTTTTGAATCCGAATAAAAGAAATACGGTATATCCTTAATTGTGCACAACATATACTTAATTTGTATTTAAGGTATTAAATCACTTTGATTCGCCTCTTGAGTTGAAAAAAGGCCTTTATCCGCACGAATAGTAATGTGCATACAATATTATGTTGTATGAAAATAGATATCTGTATTTATAAATATTTACTTTCCTCCTTTAATGTTTATTTTGACCTTTATTTGTGATGTTAAAAGACATGCAAAGTGAAAGAGTGATAAATAAAAACATTTTACATATAATTGCAATTATGTAAATAAATGTTGGGTCTAGTATATATTTGATTATATACGCCTGTAAAATCATGATTTTTCATGTTCCAAAAATTTTTACTAAACTGTTAAATAGTCCTTGATATCTATATTTATTGAATTGGAGGGCTTGAAGATAGTTTTATTGTGCTCTGTTTGAGGAAATCAATACTTCATTTCAAATTTTATATTTTTTATTTGTCTAAAAAAAAAAAGTATGAGTAGTTTGAAGTCGACAACGCTTCCAAGTTTGCGAAATGTTTATAAAATTAAAAGTGTAGTTTTGCATTATAACTAAATAATCTTTATGTTCCAATAAAAAAAAATTAAAAATGTATTGAAACGAGTCTCAACCATAGTACTCTACTAGTAATTGTAATATTCTTTTAATTTAAATACCTATTAGTCAGGTCTGTGGATATCAAGAAAGGAAGTACCATAAATGGATAGTTTCTTCACGAATGCTTAAGTAATCTTTTGTATGGGGATTAATTTTTGAGATATTTTATTTTATCCCCTTATATAAAGCTTTTAGCTAGGCCCATTATTTGAGGTCACACATATTTTCTAAAAAAAGTTTTGCAAGTGTATGCATACACACTTTTATTTCGAGGTCAAAATAGGGTTGAAATGACTCAATAGGATTTCAATTCTCCTTTGTTTATTTTTCCCAACTTAAAGACTTCTCCATAATTAGTTATTTTAATGCCTTATTAAAGCTAAAGCATAAAAAAAAACACCATATGAAATAGGCTCAAATATTTATAATTGACATATTTACATATATGACCTGTCAATACAAAAGCAAGATAAACTGATTTTTCTCAAAATTAAGTGTGAAATACATTTTTATTTTTTGGCAAATTCTCTCCCTCACTTCTCAAGAAAAATGAATAAATATAATAGCTTTGGAAAATGTCAAAAAACTGTATGAATAAACTAAAAAATATATATTATCCGCAAGATGGTGTGAGAGTCTATAGCCTGGGCTAACATAAAAAGATTTTTTGAGGACACTGGAGTTGTCTAAGGTTACGTCAACTGCCGTGTGCCCCTCTGAGTTCTAATAAGTTATAACTTATTAAATTGGCCCTTTCTGAGAAGAATTTTCAGAGCGCCATCTATGTTATAAGGATAATCATCATACTTGGAGTTATATTATTTGGGCACAAATCAGCGCCACTCTATGTCGTCTTGTTTACAAACTAATATAAGTAAACAACGCGTATGCCTAATATAAAAATGATCGAACAAGCTATGAGTCCTATTTTTTTAAAACTCTATTAGTACAACTATTTCATATGTTTGGATGACTTGATAATTTTGTTTGTTGTATAAATGAGTAAAATTTTGTATTTTTTGAAGCAGCTAACAATGATGAAAGAGACAAATTAATGTGACATAAAATTTGTAGAAATGAGACAAAATTATTTTAAAAGCTGTATACATTATGTAAATCTATTTGTAGTCAAAGTATCAAATTGCATAAGGAAACAAATGCAAACTTCCTGGAAGTAAATTTGAGCTAGTGCAATTATAGGAAACAATGACATGCGATGAGTACTTGATATCTATCGACAATCTTTTACTTTATACATTATTTTTAATTGTATTTTCGTGAATCATACATTAATATCACAAATTATTTCAAATGAGGACGGTTGTTCGGTCACTTGACATAGAGTAACAATTTTTTGTATCCACACCAGAGACTCTAATTAACTGTGTCTCACTAGAAAACCAATTATGATTTAATATTTAATCAGTTATTATTACTTTCAATTGGACAAATACATTCTTGTATGTGATTGAGCATGCTATAAATCAAATTTTCCAGTATGTCTGGCTCAATATTTTGTCAAATATCAGATAATTACTTCTGCATCAGGGTCAAGTTTGTCACAGGTGGGTTCATTTCACAAGTCTGCTCTGCATGCTGGACCATGTTAGTTTTATTTGTCTGCCGCTGTTTTCCAAGCCTCAAAGAACCCTTCTAATATCCCAAAATAAAACCCGGCTCCCAGGTTGTACAGGTAAATTGTTGGAGACCGTCATCCCACATTTCTAAGCACGAAGGAACCCTTATAACATGATATAATACACCACGGTACATGGGTTGTCCAATATCAAATCCGTTTGATATAGTTAACGTTTTGATAAAAACAAAAGAATACTTTGTAAACTATTTGGTAGTTTTACTTAAAAAAATTGATAAATAAAACAATTTTTAAACACGAGTGGGATCCCAGTGTCTAAAATTGGAATACTTTGGATTTAAAAAAAAAAGGTAAATATAGCGTAAAAAGGTTTCCTTGATGCTCAGGGAAGCGGTGGGCGATAAATTTAACTAAACTTGGGGCCCAGTAGTTCACCTAGACAACCCGTGTACCAGGATGATTATAGTATATTAGAAGGGTTTTATCCTGGCGTGTTTCTTCATCATTCAATAGTATTATCGTCTGTTAATAATATGCATTGCAACAAAATAGCACACGATCATATTTTCTTGCAATGATATTACTCACAATCCTATTGCTTAGAATGATAATGCTTCACGGGGATATTACCCAAAAAGTTTTTGTCTCACAATGATAATGTACACAACAATATTACCACGCAACGATATTACCCAACATTTTTATCTGCAAACTTTTTAACACAATCTTTTTACCAGAGCCCAATACCAAATGCACACCCTTTATGAAAAGAGTGGACTCAAAAACCCACAAGTATATACTATGTTGCATCAAGGCCAAATCTTGCTCTGACTGATCCGTATATGGACAACTGAGCCAACAATGATGTCAAAACTCGTTCACGTTTTCAATTTATTCATCACAATTGCTCTAGTGTTTATTGAATAAATTTATGGGTTAGTGTAGATTTGCAGTCTCATTCTCTAGTATTTTCAAATCAATTTATGATGCAGACATGAGACAATGCCCTTTTTGCATTAATGTAAGATATACTTATATATGAATGTATGGATATACTTATTTTGCTGATCCATGAATATTAGGGTGGCCCTTAAAAATCAATGTTTTACTTTGTCTTGACTCATCCCCTTCCATTTTGTTTCATTCATAATCAAACTTCCCTATAGTAAATATGTTTGACTTTAATTAACATTGGAGGGTGGCCCTTGCATCTTAAGGTTTTACCATGAATGGACAAATTGAAAAAAGGTGCGGTGATAAAACGTTGACCGAGAGAACATCGACCGTATAATATAAAATAAGGGCTCCTTCAAATGGTGTTGCGATATATCCCATTCAGACATTTATCGCTTGAAACATACCTCACCTACTCCTATATAAACTACTATTAAGGGCCCCTCACAACCCCTTTTTACCCCACCCCCAAATGTTAGGACTGTTGTTGAGTACGGCTTGGTCCCAAAAATGGGATGAAACTCACCCCCACTATTTAAGCAACCACTAAGAACTCCTCGTAACTCTTAATTTGTACTCCAATGTTTGGGATGGTTTCGGGTGGCGCCGGACACCAAAATGAGATAACACCCACCACCACTACTTACATGCCCCCTCCCCCATTTACACTCCGAAGGACCCGAAAATTTGAGGCTGTTTTGGACATTTTGTTTTGGGAACTAGCTCTAATTGGAACCAGCCTCAACTTGCTGGATATAAATTGAAGTCTTGGGATTGACCATTGAAGGTAACTTATCCGATGTTAGTGGGGTTCATCCCTTTTGGGATCCGGAGATACATGAAAACATCACAAACTGTCGGAGTATAAATGGGAAGGTTGAGGGACTATTACTGTTTATGTTTTGTAACGGTTTTTCGCAATGACAGCATAACGTTTAAATGTGGGGATTGTGAGGGCTCCTTACTATAGTTTATGTAGGGGTGGTGTGGTAAATATATTCAGCGGGAATTATCTGTAGTGAAATTTTGTCGAAACTTTTTTTTATATTTTGGAATGTAGTGTTTTCCGGCCGACATTTTGTCATTCAACGTTCTGTCCGTTGACGTTTTGTTTGTCGACGTCTTGACCTACTAACAGAAGAATTGACAGAAATATATTCAACACCATCTTTTTCTGTAGGCATAAATTCATTTCATGAATAAAAATGTATTTACTTGGTTTAGTAGCTAGTGTAGTTTCAATATGATATCCTTTCCAAGATGACCAATGGGTTATTTAATATTGTTTGTATGACAAGGTACTTTATTTATAAATGGAACCATTATTCGGTGCAACTTATTCTACCTTTAATTTGTGCTGTAAAATAAAAATGTACGTAAATGATGCTAAATTATCAATTTTAGTCACAATCTTAAGAGCCAACTCGGGCCAACACGAGTATTGTGGCAGTCCTTAACGAAGGTAAAATCGATCGCTTGTGACGTCAATAAGGGTGTTTTTACTTTTTTGAATTATGTTGTAACATACTAAAATACATTATAGGTATATAACTAAGTAAAAATATGATATGTTTTAATTATATGTCATTATAATCAAAATATGAATAATTTTTGCTAGATATGTGCAACAGACGGGTTTTATTTTTATTTTTTTCGAATTTCGATTACGGGTAGTGAGGAAAAGTTGTTCTATGGGTTGAAAATTGTGTATGCAAAATTTCATACTTGTACCATGTCATTTTTAGGTAGAATATCTTGTTCAAAGCTTGAAAGAAGACAAGTCTTCTCTTTTTTCTCCAATAAGTATTAAAATATCTAATAAATCATTATGAATTATAATAGACATTATTATAACTTATAAAAAACAGTAGAAAAGTATGTTTGCCTCACTAGTTCTCCACGATTGGTACCAACAACGCAATTATTGGACAAAAATCGTCATACCAGCATTAGGGAGTTATCACATTGGCTTAACATCTATCACGTGTAAGTTCGTACAATTCTGGCTGAAAATATGGGCATGAGACGCGTTGCTGTACAGTTTGTTCCAAAAGAGCATAATTTTCTCCAAAAATCGTGAACTAGTCTCTTCCGATATGATTGATCATGCGAATGCCAACCCAAGGCTCATGGAACGTATCCTAACTAGTGCTCTGACGTGGGTCTACGAGTGTAACATGCCAACGAGCCAACAATCATAAGAGGGAGAAAAAATTAATTGCAAAAATCATGGAGCACTTGTGAGGTAGACTGACTCATTCTGCTGTTGCAAAAAAAGCTGGTCTACAGATTGCACTTATGCTTGGCAACACAATGAAAAACAGAGCTGTCGACCTACGAAAAAAGACTTGTTAAATTATGTGTTTGCGGGATCTTTTTTAGTAAATATGTCGTCTATCAAATTTCTCACCATATACCTTCTTTTTTTTTTTTTTGCACTCACGAGGAATTCGACAATTTTCACATAGCTATACATAGGTAACCTTCAAAATATTAGTGTTTCTATTCATTACTATCCCTAGTACCCGGTATTGCCCAGAATAATTAGCCAATTCTTCATTAATAATATAAAAGATAACTACCAAAGAAATCCTCAGTGTTAATGTCCATTTTTAATGAGCCCACTACCACGTAACTAGTCAATACAATCATTCTTGTATCAATTCAAATGACGTGTGAATACATTATTATTTAATATAATATATATATATATATATTTCCATCAGGAAGTACTTTTACAGTGCACCCTATATACACATATAATAACATAAATATTACAGGGTGGTATATAACTTATATCTACACGCCTTCAATAATTCATTAATACGACTACCGTGTTATTTGCTCAATCCAAATATGTTTATTATATACATTAATGCATCATGGAGACAGTTCAACCGATGACTCGTTTTCCTTCATACATACAGACAAACTTTGGTTTATTAATATAGATTTCCTCCAATTTTAAAGATTCAAACGTATTACGTCCATTATAATTTTATCGTGATCTTTGTCAGGAAATATCTCCTCCATCAAATGTATCAAGATTTACTTTTCTTTTTGATTTACACTCACGAGGATTTCATCAACTTTCACATCTGAATTTATGACACTCATGATGAAACAGTCAAGGTCCGAACGACGTCAACCATCCTACTTCAATTATAATACGAGCACATCACTATCTAACCATCCAAACATAGGAAACATTTATGTACTACTATACAATAGGAGTATAAGACAATCCTAGATTAGAAACATGTGTATTGCCCGCTTACTTGGGCATGTAATTTGTAGGTCTGTAGGATTTTATGAGTGGAATTTGGAGTATGTATTTGATTCTAGATACAATGTTAATACTTAATATGTATTTTCTCATTTAATAGGAGCTACTTAAATGTCCATTTGAGTTATTTTTCTCTTTAAAATGGATGTATGTACAATGTACAAATGTGAAAACGCTTACAGTGGGATTTGTTGATACCCATATATGGGACGAACGACAATGGGACATACATAATGTATGGCAAAATGATTCAAACATTTTTAGAAAACTAATTATGAGGTATTTCTAGGTTTTTTTGCGATTATTTTTTATAGATTGATACAGCTGTTGATAGGAATTAATTTAATGATTGAGTATTTATTTATTATAGGTATATATATATTGATATAAATACAAGTTAACCACCGTTAATCATTTTTAATGAGGCATCTCTTCCACTAAGTATAAATACTAATTATAATTAAACTAAATTCAATCCGGAGAATGATCAATATAGATTAAAACAGTCTTTATATTTGGTACAGAGTTGGGCTGACAAACATAGTCTGCTAATATATGTAATTTTTATCATTAATATAAAAAGGTTTTGTGATTATTTTTTGACCTTATGTTTCAACCATCATTTATACATGGGCCCACTATAATAAATATTTCGTCATCTCGTCATCATGAGTGTGCAAAAAGCCAAAGTACAGCCCGTTTCAGATATCTTAGATGCTGAAGTTGAGGTGCCGAGGAGTTTGACAATTGTGAAGTGTTCATAGTACCCGGGTTTTCAAGATGAAGAATGATGAAAAAGACACTAGCTGCAAAGACCATCAGAAGGAACGTAAAGGGCGACTTGGGATGACAGAGGTCATGAAGGCTAGGAGGCTTTAGAGGTAAAGAGGCAAAGAGATGTGACATCTCCCTCGCCAGACTGGAACTTTGCTGCGTGGGGCACTTTGGAGAGGGGTACCAACAAAAATGTAGACTAACTGAAGTACGCCATAGGGTGCGTGGGATAACTTAGGTCTATGAGGATTTTGTTATCAACTCCTTCAAGGTCTGCTGGTGATGTGTAAAGGCTATGATTGATCATGAGTGAAGGTTGCCATATAGAGGTACGCAGTTTGCAAAGGCTTTTATTTTTCTTGCTTATGGTTTTTTGGTTTATAGTTTTTCTGTAATTATTAAAGTATTTCTACAGTAAACTCTTGAGTCCACGTTTCGCAATGTCCTAATATCTCGAAAAAGTCGAGATCCCTTGCCTACTCAAAAAGTCTATTCTTGACTTTACAAAATAATTTCCTTATTATTAAAAGGTTGCGATGATTGAATTTCAACTAAAGCTATAGTGGACTCCAATTTCGAAATAGATGGAGAAAGTTTGGCGTGAGGTATACACCATACCCCTTGACATATGTGGCTCATCATCACAAAACGAAGCAAAACTGATTTTTTTCCAAAAGGACTGGTGATTGCATTTGTATTCTTATACAAATTATAGTCCATTTGACAATTGTTCTTATTTGTCTCAAGCAGTGTTTCTCAATCTCAATGTAGCAGTGGTGTATTGCTTATTTTAGCTCTTTATGAATTTATGAAAATTATGAATTCCCCCATGAGATTAGTTATCTTGTTTATGTGCCCTGGGATTAGTGATGTGTCTTTCTTTATTTATTTGGTCTAGTACAATCCCATCGATCTTAAGGACTGTCGACTTTTGGTACCACTCCATCACTTTCAATCCTTGTATTTTCTTCTATAATATAACATAATAATAATAATAAAAATGAAAAACATCATCAATGACGTCACGAATGATCAACTTTACCTTTTTTATGGACCAAAAAGTAGGAATGAACTTGATTGGATAAGACAAGACAAAACTGGACCACGTTTCTCGGTCCTAAATAAGAACCAACACTAGAATATCCAAGATTCAACAGTTTTTGTTAAGTGCTACTACTATTCAGCCTCAAGTCTTGATTTTATGGATGAATAAAAATACTAATCGTTGATTCTAGATGCCTTTTTCGAAAGATGCCTGCTTCGTTGTTCGGCCGATAAAAATTAAATATTTTGCGTTAGCGTTAGAAAACGTTACCGTGTGGATGTTGGATTCAAATCTTATTCTTTTCACAAATAGTCCGAGTCGTGACACTACTATCTAATCTAAGACCAAATTAGATTAACATTTTAAACATACTCACCTTTATTTTATCATGCAACCTCTGATTCGAAATTAAACTGAAATTAGAAAGGGCCCTATGTAGAGCACAAAACCCCCACCTAAAATCAAATTGAGTTATTTATCTTAATTTAATTCAAAGTTATTGTCAATTATACATTTTTAATTAACATTTTGTGTTACCTTCACCTCTCAAAATTTAATGGCCTCTTACTGTGACCAAATGTATATAATCTTAACACTAATTTTTGATCAATATCGATAATTTACTTTTACCCTAATCCTGGTGACTAACAAACAACCAGAAGCAAGGCTGTGCCTTTATCCGTCTAGTAGTTTTAGCTGTTCAAACGTTCCCGGTTCTTGAACCGCTAGAAATGGAACTGAGACCTCAATATCCTGCTTGTCAGTCTCTGTTCATGTATTTTTGTTCCTATATAGAAATTGTAAAGAAAATACAATATATATTTTAAAAAATTAATTAGCTTAAATCGTGCAATAAGTTAATTTTCTGAGTTTTTTTTTTTTTTTTTTTTTTTTTGTGCAATTGTAGCCTTTTCCAATGATTTTTTTACGTGGCCAGGGTGATACAGTTGTATCTGAGTTCCAAATAGCTAAGGGGTTCTTATAGTTTTAGGCACCCGACACTGTAAATAAAAGAAGGATTAGATCCGCTACTCTAAGCTCGTCGGGGTCCTATAATAGGATAAATATAATATTTCTTGAGCCAGAGTTTCCCAAACTTTACTAAGCCCAACCCCTTCTACCTTAGTGCATTTTTAGCTGAAGATTCCTTTATAAGAATCATATGTAAAATGTATTTGTAGACTGAAAGCAATCTTGAATTCTCTATCTTTCTGCGCCCTCCCTCAGCCCCCTCTCACGGCCCCCACTTTGAAACCCATTGACATAAGTAAAGTTAGTTTTCGTGGCATCATCTGGAACTTGGGGGACTCGAAAAAAACAACCGAAACCCCAAAAACTTTGAAATGAAAGAACCGACACCGATAGAACCACTGAGCCTGAACCAGGCACAACCTTAGCAAAAACAGATATATTTAATGTTTTATCTCAAGTCTGGATCGTGAGTAGGAACAAAGTCTCTACTTTGAGTTAATTAATAAAGGATTGTTAAAATCATTCAATACTTGCATACGTATTTAAAGATTTTCAGAACAAGAGGCATGTGTTTGTCGTAGAAACGTTATTCAAAGAGAAAAAAACACATCTTCAAATAAGAAAAAACAAAATAATAACAGCATACATACATACCTATAACAATAATAACAAAATATATAACAACATGTCATCGGCTTTGTTTGCAGTTAGCTCCTCCACTTCTCAAATAAAGAGACCACACAGAGAGTCTGAAAGAATAATACAATGTAGAACTCGAATGAGAGCTTTGTAGTTTTTGTGTGTGTATTTTTTTTTTTACATAATCAAATCAAATTACTACTTCATTTCCTAAAAAGAAATACACGTTGTTTTTGTGTGACGGGACTGGCCACAACTCGACTCCTCAGTTGGCCAAATATATTTGTCAAAACTCAACGGAAACATTCTGTGGTTGAGAGCAAATTTGAGATGGAGGTAGGATTGAAGGGGAATTATGAGGAAGCAACCACTACCAGGTGCAAGGATTCTACTCCTCCATCCATCCTGGCTCGTGACTCTCATTTGGTTAGAAAGACAATTCATTATGCGCACATATTTCCGGTGTAGTCTTCTTGCAATAGGATGTTCCTTATTGTTTTTATGTTTATTTTTCTTACCTCAACTCATCCAAAGGTCTTAATTAATCTAGGGTTGTATAGAGGGGTGTCTGAAGAGGACAGGTGAACATAAAAGCTTGCTGATGTAGTAATGTCATGAAACATGACATACCAGAGACTTATTCTAAATATATACACATATGTACTGAACTTGACCGATATATCGATCAATTATTATAGGTAGTTATTAGTGGTCGGCTGGGTCCGAGACCAAACTTTCCGGTTTTTCATAGTTATTTGAGCTTGAGGCGATATATCGGATGGTATTGAGGAACTTATCTGGATCAGTGCAATCAACTTCGATGTCAATGCTATGAATGTCAGCAGATTTTTTAACAGAGCAGTCTTACTTGTCATTAAATTTTGTAAATTATGACTGGTATTCTGCTCAAGATTCAACAGAACCTTAATTTAATGGACAGTTGTGCGCATGGGTTTTAATCTTTGTGTTGTCATTTTAGATAAGATGATCAATATATTTATCAAGATTTTGTATTAATTGAACTATTCATAGCAGTTGGGCCTTTAAAGGTTATGTCCTTCGCCCAGCCTTTTAATTATTGGATTAATTCAACCCACACTAATTGGTTAGACCGATCTTTTAGTCAAGATCGCGATCTAAGACTGTAGGCCAAAGTTTAACCGTTTTCAAATTAGAGAACAGATTTTCTCCCCTTTAGGGATTTATGAGTTGTACAAATATGACTTAGTAAATATATTTAACTTCAGATGACGCAATTTTAACGTCCTTCACATGATGTTGTCAACAATTTTAAATGAGACCGATCCTGACAATTTTTTTTTTAGAAACGATCTAGAACGAATGTTTCTTTGAGACCGGTCCAAACCAAATTTCTTAGAAGGATAGAATTAGGTTGAACAGCTAAACATCATAACTTTTTCATACGGATCTGGGACTTTCAAATCGAAACCCACCACTCATAATAATAAGTAATAACACGTCATAAAGAATCCATGCTTCTAGTTTAGGACTCTAAAATATTCGTTAACAAAGGGGACACTGTTGGTTTTTTTTTTGTGCGTTTTTTTTTTTTTTTCGCAAGACAAGGACTTGAAGTGTTTGTATAGTTATTCCATACTATGCTTCTACCTTTATATCCTTAGCTTGGATAATATGTATGAAGTACTTATTATTTCCATTTAATAGTAGTATTTTGATTTTTCCCTAAATCAAATAAACAATTTCCGATCAATTATTTTGTCAAGTTGAAAAGGTAAATGAAGACGTTGGTAGTTTTACTGTATGACTGTGTTGTGATTTGGACAGATAAAAACACAGAAGGTGTATACATAATACTTTTACAAAAGATATATAATTTCTCCGTATTGTCATTCTTTACGTAAGAAATATAAAAGCAAATAGATGTCGTTGTTTCTTGCCGTTTGAACCTCTCTCTCTCTGTTTCTGAATTCCTCCATGCCAAGCTCGACAGCCATTCAAATTGTCTACTTGCAGTGAATTATATGTTTTTTGATCCTGTGAGTTATTCTAGCCCAGAATACCACAAAATATAAACTACTTTTATAATTGGTATACGAATTTATGCAAATGAATCGAAACTCAAATTTAATTACTTATAGTTGCATGATTGTAGAGAAGAAAATCCATAAGTTCCAGATAGCTTACATTGTCAACATTCATTTGTGATAAAAACTTTTTTGGTAAAGTTTTTAACGACCCTGACTGATGAGCAGAAGAGGATTAAGGTAGCTCCACTACTGCACACCAAACCCCTTTGCTGATGTCATCAAGGCTATGAGAGCTTTCTGGGCTACTGTTGATTTGAGTCCAGAAGTGTCTACATGATAGCTAAGATAAGAACACAGGGTCCAAGAGATATTGGAAAATAAAATTAGACTCAAATGAGGTAAATGAAGATTTCAAGCCTATCCTAAGAGGTCCATGTCTGACTTCAGCCGTTACACTGTGTCCAGGGACATCGAAGATGAGGGTCGGACATCTCTACGAGCTCGTGAGTGGTCTTTCCTTACAGAAGCCAACCTGAAAAACAGACTTAGGTGGCTTATGGCCACCACAGAGCCCATGTATCAATCCTCTTGCTTTTTTTATATGGCAGCACATTGTGAGTCAGGCCTATCAATGTCCAAAACCTACATCATCAGGGTATGCCTGGACTTCCAGTGCCGTATGGAAGACATTTTGGAAGCTGATTACGGCAATATTCAGTAATTATATAGAAATCAACGATTAAGCCACTTTTATTTCAATACAATACATAAATAAAGCTTTTAAACTGAATAATATGTGTTTTATTATTTGTCCAAAAAGAGTCTTAATTCTTTTGCATGGACCGTTATATACATAATTTTGAAAGGAAACCCCTATACATACAATACAGTTTTGTCCAATCAGCAACAAGGACAGGAAGCGCGTTACGAAATATGTTAAATAGATCGGTTATTTCTGGAATGGACGTTGTGTTCTGCACTTAAAAATGCCAGTTTGGTTAAAAAAACATTTTGAACTACACAAGAAGTGAAATAGTGTAAAATTATGTTCTAAAAATATGCTTTACTTAAAAATCAATTGTCAAATTCGTTTTCAATGTCTATGTGACGCATGATGCATTGACACAAGGTAATACTTACGATTTGAACCCAAAAAAAAAAAAAAAAATTGTGACCTATGAGGGACGAGAAAAGTAGGATAATTAGATAAAAATATCAGATTCTTTCTATTGTAAAAGCTAATCGATGGTCTACTCTTTGGAAATAATATTGCATAACGATGTCAGAACATATTTTTAACGATAGTATAGGTAAAAACGCCGACAGACAAAACGTCAAATGGACGAAACATTGAATGGACAAATAGTCAACCGTAGTAAACGTCGACTCGAAAATATTACATTTCAAAATATGAAAAACAGTTTCTACGACATTTCCCCCAAATGTTCACCCCACCACCCCAATATAAAAGAAAAGTAAGAAGCCCTCACAAATCCCAATTTTAACTTGAAATTTGGGCCATTTTGGATACCGTCGGGTCCATAATGCGATAAAACCAGGAACTGCTTCGGAAATTGATTATCAGTTTCATCTCGTTTTTGAGGGTATCTGTTTTGTACACGCACCTTTCAAATATACTTTAGGGTCTGATATCTAATAAACCTAAGCATTAGGATGTTAAATTTTTGATAGACAGTATGGTTTAAGTCCATTTATTCGTTTGTTCCATTTTGACATCCAATAGTTTACTATTTCCCAAAATATTGAAGAAAAATGGTTTTCACCGTTATAAAGCTTGGTTGTTTACGGCCTCCAATATGGCCCACAGCAACCATGCTGACGTCAAATAATAAAGCTCAATACTTAAAAAAAAAAATTACAAGAATTATAATAGTAGATTTGGAAAATGAAAACATTTTCAGATTACCTACTAAAATAAATATCACATGCATTCTAGGTAATGCTTTTATGTAACTATAATGTTAAGGCATGCAATGTCTCCATCAAAAAGAATT
Organism: Lepeophtheirus salmonis; assembly: GCF_016086655.4. Lineage (NCBI taxonomy): Eukaryota > Metazoa > Arthropoda > Copepoda > Siphonostomatoida > Caligidae > Lepeophtheirus > Lepeophtheirus salmonis. The sequence goes on from NC_092584.1 coordinate 18,812,756, forward strand.
TCAATATACAAACTAGTAAATTAAGTTAACGAATGCCCATAAGTGAAGGCCTACAATAAATGCATAGATGGAAGTATCTATATGTGCATATCTTCATTTCTTTATTTGGAAAGTCAATCAATGAGGTCAATGCTTGTTATATTTTAAACAAGCATGAATACATAAGGGCTATGGATGTGAAAATTCTCTGACTTCTCGTGATTGTAAGTCAAAAAGAAAAGAATATATTATCAATTTCGATAGACGACATACAACAGTGGAGAAAGTAAGTATTTGATCCCTCACCGATTTTGAATGTTTGCTCACGGACCAAGAAAATAATAATGCATAATTTTAATGATAGTTTATTTTGATAGTGAGATACGTTATATGGACATGGTGCATGGACGAAACATCGGCCAACAAAACGTTGAATGGACTAAACGTCGACCGTACAATATAAAATAAAGGCCCAATCCAAACGGTGTTTAATTATATCATATTCCGGCATTTTCTGCCTGAAACTTACCCAACCACACATCGTATATAAACTACGAGTAAGGGTCCTTCCCAACCCCTTTTTACAACCCAAATATTGGACCTGTATCCCGGTACCACCGAGTCCCAAAATGGGATGGAGCCCACCGTCACTATTTAAGCAAACAATAAGAGACCCTTAAACCTCTATCCAAATGATGCAGCTGTTTTTGGTTATGGGCTGCCTCAAATTGGGATGAAACAACCCCTTTTTAACCAACCACTAAGGCCCCACACAATGCCTCATTTACACATCAAATGTTGGAGACATTTTGGATTCCCGCCAGGTCCCAAAGTCGTATGAAACCGACCACCACTACAACCATTTACCCGCCCATTTATAATCTGAAGGACCTTGAATTTTGAAACTGTTAATGATTTCATCTTGTTAAGGGATCCGGTGATACCCAAATAAGCCCCAATGTCCTGGATATAAATGGAGGTGTTGGGAATGACCTTTAAAGATAACTTATCTCACGGTGGTGGGGTTCATCCCTTTTCGGGAAGCCGGCGGTACATAAAAACATCCAACTTTTGGGCTATAAATGGGGGGGATTACTGTTGTTTATATGTGGGAAGAGTGAATTTCCATTTTATATGTATAAGATAATAATAGAATAAATACGAATAATTAATATATATTAACGTCATAACTATAAACTTTTGTGGAATAAATTAGGGGGTTGCCCATTAAATGTAATTTAATTAATAGTGTATCGGCGGTACCCGAAATGAGCCCAAATTTCGAGATTTTGCGAGGGTTCCTTACTCTTAGTTTATGTAGGGGTAGTAGGGTATATATCTAAGCGGAAAATGTCTGCTGTTAAATGTCGTAGAAACTATATTGACATTTTTGTCTATTTGACGTTCTGTGTATTTGACGTTTTGTACATTTGACATTTTGTCTCTTCAACATACTGTCGGTCGACGTTTTGTCTGCCGGAGTTTTTACCTACTACCTATGGACATGATGCAATTGAATTCGAAAAAAAAATTCCAATAATAACTCTAATTTTTGTATTTTTTTACAAAATAAAAATTCCAAAAATCACCCCCCCCCCAGCCCAAAAAAACATAAATATAAACCTGCGGACGCCCCAGCATAAATTATATTACTAAAGGAAAATAATTTCTTACGGTTGGGATATTTTATCTTTACTCTATTTCTAAAAGAAAAATTTGTTTATCCAATCATATCTTACCCCCAAGGAATTCCAATCACTACGCAACCTAGTAGGTTAAAAATAAGTTATGCCAGGAGTCATGAGTTTTATTTGAGTAGCTTATAGTTGTGGTTTATCGCTTATCTATATAGATTTTTTCGATGGAACATTAAGATATATGTAATTGCACCATTCTTTAAATTGATTCATATCTTTTCATATACACAGTGAGCCAATTTGTTTATGTACGTGATCGTTATCAAACATGATTATGAAAATGTAGGCTGATTTTGAGCATTGGAAAATGTAGGGATTTTTAGTTTCTCTGCAATATTTTCACGGATTTTATGATTTTGGACTTACATTAGTTCCCAGATCTAACTTTTTTATATAGATTGTAATAATATTTTTCCTTTCCTCTATGTATCTCCTCATCCGACAATTGAGTTCGGACCGTTATGCCATAACTTCTTCAATGTTGTAGTTTGCTAGATCGTACTTGATGACCAAATAACATTTCATTACGTAATTTGCCGTTAATCTTCGGCGTATTTATACACTCAAGTAGTCCATGAAAAACTCTGCTCACCAATAATTTCCATTTACTTTTTCTAATAGAGCCTTTATTGTATTGACTTTACTCTTAGCGCGTCAGTTGCTCAGAAGATAATGAGGAGATGATTTTTCCCATTTTATGCTAAATCTCTTCAAAAAATTCTTTCGAATTGAACTGTGGACTTTGATTTTATCCTCGACTTTGTATTAATTCCAATTTTGAAACTATTAGAGCCCCAACAGCCTTTATCGGGCCTTTTAAGTGACTTTCGTCCGGAAAAAACCTGTAAGAAATTTAAAATTATTATATCCTTTGTTCTTGTCCTCAGATTTGCTTATTTAGCCTGATTTAACTCCATCACAGAGCGATGTCATTTCATTGGAATTTTCATTACAGTGTTGAATTTTGCCGCCTATTATGCCTATTAATTTTTCATGTTTAACATAGGTAATTAAAGTAAACATAAAACCCAAGTTTAAAAAATCCTTAGCTACAGCCATAAGGGTTATCTTTTCATTATGTATCTGGTTCAATGTGTACTCAGACCCAAAAGGATGAGAAGCTTGATTGTAAATAAAGTTACAATTTATGGAACTGCGTTTAAACGTTGAACAATTTAACTTTTTTCAGGGTCATTCCACTTGAAATTGCCACCCCCAAAAAGCAATTTTATATCTTACTCGCCCAAAATTTGATTAAACTTTATATATAATCTATATGTGAAAAGATGTTTTTACCTGTAAACTCCAAAAGTTACTGTAAGACAATTTACATAGAGCAAGATAAATTTTGTTACATGAGGTCAAAATCAAGATCAAAGATTATATGAAAAGGTCAAAAAAGTCTTTATGAAATAATACAATAAGTTAAAAAAAATGTTATTCATATTTTTACTCATTAGAAAGACTCCATCCATTTATTCAGAATGGATATTTGGTTCGTGGAAAAATATCAAATGCAACCCGTCAACAGAGTTATTAATATTAATTTTTATTTATATAATTATAAATTGATAGCTTTTATATGAAAATAACCATATCGGGACTAATATAAGTATATTTAAGCTGATTTAAAATCCTTGTGATATTTACTCATCCCAGTAATTTAACTAATAAGCCTATAACTAACTCAAACATGTAAATATATTAAATAACGTTTCTATATAAGAGTTAAAAAATTTACTGACCTAATTTTTGTCTAAGATTACTTTGATGTTGAAAAACCACAAATGTACATCATTTTATAATTAGACATTGCCCAAATACCTTCCCATAATTTGGGAACAGATAATTTTAATAAAATTGGAAAATATTTATTTAATTTAATGTTTGCTGAGATAAAAATTACATATAGATAGTATAAATTTCATCAAATTCTAAGAGCGTGAGACAAGAAGTTGTTTGTAGTAATTGATTGAGTCGGACAGTTGCCCCTGTTATGACCTCTTCCAATCAGTATCCCCGTTTTTGATAGTAATAAATTAAAGTAAACTTTAATAGATTATTTGTGGGATATTGCAAAGAATATTTAAGAGTCTGAAGGCTATTTTTCTATTAAGATATTTAGTCCTGAAATGAAAGATATAATTGAATTAAAACATACGTGCAATGAAGGTCCTTTGGAATTCAAAGTAACTTTAATTATTAAGCATTATTAATATTATAACATATAATAAATAGATCCAGCAAAACAAAATCGTTTAATTCCATGGGACAAATTAATTTCATTCCCTCTTTTATTTTATAACTATTTTAATCTAAAAATAACCCTTACTTGGTCAACAAAAGGGAAGGGTATTTCAAGTGTAGAACATTCCTTGACTAGTATATTGACTAAATGAATATTTTCCAAAGGATTTTCATTATTGTGATATTAAGATTTTTCAAATTTTCCGACTGATGGACTTTTTTTCATAATAAAACCTTTTCAATTTCCCCAAACAGAATAGTAAGCCTTTCTTGCTAAATGATTGGTTCATTTTTAAACTTTTAATGGAATGACATCTTTATTATTTTATTGCCTTTTTTGGCTCCCTTTTCTTACACTGTTTAATTTTTTTATTAAATCACTCCTTACAAAAAATCCGAATGACTTTTTTAATTTTGTTCTACTCTTATGCTCAATAAGGATGTCACACACCCCACATCCCCATCCTAAGCTACAACAGAGTGATAAATAAAAAGCTGGGTGTTTCCTCATGAGGAATTTCCCAATGATGAATAATTATTTACAGCAGTTATGTGACATAAACATGAGACTTACATGAATTAACATGTTTGTAAACATCCGTAAATTAGGTATTATATGGACAACATAATCTTATCTTTTTTTCAAATCCAACCGCATTTTTCTTGGATCTGACAATAGGTATTAGAAGGAGTGTGAAACCTTCACCATCAGTTATGTATCAAATATGTTCTTTCGGTATGTAAAAAATAAAATAAAATGAAAATAACAGTGGTAATCCTGAGAATTTGAGCAATGTTTTAGAGGAGAGGAGCTCAGCCGGCATGGCGTTTGATTACATTATCTACGTGCACTCGCAAGAACTATTCAGATCTTAATACTCAATAATACTCCAAGTCCAACTAGGATTTACATTTACCACTCCCGTTTTTCATGATCACAAGCGCTATTTATTACTTTATACTTAGATACGAGGATAATAGAAGTAACAGGTTATACTATCATCATGTAATCAGGCTTGCTAGAATTTTCAATATGATGTATTGTATTGTCTGCTGGACAAGACAGGCAGATTTTGAGAAAACACGGAACCACTCATAGTCTATGACGTCACTATTGGTAGAATTTTCAATTTAAAAACTTTTCAAACTGGTGGGAAAGAAAAACAGATTTTGACAAACCACGCAACCACTCATCTACCATGACGTCAATATTAAAAGCGTGGTGGAAGTCAAACATCAGTCGTACACGCGTTATGGTATAACCTTGTATTTCTATAACCTTGCTTAGATGTTTTCCTTCTCAGTAATTAAAAAATAATGATAACAGCTTTGAAAAATAAAGCATCTTGATTATTTTCCAACTACAAGAGCCACCTTCTCTTTTTTGAAAAGAAAAGTAGATGCACTTAATATTTATGGAGGAAAAATGGATAGTAGAAAGTTTATATAGCTTTGGCATCAAGATGGATAGGATATACGTGGGTGGGGATCCCAAGAGACAGGGCTCTCTTGTTTTGGAGCGAATATATTTGTGAGTTTGTAATCAAGGCTGTTATTACAGAAAGACATGTTCTAACCTAAATACGGAGATAAAGTTCAAAAATGTATTACATCTTATTTACATAATTTTGAGATCGCTAGTCATGACTTTATATTATATCAGCTGTTAACAGTTGTGAGAGGAAGGAAATAAAAACAAATCAGACCTTCTATTTAGCAAGGATATGTAGGTTGTAATCCCATGCTAGGACATATGGGCTCTAATTAACCCATTATCGATCCTCAATTCTACTCCGAATCCAACCAGCATTTACATTTTTAACTTCTAAGCAAGCCCTCATTCGTACTCCGACTCCAACAAGAACTTACACTTCCCCACCCTACCTTCATTACTACGCTCTGTCTTTCATGAGTAGATACACAAGTTATTACTGGGTACCTAGATGTTCTCTTCTCAAGAATGAAATTACAATGATAACCTCTTTAGAAAATAAACAATCATCCTGGTCAGATTGCAACGACAAAAAGTGTCTCTCGCCTCATTTTTATACAGTATATTCACCATACTAGCTCCAAAAGATATACGTATATATATATTACTACATATTTTTTGATTCACTGAGAACTTTCTGAGCTATTGATCGCATAATCTCTTTATACTAGACATACTAGAAGTGAACATCAATTGGACAGCTATATATTCATTCCTTTGAATATTTGAAAATCCAATATTTATTTTCTTGAAAAAGGATCTATCTTTTTTTCTTTTCTTTTTTGGTTCAAGGTTTTATGCAAATTGAGAAAACCAAAGGAATGATGCTATTAAAGGAATATTATTACATATGTGACGTGTCAATATAAGGACTGAATTTTTTTTTTTTTTTTGGTTTTTTTTGACAATTAAGTAATTGAGAATTACCGGTTAAGTTCTGCTGTTTAAATTGTACTAATATCTTTATTTATTTATTCTTTGGGTAATAAAGCCATGTTTCTATGACATTTTATTACGTATTACCCAAATGCAATATAAAAATGTATCTACGAAGTTAAACAAAGCAAAATAATTTTAAAAAACCGTGACTTTTTAGACCTTAAATTTCAAATTAGGAGAATAATGACTCAGTTAATTCATATCTTATTTGTACTAATAAACATTTTTGTAGAAAATTCAATGAACGACAGTTGTAAAGACCGGTCCCATGTACGAACTGTCCTAAGAATCCATAGAATCGGTCTTAAGACGAGACTGGACCAAATTAATTTGGAACAAGACAACACTTGTGACGTCACTAGTAAATTTTATATTGTAATTAAATTTTAATTGTATTAATGTATATGTTTAGGTGCAATATTTATTAGGATTTGATAGTCTATAGTTTCTATAAAGTTCCTCCTGCATCATCTGTTTAAAAAAAAAATAGAAGGTTTTGTGGTTGAAAAAAAACAATTTAATTAGAAAAGATAATTGCCCGGAATTTGTCAAGATTTTGTTACAAAATTGATCATTTTTTGGAAGAATTATGCACATTCTACCCGGTTGGAATTTATAATCCAGAAATTTAAGGATAATTGACATATTTATGATCTTAACTTTAGGTGTCTATAGTGAAGTCAATCACGCAATCCAACAATCTCCAGCTTCAACCCCAGCCTGCAAACTGGCAATGACCTCGACAAGGAGCTCCTTGAACATGTTGGCCACCCCCTTGAGAATGGAATCCCGAAAGGCAACAGTGTTGTGTGTACGTTTATTGTACTCCCTCTCCAAAACGATCCACACATAATAGTCCAAGGTCGTGGGACGCAAGGTTGCCTCTACGGTGTTTGTATTCGGCAAATATCTCAGTTATTTTTGGATGTTTAGTATTCAGTTTTAAAGAATGAAATCTGATGAATCTTTTGTAAACATAGATATCAGGGTTCTCAGTATATCATTGAGATCTAAACTTGTTCCGTATTTAAAATCCATACTTTGTTTTATTAATATAAATTGCCTTCTCAACAAACAATGGACTATCGAACACACAAATATTGATTTGAGGTGAACAACTCATCCCGAGCATCTTGTCCACTGAGTTAAAAATGATATCTTTTTTGAAAAATCCATTGTGAGAGAGCAGGATTTTGCATAAAATTATTTTTTCCTTTTTTTTTTAAATAAAATATAAATTTTCCAGTATTTCTATTTATTTTTCATTTCTAATTCCCTTTATTTTTCTGCTTTACAGATTAAGAAAATGTGTTTTTTTTTCCCCCTTCTTATTAAGTATCTTTCCAGGTCGACACTCAACCTTTTAGTATTTAATAATAAGCCTTTATTTTCTACTTGCTTTTTTTACTTTAACTTTTTTTTAATGCTCAATTAAACCACATTTCCTTTACAAAAAAAAAAAGTAAAATATCCCCAAAGAAAAAGTTTTGAAGAATTGAACCATAAAAAGATATTTGGCATTTATAAATGAATTGAAGCGAAATAATATTTTTTTCCCTTCATATTATTATTTAAGGAAAGAAAAAGTAAATATAATTTTATATTTTTCTTATAATAATTATTTTTACATATACCTATATATAATTTCTATAGAGGACGCAAAAAGGACATGGCATTGAGGAAAAGCTTTTGTAACTAACTTAATGACTTGCAAAAACCATTAATGAAGTCTTAATTGTGATACGTCAACATAAAAATAATCTTTAAGAAAAGCAAAAATTATATGTACATTGTACATACAGCTCCATGTTTAATTTACTTATATGAGTCAGTTATATGCATTGTATTTAAAAAACTGGGATGAGTTAAGATACTCAATAACTTTAGCTACATTTTAGAATCTTTATTTGATTTAAATATCTTATATTGGCTCCAATATGTCCCCTTTAAATGTGATAATCCATTTTGGTTACTTAAACTGCAATTTGCGTCTTGTAAACATGGTTAATAAGAATAATTTAGCGATAGAAATTGAGGATAATTCGTCGAAGAATACAAATTTTGATCCACACTCAATTTTGAGAAAAATACTAATAAGCCTGTATTTGTATTGACGTGATTGTTCACTCAATTATCAGGTACTTGAAATAAATGTTAGGAACAAAATATGGTTTATTTCATTTTTTTGTACAACAGGATTGTTTTTTTTTTCAATTTTGTAGACCGGGAAATATTGGGATCAGGTTATTTAACAATTAATACGGTGGAATTAAAGTTTTTTTTTTTTTTAAATATTTGAATGCATTTTAAACTCTACTCACCAAAATATATCCTCAATTCTCATTTTCTTCATCTTACCATTATCAATAATCATGTGTGGATTGGTGAATTAGAGGCAAAAAATCCCTTTTTTTTTATTCAATAATCTGATCCAATGCACACCTCAAAAAAAAACTTAAATATTTAGTGATGAAAATGTTTCAAAATTGTGTAATACACAATTAGACCCGTGAGATATAAGTCAACTGACGCATCACTAGAATCCATGTTGTACGTTTTATATAAATATGATATATCTGAAAAATAATGCCTCAAAGCTACTGCCTTAAAACACATATTTCATTCAAAATACGACATGGAACAGTTTACAAATCCTTTACTTGACATATTAATAATTTGAGTTTTTTGGGTTGATTCGTGGTTCATATCTCCTCTTTCCGAGTATCCAATGCTCATTATATGATACATTTGTATTTAACAATTTATATTTTTAAATTCTAAATGTAAGTATTATAGAGCTACATAAAGAAAAAAAGGACTAAGAACGTATAAGCTTGTTGTTGTAATAAAGTTATATCATTGGGACGGTTTTGGTACTTCCATTAATATATTGCATCATATGCAATGCTTAAATCTTTAGGCTTTAAACTGAAATAGTTTTCAATATGATTTTAATGTTTAATTCAATGTAGGATATACTATGGAAAAAATAAGTCATTTGATCCCTTGCCAATTTTGTAAGTTTACCCACCGATAAAGATTGGGGTCCCAAGACTGGTTAGGCCACTCCATGAACTTAATGTACTTCTTCCTGAGCCACTCCTTTGTTGCCTGGGTTGCATGTTTTTGAATTATTGTCCTGCTGGAAGACCCATTAACAATCCATTTTCAGTGCCTTGCTTGAGGAAAAGAAGTTTTCGTCCAATAGTTATAGGGTTCATAGTCCCTTCCAGCCTTCCTTCGATGTGATAAAGTCGTTATTTCCCCTTAGCCAGAATTTGAGTTTTAAAATCAAACCAAGGATTAGTGATGGATTCGAGGGTTTCTCTTGAGCTTCTTCGAGCCTATTAACGGCTTGAAACGTAATGAAATTTGCTGGTTTAATCGTACAGCTCTTTTATCACTGTTCTTTTATTTTTGCATAATATGTGTTGATGAAAGTTAGACAAAGTATTAATATAAAAGTAGTGTTCTTATTAACCCTTTAAATTATGCAAAATGGTGGTTGAAGGGATGCCTTTTGAAGTAGGGGAATGATTTTAGACGATTTCCATTGAAGGAGGATACTATACAACTCGCGAACTTCCTTAAGCATAGAAACACCCTAAAAATATAATCTCTCAACGATCATGTTTGACGGTGGGATGGTGTTTTTTGGAAAATCCTCAGTTTTTTTCTTCCTACAAACAATTTTTTTTAAAGCTTATATAATATCTCTTGCTTAAAATGATAGATCTTTTTTTGATTGTTCGTGGGCAAATTTATAAAATCCCCACTGTATATAATATATATAAAAAACTTATATTTTGAAATAATTCAATGTAAGATTTACGACATAATTTTTCGTAGGTACAAAGCTCCAAGAAATCCTGGGAAAACGGGATCCCAGAAGAAAAACTCGTGTACAAAGCGACACAATAAGCGATTTAACTCCTCTCACGATATTCATATGTCAAGGCTTGTTATCATAGTTAAGTCTTAGTCCTCCAAGCCTTGCATAAAAAAAAAACAAAAAAAAAACCATGTTTATTTTTTGTTGCTTCTACACTCTACAGGATCATTAATAAGGATTTGACACTATAGTTTTGACTGTTACTGTCCTTAATGCCTTTATTTTGATGATTTGAAATGAGTCAAACAAATACGGATTATAATCTATGTGATTTTGAAGATAAAATTCATTCAGAAGCAAAGGTAAATACCATGTTCCATTCTGCTAATCATGATTGAAGGTTACGATAAGATACGAATCGATTAGGTTGATGGGTCCATCAACAGGTGCTTCCTCTTTAGCTTCTTCAGCACACGCCCTAACTTTACCTATATACGACATATGAAGATACCTTCCTAACATAGCGAACACCTTTTTTTAACAACACCTAGAGGCGGCTAAACATAAATGGGAGAAGAGAAGATCTATAATAATTACCACTGAAATAACGCAAATATTATACAGGCATATTCCTTTTGGTAGGTGAATTTTTACCTATTAATCAATGTTTTTAGAAAATATTGAGATGCTCTAACGCTTATTGTGGTCAAGAAAAAATATTACTTTGTAAAAAAAAAAGGATTTTTTTTTTTTTTGCTTTAATTCAATACTTTATAAGAAATGCTACAATCCTCCGATTTAAGCAAAGTATACACCGTTTTGTTTGATAACTTTTGCCAACGAGTTTCCAACTTCACAATGCCCTTCATGTAGAAGCCCTTGTGCCTTTTGGGAAAAACTCAGACAATCAATTTTCCCTGGCCTCTATTGAGGGCAAATTAATACCCTCAAACACGTTGACCATAGAGAGTAATGACTGGTAGTCACTTGGTGCCAGATGCAGACTGTAGTATCGATCCATAAGAACTTCATATCCGAGATTCTGCAGCTTTTGGAGCGTCATTAAAAAATAAATCAAAAAATTTCAAAAATCCATAACTATTCACAGAATATCACATTTTTTGGAAAACAAGTAGAAAATTTAAATTTTGTGCAACAATATAAGAAAAAATAAATTTAAATTTAAAATATTTAACTTTCTAGCAAAAAGCAAAAATATTTTCATTTGGGTTGTGGGGCTACAGGCCCTCCAGCCCACCCCCTAAGGACACCCTGTAGATGCATTCTCATTCAAATTAAAGTTATAATGATAACAGCTTCGGAAATACAAGCTGTTCAAGCTGCAAATAGATGTTAAATTATTTAATATCTGGATCGTATCGGTATTTGATTTTTTTTTTTTTTTTTTAGACAACTCGATATTTCTTATTATATTTTATATCAAATCAGACAGAAGGAGGGAATAAAAAGTAGCTCAATTTTGGGCCAAGGGAATGCTTCATACATGAATGAATGCATCCGTTATTACTTATGTACCTTTAGTAAAGAATGCGACACAAAATTTGCCTCCTTGCTAATATTACATGAGGTAATCAATCCAAGATAAGATGTAGTCTTTACCAAGACATGTCGAGTTTATCTTCAATACAAATCCCTCCCTCTTTTTTAATAGGAGTCATTTTACTGATATTTCTAAACCGGGATCAAATTGAAGAATCAGTACTTTATCATTCTCGCGAGTTTGCCTTTCCGATCAAGTAAATCATTAACCAAAATAAGGTCTAAAATATGATGCAAACGAAATAAACTAATTGTAACAAGACTAAATATATACTCTAACCATTTTTTTAAAATTTTATTGCTGTCAGAAATATGATATCAGCTCATGTCTACTTGCAACTACAAAAAGGGCTACACTCGTGCAATGTCATATTATTTATTATTCTAATTGTGTATAGTAAAATGTGGAAAAAAATGTCCTACAAGAACTCAGACAGAAGGTGGCTTGGGGTCCTGGTGCATTATGACACTCCCAATTTGCTCTTCACAGCCTTCCTGATGGTCCTTGGAGCTACGGAAAAGTAGTTGGGGAGGCGATACATTGTTTTTCTGGGGTACTCCCAAATCTTCTTCTACAAGTTTGATAAGAACTCCGTTTACCTCTTTAAATTGTACCATTCAACTCTTACTTTTCTAGAGAGATCTTTTTTATCCTGCTTCACCTTAATAACCAGTCTCCTGGAGAACTTCCCAATGTCCATAATCCTCGCCACCTCAACTTCAACATTTAGGAGATCTTAGATGCGCTGCCTTTTGGCTTTTTGCTCACTTATGATGAAGAAATGTTCAAGTACAAGTGTTGGCTAAACCAGAATGTCAAAATATAATCACGAAACCTCCATGGAGAAAATAAAAATTAATTAACTGTCCACGTTTTACTAGCCAACCCAGTATATTGTATTCTTCAGGGATTTAAGCATCACTGACCATTTATTTATCATCCTTTGATCATTAGCTCTTCGACCTTGGAGGAGTGCAACAATGACCAAGGATCAATATAATAGCTTTGTTGCCCCTCAAACAAAATAGGCTTTTGAATTAATGATTGATCATTATTGTTATTTTATTAATATATAAATTTCTATAGCTCAAAAGTATAGAAATGTATTCAAAATAAAAAAAAAGGTAATCACTGATTGTAATCTACATATTATGATGGTTTTTCATTGAGAGCCACATTTGAATAGGTACACATATACATATAACTACGTAAATGTTGGGTACTGGAGGGTCAATAACCCAGGTCCTACATATAGCAGAGGTAATCAAAGTTTATGAGTAAGTTATAAAAACTGCTTATGTCGCTATCCTTTTACACAATCAGTAGTCAGTAGGGAAGACGGGGAGAATTGTAGAATTTTCTATACCTTCAAAATCAAATTGATAATTTAATTTAATTATTCACGACGTTAATTCACTTAAGCAAAAAATTATACTATATGTTATACTCAGAATAGAGCCACAAGCGGGGGTGACCCCCTCTCTCCTCCCATGAAGTGTTAGAGTCGGATAGAATAGAATTTAAGTCGTACAATCTAAGACTATTTCTTAAGGACTCTAAAAAATATTTCAATGTCCCCCTTTAAAAAAAAAATCTAAGTGTATATTGAGTGGAACAAAATAATTGGGTACCCAAAAAGTTAAAGATACTTTCTTAGAAATAGAAAAAAAATATCAATAGTTTTTACAGAGTTTGACCTTTTCTAAAAAAAAAAAAAAAGATCAAAAAAAATAAATATATTTTTTCTAAAAAAAAAGCTATTGGATAAGTATTACCAAAAAAATGTATTTATAACAAAAGATAAATTCATAATGGAGTCAGAAAAAATAAGATGTCACTCTGGAAAAATGGGATACCTGTCGGAAAACTTGTACAACATATCCCCCCCCACCTAAAAAAAATACTGTCAATCGCTGTTTAGCTCAGATAAAGCCTCGGTTAATTAGTTAAATATTTGTGACTGCTTAAACATAAATACATACACTAAATAAAATTTTACAAATATAAGGCACAGGAACTTGATATTTCGGTTTACTTTCCTCTAATCAATGTCCGAGTCTGAATGTTGATTGGTCGAATTTGAATAATCTCTTGTTAAGCTGTGACCAATTGCTAACAATTATGGAATAACATTTGGACTAACTATTGAATTTGACACTTTTTTCTGTTTCTTTTTGGAATAAAGTTCTGAGATACAATATGGTAATCACGTGTGTTCCAACTGTATAGGACCTCGAGGACAGCATTTGACAAGTTGTATTTAAATTTAAATTGTGGAAAAAATAGATATACTCTAAGAAAAGAGAAGACAAAATGGTTGAAATAATATTGTATCTTAAAAAATCATGTATGTAAGTTATATTCAATCATTCACACACCTTCGATCAAAAAATGAATAGGGATGGGAGTTTTGTAGAGCATAATGAGAGTAAGACGGTAATGTTTCTCTAGTAAAATGACATCCATAAGAGTAACGTGGGTCTAAAGATGCTCATAGCGTTTTGGATAATTTTATAGATATTAGTATTGATGTGATAATCCCCCCCCCTCCATTTCATTGATATATATGTCGCCTCTTTCTTTAGAGTTTTTTTAATATACCCACAAATATGTCATAGAAAACGGAAGTGGTCTATGCTAGTAAACACTCTGAACAGTTAACAGGCTGTTTACTTTTTTCCAAAACTGCTTTCAGTATTATTTAATTACTGAGAAGGAAACATTTAAGTATCAAGTAATAATTAGTTCATAGAAGGGAGGGTTTGCTCCTAAGTTATTTGTGCAAGTCTTTGTTAGACTAGAATTGAGTATTGACAAGGAAGTAATTTCATCCCATATCTCCTTACTATGTATATACAGAGTAAGATTTGAGTGGGATTTTTTCCTCTCGCGGCTGCTTGGTGCTGATATAATATAAACGTCATGACAGCTAAGCTGATCTCCTCCCAAACATTCTTCAAATAGCATGTCAGGATTACGACTTTGATCTTCGGTTTCTTTTTTTAACAAATAAGTCAGGAGATATTTTATATCTCAAGGGTTATGTAAAGATCCTTGTTGGACTCGGAGTAGAATTGAGAATCGACATGGAGTTGATTCCTGCCTATCCCTTGCTACGTACGGAGTGGGATTTGTATTTATTTCATTCCTGTCGTAGCTGCTCGCAGCTGTTCGAATAAAACATTATAGCAGCTTAGCTGTTCATTATCCAAGTTCATTATCAGGTTCTTTAATTTTTAAATACTGGCAGTACTTATTTTAAGCATCAATGAGTATACCTTATAAATAGATTTAAAAAAAAGGAAATAAATGGTGATACTTTGAGTCAAATTTTGGTGTGACTGAGTCAAAAAAGCTCGGCCCATTAAGTCAAAAAATGTCAACTGAACCCTGTATCCCCTACATAGTTAAGCTCAGAGGAGCTTCCATGTATTTATGTACGTTCATCAGATTACTAATTTTTTAAATATTTTAATTTTTTATTATTTCTCTTGGCTTTTTTATTTTTGCTTAACGAGAGAGTTGACTGAATTTGTATAAATATATATACATAATTATTTTAAGTATTTCTTGTGAGAAAGATAGAATCGCACAACCATTAACTCTGTCAGTTCTTGCAAAATCAAAAGTATGTAAAAGAGATATAATCTATTTTATAAATCAAACATTTCCAAAGATCCAAAATCACTTCATTTAGTAACTTATATATACATATATAATTATTTTGTGAGTGAATAAATCAATCAGCAAATTCAGCAATAATTATAATTTGTCCATCCTTTGTCTTATTGATGAAGAAGTTGTATTTTTCCCTCTCTTATCTTTTTAAAAGATCAAAGTCATTTTTCTACATAGGAGGGGGGAAGAAAATGTCTTTATTTCGATTTGTGTATAGAGGTGTATAAAATATGACTTAAAACGCGTGCAGTATTATTTGTAGTGTTCTTTTGTATATCTAAAATTATAGCATATTTTTATATTACCATATTCTTGAGGAAAGCACATATAGTGTATCAGCATTAAAATAATATTCATCAAAATCAATCAAATGAGCAAATCCAAATTTATTTTCACTACATATATACATACATAATGCCCAAAATTTTTATCACGTATTTTGCTTCAATATAGGCTTATTATGTAAATTTGTTGGAAAAGAGTGTAAACTATACTTTATAATTGTTATTTGATTTAGAAAACTAATAATGGTTGCAATACGACCCTTTTCAAATATTATCAATTAATTTATCCTTCTTTTGTTCTAATGATCAATTTGGGCACCTAGAGTGCCATTTGTGGTACATCCCAAGGGTTAATAAGAACAATTTGTTCATAGAAATTGACTATAATTCGTAAATATAAGGAAAACAAATCCTTGGGTCAGTACAAAAACCCACTCACTGGTAAAACATAAAAAAAATTATGGAGATTTTGATTCTGCAAAAAAAATAAATGGCAAAAGTCAATATTTTTCCATATTTCGAAAACGAAAATGTGTTCAATATTTTATGAATGCTACGCAGCTATAACGATTCTATAATATATAATCACTAAAACATTGAAAGTTAAATATCTCAGTTCAAGCTTTTGTACAAATAGCACAGTTTTTGAACTGAGTCAACAAAATGTAATCCCCACTTATTTTGTGCAAAATCATTCTTGGTTGCTTTTGTCTTGGCAAGCCACACATCAAAGTATAAAGTGTGCGTATGAAAGGCGAAATTAATATAATTGATGTTGTTATGGAGTTATAAGAATTAGTCCTTGTTGGACTCACACTAGAATTGTGGATCGAAATCGGTTCATTAATACCTTCCATTGTCCTTGCTAGTTACGGGTTGGGATTTGTGTTTAACTATTTTCTCTCATAGCTGCTTATAGATGACGTCATTACTGCTAAACTATTTTCCTTTCAAAAATTCTTCAAATTGTGACGATTACTGACCCGACAATATGCGTGAATGGTGATTGGTGTGGGATCCACATTACAAATAAAGCAATAGTTGCTAAGCTTGGAATTTTTTTGGAGATAATCCCCAACAAATGGAGATCAAAAGTCTTTATAAAGGCAAGGATATGACGTCACACATTTATTTATTTTTCCTACATTAATATAATTGGCAATTTCAACTCAAGAAATGATATTCAATTCTTATTTACTCGGATGGTCTAATAAAAAATTTAACATTTCAACGTATTTCATTTAGTTAATGTTCAAATTGTGGTACACCTTTTAAAAATACATTTATACCTTGACATACAAGTCCAATTCTTACCAGCACGGAATTTCGTAAGTAAAATCAATTGAAATCAAAGAAATAGCTAAAAAGAATTAACCTGAAAGCGGCCCTTGTGCTCCGTCTCCAAGCTGTACCTTAATGTTTTGGCTCTTGTATCTCAAAGTATATTTGTTTCTACACTTTGCTGAAGCTGGCGTTCGTTACTTGAGGCTGAAGGTTTTAATTTACTTCAGCCTTACGTTACCGAACTGCCAAACAAAATCCCTTTGTCTTCTCCAAGTATTTTTTTTATCTATCGTTATTATGTTAATTTTTGGTTTCTTTTTAGCATAACGACGAGTCATATTATATACAACTCTAGCTTAAATCCCCATTTTTAAAATGAGAGTATACATATAGAGTAATTTTTAAAAAAATATCCTCCGGTCCTAACCTGATCCACCCATTCTTAAGCAACTAATCAATTAACTCCACCTTCTTGTCTTGTGAACAACGGCGCAGACCAGGGGTTTTCTTTTTAAAACAATGCAATTAACTTCATACATATACTACCTAATCCTTTGACAAAACCCATAAACAAAAAGTTAAAATAACAACTTACTAGGTGGACTCAAATAAAGCAAAGTCAATTGTCTTGCCAATTTCCTAAGGTATAAATATTAGGGCGGTTGGCTTTTTAACTTTTTTCGAATTTTGATTACAATTAGTGTGGAAAATGTGTCACGTGCTAACTAAAAAAAACCGGGCAAAATGCTATTGTTCTAAAAAGTTATATTTAGGTCGCAGATCTACGTATAACTTTGAAAATGGGGATTTTTTTTAAAATTTATTTCGTCAATAAAGAATGAAATAAAAAAAATATTTTAGACTTTATATAAAGTATTTTGATAGACATTGTTTAAGCCATAAACATATTTGTAAAACTTTTTTCCATAGCTACACTATAGAGAAAAAAGATAGGCTAACCATAAGAAATTTGAATGATTTGTGTACTGTACTCTGTCCAGTAGAATGATTAATCTCAACTTTTGACTGCAGTTTGAACAATCTTCTTCCATTCAGCGTTATCATATGACGTTAATATTGATGGTCTCGGTCATTTTTGGAACCTAAACAATCAAGTTGTATTACAATGAAAGTTGGTTTTTCATAAATATTAAGGAAAATGATAAAACTTTTGGATGTCAAAAGGGAACCCAGAAATAGAAGGACTTGAGCCTGACTGTCTATCAAAAATATATCCTTGCAATGCCTAGTTATATTATTATATAAAACACCCTAAAATGCATTTAAAAAATGTTATAACAATCTCATTTCCATATTGTATATAAAAATTAACTGTTAAAATGAAAAGACTAAGATATTTTTCTCTAATTGTCTTACTTTTATAATAATATCACTTTTTTATAATAGGTATAAAGTTGTATTCAATGTAATTGTTTAGTATTTTTTATTCATTTAGTCATTGGATGAAGTTTTTCTATTTCATGTAGAAAATTATCAACTTTGAGCTACAGAGATGGCATCTCCTTAAATCCAGTTGGGATTAATAACGTCAAAGAACACACACTATTGACTCAAATGTGTAAATGAAATATTGGGCTGTATGTATACAGAGTGGGGACCCAAAACTTTCAGTAGAATGACAAAATAACGAAGAGCATCATTTTTATGGAATCAATAAAAGGCAGTTCAAAATTTTCTTTAGATATTATATTTAGCAGATATGCAGCACTTGACGATGAAGGCCTTGCCCATTTTCTAACGGAAGTAAAAAAGATATTGGGATTTCCTTCTCCATTTGATCTTTATTCAATACAGTTCTTATGTTGATGCAGCACATTTTCAGAAAATAAAGATCAAAATTTCCTTACGTTAACACAGCTTTATAGATATTTCGTATACTATTTTCAATCGGAATTCGAAAATAGTTGAAAAACGAACCGGCCTAATACATGAGTATGTATATTTTTTCTACAAAGAAATGATATATTATGTACCTACAATAGGTACATAGACCAGTCTCAACTCAACTTCCCCTGAAGCTCTCTTTCTTTATTTCTTAACAAGTTGTTGTTATCGATTCCCTTCTATCCATGTGTGTAAAAACCAATAAATTTCAAGTTAGCTTTCAAGAAAAAATTTGTTACCTTTTTTTTTTTTCATTTTTTGTTGTGAATCTTGGGGAGAGAGAGAAAGAAAGAAAATCAGAAGAAAAACAAAACAAGTTAAAGAAAAATAATAAATAATTCTTGGAATGTGACTAAGTCAAGTGGGGCTTCGAATAGTTATATCCATAGCTGCATCCCTGATGGAATTCGATGGGTAATCCAGTATGCTCATTCTATCTGATCTAATCTTATCTTACTAACTTGAGAATGTAGACTCTGGTTTGTTTACTAGCTGTTAACCTGTCTACTCTATATTGATTTCCATAAGTCAGCAGTTTGGCTCTATCTATACAGAAAGGTTTTTCGAAGAAACCACAAGATGCAAATTGCATCCACATGAGCTTGAAGAAGCCTGAAGACCTGAAGAATCTGAGGACGCCGTTTATCCATAAAATAACTTGTTATTCTACTTATACAGGTCGTAACTTTGATCATGCAAGCTGTAAAAATTAAGAGGAGGCGTAAATTTGTACACGCCGAATGTGCTTATTTCCTTTCACTAATAATAAGATTATCCATCAAATACATCATTCGTCAACATTCTTAACAAGTAATATATTTTCTTTTTCGTGTGAATGCAAAACTTTTTAAAAAGTAAGACAATTTAATAATGTTGCCGTTTGGAAGTGCCTTAGAGTTGTAGAATATATACCTTGCCGGCACGTTAAAATTAGAAACCAAAAATTAACTTGGCTACTCTGACATTTTGAAGAATGTTTCACTGGAGAGTAGCTTAGTTGTCATGACGTTTAATTAGATTAGTTATGAGCAGCTAGGCGGTAAAGAAAATAAGCAGAAATCCCACTCTGTATTTTCCAGGGACATGTGCAGATACTTTCCAGATGTCGATCCTTAATTCTACTCCTAGTCCCACAGCTTATAACTCCAGAAAGGGGTGGGTACGAGTAATGATCGTAACCGGAATAAATTACTTGTCAAGTATCAATTAATCAGTTCGATTTCATCCAACCCAAAGTTAAATCAACTCGGATTACTCCCATTGAAAAAAATACCTGCAATCTATTCATAACCCAACAGTTGACACAGCATTACCTCTACGCACACATAAATGTACAGTTTATTTTGCAGTTAGATGTTGAGGTTTCTGCTTCGTTTTCCCTAATTAGAGTTATCAGCGTTGATTGGTTGGAATTTAAGGGGCTCTTTGTGACTGCTGAACAATTTTCAACCATTATTATATAACAATGATTCCATATATTCGAAGATTTGGGTCTCTAACAACTGTTTTTTTTTTCTCTCTCTCTTTTTGGTAAAAAGGTTGCGAGATACAATAAAGGTAACGATTGGTGTTGAGACTCTGTCCAAGATCGATTTTTTCCCATTTCATTCTTAAGTGATTTTTTCTATATCCATATTTTCGGTCTACACCGCAATATCAGATCATAGACCAAAATTTAATAGTTTTTAAATCGAGGTGGGCCTTGTAATGTATTCGTGTCTCACTCCCTCTGATTCTCTTATTTATTGTATTTTCTTGTATGTATATATATTTGTAAAGTACTGCCTTTACCTTTTTATAAGTATAAATAGTTATGTATATACCAAGTAGGTTTTTGTGTTAAGAATAATGTAGTTGTTCCTATTAAACTATCCTTTTATTCCTCCAAGTCCTTTCCTTCTCCTCATTTCTCCCGTTTGTAATGGATCCCTCCTTTCAATAAATAATTGGTACCTTCCGCAACCTTCGTCAAGACGCAACAGGACTTTTTTGGTCTCAGTATATAGACCAATTTTATTAGGCCTCAATATATAGACCAACTTTATTTGGTCTGAATAAATCAGTTCAATCCATGAATTCTTACCCTGATATATGAATTGCACAATTATGATTTATGCAACGCATTTAACTCTTGATACGACGTCATGGTAGGTCAATGTTCCACATTTGACGTCACTAAAAATTGGTTCAAATTGAATTTTAAATGAAACTGATTTCTTGTAAGATCGATCCAGAAAAAAGTTTCCTTTGTCGCCAGTCGATATCAAACTTCTTGAAATGCCAAAACTAGTTCGTTCTACTAAAAATAATAGAGGCCTTAGATCGGTCTAGGATTTTCAGACCCAAAGTCAACACCAGTTACAAAATTTTGAAAGTTGTTTGGATTAGGAATAGTATTTTTTAGTAGGTCTGACGCATCCTTTGTACATGGGTTATTTTATAGAGTGCTTTATAGGAAGGGGTTCCATAGTCATTATAGTGTATACTCACTCTCATCGCGTCATTATTTAATTATAGTAGCTGTAATTGACACTCATTATCATTCGTCGTCGTCATCACTTCACCACCCTATCCCATTATAATAAGGATAATTGCTGTGCTCCTTCAAGATACTGAAGATATATTGAGCGTTTGTATCTACGAGTAATATCTATTATTATAACTTTGATAATAATTACCTGGAAATACCCCCTTTCCTGATGCACCATCAAAATAAGGCTTCATCCATTGTAAAAAAAGAAGTCATGAGTTGATAGTTAGTAGGTACATTTATTAGTTAGAGTAAGATTTATCATGAAACCAGTTATAAGTATAAGTAAAATTTGAAAAATTAGCTACATCAAAAAATTACATAATCTATAAAATTATTTATAAATGTTTTCCATAAGTTTAATAGAGCATTTTTACGTGACATCAGCTTTGTTGATATCGGCCATTTTGGAGGCCTAACAACCAAATTTTATACAAACAAACCCCCCTTTTTTTGATTAATATGAAAGAAAATATTTAATTGTTATATATCAAAACGGAGCCAAAAAATAAAAAGATTACTGTCTATCAAAAATCTATCCCTCTAATGCCTAGTTTTGTTACATATGAAATCCTTAATTATATTAAAAAGATGTATTTAATTGTTATACAATCTTATTTCCATAGTCCAGATAAAATTTAATTTTTAGAATGGAAAGAATAAATATATTTTTCCTTATACTGATCTTAGTTTTATCGTCCTAATCGATCAGAAAAAAAAACAGTTGTACAAATCTAGCCATTTTTAAGGATTTTTAGTAGATAGTGCTTAAAAAATTGTTCAAACATTTGTGTAACCCTTTGCATTAAGTAGTATTCAACATAAATGCTAAGTTTTTTTGTTTTTTTAAAGCCATTTGATTAAATTCAAGCAAGGTTTATTGGAAATTTGTTCATTTTATATAGTAAAAATATCAAATTTGAGCATCGAAAAAATTGCTGATGCAATTTATAGCATCAGTGAAAATGTTCTAATGTGACATTTACAATATTGTTTTCTAACAATAATGTTGACAAAATTGATGGATTCAATGGATTGTCGTAGTTAAGCGCTAATTGGTTGAGCTATTGTTACGTTGTGAATAATACTCTATTATTGAATGAAAAATATGAAGAATAGAATCGGAGCAAATTAAGAATCCATCTATATCCGCTAAAGGGCCTAGATGTACTAAGTTGTCGTGATAACCAAATATATTATGAAATCACTAATGAACAATAATCAACACAAGATGAAACTACTATCCTCAGATATGCAGACCAATCATTAATAAGTAACAATGCTCATGTTACTATTGAATACTCTCAAGTTTGCGAGGGATATGGTCCTTATATAATGTTTAGCCAAATACATTATATTGTTCTTAATTGTTGGACTATTTTTCATAAAATGCATGTCACTTTTCAATATTTATTGCTGCTTTGAATCTTATCCACAAAAGATAGGAAAAAAAAATTATCAATTTCCAATCAAAGAAATAAACATCTTCGATTATGACAAATTAAAAACTATTTACATTTTTGTAAAAGAAATGAGGAAGGATTCTAAGTTCAGAAACTTAAAAAAATATGATAACATATGAACCTAGTGGGGTTAAAGAATGGGTAGATATTTTAAAAAAATAACCTCAAAAAGGACCTTAATTTAGTATGATTCACATTTGCATTCCTTTTAAACAATCCTTTTTTTTTTTCTATGACATATTTGCTATTACAAAACTGCTCCAATTATTTTTCATGTAATAAAAAAGCTAAAAAAAGAGATTTTTCATCTTGATCACAGCGTTTTCTTCGCTCACAATGTATTTTTTATCAGCTATTGATATTTATACCTTCCCTCTCACTGCAAAAGGCGTTCCAAACTTTGACTGGTTAAATTAAAATTAGCTCTTGTTAAGCATATATCCCTTCTCGACAATGATGAAATTATGAATGGGCCTAGAAAGAACCAAAAGATTTTGGGCCTTTCTTGATTTCTTTTCATATAAAATGATACAATATGAGCTAATATATGACTGTATTCATGTTAATTATTCTCATATATACATAAATTATGGACCTGTATGTAACTAACACGCTCAGACGAAGCACTTCATAAGCCAATCGGAGAAACAATAAAGACATCATAATTATTCCAACAGACGAAAGAAATGACCGCCTATAAAAATAATAACAGAGACGTCATTCTCCTTTAAAAACCATCAATTTGAAAATGGCGCACCCTAGCATCACAAGACATAAAAAGAAGAGAGAAAAAAACAATCAGAAAAAAACAAAAGATGTTATTATTTTACTCCTCAAAAAACAAAACAAAACATATCCTCATTAATTCTGACGCGAATTTCACAACAGGCGGTCAGCCTCCTCCACATACAGAGGAAGGCGAACACATGTACATATAATAAGGTCATCGATTATATCGTTATGTGTATACAGGGCGTTTAAAAATAACAGAGTAATTATAAATTACGTTTTAAACGTATAAGAGTAAAAACAACTTTTCGAGTCCTAGTGTTGTTGTTAGGGTCCACCCCAAGGGACAAAAGTAGTACAAATAATAGTATCTGATATGGGGCGTCGCAGGGTGGTTGGAGGGTCTGAAGCACACAGTAAGAAATTTTTTATTTTTTTCCATAATTTTTATTTTTTTTATAAATTGAAATTTAATTTAAAATTTTGTTTACGTAAAATAAAATAAAAAATAGAGTTTACTATTATGGCCTAAAACAAGAAAACGAAAGGTTATAACTTTGCTGGCCGAATAAATGTTCCCAAAAGAAGTTATTTTAGCCAAATAAGGCTCAAAGGCAACTATGTACCCCTTCAAGGAGCAGCTCAATAAGGTTAATTATATTGGGGATGCCCCAACTGTGGTTGTACATTAAAATTGACTATATAAGCATTAGTTAAAGCCTTTACAGAGCAGTCGGATCTTTCCATGACGGAGATGGTAATGAATATCACTGCCTCAAGGTCCACCGTATCAAGTAGCTGCTAGTGTCTCCCTACCAGTCCAAAAAGTATCTCTCTCTCCTTACAGAAGAAATGGTGAAAAAGCCCCTGGAAAACCTCCCCAATTACCAGATCTGTATCCCCTGAATTATAGTATCCGGTAGCATGTACAGTCCCAGGCCTACAGAATTCGAATGATGAGACATTAAAGGAATAAATCTATGAGCAGTGAGCTGACATACCATTTTCTAAACAAAAAGCTCCCGTCTGCAAGCCGTTATTTTGTCCATCAGTGGTCATATTCAAGATTAACTATCCTTAATATCATTATTATATAATCCGTTAATAATACAAAGTCTACTTCATCCTACTCTCAAGGGACAGCCAGGAGTCCGATTCCAATTAATGTAACGTCATTTGAAAGATTGATTTATGTTCTTTCAAATGAAGTACTAATTGGCTTTGTAGATCTTATGGTGGTTGAGATACAGCTAATTTTCATAGGCAGGTAAATTTTCCGCAGTTTCTTTTTAAACACGCTGTATATTGTTGAAGAAGTTCTCTAATCTCTAATTTTTCTTGGGAACTGACGTAGGAGCATACAAACATACCTAGAAACCCTAAGGATAATAATATATTATATAAATAGCTAAAATGAAATCAATTCCTGGGAAATGATTATTTTTTGGGAAAATTGAAAAGTCATCCATCATCTCTCAATTTTACTTACTTATATATATATATATTCAGTCTGGTTGTATGTCGTTAGGTAGGAACATAGCTTCCGTTTCGAATTGTCGAGTTGCATTAAGTTATATGTGATTATTACCTGTACCTTTGTAGTATGTTGTTATAAGCGTCTGAAGAGAAAACAAAATACTTACATAATGATTTCAAATTGATTTAGAAATTTGTTAGCATGTTATTCAATATGTGGCCCGTCAACACAAAAGCAAGATAAAATTTTTAAAAAATTCAAAATTGTCTATGGAATACATTAGAATTCTTCAAAAAACATATTTATAGTTCATTGCTATGAACAAATTATTCTTATAACCCCTTTGACCTTTTATGTAAATTGCACTTTAATTTTTGCAAAATTAAAGTGCAATTTACAGATTCTCCAAGGGATTAAAAAAAAGAATTTGATTATAGAAATGAAGGATAATTAGAAGAAGAAAACTCAATTTTAAGAAACATTATCCTTGCTTAATTTTGTGTTGACAGACCATACAATATGAATAATCACTCCTCTTATTCAAAGTGTATCAAGAAGTAACTTATCTGATACGGTCCAAAATTGTCTAAAGTACTGTCAATCATTTTGTGTGTAAGGATTAGAGTCGGTGGACCACTTACGATGATTAGGATATTCTTAAAAATACTATATTTTTGTTCTATTGTATATTTGGAATATTGTTTTAGGCTACAATATACCACTTAAATATAAGCGTCGTGGTGTGATTGTGACATGTACAAGCTATTTTAGACCCTAAAATGGGCTGCTCAAAAAAATTACTCATGGTTATCCTTTTCTTACAATAATATCATTGGAGTCACGTATTCAAAAATCATCAAAATCCGTCAAGAAATTCTATACACCATACGGGTATATGATTTTTAAATTTAACCGATTTTTTTTTCTTTTATATGTATCCTTTTTTTCTTAAATTGGCTCATAAATGAATGTGCCATGATCCAAAGAATTAGCATGTACATAAGCTCACCTGATTTTCCACTATGTCAATATATATTGAAATATTATTGCATATAATACACGGAGTGCAAATATTTACATTGTACATAAATTACAATGGACAAGAGGAAAATAATGAATGTTCAAATGGGGGCTATATTGTACAATAGGTTCATACAATCTGAAACATACATATATGTAGGCACAAATATATCCTTGAAAGGTTTTTCTTCTCTTCTCAGTGAAGAATCATATTCACATAATATGTATTTAAATATAAATTAAACCCCTTTGTAACTAAAAGTAAGTATTAGTGTTGGGTGTCAGTCTGAACGTCCTTGATCAATCGTATAAAAAAAGTTGAGTTTTCATATAAAAAATCGATCCAGATTAATCCCTACGGAAAATTTGGTGTAGTTTGGTCTAACAAAGAAATTCGTCTAATTCAAATTTTTGTCTAAAGTGATTTTAGAAATGAATGGTTAATGACGTCATGCGTGATTACAAATTATTATAATATAAATTCATAATGAAGAAACACATCAATGTCGTTATGTGGGATTGAGTTTATCTTTTATATTATAGAACTACAAAATTTGACTGGATTAAACTGGACCACGGTCCTTGCTCCTAAATAAAAATTGACACAACAACAGTTTTTATAAGTGCATAACACGTATAATTTGTATGGAAAGAAAATAGGGGCATAGCAGAGGTATCTACAGGAGTTGGGTTAGAAAGGCTTGAAGCCCCTGCTTATGGATAAATTATTGTAGTTACCCCTACAAAACTTAGCTTTATAGAAATAGTTTATACGGAAAAACGGGTACCAGATGACTACAAACTTGATTGGACTAGATAATACTAAACTGCACTGCAGTCGTTGGTCCAAAATATTTTGCATAGTTTTGATGGTGAGAAAATTGGTCCATGTAGTGGTTTAGAAAAAATCGGTCCAACGTCGGATTAGGCAAAATATTGACACATAGATTAATCCGAAAAAGTTGTTCCACGATGTGAAGACAATGCAACTTCAGTCCACGGTCAGAGACTGTGGTCTAACCCAAAATATTTTTCCCGAATCGGTGGATAAAAAATTACTTAAGACGGAACCGGAAACAAATCCGTTCTGGACCCAGTCGTCACAACCCTAGTACCTAAGTGAATAGTTTATGTATATGAACAGAATCAGTTCCTCGCATTCATTTGGAATATGTATTTGCATATTTTAAGTGCAAAAGTGCTTTTATGTAGTGGATAAATAGTAGATACTAGGTTTGAGATCTGACCGAAAAAGAATCCAAATTTTATTTCGGGTTCGGTCTTTTTGACTTTTTTGTAGAGCAATTTATACCAATTTTTCATTTTTTTCTTTTAAAAAAATTATAATTGTTTTTGCCCCCTAATTTTGATCCCTATTTGATATTTATCAAAGGGACCCATAGACCCTGTGCAACTCCCCTAGTTCTTTATTTAATAAATATGGATCTTTGCGTGAATTTAATGTGAAACAAATGAAGGGCAAATTTTGATATTCATCAGTCCAAAAGTTGGGTTGCGATATGTTAAAAACAATAAAAAAGGGGTCATTTAATTAATTTAAATCATCTTCAATTGAAACGTTATTTGAGACGTATCAATCTAACTCTTTGTGAAAAACAATATAGAAAATATTTTATTACAAATTTATTAAGCTCAATTGATTATTTTAACAAAAAGCATATATTTGAAGTATATGGATAGCATCAAGCAAATACTCATTTTTTTCCTTAAAAATGTGTAGTCAAAAAAAAATTAGGGGCGTTGAGCTACCTCTAAATATTTTTCATACTGTTCAAACTCCTCTCAAATGTTGATTTTTTTGTCAGGTTGTCCAAAATTGATAGTAAAGGAGATTTTTTTCAAAATATTGAGACTATTTAAAGTATGACTTTTAAATGAGATAATTACTTTGTGGCATCTTCTATATGTTGTAGAATAAACAAATTATTATCAATTTGTTTTGACTCAACCCAACCTTTTTTATTATAAATAAATAAACAACCCGGGGATATTTTTTTTCTCAAAAAATATATGTTCTATTAATAATACTATTTAAATATATTTTTATATCCATATCTAAGGTGTTTGGAATAATAACTAATGGCTCAATTATCCGTTTTTGTTCTCGTCATGGAAAAAGTTTAAAAAAAAAATAAATGAAACAACTTTATTTGAGTGAAAAGATTTCGTTATTGTAAATAGGTTTTTTTTCTTCTCCTTCTTTAATAATGTTGTTGTGCCTTGCTTCTTTACCTATTATAACAAACAGATAAAAATATATGTGTTATAATAAATATGTAATACTTCAAGTCATTTTGCTTTTGTTGTAGTTGTTGTAATTCCGTGAAATGAAAATTATAGACGTACGCGTACAAGAGTTAAGAATATAGAATGAGTCAACGGTTTCTTCTTCTTTGCATCTCTTTTGACGTTATAATCATTAGAAGTGAATAAAATATGTCCAAGAAAGCGGGAGAGGTTTTATTTTGAAGATTATATGTGTGATGCATTAACATAAACACAATCTGGAACAAAAAAAGGAGAAAGTCCCTATTTTTTTTATTTACTTTATATATAAATACAACTCAATATTTCATAGACTTTTTTGAGTCAATTAAAGGATTTTTATTCAAATGTCTGGTATGGGATAAGATATCCAATGAATTTTGCTATAATTTCAAAGCCTTAATTGATTTAAGATACTTACATTGGCTCCGGTATGACCCTGCATATAAAATTTATGATTATATTATTGAGCCGACTACTTTAGGATGCTTTAAGTAGTTCATAAGAATAATTTGTTGATACAAATAGGGGATAATTTATTCAAGAATACAAATGTAATCCACACTACATTTTAGAAAAATAATTTTTGCTTGCTGTGATGTTGACGGGTACCAATAGATGTTTTGAACTCTGATTGTTTGAAGTGGAATGATCTAATGTTATGCTATTATTAAATAAATAAAAGTAGAAAGAAATCAATCAACCACCAAACTATATTTGAGTCATTGTCTTACCCTTTTAAAAGTAGAAGTTGAGGAATAATTCATAATATCTTGTAAATCATTAGATACAAGATCATTTGGTAGTTGACGGTATAGATGTAAAAAAGTATGACTTTAGTCATACTGCGGATTTTGTCTACTCAAATTTCCAAAGCTGTTAACATATTTCTGAAGGAACAAACAGCCAATTATAAAGTAATAACAGTAAAAATGAGGGTTTGCTCGGGATTTAAAAGTGTAAGTCCTGGGTTGGACACGGACTAGGATTGAGGATCGACATCTAAGTAATTACAAACTATATATGTCTTGGTTATCTAAGGAATAGGATTTGTATTTATTTATTGTGCGTTCGAAAAGGGTTTAACAGCTTTGAGTGTACTACAAAAAATCCATGAGTAAATCCTAAAAATACTTTTTTATTTCCACATTAGGGAAATTAGTATCTATGAATTTGATTTCCACTAGCGTCAACTACAGCCTCCAGACGAGGTTAGAAGGCAGTACATACTTAAACAATGAATGTAAGTCCGGGGGGTCCTCCTCTAATAGGAGGCCATAGAAGCTTTTAGGAGGGAGGAATTTCACTTGACGACTCTACAGCCTATGGACTCAATAAGCCACCGGGTTGAAAAGACCAAAAGATTCAAAAATGTGGACCGGGGAGCTCAAAAGTCTTTGGGTAAGAAATTCATGTTTTTTTATTTCAGATTTTATTGGTATACCATTTTTAGGCCCATCCGTAGGGTTTTCTCCATCCTACACGTGCTTCCTGACCTTGTACACCTTATGCCGGCTAACCTTCAGCCTCTTACCCCTCTAAGAGTTCCTATGGACGGTCCACACCAATATGGGAATCTTTAATCTTTTTGCTTCCATTTTTATTAATAAACATACAACAACTTTACATAACTTTTTTGTCATGTGAGCTCATATAAATAAATAAAAAATTAATTGAAACTTAACAAAACCTCTTAAATCGTTGTCAGAGACGTGACCAATGACTTTACAATAGGCCTGTATTTGAATGAAATAGCATATATGTGACTAGCAAGTCCATACATACTACAGAGTACCAGTGTTAGGCGTGTTCCGTCAAAGCATATAAAATTTGTTGGGCACCAGCCTCATTCTAATGTAAAAACGATTCAATGCCTTATAATCTGTATCATTAGTCATTATCAACAGAATATATGTACATACATATCCTCTTCTTTTTTTAACTGTCTTACCCCCTGATTATTTCTTTTAAGAAACATATTTAACGAAATAAATAAATAAATTCTCACAAGACTTATACATACATAAAAATATAAATTAAGTTCTTAAGTTATTTTTAACGAATCTGTTTGCACTGAGGCAAACTGCCTTGTAATTAACAGGACTTGCTCTTTTCTTTCCCCTCATCTTTAAATACTTTAGAATTTCTTTCCTCATACTCATTTTCAAATTTCACATCTCATGGGAATTTACAAATGAAGTAAACGAATTACACGAACAAGTCAATATGAAATTTTCAACTTATGGATAGGTTTTTTCTTTCTTTCACAACGTTATTTTAAGGAAGTCTCTTGTTTTGTTGCAGGAACGGGTATTTGCATATGGTTTGCAAATTGTTCTCCTTGCTCGTTAAAGGTTGGAATTTTCAAAATAATGAGAAACATTGACTAATAGCACAAATATCTTTCAGATTACCAACATATATTTTTTTATAAAATGGAATAGGTTAGAGAATAAGAAACTTTTTATTTTCTGCTTTATTTAAATCCTTTCTAAAAATGTTACAATAATTCAATTTAAGGCAAATATTCCCCGTTCTGTGCGATAACTTGTTGCCAACAAAAGTTCAACTTCATAATACCCTTTTCGTAGAAGCCTTGTCCCTATTGGTAAAAACCTTGGACAAACAATTTTTGAGGCCAAATTTAAAGCATAAAGACAAGAACAGGTAGCTATGACTTGGTGCCAGATCTGGAGAGTAAGGTGGACGCATTAGAACTTCCCATCCGAGCTTCTGGAGCTTCTGTAGTATCCTCAAAGATGTGTGGAGGCTGGCATTTTCTTGATGACTCTTATTCATCAATGCTGGCCGTTTATTCACAGTAGAGTGCAGGATTGAGCGAGGAAAAATTCGCTGGAACTACTTTTGTGCAAGACAAACTGAAAGAATATAGGTCCAGTATACATCGAAAATTTTCTTGGTCGCTTTCGCCGTGTATTTCCCTTTCATGAAGTAAAAATGTAAAATATAGCGAATTTCTTCCATTAAGACCTCCATGCTCAATGCATGATTATTCAACACTGAACCTGCCAAGGTGAATACTGTACCAAAAGGATTTTTAGTATACACTCACATCTTCATAATGTTTTCTCGTAGGATCCAATGAGTTCAATAATGAACAAGATATAACGGGTGATTCAAAACCAGCAGTTTTTTCCAGTAGGGATTTTTTGACAGGCACACGCAAGTTCTGTCAAATTCATACGTTATTTTTACTCAGTATTGCTTTACAATTCATCATGGAAAGATATGCGACTCAACAACGTGTACAAATTTTTCAGTTGTACTATGAAAATCAGCGTTTTGTGAAAGAAGTTTTTCGCAAGTTACGCCCAACTTATGGTCCACATAATCGACCTTCAGAATCCACTATTCGCAGAAAAATCGAAAAATTTGAAGGGGCAGCAACTTGCTAGGATGTCCCATCGTCTGGTAGGCCACGTACAGCTCACAGCGTATAAAATATTGCGGCCGTAGCCGAGAGTGTAGCCGAAGATCGTGAAGAATCGATTCGCCACCAACGGCGAACGTTATTGCACCATGGTAACATACTTTTTGGTACCTCAAATTGAAGCACATGGTCTCCACGATATTTGGTTCCAACAAACGGTGCCACTTGTCACACAGCGTCCGTAACAATGGACTTATTGGGACATCATTTTGGTGAGTAATTAATTTCACGTTTTGGCCCGGTGAATTGGCCACCAAGATCGTGTGATATCACACCTTTAGACTTTTTTCTTTGGGGATACGTAAAAGCATAAGTCTATGTGGATAAACCAGCGACGATTGAAGGATTGGAAGCAAATATTGAGCGAGTTATTCGTGAGATTCCGGCCACAATACTCGAACGCGTCATTGAAAATTGGTGCGAAAGAATGGACCATTTAAAGGTCAGTTGCAGCCAATATATGAAGGGAATTATTTTCTAGAAATAATTGTACAGGATTGTTTGTTCCGTTTATAATAAAGTATTGACCATAATATAATATTTATGTGTTTTATTTCTACAATCCAAAAACAGCTCGTTTTGAATCACCTGGTACTTAGTTTAAAATTATTTTTTTCTCAACTATTATTAAAATGTATAATATTTAACAGATTTCATCTTGGTATTAGTAAAAGTACTCTTTATTACATAATTGAACAAATATATTTCAGATATAAAAAGTGTATATATGTTGGAAATTTGCAAGATATAAGAGCTTTTATTTATATGTCCTCCTCAGTTTGAAGATGAAAAGGTAGTGGGAAGAAAGGAAATACAGCTTACATATGTTTGTATGCCTGTTTTTGGTGTTTTCACACATGGAATCCAAAATGGTCAAACAGAACCGTCAGCATGTAGATATATAAAACCCCAGATCAATAGCTGAAATGAAGCAGTTATGACGAAGGGAAAGTTCGAACCTATAAATTAAAAACATTAAATGGCGGCGAATATGTAATGCAGCAAAATTTCCTGGAGGTGAAACTACCAGTAGCGAAAAGGATAACGAAAAAATAGCGTTAAACTTACCTAAAAGAATTACTAATGTATTTTTGGATAAACTATGTAATATATTATTGGAAAAATTCTCTAAGACATAAACGTTTCTCTTCAAAAATCTTTGAAAACCATTGAATAATTCGACAGGAAGAAGGGAATTGAACATAACTATAACCTATTTTTTTTTTCTTTCATAATAAACTCAGCATGATAAATGTTCAAAGAATTTGCAACATATCTATTTGTTGAAAATACATTATCTTGTTCGTAAATTTGAATGGAAGAGAGATTTATATAACATTATGTGTAGAGCCATTGTAATGAGTGTGTACATACTCTCAATGGCCTTTTTAATAAATTGGAGATTGTAACAAAAGACTCATTCAGCTTGAGATTTTGAAGGAATATTTTGTTTCTCGTATCTTTTTTATAATATATTATTATCATTGTACATATTAGATGGATTATGTAATTTTGTAGTTATATTTTGAAGTGGCTTGGCATTGTACACATATAAATAGTCCGTCAATACAAAAGTAAGCTAGAATGATTTGTATCAAACTGAGTCTACGTAGGTCAGGGATTCTCTTCAGACTTCCTCCAAAAATATTTTACATACACTTATTAAATAAAAGTAAATTCATTTGATGTTGCTATAATTATTAGTCATGCAAAGATTCCAAAAAATTCCCGATGCTGATTCGGATTTTTTTAGAGTTTAAATTAGGTTAAAAAATACCATTCTGCTATCATGGCGCTCACAGGATTTTTTTTTTTTTCATTTGTTAGGGAAATAAATTTCAAATATTACATTTTCTGGAAAAAAAATTATTAATCCCCAGTTGTTCTCAAAAAGATTTTTTTGGAAAACAATTTCAAAAATTAAATTTCTAATATCAAATTTATAGAAAAAAAATTTAAATATTAATTTTTTTTTCTCAAACCAGCATAGTTACTCACAAAAAATTAAATTTTTAGAAAAAAATTAAAAATTAAATAAAATTTCAAATATTAAATTTAAAAAAAAAATTAAAATATTTAATTTTCTATTAAAAAACAAAAATTCCTTTATTCGGAAGGCCCTATTTTTTTTTTTTTCCATAACTTAGAAAAGTAATAAATAAGAATTACAATTGTAATTGAAACATTATTTTCCCGATTCCAATTAAAATAAAAATACCCGATTCTCCCGATTAATCGTCCCATCACTAATAATTCAGCTTTTTTTTATGGTTTTAGGTAATATCCTCTATTTTGATTACTCGCCGTTACTTCAACCAAAATAATTTACTGTCAGAATGGTGTAATTAATTATTCATCTTAATTACTTTCAAGCATCAGAATTATACATCCTTTTGTTCAATGAATTTTTAAACAGATACTTTAATTTAGCCAGAAAGAACAAATCAAAGGTTATTGTTTTGGGTTGGGTAAAATATCTGGCATATATAAAGAGCGAGGACCACAGTGGTTCTCAAACTCAAATCCGGTAGCCGCTGAATAAAATGTCAAAATCTCCGAGTAACAGCATTATTTAAAAATTAGACCATTTGACCGAATTCTATAGAAAACTGTAATTGTTGGCCTTATTTTTCATGGAAACCAAAAACTTCCACCTTCCTGGATCACTAGAGATACCCAATTTTCAACTCCAAATGACAAATTTTGATTCAAAATTGTATAGTTTCGAGTAATCCAACTTTGCTTTTTCCCCCATCGATTGCATTCAATGGATCCTTTATGAAACAATAGTTATTTGTCTTTTTTCTCTCATAGGAATAGGTTTAATGTATTGAAAGATTCCCTTTTCCTGTCAAAATCCCTCCTCTAAGAAAATAAACTTTTTTCTTATTTGTAAAAGACTCTCTCATCAAGGTCAATATTTTAGATTTTCTGTCACAAAACTATTTAGTAGAACTCTGCAGCAAGCAAGCATCTAACCTAATCCCTCTTTTCTACGTATATACGTAGAGATTTGGGTCAATCCAAATACAAAAATAAATTAAGCTGTTAAACATTTTTCTTTCTTTCTTTCGTGAAGTTCTTCAAGTAGGAAATAGTGTTGGATTCGAGTTCAAACTGTCGAGTTCAAGTAATTTTGTATGGAGTACAACTACTGTATTTCAGTTAATAATATCATGAAT
This sequence comes from Lepeophtheirus salmonis, assembly GCF_016086655.4. Taxonomy (NCBI): domain Eukaryota; kingdom Metazoa; phylum Arthropoda; class Copepoda; order Siphonostomatoida; family Caligidae; genus Lepeophtheirus; species Lepeophtheirus salmonis. The sequence goes on from NC_092584.1 coordinate 18,847,792, forward strand.
TACAATGTGGAAGTAAACTCACTCCTAAAACTAAATAGAAAAACAAGAGATATCATATTCTATAAAAATATTTTTATACATAGATCAATAATTTGGACATAATTATAAGGCAATGACGTTCTAGTGTATCTGAATTTGTATAAGTTGCTCTGAACTTTAGCGCTAATACAATCAATTTCTTTTTGATTTGATTGATCTTTAGTACTTAGCAATGTTTTAAAATTCAATTACAACATACCTTAAATGCTCCAAGGCATTTGCTACATGCTCACATTCAAATAAACAAACGGATGACCCGAAGATTACACTCAGGAATTTTCCGCCTGGGAACTTTTACTCCCATATATGTATATATATTAGCATAAATCTATATTTGCCTATATTTTTTTGGGCTGAAAATGGGCCTTCTTTCACTTAAAGTCCTTTTTAATTCATTTTTTCAACTCCCATTACAGTAAAGAGGTTTGAAGAACACAATAACCCATCAAAGCCTAAAGTTTGTGAGTCCAAATCAAAGTTAAAAATTCCTGGGCAAAACATCCGAGAACCAGAAAATGTCCATCCATTTCTCTTAATGTGGTTCAAAAAAAGCAAAATCTCTCTTCATTCGTCCAGAGACGGTGGCTTGGTAACTATTTGATATTTTATCCACAATTGTAAAGGATAAGCTCGATATTGAGTAGAATTTGGGGTTTAAAAGGGGGTGAGTCAAGTAGAATTGTAGTTCATATTCGAGTAAATGCCTTAATGGAAAAAAAAACCACATTTTTTTATTTTATAGGCAAAATCCAAGGTTAACAAATTATGTCCATTTGACCTCTTCGATAAACCCGTCAAAAAGCACGATAGGAAATTAGACTATAGAATAATCAATCGCTCAAAAAATGAGACCAATAAATTTATATAGAGTCACTCAATAAATATGAAGAAAATTGAAAAGTTTTTCTGCTAATCCTTCGAGTTGAGTCAAGTTTCGCAAATAACTGTCGACCTTATTAGTTTTCAATTTGAAGTACATGGGTCAAACAGCATGGGTGCAATTAAACTGTAAAACAAATTATTCCTCAATAAATGTGACAACGCACATCCTTTTAATGTTTAATCCTTTCAGTGTATCTGAGTTTTGTAAAATAATAGTCAAACTTGGTAAAATTTAGTTTTTATAGAGTTCAAGTACATGGGTGGAGGGGGGTCGTGGAGCAGGCATCCTGAGTTTCAAGATCAAGAAGATATGTATAGTATGCAAATAAATTGACCCCCCCCTGAAAGTAATTTTCAAACTCTGCCTAAGTTCGAATACTACTTGAATCCAACGTAGGAACACTAAGTTTCTCATACGGAAAAAGACGACCATCAATTGTTAAGTGTCTAACTAGTTAAAAGAGGAGAAAACAAAATTTATGGCTCTTCACTAAATATAAATTTTGTCCTATTTAAAAAAGGAAGAAAAAAAAAATAGTATCTTTGTAAGGGTACATTCTATGTACCCTTACAGAGTACATTGTTATTTTGTTCGTTTCTTGAAGAAGTTATTATTATATTATGAGTAAGTTGTACGAGTACAAAGGAGGATCATGGCTTCATTCATAGCTTCTTTTTTTTTTTTGTAAAGGAAATATTTAAGGTAGGAAGAGCGAAAATTATAGTCTTTATGCCTTTGGAAATAGTTGATAATTTGAAAATCTATCTACTACTCTCAAGTATCCTTTTAATCCCGCAAGGCTTACAATATCTTGAACAACTCTTTGTCGTTTTTTAAAAGGAAAATACTTCACCAAGCCGAAAATCAACATGGTAACCCTGACAATTTGAAGATTATTTTGGAGGAGAACAGCCCAGCCATCAATATGTTAAATTGGATACGTAGTATCTATGAGAGAAAAGACCTAAACCCAAGTATGTACTTCTTTGGCAGGAATTACTTTATTCAAAGTCCAAAAGGGACTTACATACATCATTATCATGATTGATTAAAATTGTGTATATTTTGAGCATTTTGAAAAGAAAAATGGAAAATCAACATGGACAACCGGACAATTGAAGACTGTTTTTGAATGAGAGTAACTTAGTTGTTCATTAGATCAGCTGCAATCAGTTGGTAAGAGAGAGGAGAGAGAGAAGTAAATAAACAAGGACATTGTCGATCCTCAATTCTACTACGAGTCCTTCAAGGACTTCCAATTAATTATAAATCTGTTACAAATCATCAAGGTTACTATCTGTCTTTTTATGGGACAGGCAATCTTAATAGAAAAGCAAAGTTATACCATAACGCGCCTACTACTGATGCTAAACTTCCACCACGCTTTTTAATATTGACGTCATAGAATATAATGACTGGGTGAGTGTTTTGTCAAAATCTGCCTGTCTTACCCTGCAGTCCGATAAATAAAATTGAAAATTCTAGTAATCCCCATTACATAATGGTCCAACCCTGTATTTCTATTAACCTTGGGATACACGAATGTTCAATCATCTTATGAATATATTTGAATGGAGTAGAATAAGGAAGTTGACTACTCAGGAGTTCAATAATAATGAGAGCACCTGAGGAAAAGAAAATTCATTCTTCAGATCACCAATACAAAAATTTTATAACGACACACAAAGGGGTACACATTGTTGATTACTATCAAAGCTGTTTATCTACTTGCTCTGACTATACTTTTGAAAAATCCGTGTTGGCAATGGTCATTTGTAGACACTTTTTTAGGGATTGTATACCTCTTTGTACCATTTAAAGAACTTTTTTTTTTTTTACATTCATCACTTTAATTTTTACCGCTCAAAATCAAAGCCTGAAGATTTTTTGGAGCAAGGATTTTTTAATAAAATAAACACTGGCTCTAATAGCACTAGACTAATTTATTTTGTATTTTTTTATTAAATTTGACCCATCAACACAAAATCAAGTTCGGATGATTTTTCTACAAATGGACTCTGGATTATATCCGTTTTCATATTATCCCCAATTTCTAAAAACAAATTATTCTTATTAACTCATTGTCTGTACCGCAAATTGCATTTAAAGTAATAAGAAATTTATCATCAAAATAAAAATATGCGAAATTTATTTAGTGTATTTAAAGGGCTCATATAGGGGGCAATATAAGAAGACTCTTAAATCAAATAAAGGTTATAAACTATAGCTAAAAGTGTAGGGTATCTTAAATCATACCACAAATGTGAAAGTAAACCCTAGAATAGACTCAAATATGCCTATAAGATATTAGGTTGTTTCTGTATGAAAGAAAAAAAAATCATTAGGATTTTCTACTTTACTTGATATTTGTTCAAGAGTGTTTTAATGTTGACGCGCCATATACATAATCATAATTTCTTGGTTGTTATTAAAGTAAATGTCACATCAGGGCTTCAATTTATTTTTTTGTTAATTCATTTTGTACCATAGAAGGATCATTATATATTTATGTAATTTGTGAAAGGGCTTAGCAGGCAACTTAATGACTTTTTTTTGAAAATGCATGGGTCCGGAAGTTAAATAAAATGTAATAATAGTTTTAACGTGATAATTAAAATAAGGTTTTTTGGTGTTTATATGTTGCCTTTTTAGTAAATGCATTTATTTTTTGAATTAAAAAAATAACAATTTAATGGTCGTAAAAAAAATAAAAATAATTTCATCTTCATAATTGTTTTTTTTTTTTTTCTCTCCTTCATTTTCTTTTCTTTGTCATAATGTTGTATGAGCGTATTTTTTGTATTAAAATTAGAAAACTTTTTCTAGTTTTTTTAAATGTAAAATAGAATGATAAATCTGTATATTTTTTATATCAAAACTAATCGATCTAATCGTACGGAAAGATACAAACCCGTGTGTTTTTCGTTGGTTGTTGTTGTGTCGTTAGATTATGTATGCTTATATATACATTATACAAAAGCTTACAGGGGGAAAACTATAAAAAATACACACACCACAGTTTGAAATATGTGGCAGATTTATAAAATTTCGGTGTTATATAGTATCCATGACATATCAGGGGTCAGTACATATTTTTGATATTTAATTGAGCTAAGAATGCCATCAGAAGAAACTAGGTCACACCTTTAATTCGTCCGGGTTACACTCCAACTAAGATTTTAAAGCTATTTAGATTAACTTGGAGGACTTTTTTACAAAGTAAAAATAGGTTATAAACATTGAAAGTAAGAATGGCAGGGACAAAAGTCCCATTATCAATGCAGATAACACCAAGAACATCATTGAGATGAACTCAACCAAGTCTATGCAGTGTTAAGCTGAAGATTTTGGCATTATCGCATGCCCCGGTCAACAAAAAACCTGCTACAAAAACCTTCCTGATGGCAGCAATGTAATCCTCATCAGAATGGATTTCCTGCACACTCGGCCACAATCACTTCATCACTATTGACCAAAAATATAACTTACTGCGAAAAGTTAAGTTAAAGTCGCCAAATGCTTTTTGTTTTGATTATAACCTTCTTGCGGCATGAAGGGATCTAGAGAACGTCATAGTAGTGTGGAGTAATAAAAGACAACTGTAGGCCAGGGGTGGATCGAAATTGATCTTTACTAAATCTGTGTCCCATCAACATAAAAGCAAGTAAGCATGATTTTCTCAAAATTGAGAGTGAATTACATTTATATTCTACGAAAAATTATCATCAATTTCCATTAACAAATTATTCTTATTAACACTTTGGGTGTGACACAAATGGCACTTAGAGTAGTCCAAAATCCATATCACGATTAAAGAATGAGAAATTAATAGATTTTATTTGAAATTGCAATTAAATGTGCCAAAATGGATCCTTACAATTAAAAATTGATAAGTTCTACTTAAAAGCCCATATCGGGCACAATATAAATTTGTTTTATCAAATAAAGGTTTTAAGCGATAGCTAAAATTCTTGGGTACTGTAGCTCATTCATAAATTTGAATACAAAGCCTAGAAACGACTCTATAATGTCTATAAAACATTGGGATGTATGTATCAATAAAGTAAAAAAATAAATTTCTATTTCCGCCTTTTCTTAATTACTGTTTAAGATTATTTTTATGTTGACACAATAAATCTGTAGTCCTCCGCCTATTTGCCATAAAATGATTAGACCAGTAGTATAAGTTGATGGTAACAGAATGAATAGAGAAATAGCAGACAATTTTTGAGATATTTTTGTAATAAATAATATTTTGTAGCATATATTATAAAATAATATATGAAGCATTCAAAATCATTTGCAAACTTTGTAGTTTTTTTAGTTTCCACCCGGTAAGCATGGATATTTATACACATATTCTTCTTCTATGACTCTCAAGCATTAAATATACCACCCAAGGAGTCGTTTTTTTATTTTTATTTTTAAAGAGCTTGAATAATTACTTCATGCTTCGTTGGACTGAGTGTCTTCTCTTTTTGTTATTTTCGTCTTTGATGTAACAAGACTTTGAATTTTCACTGTTATTTGTCAGCTTTTCTATGGATTTTTGTAGGCACATTACCTATCAATTATTCAATTATTATTATTTTTTTTTTTGCCAACTAGTGACGTGGTTTCTTGAAATGGTTTTTTTTAATGTATTCGTCTAGATCCCATAAAAGTCTTGCTCTTTTCTTAGTTTTGAGTTTCGCTGTCGAAACCATGACCTAAACAATTAGACTTAAATTTTATAATTAAAGTATGTATATATAACATAAATAACTAGAATGGACACTTGGTAGAGATAAACATTCACCTAAAATCAAATTGAGTTATGTATCTCAACTTGTTTCAAAGTTAGGATCGATTATTCATTTTTTACGTTTTGTGTTACGTTGACCTCTTAAAATATAATGGCCTCCTATTGTGACTAAATATTATATTTCTACTAAGTTTGAGCAAAATCAATTGGTAACTTTTGCCGACTAACAAACAAACAGAGTGAATAACATTACCTCTGTCAACTTCTTTGACGAAGGTAATAAATAGTACTATTTATCATAATAAATTGGGAATCCATAGGATATTCTTCAAAAATGTTTTAGGGGTTCGCAGTAATGAAAAGCATGAGAATTACAGCTCTAATGGGATATGACCATGACGTATTCATGACCAAGGATTTGTCTTCCATAAAAATTGCTCTCTTTTTTAACCCTTATGTTGCTAACATTACTAAGCCGGAATCAAATTGATGAATCAGTACTTTATAACTCCCACAAGTTTGTATTTTTGATCACATAAAGTATTAACCAACAATGGCTAAAACAAGAGGCAAACGAAACTAATCAACCTTATGACCAGACAAAACAAATACATTGAGTAATTGATGAATCCGTACTTTATAAGCAAATATTTTTATTTAAATAAAATATTGTAAATGAAAGGTTTTTGATTTTTTATTCAAATATTGAATCCTTAGGACAAACCAATTTTGACAAAAAAAAAGCTATCAACGGTACAAGTACATTTTATAACTTGTAAAAGATCGAATTGGATCTGGAAAATATTTTGATATCCCCCCCATGTATAATTTGTACTTGATCGATGGATACACTTTAAATAATTATGTATACCTCAATGATCATTCTATACAAATATAAGCTTAATTTGTTAATGACTTTGTTAATATTTAAAAAAAGATATATTTTATCATTTTATGCTCAGAATTATTGAAATATATTTTAGTTAATTTAATTTGACCGTTTAAAATCTTGAACTATTAATTAGTAAAATTTAAAATTGTATTTAAGAGCAAGGTTCGAAGACATACAAGGTTATACCATAACGCTTTTACTAGAAATGTTATACTACCATCACACTTTTTTATAGGGGCATGAAAACCTTTACTGTTACTGTACCGTTGTTACACTTTATGACGTAAAAATCAGTTTGTCTTACCCTGCAGTCGGTCCAATACAAGTACGATTACATGATGGTGTAACCTTGTATTTCTATCCACTTTGGCCAATTTTGCAATTAGAAAACAAATGTTTGTGCGGATGAAGGTTTTTTTTGTTTGTTTTTTTTCATTCTCAAAAGAATAACTAAACTTAAAAAAAACATGCTAACAATAGTCAACATTTTCAAATTCTTCATAACCAGATTTTATATGTAAAAATTAACTATCGATAAGTGATCTGCTCGTCAATTACTAGTAGAATTGAATAAAGAACTCCAAAGATTTGTTTTTTATTATGAATGATTTTATAATTATGTAGAATGCCTGGTCCGATCCAAGAGTCATATGTACAACATCCCTAGACTAGCAGAAGGAGCCCCTCAAAATCCTAGTTCAAAAATGGAGCAAATACGGTGCCTATTTGGGTTTCATATATTAATGAAACACCTTCAAAATTTTGTCTTGAAACTCCAGGTGTATTAATAAGGAGATTTTAGGGGAGATTGTCTCAACTTATAGTCAATAAAATGAAATCTTATCTCTTATGGATATAAGGTTCATAAAAATTAAGAACGTGTTCTTATCTTGTAAATGAATCAGCTAGTTTCACTCACTCAGTCTTTAAGAAATAATAAAAAAATATATATTTTTTTGCATAAATGCTCAGATTATTCAATGTAAGTCTTGACATAAGTATGTAATAAAATAATAAGCCTTGACTGCTGCCTCATTAAAGTTGAGAATGGTAGTATAATATAAGTATATATGTACTACATAAATAGTCTAAGTACATAAATATCTACAGTTTTGTCGCATTATTAAAGTTTAAATTTAGCGTTTATTTATGAAAATTTCTAGTGGGCGTTTGTACAAATGATTTTCTGAGGTTATCAGTTTTCAAATGATATACAATATGTTCCAGTTGTAGTTAGTAAAGATGTCAATGCAAACACAACAAAAACAGCAGATATTTGATTTGATGGTAGATCAACTGCCAAATAAGGGTATTTCTTTCCGTTAGAAGTAATTATCCCAAAAACTAGAACTTGAGTTGAAAATTTTGTCCGATACAGACGAACAACATCCTCCATGGATGATGCCAGAAAACTTTCAATATGCCAGTCGTAGACTTGGTCAATTATAAAGATATTTAAAAAAAAAAAAAAGAGTTGAGAATTGCCTTGAATCATTTGGTCCGTTCCTCTATAAGATTTTTTGTCAAAACTGGCCTCGGGAAACGTACATATGACCTCAAACCAAGCTCCCTGAGCCATCGTGAATTTTTTGTCTTGGTCTTGGTAGATGATGCATTTATATTCTACGGTAATTAATTATTACAAGTTCTTGTATCCAAATTCGACTCGAGGATTTTAATTTGACAACTTTTCAAATTTATATATTTACCGATTTTCAGATCCAAACGTGAGCATAAAGAGTATTACTTTTATGGAATTTAAAGACAATTTCCTTGTCAAAATGAACAAAATAAAAGTAAGACTCTCCTGTGATACCAAATTTCGAAAATATCCAATAAAAATAGGGAAACTATTAACCGTCAAAACAAAAGAAGGGAAAAATATTTTTTTCTCCGAAGTGAGTATGGATTACATCCGTATTCTTTCACAAATTATTGTCAATTTATATACTCAAATTTTCCTTATGTCCCCTTTGGAAAGGCTTCAAATTGCTCTTAAAGGTGTCAAAATTGATTGTCACAGTAAATTAATTGAAAAGCTGATATATACTATTAGAGCGGAGTCATATCAGGGCTAATAGAAGTATCTTAAATTAGATAAAGGTTTTTATGGTAGAGCAAAAATTCTTAGATATCTTAACTCATCCCACAAATTTGGTGTTAAATAATATAGTTGTCTCAAATATGTCTATAAAATAATGGACTACAGGTATATAAAAAGGGAAAAAATAAATTTGGAATTTTTCCTTCTTTTAATTTTTGTTCCCGATTGTGTTTATCTTGACGCACCCCACATATCTGAGCTTTTGTCATATCGACCAACTTGACCAGCTCTTGCCGATAAAAATAAGGACACTGTTTACTCAGAACGCAGCTCTATAGGATAGCCAATTTTAAAATAGTATGTTTATCTTTTTTTTTTTTTTTTTTTGAAAATATAATTGTTCTTAGAATCTTTAGACGACAAAATTTGACCTCTGTTTATAAATTTGATATGGGTGCTTTGGATGTCTTGATAATTGTTTAAATATCTTCTTTCGTAAATATCTTAATAGTTTTTCTTATGCATGTATTATCTAAAAGTTTATTACAAAAGACTTATTGTTTAAAAAAATTATATATCCTGACATTTTTACTGTTCATAATAACTTTTCTAAGAATAGTTTGGCGATTTTCAAAATATTCAAAGAAATTTTCTAAAGCCATTAACCTTTCTTACATTAGTCAATAAAAAAAATGTAAAAATATATTTGTATATGACTAGAAAACTTCATGTTTGCATATCCAAGGGAAATTAACTTACCTATTTGAAAGTAGATACTGTGATAATCCATATGCAAATGCTGTTTTTAAACAAAAAATATTCATATTTTGTATTTTGGTCTTTTCAAAAATTATTTTATAGACTTAAATTTTAGCAAATATGTTTACTTATTCTGATTGGCTCCAATTGAATATACATTGAAAAGAAAGATTATCACAAAAATGGGGGACTTCACCTCAGAGCTGTTTGACCAGTATGACTTAACTGAATATGCAATATATGATAATTAACCTATTTATGAAGTTACTTTACGGTCCATTAAAGGGAGGTCCTATAACAGCATTGGTCCTCATAACACTGTTTCACTAATACTCACTATTCTTTGCTCTTACTTTGTACCCATGAATCTTACACAATATTTTCTATTATTAATACGGTATTAATCGGAGAGTCAGAGTAAGTAGGCCCATGAAGTTATTGGAATTTTACTCGCCAGATGTTAGAGACGATCAGAGTTACGAAGGTACATTAGATATAATTGTTAAATTTTATCAAGGAAATAATATAGGAACATTCTCAAACCATTCGAAACCACATAGATCTGAATAATATCCCAAAATGGAACAAATGACGTTATAGGGAGCAGAGTGCACAAATTTAAAAAAAAAGTTAAATAGAGGATTGGACTTTTCAAGGGAAAAAGAAGTCATTTGAGTATTTATTTTATATAAAAAAGTATAATTAGATAAAATTATTTTAGTAAGTGTACGAGAAAGTTTAAACAAATGCCATTTTTTGGCTTTGCATAACATAAAAAAGGTTAACGTGGATCTAGTGCGGTAAAAAAAAAAAGAGCTATACAAGTCCAAATTTTAATTGATGAAGAAGGGGAGAGAACTTAAACATTATGACGTAACAAAAGAAACCCTTGGTTTATGAAATATAGCCGTACATTATGAAAAATCATACTGATGGACTCCGAACCAAATGGGGAATCGCTGTATTTGGTAATTAATATCTACTTATATGAATAAATCAAAGTTTGACCTTCTGTCTGTCTGGCACTATATGACAAAAAGAAATAACAATGCAGTGATATCAATGAAATATTGGAGGCATGTGCACATATAGCATCGAACTTGTATACGGATTAAACTGTATAAAGTGTTCCCTGATGTAAATTATATACGTCATATTTTTTGTATGAGAAATATCTGTCTTTTTTGGGTTTTTTTTTTTGTTAATTATATATATTATAAATACCATAATTCAGTTGCACTATCAGTATATGTTAAGATTTGAATAATATAAAACGCTCAAAGGATTTTTTTAGTGAGCGCCTTAGAGACTAAAGTACTCGGGAGAGAACACATCATATGAGTGCTCTCATGAAACCCCGAGAGTAACACTAAGGATTTCTTGGTGAGTTATCCTCGTTGTTATTACAGAAAAACTTGTCTGTTTTTCGGTGTCTAATTACTCCGGGGATCGCCCGGGTACTTACTCTAATACTAATAGAAAATTTGAATTGATCTAATTATTTTCTCTTCATATTCTAAGCAAAACAGACTAAATGAGTTTTTCTTTGAACTACTAGGAAACAAGCTATTGTTTTTGACAAAAATCAAAGCTATAAATAACAGAGTATGTAGTACATTATACATGTATGAAAGATAATCAAATACTACCCGTGTACCCATTTCTTAAACCTCATACTATATTGATTAGAAATCAATAAATTATATTCCAATATAATATCAATATTGGTTCGTATGTTACACATACATCATAAATGTATGTGTTTTTTTTTGCCAATGCAGATATGTAAGTAGATAGGTTTTAGAAGTGTATTTCACCTATGCTTTGAAGTATTGGACATGTTGAATACTGGAGCTGCGTTACACTCTAGATCCGTAATCACCCGGAGACAGTGAAGCACGGCACCCAAATAGTTTTTTCAATAGTCATAATTGTTGTACCATTAAAGGTGAGCCATCCCTAGTCCCTCTGGTCAGGCCCTCTCCCAATAACAAAACCGTGATTACGGTAATGCCTTTAATTACTCATATTATTCAATTACTCTATTGGACCTAGAAATTGTCGTTGAAGTCCATGTACATGAAGCATATTTCCCACACTAGGACCGACCGGGGCGTGAACCAACGTAGATTGAGATCAAGTGAATATTTTTCCCTGTGCGTGTTGTAATGTTGTGTTGGATCTAGTGCAGAACCAAGGACTGCAATCCAATTCTATAAAGGAAAATCCGTCATTGATGACGATAGATGTGAATTGTGAACACAAACTTAATTTTTTTCTTCTAACAATTGAGTTTGAAATAAATTTGTATTCTTTGACGAATAATGATGGTCAATTCCTATCAACAAATTATTCCGATTAACTCTTTGGGTGTGCCACAAATGGCACTGAGAGTGGTCAAAATTCATCCTCACAATATAAGAATGATATATTGATCGAACTTATTTAACAGGGGACATATTGTGTACAATATAGGTCTCTCAAATCAAATAAAGGTTAAAAACTATACATAAAATTTTTGGGTATCTTAATTCATCCCACAAATTTGACTACAGTTCATATAATGAATTGGTTCAAATATGTATATCAAATATTGGCTGGTATGTATGTATGAATTTAAAAAAAAATGGAATTTTCACCTCTTTTTGGTCTTTGTTTAAGTAGGTTTTTATGTTCACGCATCAACTATATTCTTTAGAGGTATTTCATCCATGCCTTGAAATGTCGGCTAAGTTTTTCATTAGGGAAGCTTCTTTAATCCCTCAAATACTCTATAGTAGTATAACTGTATCGATCCTAGTTCAGGTCCAAGAGCCACAATAACTAACGAATCATGATTGAAGGTAGAAAATAGTTATAATTAATGTTTAATTGTAGTTAACTTGAATTCTTACAATAATCAAGTCGAACATGGGACATATGATTCGAGTCTCATTTTTCCACTCAAGTTCTAAAAAGTCACATAAACAAATCGATTCCATGTCACTTTGGGATAATCTTGAAGAAATGAAAAGGAGACTCAGTGCTATTAATTAAAATGCAAATGAGATTTTTCTAGTTAGTAATATGAAGAGGTTTGTTTTCTTTATTTTCCAAAGCTGTTATAATTTTTCTTTAATTTTATTTATAAACAAGGTCATCTGCAGAATTATATTTGGGGGGAGGGGGCTTGGTTTTTGTTTTGTAATTTTTTTAAAATAAAGTCTAAAAATTGTTTTATTTCTTTAATTCCTAGGTATTCACATAAAAATTGAAAAAATTAAATATTTTTCCAAGAAATTGCAAAAATTTAATTTAAAGTTATTAAATATTATAAAAAAAAAATCAATTAATAAATTTCACCTTTATTCACAATAAAATTAAATTTTTTGTATAAAAATTTCAAACCTTAAATTTTCGTAGAATATTTTTAAACCCCACAGCTGTTTACACAACTAACTTTAAAAAAAAGGTTACAAATATCAAATTTTCGACACAAAATTCAAATATCAAACTTTAATGAAAAAATGGTTTTTGTTTTGTAATTTTTTTAAAATAAAGTCTAAAAATTGTTTTATTCCTTTAATTCCTAGGTATTCACATAAAAATTGAAAAATTAAATATTTCCTTTCAAGAAAAATGCAAAAATTAAGTTTCAAATATTTAATTTTTTGAAAAAAAAATCAAAAATTCATTTTTAAACTTTTTGCCCTGCTGCATAACTTGCCTGACTGACCTTTTTTTAAGAAAATAAATAATTAATAAAGAAATATTTACCCTTATTTTCGTGTAAAATTTTTTCATCCTCACAAAAAAAAAAAGTTCCAGTAAAAACCAAAAATCCTTCATTTGGGGAGGGCTACAGTTCCTCTAACCCGCCCCTGCAGACATCCTTGATAAAAATAATGACTAGTGCATTTGCCCATGAAAAACAAAGAGTTGGAGAGGGCAATAGTACAGTGTGCCCTCTCCAGAGTAAGATTTGTATTTATTTTCTTCAACTCACGCCTGCTTGCAGCTGATTTAACAAAAACGCACTGACGGCTAAGCTACTCTCCTCCAAAATATTTTTAAAACTTTTTCTAATTTCTTTTATTTTTACATACCGGCAAGTCATATTTGATACAACTCTATACATAATGTACATTTCATTCTCTAGAAGTGACCGTGAATCCACCCTATGTACATTGAGTTGAAGAGAATAATTTTTATCAAATGCAGATTGAGGATGACATTTGGATGTTTAAATAAAACTATGCGCTAAGGAATTACATTAAGGACTAAAAGCACCAAGTTGTTTGGACTGAAATAAAACCAAAAAATAATTTTAAAAAATTGGGAACGATCTAACACTACTTTTGAGGCTTCTTCTTTTTTACATTGCAGCTTTAAATTACGTTAAAAAATAATAAATAATATGTTCTTATTGCATACTTAATTTAATAAATGAAAATTAAATTGACTTTTTTTTTTACAGGAACAACGAAAATAAAATAAAGCACTATTTTATTCTTTACTGAGAGAGAGAGAGAGTAAAAAAATACTTTGCATAAATTAAACCTATACAACAGCACATCAAAATCTGACAATGATAAGTGAGGATAAAAAACTAAGTGTCTTAAGCAAAAGTTTTTATTCTCAATGTACATACTAGATATATGCATGAAAAGGTAAAACAAAGAATATTGTCTTTATGTGTAGAAATAACAAAGGAGGAAACTTGGTGTTGTGTGATTGCTCGATATCTAGCTTGATATAACCATAAATTTATTTTGCTGCTAGAAAAGTCTAGATTATTTAGAATACAGGCCCAGTTTTATGAAGTAATAAGTATAGATCCTACAAATATAAGGTAAGGAGCAGTGCACTTATATCCTCTATTCCATGAAGTTGAGTGTCCGATAGGGGATTTTTGTAGAGAAAATACCAGTTTAGCGACTTAAGGCAATGCCGGCTACTACCCTGAGTATTTTATCAATCTAAGATTTGGTGGCGCTATGTATTCATTGTGACGTCACGGGAAAACGTTTTATAGCTAGATGATGCACATTCAAATTTATATTTCTTGTTGTTTATACAAGTTGTTGCTTATATTTAGGAGTTTTTGTCGAGAAAAGATACAGTTTCTGCAATCAGAAATGGGAATTTTAAATGTAAAAGGTTCTCTTCTTAATAGCAGGAATTTATTTTCTCACTCTGAAAAGCTAAAGATAAAAAGGATCTTAACTGAGGTTTTCATCTGTCTCGATTGTGACTTTTTCTCACACTCTTCAAAAATCTCAGATTTGATAGGGAAAAATCAAATACAGATTCGTTATTAGCCCCTTAATCACTATTAGTAATATTTTATATGGTGTCATGAGTATTTTTTGGTTAAATCATCTTTAATAAATATTATAAACGTGTATAATGTAAATATTCAATACGAGATGAGCGTTTAAGAGAGTATAGTTCTTTTTTCAGCTATTTACGATTAAACCTTTTTTTAATAGTTATCCGCCAATATAGTCCAGAACTCTTACAAAAGTACACACGGAAAAAAGGATTGTTTATAACAGGAAATTAAATCTTTGTATTTTAAGTATGTTTTTATTGGTGTTTGATTTCAGTCTGAAAATCCTAGACCGGTCTAAGACAATTTTAATTTTTAGTGGACCGATTCTATTTTAAAGAAGTTTAGTATGGACTGATCTCAAAGAAAAATTCGGTCTTATTTACTTTATTGCATCATGCAACTTTTTCAATCAAAAGAAAAAAGCCTAAAATCAGTTGTTTACCAACTAAAGAATGATGAGTCTATAATTTTTGAGAATTTTTCACAGCTTAAGAAGAGATAATTTGTGTTTCAAAATGGTGAGCATCGACGAACAATTACGTCATATGAAGTTTCATATTTTTATAATTCATTAATTAGGATAAAGGAACAAATCCATCGATTCATAGATTGAGACGGAAAAAAAATCGATCTATATATTGAGACCTAAGAAATCGCTCTAAGATTTGAAAACGATTTAATTCAGGACAAGAGTTTGAGACTGTAGTCTATACTGAAATAGCGATCCAAATTGCTATATAACAAATTATTTAAGTTCGAATTATTCAAGTTCGGTCTTGAAGAAGCAAGTCTCATCACTAATGATGACCTCTTTTAGACTGCTTATGTCTATAGGATTTCAAACCCCAAACCTCCCTCTTATCCATATTTGCTTATCATGCTTCAAGTGCTAATATATATATGTACATAATACTATAGTCTATTGTTAGAGAAGGGGAAATTATTATCTCTGATATCAGATCTCTTGATCCAACAAAAAAAACTATATGGGAAAAGGAGTTGAATTGGCACTTGGAGCCTTGGAAAGTTTTTGTTTGCTTTTTTTATCTATCCATAGCATTCATTATAAGACAAATCTCCTCTGTATAGAAAATTCTTTTTATTTTTAATTCAGGTTGTTTCTGAAAAATGATTGTAATTTGGTGAATACTATATATTTCTCATAGAATAAAGGTCTACTTTATTGTATATATCTTTTGATCGAAAGTTCTACAACATTCAGTTTAGTATGAAAAAGTTGATATGTATAACCACAAAATTTAAAACCAATTTTATATTTTTATTATTTTAAATTACCAGAGGAAAATATATACGTTGTTTGTCAACATAAAAACAATCTAGAATCCAAAACCAAAAAAAGTGGAAAATCCCATTTTTTTTTTTAAACTTTATATGTTCATATAGGCCAATACTTCATATGCATGTTAGAGTTCATAATAGGATTATTATTTCAATTAATGGGATGAATTAAGATACTTGATAACTTTATGTATAGTTTATAACTTTTTTTTCAATTTATTGGGCTTAATTTGGCTCCGATATGACCTTTAATACAAAATATATCAAATTTCTTATATCTTTGTTGAGATGATCAATTTTGGTTACTTTAATTTCATTTTGCAGCATAACCAAAGGGTTATTCTTATAAATTTGTTACTAGAAATTGGTGATGATTTGTCGAACAATACACATGTTATACACACTCAATTTAGAGCCAATTCTTTCTTCAAATGTACATACAGGCCAATACTTCATTTATATATTTGAGTAAATTATATACTGAATAATCATCCTAGCTTTCTTTTGTGTTGACTATCTACATATTTAATTACTTTATGAACTACTAATATCTTAATGTTGGGAATTTAGAACTGCAACTTCAAATATACTGTAATACTTCATTATTGCTAGCAAATCATTGTCAAATCAAGTGGAATACCCTCTCAAATAAACGGAAAATATTGTTAACTTATTAACTGCAGTTTTATGAAACTTTTCTAGGAGAGATTTCCAGAGGCTTCGCAAAATTGTTCAACACATTCTAAAACTCTTTTCCCCAAAAATTGTTCAAAGTAGTAAAAATATAATTTTGACTTTTCTTGGAAGTGTGGGTTGGTATAATGCAATGATGGCAATCATAATCTCAATTCGGATCATTGTATTCGAAACCAGGGTAAAACGACTTCTGTAAGAGCTCTTAAGGAGAGTTGAAGCTCACTTTTTGCCCAATTTATTGTTTCGCCAATTCTCTCATTCCATATCATCCCTATGAGAGGAAAGAAAAAAAATCCCATCCTACTCAAGTAAGGACAAATGTAGGAATTATACCGATGTAGAACATTAGTACAACCTACTTTTATAACTCTCCTATAAATCATCAGTTTTACTTTCGATCTAGTGATTACTTTATATTTTGATGTTCTCTCTTCTAGAATGAAAAAATAATGATAACGCAGGTTTGGAAAATAAGGAATTATCTTCAAATGGTAAAATAAAAATACGTTTTATTATGCTACTCTATTCATAGGAGAGAATGTCTAAGTGAGTAGCTACATTTGAAACTGCTCACAAAAAATGCAAGGGATTTTTTAGGTAATTATTTTATACATTATTAAAGCAAAATTTGTACGGTCCTCGACGACCACTAACTCAGCGGAGTAGCAAGTATAGCCTCTAGGTTGAATAAGCTAGCCATCTTGTTATTTATATGAAGAAGCATTGGTTGTCATATAGAACTACAAATGTATAGCTACGCTTTTCATAGAACTTTACTAGTTACGAATATTATAATACAGTATTGAATAAAATACTACTTAAGATTTTAATGTTATATAATATATGTATATATATATCTATTCTATGTTGCTGATAGTCTGGATGTACTTAAGAGATAAATATCAGTTGGTAGAATGGACTTATTTAGCTAGTTATATGATGATTTCAGGTCTTTTTCTATTATTTTTTGAAAAAAAGATTGCAAATACAATAAAGCTAATGGAACATAGTCGCCATAGCACTTTGCAAGCCGTTGCTTAGTTTCAAGGGTATTTTTCCAATCAAGAAGCAATGTAAAATTAAAATACAAAAGTATTTTTGATCCATTGTTTTGGAAAAGAACAAAAGTAGTGTCACAGAGTGATTGACTTGTTTAGATCACCACCAAATGATTTCAGGCCTGTTTTTTGCTTATTTTTGGAGGGAAAAAAAAGTCACGACCTGTTCAAGAATAAGAATAAGGATAACAGTCAACAACAATAGTAAAACTTGCACGCTAAAAATATAAAGGATTCATAACCATATTCATTTATGATCATGAACAATTTTAATAACTCATGATGAGTGGTCAAATGTAAATAAACTGACAAATTTCTATTAATATAATTATTTAACTTTGTAATGTATCTAGAATCTACAACAAATATGTATTTGTAGGTGAAGAAATTATTTTTGTGTGTGCAGAATTACCCCTGTAGTTGTTTTTTTGAAATGTGTACAAAAAGAAAAGTATTTTCACCTCTTGGGTTTTTTCTTTTTGATGGCTTAATTAAAGAGTATAGAATATAACATATACATATTTACACCAAGAAGAGTATAAAGAAACAGAAATTATCCAGCAGGGAAAATAACGAGTTAAATGATAATAATAACAAGAGAATATTTAAATTATTTTTTGTTGTTGTTTTGTGGCATGAAATTTGCCAGAATAACACGAACCAAACAACCATCTCTTCAAACAACATAACAGCAGCAATAACAAAGTGAAAAAGAAATTAATTTTTGAATTACTTGGATTGAGTTATTAGAATCATGCTGAGATTTTTTCCCTCCTCCTCTTTGTAAAGAATTTCCTCTCTCAACAGTAACGAACATTTATACCTAAATATATATATATATGAAGACCAAACTAAATAACAAGCTCTGCATGTATTTATTAGTGTTGAGACTTGGTCCGCGATCGAATTTTTTATTCAGTTTGGTCTGAAGTTATTTTATATAAGACAGATTTGTCCAGTCCGAGATCTGAGACTGTAAACCGAATTTTTTGATCTCAACTTATGGAGAAATTTATTCCTTTAAGCAATTAAAAGAGCTCTACATGTGAGTTGTAACACTATAAAATTCATATGACGTCATTGTATACTATTTTTACTGTGTTTTTCCAGACCTATTTGTTATCTCATGCTGATTTATGTGCTTTACAAATATGATTATGCAAGACAAGTTTTACTTCACGTTACGTTATTGTGAAGATATCCTCAACTTTGAAACACAGCTGACGTAATACAGAATTAATTTATAGAATCAGTCCAGATCCAACTTTTCTTTGAGGCCGATCTAGACCGAATTGTCTCAGGTCCCGGGCCAAACCAAACTTCATTAGAGGAGCAAATTACTTCGATCCATAAAAAAAGTCTAAAATATCTTTGACCGGTCTTGGATTTTCAAACCGAACCGCAACACTAATATATAAATCATGTATTTCTCATAAAAACATTATGTATATTTTAGGTACAAATTGGTGTTGCAACTCGGTAGAAGGCCGAAGTTTTTTTTGCTCTTGTGTTGAGGGATTTTTTGTTAGACCAATTTGTACTACCAAATGAATTTAGGTCTTTTTTCTGATGTTTTTTTTTCTGGGAAGAGGTTGCGTAATACAGTAAAATTAATAACGTACAGACAATAGAACCAAATTTAACCTTCTTTAAATCAGGGCCTGATTTTTTTTGGTATCAATATTTTTATCTCCCCTATCCTGATCAAAAATAAAGGAAATGAGATAACCCCAATCATTTTTTTATTATTCAAATTTGTGGGATAAGTTAATAAATTGAAGAAGTTTAGCATTAGTTTTAAAATCAAATAAAGTTTATCAGACTTATATTTACCCAAATATAGGCCCTTTGAAATAAAATATATCAATTTATAATTTTTTTATCGTGAAGATCATTTTTTGTTAATTTAAATGTAATTTGGTGCACACACAACGGTTAATAAGAATAATTTGTTCATCGAAATGGACTATAATTCTTCACAGAATACAAATGTTCTCAACAATTTATTTTGAGAATAATCATTTTTCCTTGTTTTTGTGTTGCCGGGCCTCATATGATTGAGAACTTTTGAACATTTCTTTGATTTAAAGTATCATATTGAATGCTTCATGAGATTTTCAACCGGTCTTTTGTTTTGAATGGATTGGCATTATTACTTAAAAACAAGTATTTTTCCCTTTAGAATCAGCTGTTTTCAATGCAATTTTGAATTCAAGCTGACATATTAGATGATGGCGAAACTACAAAACAGAAGGGAGCTCATATATCCATGATATGAATGAATTTGACAGGGTGAAATAAACAGATTAATGAATTGCTTTAAAAATGTAGCCTTACCCGAGAATCGATCCATTCACTTAGTCAAGATCTATGGTTATTGAATTCGTTAT
Organism: Lepeophtheirus salmonis; assembly: GCF_016086655.4. Lineage (NCBI taxonomy): Eukaryota > Metazoa > Arthropoda > Copepoda > Siphonostomatoida > Caligidae > Lepeophtheirus > Lepeophtheirus salmonis. Next base: position 18,867,910 of record NC_092584.1, read on the forward strand.
GACTCTCCTATGCAGCAGATTGATAACTCCTTCCTTTTCGAATATTCCAAATCCTGAGAGATGATTTGCTGTCTCTCAGGAATCCGGGCTTTTGGTTGTTTTTTTAAATAAGGATTATGTTTCTAACTTTATTTCTCCAAGTAATTAACATTAATTTGAAAAATAGACAAACCGGTCATCCGCCAAATAGTTTATCGGTGCATCACTAATGTTATCGTTCCATTTTCATGTATTACGTATTTATTATATCTTTAGAAATGGTAAAACTGTGAACTTGTTTACTTTAACGATTACTAAAGTGTAGAACATTAAATTTTACTCAAATTAGTCTAAAGTTACTTAATTACATAATATATCGGTCATCCATGGATATTTAATTATTACATTATACTCATATAAAAAATACACTTTAAAGTCTTCATCTAATTTTTTTTATTATTACGACTTGAACAATTCGCTTATACAAGTTACAACTTGTACAAAATTGTAACTTTTATACGGTATATTTACCGTATTTGAAGAAGAGAAGAAAACTTTGAGGTAAAGAAAGATGTCTAGACAATTTTTTTCAAAAGATTTTGAAAGACAAAAAACAATACAAATGTCACTAGCTGACCTTTTTTTTCCCCCTTTACATATAAATGTTATTAAATATTTATTCATTCAACGGATGCCAAAAGTTGATACTGATCAAAATGGATTTTCTTAAAAACAGGTGCCTGCTGATTCAAATGCTCATAAATTTATATATTTTGTAGTAGCTATGTGATTGATATATGAGATATACTACCAATTGGGTTTGAGGTTTCGTCCCAAAAAGCTAACTCGGTCTGAGACAGAACTAATTCGGTCCTTTAAAAAAAATTGGTCAGGACTGGTCTGAAAGAAAAATTCATCTGGAACGGTCTCATTTAATATTTGGTATAAACCGATTCAATTGATTTACTTAGTTGTATGTATTTCAAAAATCGGTGTAATTTAAAATTTGGTCTAGACGGAATATATAGATTAATTGTCATTGACGACAAGAGGTGTGTGCTTCCAAACTGTGAACTAATTTGATGTTTTAAGAAAATTCGGCCACCAAAAAAAATGGTATGAATCAATTTAGTTTAAAATTTGGTCTAAACTGATGCTATAGATGAATTCTACATAAAGTCTGTTATATTTATAAATTATGAATATCGACATGCCAAACGTCATTTGTAGTTAAATGTGTTGCAATTAAACAACTCATAAGTCAGGCAGATCCTTAGATTGAGAGCAACAAAATCGGTTCATGATTTGAACACGACTAGATATTAGTCTGCCAAATCATTATTTTTATTCTGTCAAGAAAATTTACTCCGAAAAGAAACGCGAAAAAGGCCCAAGATCGTTTGGTAACAAGCTCATTCATAGCAAATATGGAACTATGGTTATTGTTTGTTGATAATTGTTCAAAAGTAAGCAATAGCTAATTCTAATCCAAATAATTAGGTGTCAGAGTACCACCGATAAAGCGAAAAGAAACAAAAACATTGATAGTTGACGCCGTGCTTTGGTCTGTGATTGTGGTATGGACAAAAAATATCGTGTTATAAAAAATGATTTAAGGCCGAACTGAGATTTTTTTTTTGTGTGTGTCTTGGACCGAGTCTACCACCCATATATGTATTTAAAAAAGAACAGATCAAAAGAGATGTGTAGATAGTAATGAATTTAAAGTTGGCGTAGCAGACTAAAAACTTATTCCATAAAAGTGAAATGAGTGTGAGAGTTTTTTGAGTTTTAAAAATAAAAAAACTAAGTGGCATGCCATGGGAATTTGAATGTAGAAATGTGTTAGTCCCTAATGATACATATATAAAAAGCAAAAAATAAAAATTACTTAAAACTACATATATATTTTTTCTTTTTAAGTATTTCTTTTACATACATCTTGACCCTTTCTTGACAGCTGCTTCCTATCCTATTTCAAAAATTCTATACAAATAGACCCCTTGCTTCATTGCACCCCCCTCCCCATTTCATTTAACAAAAAGGAAAATTTTATTTTATTTAATAGTCCCTTGCTACCCATCAAATTCCTTTCAAACAATGATCCTCTTTTTTTTCCCCCACCTTCTCTCTGCACGACAATTTTGGAAGTAGATATGTTTTATGAATCATAGAATTTAATGCCAATATGGTTTACATATAATGTATGGTCCAAGTCAAAGTAAGTGAGTTGAGACTTTTGATATTCATGACGATGATATATATAGGCTTAAAGAATATGACAATGGAAGATTGCGCTCTTTTTCTAATTGCAACAGGATGAGGATTTTTTATATTACAAGGCTGATATCATTATTCTTGAAACACGAAAACATATAGCTAATACGTATAAAATAAATTTTTTTTCGTGAAAAACTAAAATCAATACTGATGATTTTTTATCTTATTTTGACTAGGAGCAGAATTGAAGATATGCATCGGAGTAATTGCCTCTTATAGGTATGTATAAGGAGTGGGATTTGAGTTTATTTTCTTTATCTCTGCTCGGGGTTCATCCAAAGGAACGTTCGGACAGCTAAGCGTCTCTTCTCCTACAAATTCTATGAATTGACTGGTTTGGCATGTCACTTTTTTGTTTTGAAGGTCTCATGCTACAGGTTAAAAAAATATGAGATGGTAGATTTTTGTACTTTTTGCAAATGTATGATGAAGAGGATTTTTATTTTTCCAAACATGTGATCATTATAGTTTATTCTTGACGAATTAATTAATTATTAAATAGTCACTACTGCGTAAAAAAAAAGAGAGGAGTAACTCTTTGAATTTATTTGGAGAGTTATAACACAAAGAATGCAGGGATTCTCAACCTTTTTTATTGATGAACCAATTGTAAAGTATTTATTTAACACAAGTACCCCCCCTAGCTTCAACGACAGAGGCGTCCAAAGGATTCTATTTTTTTAGGGGGGGAAGAGGGATTGGTTTTTGGATTTTTTTTTTGGAAAAATTTCCATAAATTCATTGTTTTTTTTTGAAAATAATTGAAAAACTAAATTTTTCTGGAAAAAATTACAAAATATTAAATTTTTCTGGAAAAAATTACAAAATAATAAATTTTTCTGGAAAAAATTACAAAATATTAAATTTTTTTTTTTAAAAATTCAAAAATCCACAACAATCACAAAAAAAATATATTTTTTGGAAAAAAAATTCAAAAATCCACAGTTATTCACAAAAAAATTCAAAAGTACATTGAAGCTATTGTCAAAAAATTTAGAACAATCATATATATACTAAAAAATTGATTGTTTTTTTTTCCAAAAATTTCAAAATCCGCTCTTGTTTACAAAAATTGATTTTGCTCCAAAAAATTCAAATTATAATATTTACAAATAAATATTAAATTTCTAGGAGAAAAACTTAAAAATCTATTCCTATTCAAAGAAATTTAAATTAAATTACAAATATTAAATATTGGGGGCCAAAGACCTCCAACCCAATTCAATATTCGTTCAAAATGTCGGGTACCCCCTGGAGTGCCTCCAACTACCTCAAGGGGTACGCGTACACCCATTAGAGAACCACTGATCTAATACAATGTCATGGCACCTATGCTTCTCACAAACATTGTTCAAATCTTCTGGATGCCCATTTTTTTGCATTATATTCTATGCTAAATGGTGCTCAAGGTTTCATGAATTACTATAGTCTAAAACAGAATGGCAATGAAAGGGGGGGCGGGGGTTACAAACCAACAGCTTAATTTATTTAACCCCAGTATAATAATATTACTAGGTCTATGTTTTGTTATTTTATCTGTGCCTCGAATCATGAAGAGATCAAACATTAAAGTCGAAAGAAGAAAAAAAAGTTTTTATGAATGATAAAATACCTATGTCTTTTTTTATGACTACTTGTTTCATCTTTGGGTTACAAGTTACATAAATATAGATACATATATGTATTAGGGGGAGACTCTACCAAGTTGTCACACTTTTAATATCCACATAAATAACTTCATTTTTTATGTTCTATAACAAAAGTTAAAAGAGTTACTGAATTACTGCAGTAATTGAAAAGAAGGCGATGCTAGAAGTAATCATCAAAGATGAGGATCTTGTGGCCGAATGATAGGAAAACGGAACTAATTAACTCCTGGCCTATCAAATTGCAATATGTTAAACAAGTCGAATATCCATACTTTAATATAGTTGACAACATTTTTTTGTATATTCCAACCAAGGGCTGTAAAAAGGCCTGAGAGATTTTTAAAGATTTTACCATTATAAGACTGTCTCATGTACCTTATTTAGATTACACGGACGAGGACTGGAGGAGAAAGACGGAAAGGAATATAATTTTAAATATTTTTCGATCTTTAAAAAGTATTAAAGGCATAGTAGGTAGAAACTTACAAGCTCATATAAACTGCAAAACACTTTCATGCAATAATAATATTGGTAAAACCAATGAGGAAAGACTGTGCTCTTTCTAAATGTTGTAAAATCGACAGGCAACTTTATTTTTACATGGAACTGGGATCAGATTGTCGCCTACTTTAAACCTTGATAACTTGAAGACACTTCAAAGTACTTTATCTACAAAACGAATCATTATTAAGTATGTTTTTCTCTTTTCTTCGGCGTAGTGGTACAATTCAAATTTATTCCACACTTCATTTGGTTCTATGACACTTTTCCGAAATATGTATATAGATATACAGGGAGCGGAGATCAAATTTTCCTTTACTTTAAACCTTGATAACTTGAAGACGACATTATCAAATAAAAAACCGGTTACCAAATAGGAAAGCTATTCTCGTCAGCTGACGATACGTAGTTCAGTTAGCATTATACCGTCATCATATGAGGAGATAAAGAGCTATAAGTGGAACGAGGAGCTTTTGAGGTCCGCCGTAGTCATGGGATTGTTTAATAATGGAGGTGAAATCTCTAATTCAACGATTGCTTCAAACTTAGGAGTAAATTTACGGACTGTTCAGCGTATCCGTAAGAAGCTAGAGGGCACCTGGGATGTTGATACCACGATAAAGAGGGCACCCAAGGAGGAGGGCGCCGACAGGAAGGTCAGGGACACCGACTTTGTCGACAAGGTGAAGAAGATGATTGAGGATGACACTACCAGGCCCATGGGGTGGCCGGAGACAGGCCCTGGGTGTGGCAACAGGACTCAGCACCCTGCCATGCGTCCAAAATCTCCATGCAGTGGTTAACCGAGAACTGTTATGACGTCGTAACCAAGGATTTGTCGTATTGAGGCCGTTATTGATGCCAAGAGTGATTATATCGAATGAATGGCTACTCTATACCTTTATGCTCGTCATAGTTTTGATTTTCAAAGGTTAAAAAATGTATATTTTGTATTGTTTTTTGTAGAAAAATATTTTGGCGACAAGTTGATCCCCGCCCCTGTATACGTCATGTGAAATGACGAAATACTTAAGTCATCTTGGATCTAAGATCCTTGCGAAATTAAAGTTAAGAGAAAGTTCATGGACTTTCCTTTTTGGGCCTATGAAAGGAGGTAGTTCTGCGGCATAGTAAGGAATTTATTAGTTTTAATTAAAAAATCAATAATGATTAATAAAATAGATGGATGCACGAGGCCTTTGGAGCCGCTGAAATGTCGCCTGGCTTTTTATCTCATATCAATTGGATATTTTAATGAAGGAGCATGGTTCCTATTTAACAACCCAATTTTACAAAGCTTGTTAAGAAACCAATAATTTGGATCAAAGAATTCAAAAATAAGCACAGAATCATCCCAACGAGGAAGCGTGAACGCCTCTTTTATTATTTAAAGCTATTTTATGCATTATTAATTTTTTTATTTTTTTTTTATTACATATTTTTTATAAAAAAAGTCTGAAACATTTGGACAAATAGCAATTTATCCCAATGTTTCCGCCTTTTACAAAAAAAAATTTATATTTGAAATTGAATAAAATTTTGTCAATTTTTTAGAAAAAAATTTAATGTTCCATCAATAACTATGGGTTTTTGAAACTCTTCTCATAAAACTAATTAAATATTTGAAATTTAAAAAAAATTATTTTTTTTAAACTTTGAACTTGGAAATTTATTCCAAAAAATTTGATTTTTGAGAACAGCTATGGGTTTTGAAATTATTTTCCAAAAAATTTAATTTTTCAATTTTTTTTTCAGAAAAATATAATTTTTCATTTTTATTTCCAAAAAATTGTAATTTTTCATTTTTATTTCAAAAAAATTCCTAAAACTAAGCAAATAATTTTTATCCACATGCGAGTTTTTAGACTAACGAGCACGCTCCAAGAACGAATTAAACTTTTATTTTAAAGTATAGAAATTTGGAGAAAATTAATCATCTGTATCTCAAAACTTGATTCCGTTTTGTTCCAGGCCCATGACATAATCTTTTTTCATACCTTAAATTTAGCTCAGTAAATGTTTAATGACTTATCTACAAATTGTGAGTTTAAATTAACTTGAAATTAAATTACTAAGGATCAACTGTCCAGGGTCTGGAGTGGGTTGACAAGAGACATGGAGATAAAGTTATCTCATAGTTCTCATTTAATAAATGTTAATTTCTGATCTAGTAAAAAGCTTTATGATTAAACAATTAATAATAGAAAATTCGCAGTATACTTCAGTTATGTAATAATCCATACATAAAGCTTAATATGTTCGTAGAAAATCAATTAGAGATCAATCGATAAAATATATGAAAGCTATGAACTATTTAAGGTATAAATAAATTATCAAGTTAAAATAATGTGTTTGCATCATTTTTTTCAAATAATTTAATTAATAGCTTAACTTTATCCCTACTCATACTCCAAAAAACAAAAATTAATTAATAACCTGCTCTTTGTTAAATGAAACAAGCAACTCCATCTCATGATAAGAATTTTCTGATTCTTTAAAATTGTGAGGCATTGTTCATTTTGACGAAGAGCAATCTTTTTGTTTGTTGAAAATCAGTCCAAATCATAGATTTTTGAGTTTTTTTTTGCTATTGATTAATTTTTTTTTTATTTAAAGTAACTAACTCATTAATTTTGCTGATCTTTGGTGCTGAAAATTTGTAGGTTTTTCAATAAAACTAATATTATAATTATAATTGTTGTATGTCAAATAAACGTGACTTTTATATATATATATTTTTTTTTTTTTTTGATGGGACAAGACGTTTGTAATACTGATAGGTTAAAGACTGGTTCACCTAAACGTTCACCAGACGAGAGAAAAAGTGCAACGCTCCTTGGACTATATTTCTCAACAAAATTCATTAAAATTTGACGTAAATCAACATTACAAAATAAATTTGACGTTCAAACAATACAATCGAGTCAAAGAAATTCACACATTTGTCTGTTAAATAATCATTTCATTATTTATATTTCTAATCGCATCCTTGAAGCTTATCTTTTTAAGTAGCATTTAGTTTTAAATTATTATTTTACTAAATACAAATACTTGTTTTATGTAACTCTATATTTAAGAAATATTTCTAACAATGATAATGGTTATTTTTTTTAAGGGAAGAAGAATTTAGTTATAAAAAGGACCTTGCTAAAACTAATCCGTGTTCCTTCTACTGTAATATGTAAATTTTTTACTATATATTTTTGTTACTTTTTTAAAGATATATGTTTTTGTCAAATAATATGATATTCACTTTAGCAAAAAAATTTTAAAACTACATTTCGAATGAGTCTTCAATATTTATTCAACTTTTCATTTAAGGAATCACACAAAGGAACCTTATATTGAGAAATAAATCAATGTAAGGTGTCCAAGGAATCTGTTTTCTCTCGAGAAATTTCCTGTATGTACATATAATAACCCGATAAATCCCAGGAGAGAAACTTTTGTCTCGACACTCGCGTTTGATTTTCTTGAACAGTGTACTAGTATAAAGTACCTAGCTATATTTCAAACTTAGGATAGCATATATGATATAGTTTTTTTAACATCTTTAATAAGGGTTTAAATGCGTTTAGAGCCTTATCAATGGTTGAGTTGAATTATAATTATATCAAAGCAAATTTTGTATTTCCATTCGTATTTTTTTAAATTGGACATAAATTCAAGATACTTGCTTTCTTGAAATTGGAAATCACGCAGTTAAGGTTTGAGATATCCATATAAGTTAAAGAAATATGACATTGAACGAGCGTCAGACTTTTTACAGTTGCAAACAGAACACTTTTTTCTTATCCTTTTCAAAGCTGGTATCATTAATATTATATGAAAAATAAGCTATTAATGTGTTAATAAATAGGCCTTATATAATTGATATCAAATGGTACACGAGGAATGTTATGAAATCCAAAATAAAAAAAGAGGCGAATCATTCTTCATCATGAGACAGTACATGTGATCACATTTCGGTTCAAACAAAGAACTTTTTAACTAGCCAAAACATCGGAATGATAGGTCATCCGGCGTACACCTCTGATTGTGCACGTATGACTCTTTTTTTTTTATTCACGTATATCAAAAATAAATTAAGCAGTTTGTGGTTTTCATTACCAGGAAGGAACCACTGATTCATTCAAAATATATATTACCTCAATCAGAAAGGAACAAATGCTTCGAAAACTGGTTCAAGCGTATACAAGAGACTATTGATCTTCATGGAGAATATCTTGATAAGCAATAAAGCCAATTTGGCTATTAACTATTTGTTTTTTCATTATTAGGGCAGAAGTATAAATGTATACAGTATAAACTCTATTGATTGTTTAATCCTACGTGAAAACTTTTACGACCAATTGTGATCGATTGTGTCGTGATCTCCCTCCTGTTAATCCAATAATATATTTTTTCGTTTTGTGAAGTTATTTCCTTATTATTAAAAGCTTGTGATAATTGAATTTCAACTATCTGCTGTAGTTGTCTCCAATTTCGAGATAGAAAAAGAAAATTAAACGTTAGGGCAAACCCATACAATGTACCTAAATAATAATAAAACTAATTATTAACATGACTCTGAGAGCCACAAAAGTTGTCAGTTGAGCCATGGAATAGAAGTCAGTTACCTTTCAATTGCAGAAAAGATCAACGTGTACATATAATGAATTTACTTATTCTACACATATACAGGATCAAGATCCCAATCAGATAAGTCCTTCTTATAAATACAATATATATATATATATTGTTTGATAAGAAAAGTATTTTATTAATTAGACTTTTGCCACGTGATAGCATCTTTTTTGCGTTTAAAGAAAGTGGATTCAAAGGAATAACGACATTCATTTTGAATTTTAAGTTGACCTATGTATGTAGACATATGTACATCTAGTTAGTCCCCCAGTGTGGAGATATTCATATACTTGTAGAATGTGCATAGGTAAATAGTATGTACGAACCCTCCCCTTCTTTATCAGATTCAAGACAAAATTACTCTCTGCATGTATGAGAGAAGGTATAAAAATCAAAGATAAGCCAGAGGGAATAAGTGAGTGACCAACTACTATGTATATATATATACCTTCTCCATTCCCGACATGAAAGTTGATCCTTAATTAACTCCCATTGTACTGTGGCTCTATGGAAATACGTACATATATATTATACGTACAAAGCATATAATATTAAAAGCGTTTATCCACTCTTTTTCCAAAAATTAAAAAAAGTTGAATTTGTAAATTAAAAAACCGTGATTCACAATTAAAATAATCACAGGCGTAAAATGATGATGCATTTATCTTCATAAACGTGTTTTTTTTCCTTCTTTTTTTAACTACATTCATATCTCATTGCGGCCGGACTGGATCATTCCGAGGGTTTCTATGTAAAACTATTTTGCTAGAAAAATCCAGCCTTTACATCCGTGCAAAAATGTATTTTTTAGCACGGACACAAAAATTACCACTGTATTTTGGTATCAGCTGTCGATGTGTCTACTCCCTTTCTTCTACATGACGTTACCTCCCTAACCCTATTTTGTGGTCAGGTGTCGATTTTCTAATGACTATTTCATAATTATTCTTTTTGGTACATAAACAAATTAGTAAGAATACTATACATATGTTCCATTTCCAAAAGAACAGAAATACAATTTCCTGTTGATCCCTCGTCGTTTATATAATCTATGTATTGGCCATTTTATTATTTCTAGGATGAATTTTTTCTAAAGACCCTTAAAAAATGGTTTTGAAATTTTCCCGAGTCATTCATCCATATATTCAACATTTCAAGTACATACGCATAATAAATATACCTTAAAATATGTTAAATTAGAATTGATTTAACAAATTCTTAGGTACCTTGCCACAAAAATCAAAACAAATAATGAAGTTGATTATTAATACAAATCAAGTCGACACGATGCTATCTTTCAGTTCGGATTTCGATTTATCACAGAGAAAGAAATATTTGGAAACAGTAAATTATTTTTTGTGATGCAGACGTCTTTTTGAATATAAAGCTCGGATAGAAGAATTCAGTTGCTATAAAAATAGAAGAAAAGACTATTTGACAATTCTTCCATTGGTTTATTTTCTCAAATTGAAATTGAATTATCAATGAATGGCCAAAATAATATTCTAAAAAGAAATAACAAAATTAACTTCCTATTGGGATTATTAACAGCTGAAATCTTCCCTACCACATTTATGTTTTTTAACAGCTGAAACTTGGATCAAGATAAATCCCAAGTAGTTGTTTCTTAATATTTTTTTCTCCATGTGCTATAGAATATTTTTATTGAACTCATAAATTGCATCATATTGGAAGGCGATGAATTTCTAAATAATCTTTATTTAACTCCATCAAATGACTTAAAAAACTCCATCAAATGACTTTAAAAAAACTGCATCAAATACTACTGAATGCCTATAATAAACAGTGATATTTGAATATCATATAAGTAATATGTACAAAAAAAAAAAAAATGGCACGATTTGTTGAGTTATTATTAATTTTTTGATCGATTAAGAACAAGAAAAATAGGATAATTATAAAATAACAGATTATCTCCAATTTAAATGTTATAAGATTGAATAACGATCTAATTATATTTTTAATACATCTTAGGGTCGGATATACGGTGTGGGTATTTTAATTCCGAAAAAATTAAGCATAAAGTATATTTCAAGTTAATAGGCAAAATTAATTCAGCAATTTATAAATCTATTTCTCTTACATGAATGGGCCATAGTGAAGTAAATCACCCCAAACAAACACCTTTAGCTTCAACCATTGCTTCCTACTTGGTAACAAACCTGACATAGGCCGTGATGAGGAACTCCTTCTCCATGTTGGCCACTGCCTAGTGAATAGAACCCTGTTTTGAGTCAAAAGTGTTATATACACGTTTATTGGACCTTCTCCCCAAGACATATAGTAAGTAGTCCATGGGATTCAGATCCGGGGAACTAGAAGGCCACATGTCCATTCATTTTAATAGTGTATTCCACTAATTTACTATCGATTACTTGCCCAAAATGACCATGAGTTGTCCGTGCAAGTCCCATTTTAACGTCCAATAGCTCATAACTTTTCTTAATATTGAGGAAAAAAGAAAAACTTGATTGTTTAGTCTCCCAAATGTTGACGTCAAGTGAAAAGACTCTATTAATTCAACGCCCTTTTTAGCTTAACTGCAACTCTGGTTAAATGTGATGAGATGCAAAATGTTCATTCGTTGCACTTTTAAACAGTCTGGTATACTTTCTGTAGAAACAAATATGAGGTATAGTTGTACTTTTATGATTAATAATGAATTGAAATACAGGTTCAATTTTGTTGTTGTAGATGTGTTCATATCTAGGAATCCTAATGAGAAGATCCTTACTTCCGAATCTCATTAGGCAAACATCCAGAGAACGTCTTTGTTATTGTTTGTTCCATGTAGTTTTCTAACAGGGAAATGAACTGATATGGTAAAAATCCTAACTCTCAACACGTGTTCCTTCCTCATCTTTAAGTGATTGTTAAGATGAATAAAAAGAATTATTGCTGATCACAATATCTACATATGTATATATATTAGAGTAAACCTAAACACCACTTTGTCTTGTCTCCCCCTTCCATTTACCCCTTCATTATTCAACTTTGCTGTAGAAAATATGTTTTGACTTTTATAAATATTTAATGGTAGTCATTGCTTTTTAATGCTCTACATCACGAGTATATTGAAAAACTAACAGAAAAAAATAGCATATCTCCAAATTTTAATAATATCAGAAAGTAAGCATAAATAAGTCTAATAATGACAATACCTTTAGTGTTTGAGTAATTTGTATAGTTTCAATAGTGAATCTTTTTTAACATGATCCAAGGTTAATAGAAACACTTTTCCATCAAATGTTTGACTTTCACAGGACTTTTTGTATAGTGACGTCAAATAGTATAACTGTTACGTCTTCCTCGAATGTTACTGTCAGAGTAGCAATGCTATACTCCATGACGTCATAACTGTATGTCATGCCCAGAAGTCGATACGGTATATCAATTTGAAAATTCTGACAACTTCGATTACATGATGGCATTACCTTGTATTTCTATTAACATTAGCATGATGGATAAGATTATGTACTATTTATTACACTTCAAAGTACTTTATCTACAAAACGAATCATTATTAAGTATGTTTTTCTCTTTTCTTGGGCGATGTGGTACAATTTAAATTCATTCCACACTTCATTTGGTTCTATGACACTTTGCCGAAATATATAGATATCTATTTCATGATGATTCATGTTACAATTCTATGAAATGATTTATTAGACTATTCCAATGAAAAACACATCTCGATAATTATAAAGAAACAAACACGATCTCAGGATGGAGGAATGTCGATGCATATGAACTCCAACAGATTCGATATATATGATTGATTCATTAACATTGTCCATTGATGGATTGACTTCTTCTATGCTGTAAACATATTTTATCTTTCTACTGTTGAAGCTTCCTTATAACAAAATGAATCAACTATTAATTAATCAACACTTAATCCTTTTAATTTGGAGCAAAGGATTCAATATTTTATCTTTTAGAATTGGTGTAACATAAATGGTAATCATAACTCCATTGAATTGATGTATGAATCATCATCAAAAATATATATTACTTTTTTTTTTTTTGTAAAGTGGTTTTTCCGAATAATGTTTTCAGAAAAGTGTCTGCCCACGGTTTAATTTGTGTTTCAAACTAAAGACGTAGGCAAATATTGATAAATTTACAATTTTAGTCAAAACTATTATAAGCAACCTAGGCTGCCACTTCTAAATGTAGGTCAAATACTTTTTGACACAGGAATATGTTTTCAATTTGTGAACCAATTGAAAGAGTGAGAGACTGAAAAAAAAACATTGATTCCTTGACATCACAATAAGAGCCACCCTAATCTATGCTCGAAAAGTACCTGAGCAGGTGATATATTTCTTTATGTACTAAAAAGATTTCATAATGTGTTTTTGTATTGTTTGATACTACTTGAGATAAGATCTTATTTATAAATTCAAAATAAATTTTTTATAGAAATATTTAATTTCTGACAGAATAATAAATTCTTATTATTGCATTGAAACCTTTTCCCGATGGCATCACCCAAGACAACAACAACAGCTCCTGTGTATTTTCTTCAGCTGTTGATCTATCGACTGTTGTTCCTTAGTAGTGCTCTGAACGTTGATTTGTTTTCAATTTTATTGAGGAAATAATCTATTAGTGATTGATGAGTAAATATACTATTGGTACTAAAAAATGTATTTTCGTTTGAAAAATTTCAACACTTTACTTCGATAAGTTTCTTCTTGAAAAAAAAAATCAAAAAAATATTGCGGCTTAAATAGACTTTTAAGAATAAAATATTCTTTTGGTAAATGAAACCTGCTGTATTTACACTTCAAATGCATTTTTTTGGCGTTAAAACAATAAAAACTCCGAGGATGTATTCCTTTTCCAACAAAACCCATAAAATATGATGCTTCCTTAACCTTCAAATTGTTTTTTTCTCAAGATTAAATGATTAGATGTAAAATATTAGCAGAAATTTGAAATAAAAAAAAACTTTGTAAAGAGTAAACTAATTTTCATTTTGATTTTTTTATTCTTGCTGAAAAGGTGTTTCAATAAAAAGAGTAAAAATACACAGAAAATCCTGATTGAAAAATAGATTTGTTACGTAAAATCCCCAGGGTCACGGATTGGGGGAGGGAGTGGTAACAACTATGAAAATTTAATTATCTTTATTTTAACTGAGTAAAAATGATAATTCCTTTATACGAAAATAAAAAAGAAAAAAGTATGTATATTAGGTACTATGATGAATATTTAATATCATCTAAACAAGTCGAACTCCTACACTCCTTCCCCTAGACGACAGAGTGAGTAAAGAGATCGTCTAGCTAGTAATACTCAATAAAAGTGATCATAAAAACATTGATAAATAAAAAATAGATCATTTTCCCATTGTAAATCTTGTGCAGGTCGAAGTCTATTCATCGAGAAATTGTCAGTTCTTTATCCAAAGTACAATTTATAGTAACGATCTTGCCTCTCAATCACCTTAAACGGGCCCAAGAAAGTTGGAGAAAGAGACTATTGTGTAGCTTTATTTTTAACAAAAACCAATTCGTTTTTTTTAATTGTTTGTTAATGGGTCCTTTATTAAATTGTCTTGGAGGAACGTGTGTTATTTTCTCTATTGTTTTAAGGAAACTTTCAACGTCGAGGTTGCCAGAGGTAAAGGTGGACGCGTTAAACAAATTAAAGGCCATGGATCCTGAGCGGCCTGTGAGTAATTGAAAAGATGAATATTTAGAACCCATGTCTATTGATACTGAGTTCCTTAGTCCCCATAAAAATACTGATAGTGCATTAGTCCAGTCTTTTTTTTCTTCCAGAATTTGTGTACTAGCCTGGTCTGAAATGATTTGTGGAAATGTTCTATGGGTCTGTTGGACTCTGGATAATACGAAGTTGTGTTCTTGCTTGCAATCCCAAGTGTTCTGCAAACACCCATTCATAATCAAATAACTCAAAAAATTATTGACTATTGTCTTGGAGGTTATATCTGGAATAGGTATCACTTCTGGCTACCTTGTGAAACGGTCCATTATAGCACTGTCCCTGAATTAGTGGGAATGGACCGATTATGTATAAGTGAATAAAGGAAAAGTCTTTCAGATGGAGGATCGAAAGACGACGTTGGTTTTGATGTCTTGAAAGTTTTGGTTTTCAGACACGCTAAACAATCTCTAGTGAAGGTTCTGACGTCTGCTCGCACAATTAGGCCAAGCATAAAAAATTAAAACCCTCTTTAACATTTCTTTGAATCCCGGATGAATGCACGATTCTTTGACGCAATTCTGGAGATGACACAGCAACACGGAATTAGTCAACATTGCCAAACCAGCAAGTAGGGTTCATGCAATGTATTTAAAGAAAGCTTAATTTTAAACTCAAGTAAATTAGGATCCTGTTTCTTTTTATCCTCAATTATATCTTCAATGAAGGTTGAGCCTATTGGGATGTTATTTATACTTCTATAAAGAATGTCTGCCGTATGGTTTAATTTTCCAGAAACGTGTTCCATATCACAATTGAATTCCGGTATAAATTCAAAAGTACAGAACTGTTTTGGTGTCCAGGGGCGATTGCGAATGTCAATCGTAGTGATTAAAGGTTTGTGGACCGTGAAAACTTTAAAAACTTGTCCATCCAAAGCCCATAGAAAATGTTTGATGTTTTTCTTAACACTTAATAATTCCATATCAAACGTAGAATATTTCTGTTGTGTCGTTGAAAGACCCCGAGACCAAAAAGCTAGAAGTTGCCAGTGTCCATTTACCTTTTGCTCAAGAACAGCTCCCATCCTTGTATCAGATGTATCAGTTGTCAGAGCTAAAGGCAATGAACTATCTCTGAATGCAAGTTGAGTACTTTTAGACAAACAATTTTTAATCCTTTGAAAGGTGTGTTCATGTTCTGTATTCCAATTAAACTTTACATTCTTCTTTAACAGGGGATACAAATGAACTGTCCATTGGGACAATCTTTCAATGAACTGAGAGTAATATTGTGCCATGCCCAAAAATTTATGCCTTTCATCATCTTATTTTGGAGTTGGTACTTTTTGGATTGCCTTTACCTTACATTCTAGAGACCTACAACCTTTCCATGAAATAGAATCTCGAAGGAAGTCTACCGATTTCTTGAAAAACTCACATTTTTCAGGAGAGAGGATCATACCAGCTGTTTTAAGTCTTGATAAAACCACGTTCAACGTTTTCCAATGCTCATCCATCGACTTCGAAGCGACAAGGATATCATCAAGGTACATAAACACATTTGGAATCCCTCGTAGAATTGAATCGATGAGTCTCTGAAATGTCTGAGGAGCATTTTTAAGACCAAAAGGTATCCTCAAATATTCATATAAGCCAAATGGTGTAATGATTGCAGTTTTATTTATAGAAGTGTTATTCATAGGTATTTCGTTATACGCTCTGTGTAAATCCATTTTACTAAAGCAGTCATACTTTTTAGATTAGCCACCAAATTAAATGGTATAGATGAATTTTTCAAGACATCAGGACTGTCAGCATTAGATAATTGTAGAGTTAGACCACAGAAGTCAGGCCAACAACATTCTTGCATATTGATCAAATTATAAAAATTGATCAAGTAGCATAATACAAAGTTTTATAGTCTTACAAATTCCGTGTTACTTAGTGTTGGAAACCATAGCTCTTTCAAGCATCTGCAAGAAAACTATTGAAGGCCAAATTGTGGATTTCCCGTCTGATTTGGTACGTAAACGCTTCCTTCGTTTAGATTGTACTTAAAAACTGGAAAGAAATATTTTGCATCCCTTTCGTGGATTCAAAAGAAGAGTAGCTCCCCTACAGAATGGCTATTTCAACTTTAATTAAGAATAATTCGCGAGTTGAAGATACAGAGAGAGAATGTATATTCTAATGACTTATATAAATCTATTCTACAATTCCACAAAAGTGGTTCACTTAGTGGACATGACTTCTTTTAATACCTTTATTATTAAATGAAGAAAGTCCTCTAGTTGGGGGAAATAACGACATTGGCTAACTACCACCTCATTTTTTTCCTTTATTTATTTACTTTTTGAATTAAAGATTGAGAGACATCATGAAGAACACATATTGCTACGTAAAACATTTTACCAAAAGCAAAATGTACGCGAAAAGTTTTGACTTATAAATTGAATGACCCACCACTCAACAGTTGTTTTACAAAAGATATAAGTATTTCCTTTTTTTTTATTGTCCGGTTTTGGTCTACATATCCAAGACTGGTTTGATGCCATTATAATGTTGAGTGGACCAAATAAATTGAGTCCGTTAAAAGAGTTTGGTCTAGGCAGAGCTCAAAGAAAAAATCAGGAGAGGTTTTACAAAATATGGGTCTCATTTAAAACTCGGTCTTTGGCTGAATCTTAACACTAGTATCTACATCTAAACATTTGTTTTTCTTATTAAATTGTAATTATTTTTTTATTTCATCCCACCTGTCTTTAGTTTCTTATGTTGCATTTTCACTTAAAGGTATCAATAACTAATCTTTAAGCATTTCTGGTAGTATAATAAATAATATTTAGGATTTAGAAATTTGATCATAAATGAATATATTTTTTGTCAAAAAAGAGCCAACTCTCTCAATACAGTGAACCCTCGATTATTGCCTCTTTTTGGGAACAAGTCCTACTTTTCAGTATGGGTAGAGTGCATAATGCTTCATATATTCGTTCTTTACTATTATATAGACATACAATTGATTGCTTCAAAAAAAAAACATTCATATGTGTCCCCCGTCAACATAAAAGCACGCTAGAATGTTTGTTTTTTTGTTTGTTTTTGGAAATGAAGTTTAGATTATATTTGTATTCTAATACAAATAATCCTCCATTTCTATCGACTAGTTATCCTTATTAATCTTTTGGAGGTGCTTGCAATTGGTAGAAGGTCGACCGGAAAATATTACATTTTAAAATATGAAAAACTGTTTCTCCAACATTTCACTTCAGACATTTCCAAGACGAGATATTTACCCCAGCAGCCCTACATAAACCAGCAGTAAGAACCCCTCACAAATCCATCTTTATACTTCCAAATTTGGGGCTATTTCGGGTACAGTAGGACCTCAAAATGAGATGAAACCCGAAACAGTCTCAAATTTTGGGGGCCTTTCGGAGTTTAAATCGAGGTGGGGTAAATTTAAGTAGTGGCGGTGAGTTTCATCCCATTTTGGGGCCAGGCTGTACCCGAGAACAGTTCAAACATTTGGGGGGTCTCTTAGTGGTTGCTTAAATAGTGGGGTGGGATTCATCCCATTTTGGGACACGCCGGTGACTAAAAACACTCCTAACATGTACAAGGGGAATTAGGAGGGCCCTTCACCAGTAGTTTATATAGATATGGTGCTCCTTGGTTATGTTTCAGGCGGGAAATGTCTGAACGGGATATATCGAAACACCATTTGGAGTAGACCTTTAATTTATATTCTAAGTCCGCGCACCCTTACAATTGATGTACCCGAAATATATCTCATCATAAAGTAATAATAAATTGAAATATTATATTGGAAAGGGGTTATATTTGGGCCAATATTAGTCCCTCTAATCAAATTAAAGTATTCAACTAAAAATAAAATTCTTGGTTATCATAAATTATCCCACAAATTGGAAAATAAAGACTAAAATTGACTCAAATATGTCCATGTACATATATTTGAATTAAAATCATAAATTGGGAAAAAATTACTAATCTTAATTCTTTTTCAAGATTGTTTTTATGTTGCCGTGCCACATATTAAACTTTTAAGGCAGTTGTACCTATAGCTTTCTTTATTTATATAGCAATGCAGTGTTCAAGGAATCAAGTTGAGGCCTTCTACACTTTGATTACGAGTTTAGTGTATATGTCTCCTTTCAAAATTAGTTAAAAACCAACCCATAAGTGTTCTTCCACCCTACTCAATAATTCTTTGATCTTGGAGAAGTGGGGATACAGGCCTTAAACAAACCCCCGTGGACACCCCTGACAAATTGGAAATAAGAAAATATTTTTAATTTGTTTTTAGGGATATGTAATAAAATTTTTGATATCCAGTAAGGGTTAAGGGTTTTTATTTGTTATTCTCATTTTGACATCAAATAGCAAACTATTTTCTTATATTAATTAAAAAAGTGCATTGTTCTTATAAAACTTGTTTGTTTAAGACCACAAAATGAACTACATCAATAATGTTGACGTCACATGAAAACTCTTTATAGAACATTTTTACCGACATTACAACCAGACAGTACCAGCAGGCCTTAGCGTACTTATCTTAATATCTAATAATTTTGGTGGCTGTATCTATTCATTATACGTCACGGTAAAACATTTTATGGTCAGATGCACTGTAAATTTATGCTTCTTACATATAAAAGATGTTGTTATCTCATTAGTAGGCACAGAGAGTATTTCTGTTTGAGGAATACTAGCTTATAGAATTAGCATGACTCTATGTTTCTACAATAAATATGAAAATTTGGCGATGAGTAGAAACAAATGATCATTTCTTAATCAAAAATAAAACTTGTCTAAATATTAAATCGTTATACTCACGTACTTTATGTTGTGACTATAATTTTACATGTGCAAATTGCAATATTGGCCGGGGGAAGGATAAAATCAAGAGTGCACCTAACATATTTAGTCTTGAAAAAAATATGTAGAACATTTTACTTGTATATAATAATCATTTCATGGGAAATGACAGAGAAAATGAACTCTGATATTTGAGCCTGGGCATTTTTGTGAGAGTATTATTGTAAATTACTTTTCAAGGATATATTTATTGTTGTAAAAAATTAGTACATGCTGTAGATCTCCCACCTAAATAAAGACATAAACTAAATGTGAATACCCATTCAAATGGACTAAAAACAAATTATGTAGGCTTTGTTATATTTAAAGTAGAAGAAAAAAATCTACTTTTTCAATATCATGATAAAACTACTATATACTAAGCAGATTTAAATCCTGTTATTTCAGAATAATAATTAAAATTACTCAAAAGCTATTATTTATGAAAGCTTTTTCTTTGCCATATGTGACTACACAATATACTACTTTTAAAACAATTCATTACAACTTAAAACATCACTTAATAAGTCCCAAGTCTGCCATATACAAGGTGCGGTAGTTTGTTAACAACGGACTTCAATACATAGGTGGACGTTGTTTGTTGTTTTAGCGCCTACCCATAAGTGTTTGGAGCAAGGCTAAAAAATGGTGGCGATCAACAAAGTATCTATTCCACAATTGTGGAATAGGTAGCGTGTCCTTGTTGGGATCCGCACTGGAAGGAGAATGTCGAGATTGCAAACTTCTTAATACTGGACAGTTATTTTGTATGTAAAGTCGGGGAAACACTGAAAGAGTCTGCATGGGATTATGAATCAACAGTAAAGCCTGCTGATCATAAGATGAGGTTAGGATGCCTAAAGGATAAGGATTTGATTGTAAATTTGCAAAAAATCTTTGATGATGACCCATTCCCATCGAAGAGTGTCATTGCCAGGGATTTCAACTATTCTGAAAGGCGGATAAAGAAGGGGGTGGAAGATTATTTCTGATATTTGTGATACAAATCAAATAAGATACAAAGAGCTCAACCTCTGACAGAAAGAGAGGCTGAACAATTCGAATCATAGACCTCGTTGTTGTCATATTTTTTTTTTCAATCTATTGTTTACTAACGTAATGTACTTACATTTTACAGTTACAGATGTGGTATATTTTATTTTAGATTGAATCCTTATAGCAAAGTTATACTATTGCCGTCCGAAAGTGATTTCTGTTTTTTATAAGAAAATTTAATATATATTGAACTTATTTTTTTCAAAAATTTGATTTGATCTTTTTACAAAAATTTCATTTTCTGTGAATAGCTATAGATTTTGAATTTTTTGTTTTTGAAATGAGTATTTGAAATTTTTTCCAAATACTTTAAATTTGAAATTTTTTCTAAAAAAATAACTATAGATTTCTGATTTTTTTTTCTTTTTTCGGAAAAAAGAATAAATTTAAAATTTAATTTTTGAAAATTTTATCCTAAAAATTTAATTTTTCAAATGAAAAGACAAGACGGAACTGGACAAGTAAGGCCAAAAACCTTCAATCTTTATCATTACATAATGCCCATAAATAACCATAGTTATGGTGAATGGTTATGGTTTCAGTTGTTAATGCAAGCTCGTAGTTTAATGTACAATGCGACATCAACTCAATAACTAAGAATGTAACAGTCCCCCAATATTGAGGGACCCGTCCTAAATCTTAAAGACGCAAACGAACTAATTTTGTTCGATTGCACCTTGTTTTTTTTTTTAAGGAGGAAAAGTTGCGTGATACAATAAACATTAATACATCAAAGCTACATATTTAAAAATATTTTGAATACGATGAATAAAATGATATTTACAAAAATATACGAGGATTTAAGTATTCCAGGAATTGAAAAGTAAGGTTCTGGATAATTGTTTTTAGGGGGCAAAATCCCTTCCGTCATGCGCATATTTTTTTTAATTATCATACGTCGTTCTGTAGAATTGTTCTGATTACAATTGATATATTATGTATATTAGGTCAAAAAAGAATTTACTGACCTTGAAGGTTCATGACATACAAAAAAAAATCATCTCAAGAACGAGTAAATATTATTAATAATATATCAACACATTCACACAAAAGAAATTGATTTTGAGATGTTTATATTTATAAGCATATATACCTACAATCAAAACTTCATTCTCAAGTGAATGAAGGAGGGTGAAAGATGTAGATCGTGACCTATAAAATATGTACTAGTGATGTAACGGATCGTTGGTCCGAACCGGTATGCAAACTGGTTAACTAAAAAAAGGGGGTTTACCCTCAAAATATATAAAGGAAAGTCTTGCAAAATGGACCACTTTGTGACAAAAAACAAAAAGAATGAAGCGTTATCATTAATCTAGTATATACTGATATAGGGGCGTACCCCGGATTAACTCTATAAATCGATACTCATTTTGTAGAGGTTGACTTAATAATTAGGAGTAAAAAAATCAGAAAAAAGTATTAATTTCACTTTTACAGCATTAAATTTGTTAAGAACGGAGAATCGTTTGAACAAAGAACTTTGAACCACAATTTAAGGCTCTGTTTCATCACGAAAATGTACTTTTAGAGTTGAATTTTGACCTGAAAGTCCTAGACGGATTCAATAGATGACCTGTTGATGACGTTAGTTATATTTAAAAATGGTAAAGATTGACCTACAATAACGTCTTATGAAGTTAAATTTGTTACATTAATCGTGTTTGTACAACAAATAGATACTAAAACAATATCAGGATATGGTAGATAATCGGTCCATCTGGTTTGAGACCGAAAAAAATCAGTCCTCATTCTAAAAAACGATTAAATTTCGATCTATTGTCTGATATTAAGGTCTGAACGGAAATATCGGCGTAGAAAAAAATCCTCTTAATAGCGAACTTGGGGAAAATTCGGTCTCAAACCGAGTCTCAACACTAGTAGATATTTTTCTTGTTATGTGAGAACAAGGTTTATAAGTTTTTGACTTGACTTCTCTTACCACTTGACCCTGTCAGAGTGAGAAAATATCCGCACACAAAAAATCATATATTTATAATTAATGCACCACTGATTTTTTGCCCTTATACATGCTTAATAAATTTGAAGCAATCTACATTTTTGGGCAATGCGTCAAAAAGACATACTCAAAAGAAGAAGGAAAAAAAAGTAGTGGAAAAGGTCAAAAGTGATGGACAACAACGCACTAACAGCTTTGCTTCTTCTTCTTCCTTTTGAGTCCAGGAGATTGTCTTATTTAAATTAATTGACATTTTTATTATTCCACGTTTTTGGGGGAGAAAAAAAGAAATATTTTAACAACTATAGTCATGAAGAGTTGTGTCATGGTTGAATTATGAGCGTCCTTCGGCTTCCTTGGGAAAAAAAAAAGATAATTGGACCATCTCTTCATTTCAAAACGTTCAAAA
This sequence comes from Lepeophtheirus salmonis, assembly GCF_016086655.4. NCBI lineage: Eukaryota > Metazoa > Arthropoda > Copepoda > Siphonostomatoida > Caligidae > Lepeophtheirus > Lepeophtheirus salmonis. The sequence continues at coordinate 18,890,947 of NC_092584.1, forward strand.
GTTGCAACCATAATGACCACATATTTTTTGACATCTAATACAATCATTCGGGATGTAAATATTGTCTAAATAGCGGTGAGCATAAATTAAGATGAAAAAAAAATATAAATGATCTTATTAATTATTAACACAAGCGAGATTTTTTTTAAATTTGTAATCTGAAGAGACTTTTCTATTTTCAAAAGCTTTTATCATTATTTTTTAATTCTTGAAGAGATAATGTATTAAAGATATAAATTAATTAATATTGCGTTTGCCCATGAACGGAATTGAGTAACACTGATGAGCTGTTGGGGGTGTCATGAGTGGGCATCCTTCTTGAACTCAAAGTGACCTCAATTTAAGGAATTGTTTCTTTTTACTAGAAAATTTAATATTTGATTTTTTTTTAAATTTAATATTTTTTTGAAATATTTAATTTTCCAAATTTTTTTCCAAAAATTTAATATTTCAATGTAATTTTTTTTTTCCGATGAATATTTAATTTTCCAAATTTTTTTCCAAAAAATTTAATATTTGTAATGTAATTTTCCAAATTTTTTTTCAAAAAAATTCCAAAAACCAAGCCCTTTCCCCAAATGATAATATTTATACATAATCCTACAGATGCCCCTAGATATTGAGGATTGATATTAGAGTATTTCATGTTCAAGTCCTTGCTAGAAACGGAGTTGTATTTGTGTTTATTTCCTTTCTAACACGACTGCTTGAAGCTGATCTAATGGAACGTCATGACAGCTAAGCTGTGTTCTTCCTTAGCATTCGACTAATTATCAGGATTGCCAAGTTTATTTTGGATTTATTTTATTTTTACATATTGGGACATCATATTTGTAAAACATTATTTAATCATCCAAGATAGGAAAATTGCCTTAATGTCTCGTAAATCAAAAAGAAAAATATAAGTTTAACAAGTTTGATAGACAACATATCTATAGAAAAAAGATCCCTCTAAATAAAATAATACTTCTTGCTCGCTAATATGCTTGAATTTAAGCACTAATACTTTGCAAGTTGCCAAAATATATATGTTTTTTAAATGTATGCTTACAAGGATTTCGACAAGTTTCATATCCATAATGAGTAATTATCTATGTCAGTGGATATTTTGTTTATCAATGTACCCATGTTTTTATGACATTACCACAGGTGGATTTTTTTACACTCACCTCAATTTAGTAAAATAATCACATCCTTAACAATCATAATTCAAATCAGAGCGGTAATACTCGATTCACGACTCGAGCCATTTAAAAAAAATGTCTCGAGGTTGTCTTAAACTTTTAGCAAAAAAAAATAAAGAAAAAATAAAGAAAAGCATCTTTAAACTACGGACCACTTCAAGGCATCAAAAAACATGATTGAAGTTGGATTCAATATTAAATTGTATAAATAAAATATTCTCACTTTTTACCCAGAATGATAAAGCTGACCCAAAATGAACAGAGAGCATTTATATTGTACAAAATGCAAACTGTCCAAGAGAACAACGTTTTACCCATTGTTAGAGTTGTATAAAATATGACATGACGGTATGTTTGAAAAAAAGAAACTGAAAAATGACACGGTAACCCTGATAATTAAGATAATATTTTGGAAGAAAGCAGCAAAGACGATGTTTTATTAATTACCAGCGATCAACTAAAAGAGGGTAGGAAGTTTACTCCAAACACCGTATCTTGCAATAAAATTGTCCTTCATTACTCTGTATTTCATCCTCAATTCTAAGGGACTTTACCTATAACTAGTTAGCGTTACTCTCCGTGATTCATACGCAAACACTTACAAAATAAAATAAAATAAATAACAAAGTTCAGGTTGTCAACAGCAAAAAAAACTCTCACGCCAGTAAATTCTTCACAGTATTTGTCTCCGTCATTCATTAGGACATGTACATTAAACTAAGATCAAGGTTAATAGAAATATGTACAAGGTAAGGCCATCATATAATAGGGCTGGTTAGAATTTTCAATTTGATGCATCACACTGACTGGTGGACAAGACAGGTAGATTGTGACAAAACACGCAACCAATCATGCTCTATGACTTGAACATTGCTAAAATTTTCAATTTCATGTATCGTAAGGATTGTTGGGCAAGACAAACAGATTTTGACCAAAAACGCAAAGTAATCATATTCTATTATGTTACGATTACAAAGGGTGGTAGAAGTCAAACATGAGTTATACAGGCGTTATGCTATAACCTGGGATTTCTATTAACCTTGACTAAAATGTTCTCGCCTCAAAGATTAAAGAACAATTATAACAGCTTTGGAAAATAAAAAGAAATACTATTAAAACATGGCAATAAAGAGAATTATGAAAAAAATATGGAGACCGTGACAAAGGAAGTCAACCGATATATTTCTATGAATATTAAAAAACTAGAAAACTCTGAATCGTGGACAAAATTGTCCATCTCTTGAGATACACACCATTTTCCAAAAAAAAAAAACATGCAAGATAATAAACTACTCCAAGAAATACTTTATCTGGGGAGACAAACGACAGTATATCTCTAACGACCGTCTTATTACCTCATTCAATAGCTGGGGCTTGGGTTCAGTCGATACCAAATTATTCTGGAAAAATCTAAACCTTAGCTGGCTAAAAAGACTCATGAAAAGCGAAGCCATTTAGTCAAATTTAATCAAATACGCGTTTGAAAGAGCAACTGGACATGAATTATTAGACAGAATATTTTCTGGACCTAACAAAGTTTTTTTTAAATAATAAAGACCTTGGGTATAGAATGGTAGTTTCTTGGGAAAGTTCAGTCGTTAGTAGTCTCATTGCCTTAGGTCCTGACGAACATCTCAACTTTAATCCCCCCCCCCTTAGAACTGTCGATCATTAAAATAATATGCCTAACTTCAACAGGCGAGCTGACAAGATTTCAGGAAATATTGCAAGCTGGATTCGACTGCTAATTTCTTACAAAAAAGGCCGCCAATCCCCTTCTTCATAGGAATTTGTTTAGTGGGAAGGAAAAAAACAAAAAAAATCATGACTGAAATAAAAATAGAATCACACCCAAGCTGGTTGGTGTCAAAACACTGGAAGAAACTTAACATGGAAGAAGAAGCAATTAATCCAAGAATAATACACTCAAACCCCTTTACAACATGGTCACAGAAGTGGTTTCGGTATAGGCTGGAAATATCCTCGATAAGCAACAGCAAGTCAAGTAAAACGGAACGTGAATGTTTTTTCTGCAAAGAGGCGGTAGAATCTTCCTTCTACGTATTTGACTTCTGTGATCGAGTGAGAACTCTCTTATTGATGTTGGAGAATATAATTACTGACAGGCTTAACATAGCTCTAAGGACGTCAGACTGGCGCATTGCTCTTAAATTGAGAGGAGAGAATGGCTTTAAAGTGGAAGCAATAGTTGTAACGACAATCACAATTATCTACGGTTTTAGAACAAAAAAGGATCCTCTTCCTGCAGGTTTAAACAAAACAATCGTAAGATATATTGAAACAATGGACTTTTAAACAGGACAAATTTTATAATTTAGTTTATAAAGGGGATTGTTACCCCAGCCTTTTAATAACCTTGGAACCTTTGATGCTGTTTTATATAATTTCAGGTAAGTATGTTATATATTGATTTGTTTTTATTATTTAAATTATTGATCTCTAGTGGGATTTTTTGTACATATGAAAGGATAATGATAATAGAAAAAAATAACACTATTCAGGTTGCCAACTAGACAAAATAATCGCAGAAGGTCATACTTTATATAACTCACCCAATTATTTTTTCATTTGTAGAAATTTTACAGAATGTTTACTAATTATGACCCTAGCATGATTGTAATGTGTAATTATTGTGTAAAATATATGTAATATGAAAAACACCCTGCTATAGCGAAACCCGAACAGATCTAAAAGGGATTTTACTAGTATTGTCCTTATGTCAAGCTGAATTTATGGCGTAGACATAAGATGTTTGATCTCCTATTACCCAGACATAAACTGTCAATGACTATCCCTTTACCTCAACTATGCTCATTTTCTCTATGGTATGAGCTCCGGACGGTTCAATAGCCATACTTACAATGCTGGAAAAATTGTTATTTATCCATCACTATGTACGTATGTGTATTAGTATTTTGATTAAAGGTAGTGCATCTAATTGGATGACCAATTTCGGAGTATTGTACATCAAACTACGTGACATTACTTGGCATTTGAGATACTCAATCATAAAACTCACACGTGATGTAATAAATGTCATCACTTCCAGAAAAATAATTTTTCTCTATTCTCCATTCATTTGTGCCTACAGAGGAGAAAATAAATGTTTGAATCCATTGCCGCTTTCGTAAGTTTACTCATTGATAAAGAAAAGGAAGGGGTAATAATTTGAATTGTAGGTTTATTTTATCAGTAACATACATTATAGAGACATGATATGAACAACAAAAAAAGTTTTGGGAGAAACAAATTGCTTAGTTTAACTACAAGAATAACATTCTGTTTTGGGTGGGTTTCTATTCTATGAGGAACGGATAACTTCACCTCATCGAAGAGAGGATGGACGCGCCATTGACCCAATAAATTTTGGTCATTAGCCTTCTTCCTTCAGGGCAAGCACTGAAAATGGGTCCTGTAATCCGGGGGTCCGCAGGGCTTTAGCCCCTACTCAAATTGAGGACTTCTTTCTTTTTAATATTTTTTTTTTGTGTGAAAGAAAAAAATTTAAGCAAAATATGGTGTAATTTTTTTTTCAAAGATATATTTTCTTAAAAAAGGTAGTTTGGGCCAATTTTGCAGGAGAGCATTTGAAATTTTTTTCCCAAAATATTTAATACTTGAATTTTTTTTCTAAAAAGTTTTAATTCTTTTTGAATAGTTTTAAATTAATTATGAGAAACAAATAGATTTTTTTCTTTTTTGTAAAGGGCTGTGAATATTTGAATCTTTTATCCAAAAAAAATAATATTTGAAGTTCAATTGTTGAATATATTCTATCAAAAAATTAAATTTTTTGTGAAGAGCCTTGGATTTTTGAACTTTTTTTTGCAACAAAATTTAACTTTTAGCGAATAGCTATGGATTTTTGAAATTTTTTAAGGTTTTTTGCAGAAATTTTAATTTGTGCAAATTTTTTGTGAATAGCTATGGATTTTTGAAATCTTAATTCTTTTTTCCCAAAATTCCAAAACCAAGCCCCCCTCCCAAAAAATATAAAAATAATAATAAATGTATATATATTTATATAATCCTGCGGACGCCTCTGGTAATGGGTATTTCAGCCTGATAATGATTGAAAACATACGACCAACGCAACAAAGGAGTAGTTCAAGAAGAAGCACATGAAAATCATGGAGTATCCAAACCATTGAGGAATTTAGAATTTTTCATAAAAATATCAAATGTTTATTAAACCTTATAAGATGTATAATATATATATTGCAAAAAAATATTCCTATTTTTATTGTTATACAATAATAATGTATTTTTGCTTATAATTAAAAAATGACAACACTAGAGATCTCTTTTCCCTTTTTTAAGGATCAACATGTAAGACTGCACTAGACCGCAGTCCTTGGTTCTATATTAGGTCCAACACAACACTAGTGAGACCCATTCACTATAAATACGTATAGTATAATTGCGATGCTATTTTCTACTGACGATAATCTTCATAAATACTCATGATTGAAACCAAATGTGGTCGTTCTTGTTATTCTTCATGTAAGAAACTTACAATAGTTGAAACATTCAAAGGTAAAAAGTTTACTTTTTAAATAACTATGCAAAAAAAATGTTGTTCAATGAAAAAATAAATAATTTATTTTCTATCAAAAGAGTGTTGCATTATTTCTCTATCATTTCATAAACTTTTTTTTTTTTTTTTGCAATTCGTGGAAGTATTTTTATTTCTTTCAATTGCAGACAAAACAATTATCCGTCTTTTTTTTTTTCTTCATAATGGAGGTCTCTTGGGGCTATGATAAAAAAAAGAAATTATTATTTGTCGTCACTCAGGAAATTATTTTTAGGGGGAAAAAGTTTTTAGCTATTTGAAAAAAAAAACTAAATTGAATTGCATTTATTTTCGCACTTTTATTTTGTTGCTTCAACATAAAAACAAGCTTGAAGAAAAATCAAGGAAATGAACGCGCTCAGGAGAAATTATTATTATCTTGAACTCAATGTGCGTAAGTTCGTGTCTTGGTCGTTCATAAAGTAGAAAATATAAGACAATTCCTGGGTCAAATGGTCGGGGGGGTCCACAAATTATATATAGGGGGAGGGTGGATGTGTGCTTTTCGGATTTTTTTTTTGTTTTTTTGAAGAAAAATAAAATAAATTTTTTTTTTTTAAATATCTGAAATTAAATTTCAAATATTAAATTTTGTGGAAATAAACCTCAAAAATCCGAAGCTATTAACAGAGAACTAAATTTATTTTACAAAAATTCGAAGAATGAATAAGTTTTGAAAGGAAGTTTGAAAAATTGAATTAAATTTGGACTATTAAATTTTCTAGTAAACAAAGACAATTTCCTTAATTTTGGGAGGAGTTCCAGCCCTTCAAGCCCACCCCCTGCCCTGGACGGAGTAAATGTAATAAAATAGTGTTTTGATTAAGTTTACTTAAACTTAGTCCTTGCAACTCCATCAGATCAATTAATGGAACATTATGATAATTTAAAGAAAAAAAGAATCTTATTTTATTTATTTTCACACTTTTATTTTTTTGAGTCATCATGAAAACAATTTTAAACCAAAAAAAAGGAACCTCTTCTTTTTTTTTTCTTCTTAAAATATATCATGGACACATTTGAGTCAATTATAGGCTGATTATTTAAATTTCTGGGATGATTTAAGATAGTCAAGTATTTTATCTTTAGGTTAAAACCTTTATTTGATTTTAGAGATATATAGAGCCCATGATAAGGACATTTTCAACCATTGAACATATTAATTTCTCTCTTCTTTTTTTAAAATATCAATCGGGGCTCCTTGGAGTGCAATGTGTTATAAACACAAACGTATAAAAAGAACAATTTGATAATAGAAATTATCGATAGTAACACATCAAAGAATACAATTATTTATCTTCTTAAAAAAAAAGTTTTATATCCTATACTATCAAGCAGTAAAATTGATTGTCCCTTTTGGGAGGGTGAGAGGGTCAACCCCCTCCAAAAATCTGCTAAAGGCCTCATTTTTTTATCATATATACCTAATGATATATATATTTTTAAATGTCCTCTTGATATAAGTAATTATATTATGATATGGATGATTTTTGCTGCTAAGTCCTTCAGTAATGAAAGCTATCATTGCCGTTGCCATCAATTTTAGGTTGCGTGATTTTACACATGTTATCAAAAGTCCCTCTATAAAATCATTAATAAAACAAAGATCTGACAGATTTAATTAATAATTTTTTATATGAAAAAATATAATAATTACAATTTGTACATAAGGAAAGACCATTTGACTGGTTACACACATGAAAAAGGTAGACCTGTAAAATAACTTTTTAACACGAGAGGAAGAACATCAAAAAAAAAACATAAACATGTAACCAGTTTGATCATCAAGTTCATGAATAATAAATAAATAATTTTCATTAATTGGATAAAGCAACATTTTTGCATCATTTCTTTGCAAGCTAAACAAGCAAATATATGAATATATTCTATTTATTAGTTCAGATGTGTTAATCATGCTTTCTTGTAGTTTTTTTTTGTTTTTTTTTGCTTCTTTTAATTGATGGTGTCATGGACGTTCTTGAAAACAAATAAAAGTAAAAAGGGCCGAACGATAAGAAAGGTTGAAAGAAAGAAAAATGCTCCAAATGTACTGGGAATTAAGCCAACTAAGACACTCCCCTCAACTTTTAAAATATTGATCTAGGGTGGCTCTTAAAAACCTCTAATCTACTTTGACTATTCTACCACCTTAATTATTTGCCAGTGAGCCCATGAGAAGAATCGTATATACTTAACCAAATGGACTCATTCTGAATAGGAAGCAATATGAAACATTGAGCTTTGTTCTTGCAAAATCAAGGGATTTTTGAATATATGGTGGAAGCCTCTCCTATCAAATTAAATACAACCGAGCCGGAAAAAAGGGAACAGCTGATAGCGAGGTGTTAATTAGGACTCTCTATATTGGAGTCTGACCTCATATAACCCACATAATTTACTTTATCCGTGGATAAGCGGATGTATTCGAAAATTCAGAGATTGAAACACGACCAACCAGTACTTAGAGCATCAATGCAAAAAGATTTTCTAGATTTGAAATCAAGCCTTTTTTGGTACCCTTTTATGTCAACTACAAAATACTTCTTTGTTTTATTTTTAATTCCGTGAGGAGTCTAACATTTGTTCAAAATATCAATTGGACAATTAACTGCAATAAATCCCCTTTCAGAGTCCGTTTCTGAGCCTAACGTGAGACAGATCATATACTGGGTTTTCTAATTTACTCATGGTTATCCCAACTACACTTGAATATCAGAAAATCCACTGTTGATGGGAGAGAACCGTCTTGGATTTAATTATTAATTCGAAGAATTCCCAACCAGGTCCTTTATTACCCCAATTTGACTTACTTCCTTGTCTCTTTTCTAGGATGATGTTAAATTCAAACGTTGCCAGGGGCTTTTTGGTATTTGGAAACCTGAGCTACCTCCTACATGTCTTTGATAACTTCTCCAACAAACTCCAATCGCTGGCCTTTGCTGGTCTTGGGAAGTATCAGGTCGTTTGGGAATTCTTGGAAGGGGGCACCCCCCTTGGAATAACATCCTTTTGACACGTGACAATTAAGATCTGTAGTAAAATTTCGGTGAATTACTTAATCACTCTAAAATATTATTATTACTAGAAGAATGAATAATATATTCATATCTATTTCCACGAACAAAAATTGCACGTCCTTTCAGCTATAAGGTCATAAAAATATATGGATAAATCCCTTCACTTTTACCTGCCAAACCAATCCTCAGTGATACTCTCTCTGATCTGATCTAACGCACTTTATAATAAGATGTTCCCTCCTCAAGAAAAAAAGATTAATTATCACAGCTTTTTTAAAATAAAAAGGCCTGTTCTGATTGCAATTATAAAAATTCTTGCGCTCGTCAAAAGTCATATTTTTACAACTATTTAGAGAGTATATCGAGGTTTATCAATCCTAGTATTTTTTTTTTGCATGCGAGTTATGTTGTCGTTAGAATTATGAGCAGTGTTTTAAATTTGATAAAGCTTTTATATATATGTATATATTTTTAGGGGAGAACATCTAAGAATAAAGCAGGGTTGTGGAGTGGGAACCCCTAAAATTGTATATATTTGTCATGAGATCGAGTCAAATGAAGTAGGACTCATAAAATGTGTCATAGTTAGAGTTAGAGTTGGGCCACATGATTCTAAATAATTGGAGTTTGAAGAACTAAAGAAAGGTTAAAACAAAAGAACAAATTCCATCAACCATTTCGGTATTTTGAGACATCACATAGCCTTTTTACACACATTGGAACGACATATGATCATGAAAATCTGTTTGTTTTAAATTATTTTTACTTCTTTATTTAAATATTATTTATTTCAGAGTGTGAAATCATTTCAATTAGTTGGAGTTGGGGGCAAATAGATTCAAACAGTGGAAGTCAGTGTCGAATAATTACATAAGTCTAGTCAGAGTATCAAAAAAATCATTTGACTTCACAACCCCAGTATAAAGTGTTACGTCGAGTGTGTATACTCACGAATGACGCAGAGTAAGGCTAATGAGCTGTTAGGGAGTTATAAGTAAAAGTTCCTGTTGGACTCAGCGTAGAATTGAGGATCAACATCCTAGTCATTCCAGTCTAAATCTTTGTTTGATACGGAGACGGACTTGGGGTTATTCCCTTCTTCTCACTACAGCCCATCTGATCTCCTCTTAATCAATCTTCAAATTTTCCGGGTGTCCATGTTGATTTCTGTTTTATTTTTTTGTTTTTTACATAGCAAAAATCCCTACAATATCCACTGTAAAGCAACAATAATCCATGTTTAATTGATCAAAAATCATTCTCAAAAATGTATTGTGATAATTTCATTGCAAATTATCGCTTATGATGTAATCATCACTTGAAATCATTTTATAAAATGATTGATTATTATCAAAAAAAGACTTTAATTACTTTTCACATTGATCTAATTAAGCCTCAAGGAATATTTGAAGGGAAAAAAAAACACTCAAAAATACCCATTAATACACGTACTTTCCATTATTACTGTAAATGCTTTTCCCATGGCAACTACTTCAAATCATGGATTGATCGATTTTTCATAACAAAATCAATGTATGCTATTCTAAATGAAAACATTCTCTATTTCTAATTTGAACCTTTTACGAAGACACATATTTTAATAAGGAATGAATTTACTTATTCGTTAATTTAAAGCTAAGAATTTAATCATTATTCTTAAGACAATTGTTGGGTAATATTGCTTGTTTGGGTAATCAGACCCTTATTACATATTACTCATTCCGATCTTTTTTTCCACTGTATTCCATCAGTTTTTAAAATTAATATAGTATTGAAAATTATCACAAATTGGTTTGTGTGTCGTCTTTTCTTGATTATATAAAAATCCCGTTTTTGTAATTTAGTCATACTACTATAAGTTTAGGGTTCCAACTCTGTAGATACTTTGCATTTAAATATTATTCTGATTTTCAATACACAAGGCATAGTCAAAGTTTAAGCGCAAGCATCTGTTGTCTTTGTCGAGAGAAAAAAATTAGATATTCCTGTAGTTGAGATCAAAAATAAAGGGTATTTTGTGGAATACAATTTTGTTTAAATGTCTTGAAACAGTCTAATGAACATGAATTTAAATATAGGGCCTAATTGAGTCATTTTCCTTGCTCATAAACTAATTTAAAAGTACTTCTTCCAACTATGTGATGATAGATGAAACACCTTTGATTTTGTTCTTTGTGTTCAAAATTGTATGAGAAGAAGGATTTGGCTTTATTTATAAATGTTATCTAATCAATCAAAGGCTACACAAACAACTTTAATCCTCAATTTTTGGTCATTAAAAACTAATTCAGGTTATGTTTTTTCACAAATTTATTACTGACTAAATATTTTGTCAGATAAAATGATATGGAAGAAATATTAATAAAAAGAGATAAAGGATCTGTTAACATAAAAACCATCTTGAACAAAAGTTGAGATAGGGAAAAAAATCTAAAACTATTATTTTATTTACATACAAGTGAATATTTCAGAGATATATTTAGTCAATTATGGTCTTCGTACTCAAATTTGTGGGATGATTGAAGGTAATTTTTGAGACCTTCATGGGGGTCATATTCTTTTTGTGAGGATCGATTTTGACTTTTTTTAAGTGCAATTTATGACACACCAAAAGGGTTCAAAAAATAACTTTTTGCTAGAAAATGAAGATAATTCGTCAAGGATGTTATCCAGAGTCAATTTCGAGAAAAAAGATTCCAGCTCATTTTTATGTTGACAGACACATGTACTATATTGAAAGTTCATTACTTTTTATCGATTATCTAGAGCAAGACATATTATGGATGTTCAAAATGTAGATATAAATAACATTTTTACTTTAATAAAAAGAAAATGGTTCTTAGTTTATAGGCTAATGTATTCAGTATGAATCGATAAATTGTTTTTATATACCTGAAAAAAAAAGATAAATAGTAAGACCTATTGTTTATTCAATTGACATATTGATTCAAGTATTGACTTTCATTAACCGTTGATGAAGAATAAGTAGTATTAATCTACTCTTGATTTATATATGTATATATATATATACTATATTTAGAAATTAGATAACTCAAACTTGAGAGGACCAATCGATTTTTTCTGAGAATTGAGTAATCAAGATTATACACGTATATTTATATTATTAATGAAAGCCCGCATCGTGGCATACCTAATGTTTTCATAAGGTACAACATATCGCTTATATAATTATTATTCAGTCTAATATGTTTGCGTTCCATAACACAAGAGAACAATCTGTTCCATTTTGTATTTTTTAAGTGATTCTATTTTTGATGGGGGTGTACTAGTAAATAATCAAAGTTATCATCATATTTTTCCCCCAATTTCAATGGCAATTTCATGACGTCATACCCCGTAAACGGAAGATTGAGGTAGTCGAAGGAATATACTTCTAACTTGATGATCCATCACAAGAGCTGTTCGAATTCAGACTCCAAATTTCAAGAAGGACAACGGGAGAAGAATTCATCTGAGGAAAACTACCAGACCACATAAGGGAGTAGAGAGAGGACTCATCCCTTGGGAATATGATACCAGGATCAAAACAATAAAGGGATAGATCCATTCACGATGAGTAGAGAGTTTTAATATTTTAAAATGGAATCACTTAAAAAATACAAAATGGAATAAAAATCCTTGGAAATGCATATTTTTTTTAAATAAAACTTTTTTTTAAATTATACATTGAATATTTTTTTTATAATATAAACTATGAAATTCCTCATGACAATATATTATGAATAAGTTATAAGGGTCTAAAGAAGAGTCTTGTTTTTCAGCCTAAAAATGGAAATATATATGGAGTTCAGAACAAGAGAGAGAATCAATAATAATACTTTTGAATCATAAAACACATCTACAAATGTTTTATTAATCCTACTTTTAATTTGGGGATTGTGTTTTAAGGGTAAAAAATGACTCTGAACGATAATGTTGACAAATACTATAATTCCAGATATGTCAGAATTCAGATGACTGACAGAAAATCAGAGATCAGTTTTGGATGTTGAATCAAAGATAAATTCCTTTTTTGGCCTGAATACCTTCATTTCCCTGAGTAATTATTAGCTGTCAGGACAGTTGCAACAATGGCTTTTTTCAACATCAAAAAAGTTACAACCACAAAATAGTATACATTGATAAACCAATGTTTGTCTGTTTGTCAAGGCTTCCTTATTGAGTTATTGTGCAACTAATGGATAAGCTAAATACCAAAACAAAATTGAGCATGAGTTTTAGACGCACACAGCGAAAAAATTAATTTAATTTTTGTCCACTTTTCTTTGAGGTATTGAACCTACTCGAAAATGATTATTATTTCAATAATTAAGTCAATTTTTCATATAGAATATGGATTATTAACTATCAGTTGATTTTTTTTTTTTTTTTGAGAAATTTGAGATATTACAATTTTCAGTACAAAGGGGTCAGTTGCAACACGTTTTACAATTAAACTTCACTCCCGGTAAATTTATTAGACCAGTGGATAACTCTAATTAAGATTGTGAGAGAAAATTCTGCCCATATCTTAATATTTTTATCCTATATAAGTACCCATTTTGATATACTTACATACAATATGTTTAAAAACATTAAAAATCTCATTCAGCGAAGATTTAGGATAATTATCCACATTATTATATACTAACTTATATAAAATTAAAATAAATATGATATTGGGAGAATTTTGTCCTTTTCATAAGTAATTTTTATCTTTTTCGTCTATTTTCGCACTAAATCCGGGAGCGCGTAACATTTATCTTGCTGTAGAAGTAAGGGATTTATTAACTTTAGCAAAAAATTACATATCGTTTACATATCATTTTTTAAAGCACATAAAGCTTTTATATGGATAAGAAAAACAAAGTTTATTTCATATTCTTACATCATACAGAAGCCTTTCCGGACAAAAAAGTAGGGGGGTACTTTTAAAATGAACTGTCTATCAAAAAGAAGTATAATTTATTGAAATTTGTTAAACTTTTCCTTCAAAATAAATATAGAAAAATAGAGAATTTATTATACTCACATTGTATGTACATGTGTAATAATAGTTTGATAATTGGATATATATACATACATACATACATACATACATATACACGTGGATATGAGACTTGTAAACATGCTGGTTTATGATATAGGTAATATCTTAATCTATCTTTGATTTGATCGATATTTTTTTATGATATCGGAGACCTCCTATTATATTACAATTTACCGTAATTTTCCTTCCCCATCACTTTTCATGTCCCACAACATTTTATGTATATATGTATTTACTAGTGTTGAGACTTGGTCCAAACCCGATTTTTTCCTTGGTTCAGTCTTCAATCATTTTTACTGAAACAATTTGGACTGATATTTCCATCAAGATTTCCCTCTTGGATATCTCAATTCAAATCGCCCATCTGTCTGTCCAAATCGCGCTCTCAGACTCTATAACGCAATTTAAGGGTAAAAAATGACTGAACGAATTTTTCTTCTTGGAGATCCGTCCCCACCAAGTTTTTCTTTGGCAACCAACTAGGCCGAATTTTACATTGAAATCAGTGTCAAAGTACCAAATTATTTGCTGCATTTAAAAATACAACGCTCTCAGACCGTCCTAGGATTACAAAGTGAACGCCCAAGACTAGTATTTACACACAGATAGCAGCATATGATAGCTGTAACTGCACGTAGGTATACAATTAACTACAGAGACTAAAAGACAGATGTATTAGGTACACCTCATCTGAAACGTGTCCAACTCATATTTATGTAGATTCAACCAATGTGATAATAAATGATTATCTACTTCATCAGTCAGTCTATCATTAATGCTAGGCGTTGGGAGAATACTAATTTCATGTTGAGAGGGACTAGGAGAATGACAAGGATGAAGTTGATGATAGGTGAAGGAGATTCTCCTGAGGGAACGAGATACAAATAAGGATTAAATAATAATAACTCAATCAAACACGAGGGTTATTTTTAAGTCATATTTTTTATTATAACATTGATAGGTACAGTAGTGTGCTTCTTAGTTGGACAAGGGAGACGATCATAGTTGAGAGAAAAATATTGTATTGCTTAAAAATCAACCTGTAAATGGAAAAATCTTATAAACTAGTAGTCCATTGCACCACCAAATAGAGTTGAGCATCTTTTAATAAATTATTAGTTATTTGAAAGAAATAAACATTCATGTACAAAGTCTTGGACAATTTTCTCCTCAATTGAATATCTATTAGAAAAAAATGCACTCTTCACACCTTGAAAAAAAGTTTTGATCTTAAATGTTCTATGGTACCTTTAGCATACAAAATGAAGGCTTTAATTTAGAGTATAATTAATAGACAACATTAATTTGAGTATAAATAATTTTAAATTTTATGGATTACTAGCAATGGGTTATCTGGCACTGCTTGGTCGAGCGTTAGGGTATTCTTACAGGCATTATAATAAAGAACCTGAATATTAGATGAAATATTTTGTTATGATTTTTTTTTTAATGCTGTATAAACTTCAAATAACATAGGCATATACAAACACGAAAAAATTTGTGTTCATGAGAAATTCATCTTTTATTTTTGTCAAATATTGTAAAATCGAAATTCGCGAAGAAAATTGTAAAAAAAAACTATTTGGGACTAATTTTGCAGAAAAATTAGTCCCAAATAGCATTTATTAGCATTTTAAAGAGAAACACAGAGCTTTCAAGATTTTTTTCATACTTAAAAAATGAAAAAAGTTATTGAGAGTAATGTTGTTTAAAAAACAAACCTCGATAACTGGTTCATTTATAAAGAAATTTTCTAATAAATTTAATTGTTAAGGTTGAAAATTTTATTTCCAAAAAGCATCGTCTTATGACACTTTTTTTTTTTTGGGATTGAAAATTGATGCTTGATGAAAAAAAAAAACTATTGAGAAAATGATAGATATTTCAGCTAAACAACAATTTCTATGAGTAAAATTACATACAAGCATTTCTAAAAACTTTTTTTTTAGTATACAACCCCAATATTCCATCGGGTTTTTGCATTTGTTTGGGAAAATGTCGTTATTGGTATAGTTCTCTTTTGAGACGCCAGTCACTTTTTGATTTAAAATACAATCTTCTATATAGCCTTCTTAAGCTCCAAATAAAAAAAATTGTTTTTGGTATGGAATAAGCACCCCATATATGACCCCTCCCCCCCTAAAAAAAAATGGTATTTCCATCTTAGTAAGACCAAGCTCAATAGAGGTACCTATGAGAAGATTTAGCCATCTCGGCCCAACAGTGTGGCACCCATAAAACACACACATACAACAGATAGTATGTATTCTCCATCATTTTGATCTGCAGCCTCCAATCATCGTTTTAATTATTTAAAAGAATCATGGGTTATTCTTTTCGGACAATTATTCTCCTTAGAGCATCTATTTTTTTGAGAGCTAGATTAATTTACCTTCCCGTCTGTATATCATCCCCTTATGAAATAGGTTAAAATTCGAAAAGAAAAAAGCCATACTTCCATTGCCCAAAATCTGAAATTTCTTCATAAAAATACTTTTTTTCATATGTAATACATAAAAGTGTGCACTATGCATGCTACAAAAATTCTTTAATTACTCATTCCGTCCTTGTTTTTTAACCCAAAAGAAACATTTTTTGACCATATAAGCCCATCCTTAATATAAAGGGATATTCAGCCGAAAACGGGGCCGTCTATTGTTTACCCATTGAAAAGGATTCTTTGTATGTGGGCTTCAAAGCCATGATCCTTACCTAATCATCATACATTGATAAGTAGATAGTTTGATACAGATGAAAGCGTAATCCATCACTTTATAGGTAAGTTTTCATCAACTACGAGTAACTCCCATAATATAATCAAGTCATTATCAATATTTCACTACCATCCATCATCATGCAAATGTAGAATAAATATGTATATACCTAGGATTTAATCAAGGGGTCAAGTAAATAATAGACGGAATAACTTATTCAGTCGTTGCATATTCAATTCAAAAATCAAGGAAAGAAGAAATTCCCTATTTATTTATTTCCATCATACACACAATATTTAATCTGCATATTTCGGTCCATTAGTAGGTTTTTATTCAAATTTATGGGATGAGTTGATATACCCAAACATATTATACATGATTTAAAACCTTCATTTGATAAATAAAACTAAATGAAGCCCTATAGGGTTTTGTTAAATAAAATATATTCTTCTTTCATTAATTAACTATGGTAACGAATTCTTGGAGCTTTAAGTGTAATTTGCAAACACAATTAAAGGATTAATAAGAATAATTTATTGATAGAAATGCAAAATAACTCAATGAAAAATTAAAAAAATATTACAGACTGAATTTTGAGAAAAATCACTCTAGCTTGTTCTTGTGTTGACGGGTCATATGGACAAATTTCCTTAATAAATATTGATGGGGATGTGTAAAGGAACTTTATTTTTGTAATAATATTACATTATATATTATGAAAAAAAACAAGATATTTTCTAATTTTTTGATTGATGATACGTGAGAAATGCAATGTGTGGTATAAGAGTGTGAGATTGATTGGATTTGCTTTAGTCTCACGCCAATTGCATGAAACATATGAGGCATGAATAGTTTATAAGTTTAGTCTAACTTGCTCTAATGACAACGTGTTTTAATCGTGGTCATTTTAATTTTTCAAATTTATAACTTATACTTTCATTTTAAGAGGGCATCTGTTCTAAGTAGTCACTGTTTCAGTCTATAAGGTACCATAAAGGTTACTTTGTAGCTGCCTCTGAGAAAAAAGTACAAATGATTGCAATAAAATTTGATAAGAAATGACTGTACATGTACAATAAAACATCGAGTGTATGATTGTAAACATATGATTGTAAGATCAAATTAATTATTAAGTCTTCAACATAGTGACTTGAATCCAAGTCGAGTCTCGAGTTCAAATGTCCCCCTCTGGTATGATGTAATATCTAAATGTTACATATGTAATAAGGCATTAACGTTGTTGACCTATATTAGTTTGTTTACAAAACTATCGAGAGTGGCGTCGTGTTGTGGCAAAATAATACAACTCCCTGAATGATAATATTATTTAATGTGTTTATTATTCGTAAATTCAAATTCAAAATAGTACTTGGGACGTAACAAAAATAAATTAAAAAATAGTACACTTTTCCCCAGCTCTCAAACTATATACAGTTACGCCACCTAGCGGATACTCTTTGCTTCTTTTTGTTCATCCCCCGATTATAAATACAACATATCAACATTAATTATTAAATATATTTTAGTACAAAATATTCATACGTCAGGAATCTTTTTGGACATACTCATTTAAGCCTTTCAAATGCTTAATAATTATTAGTTTGGACAGATCTCCCTTCTGACAAGGCCTACTCAAAAAAAGTGTGAAATTTATATTTATGAATTAAAATGTTTTCATGGTATTTTAATTAAAATCTCATCACTACCACAAGGACATGCTATTAACCATCCCAGAAGATTATGAGGCATTAAATTAAACACTTTTAATTTCGGAAGGTTATACCACGTTGTTTAAATCGTTATGTTAGGATGCCTTGTACAAACAGATGATTAGGGATTAATCACCATAATAAATTATCTGTCAACAACAGGGATGTGGAGCCGATTTGAAGTCGGAGTCGAATCCTTTTACAAAGTTGGAGTTGGAGGCTATAACTTGTTCCAAATTTGTGTGATTTTTTTTACACATCCCTTCATTTATGAAATGTAATTTTTTTAACTTCTTATACCTACATGAAGATTCAATCTCAAAACTAAGAAAGCTCTTAACCTAAAATGTATGTATTTCAATCAAATTTCAAGATCAATTTTTGATTGTTTTTATCAAAATCCAATTAATTAATCTTAACAAATAAAAATAAATTTTGGGAAGTGACAAATGTGTAGTTTTTTTTAATATATTTTCCATAAAGATTTGTTTTCAAGCCACCTGTGATTCTAGTAATTAATATCTAAATGCATCCTTCTTGCTCTTTAAAATTGAAGTAATTCGAACTCAACTACAAAAAAAAAAAGGTTGTTTTTTTGTCAAAAAAAAAAAATATATATATATAACCCATGAACACAAAAGGGAGTTTTTTTATTTTTTCAAAATTTACTGTACGTTTGTATTCTTTCTGGAATTACTGTCCATTTTTATGAACAAATTATTCTTATTTACCCTTCAAAGGCGCTGCTGCAAATTGTACTTACATTAGCCAAAATTGATCTTCAAAATAAAAATATGATAAATTGATATATTTTATAGTTGAAAGGCGTCATATCGTGGCGAATACAATTCTCTCAAATCAAATAAAGATTCTACACTATAGCTAAAATTCTATAGTATCTTTACTCATCCCAAAAATTTTAATGATAAACTTATAATTGACTCAAATTTGCCTATGAAATATTGGCTATATACCTATGAAGTAAACTATTAAATTGGGATTTTGTCCTTATCTTGATTTTGTTCATAATTGCTTTTTATGTTGACGCACCACAAATTGTGATATTTTGGGCGTTTGATATTTTCTCTAGTGGCCGACACTGTGACAATTTTGAGAACCACTGACTTATGCGAGTTAGTTGATATAATTTAAAATTTCTTCTCCATTAAATATTGACGATGGATTGTTGTAGCCAAACTTTTTGACAACTCATTTCCGCTCCTTTTACTATAATCAAATAACAATTGACAGCAAATGGATACTGATTCGGCACCAATAAATATATAAATATACCATAAAGCTAACAAACCATTATGAGTCGATTTAACCCTCAACTAACAAACAGTCTATCTAAAAATAAATGTACAAAAAGGATGGATTTATGACACAACCAGATGTTTTTTTGGATAGATCTCTGTAGTTAAAGTGTCAAATGTAGTGAGAGAAAAGGATACATATAACTAAATATACCATATAATGGGTAAAATCATGATGTACCGAGTGCAAACGAAAAACTTACACAGTGTACAGCCCAAAATTATAATTATAATGGCGCTACATAGGGCTTATCAACGAAGCATCAACTGTGAGCAAACATTGATTATTTTTTATTGAGCTACAAATGTTATCAGATTGATGGGACAGAAGGTCACAACTTTTGTTCCTACGAGTCAGTCTCCAAAACAAGATTTCAAAGTTAATTTGAATGGCCAAAAAGGCTGTTTATAATATAAAATATATTTTGGAAGAGGATTGGAACATTGAACCCCCATTACGAATGCAAACATCATTGAGATCAAACCAATCTATTCGCAATCATCCTAAATATTTGGTGAATCTCACTTTGTAGCCAAAAAAACCCAGTCCCTTAGCTTGGTGATAAGTCATTAATAATGTTATTATAGGTCTATTCGCACAAACAGTATTAAACAAATGCATCTTCAACGTTGCAGATGACTTTTAAATGGTCTTAAATATGTCCTACGTGGTGGAGAGTAATATTTTCTGTTGTTGACCCTGTTTCTGGGCGCATACGGAGATGAAGGCATGTGTCGAGTAAATGAAGGCAGCTATTGACCAGGCATTTATAAAAATGGATCTGAACTACCTCCATAAATAATGTGCCCCTTTCATAAAGAAAATTATTATTGGCATAATTGAATAGTTAAATAACTGACAAGTTTGGAGATAGTTTTGTATACAGAAAGGGCAATGAAGACTAAAATTATCGCCCCCTCCCGTATTTACAAAAAAAAAACATAAATCCATAATTTTTATTTCAAATAAATACAAAGTAATTGTAGGTCATATGTCGTGAGGCTTACTCGATATAATTACCTTCAGGCCTTGATGACATGACCCTGGGGAATGGATACGAAGTGTTCCTTGATGGTGGCCACCAAACTGCTTTCGTTGTGCTAGGACGTCTATTAGTGTATGCCTCAAGTTAATACCAGACAAAATAATCCATCGGATTAAGATCGGTCCTGCTGAGGGGCCACTGGTCCTCGGTCACGAAGTAGTAGTAGTTCTTGCCATGCTAGGCAAGATATTTGCTGAACAAATGACAGGATGCAGAGTCAGGGACCGGTCAATGATAGTGCATACCTTCTCAAAGGACTTTGCGTCCCTCCCCTTCCTCGAAAGTGTCCTCCCGTAATACCTGCGACCTTGAAATACTCCTCTGAGTCTTCTTTAAATCCTCCAGTTTCTTCCTGGTTCCTGGATATAACCCATTGTCAGCCTAGTGGTATTAAAGATGTCACAGTGTCTGATTTGTCCTTGACTATTAATTAGAGCCATAATTAAGGCACATATCCGTTCTGTGAGCTAAATCTTCCGTAGCTCCGAATATAGTTCTTTCATTGTGACGAAATTAGACTGAATGAATGTATTTTGTTTGTATATAAGGCGGGATGTAAAAATTTGGTTCCAGAGCGTCCCAAAGAGCCCTGTATATTATAAGAAATATATAAGGCATAATATGATAACTGTGTACATTTTTTAGTTTCCACCCACTACATACTGAGAAATCAACAACCCTTGCCATAAAAAATGAGTGTTAAAAAAGTCATAAAATAAAATTGTAACACCCTCTAAAAATATCGTTTGGAAATTTCTCACGAAGGAGAGAGACTTCTTTAATTACTGCTTCTATATTTATACATAAATTCATAATTTGATATTTTTATTACTTCTGTTGTTTATTAAGTCCACTGGCTGGCTGTCTTCTTCTTCTGACCCTTCTTTTCTGGGTGGGTATGAAGGCGGCGTTCCCTTTGAATCCCTCTAATATAATAATTACATATACATATAAGATATAATAATATTCAAAGGTGAAAAAACCAAGATTTGATTTGGACGGAAATAGATAGATTATAGCGTGTTTATTTATAGAGAGAAGGAAGACTCACCCATATAATTTAAGGTGAAGTGTAAAAAATAAAAGTGTTAAAATGAGTTATGATTAAGCCTCGCCATTAATTTTACACATCAACTGCAAATGTACCTAATGTGTTGAGGAGATTTGTGGTGTGTCAGCTCCAATTAGTGTTGGATTCAACAACAAACAAAAAACTTATGTCAAGTTTGAGTATTGAGCTCTAAGTTGAGTCAAATGTGGGTTAGCCCCCTAATAACCATTTTTGAGTTCCGGTGAGTTCAAGCTTTTTTAATAAATTCTACATAAAGGAGCGGGGATCAAATTGGCGCCAAAATATTTGTCTACAAAAAACAATACAAAATATACATTTTTTAAATTTTTTATTGAAAATTAAAACTACGACGAGCATATAGGTATAGAGTAGACATTCATTCGATATATTCACCGTTGGCATCAATAACGGCCTCAATACGGCCTCTTAACCGACCGCAGGTTCTTCTGACCATCTCATTGTCCATGTTGCCGAATACCTCCTTGATGGAGTCCATCAGGCTGGCTATGGGGATGTCTTGTATATCTCTCGACATAGCCCCAGACAAAATAGTCCAAAGGATTAATGGGGATGTCTGTTACGACGTCATAGTTCTCGGTTCTCATGGAGATTTTCATGGACAGTCCTGTTAGCCCCATGGAGAGGGTCAAAATAGTCCAAATGGTGGCATCAACATCACATTAAGGTACGCTGAACAGTCCGTAAATTCACTCCTAAGGTTTAGTTGAGGCCACAAATCCTTCGTCCACTTATAGTTACGACGTCTAACTGAACAGTTCTGACGAGGTTAACCACAGCATGGAGGATTTTGGACACATGCACATCAACACAAAAGCAAGGTGCTTAAAATGTTAATTATATTTGTCCTGAATTATCTTCAATTTATATGATCAAATTACCCAGGGCCTGTCTCCGGCCTTCATGGACCTGGTAGGGTCATCCTCAACCATCTTCTTAGATTGTTTTTATGTTGATGCAGGCATGAATGGGAATCCTAATGGCATTGCATTGGAGGATGAATCATCATCAAATATATTTGATATTTTTTCCGCAAAGTGTCTCTTCTGCAATATAAACATTCGGCGCCATGTATACAATAACCATTCCTAATACATATATTACTTAAAATAATAACTCTAACAGAAAAATTACATAACCTCCAGCTACCAATTTATTTCAGAGCTATTTTATTTATCTTTTTGAAGAAGTAAAGGTTTAGATATGCAATCAGTTTGTTAAGAGACAAGATGTTCTAAATATATATCTAAAATCAAAATTGACAGAGTATTTTGAAGTCCCCCGTTCATTTTTCTGCTCATTTCACTCAAATCAGTGATTGCTTGAATCCGAAATCCCTTCCACTACATCCATTGTTTTTTTCATTGTCATTTTTTTATAAGGCATGGGATTTGAGTAGACATTTGAACATAAATTGTTAAAATTATTTTTAAATTTTTTAAATATCATTTTTCGCAAATGTAAACAAATAAAAAGATAATTATTTATTTTTAAAAAAATTGTACAGTCTGAAGTTCCAACATATCATATTTATAATTATACAATATATTTCATCAAGAAAAGCTTTTATTGTGAACTTCCCAAACCCAACGAATCAAATACTTACTTAGAAGAATTTATGGAAATAAATTTTAGAAATAAGAATCATGTTAATGATATTTTCTTAAATGTCTACGAAAATCAAGTATAAAACAAGTAAAAGTTGCTTTGGAAGGGTTTGAACATTCCTTAATATCAAATGTTGGATTATTTAAGTTTAACATGTCTAACTCGAGTTCTACCGCTTCACTTTTAGAATACAGTAGAAAACTCAAAGTACCAAGATAAATTTGCTTGTCATGGGAAGAAAAGATGAGGAAGAGAAATAAAGAAGGAAAAAACTAAAGGATTATTATTAATCAACATATCATCGTTAATATTTATCCACTTATTTTAACTTCAATTGAGTTATTTTTTTCATAAAAAAGATAATTTAAAGAGTACTTAACACCTTGTAAAAAAATAAAATGATTATGGGAAAACTTTTATTTAAATGTTTCATAGTCAAATAAAGCGCTTTTGTGTTCAAGTCAAGTCTCAATTCTTCAATACATATGTGGACTCCCACCCAACATTTACTTAGAAATGGTAAGAGGTTGAGTGAAAGGAACATAAATTATCCCTTGCTTTGAAATAAAAATTTTAATGATCAGATCCTAAACAACTTTTTTTTTTAATGAAATCCAGCAATAAATAACACTCTTTCCAAGTAAATGAGAGCTAAAAATAATTATATAAGATACACATCTTGCTTCTTATCGTTCTGTTTTTTCCGTACATATGTATATATGTATGTAGATATCTTCATTTTGTAATGGCATTTAATAATAATAAATATGCTTTCTCCTATTTGTTTATTCACATATGTTCAACATTTATAAAGAACGAATTAAAAAAATGACTTAGATGTAAATAATTAGCGTCCCATTAGTTTAATGACGTAGTGTATTATAAGATATACCTACATAGTATATACGTTAGGGTGCCTTCTTTCACAACTTTTGTCGAATCTCCATTACGACTCACAATAACATACAAATATTGTTTTCCTCCTAATTAGTTTGTTGAACATTGATTGGTTGAATTATAATCAGCTCTTTTAAAGCTGTACAAAACCCACAAAAATTGTTGAAAAATTATTCAATATTTGGGAAGAATTGAACAACTATCCAATCATTCAGGGTTTGTTTAATCTTTCTTTCCGGGTGAAGGCTGCGTTATACAATAAAGGTAACGACATGTTGATAGTCGAAATTAATTGGCTCATGACTATAATGGCATACTTTGGTTTTTATGTCCGAATTGGAATATCCTTAAGATTTAGGAGAAGGTGTTACCTTATTGAAACAAAAAAATATATGGTATATTTTGTTGCCGACTCTTAACCTTTCAGCTGCTGGTATCCCAATCAGTTTTTTCAACATTGATTGATTCAATTCGAATTACTTCTTGTTATGCTATGAATAATTTATGATAATTTTCCATAGTTGCGAAGATTAGGCTAATCACTACGAAATTTTTGGGGGCCTTTATTTCTGTTTCATTAACGAAGAAAGGTTGTGTGATACAATAAAAGTAACAAAGTGGGATAGTACGGAAAAGTTTTCATGATATAAGAAAATAACTTTTACAAAATTTCATTGTTCTACTATGTCAACTCTAGGTGGCACCTCACAGTCAAAGTTTGAAAATAGGCAAACGGTATTCCTTAGTCCATGATGAATAAACTAAAATATTTTTCTTCATTTTGGTTTAAATTTATGTTCATAGACATTTTTCTAATTTATATAAAATATTAATAAAGATTTCTTATAGAGTAATCATATGGAGCAATAATAAAGAATGCGAAAGAAAATTTGTGCAATGCAAAATAAAGAATAAATAGTTTATCATAAGCTTATACTTTCGACTAAAGAAATAATTGTTCCCTTTTTTCAAACTTTGACCGAGACGTCCGACCTTTAAATGATATTGTACACTATTGTAAATTTTCTCTACTTCTGTGATCGAATATAAAAAGAGTAGAAAAACAAACCCTCCTAATATGTATAACAAACTAGGGCCGGTAGCATAAGACTGTCTGCTTGTTATGATCACTTTTCTTCTAATAATTATGACTCCTTCGTCGTGTTGTTAAGCGTTATTTCATTCTAATCATCATTTCATCAGCTTTTCCATTTAAGAAAATCGTGATTCAAGAGAGAGGGGTGAAATAAGGATAATTGCTTCATTAAATCATTAAAGAAATCTCTCATTTCGTTGAAATGGCTTTTTGTGAAAGAGGAAGAAATTATACAGGAGATTTTTTCCTTTTTGTAGAAACTATTTAGTGATGTGGTTCTATAGATTGGTTTTAGTCTCGAGGATAATTATATTAAAAGCATTATCCTTGGATAGTTCCCTACATTTATCAAGCGTGATTCACGTACAGCTTGACTATCCCATTCAAACCTTCAGAGGCAGTAGCAAGCCTTTTGTATTTTCCTTTTGCCAACTGTTAATTAGTATGGGCGGATATTTTTTATTACGGGCTTTATTTCACAAAAATATTTATCAAACATACGTAACATCATGAAAAAAACAAAAAGTTAAGCGGGAATGCAAAAATAAAAATCATAAATCAAGATTTTAGTTTCAAATTCTCCCCTCAATTATAGCCAACTATCCTTTTTCTATTCCTTTGTAACATAAAACACTGAAAAACAATTTTTATGAAAAATATGTAAACATCAACGGAGGTAAACAAAAAAAAACCACGTCATGCTTATAATCACTTTCTAAAATCAAAAATTCATTTACAAAATGTAACATACACAACTCAGCTATAACTAAAGAACTAGATTTAAATAACTTTTATAAGAATAATAACAAAAAACCCAATGATACGTCTCTCATATCCTTCTTTACGTTTCAGGAATCTATTTATTATGGTTTATGATAATATCTTAGAGTGGATTATACATTATCAAAAAGAAACGAATATTAAATTAACAAAGGATATTATAAAAATGTAATTTAGGTTGAATTGAAGTCCTTGATTCATATAAATTAAATCAAAATTCAAGTTCTAAAATTTTTGAGTTCATAATATGTAGAGTCAGCTGCTTAAAATGTAAAAGAGTCAAAATTTGAAAGGAAAATACACAGTAATTTTATTTATTTAGAAAACTCTAAGAGACTGAATTTAACTTTTTTGACAAAAAAAAAAAAAATTCCTAATAATTTCAGAGTTAAAATTATTTTTTGTAGGGGAAAAGTTTGAATAAATAACCTTTTTTAATAGAAATTGTAAAAAAGAATTGACAAATTTAACAGTTAGAACTATTTTATAAGGAAAAAATTAGAAATAACATATTTAAAAAAAAAAAATTTGAATGAATAATCTTTTTTTATAAAAGTGAAACACTTTTTTTCAGAAATTTTACAATTAAAATTATTATACTATCGAAAAATGAGAATTAATAACATTCTTTTTTTAAAAGAAAACAAACTTTTAAAAAAAATTCACAAACATATTTTTTTGATAGGAATAAAATTTCAAAAAATAACCTTTTATTTATTAAAGACCTTTTGGAAAAAAAATTGAGGATTATAACATTTTAAATTCTTTTTTAGAAAATAAATATACAAATTCCACAAAAGTGGGGCCACACCTTGGCCCTATGGTTCCGATCTCAGTACATGTAAAAATTGTACTATACTCGTACATACTACAGTGCATTGTTAAAAAATTTGAATACTAACTCATGTTGGCTTGATTCTATGTATTCCATTTGAGTGGGGCTTTTGTTTTGACATGAATTTATTATTTTTATATGAAATAATTATTCTTGATTGCTATAATTGATTATAATATACTTGGATAGATGTATAAAGATTAATTATTAAGCACATTAACAATGGAGTATATTGTAAACAAGAGAACATGGCCTAAACCCGATTCATATCAAATCATATCGTACATGTCAAAAATGGCATATTTAACTTTTGTGTATTTAGTTGTTTTGTGTAGGGTACAAATGGTTACTCGTACAAGTTGCTCATTTCTAAGATTCATAGCAACATATATTTAATTTTACAAATGAAAAACTGTTAATTGGTACTATAAAAATGACATATTTATCATGTCAAAAGATATAGGTGATCTTCATTACAAAAGCAAGTAAATTGGTTGTAAATAATTGGTAAATTAAGCACTTTTAATTTAGAAGAATTTAAAGTTAACTCATTTTAAGTTTAGTCCACAAATTTTAAAGGTGCTCTATTCTCTATAAAATCACAATTCCTGAACATTTATAAAGTTTTATTTATTATGTTGTGTAGAGCACAGCCACTAGCCATGCTAGTTCATTACTTAGTCTTGTGAATAGTCAATGGTATTCGTCTAAAGAGTAACGTCGTGGCTAATACTGTTCCTCGGTTACGAGTGCATCAATTATGTTGCGAAACTTATGAATGTATTAGCAATAGATTGATTTAAATCCATTTCATTTGTTGTTTATCTTGTTAAATATATTATATCTTTCTATATACCTGGCAGAATTATTTACTATATATAACTAAAAGCTACCTACAGGTAGAAATTAAATATATATTCAGAGTCTCTAAACTCAAATGATTCAATAGTACTTCTTGAAAAGGCTACAAAATACATTATTAAAAAATTATATATTGGAGTCATAGTCGTGGAGTGAAATTAATTAGTTCCTATGTCGTTGTTTATGTAAGCCTTAGATTATAGATTAGTTTTATTTACATAAATTATAATAATTTTTATACCCAGAGTCAGTAGAAATTTACCAATTCTACTAAAAAAAAGCACCAACTCGAGTCCACGACTCTGAGTCTCTGAACAAAGGGGTTTGCATATAATTGTAACTAGTAGAAAAAAAGTTCACTCCTTTGAAATTGAATAATGATGAAAACAGCTTAGGAAAAGAGAATTTACTCTTTCGGTTGTCAAATTCGAAAAAAATGGTCGAGCTAAATGTGATTGTTCATAAAAGATGTATACGTGTTACACAAGGAAGCAATTTTGTAATAATCTGATATCCTTATCAACGCTCATGAATCCATAATTACAGGGTTATAAACATGTTATTGTATTTGTCCGGTCAAAGAATGATACGGAACATGTCCCTAAACGGAAGTGTCCATTGATTATTTTTTTCTTATTCTTTTGAGGATTACAATGAGCTTTGTATTGTGTTTTTCATTCTTTTTCTAAGACCAAAACAAATATATTTATATGGTTTCCTAAGAAGGATACTTGATCATTTTGTATAGATATATATATACCTTGTATCTTTTCTTAACGATTTGATTCCGATTCGTTGTACATATATATATATATATATGAATGAACACAGAATCTACAAAGGTAGATAGATTATAATTAAGGATGTTGACCTTCAGGATCCTCCTCCAAGGGCATGGATATATATTAGGGGTTTTTTTTTCATTCTGGAAAACTTAGATACGTCTGATTCAGTTATAAGGCTCTGTTGAATAGAAGTAATTTGGTACTTTAAATAAGTCCTGAGTGGGCGGGTCTAATAGAAAAAAATGTTCTAACTAGGTTCCAGAGCCCTAACGAAGATTTTGAAATGGGTTAGGCGCTTGATGCACCCATAACTTGGCGGTAAATGTTAATTTTTCTTGGGAGTGTGAACTGTTAGACAATTATTTATCATTTAAAAAAATATTTTTCTCATTTTTATAACGGGATAAATAACAAATTAATAAAGGGTTAAGAGACTCAAAATTCATAAAATAACTTCCATATTTCCTAATTATAAGACTATTAACATTAAAAGCTCTTCAATTCCGTCCATTAAAATTACTAATATGACATTTTATACTTTGAGTAATCAAAAACTAAGGAGTTCCACTTTACTCGTGGATGTAGATTACTAGTTAGTTAATAAATTAACGTATTAGGTATAACGTACATTTGTTTAATGACAAGTTAAATAAGTATGGGTATATTAAAAAAGTGATAAACATTTATAAAAGATACAATAGAAGTCAGATACTCGCAGAAAATCAGACAAAATTAAAAATGACAAATGATACGAAATATAACTTATTAATATCATATAAAACAAATGGATTCAACAAATTATTAGCACCAAATGTAAATTACAAATACACAAAATTAAATGAGACATTTTTACACAGAAATAAATATACTAATCAGCTGAATAGAATATGTTTTGCAGACCAAAATAACGAATCATCCTCTCTTGTTTTCCAGCGGCAGAATAGACACACAAATAATTAGGAAATAAGTGGTGAGATTGAAGTATTCAAAAAAGGTTGGGAAGCCCTTGCTACAGCTCTGGTCAGCCTCTAAGATTCCTGTCGATATTTAACAGAATTTACACTAGTACGTTTCAGAAAGATATTTTATTTTTTTATCAATCACTCCTCATGAATGTAATCTCAACTCGTTTATATAAAAGTAAAGTCATTTGTCATTTTTAATTTTGTTTATCCCAAAATATCCGGATGTAAAAAAAAATACATTGGGATATTCTCCTTATTGTGATTTGTGTTCAATATTGTTTATATGTTGACGTTTCACATATGACAATTACCAAAAAGTGTATTCAATCCCTTATAGCTGAAGGGTTCACGTATCAGTGTTTTATTCAAAGAGTAGATTATTTGTTGGTTTTTTGGAATGACTTAGATAAGTAAACTAAATAGCAATCATATAAATTATAATCCATATTGAAAACGGGCATCCAAAAGGCTTGTAAATCAAGTTATTCTTGGATTATGTTGTTTGTTAAAGGCAAAATAGACTTTGATATCCAGTTTAGTAGGATTTTTCATTTATAATCATTTTTAATAAAACCCACAAATTACTTCCAAAGTAATTTTATTGAATTGTCCGGTATATCTGCTGTTTAGCCCATTACTCAGACAATTCGGAGTATTGCTGTAGATATATATCCTATTATAAAAGACAACAAATTTTTCCATTCTTAGTCCTAGCGTATAGCGAACTAAAGTAGGCCGATCTTTAGAAAGGTATTTTATAGAAATATACTTGTTAGTGTTAAAACGTTGAGTAAAAACTATTAACTCTATGTCTACAATTGAATCCAGACTTTTAAATAATAATAGCGCAAATAAGAGTCTACTACTGTACAAACATACTAGGGCATAGTTGACACTGATCTTCTCTCTACATACCACGTGATCATCTTTATTGTATCACACAATATTTCTTCACAAAAGAAACAGAAAAAATCCACAAAATCCGTTGTTAGTTAATTATTCCCAATTACGGAATTATTATACAGTAGTTATTGTTGGAAATTCTTCAGAGCAAATATGGGGCTAATTTTAATTTAACCAATCAAGGCTAAGAGCACCGTTTAATACAAAAGAAAAAGCTCAAACATTGACAGTTGACAAACATATACACTATATTTTGCTTTGTTAGGTAACGCCCTGATCCATATAGACAATAATAGGGGGGCATTCATAAACCGTGCAGTTTTATTTTCTCATAATTATTATCCACCCCCTTCCCTTCCCTTGCTCTAGGGCAGTGGTTCTCAAATGGGGGAACGTGTATCCAATGGAGTACTTGGAGACACTCTGGGGGAACTTGAGATTTTGAAAGGAATTGGTTTATTTTTTAACTACAAAATTCAATATTTGATTTTTTTTTTCAAAAATTTAATATTGTAAATTTAATTTCATCTTCTGTGAATTCCTATGGATTATTAAATTTTTCTCCAAAAAAATTAGTATTCGAAAATTTTTCACTAAAAAATTAAATTTTTGTAATCAGCTGTGGAATTGAATTTTTTTCCAAAAAAAACTTAATTTCTTGAGAATAGATATGAATTTTTGAATGTTTTTTCCAAAAATTTATTTTTTTCTCAATAGCTGTAGATTTTGGATTTTTTTTCCAAAAAGTTACAAAGATTTTGAATTTTTTTTTCTAAAAACTAACTTGCGTTCTTTCTTGTTTCTGGTTGATCTTTCAATATGAGTGCAGAGTATGGGTTTTCGGCTTCTTTTTCTCCTCCATAAACATTAATGCAACAACTCTCCCCCAAAAAATAATATATAGGAAGCATTCGATACCTTCTTTGTGTGTCCAATTTAGGTACATATTTCCTTGATGCTCACTCATTCAAAAAGAAATAAAAGAGCATTCGCCTGCGTCAAAAAAGATCCTTTTGGTATGAAAGTCTAATTGCTAGGTCTCAAATGACTAATCCAATAGGGGATTTAACACATTAAGACATCCAGGAAAAAAATGAGACAATCACAATATAGGGGGAGAAATGTAGTCGACGACATTCTCAGGGGTCAGTGGAGCGGAAATTAGAACGTATATTTGTAAGAGTATTCATAGATTGGATTTTGAGTGATTTTTTTCGTTCTATTGCGTTCTTGGAGAGGAAAATAAAAAAGAAACAAAATTATTCTAATACATTCTAATAATGACTGTTTTTTCCTGATAAGATTCAAACCCCATATTGTTAGTTAAACAAGGATTTTCTTCACCCTCTCGTATTGTATATTATACCAAAAAGACTCATCCTTTAATGAATTTGAGTAGAAAATTCAATTTTTGAGCTATTTTCTTAAGAAGTATAACTCCAGAATATATATATATATATATATGTTGTGTACAAATTGCAATTTCTGCGTTTTAAAATTCATTATTCAATTGCAACTTTGAGCATTCAATTACCAACAGTGCATTGATGCCATCATATTATTTTGATCTATTAAAAGACATGTTTATGGTGATGATAGTAGTAGGTCAAAACGTCGACAGACAAAATATCCGCCTACAAAATGCCGAATAGACAAAAGGTCGACCCTAAAAATCGTTGAGCGATAGAACGTCAACCGGAAAATATTACATTTCAAAATATGAAAAACTGTGTCT
The DNA here is from genome assembly GCF_016086655.4 of Lepeophtheirus salmonis. Classification (NCBI taxonomy): domain Eukaryota; kingdom Metazoa; phylum Arthropoda; class Copepoda; order Siphonostomatoida; family Caligidae; genus Lepeophtheirus; species Lepeophtheirus salmonis. Next base: position 18,923,135 of record NC_092584.1, read on the forward strand.
ATGACATTTTACTCCAGATATTTCTAGCCCGAGATATTTACCCAACACCCTTACATAAACTAAAAGCAAGGAACCCTCACAAACCCCCACTTATACCTCGAAATTTGGGGCTATTTCGGGTACCACAGGGTCTCACAATGAGATGAAACCCGAAACAGTCTCAAATTTTGGGGGCCTTTTTTGGGTTTATATGGAGGTGGGATAAATTTAAATAGTGGAAGTGGGGTTCATCCCATTTTGGGGCAAGGCCGTATCCGAAAACAGCTTAAACATTTGGGAGGTGCATATGGGTTTTGAGGGGTTTTTTTTTGGTGGCTTAAATAGTGGCGTTGGGTTTCATTTTATTTGGGGACACAGGGGTGACTGAAAGCACCTTCAACATATATAAAGGGGGTTGGGAGGGGGCCTTACTGGTGTTTTATATAGAAAAGGTGCTACTGGGTTATGTTTCATGCTGGAAATGTCAGAATAGTATATATTGCAACACCATTTGGAGTAGCCCTTTTATTAATATTCTAAGGTCGACCCTATGTCAGTCAACATTTTGTCTAGTGGATGCTTTGTCTGGTCGACGTTTTGTATATTCGATGTTTTGTCCATTGGACGTTGTTTCGGTCGATGTTTTGTTTTGTCCAAGCGCCCATGATTATAATGCATTTATGAGTAATATACCTATGGTTATTTGAACTTTATAATGTGCCTTATAATAATTATACTCTAGTAATTTGTACTGATATAGTCAAAAACTACGCCATTAATATATGGATCATCCATGGAATATTCAATTATTGCATTCTCTTTTATCCCAAGTACTGTAAATCCTTCATCAAAAATTATTCATCTCATTTTTGGATTGTAAAATTGTACAATTTTCTTGAACAAGTTGTAACTTGTATACGACATATACATATATTCAAAAAGATTGTATATTAAAATTACAATTGGACAGGTCTGTGACTAAGGGAAATTCCTTGTGGTCGTGGGAGAGGTTAGGTTGAGAAGCTCAATTCGTGTCATTTATTAAGGATACACTTTTGAATGATTATTTTTATAAACACACAAAACTTGTTATTTTTTTATGAAGGAATTTAAAGTGTGACGCTACCAAATTTTTGGAAACGAATGGATGACATTTTTTTGTTACAAATGTCGAATTATATTTTCTTCCAAATATATTTTTTTAATTTAATTTTTGAAATTAGAGTTGAGAAGTTAAATTATAAACTATAATTTCTATTAATAATTCAATTCCTCCAGTTAACTATTTATTAATTATAATATTCTTTAATTAATGTAATATAATTAAAGACCGCATCCTATGAAAAAAGGACAACAGAGCATCACTTCTTGAAAGTTCATTATAAATGTATTTCTAAGTTTGACAAAAAATTAATTGGATCCATGTTTCTAATATATCCATAATTGTATTGGTCATTCCATGAAAAAAAAATCGACTTTTTTATCAAATGAATTAAATTATATTTTCATCAGGTTTGAATAAAATTTGGTATCTCAAATAACTTGTCATTGGTTAACTCAAAAATGATATTTCAGATCTCTAACTCAATCTAACTCTGAGTTTGGAGCTCCTGTACATGATCAATTTGATCAAAAATCGTCTTGAAGACAGCCTGCATTTTGTACTTACTTAAAAATGAAAAATTAGATACATATGTCACTCAATCCAAATCTGAGTTCTGAAGTCTAAGATTTGAAGAAATTAGCAATTGGATACATTTTTAATTTATGATTTGTCATAAATCAATGCAATGACATGCAAGTACAATTTATAATTGAAAAGCCAATAGATAATTTTTAAAAAAAACTAAAGTTATAATTTTTTACCTTTGAATTCCTGAAATAAAATGTATCGTGACCAAATTTGTTTCATTTTGTTATTTTTGAATTCCGCATAGGATTTATTCATAAATGAAGAAAGTTTATTTATTTTGGTTTTAGAAAGGATTTCTTGTCTTTGTCCTAATTATAAGGAATAATTCATAATTTGGGCAACAGCTCATAAATTCATCAAAGTAACATTTAAACTCATTTTTGTTCTTAGATATCAGTTTTAAAGAGATAAAAAAGATTTTTTTAAAGGCAATGATTTAAAGTTCTTGAAAGAAATAATACCTGATTAGTTTTAATTAGTTTGAAAAGTTATTAATCTTTTTAATTTAAAGATATTTTTCCCTATTAAATGAGTGCAAAATTATACTGTTTTCTCTTGTATTAAAATTATGTAACCTGCTGTAGATTGTTCTTGTTTGGTTTTTTCACCACAATTAATTATACTTTATCAGCATATCATATTTATTCGTGATTACTATTTCTTATATTTTAGCACGTGGTTAAACATATTGTATAAAAATTATTCCCTTGTACTCGGCCGTGCCTAAAAAAAAGTAAAAATACTTTAAATGTTAGAAGTTCAAAGACGATTCCTAGGTCAAACGGCGTAATAGTCATACTATAATGTTGACCCATACTTAGTCATCACAGCAACTCCATTGGACAAAATAAAGGGATACTTTAAGTAAAATAACTTTTACTAATTAATTGATGATTTTTTCTCCGAGATAACGTTCTTATTTGTTCATAAAATCTTATCAATTCATGTCTGATATTTGTATGTTTAGATAAATAATTTATATGTACATATTGAATAACTGTAGTATAAAAACTACCTGTTTATAGTAAACTTTATTTATTATTTGAATAAGTAGTATAGATTTGATGCAAAATATGTCATATCTTACATATGTGATCCGTCAACTTAAAAACAATCGAATGGGGGTGGGGGGTAGGGAGATTTACTTAGAAATCTTCAAAAACTTAAGATTGAGACTGACTTCAAAATAAAGGTTTGTTTTTTAAATGTATTATAAATAATAGTACTCAATAGACCTCCACGTTTTTGGAGGTGTGTCTCCGGTTGTACGTTCCACTCTAAATGTCCCAACTTTCAGTATCATAGCCAGGCTTAATAATATACTTTTAGGTTAATCATGACGTCATGCATTACACAATTCTTTTAAATAGGTGGTAGTGGTCAGCCTGACAATTTGAAGAGTGTTTTTGAGGAGGGAAAGAATAATGTTCAGGACCTATCATTAGATCAGCACCAATCAGCTGAAATAAACAAGGACATTTGCGAGAATTACTCCGTTATTGATCCCCAATTCTACTCTGAGCCCAATAAGGACTTACTATTAGATCTCTGCAACAATTCCTCAGGGTTACGCTCCGTCTTTTATGAGCAAACACGTATGTTTAATCAGGTTTTGAATATAATTCAATCTATTTAGGAAAGTATGTTCACTACTCAGGAATTAAATAATAATGACTACTCCTAGGGAAAAGAAAATTCATTCTTCAGATTACAAATTCCAAAAAAAAACCGGGCAGTTAAAAAAAATCACCGGACTTACATCACTGACTAAAACCTATCGGTCTTTAGTGATGTCATTTACATTCACCCTGTTTATTTTATTAGTGACGTGTTGCGAGTCAACTCTGTTCGTGGAGCTACTCAACCCTATGACCCATCCCTACTTTTTATCCTTGGAGATGTTCAGAGATTAAATGAGTACAGATATATAGAGATACAATTTAATAGACAAATGCAATATTTGTAGATTTGCTACTGATTTCATTTTACTTTAGTCTGTATTGTATGTAATTTCCGTAGCATTTTTGTAGATGATTCCGTATAATATTTAGGTTATTAATCGATACGGACGTACGTAGATGCTCTTTCAAATCGGACCCGCCTTGCATATATTTGATAGATTATAAGTTAAAATTAGTTTGTGACGTTATTTCCAATGGATCTTTTACTTTATTTGGATAAATCAACTCCTAGTTTAAGAGGTAAAATTACCCATGGTCTGTAAATTTACAATTATAGAAACAGGATGGAAACCTGATATCCTATGTGTTTTTTATCATCATCCAAAAACTCCCCCTCACAAAAATGTGGCTCAATACCTCAGTGTATCTGGTTCTCCCCCGTGTAGGAGTAGGAAGATATCATGCTGTGAAGATCTATTGATTTTTAACCAAAACTGACATGACTCAGTAGTCTTATACTCAATTACCTTTATTGAATTTGTTAATAAATAACGATCATTTAACCACTCAACGGAATATCCAAGTAGAAATTAATTATGTATTGTATGTATGTAGTGTCAAAAATATTGTACACATACGTGGTCTGTCAACACAAGAACAAGCTATAATATTTTTTTTATTTTTTATAATGTAAAATCCAAGGACCATTCCTAAGGACCGACAGTCTAAAAACTAATAGGATCCTTTCTAATATTAGACTCTACCAGATAAATAACGAACAACACAGCACTATTTATCATCAATTACAAACTATTCTGACTATCCTTTGCAAATTCCGTAAATTGCAATTAAAGTAACAAAAATTTATCCTAACAATAAAAGAATATGAAATTGATAGGTCATATTGCTGTCAAATTTAGTCTATTAAATAAAATAAAAAAAGGTTTCAAACTATCAATAAAATTCTTGGGTACCTTAACTCATCCCAGAAATTTGAGTACAAGGCCCATAGCATACCAAAGTATGTTCTTGAAGTAATGAGCTGTATACATACGCATATAATTTTTGCTTCAGACTGTTTTATTGTTCACTTACCACATATGTGTACATATTCATGTATATGGTAATAACAATAAGAATATTCATTATTTTATTCCTTGCAAAAACAAATAGATTTTTCATTTTACAAATTTTAATTTATTTTATTGCTTTTTATTTTATATATATGTTTGGTGGCCTTTCAAGGTCTTTACTCTACAATATATAAGAATTTGAAATAATAAAAGCAATAAACAATAATAGCACTTTGGACTTGTATTTGTTTCTACATACATTTAAGGACATACATATGTTATGTCCTTAAATTAAATACATACTTTAAATCAATACATAGAATACATGGAATACAAATCTATAGAATATCTAAATATGTTTATCTACTTTTGAATACTTTTAAACTATATGTAACGACTCCTATAAAAATTCGTCTTAAGCAGTGATTCTCAAACTATTTATTTACAAATATACAATATGGAATAAAGTAGATTGTCTGCACGTTATGTTTTATTTTTCAATCTCCAAATTGGAGATAGCATGAGTGGAAAGATGAGATTGAAGGATCGTAACCTTTTATAGGGCGTTCCCTTAATTTTCTTCCTTTTACCTTAATTTTTTGGGGGGGGAAGGCTACAATTTCAACCACCCCATCTCCTGTGGCCGTCCCTGTCATTACTTGCTAATTCCAACTGAACAGTAGAATTATCCAACAACCGCTCCTAAAGCCATAACATTCGTATATGACTCTGGCACTCTATCGGTCACTTGCAATAATTCTTAATTATAAAATATGAGGGGGGTAGATGGTTCAGGGAGTAAATTACTCGGGGTTAAAAGATCAGTGGGTTCACAGTAGGGGGAGAGGTCCTGGTACGGATGGGCATACTATTAAGATTTTATTTGACGAATATTTAGCTATAAATATATGTTTACAAAGAAATGGCATAATAAATGCCTATGTGTATAATATGTATTCTATCTCCATGTAACCATAAAATATCTAAATTCGATATGATACACACTCACGTAGGTATGTATCGGTGTTGGGTTTCAGTCTCAAAAATGCTAGATCGGTCTGATACCCTCATATATTTACAAGTTCGGTTCTTTAAAGAGGTCTGGTTTAGATTCGTAAAATCCTGATTGAATATATCTTACACACAAAAAAAGGTCTCATTTAAAAATTAGGTGTAGACGGATTCTATAGAAGAATTATACATGAAGTTAGTTTTGTGCTTTAATTTTCCTATTAAATAATGTTTCGTTAATTTGGTCTGATGGAGGTACACTGATTAAGTATAAGTAAACCTTATAGTATTACAATTACTCCATCTGCCATAGATATTGTATTTGAAGTCAATATACGTGGTCTCTGTTTCCTTCTCTAGGAGGAATCGAATCTACGGACATTGAGTTCAAGAGAATCATTTCTTCTGAGCGTGTTGATTGTACTGACGCACATCGTTACATGTATTGTATCGTGGAATCTTCCATACAAAAAGAAAGAGGGGCCCAGATTAAGTTGGTACTTGTCCAATTATTTGTCAATCCTTCCAAACTATAACATTTATCTTCAATCATTGTTGATAAAATTTCCCAGCTTAACAGAGAGCAGAACAATTCACAGCTCACGACAAAATCCAGTTTAATCTTGTGTTTTATTGAGTTTACTTCGCCAAGTGAAGTTTGAAGTCGGGGTCTGGTGCGAAATATGTATGAAGACATAACTGGGGGGAAAGTTCGGTCTCGAACCAAGTCTCAACACTAGTATATATGTGTTCGTATTTATAAATAGATATGAATTGAGATGGAAGGGAGGTCGTAGAGCGAGTGAGAGAGATAAAAGAAAAGCATCCTGCAAGAATAAATAAATAAAGAAAAAAGTATGAAGTAAGAAAAAGTTTCAAAATGGGCCTGGATTGGAGAAACAATATGAATAGCCATAAAAAGATATAAGGAAAGACATGAAATAAAAGCATTAATAATACAAACACAATTTTATTTAGTTTCCATTTTATATGTAGGTAGAGCTTCTTCACTAGGTACATATTGTATCTATTAGTCCGAGTAGAAGTCATCCGTTGAATGTTATTTTATAGCTGCGTCTCTATTGTATAATATATATTATTTGAGACATCTACGAGTTAGTTTCTCTCATGAATATTTAAGTGTGAGCCGTATTGATCTCTTATTCAATATCAAAAGTTGTAACAAAAGAACTGTATTTCCTATAATTGTAAAAATACGTATGGGTATATTAAAAAAAAAAAAAAAGGAATCGAAAACATGGAACATGGTAAACCTGACAATTTGAAGAAAGCAACTGTGACGAGGGGGATGGAAATTAACACGGGTATAGATAAGAATTGCTCCTTTGTGAATCCTCAATTTCATTCTGAGTCCAACAAGGATTTGGTATTATAACTCGGCAACAAATCATTATGCGCACACAAGAATGTTCAATCAGGGGTTGAATATAATTGAATGCAAGAGAAAAGGAAGTTCACTCCTCAGGAATTAAATGATAATAACAAAAGCTCCGGATGAAGAATTATTATTTTTCATTTTGTCAACTCCAAAAAAAAATGAGCTCAAAAGTACAAAAATCACATACCAATTATTATAACAACATTCAACAACTGCACAAAAGTCCGTTAGACATTAGATTAATGATACATTTAAGATATTTTGTATCTGGTAAAGGCATTTTATAACTTTGGTATTTATAACAGGATAAATAAAATATGCTCATGATGACAGCAAAATTCGAATACCGTAGCTTCAATATTTATGAAGATAAAGTCATTCAAATATTGAAGGTGAATTATTATCGTTCAAACTTTTGTCCAGATATTGCAGTAGTAATATTATTTTTCCAGTAATGTATATAGTTATAAGTATTATAGCGAAATTACTTTTGTATTGAGTAATATTTAATAGCGTATTATATTATAGTAGAACGTACCCGTCTTATATATCTTATTTCGAATTGTTTTTTATTAATGCTTTAAATAACTCCAGAACTTAATCAAACTTGTCGATGGACAACGTAATAATTAGAAATAAATATGTGCCTGCTTCAAACATACTGAAGATACATACTAAGACCTACTCGCTTCCTAATTCCTCTTTTTAATTCGTATTCAGCATACCGCCTCCCTTGGTCCGTTAGTACAATAATTCGTTTGTTGGATTTTTAATTTTTTTGGTGCATTTTCGAATAACCAAACCTTAAAAAAAACAGGGTGAATCGATCTTGTTTGATGAAAAAAAATCAACTTATTTGCGAAGAAACAAAGTTGCTCTCCAGAGCCAAGGAATTTGAATTCAATCAGAAGAAGAGCAAAACACTGTTATTTTTAGGGGTTGGAAGTTTATGTTTGATATAAAATGAAGTCCTCGAGTTAATTTTTAAACTGAAACACTTAGAGCTGAATAATTAAAAACTATTCCTAATGGATTAGTGTTTGGGCCCATACTATTTATAAAGTATCTGTGAACCTGAGAATAAATAGTTTTGAAAGTATTGGTCAAGAATAAGTGAAGATTTAAACTCAAAGGTAGAACCTGCTACAACATGTTTACATACTTTATTATGCCTAATGTGTGAAAAAATGTAAATTTTTAGTTTTATTTAGAAGATCCAGGACCAAAAGTAATTCATGATTTAAAATAATGTTCATAGTAAAAATGTTATAAAAATTAGTTTTTTGAGAACTATATTTTATTATTACTCATACATTCACCAAATCATTATTCAATGTAAGGAACTCAACATGTTGATTGTTCATCTCTTAAGGTGATATTAAAAAATTAGTATTATAAAGATAAGTCATCATATTACACGGTCTCAAATAAAACTTCTGTCTTTATCGGTCCCTAAGAAAAGTTCCGTCTGGATCAGTCTCATTTAAAATTCGGTATGGACCGATTCTATAGATGATTTATAAATGACGTCAGATGTTTTGTAACATTGTGAACATTGATCTACAATAATATCATATGAAGTTAAATGAGTCGCAATAACTCAAAAATCAGGCGCGTAGGGTAAAAAATCAGTCCATAAATTTAGCATGGCGTCACTTACCTTTGTATTTGATAGTCGGATGTCAATTCACTTGTCCCACTTGATACACATCATGGCTATTTCATAATTAATTCTTTTTGATAAATAAGCAAAGTACTAAGAATACTATACTTATACTCCGTTGCTAAAAGGACATGAATAAAATTTCTTGTGGATCCCTCGTGACTATCTATTATAAATACAAATGTATAGCTACGCTTATAATAAAATATTACTAAGCAATATTGTAATAGAGTATTGGATTGGGGAAAAATAATATAACAATGGTAGTCTGTGAATACTTAATAGATAAATAAAAGTTATTTTGAATGAATTATTTGGCTAACTACCCGATGATTTCAGGGCCTTTTTCCATTCCTTTTTGATGAAAATGTTCCGTGATACAATAAAAGTAACGACGTGTGAGATCGAAAAAAAATGGGTCTATATATTACTGAGACCAAAAAACTCGGTCCACAATTTAAAAAAAGGATTAAATTTTGTTCTAGCACGTCGTTAATGCCTTGTATTATTGATCCATGCAACTTTTCATAGGAAGAGCATCACGGGGAAAAGGCCCAGAATCAGTTAATAGTTTCCCAATTCTTCCCAATTATAAAATTAGTATTTAAAAGCTATTGATAATTATTTACAACTTAACAACGAAGGGTGATTATAAATCTACTAAATCAACGTTTAGAACACTGATTATGAGAAAAATAAGCAGAAATATATCGATAGATGACAACAAAATACACTCTATTTTTTTTTTTGTGTTTGTGAGATAAAGCCGTACTAGAGTTTAAGATGGTTGTCTGTACTGAAATATCGGTCCAAATGTGGTTATAAAAATCCCTGAAGACCATACCGGGGAAAAAATCAATCTTGGACCGAGTCTCAACACTATTAGGGATGTAAATTGTAAATACAGATGTCATTTACCAATTAGTCCCTAAACTCCTTCTCTGCAAAGTAATATTAACCATAAATCAACGACATCCAATTTGATACGTTCATTTATGATTTGTAACTTCTTACTGGATCCTTTCTTTTCCTTTTTCTTCTTTTGTGGCAGAGGAAATGGGGAGGAGGGATTTGAATAATATGCCCATCTGTCGAATCCCTCCTCCTGTGACGACTGGAATAGAATTCAAGTTACACATTTGTACGTATAGAAGCAGTAGTGTTATGAATGATTAATCATTGTAAATGTCGGCTCCTCTCTCTCTGTTCTTCTTTTCTTTTTTTTGTAGTGGGTACATCATTATTCTAATAGTGTTGTAATGCATATGTACATAGATCGTCGACATGAAAAAAATCTTGAGCCAATATCATAAAAAATGAGAAAATCAATCCAATAATAATTTATCTCTGAGTCAATCTTTATTCTCATCTATCTGATCTACCTTTGAGTTAATCATTGAATATACTCCACATTTACAGAGACAACAGACACTCTATTAATTTATTTTGTGTACCTCTCATATCATTAATGAAAGAACTGTTCATCCATTCCCCTTTGAACAGAAGCTGAATTGTGTTTTAAAAATATATGTTCACATATATTTTATATTCATTAGTACCTTTTCTTCAGGAACGGGTTCAAGTCTATTAACTTCATATTTACATATATATATATATATGTTCAACGATACATCAATTTTTATACTCGTCGAACTATGTATAGTCATATCTAAAAAGCTATAGCTCATTAAACACTTTGACAAAGTGGAATATATATTTAACATTATACCTACATATTAAAGTATATCGACATTAGTCTCAAGTTGATAGTAAAAGATTATGTTCGTATTTAAACTTAGGGTTCTCTGTTTCTTGTTTTTTTTTTTCATTTTTTTTGACAAATAGGTTGAAAAGATCTATAATATCCGGTGAATAAATAAAAAAGAAAATAAGTAAATTCATCTTAGAGTTTTTTTGTTTTGCTTTTAAAGTTAAATTGAAAATACCTTCAAAATTAGAATGGCCATATTTTAATTTTTATTAAAAAGACAACTTGCTCAAAGAAACCTATAAAAGAAAGTAATGAAACAATGGCGTCATGATTGATTCAGTTTCATACTGTGTTGCCCACGAGACGATCTTCATGGTAATTTAGGCGCCATGCAATATGAATTGCTCCCTAATTATCTACTCTGCCTCTATCAGTTCGCTTTGTTCATTGGGATATGAATAATAGACTTATCCTTTCTTTCCTCATCTTGGAGAACTACTGAGCAACCTTTGTCTTCAATGTGGCCATGTGGTTTCCACAAGAGAACTTGGAAATGGTATTGTTATTGCTCCCAAAACAGATCACCTGATCATTATTTTATATGATCAGAGGCAACAGTAAAGGTTATCCCATGGGAAAAGAAGATGATTTGATCACTAGATGGTATTTTTCCAGGTCCAAGATTATCCGTGTACAACGTTCTAGAGCAATAACGTTGAGACATCATTGTCGAGGGGTTTTTAATTGATTTTGAGCCGAATATATATATTAAAACATGTTAAGACAGTTATATATATTCACAGTATGAATTTAAATTTAATTTTTCCCTAAGTCGTTCAACACAACGTCATGTATGTATTGGTTTCGGTTTTGTTACGTTCGCGCCATACCTATTGTTCTTCCCAGAAGTATTGTCAAATTAGCCAATTTTGTAATAGATTAGCCAAATTTGAAAGTATCTAGTAGTTTTTTTCTTCACTTAGTGGCTAGATTTTTTGCTGGAAATGTTAAAAACACCCTGTCATTGGTGGTAAAGGGTGTTGTATCGAAGTATAAGAGGTTTGCTTAGGATGTTATTCTTGTCCCAAAAGCATCAACAATTCCATACAAGCATTCTAAGAGTCTTATTAATGACCTCAAACCTCATGGATGACCGTGTTATTTTCTTCTCCGATAAAAAATTTATTCAATCTATAGTTTCTTCACGAATAAATTATCTATAACTTAGTTTGAAAATATATGGCAGTTTCTTAAACAAACAAAAAAGACTATATTTTTAATATTTAAGGAATTGGGGTCATTTTCTGATAACTTGTTCTAAAATGAGTTGATATATTTGAAAGACATGGTTCTTTATGACATTGAGTCAAAAAGTCCACTTAATGCCTTGTTCACTGTGAACATTCAACATACTTTTTTTGCCCAATCTTCATGTGCAGGCTGGTCTCAAGCACCTCCTTTACTGTCTTGGATTCTATTTTCATCGTCCTTCCTCCTCTAGGCATATCCAATCTTTTCCTGACATGACAAATTGAGGCCTTGCTCATGTTGAGGCTCTTGATTATGTTGTTGGTGCTGTGTTATGCACGTATGATTGTCGTAAGTACCTACTCTTTTTGCCTCCGTCGGGACGATGGCTTCTTCAATTTTATTGAGAACCATAGATTCTTCATGAAAATTCAAAAAATGCAATTTAAATTTCTTCTGTCCCTGTATATCCAGACAAAAGATGAAGATCCTTCACCCTTTCTAAAAACTTAATGGATCATCAAATATCTTTAAAAACTTAAATTTGATATATAATTTGTGAAAAAGATTTTTCTCCTCGCCCAACCTGTATGTTTGATGTTTTGTTTCATCCCTTGGGGATCAGTGATAATTATTATATATGATAAGAGTCTCCATTTTCGACGTTCTCTATTACGTTATGATACATTGCGTTAGACTACTCATTAGAACCCTTGACAAAAGTTATTTTATAATTTGTTGAACCTTTTAATGATATGGAAAGGGGGAAAGCCCCAGGAAAAGGGGAGAGGGGAGTTAGTGGAACATGGAATACATATGTTTGACTAAGAAGACTCTGCTCACACTCTGTTGAATTCTCTTTGCTGTGTCATTTATGTATTAATGTAGAACTGCATAAATATTTAATGGACATGGAATATTAATGTCTCAAATGTTTTGTTTTTTTAGTAGGGTCATTTATGAATTCGTTTTGGAGTTATACATCTAAACTCCACTATGATTTTCAGTTGTCATATTCATTGATGGGTCATCTTCTAATAGAGTGGTTCTCAAATGGGGCTACGCTTAACCCTTGGGGTACTTGGAGGCACTCCAAGGAGTACTTGAAATTATGATAGATTATTTTACAAGTGGTACATTACTCAAGGGAGTCCGCAGGGGGTTGGCTGAAGGGGCTTAATTAAGGAATTTTGGTTTTTTATAAGAAAATGTAATATTTTTTTCTAAAAAACCAAGAAATTTAATTTTTTGTGAAATTTTTTTCCAAAAAATTAAATTTAATGTGAATAGCTCTGGATTTTTGAAACCAAGACTTCCTTCAAAATATATTCCTGCAAACTCCCCAGTCAGTAATAAACCTTCAAGGGAGGGGCTCACAATCCTCATGCTTCAAGAGAGATTACATATATGGTGAAGGCTGTAAATCCAAAGCATTTCCAGGGAGATTTGATTGTTGACAACCACAACAGTGTTTTTTTCTAAAGCATGATTATTTCATTTTTGAGAAGAGGACATCTAAGGATTGAGAAGCAACGTGTAAGTGTGCTGTCAGAAAAAGAAAGTAAGACTGATGAGCTTTTGTGGAGTTATATTCTATTTATAGTATAAAGTCATCACGAGTGAGGAAAATACGAAGACTAACTCTGAGGATTTGTTGAGAAGTGATGAGTGGTATTCCTTCAATGTAGGATTTGGAGTAAAATTGAGGTTCAACATCAGAGTAAACCATTACTACAGACGGAGTGGGATTTAGTTCCTATTTTTCATAGCTACTCGCAATTACTTTAATAAAACTTCATAACAGCTCCACTGCTCTCTACCCAAACTTTCTACTTACTGTCAGGGGCACCACAAAAACATTTCCTGTCATTTTAAAGCATATTTACACATCATATTACTTTCAACGATGACTATAACTATTGCCTTTGCTCCTGAAAGACGTAGGGTAGCTATAAGGATTTCCTCACCAAATATAAGTGTCAGTCTGTAAATCGTAGTAGAGTTGAGGCTATATATCTTAGTAATACCAGCTCTATCTCAGAGGGTTATTTGTGGTTATTTCCTTCTCGTAGCTAATATGATAAAATGGCTTGACAGCAAAGATGCATTGCTCCTACAAAGTATTCCTATTGTCAGAGTGATGATGTCGTCATTTTTCTTTTCTTTTTTACAATGCAGTAGTTTAAATATGGATGATACATTTTTCCAAACGAAATTTTCATTTAAAAGGAGTTATTCAATTGATCCAAAGAAATATTTAGTTTAATAATGTGAGTTTTATTCATAGTGTAAAAGTCAACACATACAGTTAATATGTGATGCGTCAACATAAAAACAATCTTGAACAGAAATTACGCAAAGGACAAAACCTTAATTAATTTTTTTATTACATACATATTCATATTCAGTCAAATGTTTTATAGGTATATGCTTTTCATTCAAGCTTGTGGTATGAGTTGAGATACTTAATGATTTTAGGTATATTGTATACCCCTTATTTGATTTAAAGGACATATATTGGTCATGATACATGGAACTTAGGACACAGCCAAAGGTTTAATAAAAATTATTGATTGAAAGAAATTGAAGATAACTCGTCGAAGAGAGTACAAATATAATCCACACTCTATTATTTGGAGATAAATAATTCCAGCTTGTTTTTGTTTTAAGGTGCCACATACTATATACAACCCTTTTTTCAAATAGAAACTTTCATAGAAGAAGAGTTCTTCTCCATTGATAAAAAGCAATATTCATTTTAATAATGTGAGTTTTATTCAGAGTCTAAGAGAATAATGCATTGATCATTTATCACAAAAAAGGTAGAATGGATCAGCTCAGACTCTTCTCTGGATACAAACACAAGATACCTACCTATTACTTACAGAAATAACCTTACTCAAATAGGGGGATTACCTACTCAAACCATTCAAATAATACGAAAGAGTTCCTAGATACATAAATAAGTATAAAATAAAAAAATTTGGAAAAATGAAATAAAAAAGTTTTTAGAAAATGAAATATTATTTATTCTATTAAAATCCTCTTCCATTTGAAACTTTTACATTCGAATATAATATATGTACACTCTGTGTACATATATATATATCCCTTTTCAAATTGAATCAATTCCCAAGACACATACACGAACCATTTCCATATGTTTTATGAACACTATTTATTTTAATCGGTAAGCCTTCAGGGCAGTGACTCCCAGTCCTTGTGCTTCAAGAGAGATGAAATGTATAGTTAGACTTGTAATTCCTAGGCCTGATAATTTTTTGTTTTAGTAAGCAACCTTAGTAGTGTATCATTTTTATTTTCTCAACCGGTTACCCTTATTATTTCATTCTTGAGGAGAGAACATCCAAGTATTGAGTAATTACGTCTAAGTATGCTCATGGAAAACAAAGAGTAGCACTGATGAGCTGTTGTGGAGGTATCTTCTATACTACATCTTATTGAAATAATTTATTTGTGTGATGTACATCCTGCTTGGAAAAAAAAAATGATAAATCCGTATTTACTTCAAAAACGGAGACAGAAACATCCACTTTAGACGTCATTCTTCCCAATGGCCTTTTTTGTTTCCTTTGTCACAGCTGCTTCTTCCTGATGGATTGAAAATCAGGACAGCCAAACTGATCTTTTCAAAAACATTCCTAAAATTGTCAGGGTTATCATGTTGTTCTTGTTAACTTGCCCAAAACGCTACCGATTAGCATCATTGGTTATAAGTATAAGTCCTCCTGGAACTCTGAATAGAATTGAGGATCAATCTGGGAGTAATTCCAGCCTATAAGTCCTTGCTATATAATTAATGGGCTTTGTTGTTACTTCTTTCCTCTCACAGCTGATTTTCAGCTAATTTATTAAAACGTCGTGACAGCCAAATGTTTCTTCTCTCAAAATTCCGGAAATTGTCAGGGTGAAATCGTTAACTTTGGAGGGTTTTTGTTTTTTACATGTGGGAGATCATATTATTTTCATACCTAATTATAAGGGTAAGTCCTTGTTGTATTCAAACTAGAGTTTAGGATCGAAAACTGAGTAATTTCTGCCTATCTCCTTTCTTGATACAAAAAAGGACTTGAGTATATTTCCATCTTTTCATAGTTGTTGTGTGTGGCTAAACTAATCAAAAGTCATGACAGCTAAGCTGCTCAAACCCCACAACATTCTTTAAATGATCAGGGTCACCATGTTCATTCTGGGTTTGTTTTTTTAGATGCCCAAAAATTTTATAGCCCTTTAAATATTATTATGTCTATTTGAACAATTAACATTTATTTTCGAGTCGACTCAAATAATGGTGAGTTGAAAAGAGTCGTCTTAATAATTTGGATCACTAAAGCTCATCAGAGGATGTTTTGATTTTAATGGAACTGCTGTCCCTAAGCGATTTTCTAATCCAGTGGTTATAAAATGGGGGGTACGCTTGCCCTTTGGAGTCACCCCGGGGGTACTTAACATTTTGAAAGAACATTTTACAAGTATTATATTACTCAAGGTCGTCCGCGGGTAGTTGGCCTGGAGGGGCTGTATCCCCACAAAATTAATGCTATTTTCTTTTTTTACTAGAAAATTTAATATTTGAAGTTTAATTTTCTGTGGATAGCTACAGATTTTTAAATTTTCCTCCAAGAAATCTAATATTCAAATTTTTTTATCAAAAAATTTTATCATTCAAATTTTTGGAGAAAAATCAATTTTTGTAAATAGTAGTGGATTTTGAATTTTTTGTGAATAGATAAAGTTGTTTCAATTTTTTGAGAATTTTTTTTTGTGAAATGCTGTGGATTAAATTTTTTTCAAAAGTTTAATTTTTAGATTTCTTTTGAAAAAAAAAAAATCCCCCCTAAAAAATCACCTGGACGCTCTGTTACTGAAGCTAAAAATGTTTTGGGGGTACTTCGATTAAATAAATACTTTACAAGTGGTACATCACTAAAAAAAAAGGTTGAGAATCCTTGTTCTAATCAATCACATTTTATGTAATTCTTCTAATACAGACAGACGTGAAATACATATTCCAATTTTTTAACAAATTGAACGATCTCACAGTTACTAAAGAATATATTCATTGTCCTTCGAAGGCAAAAAAAAAAAAAAAAATCGCCGAAATAATAAATTACTAGCTTTTTAATTTTTTAACTTTCTTTTACATTCATTTCATTATTTATCGACTCTAGTCGACACACTTTACATAAATAATAAATAAAACTACATGAAAAAGGTTGAGAAACACTGCTTCAGAGTTATGTGTACTGACTGAGTCATATTATATTTTTTGTGTTAATTAACATTTGAATCTCTTTATTATACGTATATGGGAAGGGTGTTGAATGTTGTTACTATGTACTGGGTGATTCAATATTAAAGTCCCGTTCATTTTAAAGCTATTAAATAAAAAGCTGGTTTGCGTAAAGATTTCGCTACCCTAGTGAGAAATATTGGGAAAGTAGGATAAGGCCGCCGCCACAATGAAAATGATGTACAAGAATAGTGCAATGCCAATTTGGAGCACTGATGGTCAACTGATCTTGAACCCCTTGACTTTGTAAAGTAGGTTATTGTTAAGAAGGCCGTAGAACAATATAGGGTCCATGCTCAGCAAGGCTTTCCTCATGACAGCAGCAACGGCTGTAAATTATTCCAGAAGAAGTTATGCACAATATCTGCAAGTCAGAAGTGATAAGGCGTCTCTGACAAGTTGTTCATAACAAAGGTAAGCACAACATTAAAAATGTATCCATACATATTCCAATACAAACCAAAATCTGTGATTAGTTAATTTTATTTATTAATATGCTGGATGCTGGAACACCCTGCACAATTTACTGGGTGTAACTAAAAAATTACACAGTTTGCATATTATTTTTAAATTTCTTATATGTTTTTTATAGCAGTGAGATACAAAAATATTATTTAATACAATACTATGCCCAATACTTTAAGCCATTTCTCTATTCAATGCTGTCACCCTCAGCTGTTAGTATTCCAGACCTTATCCATAGTTGCCTTTATTGACCTCACACTCCCATCACGTTCTCTATATGACTTAATTTAAATTTTGAATCAGAAGGAATAATCAGGAAGATTAGTATCTGGTTATTAGCTATTCATCATTGACTTCTGTGAGTAATTTTTATTTTATTATGTACTGAGTTGTACATTAAAATCGGAACAATTTGAATTTTAAACTTCAACAAGATATAATTTATTCATTAACCATTGAAGTTCAACAAAACTAATACTATAAATAGATGTGTATCTGAGCTCTCATAATCATTAATGTAGACACCCTTAGTGGCAATGATGGATTTCAGGCAGGGGCGGAAGGCCTGACACTCAATGCGGATGTAGTCTTCTTTTATTGCATTCCAGTTCTGACTGACAGTGACTTTGAAGACTTCGATGCTTGCATGAAGGACACTAAAGGCCTTCCCTTCGACATACAACCCAAAGGTGTAGTCAATGGGATTGGCATCAAGGCTACAGGGGTCAAAAGTGTTAAAGAAAAATACTTCAAAAGATGCATTCAAAATAGTCTTGCAACGGAGGTTTCTTTCATTGGTGGTGTCAAAAGTGCCCTCTTCATCCTCACAAGGCTCTTTTCAGCCCGTTTTGTGATAGCTCTCTCGACAGTCTGGTATGAATAATCTGAAATCTCTTGCATAGGTCCATTACCTAGGCTGTTTTCTTTCAATCCTTCGGGTCAAGTTTGACCTTTATGATAGAGCCAATGGCTGTGATTAAGCGAATCAAAATGCGTCGATTACGTTCAAATGTCATTTCTCGACTCATACTTGAGCTACAGAACTCAGATTTGTTTTGTTTTTTAACTAATTGGGTATGCTCTAATATATCGAAATATGAATTAATTTCAATCACTCAACCTTCATTAATTATTGAATTATACGTGGTCAGATATGAATGGACCACCTGATATGTACAATAATATATCAAAGTAGAATTTTTTCGAATATATTGTATTCAATATTTTTAAATTGTGGAACTACAAGTTTCAGAAAAGATTTGTCTTCCTTACATTTTTTTTTTTTTTTTACACAAAAAAAAACCTACTAATTATTTCTAACAAAATTTGAAATAAAAAACTCATTACTTACCATGGAAAGCGTTTCATATGTTTATTTCCAAAGAGTTACCAATGACAAATGTATCTTAATACAAATTATGCACTAAAATCTGCCAAAAAAAAAGAAGGATCTGTCACTTAAGCAGGGGAAAAAGGAAAACAAAATGACGTCGATAGACTTCCATGTATCTAAAAGTCCATGGCTTATTTTTTTTACACCATAAATGTTCTTTCTGGTCACTTTTATTAGCATTGAAATCTCAGTGGAAGATGTACCAGCAGGAATAAAAACTGTGACTCTGGATTGTGTCCCACTTTGATGTCATTCTTTGCTCAGTTAATAAATATAAAGTGCTTTGCTGACAGGGAGATATTTCATAGATACTATAGAGCACCATAATTTCTAAAATTCACCCCTTAAAATCTCATAATTTTGAACAGTAAACGTGTGTAATTTTTATTTTCCACATTTACAGATCTCTACTCCCTTTTTTGATGTCTCAATCCTTCTTATTAATTTCACAGAAGAATGGTTTATATTAGAATGATCATGGTAAAAGATTTACGTTTCATTTTGGAGAATTGTTGAAGCGTTCCATGATTGTCGTGAAAATAATAATACATAAATTCCTTCTTTTCATTGTCCTCTTCATGAACACAAGTTTTAGATTAATATTATTATCATTCATTAGTTCCATATACAATATTCATAGAGTTTCACCAATTCAAAAAGATATACATTTATAAGTTGTATGAGCATTGTACGTATTTAGTTATTTTTCACATCTGGAGGGAAATGAAAGAAGCTGTCGATATAATATAATATTATTATGTGGACATAAATCACAATAGAATCTCCATCGTATCTCACAACCTCTTCTCCAAAAAGAGAAAGAAAATAATGTCAAAATATTACCTAATACAGTACCAGAGCTCGACGTCAATTAATTCTGGAAGGAGCATCGATCGAAAAGGAAGACAGTTGAGTTCCGAATCAATACATACAATAGTGAGGCGGTTTTACTGGTTAGCTAATTTTTTCATTCATTTTGTAGTTAGACGTAGCCCATAGGGAAATAGACAGAAATGGAACGACGAAGCTAAATGGACAACGCGTTCCGGAGAAATTATTTTTCTCGAACCTAATATGTGTAGCTTCTTGTCTTAGTAGTTGTTCCTAGACAAGAAAATATACTTAATGTAGATAATTGGAATTCAAAGATAATTCCTAGGTAAGATGGAGTAATTTTATACTATAATGTTTACTTCAACTTAATCAGTAAAACTCTATCTGACCAATTAAAGGAACATTTAAACAAAAAAACAAAAACTGTATTGGACTCGACCGGGATCCTATATATAAGGACCGCCATACCACCACTAGCTGTCTCCTTCCCCTCAAGTAGCTTTAACACCATAAAAAAGGTCTTTCGTTTTTTGTCTTTTCTAAAAAATAACAGCCTGCCCCAAAATAAAAACATACGTTCACCCTCTACATAAAGGAGGTAAAGAGGGAATACGACTACAGTGCAAATGAATTGTGTTCCCATGAACTTTGTTGTATATCTTCTAATCTTCTTTGAGTTATAGTAGAATAGCAGTTATTAATATCGGGCCATGTGACTCACATGAGAGCCAATTCAATCTTTCCAATCATTCTCAAATTAAAAAATTAGAGTAAGAAAACGACGTTGTTTAAAAAAGATTCTTCTACAGGGGACGTCTTTTATCCACAGTACTCACCTTTTTTTCTTTCCTTTTTTTAATTATGAAGAGTGAAGAAAAGGATCGTCAATGAATCCTTCTCATAGATACGCACTAACTAATGCTGAGACTGGGTTCGATACCTTTTTTTTTTTTTTTTTTTTTTTTTGTTCAGACTTAAGTGATATTTTTTCAACCAGAGATTTGGAGTTGTATTTCGGCCCGAATCGTATTTTAGACCATATACCTGAATTTAATCGTTTTCAAAAAATGGACAACACATTTAACTTCATATGACGTTATTGTAGGTTGATGTTCACGATTTTAAAACAAAAACAGACTTAATCAACAATTCATCTATAGAATCTGTCTATAGCATATTTTAGATGAGATTCGTCGTTCTCTTTATTTAATAATGCAACCTTTCTTCAGACAGAAATAGGGGAAGGCCCAAAATCAGTTGGGACTATTAAAGTCAATTCTTGCCAGCTATGGAATTGTTATTCAATCATTGTTCAGAACTATTTAGAGGCGAATAAGATTTAATTCAATGTCAACCAATCAAAGTTCAAAACTTCTGACCACAAAATAAATACTATATTTTTGTGTTAGCGAGGTAACTCCGCAAAGACCGATCCAGAGCGATTTTTTCTTATAGACCCATACGGATCGAGCTCTTTTAAGTGACCGAATTAATTCCATCCCTTAAAAACTATAATGTGCTCAGACCGCTAGTGTATTTTTTTAAACGAAACCCAACACAAGTACATACCTTCTATGCTTTTTCAGGGCCAAAAGTATTCATGATACTAATTAAATGAACAGGTTAAAGAGTTTGTAATTATCTTATACTCATAATTTATCTCAAAGTTATTAGATTTAGTTCTTCGAAAATTTATTACGCTTATGTGCATAAATATCTGAGTGTGCAGATTGTAACCTGATACAATCTTACAATTAATGAGACATCTCTAACTTTGTATAATACTATGTTAGAAGTAAGTAAATGACTATATCATCATTATTTTTAATCTTTATGGTTAAATATCACATTTTATTGACTCTTCTAATTAAAAAGATATGTCCTAGAGAATGCTGTTTTTTTCCTTTTCTAATATAACAAAAATGGGTTATTTTTTCAAAAACCCCTTCTCATAATACAAACATTTACAGAGGTGTGTAAAATATTTCTTAGAAAGTAAGAGTGGAATTTGGCTAACACTATTGTTATTTAAGTCTTAAAGAGGCAACATCTACGAATAAAGTAATAACTAGTGGGTGTGCTCTTACGAGACGTGAAGGAACAATAAGGTATGTTCGGGAGTAATGAGTAAAAGTCCTTGTTAGACTCGGAGTAGACTGAAAGATTGACATCGGAGCAATTCAGAGGCATCGGAGATTTCTTGAGATCTAATAAAGCGTCATAAAAAGTTCATTCAAATTGTCAGAGCTACCACGTTTTTTTTGTTTTTTTTTGTTGTGTTGTTAACAACATATTTTTAGTCGTAATTATAAGTATTTCGGTTTCTGTATCCCTTAAACACTAATCATTCATTCATTCTTGGGGAGAGAACATATATACATATATATAAAGTGTAGTTACGGATTTGTGTACTTATGAATCCACAAAATAAAATATTCTGTATTTTGGGCATATTAAAAAAAGAAATCAAAATTCAACATGATAACCCTGACAATTTTAAGAATTTTTTCTAGAAGAGCAGATTAGCTGTCACAACTATTGATTAGAAGATCAGCTATAAGTACCTATAAACAAGGTCATAGGGAAAAATTACTACCCTGATGTAAATCTCCAATTTTACTCTACGTCCAACAAAGACTTATAATGATAACTCCGCTCTAAATCTTCAAGTTTAAAGTCTTTTATGAGTGCACACAAATGTTCAATCAGATTTTGAACAGTAATTGAATTTAGTAAGAAAATAAGTTCACTCTTCAGGAGTTTAATAATAATGACGGCAGCTCAGCAAAAGAAAATGCATTCTTCAGATTACCAATTCAAAAAAAAAAAAAAAAAAACGGGCCTGCTAAAAAATTTCCATGATTTACATCACGAGTCTTAGGTCAGTAGAAGCATATGTTTTGCTCCCGCTCTCTCCTCGCACTCTACAAATGCGTTGCCCTACTTATCAGAAACTTAGTTTCAATAGTTCTGATGTTGTTGTTGTTGTTGTTTTGGTTTTTTTTTGCAATTAAGGCAATATGTCCACAAATTATTCGCTCACAGAAATTGAAAAATCCTGTTCTATCCAAGTCCAAAGTTCCATTTTCCAATGTCTACAAAATCTATCCCTACTAAAAACACTCAAGGTGAAATATCTTCGACACATTGCAATATTCTTAAATTTAAGTAGATATATATATATTGTAAGTGTCATAGAGGCACTTTGCAGTGGCATTAATCTTCGATTGATTTATTGGTTACTAAATATTAATATTGGGATATGTATCTCGTACCTATAAAATAAATATGAAGGAGTGAAGTCACTAAGCACATACTTATTGCAGAATAAATGGCTGTATTTTAAACATGCAAAGATTAGTGAATTTGATACACTCAAAAAGCGTGGCTAAAGGCTAATTTTTTTTTTTTTTTTTTTTTTTTGAAATATGTTTTACATTTCCTTTTTTTTATGACGTGCAGAGCTTTAGCTACACACGCTCCTTGCTAAACTTTATAAATATATATGCTCCCTTTTCTTTTCTTTTTAATATGACGCTCTGAGCTTTAGCAACACACGCCTGAGTCCTCGACAGACCTATTTTGCTTAATTAATATATTTGTATACTATACTATTTGTGAATGTACTCATCATAAAACAGTACATTTTATGAGGTTATAAAAAAAATCCTTTGACAAGATGTAAAAAGGGCATTTCCAGGGGAAAAGAGAACGGTTAATCCCCCTATATAAAACCCTCTACTCCCAGTAAAAATTCGTGAGGATGTATCCTTAGGATTTTAAATACTGAAAATTGTTAGTGTGGGATTTTTGTTTTTGATGCTGTCAACGTAAGGAGTGTTTGTTTTCTTTAAAGCTGTTATCAATATTGAGTAGAGTACATCTAAGTATAATGCTTAATAACTAGTGTGTGTTCTCATGAATGACTAGAGGTGTGTAAAAGATATCCTATAAAAACGGGAGTAAATTTGTTGTTGTTGCAAAGAGAACATAATTTTGTATTTTCTAAACATTTTTAAATATTGTTCAAAATTGTCATACCAAAAAGGCTTGATTTGCAGTCATATGCCGGGTGCAGCGAAAAATTATCTTTACACTTTCAATCTAGAACTGTATCAATATGTATTTCAGCAACCAGTTGTGATAGGGTATGTTAATAAAGAAAAAATAACTGATATGATGTTTTGACTACCCTAATCATCGATTGGCAACAATGATTACTTCCAGGTGGACACGGAAGGCCTTGTACCCATTACAGATGTAGACATCAGACATGTCATCCCAGTGCTGGTTGCCGGTGTTCTGTAAGTTGTTGATATTTGGGTAACGAACAGTCCAAGCCTTGGACTCAACATGTACCCAAAAAGTGAAGTCCAATATAGGTTGGCATCTGGTGAGTAGGGAGTCACATTTTCTTGGGCCAGAAAAGCAAGTAGTTCAATCACTTCTGGGCCTTGTTGGACGTGTTTGCAGACGCACCATTCTTCTGCAACACCACGTTCATGTTGACAGTTGGCCTGGAGATCCCCAACTGCTTTGCAAATCTCCGTTGGTTTCTTAACGGCGTCCAAAAATGAAGAGACTGAAATTCATTTGTTAGGTTCAGATAGGATTTCCTCGTCTTATAAGACACTTAGGAAGATCTAGTTTTGTTTTTTTGATATTGGACCGGAACAATTTTAACTCATTCACAAATACCTTGATTTATGTAGCAAAAACAAAGTGTACAGATTTTTTCGCCTCACCCGGTATATTATATTCTTTCTTATTTTGTCTAACCCCTGCCTTTTTGCGGAGGGACATAAAGAGTGATTCAATTCTTATTGATCATCCCATCTATTTACTCATTTTATAGTCGCTTCATGAATCATGGTCAAAATGACGGTCCCTTTTTAAATTCCATTTTTATATTGTATAAGAAAAAAACGCATTAAAATACGCACCCTAAATACGAGGAATCGATAATAAACCATTTCATTCCTTACTACGTACAATATTATCCAGAAGAATAAACTGCACGCAGACACATGACGTTTATATCAATTTTATCTTTTGTTTCCTACGACAATGTGCCGTTATTATTATTGAAAAAGGGGCTCCCTTTACATACATTTCAGCCTCCCCTTCCCTCCTTCTCTCCTCCTACTCTATTGAAGGCAATCCCCTAGAGTCCTGATCATGTTTTTCAACTCTGTTAATAATGTAACATACATTAAAGTGTTGCGTTGACAATAAATCGAACCGAGTCTAGCCGGTTAGATACGTTAGAAAATGGCTTAAAAAGGAGATTAAATGAATGGCTACAAAAATTGAAAATATATTGGGGCAAATATGGACAATTTTCTAAAAAAACTTTCTGACATTGATACCATGCAGATATTTAATATTTTTTATGGTATATCAAAATAAAATATGAGTAAAACTGGGCACCAATTTGACGAAAGTTTAAAGGAGATCAGCTTAAGTGTTATGAAGTTTTATAATATCAGTGGCAAGTAATCGTAAGAAGAACTTTATGGGAAAATATACACAAACCCATAGAGAGTATATAGATCGAAAAAAAAATTATTAAGGAGAAAGTTTACGTCAGCTGTTGCTGGAGGATTTATGCAATATTTAAATATATATAAATATTTTGATTTTCAAAGAATATATGAGTATAATTATACTATATGTACAGATGTATAACACGACAGTTGACGTGAACTTACGCGACACCAGTGCCCTGAAGAGCCCCATAAATATCTATGGGACTTGGGCTGGAGCAGGGACGATACTTTTAATTTTCTTTTTCGGAAGGGGTTGTAATGGTTTTGTTTTTTACAAATCATTCACAATTTTGAAATAAGGTTTTTTTTTTATAAATAGCAATTTGATGTTAATTTAATAAAAGATTTATAATTTAGGCTAAAGAGGTTTGTTAAATTTCAAAGTTGTGACAACAGCAAAATAAAATTTTTGGTGTATAGTACAACCCCTCCCATGGTAACAGGCCCAGATTCGAAACTTGAAACTCGACTTGGACTTGAGTTTATATTTTGAAGGCTTGACTCGACTTTGAACTCAAAATCTATTTTATACTTAACTCAAGAAAAGACACAACACTAATATGGAGCCTTTATTGTAATTAATGTTGTGTCTATCCCTATTTAATCGGTCCACTCTAGTTTTAAGCCGTTTTCCATGACTGGTACTACTTGAACTAATTAAAAAATAAGAAATAAGGTTGATTGGGTCATCTTCAATCCAAATAAAAATCCAATACATCCAAGAATTAAAAAATTTTGAAATTATTTCAAAATCCACAACTATTCCCAAAAAATTTCAAAAATTCTTAGCTATTCACAAAAAAATTAAATTTTTTGAAAAAAAAATTCAAAAATTCATAATTAATCTCAACGAATTATATTTTTTTGGGAAAAAAAATCAAAATCCACATCTCTTCAAAAAAAATTTTATAATTAATTGTTTTAAATTTTGAGAAAAATTTAAAAATCCATTGCTTTTTCCAAAAATTAAATTATAGTTCAAATATAAAAAAATTCTCGTAAAAAACAAAAACTTCTTCATTGGGTGGGGGGTGGTGGGTCTACAGGGCTAATAAGATTGAGTAATGGCCGACTCAATAAAATAGGAAATATCGACTAAGGTTTTTTTTCGAATTTGAAATTGGACTCAAATCGGACTCAACACTAATATTAATAGATAATACATAGAACATTATATACGGAATTCATATTCACTGAATAACACAATGTACACACGAAAGACCCTTGTTATTTTATTTTTTTAGTGTTGAGACTCAGTCCGGAACCGAATTTTGTTTTAGTTCCATCTAAAGGAATTTTTTCTAGAACAATATTTTGATCCAGACCGTGATTTCAGACCGTGCACCGAAATTTAATTGGTTTCAAATCGTGGGCCAATTTATTAGCTCTCAATGTAGAGACCAATTTTATTTACTATCCTCATTTAAGATTTATGCAACAATTTAAACTTCATATAACGTCATTGTGCCTATGTTTGCAATTTTGGAACACACGTGACATTATAGACAATTTGTCTATAGAATCAGTCTAGACATAATTTTAAATGAGACGGTTCCAGATCACTTTTTGTCAAATAGATCGAGACTAAATTTTTCTTTGGGACCAGTCTAGAGCAAACTTCTTTTAAGTACATAATTAGTTTCGTCCACTAAAAATCAGATCGGTCTAAGATTTTCAAACTGAAGACCAACACCAATACTCTAGTACTCAAACCTATTGCCGTATATCAATAAAGCTCTGGGTATACATGATTTATTAATCATTATGGTAAGGTAATTAATAGGTACAATACAAAATGCGTTCATTTTCATAGATGGACTACATGTTACTTGTAATTAACACTCATTATCCATGTAATTATCATTAATGTTATTAGAATGGCATCTACATATTTAGTGCCAGAGTAGTAAATCATGGCCTACATAGTTCAGTATTTAATTAACTCCAAAGCCAAGAAACAATCTCTATGGATATATGTACTAAAAAGAGCATCTTTAACTAGTGATGCCCAGATCCAAGCTATTGGTACAATATCCACCAAACAGATTAAAGGAAACCATCCATGTCGTTAGTTTGATCATATTTTGCAACCTATTCTCCAAAAAGATACGATCAAAAGTCCCAAAATTACTTGGTAGTTGTTTACAAATTCTTCACAGGATTGGAGTAAATATCCAACAATTAGTAGTAAGCTTATATCATTTCATATTTTCGTCCATCAAATAACAATGTAGTCGTTTTAATGAAATACTGTAGGCATGTGCATGTTGCATTGAATATGAAGAATTTGTTTGGTTTTGTTCTCTTATGTATATTATCATTCATATCCTCTATCAGTACAGGGTTCGGAAGCAAAACGTGGACTGTTAATAAATACTAATTATGTGATTAAAATAGAGAGGTTTGCGATTTTTTCCTACATATTCCAAATCTCCTTTCCTTTTTGCATAAGCAAAGAACAATAAACATTTCTTAAATCTTTCATCATGAGTAAGAAAGAAGCAAAAAGGCAGAGGATGTCAGGATTAAGGTGGCAGAGATTATGGACATTGTGACGTGCTCCAGGAGCCTCATTTTCAAGGTGGTCAAGATGAAAAAGGATGGTAAAGACCTCTCAAGGAAAAAAAAAAGTGGGGGACACAACTTTTAAAGGAATTCTGAGTTTCTGGGTTACCTAAAGAAGAAGATCAAGGAGGACCCCACAAAATCCATGAATAGCCTCTGTAACGGATTTGACGTGGACGAGGTGACAATCAGGAAGGCTGTGAAGGAGGGCTTGAGGGGTTCCTCTTACACAAGGATCCCATGCCACCTGTTGACGGAATCTCTTAAGGAAAGGAGACTGTAGAGGTGCAAGAAAGTTCGTGCGTGGATCAAGGAAAATGTATCCAAAGTAAAAAATTTCTCTGACGAGAAGATTTTCACAGTGGACCAAGTCTATAACCGTCGAAACGACCCTTGGCTTAGGTGATCACCAGAGGAGGTCAAGGGGGCGTTCCGTATAAAACATTTGGCCCAAACAATTGTCCTGGGGGTCGGGGGTCGATGGCAAGAAGATGCCTCCCTTCTTTTTTAAGGGTTGGTGAAAAATCAGCCAGGAGGCCTACTACAAGGAACTGAGGTTCACCATACTGCCATGGATCAAGGCCACCTGCCCAGACAACAACTATGTGTGCACCCAAGATGGTGCACCCTCACACACATCGGCCAAATACCAGAAGTTCTGCACCGACAACATGGCTTATTTTTGGCCAAAGGAAATGTGGCCATCATCTTCGCCGGATTTGAACCCGTTGGACTTTTCTGTGTGGGGAACTTTGGAGAAGGAGACTAACCGGACATATCACCCAAACGGGGACTCCCTGAAGCCAGCCATTGTGAAAGAATGGACCAACTTGTCCGGAAAGTTCATCATCAACTCCTACAAGGCTTTCCTCCGCCGTGTGGAGGCTGTGATTGCTGCTGAAGGTGCCCATATTGAGTGGAGATGTTCACAAAGGTCGTGTCTCAAAATTTTGTTAATAAAAATTTCAAAATTATTTATTAAAAAATAAAGTTATTGACATTTTTCAAAAATTAGTCATTCAGTCCACGTTTTGCTTCCGACCCCCCTCTATTTTAAGATTTGAATACAAATGACACTGGTATGTAAAATGAATTCATTATCCCGAGAGATCCAGACAATACCAGCTAAAAATGCATATATTCAAATAAAATTTTACAAAGGAGTCCCTGCACTAATTAGATTCGTAATTACCAGCTAAAAACATATATTCAAAATAGTCCTGTCTACAGCAGCTCATTTTCTCTCTCTAAAATCTTATCACTGGCAACAGATGTTGAGAAGAATCGTAATTCAGTAGTATCATAAGTATATTTCCACCTTCTCCTCGTACTCTCCAAAAAAACCATCCCAACATACCTGAGTGTTTCGGTATATTTGAATCAACGTATTAAACCGAGTATTATTTAATTAAACTTTTCATATTCTACCATAGTTTACAACTTTTATTATCATATTGTATCTATTCATGTGCCCATAAGGAGGTTTTTTTAAATATAAAGTGATCATATAATTATTTCTTTTAAAAAAAATATCAGGAATAATAATTAAGTTAGAGGGGTCAATAAAGTTAGATACAGAGCTTATAACCTCTAATTAATTCTTCCAACTCTATGTACATTATGATTAAATCTACTTCAAACAGTGTAATTATCCCTTGTCTAGTTAATCCCAGAGAAAGAGAGTATAAGTACTGAAAAAGTAAGATATAACTAATTCAATGTGTTCATATATATACACATTAGAAGGATTTGAAATTCAACTTTATTCGAGTTTCGATTACGACTGGTGGAGAAAAGTAGGCATAGGGTATGAAAATTCCCTATATAAAATAGCATTGTTCTTTGAGGTCATTTTCAGGTCGCTTTTCTCGATAAAATTTAAATAAAAAGGCTCATTACTTAGTGAATATAGTCGTTACCTGTATTGTATCATGCAACCTACTTCTATAAAATAAACAGAAAAAAGTTCCCTAATCATTTGGTAGTATATACTTACATCCCAATATTTCATAGACATGTTTGAGTCTACTTATACACTTTGTATCAATTTTATCAAATGAGTTAAGATACACAAGAATTTTAACTATAGTTTAGAACCTTTATTTGATTTAAGAGATTTATATAAACCCCGATAGTCCCCCTTTCAAACAAAGTCAAATGTATCATTTAATAATTGTCAAGATACATTTTGGCGAATTAAAGTAAAACTTGTGTATCTTCTAAAGGACTACAAATGTAATTTAAACTCATATTTTTTTTTTTGTAGAATCCTTCAAACTTATTTCAACTTTTACCTTTATTTTTTTAAGGTTAGAAGTGCAAAAAGTAAAACAAGACTTTTGTTTAAGATTACTTTTAGGTTGATGCACCGGATATTATGAAACTATAGGTGAAAAAAATCCTTTTTGTAGAAATATTTATTAGCAAAAAAATATATTTCTACAAAAAGATACAAATGAGTCCAGTCAGGATCTAGATCTAGATGAATGATGTACACTGTACACTAAAATGATTTAAATATAACGTAAGTAAAAAACAGATCAACTAAATTAAGTCAAATGTATGGAGCTTTATTTAATCTACCAATTCAAAACTCTGAATGGTCATAGCCATAGATATGTACATTCAATTATCAAAATGTCCCACTCTCACCAGGGGCATGAGTTCCATATGGGGTGTAAACCGGGACAGAACCTGATGATGACGTTCCTTGGCATTGAGGCCCACTTTAAGCTGACGATGGTTTTGATGGCATTAACTTTTGGATGGCAGATAATACGCACCTTGTTCCCTAAATACCATAATCAAGGGGAGCAAGGTCTGGGGAGGAGAGGACACATCTCCCAAGGGCAAAGTGCCGCCAAATTGCCACTTAATTCACTTAAATTGCGTTTTAAACTTATTAGAGAAAAATTATCTTTTGGATCCTAGTGTCATCGGGACCATAGCCCAGAAGTGAAGAATGGTGCAATTAGTAGCATCTGACAGCTGTTTTTCTCGACTAACGTTTGAGCAAGATGGATCTATGTATATCTTCACAAAATAAAGGGGGAGGGGGAGGAATGTTTTATTGAGATTCAGAAATAGATTAATGGACATACAAAAGTTAAGAGCCGCTGGTCTAGACTACAACTGTGTACATAAATTTGTATATTTTGTTCGATGAAAAGGAGTATTTCAATGTATTTGTATTTCATTTCCAATGTGCACTCCAAAAAAACATGTTGTTTAATAAACTAACGAATTCAATTTGTATAAATTTGCCCACTAATTAAATCCCATTTTTTAAAAGAAATATTTTTCATAGGTGTCAATTATCTTTTATGGTTATTAAGTACTTACATAGATTTGTTTGTATGAATGCATGCTATATGTTAGGTACATAGGTATGTATACAAATAATCTATGTAAATGAGCAAATTTTACCTTGTACGTAATGGTGTTTTGCTCTTTTGTTGAGTCAGATCCCAGATTAGTCATCATGACCCTAATAATAAAACAGGGTTTCAAGGAGTGATGGTAAATAAGGAAATGAATTCTAAAGGCTTTTAATTAACAACTACTATAAAAGTTTGCATGAAAGATACATATTAGTTATGGACGGCCAAAATATTAAGAAAAATAATATTTTTAAGATTAGAAAAGGAAATACAATTTGTACTTTGATTCTTTTTTCTATATTGTTCGTTACTTAATAGATTGACATCTATTTGTATGCTATTTTAATTGCTAAAACTTCTCTTCTCTACAGTATTAATACATTTTCCCAACCAAAATTATGTAACAAGCAGCTGATGTTGATATGGCTGACCGGAGAAATTACAAGGAGTCATCATTAGGGCTCTAAAAATTTATTTTTATAATATGTTATATTTAAATACTGAGGCGTAGACTTCATTTTCTACTGAGTTCAAGCTATATTGATTGAAGATTTGCAAGTGCTCATAAAAGACTGAAAGTCACATTAAAGATTTGTTACAGAGTTATGATTGTAAGGCCTTTTTGGACTCAGAGTATAATTGAGGATTGACTTGGAGTAATTCTTGCATATGTTCTTGTTTATTTCCTTCTCACCCTCTTCCTTTTTTCGTAGCTGATGGTAATTGGTCTAATAAAGTGTCATGGCACCTAAACTGTTCTCCTCCAAAATACTCTTCAAATTTACAGGGTTACCATAATAATTTTTGTTTTTTTTAACATGCCCAAAATTCTACCAACTAGAATAATAACAGGAGATCAGTATAAAAACTGTTATTTTAAAATTAACGAAGCAAAAAATGAACATGGTCACTAAAACATTTTGAAAACTGTTTTGGAGGAGAATAGATTATCTGTCATGAGATTTTATTAGATCTGCTTCAAGAAGTCGTTAGAGTACGAAAATAAAGATAAATCCTACTCCTGAAAGTCGTTTAGAACACTGGAGTAACTAAAAGGGATCTTAACTAAGGGGGTCGGCAACCTATGGCACGTGTGCCACTGATAACACGTGGAGGAATAATCACTCCACGCGCAAATTAGAACATATTCTCGTAGTTTGCGAGGTTTTTTTCACCATTATTGTTAATAGTGACATACTCATTGATTAGAAAGTTTAAGGTTGGGAATCCATGTCTCAAAGGTTGCCTACTCCTGCTCTAAGCGAATCCTCGGAATGCAATGAAATTTCGACACGTACTGTTTGAAGCAAAAACAAAAAAAAATACGTGGGTCCAACAATGTTGCCATAATGACTCCTTCGTCTAAAATGCAACCCTTTCTGAAGATTATAAGAATTGTTATATTTCAATAGATATCATCAAATTTAGAAAATATTAATTCATTAATAAAATTTGCAATCTCAACCAATATACCCGCATTTTCCCTTCATGACCACTTCCAGCCTGGTACAGAATTTTGTACTGCAGTACTTTACAATGCTTGGCTCTAGGTTTTGCTCAATCATTTATGATGTCAGTATTCAATTGATCCTTTCTTGTGTATCGGACTCCTGTAAGCTTTCCCTTGAGGCTCCCAAAAATACGAACGTCTCGTGGGAAATAGTCGGGTTTTGTGGTGAGGGCAATAGTATTTGCATTTTTCAAAGATTTGAGATTTTGCACCGAGTCAGACGCTTAACTCGATCCAAAGGCTTCAAACCATGACAAGGAGTTCTGATGTATGAATTAAGGCTTTAGTCTTGCTTCACCAAGTGGTACATTGTGGCCTGACTGCTTTCAAATTCACTAGGAACCCCATACACGATGACTTTCCCTCTTCTGCCTTCAATTGTGCTTTTAATTGCATCACCCAATTCTTTTGGCCTCTTCGGCCTAGATACGTACGTTGTGGAAGCTTTTGATGTGCCTCTCGCGGTCACAGTAGAGGGATTACAGCCGAGCACTCCAGAATTAAACCTATGCGTTGCTCCACGTATTTGGGTATAACCCTCTTATTTCTAGAACGAATTGGCTTATTTTTTGTTTACACTTTCTTTATAAAATTGTCGGCAATAAGTTATACAGACTAAACATTGAAATATGACAAATAGGAGAAAGGCTTGCAATTTAAATAGTGATCCATTTTAGACGGAAGGGCTGGTATATATGTCAGACTGGGGACTTATTGAATGATATGTTATGTAGACAAGACATCTAATGTTACTTTGATACACTCAAATCCAATTCAAGGCACATAAACTCTCTTTAAATTGAAGGTAGCATGATTTACTTCCCCGAAAATAAATATTGATCAAATAGAAATGTTCTTTTTTATTAGATTCATTATAAAGTTTTTTATCTTTATAGGAATTTTACATAGGTGCAACCTGCTAAATGTACTTACAAAGAAGTATTTATTTAAACACGTATATATAAGTTTGTTAATTATATGTATACTACCTTTAATGAATCATACCTTTTGTTGACGAAGAAAAAATAAATGCTGAAAGAAAATAAAATGATCAATATACATATATTTATATTTTACATAGGCGAGATATAAAATTATTTAAATATTTGTATTTATGCAAAAAATTTATTTGATTACCTATGTTTAATTAAATTTCTACATTTTCTTTCATTCTTTTATTCAATCCATTGATGAATTTCTATTTAAATCAACCATTTTTTTTTTGTTTAAAGTTAAATAAACGGATCAACACCACACTCAAATATCCGTCTGGGTTACTTTACGAAAACGTATAATAACATTAGCAAGTAACTTTCTTCTTCCTTTTTTTTAGTTTGCCTGTAATGGGTCAAACTTGACCTTTAAAAATGAAGGTCCAGCTTTGTAAATCCCGGTTTGAACAGTATTGGTTTACCTCAAGAACATTAGAATTTGATGTGTTGATACGGAGGAATTCTTATGTTGAAATTAATTAACAACAACCACTCCATACTTTTAATTCTTAGCAAAGTATTGAAAAATTGATTTTTTCAACAGAATGAGAGTAATAAATGCTTTATTATAATCAAATTTAATATATTTTTAAGGCTAAATTGTATTTGGAAAATGCAATTTGAAGTAATGAATTATAACATGTTTACCCTTTTACTTTAATGCCCTTTGGTGTGTCGCAAAATTATGGAGCATACATCAAAAAAAGGTGATGAACCATACTTAAAATTCTGAAGTATGTTAATTCATCACACAAATTTAAATAACATGCCTATTATTGACTCAAATGTGTCTCTGAAATATTGGGCTTTAAGTAATTCTATATGAAGTAAAAAAAATATATCCGGATTTTACTTTTTCTTGATTGTTTTTATGTTGACATAAAAAATGTTTGTGTAGTCAACTCTACTTTTGGAATTTTTTGTTGTATAAATCAGTGTACTTTGATGTTAAAAAGTAAGGTCTAATATAAAGACGTAATATAAATTAAGTTACAAGACAAGTTTTTTACAATATAATAAATATATGATTAAAATATGAATGATTCTATTCTACAATATGTATTTGAAGTTTTTTGGTTAAATGAAATAATTAAGAAAAAAAGAATGCGCGTTATAGATGGTACATATAAACGTTTTATAGTATTTTCACTTTCAATTATCCTTCAATTATTTGGACTTTATTATATTTTAGAGGAAACTTGTAGAAATACTTTTTGAACTACAAAAAAGTTTTTTTTTTAAAAGAAGAAAAAGTCTTCAACAAAATCGTTAATTTTCTTAACTTTAAAGGCGTGGTGAGACAAGAAAGTCCTCCAATTTTTAGATTGATACTATTTGACTATTGACATAAGAAAAAGAAACTCATATGAATAGGTAACAACACTAATATATGTATATATGAGTGTTTGAGTTTCAGTGTGAAAATCTTAGATTGGACTGAGGCTGTTATGATTATTAGAGGACCGAACTACTTTGATTCTTTAAAGGAGTATAGTTTGAACCTGTCTTATAGAAAAATCGGTCTAGATAATGACATTACTTTTCTATCAAAAAAATATACAGTGTATTTTGTTGTCAACTGTTGACGTTTCTGCTTCTTTTCTCCTTATCATTGAACGTATAAATTTTTTAGTTTTAAGCTAACGGTTTTGGAATTTTGGAGAAGATGAAATTTGAGCAAGTATCTTTTAAATTTAAAAAAAAAAGATTTCGAAATTTAAAATTTTATAGCGAAGACAGACATTTTTTGGTCTTTTTTTATATTACTATAAAATTCCTCAAAAATGGAGGGGGGGGGGGAGGAATTGGTACATTTTTCCTTGTGACTATGAATGTGGATTAGTTGTATTATAGGTAATTAGCTCATTTTAAGTTGTAAACAATTCCCATTAATTATTGAATACTAAATCCACAGTTGGGGAGAATTGACTAATTAACAAGGGATTTCAGGATATTTTCTTCCGTTTCTTTTCGGGAAAAAGGGCGCATTATACAATCAAAGTAACGACGTTTGATCGATCATGGAGAAAACTGGATTGATATCACTTAAAATTTTGTCAAAAACGAATTATATAGAAATAACTCGTCTTAACGTCAGTTGAGTTACAACGTCATATGAAGTTAAATGTGTCATTTAAATAATACCCAAAGAACTCATAAATGAGGATCAGGGAGAAAATCTAGGTATAGGTGTAGAGCGTAAAAAGCCGCCCTATATTTTTAGAAACCCAAAAAATTAGGACTCAATTTGGGAAAGATTAAATTCTTATCTACGGTTTGAGATGGCAGTCTGGATTAAAATATCTGTCCAACCCAGTCTAGACAATATCAATCATCACTAAACTGAGGGAACGAATCGATCTTGGACCGAGTCTCAACACTAATATATATTTTAGCGTGTATATACATATATCATGTCACGAAAACATGGGAAATTGCCATAGACAGAAGGGTTATCAAAAAATATATATGTATATGTACAATTATATATAAAAAAAGACATAAAGTCCCCTAAGACACTGAGCGTCAAGACAAAACGATACCAAACATTAAGAGACATGGCTTGAGAGACTGACTTTATGGATACATTGTATTTAATATTAATAAAGGAAACTCCTCAGAGAGGGAGAAGGTTGACTTTCAATATGATGTTGTTTTAGATAAAACAAAACTTCTATTAAATATGTATATGCGACACGTCAACAAAAAACTAAGCTATAATGATTACATTTGTATTCCTCGTCGAATTATAGTACATTTCTATAAACTAATTATTATTAAGGAGCCTTTGAATTGCACTCCAAGTAACCAAATTTGATTGTCACAAAAAAAGAGTGATGAATTGATAAATTGTATTTTGAAATGCTATATCGGAGCCTTTCTAGGAGGATTATATATATATTTCTTCTCTTTGGTGGTGGGGGGGAAGGGGCTTGGTTTTTGGAATTTATTTCGAAAAAATACAAAAAAAAAAATTTTAATTTCTTGTGAAAAATTTCAAATATTAAATTTTTTCGACAAAAATTTCAAACATCCGTAGCTTTTCTCAAAAAATTAATTTTTTTTGTAAAAAAAATCAAAGTTTCACAGTTGTTCAAAAAAAAATGAAAAATTATTATTTTGGAAAAGTGTATTTGAAAAATCCAAAGCTATTCTCTAAAAAAATTATTTTTTTTATAAAATAATTTAATAAATCCAAAGCTGCTCACAAAACAATAAAAATTGAAAAATTAATAGAAAAAAAAAATTTCACATATGAAACTTTTTTTTTTGAAAATTTTGTAAATCCATAGCTACTTATAAAAAATAAATATAATTAAATTTCAAATATTGGTTGTTGTTTTTTTTAATTTCATATTAAATTTTCAAGTAAAAAGCAAAAATTCATTGATTTGGGGGGGGGGAGGGTGCTACAACCCCTGCGTACACCCTGCTTTCCAATCAAATAACATCCATTCTATGCAAAACTCTGGCGTATATTAAGACATCCCACAAATTTGAATAATAAGCCTACAATGGACACAAATAGGCTAATAAAATATTGGGCTGTAGGTATGTATATTAGACCTATTCAAAAAAATACTTTTTAAGTTTTGTTAGGTAACCGTATTTTCTCCTATGCTTTGACATATGAGAAGAAAGAAAATCATTTTTGAGGGTTAATGTTTTACTGTCTCAGCACAAACAATCATTTTCATTTCTACATTTTTAAATTTTACTTCACAAGAAAAAAACTTTTACTTCGTAAGGATATCTTAACATGAAAATCTGGGACAACCCAGAAGAGTTATGAGGACAAATCAACTTGTTTGTTAATATTTACTTTAATAATACAGTATTTGAAACCTTAAAACCTTCTTCTTAAAAACTGTCTTCTTTTTTTATAGATTTAAGTGCCCGTAATCTCAAAATGAATGATATTTTGAGCTTTCAACAAATTAGCTAATATCTTGACAAAAAAAAATAGCACGTACTGTAATTTTTTCGCAACCAAACATTAATAGATTTAAACGTAAAGTGGATCGTCTTTAAAAAGTTTAAAATATAAAAACCTCTGCTGCCAACCATTTTTTCCAATAATTGATGAAGAAGTACTATTTTTCGAAAAAAAAACGTCAATTTTCCAAACTTTAAGTAAAAAGTGCGAGGGTCTAGGGTGTATTCAGAGCCCCCCCCAAAACCATTTTCTTTTTTCTTCTCACATATCAAAGCACGGGGAAAATAGGGAAACCTAACAAAACTCAAAAAAGTGTTTTTTGGTAGGTCTACAAAACTACAAAAATTAATTGGTATTTTCTCATTTTCTTGATTTTTGTTTAACAGTGTTTTTATGTTGACTTCCTAACAAAAATGTATATGATTAATTCTTGAAGATTCAAACTATCACTTAATCAGTCAAAGTTAAAGGCTCATGATTCCCTTGGAAACAAATGAAATCGTGTTTTCAATAAAAAAAAGCAGAAAATAATACATTTTTGCATAATATTTTTTTGTATATTTTGATACTCAACAACATCTGGGATCAGTGAAACACATAAATATATGTATATTATATATCTACATATTATGAACATATTCAATTTGACTCAAGGCAAAAAAAAAACCGTTCTTTTCCATTTACAGATATAAAAGTAGATGGCGTTTAAGATATTGCCTACATACATATAATATGTACATTGTTTATAAAACTTATCTGAAGATATAAAAATAAGATTGAACACAGTATTTGCATTATTCCCCATATTTAAGTGGGGTATTCGACTAAAATGCTAATGTTGTATTCTCAAGGATTTAAAAGACATCTTTTATAGTCTTAAATGATAAACACATAGGTAAATTAGGATTTCTTATTTGACATAAATGAACTCTGGACACTTGCAAAAAGAGAATAATAAGAAAAACCAAAATTTCCTCATTTGACAAGCTGTGTAAATTAACACGCCCTCCAACAACAAATAGGACCTTGTATCCTAAAACAGCCTCTCAAAGAAACAAAAGAGTAGAGATTGCAGCTCAAGTCTGCACAGAACAAATACCAACAGAGATCCGAAACTTGACTAAGGCAAGCAAGCAGACTATTTACAACGTAAAAAAGGGCATTAATGGCGATATTATCATCGAGAGGAAGCCTGTGCTCTGTTGACTCCCGATTACCCTGCATCGGTTATGAGTATGAGATTTGTTACATCCAATGAACTGGATTTGCTACTCATCTGGTTCAAAACAGGATACAGGCTCAAGACTACTGACTAAATCGACAGGATGAGGACACACTTGATTCATTGGATCAGGCACTTCTTCCGGGCGGGAATGTGTACTTCAACAAGATGGTGGAAAGTTTACACAGCCCTTTTTTGAGAACAACAATCTGTTCTGCCCGATAACAATGTGGCATCCATACTTGCCACATACCAACCAGCTCAACTTTTTATTCTGCCTGAATGTCGAAAATAGGCCTTCCAGACAAAGGTACCCAATCGTGAAGCTCTCAAGGTTTCTGTTGATGAAAATTGTAACTCCATGTGACCCAATTACATTGTTACACCTTGTCAGAGGTTTCGGCAGCGCATATAAGCCATTATTAAAGTCGATGAAGATATTGATATATTGAAGATTAGATATGGAAAGACATGCACCAATATCTCTACAAAAGTTTAGTAAATGATGCTTTTCTAGTTTTCAAAAAAAAAAACTTGCTAAAACTCTAGATTCAAAGTATTTAATTTTCAATTAAGCACCGAGTATTATTTATAGTTTTATATTAAATCCCTGGATTTAAAAAAAATGAATAAAAACGTCAAAATAGCTGCGCTTAATACGCAGAAGAGAAAATGTAAATTTATTTACTTGCAACATCTTTAGGCCTGAAATATTCATAATGTATGGCAAATTAGAGCAATGTTGTTCTAATACTTTTGAGATTTATACTTTTTATCTATAATACTTGAAAATATACAAATTCCTGTATATTGATTGAAACTCGGTATTTTTAAAGAAATATCATGAAAAAAAATCGTTTTTCCGATATTTTACAAATTTTCAAATCCATATAAAGACTATTAAAGGTCATTTTCTTGTTTAGAAAATATAAAGCAAATAAAAATATCCTCCGATAGCGAATTTCGAGCTTTCGTCAGTATATGTGTATAATAAGTTATTTCTAAGAACTGCACATATTATAATCTTCAAACTTTAACAAGTATCCCATTCAAAATGAAGGGGTTATTTGATTTAAAATGTTTTGTGTAGGAATGATGAATTATGTTTCGGAAACACGAAAAAATTACTAATAAACGCACCATTTTCTTTAATCAAACAAAAATACAAAAATCCTTCCTATTGAAAGGGATAACTGTTGGTTAAACTATAATAAAATTTATTACTTTGTCTGATAATATAAAAAACCACCTAACCTACGACTACTTTTTTACTGCTGATTTTTAGCATTAGTAACAGTGTTGGAAAACACTCTTTTCTATTTTACGACCACCCATCATTATTAATAAATATGTAGATATTGAATTTAATATCCGTAATAACACGAAGAGATCAATTGCATAGAGATCCAAAGGATTTGACATTGATGAAATCACACAATGAAGTTACATTGTATGTAAGTTGTGGTAAGAGAAACTATTATAAATTTCACAAGACCAAAAATTTGGCATATACATTAGGGTGTCCCGTATTTGTAACTTTTTGTAAAAATTTACATTTTCACGGATTTAGACCTTATTTCTAAAATGATTCAAAAATGAATTTTGAAATGTAGTTTGTTTATAAAATAGGAATTAACTATAAATTTCTAATAACCAGGTGTCGCATGTAATTCTATTACACTTAAATTTAACTGATAATATTTAAATTTTGTAATTTGTTTGCGAACATAAATTAAATTAATAATTATATGTATTTATCATGGATTATAGGCTGTACTTTACATATTTTATTTTTCTATGTTTTGTATAATCATCACTGTTTCGAACTATTACGTAGTGAAACTTTGGTACATAATTTGATTATATTTTAAAGCAAAATATATTTGAGGTAAAATTACTTTAAAGCAAAATGGTTTAAGGCAAGATGTCCTGAGGGGAAAGTATCTGGTGTAATTTTGTATCAAAACGGATAGACTTCTAATTAACAAACTCTACGATTCAGTATTTTTCGACATGCTTTTATTTTATTTTAGCAGGATAAATGAATATTTTGTTAATTCTATTTTTGTTTGATTAAACTTTTGTGCCTTTCGTATATGTATATATATATGGTACAATTGGGTGGGGGGTCTGAGGGGCTTTTCATTGTTTTATCAAGTATGCACGGTAAGTTCCATCCCGTTTTGGAACCTGGCGGTTTCCGAAAACACCACCTAACATTCGGGGTACAACTGGAAGGTTGAGAGGGGCTCTCAATTGTTTTTAAAGTTTCGACGGTAAGTTGCTTCCCGTTTTGGTACCCGGCGGTACCCAAAAATACCTCCTACATTCATAGTACAATTTTGGGGGATTTGAGGGGCTCTTAGTTGTTATTTAAGTATCGACGCTACGCGAAAACAATCCCAACTTTCAGGGTATAAAATTTCAATTCATAAAGTATATTAAAGTTTCCTCATTAATTTATACAAAATGGTT
Source organism: Lepeophtheirus salmonis (assembly GCF_016086655.4). NCBI lineage: Eukaryota > Metazoa > Arthropoda > Copepoda > Siphonostomatoida > Caligidae > Lepeophtheirus > Lepeophtheirus salmonis. The sequence continues at coordinate 18,964,449 of NC_092584.1, forward strand.
TTATACGAAATGTCCTTATATGGAAATGTTTTATACGAATTGTCCTTTTATGAATATGCTGTATACGAAGTTACCTATTACCATATATATATATATACATATGTGTGTATTGATTTAAATCATTCATTTGTCCTTACTAATAAATTAAAATATAAATAAGGCTTCTTGGCTTTAGTCATACAATTCAAAACTCTAAAAATTATAACTGGAGGGGGCACCCTAATCTACATATATATGCAGATACGTATACAAATGGCTCAATATATCAATTGCATTATAATGTCACTCTCATAATGATTTAAACCACCAAGACGTTAAATAATAAAAAAGTGAAACTTTAGATAATTATCAGTAAAAACACACCTGTCACGAATGATTGAAACTCCCATTATAAGTACTAACTAGAATGGACACTCGGTTGTGTTTTGTCAGTCAATTCTACAAAAAAAAATCTATGGCCCAATAGTTAATGTCCGGTCCTAAGACTGACCTGGACCGAATAAATAAGGATTGACACAACACTAGCACTGGATAGAGCTCAAAACATTAACACTCATTTCGACTGTAGTCAAGTATTTGGAATTTTGAACATCTTTGGACCTTTTTTATGACTTTGTTCGTTGCCTTTATTGGTTCTAGAAAACCTTCATACTAATTGGAGGTACCACACGCGATAGAGTACAAGCCTCTGCCTAAAACCATTTATCCTAGAAATGAGCATTCATATCCGCTCCATCTTATTAGTCAAAAGATTGCATTGTTGACCATTATTTGAACTTTTTTATGACATTAACCTTAATTATACATAGACAACCTCCATTATATTTACTGACAACTAGAGTAGGCCCTCGGTAGAGAAAAAATCTCCCCCTAAAATTATTTTCCCTAAAAATTATCCTTCATATCTTCTTGCCCATGGAAGAGATCTCGGGGTTTAACACAAAAAGCTATATACTTTTTTCAAATATATATATTTACAATACTTTACTTTAATAAAAAAATAAATTTTATGTTAAAAAAAACTAACATATAGTCTGCCGGAGAAAAATAAAATATTTACATAAATCATATCTTTTCTCATTTTTTATTCGACCTTAAGAGGAACTGCTTATCAATGTTGTCGTCTCTCACCCTCTGTTTAGTCCTCCTCAGAATCTGTTTGGTCTCAGAGAACAAACGCTCGCTGCTGGCACTACTCAGTAGACTCAGATCATTTCCAGACCTTTAGAGTCATCAGCCAGGTATACTTCCACTTCAGGCTTTACTGTGTCCATCTTTTTGAGATGTTTGGTATTCAAATTACTCTCTTTTTGCACATTTAGCGACAGCTGGCTGGATGGATGATCTTTACATAAGGTGGTCTCCTCAAGAAGGAACGGGGTTTTTTTTCTTTTTCTTGAGTCTACTTAGTAAGAAGAAACGCTACTTTGAATTGAGGGAGATAAGGTGATATGTAATTTTGTACAAATTGATCAGATGCAATTTTTTGGCTATTTCTCTTGCAATTTAGCGATATAAAGATCAAGATTGATTGTGATACGATTTAATATCGCCATATGGCAATTGATCACTGATCAGAAAAAACTACAATCAACAACCCTGGATTTTTCTGCTTACAAACAGAGTAACAAACTAACCCGAGGAAAAAACATAAAGTTATTCAATATTGCTATAAGTACTAATGAATTAGTCTTAATGTTGGTTGAAATAGTTTAGTGATATGGGATTAATGATGTTTTTCATGAATGTCAATTCATTTAGTGTTTAATGTATATTTGGGATTTTTCATTTTGAGGTTTCTACATTTTATCTCCCTCTTCAGAACAAGCCTAGAACGGACAGTCGATGCAATCATTGCATTACTTTTTGCCTTTTCTAGAAGTGGCATCATCTTCTTTTGTCGTAAAAGGGTGAATATTGCATACACGATTAGGTATGATGGATCAAACAAATTTATTATTAAAAATGCACTTTTTTGAATAATTAATTGATTAAACCATCCTCCATCCTTTCAACCTTTTTTTTAGTGATGTACCAGTTGTAAAATATTTATTTAACCCAAATACCCCCTTGCCCTCACAATGCCTTTTTAGCTTCATTGACAGGAGCGTTAGTAGGAATATATTTTAGCTTTTTTAGAAAAATCCATAACTCTTCTCAAAAATTAAATTTCGAAAAGAAATTCAAAAATCTCTATATACTCTCTAAAAATCAATTTTTTTTTGCAAAATAAAAATCCACAGCTGTATACAAAAAAAAAGATTTTTTATTTTAATTTTAGTTATAAAATTTTTTTTTTAAATTTTTGGAGAAAAATTTAAAAATCCATAACTATTTTTTTAAATAAAAAAAATCAAACATTAAATTTTCTAGTTACAACAATTTGACAGCCCCTCCAGGCCACCTCCTGCGGACGCTCCTGATTTATATTCCATTTGTAAAATCTCAAATACCCCCTGGAGTGCCTTCAAGTACCCCAAGGGTTACACGTACCGCCAATTGAGAACCACTGCTCTATGCATTGAACAAAAATGACTAAGCCGTTGTAAAGAAAAGGCTATCAGTCTAACCAAAATTATTTTATTACTCCAATATTATACGAATGAGGCCCGTCAACACAAAAGTAACCTAGAATTACTTTTGTTAAAATTAAGTCATTTTAAAATTTGTATTTTTCGACAAACAATCGTCAATTTCTATCACCAAATTATTCTTTCATGCCCTTTGGAGTCACTGCAAATTCCAATTAAATTAGCTGAAATTGATCGTTACTTTAAACAAATGAAAAATTGACAGATTATACTTGAGAGAGGCCTTATCGGGATAAATGTCAGTTACTTTAATAAAATCAATGTTCTAAACTATTACTAAAATTATTAGGTATTTTAAGTCATCCTACAAATTTGACTACAAAATCTATAAGTGACTCAATTATGTCCCTGAGTTATTTGTCCGACTCCATGCGAGGGTGGTCGGAAAAGTTTCCAAAATTTAACAAAAATACAATACTTTTTTTTCCAAACTTTTATTTTTGAACCAAGTCTTCTTGTAACTCAACAGACTTCTCTTAACGATGTTCCCATCTATGTATGTAACGTGTCCAAATAGTACTTGGCGTTATATCCACAAAATAATTGTTCACGAAACACTTTTTATTTTTGGCTCAATTACTCCGAGTTTGAATTACTTAGACGCGTCAATTTTAACACAACAAGCCTTTATATTTGTCTGCTATTGTTTTGAGTCAATTTAATTGTTATATTTTCAGAAAATAAATATTTTATAACAGCCCGATACTCGATTTTTTCAATTTTCACGAAAACTCTCATCTCAACGACTGTTACGTAACAACTGTGAGTCCAGAATGCCGGAAACTTTAGTGAGTAACCGTCAACAGATTGTTGAATAGATGTAATAGCTTATATTTATGTCGACTGCTATCTTCATGTTGAGGCCAGAAACTTTTCAGACCCCTTGGCAGGAATGATGGTTTCTGGCAGCTACGGAAGGCTTTATACCCATTGTAGATGTAGTCTACAGACATGGCATCCCAGTCCTGGTTTACGGTGTCCTTGAGGTTGTTGATATTTGGGTGACGAACGGTGCAGGCCTTGGACTCAACATGCATTCAAAAAGTGAAGTCCAATGGGTTGGTATCTGGTGAGTAGGCGCCATATTTTCTTTGACCAGAAAGGCAAGTTGTCCTTCAATCACTTCTGTGCCTTTTTGGGCGTGTGTGCAGGAGTACCATCCTGTTGGAGCACCACGTTCATGTACGGTTTCACGTTGGAGATCCTCAACTGTTTTTCTATCTCTGTTGGTTCCTTATAAGCGTCCAAAAGTGGAAGGACCGAAATTCGTTGGTCATGTTGAAAGGTAATTTTTCTCGATTTCTAAGACACTTATAAAAGATCTATTTTTTTTTTTTTTTAGTATTTGACCTGAACAATTTTACTGAACTCGCAAAAACCTTGATATATATAGCAAAAACATATTGTAAACATTTTTTCGCTGCACCCAGCATATGAAGTAAAAAAAATAAACTGTGAATTTATCCTTTACTTGATATTTATTCGAGATTATTTTTATGTTGACTCACTACAAAGACAATTGATGATATGTGTGCAATGAGTAAAAAACCTCGAATAAGGAGTATTGATATATTAAAATTAAAACTCTCATTGATTGAATCCGCGAATGAGTAAGGGCTACTTGTATCAATGCATAATTATTATCAGATCAATGAATTAAGTTCTTGTCCCTTAATTTACGAGCAAATAAATTCGGATGATTATAAATGAATAGAATGTGTCGATGAAAGGGGGGGAAAAACAGTTTTTTGAAAGGTTAAAAACATGACCAAATTGAGATTGTATCAAACTATTTTTGAATAAATTAAAAGATTCGGCAATTTCTTTTCTTTTTTAAATAGAAATATTGACAAATGTATTAATTAAAAAGGAATTTCTGACTAAGGTTTTTAATTAACCCTTTGACAATCCAATTTGAATTGCTCATTACTCATTTCTGTCACTCCCGTAGTTTCTACGTATAGGAACAAAAAAAAAACACATAACTATTTACGTTAAAAGAGGGTAACGACCGACCCTTCTTCTCAAAAGATCAGTTTCTTTCTACACATAAGATCTATTTTTAAATAACTATTATTCTCATCATTTTTTGAGTAGGTACACTCAATGATTAACTCTGTTGCCCAGTTATATTTTTTATAATTCAAAATGTTTTACATATCGTTGATTTTAAACAAAATCCTGCTGAATGTCATTTTGAAAAATTTGAGATATGAGCAGTTTAATTCTTAACTCTACATATCAAATCATCTGTAGTTCTCAACTACATAGCAGTTGCAGATATAAATAGATTTTTGTGTGACATTCATAGTCTTATTAGTAGAATTTGTGAGCGATCTCTCAATCGCTCAAAAAATTGCTCCTTTTGCTATTTTTTCTTTGAAAATGGTTCATTTTTCTAAACTGGTCCTAATAACAAGAACACGACAGCTTTTGAGGATTCTTTGATGATATTTTTCGAGTGAAAATCCACCTACAAAAACTTTCCTTCATTAGTATATCTCTTTAAAAATATAAATATGTATAGGATACAATCAGAGTTATGATTACATGATCAAATATGTGAGGGTTTTAGAAAAAGGGAAAATTTTGAGCCAAATTGAGTGTTGAATCTTGCAACAAGGAGAAATACTTTTGATCCCAATTGCGAAATCCAGATTTTCCATAAATGAAAATGGTTGGACGTATAATCAGTGGTCGTGATGATGAAATGCATACATCCAACACGACTCCTGAGGATTCCGCCCCCTAGTAATCTTTTAGTATGTTTAAAGCTATCAATACTGATCCAAGGTAAAAATTAAAAAAGAAAATTTTTCCAAAAATTTAATTTTAACAGCAACATCTCAGATTTTGACCAAATTGGGAAGAAATATTTGTTTATATTAGACTATTTTTGCTACTTTCCTCAGTTATGAGTTGTACAAATATTATTCGTGTATCAAATTGAAATTCATGACACGGTATTGTAAGGCCATGTTTACAATTTTAAGGCAATCATAAAGTCATCGACTAAATTAATTTGTAGTATTGCGCCGAATTTTAAAGGAGATCGATCCCACTTAATTTTTTTGATGGACAAATCCTGAGCAAATTTTTCTTTGTAAAATATCTCACCTCGTTCCCCAAATTTTTTTTGGAATTGTTCACAGCTTAAAAGGAGCTAATTCTAATTCAACCAATTAACGTTCAGAACACTGATTAGAAGCAGAATGATCAACAACTCAAAATGAAATACCCTATATATTTTTGTGTTAGTGATATAACACCATAATCTATACAGATTTTCTCTTTCGGACCGATCCAGATCGAACTTTTCTAAAGAACGGAATTAATTTTGCTCACTAAAAACCATAAGGGGCTCAGATCCAACCCAACACTACATTATGTTGGAGGTGATCACTCTATTCTCAAGTGAGAGGTTCTTCCCTAAGAATAAACACTGCCTTCCTCATATAGGTCCTCCAAATCATACAAATATTTCATAAACCATCTCCTGCTCAATGCTAATGTTTGCTTATAAGCAGAAACACCTTGTCATTATGATTTATGTTGGGAGAGAGGGTGACAATATAATGACTATTGATTTATTGATGATTTAATTTGTCAGTTGGTTTTTTTATCTTTAATTATAATTTATATCATTCTAAGTAATAGCTTGTATGAATGAATTTTTGGCTCAAAAATGGACGATTTAACTATGGAATTAAACGAATTAGCACTCCAAAACATTTTCCTTAGAAAATGAATGGATCCAAGCTATATAGGGTCCACGGAAAGTCCTGTTAAGTTAACTTTATATAATATCATTATATGTAAGGTTGCGATGTTTAAACTCTTGTTGGGCCGAAATTAGATCAAAACAAACAGTTTTTTAACTAGAATGGAAGCCAAGAGAGAGACTATAATAAAGAAGTAACTAAAAGGCAAATCACGGACCACTATCTTGAGGAATCTGAAGACTCAGGAGGTCAACCCCACGATCACCAAGAGAGCCATTGAAAGGTACGAGGAGAATCAATCTATCAAGACAGCCCAAGGTCCAAAGGATGCCCAGAGTCGTTAAGGTAATCAAGATAAGGATTGCAAGAAATCCCAGAAGAAACCTCACCAAGATTGCCACAGATTCCAACATGGGTGCAACAACAATGAGAGACCTTAGCCGAGATGACCTAGGAATGTATCCCTACAAATTGAAGAGGCAAGATCACCTGTCAAGGAAGGTCAAGACTAAAAGACTTGAGAGAAGCAATGGCATTCTTCAGAAGTTGAGGACTGGCACGGCTCCCAACATTGTGTTCAGTGATGAGAAAATTTTCACTGTGGCTTTTAACTTCAAAAAGGATCGGATTCTGGCCGAAAAAGGTAAGCTGGGTGACAATGGAGTCAATAAAGTGCAGAAGCCACAGTCTGTGATCATTTGGGAGCCCGTGGCAGAGATGGGGTGAAAATCAACACCAAGGAATACATCAGCACCATCCTGGAGGAAGGTTTTGTTCCCTCCTGGTCCCAACATCACATCCAAAATTAGCCATAGGCTTGTTGCTCAGATTAATTAGAACAGAGTATTTATACAAATTGACGATAATTCGTCTTCAATTTCAAAAAAAATCCTTATAGCTTGATTTTGTGTTGACGCGTCACATGTATTAATGAATAAAGTATAAATTTAAATCTTTACAATCGTTTGAAAATTCTTTTGATTTTATGTTAAAGAATACGATTATAATATAATACTATTTTGGGTGGAAATTGATACGATGTATGTTCTTTCATCATTACGAATAATTATTTTTGAGGGAGGGAGGGGGGGAGATATCAGGTTCGAGGGCATTCTCCATACATCTCATGGACACCACCCCTTTTTCTCCTTCTTGACTTATATTCACGTATACATATAATAACCATATTCTTGCATCGTTAATGATAGAAATTGACTTTAGAACTATTATTTTATGATGATGTTGTAATTCAAAATGGTTCTATAATGAGTTTTGTATCTATTGCCATTAATGAGAGGGGTGTGGTTTGGTTTCTATTGTCTCCGTTCTTTAGATATCCCTCTTTCCCCCTCGTATTTCGTTTGTTTGTACACACATATCGTTAAAGGCTTTTTACTTTTGTAATGAGAACCAACCCTCAAGGAGAGGGAGAGATAAGAACTCATCCATCATTCAAACATAAGATATATACATTTGTGGAAGAAGTCATAACATTGCATGTATCATAATCCATTCACCTTTTGTTATTAACGAGATATATATTGATATCCGAAAAATACATTGAGGGGATAATAGTCTGTCTGAATGATTCAACAAGGGTATCAGCTGACGTCACATTTTTTAGTTTTTAACGCATGATTAACATTGGGCAATTTAACTAAATAAATGATATTCAATCGACCAATTTTGGCTGTTTTAAGTGCAATAGACCGCACAACCAACGGCTTAGTAAGAATAATGTACTTATAGAAATGACTAATATATATTTGGTTTGTCAAAATAAGAACAATCTTTTAACAGAAATCAAAGAAAGGGGGAAAATCCCAATATAATTATTTATTCAAGGGACGTCTGGAAAGTTTCCCACCACAAAGTGAAGACGGCAGGGCTCGTAAATAAAAGCTAATCACATCTAAACCTTTAATCCAAGTAGCAAAACGAGAATGAAAACAATAAACAGGTGAAAAATGTCTTGGTCAGAATTTACTTTTTTTGTCCGCCAGAGGGAGTATTTGTTATTATTTCTACTTTTTTCAAGAAAATAACAACTCTAGCTCTAAATTAGAATAATTTTGTTTATTAATAGCAAAAAACGCTAGAATTAAGTCACAAGGGTAGAAATATATTCTTTACTCATTCTAATATTAATAAATAACTATTAACTTTAGTTTAGTTATTTTACTGATAAATTATGAAAGTAACTCTAAAAGAACACTCTGATTGATGGTTTATAAGGGGCATTATTTTCATTCCCTTCAAAATGAGTATTCACATGTTCAAAAATATCGTTTGTTCCCTTGAAGGACAGGTTACAGGTTCGTAGATACTAAAGCATAATCCGAAGGCTCCAACATATAATTCTTATCACCTGACATAATTAATTTATAGTTAAAAAGTAAAATAATTGACTCAATATAACTTTATAAGGACTAGAATATAATCCAAATTCCAATATTAAAGCTAAATAATAATTATAATTTAGCTATAGCTTAGAAACTATTTTTGATTTAAATGACTTATATTGATCCCAATATAGTTTATTTTAAATGATATCTATCAATTTCTCATTCTTTTAATCATGAAGACCAATAATGGCTACTTTAATTGCAATTTACAGGTTATCCAAAGGGTTAATTAGTATAATTTGTTGTTCGAAAATTGACGATAATTTATCGCTGAAGAATAGAGTGTCTAACAGATCCGGACAAAGTTTGTCAAAATCAATAACAAGAGTAACATGGTCAATGTCTACTACCTTTTAACATACTATTCGATTTTGCATCCGTCAGGCACAACCATGTACTCTAGTTTGTTCCTGAAAATGACAAAGGCGTTCCTGACGTGAGCAAGATCACTTTCTTAGCCTCACGTACGATCCTGGCCTTCAAAAAATTCACGGATGAGTGATACTTGCCATAGGGTATGTCATCTAACCAGTCTTTGAGTCGTAAAATCGAATGAGAGATTCTGATTATTGGAGGGTTCGGGAGTTTCTCCCTCCGTGAGAAAGTTTTGAAAATACAGTTGATTAAAGTGCAATTTTAATACAATATGTGTACAGGGATCCCTGTTTTAGAGTGGAATAGTTTACGACCATTTTTATTGAGAAGATTATTTTGACCATTGTCAATGGAGAGAGATGGTATCCCTCTATAACTCAAGCAGTGCTTCTAACCCTCCCTGGACGTTGAAATCCATGGAATTCATGAAAAATATCTTTCCTCAAAAAGGATTATCAATTTAAAAAAAATTCTAAAACAAAAGTCATGAAAAATTTTCAAGAAATGTCTTTCTAAGAGAAAGTCATAAAAACATGTTCTTAAAAAAATACGTCGAGGGGCACTGTTCTAATGAAAAAGTTTGGATTCCTTTGCCATAAGGAGTGAATTATTAGACAGATTTAAGAAATAAGTATAATTCGATAAAAACAAATAGAAATTTGTTAAAAGACTTTGATGCTATTTTTTTTAAACTACATACTTTATACTTCAACATTCCATATATTTGTATACCATAAATGTACATATATACCTTCTGTATTTTAAATGAATCTAAGATTGATTAATGAATTACACAATATATCAATTGTTGTTTGTTTAGAGGGGGAAAATGGAGAGGATGAAGAAAAAACAAACTTTTTGTATTATATGCTCGTAGATAGGTACAAGCAAAATGTAGATTTAATTTAATTGAAAAACTTTTTTGGTTGAATCCGTTTGATTTTTTGTGAAAAAGGAACTCTTTGATTATATATACAGTGTGTTTAAAAAACGCGGGAAACGTGCTTAACAACAAGAAAAGGTTTTCTATCATTTTAATTATGCCTTTGACCTTAACCTTCATACCAAGTTAGATTAAAATAAATCAGTTACTTTTGCCGTAATCTTGGTGACCAAAAGTCAAACAAACAAACAAACAAGGGCAAACACATAATCTAAATCTGAACCTTTGATATTGACCTAACAAAAATTCAATAGCTTTTCACTATGACCATATAAAACCGTCGTACCAAGTTAAATCAAAATAGATTCGTAACCTTTGCCCTTAATCTTGGTGACTAACAAACAAAGTGAGGCCCAAACGTCCCCTTCATTCAACTTTGTTGGTGGAGGTAAAGATATTTTCTATTGCCTAGAAAGTCATGATCCTCCTTAAGGTGTTGCACGACAATGGCTTCTAGAAAAACTATCAAGATTGAAAATTTATTCTCCAGTAAATACACGCCTCTTTACACTGCTAGAAACATCCAAAATATGTTTAAGAAGGAGCTGTATGGTGGATCACAGAGATCAATATACTAGAGTTATAGAGTTTTGCTTGCCCCGAGGCAATTACTTAATCATCTTGATGATTCTGGGATACTCTGTTTAGTTAATTTGTCCTACTTTCTCTTTCTATCTCGAAATTAGAGAAAGGGATAGGGGAAAGTTGAAATTCAAATATCGTACCCTTTTAATAATAAGATGTTAAATTTGCTATGTAAAGTAAAGCAACGTTGTCTCTTATGGAGTAGTAAAGTTAGGGAGATGGACTCGGAGTCCCTTGAGGTGGAGTGGATTATTTATATACAGGACAAACCCCAATAAATGTGTAATCCTACGTTTAAGACACAGTTAAGTAATACTTTACTTTATTCAATTTCGCAGCCTCCTCCAAATAATGACACATTTCATCGACTTGTATGATCCTCCAATGTGTAATGTCTAATATTATTCAAAAAAAAAATCAAAATTCTTATACTCCTAATCCAAGAGTATATTATTTGTGTCATATTCCTTTACTTTGCTTAGTTATTTCTTTAATATTAAAAAGTTAGGATTATCGAATTTCAACCCTCTGTTATATAGTTTTCCAATTTCGAGATAGAAAAAGAAATTATGACGTGAGGGGAAACTAATACAGTGTGCCTATGATTCTATTCGGTCCATTTTGTAAGTCATTTGGAGTGTCTCAATGTTCTGCCTCTTTTCTTTTTTTTTTTTATAAATGCCAAATAGCCTTTTTCTTTTCATTTCTTTTTTAGAGATATTTATTGAGTCATTTTTGAAGAAATAAATTTAAACGAATAGCATATCTTTAAAAGAGAGTGTGGAGATTCCGCCATCAAGACATGGGTGCCCTGAAAAAAAAGAGTCAATGAGCCATGATGTCTGATCCCCAGAATTGTATACAATTTGACCTCAACGTGTGCAAGATTTTTTGTAATTTGAAAAGTGTTCTTTATTTTTGACTTCTGCCATCATTATTCTTTCATTCTGCGCGAGAGAACATCTAAGTAACCACGAGTGTGTGCTCATGAACATCTCATTATAAAATGTAAGAACTAGTTTTTGAGCTCAAAAAAGATGGAGAGTAAAGTGTGTAGTCCCCGTTGGAGTTGAGAATCGACATCGGAGTAACTCCCGTTTATATTCTTCTTGATACAGAATGCTATTTATTTATAAAGTATTCATGTTATAGCCATGATGCCCAAAACTTCACTAAAGTTTGTATATAAGGCAACGTTTCTGCCGGCAAAAAATGCCCTGTGCATACAGTTTAGATTTTATACAACTCTAGTAATAGCCATTCAGCTTTTTGTAACTAGAGACTCAATGGTCCTGGATTTGCTATCAAATCCTACTCGTAATTAAAGATTCAATATTATACAATTGAGAAATAGAAATGAAAAAATCTACGACATTTACGTACAAGGTATATACTTAGCCTCCTTCAAGGCACCATCATGGGATGAAACATACATGCTTAAACCAAGGAATATGTAGGTAATTTAAGACTTTATTTGTAGTACCCACATAACATACAATGGAGTCATGAAACGAATCATATTAATTGTAATTTCCACGCTCTGCAAACGAGTAATAACTTTATTAACTTTTTGATCCAGAAGGCGTTTTCTGTAGACCATGACTAATCTATTATTTATACAACTATCTCCACCATCTTCCTGGCTTCTTAGTCATCATTTCAACTCCTATACCATTAGACAACCACCAGCACCTTATTAAGATTAAATGACTTTTTGACCCCTCTTTCTGACTGTGGTTGTTCATATTTGTTTTTTCCTCTCAGTTCAAATTAAATAAGAAAACGACATGAACCGCATTCTACAAACTATCTCATGTGTAAAATTAAGAAAATACATATACACACGAGGGAGATAACAAAAAAGTTATAATAAATATCTCATCTGTATTAAGGAAGCATTGGATATTATCATATGACTGAGTGGAACGTTGATCATTTGACTACATATTACATTTATGCAGAGCCTTGACGTGATAGATGTGATCTAAGATAATACGTAATTAATTTTTAAATTAGTTTTTTTCTTTATTTCTAACATTATTATTAAGAAAATGTTGGAACAATGGAGTTAGCAAACATGATGTATCCGGAGTTCTATAAAATGAATATAATTGAGTGTATCTCCTCAGATCCCGCTTTCCCCGGGAATTCCGGGATTTAATTGTTCTAAAGTGGAATATTAACAAAATCAGGCTTGTGAACGGGGAAAAAAATTGAAAGGCGTTCCATGGAACGTGAGTTCAAAGAAGGGAAATGAATTTTTTGGGAACGCTAAAATGGAGATTTTAGCGTTTCGTTCCAATAGTTCTTATAAAAATTTCAAGAAATCAAAGTTTATATATATATTTTTTACTTATTTAAATATGGTTTAAAAGGCTGATTAAGCAAAAACGAACGCTTGGGAAACCTATTTTGTGGGGAGTGGGACAGGGGGGTGAAATGGGCACATTTAGAAGGCTATTATTGAACATGAAAGCTTCTATAACTCTACCTTAACTCGAACATATGAATTTGACTAGTTCAATAATTCAAAATTCGCCTCTAGCCATTGCTGCATGGTACGTGGGAATATAGCGAAGTCCATCTGAAACACATAGTTTCCATCTGGGTAGTTCGACTTAACCCAGGGCAAGACAACCACCTTGAGAACGTAGTTCCACGAGTTTCTCCACAAATCCATGGTCCAGTTTTGTTTTGTTTTTGTCTTGTACATGTTCTAGGCACGAATCAAATCTCATATACTTTACTTTATATCCCCCGCCTCGAAAATGAATGAACCGATTTGAGTAAGTTGTAGCTCATTTGTACTAATTCACAAATGAGTCTTCCCTGACAATATCAAAGTGGAAGTCATGATTTGACGTAGTACAGTGTATATGGTACTACTATATGATTGGAACTCGGAACAGAACGAAAATAATGTTGGAACGCTGAACGGGAAAAAAATGAACGGAACGCCTACAAGACTGTACAAAACACATGGCATTTAGGGGACTAAGGCTTTTAAGAGTGGCCTTTTCTAGAAAAAAGAAAGTGTCATCTTTACAACCGCAGACAAAGTTGAATGAATGGTATGTTTTTGCCAATGTTTGTCTGTTTTTTTACCAGAGTAACTCCAAACGTTACAAATCGATTTTCATCTAACATTGTACGAAGATTATAAATGGTCACAGTAAGAGATCATTAAATTTGAAGAGGTAACACAAAACATTAACATTACATAATCAACAATAACTTTGCAACATATTAAGGTAGAGAGCTCAAATTGCTGTCATTATGTAGGTTTGATAAAGATACTTTGTATAATAAGAAATCTGAGGTCAAGATTAAAGGTGAAAGTCACATAAATACACACAAAAGTATAAGATCAAAATTAAAAAATTGAAAATTTTTCCTTAAAAACATCTCCTCCAAAAATGGCACAATTTATCTTTAGGAAAGATATATGTAATCATGTAATTGGGCTTGCAAGAATTTTTAATTTTATGTTCCTCAGCAAAGTCTATGCCAGTTTCAGAGCCAGGAGAGAGCCTGAAGCTAAATGTAGTTAGTTTGAGTGATTGACTTCACTATGTACCCCGTTTTATAAGAGTCAAGGATTTGCTAATTGTGGAATTATTTTTGTGAAAATAAGTTTTCATACTGGATGTTCCATTAAAATCTGAACACTTTGAATTTTAAAACACTATAAATAGATGTGTGTCTGAGCTCCCCTAAACATTAATGTAACCATCCTTAACGACAATAATAGCTTCCAGGTGGTGGTGGATGTCCTGACACCTGCTACAGATGTATTCCCCTGATGGCGCCCTGGCTTACAAGGACATCGAGGGCCTCAATGTTTGTATAACGGATACTGCACGCCTTGTAAAATGTTGCAAAATGCACGCAAAAGATGTAGTTGAGGGGGTTGTCATCAAAGTTGTAGAGGGGCCAAAAGTGTAAACAAACCCCTCTTCACCCTCACAAGCTCTTTCCAGCCAGTTTTTTTATAGTTTTTTGCACAGTATAGATTGAAACAACGAGATCTCGTGTATGGTCTCTCAAGGACTTGAGGGGATTGGCCTGGGCTGTTTTCTTTAACTCCTCCGGGTCTAGTTTAGCCTTTTTGAAAGAGGGATTCTTCCTTTTCATCGTTTCGCACTTACTGACGACGTAACCGGTGGTCCTGGAGACTCCCAACAGTTTAGAGACTTCAGTCGGGATTTTCCGAGTCTCAAGGAGTGCACAAATGGGAATTCATCAATCACGTTCAAGTGTAATTCTCTCAACTTGTACGTAAGCTAGCTCTTGTTTGTTTTGTTTTGCTACTAAATGTTTATGGATCATATATCCAATATTAATTAATTTCAATCACTCAACCTTGATTAAGTACTGAAGTATATTTACATGATGAGATTTTCTTATTTACTTATTAACAATACACATGTTCCAGTTGATAAATGATTCTCCAATCGATTTCATTTTGATGAAGAACCTGTGAAGATATTTTATATCATATGTAGATTTCTACGGAAATGAGAAGTGTAAATGATAATCTCTAATAAAAAGTATATTTTTCTGTTTTGTTTCGCAGCAAAGTAATCATTCATTCACATAACTCATGATGTGTACTTCCCTCTCCTGCTCAATCCTCATATACCTCTATAAAAAACCATTACCCAAGATGGAAATATCTCATGCATAATATTTTTTGTAAGTTCTACCCTCCTGTAACTAATATCTATGAAATATTTATTTTAGAGAGAAATTTTATCCAATAGAGGATTACATTATATTATTATTTAACCTTTGAGCCCTTATACTTATTAATCAATGTTTCTTGTTTTTTTTCAAAAAATACCTATTACTATGTATAAAACAAAATATGGAATGTTTCCTTATATGGGCCCTACTAGGTATACTAATTTTAATGCTGAATGACCAATTCTTTGATAAATACTCACATGTACAACATTAAATCCTTTTATTTAATTTAAAAGTTGTGAAGTGAATAATGATTTTAATATTATTATGAACGTACATCACGGCGTTATTATTTTTTCCGTAGTTTATTATCTGACTACCTTATTAGTAGGGCTTGAATGCCACCCTATTTTAGAAAGGATAAACACAACATAATGTGCCCCATATTTATCATTGTACATACAAAAAAAAATTACTTAAATTGGCAAATAGAAAATGCCGTCTTTATTCCAGATATCTAGAATTCCATGTCCTAATTTGATAAACGTTTATATCTCGAATAAGCAGAGCTGGACGGACGCATGTACACCTAATAAAATCCTCCTTATTCAGATTCAATTGATACTCAATGACCTTGTCCAATATCAAGAACATTAAAGACTATAAACAACATCCCCTTCATGATAATTCTGGCAACTCAGGACTTATCAAAAAAATTTCATATCTTTGATTCAATTTAATTTTTAATTTTTTGAGACTAGCAATAGGCCTGTGATATTTTTAAAGTTTTAAAAAAAATCTGAAAAATTTAATTTTTTTCTAAACAGGAAGTTGATTATTAAATTTTTTCAGAATAACTATGAATTTTAAAAATTAATTTTTGTTAATAGCTGAGGATTTTCGAAATTTTTTCCCCAAAAATTCCAAAAACAAGTTATCTCCCAAAAATATATATAAATATATAATCCTGCGGGCGCCCTTGAACGCCGACCTCTGAAGGATGCTTGTTTCTTTTAATATATCTCTGTTCCGCGCAATTTCTCAAAATTTATGAGGAAATATACCGTCCCTAGTAAAATGACTCCAATTACATTAATGAAGTTTGTTAATTACGATGTAATCTCCAAAATGGGGGGGGGGGAATTAGAGTTAAGGATATTTTCTTAGCTTTTGATAAGACTAAAGACAATCAGGAACGATCAATGACAGCTATATTGATGAGTCCTTTGGATACTCATTTTCTGGATTGCCCTTATCTCATCAATGTGATGGACATTAAAATTGTTAATACTATTACTATTACAAATTTTGTGGTTCAGAGTATTTAAATAACTCTTCGTTTGTACTTTGATGAAAACGAGTTTAAAGTTTTCATCACGGATGGTCGTCATACTGTATAAAAGGTGGCAAGACATCACAAGAAGCTACTGCCAATTGAAATATGTAGCTAATAGGCTTCATAACGCTGCTGAACTTGTAATTAAATAATTCCCAAGGGAAAATAATTTCATTTCAGAAGTAAAAAGATATGTGTTTGCATATTGGGCAAAGAAAAGTGAACTTTACTGATTCTTACCAAATTCCTTTAGATTCAGCAACTATCGTCACGCGCTAAAAAACTTAGCTAAAAGCAGTTTATTTCTATTTGAATAACTTCGAACTTACCAGGGAATACTTAAACAACCTTCATGAACAGACAACGTCGCTCTTTAAAGCTAAGGAAATTGTATATGATGAATTTATTTATAATAATTCATCCCAAGCCAATTACTGATGTCATAGAAAAAGACTGCCTTTATTTTGTAAGTTGACTATATTTGAACATCTTTATGAAAATCTTGTATACAACGAGACTTGCAAAAATTATGAGGATACAATTTGCAAGAACAAAACTATTGTAAATTGTAAGGTAGAGTGGATTTTCAGCATGTTGAGAGCTATTCTAACATGAACTTTCCGTATTATTATTTTCAAACTTCAACAACTTACTCTATCAAAATGAAGAGGTTGTGTGATTTAAAATGTGTTTTGTTTGTAGGCGGGAAAATGACATCATAAATTACATTTCGGAAGTACAAAAAATAAAAACGTGGGATTTTCTTACTACACAAACAAGACAGATTTTAAAACCCAGAATATCTTTATTTTGGCAGGGAGAGTTCTTGATGTTTGAAAATTATATATGCATCGTTCATAGCAATAAATTGTGAGTAAAAACATGATAGATGTAGTACCCTGCATTTACTCTACGTAGTTCATGAGCATACGCTCTGGTGATTACTTTATATTTAGTTATTCTCTCTTCAAGACGAATTATAACGGCTTAAAAAAATCATTTTTTATGAGATCAATGTTTTTTAACTAAAAGATTTAGTTTCTATAATGATTCATGTCTTGGATTGATAAGTATTTTTTTTTATTTGTTCTGTTATGGAATTCCAAATACATTGAAGTCTAGCAACGTCATTTTCGTCACTCAATGCGCAATTTACACAGAGTCTGGCAAAGAATTTTGTAGAAATAAATGAAAAATTGACTCATATAGGAAAAGGAAAATGTAGTCCACATTGCTAATCAATCCCATTATAGGAATGTGATGTAATTCCAGCCAGACTTCAATTTGTGATTTGAAACGTTGAGTATAATTGCCAATGAAAATCTTGAATGCCGAGAACTCTTTTGACACAGAATATTGTTTCTGAGATTCGTAGTACCTTAACTACAGAAAAGTATATCATTGCATGTTCTCAGATAGCCGATCATCATATATTCATATCCTGATCCAAATATTTCATCTATTCTTTGGAATTACAATCCTTTTTTTTTATCCATTAAAAGAAAACTATAATAATTATAAATATTCCCATGATTTCAAAAATATGCACAAATGCACTTATTTTAATAGCTGGCCATTTGTCAAGTTATGGGAAAGGTTACATTGAACTGAATGCCGCATAGTACATATAATTAAATTTCCTAGAAACAACAATACTAAGTTATAAGTAAAATTGAATATATTAAACATGAAATATTCTGATTAAAACGTATGAGAGCTCATAATGTCGAGAAAAAAAACTCGATGCTACTAAAGTTGTTACTCGAATTCGCTCGCAATTTAAATTTGAAAAACTCGACTAAACAACAAATGATCAAAACTCGAAATATTCAAATAATGATTCATCTTATCTACAGCTGTTTCTACATTTGTATTGAGTAATTCCTTTTCAATTTTTTTTTCATATTTTTAGGGTGGAATTTTTTCTTTGTCTAATTGGCGCCCTGTTTTTCTGAATTTTTAGATTTCATAATATGCTGTTGAAATCAGAGGTTCTCGAAACTAGGACTAGTGAGCCAAATATGGCCCCAATATGTTCAATCCTACCCACAACAGTTAACAAAAATGCTATTAATGCGGCTGAGATGTTAATGACTAAATATGACAAACGTAATTAATTTAATTTATGTTTTGTAGTGATTATACAGAGCGTATAATGGTATACATTTTGATTTTTTCTCCCTGGTTATTTTCTCCTAATCAATACTTTGAACGTTGATTGGTTGAATTAAAATTAGCTCCTTTCAAGATGTAAACAATTCTCAACAATTATTGGATTACTAGGGATGATACCCGGCATTTCTCTGAGTTATTAAAGATCGACGAAAATAGAAATTTTGTTTTAATAATATCAAAATTACTCCCCAACAAATCCTGGTGTTGCTCTCAATTTTTCATGAGCACGCTTACAAGTATCTACTTACTCAATACTTAGACGTTCTCTCCTTGAGAATAAAATGATAATAAGAAGAATTTTCATTCATTTTTATAAATTTTACATAAAGTACTTACCTTTTTTTTCTCTTTTTTAATATGGTTGGAACTCCTGCGAGTTTTAATTCATTTTATATAGTGGTCCCTCGGTGTTACTCAATCTTTTTCATGAGATTACTCACTCATTACTTGGATGTTCTCTTCTCAGGAAAAAAACAAAAATATAATAACAGGTAGTTAAAAAACAATTAATATGATTTGATAAGCTAGGAAGTACTTTAGTTCGTTGTTTAATCTCAACTTAACACACATTCGGTTTTTTGGGGTTTTTTTTCGTATAAAGTACTTCTTTTTTTTCTTTTTTAATGACTTGAACTAAACTTCTGCGATATTTAAAAATGTTTGTATAGTGCTCCCCGTAGATATATATTGCTCCCTTTTATATACTGTATTGGTATATGATATACATAAAGGAGCACTATATACAGTTCACCCTCTGACTGTTTTCATACAGGTAGATAAACTTTGCATTATTGATATAGATAACTCCATAGTCGAGAAGCATTGGCTAAATACCAATTGATTTTGGACCTTTTCCTTGCGTGATACAATAAAGGTATCGAAGTTTTTATACAGACATAACTTTTCTATATACATATGTAAAATTACTACTTACATTAGTTGATTAATAATTAATTGACTGTCAGACTGACTTTATATTTCAACAACATAGATTTTATCAATTGAATAAGAAATATTTTTGTTTGTTTGATATCGAACTTCACTCCAACACTAATCATTATATTAGTGTTGATTTGATTAGTAGTTGGTAGGGCCCAATAATGTACCCTTGACCTTATAAAATAAATTATTAACTATAAAAGATTTCTGCAAATTAAGTATGTATTTTTGAAAATTTGTTTGTTTATTAGGGAAATTGCTCATAATTTTTAAAATGCAAAAAAAAAATATATATATAAACTCAAGTGAGGTGTGAAGTAGGTGGATTGGAGGTTGAAAAAAGGTCATAAAAATAACTAAGTATATACCTATAGATACAAATAAGGTCATTTTTCATAAAAATAACAATTATATTTTATTCTTACACGCACTGTTTGCCTACTTGCAATGCCTGATTCATGAACTATAGGTAGTTTGAATAAGGATGTTTGCTATATACATTATTATGTAGACTGTTCCATTTTCGTGTAAAAAAATTATCCCCTCTTCACAAAGACCTTTTCTCCTAAGAAACATTAAAATAACCACTTTGTTAAAGATTGAGGTCTTTCTGGCCATTTTTGGAGTAGTACAGGCTATTTTATTTTGAAGGCAAATATGAGTCAAAAAATGTACTTGTTATATTTTTCCCATGACCGTTAATTTTGCAGGGAACATTTCGCTGCCGGTAATTTTGCTTCGAGGAGATTTTGTTGCAAGAAGACATACTCGCTGCCTTTGTATGTTATTACATTTTCGGTATGAAGTTTACTAATATATCTCGCTCAGATTAATGATATAGCTAGAATAGTCAAGGAGTTTTAATACTATCAAGAGAAGTCCAATCTCCAATCACGCAACCTGTTGTGGTGAAAAAAATCATATCTGATGATAAATTATTATTGGTCAACTCTTATGAGCGTTGACCAATAATTGTAAAGCTGTAATATTTGTCGCAGTTCTTATTTTACATTAGAATCACGCTGTATTTTAAGCAACTCTTCCATTTTGGGATAATATTTGAAATCCCCTAAAATTATGGATTGACTGAATGTATACAATTCCAAATCAAAGAAAAACTGAGCTGATTATAAAATTAATAAATCAATGGGTGATAAATAATTTGTCTATCATATTGTTAATTTTTTTCATTTTTATTCTCCTAGCTAGTTATACATATAATTAATTTGATTGATTTACAAAAGTTATGTTAGAACTGATAATATAAAAACATAAGAAGGTGGCGAATATGTCATGCGGCAAATTGCCCTCGAGGCGAAATGAACAATGGCAAAAAAAAAACTTGCCGGCAAATTTACATAGAATATTTTTTTAGTATCTGTTTTATGAATAAAACATATTATGTTTATTAACTTAAGTGGTTATAAAAAACGTTCCTCCTTTTTATTCACTAACTGTTATTTCAACTAGGGTTTAATTTTGATAGCTTATTTCTACCCAAAAATCCCGTTTTTGCAAATAAAAATGCACTGAGAAGCCTCAAAATTTAACAAAGTAAGTTTC
This sequence comes from Lepeophtheirus salmonis, assembly GCF_016086655.4. NCBI lineage: Eukaryota > Metazoa > Arthropoda > Copepoda > Siphonostomatoida > Caligidae > Lepeophtheirus > Lepeophtheirus salmonis. The sequence continues at coordinate 18,985,769 of NC_092584.1, forward strand.
CCCACCAGAATTTTTTTTTTTTACAGGGAAAAAATATATTATCCCTTAACGACAAAGGTGGAAATATTAAAGATATGAAAATTAATTTCTGTATATGTAGATATTCTTTATATAGTCAAGAGCAATATCTACTAATGAAGTTTCAAACGTGTTACATTTGTGACTTTCAGACATTCAAATGCTTTGGCCTAGATGTCATATCTGGTACAGAACATAGAAATATGACCTTTTTATAGAATGAATATGAATTTAAAATATAATTCAAAGCATGTGTCAATAAATTTGCAATCATATGATCAAAAATAACCGATCCAGCTTTCTCTATGATTGTAAACACACTGAACGGAGTAAAGTGCAGGGTCGTTTGGAGTACCTAGAGCATTATCCTGATCAATAAGGGTAGCAATTAGAGGTAGATATTATTTACAAGCTCTAACAGTACAAAAGAAAAAATTAATTGAATGTCTTTAACATTTTTACAATTTATTCAATGGATACGATCCCTAAAGGATTTGAAGGCCTTGACCACGTCCGTGCTGGAGACTTTAGGGATCGTATACATTGAATAATTGGTCGTTTTAACACCCCCACACCTGTCCTCTAACTACCATTCCATTGATTACTTCTTTTAGGGCGAGTTAGAGAGGAAAGTCTCCGCCAATTCACACAACAGTGTCGACTCCTTGGAGGCTTTTATCATCAAGTAACTCCCCCTAAAAGAAGTAATCAATGGAATGGTAGTTAGAGGCCAGGTGTGGGGGTGTTAAACCGACACTTTCTCTTCTTTAAACAAATTTTGGGGTCTACAGGTATTGTAGGGGCATAATTCTGGGCAGAGACTTTGGTTATAAAAACGAGGGGGACATCAACTCTCTCTGTGGCTTACCATCTGTTGTTCTGGATGTTGTGGTTTTGGTAAAATCTAATAAAGCTTCACTAGAATATGTATAAAAACTTATAAAAATTTTAGTATGTATAAATGGTATACAATTTAAGGGAATGTCACACATTAAGGGATGAACTCGAAAAAGGGCCACTCTAATATATAATACAATTGCTCTTAAAGCAATGTGTCGATCTATAGATGAAGGAAAAAATCCTAATTAAAATGTTTTTCTGTGGATGTAGGCGGACATTATTGTGAATTTTAATTTGGGTAGAATTATTACGTGTATCTATATTACATAGGTGTAAGAGTGCATCAAAAGCCCTCATGTTCTTGGACTTTCTTACCTATTCTTTCAAATGTAAAACCTGGTGATATAAACATACATAAAAAAAAGTTAACAATAATCGAAGGTGATCCTGGGTGGCCACCGAGCCCTTATATATTTATGTACTCTGGTGATAACTATAGATGGGACTTTTGTAAGAACGCGAGGAGAAGAAGGGAGTAAGACGTTCAAACATTCAAATTATAGTACTTATAAATATATTTTAACAACATAGAGGGCGCTTCAAATATTTGAATGTTGTATCTTCACTGTATTTTTTGTAAATTTGAGTATATGTATTTGTCTTTATAAAACTCTTCATTTTTTATGGAAATACTGGTGGCAGTACCCGGGATTGCCCAGAGTTATTGAGTGTGGACAAACAGACAATCTTTGTTTCCATAATATAGAAAATACCTCAATAAGAAATTTTCAGTGTGACTCTCTGTTTTTCCTGAGCATATTCACACATAGTAGCTCAATACTTAAATGCTGTCTCCTCCAGAATGAAAGAATAATAATGACAGCTTAATTTAAAAATATATATTTATTGTAAGGAGCCAAAGAGTATTTTAGTCTTTAGAACACTACCTAGCTGAGCTTTAACTACATACACTCCTTTTAAAAATGAGTTCTAAACATATATTTTATCGATTGTATAGCCATATAATACTGGTATTATATGGTATAGCCATGGTTGTAGACATGCAATATGAGTAGAGATGGCTTTTTGTAAGAGTGCAAGGAGAAGGCGGGAGCGTAATATATGGTACATTTACTTGTTATATAATTTTGAGGGTAAAAAAGAATTACTGCTATAAAGAGGAGAACCTTCAACATTTAAAATTACATAAATGCAGGAAAAAAAAATCATAATTTTGTTGAAATGCATATATATACTATTTTTAAAACAATTTACACCAAAAATAGGCAAGAATTCTCCTTTCAGAAGGAGATGCTAATACCACGACGACCGATTAAGTAATGGTGGAAAAGAAAAGGAAAAGAGCACACGCAACAAAGAGTAGTATTAAACATTTTCTACCTCAAAATCATGTAACAGGCAGCTGTAGCACTATAAGTCTCGCTCCCGCCCTTTCCTCGCACTCTAAGAAATTTACATTCTCAGTTCCAGAATAATATCAATAGAACTTATTAGTAGTATTCAATTAAACTTAACGGCCCTAGCGGACAAATTTGTTGACGTGTAGGAAACAATATTTTGACAAATCTCCAGTTATTTTTTGATGGGATGTGTAAAAATATTTGAGGTACATATTTTTTTATTCGTTATTATTTAACTGGCAGACCGGCCCTGTCCTAGCAGTTCCTTAAGGTTAGGCTAGCTTCAAATGTATGTTTTCTTCTTCAAATATAAAGATAAATTATTAATATTTCACAGTATCTATTAATTATTTACTATCTCAACCCGGAATTTCCCGGGAAATTTAAAGTGTAAATACTTATGAGTTCATGTATGTAATATAATTGACTAACTAATTTGTTTTCTTAACAACTTTTATATCATTTTATTTTGGCTTTGTTATCATTAGTCCCAATAAACTTCCTTTTATATATATTTAAGCAAATAAACGTTTAACTTTTATAATCATATAAAAAAAATATGCATGTATTCCTTATAAACCACTTTTAATGCGATCTTAAATGTATTAAAACTTTTATCAAGAACCATCTTTTGCAAACATTGATTTTCCTCTTTCCCCCCCTTTTTAAAGAAAGTCTTCCCCTCAAAATAATGTTAATATTTGCCTTGCTTCATAAAATAATTATGGTACCCTCAAGTCATGACATTCAAGTTCCAGGTATGATTTTATTAAATAAGTCAAGTGCTTACATTGGAGTTCAATTCGTGCCAAAAAGACCAAAAAAAATCTCCCATTCAGGCGTTAATCCCTAACATCATCAATAGGGATGTGTTCTTTGTAATGCAAAAAACAACTAAAATTTAAATTATGAATAGAAAAGTGGTCATTATCTAAAATGAGGATGAGAGCCAGTCCAACCTTGTTCAGGAGGTCTTAACGAATGTGATCTTTCTTCCTTTTTGCTAATTATTTAATAGGTCACTATAGTGTTAACTTCTCACACTGAAGTAAGCATTCTTGCCTTCTTTTTTTTTTAGTGTAAATTGTTTTAAAATTGCATAATAGAATAAATATACATGAATTTCAATATAATTATAATATTTTCCCTGTACAAATCCTACTTCCAATTTAGAGGGCTATTGTTTTTATAGTAGGCATTCATTTTCTCCCTCAAAGATCATATAACAAGCAGCTGATAATATATGTAATACTTAGTGTTAATATTCGTCTTTCACGCAGTAATGATTACTGTTTGCTTAGATGTTCTCTCATTCTCAAATGTAAAAGAATAATGATAACAGCCATAGTTTGACCATCGAGAAGAGCCCATGACTTGAGGAATTTGTTCGCAGGCATATGTTTAATTCGTCTACCCAAGGTCAAGGAGAGCAATAAAAAAAGGGGAAAAACAAACAAAACTAGAATGGGCAATTGGTAGACCGCATACCTTCTCCTAAAAATCATTTTCTCCATATTATTTCTCTAAACTTTGAAATATTGACCATCTTTTGACCTTATGTGGGAATTTCACAAAGTTTTTATGAAAATATATATGATGTACCACCATTTTACCTACAAAATTATCCTTACTTGAGCTATGTATCCCAATGTGTTCCAAAGTTCTAGTGGATTATGTGTTTTTAACAGTGAACTGTCCATAACTTTTGTCGTAATCCTGCTGAAAAACAAACAAATAAACCGAGAAGAAAACATAACCTTCGTTTAACATTGTTGGGGAGGGTAAAGAGACGAAAGTATGAACGGCTAATTGAAGATCACTTTTATGATAAATTCCACGTGGTGAGCACATATGAACTTTGTACAATTATAAGGCTATATTATTCGTCGTAGTTGTCATTTTATATCAACATCACGTGGTATATTAAGCAGCTCTTTCATTTTGGGAGGATATTTGAAATACTAAAAAATTCCTTTTGACCAAAAATGATAGATTGGCTTAATGTATACAGCTCAAAATCAAAGTAGATTTATATTCAAGGGCTTTCTAGGGTTAATTTTCAAAATATTATATAAATAACTATTTAAACCGCTGAATTTGTCCTTCAAATATAAAGTATCAACTTTAGTTCGTTTTTGTAGAAGATCATTTTGTAGTACATTTTTTAGTATAGTATCATTCAAATAATTAATTAATATGAAATATTATTCTTCGACTGGTTTTTGGAGGCTAATATGATTAATTCATAGAGTTGGTAGAGTGGAGTGTATTTGCACACTATGTTAAATGGATTTGGAGTCGAATAATATAAATAGTTGGATTCAGAGCCAAGATCACAAAATATTATTCCAAACTATACTTTAAGAATAATTTATTTTTATATATGTGTAGTTGCAATCAAATTGTTTATTTTTAATTATTATTTTAAGGACTGAGAATTTAAATTCAATTTCTAGAGTATGATTCCAATAGTTTCTTGAGGTTGGATTCATAATATTTAAAGATCTTGGCTCCGAGTCTGCTGCTATTTTTAAATTTACAACTCTTATTTATAGATAAATATACATATTATCTTTGTTACAAACGCACACCATGAGTAAATACATAAGCCTCTACTGTCTCATGAGTCATGGGTCACTCATCAGCCATAATTTTTACTTCATAGGAATTGAATGTAGCCAAGGTAACTAGAAATATATTTCTATTTATAAGAATCTTGTCCATCCTCATGAATTAATTAATATTAATGGTGGAATATTTCATACTATTTGAATAAAACTTTTCTAATTCCAAATCCATTCAACTACGTGCCTAAATACATGCCACAATACTAACTTATGGCTCATTTAAATGTCATTATTTAAAATTACATAAACTTCAAAGCTCATAAATTGGGGATATCAATAATAAATACAGTTTGTATGAATTTTTCCATCCCTTTCTGTTAGGGAACTAACATATAAATAAATTATCATATTTTTATTTAATTATATTATTATTCAAAGATCAGTAGAGGATATAATATTTCATATTATTTGAATGAAACTTACTACATAATCTTGTACAAACCCGATCTGAGGTTAATAAATTTTTTAAAACGGCAAATCATATCATTTTAAAGGATTCCTGTAATAGTGTTTTTAAATTTTACGTTAGACAATCCTTAACCATATATGTACTTTGATTTTGAGTTGTATTCAATAAGTCAATTTATCATTTTTTGCTCAAAAACAATTTTTTAGTAATTCAAATATTATCCCAAATGGAAGAGGCACTTAAAATACCACGTCATATTTTTTTTAAATTAAAACTACGACAAATATTATAGCTTTATAATTGTAGAATGAGTTCACCACGTGGATTCTATTATCAAAAATGATGTTTTTCAGCATAGCAGGTTGCGCGATTGGAACTTTTACTCCCCCAGATAGTATTAAAACTCATTGAAAAGTGTTTAGGTGGAAAAAATGGCTAGAAGTGATCACCAAAATAATAATATATTAAGATAAAAGAAAAATAAACAAATACGACTGCAGCTCGAATAGAAAAAGAGCTTATCCCTTCAAAAATCACGCTACAAAATGATATGAGCTCTTCCATTTCTTCGTGACTCAGTCCTTGAGGGTCGAGCTTCTTTATGATCATTATCTAAATATTAAATGAGGATGACAGCCAATCGAACCTTGTTAAGGAGTCCTTAACGAAAAAAGAGGCAAGGAGACGAATATATGAATTCCTCTTGGCAAACGAACGTTTTTCATGAATACATGCGATAGATTCACAAATAAAAAGTTGTTTAATCGAATAATTTATTATAATTAGATTATTACCTATAATTTTATATCAAATCAAGCAGTTTTCCTTGCTATGGAGGTATACTAAAGATGATTTCTTATATCAACCTATATATTTTATGAAAAGACTTGCACTCTCCATTATATAGAGCTCCTTGAATCAGACTAAGGCCAAGTGAGATGAATCCAAGAAAAGAGATGCACCTTCGTGATCTATAGTCTCGTTGATAGTAAAAGTAGATATGGTAGATAAATAAGAAGCTATCCACTATCTTCAGACAAGAGCTATAGTTAATGAATAAATATTCTTTTCTTTTTAATGATGGAACTTCTTCCATTTCTTTAAGCCTCAACTGTGTAAGGCTACAACTATGATTCATTAACGTCCCAGAAGTCAATGAGTGCTTTCGAAATAGACTCATCATCCCAGATCGGTGATTCCTTCTCTTTATAAAGCATCAACAGCCCAGGATTACAGATTACTTCTTCATCATTATTTATTAATTATTCCATCACTATTTTCCTTTTTTTCTCTTCTCCTATAGTTATATAATTAATCTGATCCAGCTGGGATCTAATAAATCATTATATCCCAGGGTCGAAATACAACAGTAAGTTTCGAACCCATATTATAAAAATATAAAAAGGCGGCAAAGATGCCATGCGACAAAATATCGTCGATGAAAAATTGCAAACCGCAAAAGTGTAGGGGGCGAAAATGTTAGCTACAAATTTACCGGACAAAAGTCGTACGCCCTCTACCAAATAATACAATTCTAATGGAATAAAAAAAATATACTTCATGTCGTTTATGTAACATATAAAGTAAAATATGTTTATTAGGATTATCACAACATGAATATTAGTTATTATCTTAATGTTGAATCATATTACACACAAACATTTGGATAAATAGAGCAACACATTTTTAATTTAGATGTGCTTAGATCGATCTTCATTCATTAAATACAGAAATACTTCCAAATTCTCAAAGAATTAGGAAAAAAGAAGAGATTTGTGATACTTTATCCTCAACAAGAGATGCTCGATTTCTGATATATACGGAGATGATGATGGGATGAAAATTTGTTCTAAGAGGCGAACCAAACCAAGCTAAGCTTCATACGAGAGTAGAGTGGATTCCTACTTAGGGTAGATATCTATTCATCTATATATAGCAAAGAATATATTCAAGGGTTGAAACTATGAGGGGATTCATTCCCTTTGTGATTCAGATATAAGGCTCTGGATGTGAAATATAAAGTAAGATATGTTAACTACAAATACTAATAGGTGCTACAACAATTTGAAGTTACTCCCATAAACTAAAAATATATAAAAACAACACATTTGAACAATTGAATCATCCTAAGAGAGAAAAATTCAGTATTCAGATGTGCTTTTAATTTGACAATTACTAAGGGCTAAGAACATTCTTCAATCATTAAACCGGAAGAAGTGGACTTGTATGTTCCCTTAGAGTTAGAACCAAAAGAAGATGGAGGAAATTGCAGGAAGAGACTTATAACTTGACTATCCATATCAAAAGAAGTTCGGATTCCGAATTCCACGAGGGAAGACGAGATGAAAATGACCAGGGTGGACTCCTTCCTTGGGACGGAGATTCCACCTCTGTAAAATTTTAGATGCTTTGTATTTCTGAATATACAATATATAATTGCTAATGCTTGTTCGTCAATCCATGAGTAATGGGGGAAATAAGTGATTAATTAATGATTAGCACTTCTTCCATTCGAACTACTGTCATATTTGTTTATTTTTCTTTTTCTTAATATTACTGGTGATAGGTTGAGTGATATTCGTTTAAACGAATCTAGTCATTTTTTCACCTAGGCATTTTTCCTTTTTTTTTTCCTGCCATTTTTTCCACCTAGACACATTTCCTTTTTTTTTCTCCTGGCATTTTTTCCACCTAGACACTTTTCCTTTTTTTTCTCCAGCCATTTTTTCCACTGCTATTTTTTCTTTGAGATATCTGTTTAAATGCTCAGTTTATTCGTTTAAACGAATCTAGCCATTTTATACCACCTAAACATTTTTCATTTTTTTTTCTTCTGCCATTTTATCCACCTTGACACATTTTCTTTTTTTTCTCCTGCCATTTTTTCCACCTAAACACTTATCCATTTTTTCCACAGCCATTTTTTCCTTGACATTATTTCCTAAAATTGATGAAAAGATTTAATATCTATGTCATTTCAGCTGTTATATTTATCATAAATTATAAAACCGGTCCTAGGACTCACAAATTTTGTTTTGACCAAATTTATAGGACTTTAGTCCTTATAGTTTTTTATACCGACCTAACAATAACTGTATCTTAATTCAAAACGTGGGGACTTACAACTCCACTCGATCTAACAATGCAATACTCCAGACTTTACTTGGACTCAATAGCTTAGACTTTCGACTCGACTTGGACTCAAATATTATTTTATACTGCACTTAAGAAAAGCTTTATCACTATGAGTCTTTTATTATTATTATGACCTTGAAATGAGCTTAAAAGTAATCTGAAGACGAGATGAAAATATTCTAGGACTTTGACTTCACAACAAAGTGTTGGGACTTAACTTGGACTTACAGTATGAAGGCTTAATTCCACCTTCTCCATAGGTTTTTTAGACATATTGCTTATCTAATAAGATTCCTTTATCAATTTTTATACTGAATATGATCTTATCTCCGTTTGTTTTATCTAGCTCCATTTAATATAAAAATTAAAAAATCAGTCTGATTTATTAATAAGAAAATAAATATTAAAATAATAATGAATTCTCACAACTCAGAGGAGCTTCACATCATTTCCCAAGACTCGTCCAAGTTTGGATTTTCCTTGTATAACAAAGTTTCAAGTCCTGGAGAGAATACAGTTCTTTCAATCTTTACAATAGTAAATCTTTTGCTATTGATAAGGTTGGGTGCAAAAAAGAATACTCTGCAAGAGATTAACCATGCATTAAATATCACAGAAGACATCGATTTTTTACAGACCGCATACTTAAAATTATCTAATCTTGGAAAATTAGATAAAAACTCTAATCTAGCGGTAGCAAATGGTATTTTTATATCTAATTCATCTGAAATAAATCAGACATTTATAAACGATGCATCCAAATATTTTTCATCTGATATTGAATATGTTAATTTCAGTGATATAATGGGTTCAACAAAAATAATAAATGATTGGGTCTCTTATCAAACTCACGAAAAAATTCAGGACATGATTTCAGAAAATTCAATTTGTCCTGAGACGGTTAGTGTCTTGATAAGTGCTTTATATTTCAAGGGTGAATGGTTGGAAAAGTTTGACCCTAATTTGACCATGAAACAACGTTTCCATGTCTCTCCTGAAGAAACCATTGAAGTCCCAACAATGCTTGCTGAAATGGATATTGCGCCCGTGCATAATGATGAATTGAAATCAACAGTAATTGCTTTACCTTACCGAGGTAACAGAATGATAATGTACATATTACTTCCAATGGATACGTTTGGACTCTCTGAGTTAGAAACTAAAATATCCTCTGATTCATTTGATCCATCAATTCTTGATAAGATAACGGGAATAAAAAAGGCGACTAAATTATATCTACCCAAGTTCAAAATTGAATCTACTCATGATATGAAAGAAGGACTAAGACAACAAGGAATCATTGACTTATTTTCGAGAAAATGTGATTTGTCTGGTGTAGGAGGAACACCAGGAGAGATTTATGCATCTGAGGTTTTTCAAAAAGCTGTAATTCATGTTAATGAAGAGGGTAGTGAAATGACTGGAGCAACCTCCATGACACTTGTACCGTGTTCATTGGTTGACGTAGAGTCCCTCGCGGTGGATCATCCATTTTTATTCATCATTAAAGATAGGGAAACTGGACTTATTCTCTTTTTAGGGAGAGTCGTACGACCGTAACTATGAGTTATACATTCCATTCATTTCGCTATAATAGCGAAATGAGAATTACAAATAATTGAATATTATATTTTTTTAAAGATTGACAATGCAATTAAATGCATTCATGTACATTATGTAAATTGTTGATTACAACTAATACCAATGAAAATAATTAAGTCATCAAAAATATTATTTTTAACAATAATTTCTGGAAATTTTAATCTTTCAAAACTTTTCGTCACTTTTAGACGCGTCTTTATTTCGTCAAAACTGTTTGGTTACATCTTTGTCTCGTAATCGTCATGCAGTAAAAAACATTCATTGACAAATACATTGCTTTAAGTAATAGTTGACGAAATGAACACTAGAAATATCTTTATAACACTTATAAAATTTAATCTCTTGGTTTTTGCAGCATAAATTGAAAAAAATCAAAGAGTGCGGACTTTACATAATTAAATTTGATTCAGATTTATCCAAGTTTTTAAACACTAATTACTAACACAAAGTCTCAGTAATTATTTGTATATATTTTCTAATAAATAAACTAAAATATATGTCTAATATGAGGTCCAACAAAGTACCAAAATGTTTTGAATTACAGCAACAATCATATATACATTTAGGAGGAAAGGTTTTAGGCCTAGGATCGCGACATATCGAGTACCCATTCTTGTTTTCTTTTTTTGCGTATTTTTTAGCAGGTGACAAATACTTATAAGACATTAGATTATGATTATTATTTTTAGTATGTTCATAACACAGATGACTTCTCTAGATTGTAAAACATACGTTATGAGCGCAGCTACTATATTGGTAAACGATTTCATATATATGTGGTGGGCCAACATGTAAAAAATCTTTAACAAAAATTAAGAAATGGATAAAATCTGATTTTGAAGAAGAGTAATAAAAATATACCTTCGTTTAAATATATATATTCCAAAATACCCAATAAAATATGCAATAATTTCAAAAGGATTACATCAAATTAAATTTTAAGATCTTGTTGAATTTTATGTTGAGTTATCATCCTCCTCATCGGAACTTGACTCAAGATCTGAATCGGAAATATCAACTCCAATGAAAACAGCTCCTCTTTTTTTGGCGACTGGTCCACTTGATTCTTTCTCTCCACTTTTTCGCTTAAGAGCATCAGATGATACTTTGGGAAGTAACTCAACTTTTTTCAGACTAATGGCATGTGCAAATGCTTCATGAACTTTCTCAGCCGTTTCTTCACGAGATTTTTCATAGTCGGGATCATGAAATTCATGCTTAGTTTCACCATTTGCAATTCTACGTAGCTTTTCTAATTTTCCCTCTTTCTTTTCAGCAGCTTCCCTTTCTCGATCTCCTTGTTTTGCAATCCAGTCTTTCAGCTTTTCTTCATCATTAATGTCCTAAAAAACAGAAAATATAAATTAACAGTTATATAACTAGATTTTATCTATATTATATAAGACACCAATAGAAATATGAACTTTAGAACAAAGATGTGATTTCAACAATTTTTCATTATATGTGTCCGTCAACACACAAGCAAGCTAGAACGATTTTTCTCAAAGTCTGGATAATTTTTCGACGAATTATCATCCATTTCAATCAACGCATTATTCTAAATCATCTTTTGGGGGTGCTGCAAATTTTACTTTAATTAGTCAAAATTGACAACAAAAAAATAAGAAATTCTAAAATTGACCATATCTGGGGTCCAATATAAGTCTCATAAGTCAAATAAAAGTTATTCCCTATAGATAAAGTTCTTCAGTATCTCAACTCATTCCACAAATTTGAATACACAGTCTATAATTGACTCAGTTATGTCTATAAAATATTGGGCTCTATATATATGAAGTAAAAAAATTAATTGGGATTTTCTTTATTTTTGTTCCAGAATGTATTTATGTTGATGCACCATATATATCATTATTCAATGAATTTTTAAACATACGTTTTTATATCATATGAATATCGGGAAATGATGATATAATTTTTCATAAATGTTTCGGCTAATGAATATTAATTATATTCGAACCTTATACTTTCTAAATATAAAATGAAATACACCAATTTAGTAGGGAAAGACTTTAATTTCAATTAATAAAATTTTAATAAAATCCCCCGTTTACATGAGAAAAGAATATAATGTTAGTTCGTAGAAATGACACACACCTTGTATCTCCTACAGTATAGTATTAATGGAACCTACTTACTAAAACCATTCAGGCTATAGTTTATATATAATTAAAGCATTGATAGTGTACATCATTTGGATGGGGGAGGCTTAGCCCCAAAAATTATCAACACTATAAAATGATTCCTTAAACAATTGTTTAAAGAAATTGTTAACAAAAAAAGTGAAATCAATCGAGAAATAAGAGCGTCATAACCAAAAATATGGAGCCCCGACTCTTCCGCCTGGAGACTTTTATATTTTTGAACATGGTCATTAAGGCAAAAGGCGGCTATAATGATTAAGAATGTAAATAATGTATCCCTAAATTGTATTTATGAATTAAATTTTCCAAATTTGATGATATTTTTTAAATATATATATCTATTTAATCAAAAAGTGTGCATTTTAGACAGAGGAGCCTGTATATGTATATATATATGATTAAAAAACATGGGTGGGGGCTTCAGAAACTTTTTTTTGGGGGGGGATGAGCCCCGTAGAAGGGAGCTAGTTGCGCCACTGATTGAAGCATTTATCATATATTTAACACTTCATTTATTAACATGAAATACACTAGATTCCACTTAATCAGACCATATTGTGATCTGTAACTTTTGTCTTGTGATTGGTTCAGTTATATTCAAACTAAACAAAAATCACATTTAAAATTTGTGAATTATAAAATGGGAACTTGGAAATTAGCAAGCTTGTTTCGATATTTTAGTATCTGTACAAGTGTGGTTCGTGGAACACTACTCTGATAATTCAAATTCTTTCAGCAAATCTTTTAACAACTTTTTTTTTTTTTAATATCCACAATGAACAACAGTAAATCTCTTCAATGGAAATGAATTAATTTATAAACAAAGTTAGTTACTTTTAATTTTTTTAAGATTATCAGCTAAATGATTGATAATCTATATTAGTTTTACAAATGTTTACCTTTCCTTAAAAAGTGCAATTTAAATTCATTATACTACTCAGTTTCGATCAAATTAGGCTAACATTAAATTATGTTTTCCACAGTTGGACCAAATAAAGTGGAATCAACTGGATAAGTCATTCAACTAAACTCTATATAATCCGAATTTGAAATAGGTTCTTTTAAATTAAATGTAAACACATTTAATAATCACAATCATTGAAAAAACGACTTAAGAATAATACCCTGAGTCTTCTTCCAGATAGATCGCGGCAAGCATCTTTATTTGTGGTTTTTTCGATTTGAGCTCCAAGGGCTCTCAACATGGACCCAAAGCCTCCTTTTCCTCCAACAAGTCCCCAAACTGCCTCAACAGTACTGTTGGGAGCAAAACTCGCTTCCACGTCACGAAGAGGTTTTCCATAACTATAAAATTGACAGTTATCCCAGTCCTATAAAAGAATTTGTAATTACACATAATTAATAATATAAATTATAATAAGTTTGAAAGTACGCTCCAAGACTACTTTTAATTATTTATTATAAGTACTTTTTTGACTTACGTAGAAATGGAGATCCTTGTTTTCAATTATCTCCTTGTGAAGATCCGCCAAATTTTGTGCGTCTCTCCAGAAACATTGACCTTGGACCTTTAGAAAAACCATTTTTATTTCTTAATTTTCGTCTACCTTCGAAGTGATCCCTTTATTTATTGACGCAGAGGGAAAATAAACAGTGTAAACAACATCCAATAATGACGTCATAAGCTAGATTACAACGAAACATTGTTCGAACGGGTGCAGTATATGTTCGAACCGGTACTAGCTACATAGCTTAAATAATAACGTCAATTAATAACTATTATTTATTAACTAATCATAAGATGTTAACAAGGTTATGCTCGGTTCAGGTTCAGCTGTTCTATCGGTAGCTGTCTTGGTTCTTTTTCTATACAGGCTCAGTGGTAACAGTAACTTAAACAAAGGGTGTCTCAAGAAAATTCGGGCCTAGGAAATGATATTAGAAATAAAAAGTACTGCAGCTACCTTAGGTCATATAAGTTATATACAGTGCGTAGTGCCCCAAGTTCCAACGGAGGTCCCAAAAACTAAGTTTGTTTAAAACAATGGTTTTCAAAGTGAGAGCTGTGAGCCGAGGCTAGGGGGGCGCAGGAAGATGGAGAATTTAAAATTGCTTTCAGTCGACACATTTACAGTACATGTTTCGTATAAAGGGGCCTTACTATAGTAAATTTTGGGAGAACGATGGTTAAGGAAAATTATAACTATCATATCATAGGTCCCCTCCGAGCTTTGTAGCGGACCTGGATCCATAATTCCATCATTTATATACACAGTCTGTTGCCTAAGACCACTTTTTCAAGTCCACAAGAATCCCTTAGCTATTTGGAACTCAGATACAACTGAATCATCTTAGCGACGTAAAAAACCATAGGGAAACTCTGAAAATTAAGTTATTGCAGGATTAAACTTTAAGCTTACTTCTTTTTTATAATAAGATTAAGAATATTTTCTTTATATATTCTATATAGAAATAAAAGCACACAAGAACCGAGACCGATAAGCAATATATTGCTGTCTCGGTTCGACTTTTTCGGTTCTATCGGTTCAAGAACAAGAACCGTTTGACCAATAAGGGCAACCTTGTATGGATAAGGGGCCTTGTATATTAAGGTAATTGATTAATTAACTATCTCTTGCTAGGGAATTAAATATATTAAATCTGTAGAAACTTATTCATAGTCTATCCCTTATTATTCTCAAATTATTGAACAATTGCTTATAATGAAGTAATTCTTACTCATAATATTACTTATTAGTATTACTGTTATCTGATGTAACAATAGTATACTAATGTGTAATACATATACTTTATATGTATTAGACATTAGTATAAATGCCAATAATGAAATGAACCTGAGGAAAGCGATCAATTCCACAGACGAGACACAGGTATATGTATTATTAAACATAATGTTCAGTATGAATCATGATTCATGAAAATCTTAGCAAATTAATCCTATTAAATATTGATTTGAGACATCAGAAACATTAAAACCCACGGCAACAACAATAAAAGAAGCCCAGGAACCCATTAAATAACTAAACCTCATCTCCTAATTATTATTATTATATACTGTATAAGTTATATAGTATCACAAATTATAACAATTAATAATATTTAGGAGATGAGGTTTAAGACATATATTCTGTTTTGTACAAGTTGCAGCCAAAAAAATGAGATGACTTATCTTAAAAGAAGGATTTACTTCATATCTTTTATAGAGATAATGCAATAATTGAATATTCCAATAATAGTCTACATTAATGATTTAACTTTAGACTATTTTAACGAAAATTACTAATATACCTAGATATATGTATAAGGATTATGTGGCATATTATCAAGTTAAAAGGCACACAGTTACCTATATTACTCATAAATACAGAATAACCATGTAGTTTTAATAGATCAAAGTCAAATGATAACTTATCAATTAATAGTTGGGTGTTAGAATGACCAATGTCGTAATTAAATAAGGCATTTTAAGTACAAGAAATTCGTTCATATACAAGTCGTACTTGCATACATCATTATCATCTAAGGAAGATATTCATTATATAAAATTCCAGACATATATTTTATAAATATTATTATGCCATAAAACGAGTTTTGTGTTGAGTGACACGTCTGTTATCAAATGAGTTATTTTGAATATATACGCTCACATAACTCATAATATAACCTTAGCTATTTGTTTAATGGATTATATACCACTAGAATAGAGACTAGTTATAAATCTTTGATGTGGTCCTTAACAACGAAACTTACAGCCATTTTTGCAAAATAGCAGTACTCTGTTGTAATAATTAAAGCAATAATTGTGGATCGGAGATACTCAAGAACTTTAGTTATAGTTTAAAAACTTTATTTTATTTAAGATACTAATCTTGGTCACAATATGATCATTTTTAAATAAAATATTTCAATTTCTCATTAGCTTATTGTGACCATTATCTTTAGGTAATTTAAGTGGAATTTGCGACACACACAAAGGTTTAATAGGGTTAATTTTTTTATAGAAATTGAGGATAATTTGTCGAAGAATACACATCATGTAATCCACACTCAATATTGAGAAACATATTTCAAGACTGCTTTTGTGTTGACAGATTACATTTGCTGATCATTGTGCAATTACAAATAATTGTTCAAAGGTTGCGTGCATAAAGTTCTACAGATCCTTATGTTGCTATGAAGTAATCTTCATTGTAGGGGTCTTTAGCTACTAAATATATAAAAAAATAATAATATAAGGCATGCTAAGTGACGACTGACGACTTAGAGTGCGACACTTGATTAGATTTTCAATTATACAACGCTTAGTCCAAGATATATATGAATTAATATTATATTTAATTATTAACATTATTGGTCATTGAGGAGTGGATTATAAATTTTATAACCAAGGATGAATGTGGATATATCGGAGTATTTGAGGCCGGACACCGTGAATAAATTGAAGGTAGATCTTTTGCTAGCCTGGTGTAAAAAAGGGAAGACTCCGACCGAGTTGGTGGAACTCATGGTGAATGAACCCATCTTCCGACTCGAATTGATCAAAAGGGTACTAACGTTTAAGAAAGAAGAGAGTAAAATTATAAAATATGTGGTGGCCCCCCCACCCGTTCCTTTCAAGGCACCTTTGGACTTAATTTTTAAACGCCAGGCCTTCAAAGTCATTGTCCAAATTTCCTCCAAGGAGAATAGAAATAAGGCTTTTGCTATGTTCGAGATGGAGAGTGCTTGCAGTGCCCTTCTTAATGACATTGATATTCTTATTCAAGGGTATAAGTATCTCCATGCTTTTCACGCCATTGTCTCTTTGAATATCCTGAGTACATATCCAAATGCTCTAACTAAAGTTGCAATCCCTCTCATTGCAAGGGGTAAACTAGATATCATTACACAGGAAATCAATAGGAATATGGAACTTCAAGTTAAACTATTTGCAGCCTTAGATACAGCCTCTGAAAATAACTGTAATAAATACAATTCTGGAGTCGTCGCTTTTTTTACGACTAAGGAACTGAATAAAATTGTTTTAAAACTTATTAAGATTTGGAAATATAGTGAAAGCAATTTTGAACACTACGCACCAAACTTATTTCGAAAGAAATTGGAAGGTGCACTCTATTATTACATCAACATTAAAAAGGAGTTTCGTAAGTTATTCTATAATTATTTATCAATTATTCTTAATATAATATTCAATTTATTTAGAATTAAATGACTGGAGAGATATTGTTGCTTATAACATTGATAAATATCCCTTAATGCGATTAAGTGCTAAACATGCAATAGGAAATAAGTTCTTCAAGGATGAAGACGAAATCAATTTCTGGAATAATAAATATGGATGGGATTTGAGCTATAACAGATTCGTATCAAGAGCGAAAACCCCTTTATCTACTGTTGAATATTTGACTCTCGATATCAACTATAACAATATTGTTTTTGTGAATACCGAAAATTATAATGAATTCTTAGGAGTATTATTAGATGGAGAAAAAATAAGCGGTTATGACTCTGAGTTCTATGAGGATTTTGGCTCATTAAAAAGCAAAGTTGCATTGATTCAAATTGCTATTGATGAAAAATCTACATTATAGACATAATAGATTTGTTAGATTGTGTAGATTTCCTGATAGGTTTTATAAACAATTATTTCCTAAATAAAAAGATGACGATTCTTGGATATGGAATTCATTCAGACTTTCAAGCCTTATCTGGGACGCATGTCATTTTCGAGGAGATGAATGTAAAAGCTACTGTGCTGGATCTTCAAAAGACAGCTCATTTTGTGGAAAAAGTTCTCTTAATCAACTATACAGAGTATGATTCTGAATTAAAAGGACTAGCTGGTTTGGTTGAATCTATATTTGGGAAACCACTTGACAAATCATATCAGCGTTCTTACTGGATTCGACGGCCTTTACTTCACGATCAGCTAATTTATGCAGCACTCGATGCTTATATTTTGCTTAAAATAGTTAAACATCTCCTAGATGTATCTTTTAACGATCGAGGTCATCCTGATTATAAAAGATATTTTGGAAGGACTAGTAGTACTTTTGTACCTGAAAGTTCTGGTTATTTAATCCCTGAAGGTACTCACATTTCTCCTAAAAAACCCAAAAAACGGAGTCAAAAAAAAGAAAGGAGAGTCTGTTGTTAATTTTGCCAAACATGATACGTCAAATTCTGAAAATCCAAGTGAACCATCTTCTCTTCAATTTGTTTGTAATAACATGCTTCATGGACTTGCTAAAAAACTTAGAGCTTACGGAGTCGATACTTTGTATATTGAAACATCTAACCCTGAACTCTTAGCTGATGCAGCTTTAAAAAGTAATAGAGTCATTCTGAGCAGAGGGAAAATAGTTGATCGAATTGCTAGTTCTCGTCCAGATGTTTCCGTATACAATGTCATATCAAATAAAGCACAGGATCAGGTGAGGATATATTTATGTGAATATTACTGACCAATCTATAACTTCTCTGGGGAAATGGGAAGAAAATATTTTGTTTATTTAAGAGCTTTATGAAATAAGTTCCATCAAAATTACCACAGGAATAAGTGGCGTAGCGTTTATAGCACTAAAAACGCTTATCCCTGTAGTCATTTTATACTATACATATACTTAGTTTACAAAATGTAGCTCGACCGTCACAAACTGAAATATTATAATATAGGGTTGATTGCGCTATAGATTTTCCTGATAATATCTACTAACACTGTCTAAAAATACATGTTATCTCTACGAAAAAAATAAATTGCTTTAGAGCCACTGCTTCATAATATCATTTTCGAAATTTTTTAAGGTATATCTATTTGTCATAGAAGTACCCTGTTTTTAACAAAAATTTCATTATCAAAATTACCTTGTAATTTGATGTAACTATTATGATTTGTCTAAAAAAATACTTGGTTAATGTATTTCTCATAAAACATGCTATCAACAACTAATTATTTATACTTATTTTTTTTTAAAAGGTGGCATTAAACATTTTACATATCGTATGAATTATGTTTAATTTTTTTTTACTGAATAGTTATTGTTAGTTCCATGCTTTATTTGACAATTTTAGTATTTATTTATAAATATTTTAATATTTATATAAAAATACATTTTAAAAATATAAGCTAAATGTAATTCATGTTCAGGCAATTCAAGTTTTATTTTTCTCTATTCATCAAATCATTTGAATTAGACGTTTTCCTAAAAAACAAATTTGGCATTGCCATATAAAAAGTCAAATTCCCCCTCAATAGATATAATTGCTTTGTTAAAGCGAGTCCTTCTATTCCCTTTCTTTGTGTGATATTCTGCAATTGATCTATCTGATTTTTTTAATTTTGCCATTGCTTTTGAGTAGCGTGAAATCAGATGAGCTATATAGGATTACCGTGACTTTGCCACCAATCCAATTGTTCACAAAAGAATAGGCCTTCCTTAAAGAATGTTTGCTACGATGGTGGTTATATTATATTTTCTCCTAATATATATGTTGTTAGTTGATGGTGTGATATGATAAGTTGATTGATTAAATTGAAACTAAAATGTGAGCTCTAAGTAATCATCATAGATCTGTTCTATAATAAGATGTATCCCTTATTTCAAAAGTTATTAGCAATTAAAAATTGTGAAGTTAACTGATACGTGGATGATAAAATGTTTTATGAGAAATCTATTGAAGAAATATTTTTTTGACAAAGCATAATAGCTTTTTTTAATTACAAGATATTATGCAATACAATTTTGTGTAAAGCATGGCACTTTGTATGATAAAAATATATGCTGAGTATGTAATTTTTGTTTCGACTAATTAAAACAACTTTTTTTCCTCCCCCAAATATAACATATTTTATCAGACAGGGCCAGAACACGTTTATTAGTTGGAATCCTGAAAAAATTGCTCAAAAGCGTCTTAGAACGAACTCCTTGAGAGAATATAATTAAATAATAAATATTTAATATAAATTTTAATAGCCGTTTTCACTTTTCCATATTTTTATTTTGTGCCATTTTTATGGCAAACTTTTGAAGCAAAAGTTGGTCATTCAACAATTTTCTTCAGTTTTTATTCAATATGTCCTCCTCCATTCATAATGAAGACTTCAATACGGGGACTGAATAGAAGCACAGTTGGCCTTGATGAAGTCTGAGGACAAGTTGTTCCACTCCTCCATGATCACGGCCTTCAGGGCATTGGCATTCGAGTGAGAAGTCTTGCCCTCCAAGAGGCATCAAACAGAAAAGTCCAGGGGTTCACGTCGGGCGAGGACGAAAGCCAGAAGGCAGCCATGTTCTCCGTGCAGAAATGATGCACCTTCTTAGACGTATATGCCGGGGGCCGTCTTGGGTAAACACATAGTTCTCCCTAAGGAACGTGCTCTTCAACCATGGCAAGCCATTGTGTCTATGGACCTTGTAGTAGATGTCCGTGTTGACTTTCTCGTTGGCATTGATGAAGTGGGGATGCATCTTACTGACGTTGGGCGCCGAGGACTAAGGCCTGAGCTGTGAGTTTGGTCCCTCGACCTGTTCAAAACAGGTCGACTAGTGGGCGGAGGAGATCGCACACCTTCTGCTGTTTGACTTGTTGTTTGGACATTTTTGATCGCACAAAAGCAAAACAAACATCAAATTGTAGCTTTTTGTCAGTTCTTTTGAATGGCGCAAAGTAGAAAATTTTCAGACTTTTAGAACTGAGGCTAAACGGCCTCGAAGATGATTCTAATTTTTGAGTCATCACCCTGTATATTAAATGAGTTTAACTAGAGCTCTTACTCATATGTATATCAAGAATATTTATATGATTTACATCAGGGATATATTTTTGATATACGAGGTTTGTCTGAAAAGTTTACGACCTCTACGGTAAAATGGTAGCACTTGTAAATAAAAGCTAGTCACATCTATCTAGAATCTGTTGACAGTTACTCACTAAAGTCTCAGCTAATTTGGACGTGCTGTTGTCATTTATCAGTCGTTTGAGTGAGCAAATGTAAGCGTTTTTTTGTCAAAATTAACAAAATCGAGTATCGAGCTCTCATTAAATATTTGTTTTTGAAATTCTAATATTTAAATAAATTCAAACAAGAGCTAAAAGGAGACTATGTAGAAAAATAAGATAAAAAATTATGAAAAAATGTCTTTGTTAGGGCGGAAACTTTAATGTGCACCCTATATACACGTTCGATGGGATATGCACACTCCTGCAATAGTTGATTAATACGAATAAATTGTTATTTATTAGCTCAAAATATGTTTAGGATGTACATTATGGAGCACTATATACAGTGGATCCCATGAGTTGTTTTCATATATTTCAGACAGGCAAACTTTGCTTTATTAATATGAAGTAATATTGATTTTACTTTTATTTTAGGTAAAGGAAATTATCAGGAAATTTGATATCAAAGTGAGTGAAGAGGATATTTTCAAGAGATGCGTTCTTTGTAATTCGGATCAGTATATTGTCATATCTCAATCCGAAATGATTTTTTTGAGTCATTGTCAGATAACTTCTTCAAAACGTGAAATTATTATTGGAGAAGTCCACAAGATTTCTCTACCCTCCGTCACAACGTCTTCCGGCGTTCATTTAAAGATAAGTGATATTCCTGATCAAATTACGAACAGCATGGACACTTTTTATATTTGCTCATCCTGTGGCCATGTATATTGGAAAGGATCGCATTGGGATAAGGTCAAAGAAAAATGTAGTAATCTACAATAAGTTCATCGTATGTGTTTATTTTTCACACGGCTTCCTTACTGACATCTTCTTACCTATTACCCTTTTTATTGGTATAACTTGCTTAGTTTGTTAAAATCTACACATGGGTATGATTTATAATTTGACTCATACTAATTTTACATTTGTCAACCCTCACGCATCAGAAGGTGTTGAGGAATCGACGATTTGCAATTTTGACTGCACATCATATTTTCTCTTTCTTTCTCGAAATTGGATACAGGAAAAGGGGAGAGTTGAAATTCAATCATCGCAACCTTTCAATAACAAGAAAGCGAATCTAATTATATATACTTTGGAGGACCATCAAAATTGATGGAATATCTTATTATTTGGGGAAGGTTATGAGTTTACCTGTTATCGAGTATCAGGTGGAGGAGGAACTCAGAGTCGATGCGTGGACTAAGGGATGAACCTGGAACCATAATGTAATATGATCTCCTCCTGCCTCATCCCTTAGTCCAGGGATAGACTTCGACCCCTCCTCGCCGACACTCAACAGGAGACAAACTCTCAACTCCTCCACACAATGAGACCTTTTATATTCTTTCAAGATCATCCAAAGTAGTGGTAATTTTCCGAACCTCTCCTACTTCAATAAAATAAGATTTGTGTTCAGAGAAGAACCCTTTCACTTTAAAAAAGATAATTGATTATTGTTGAGGTTGGGAAATCATTTTACCCTGAGCTATAAACGTGAGTTTTTACATCTGTCGTACACATATTTGAAAATGGACATGTTATGTCCAAGAACTATGATATAATCTTCAAACCTCAAAAAATTATTTTTTTAAATAAAGTGGTGATGTGATTTAAATTGTTGTTTCTTGCTTAGACAAGTGAAAATGCAACTAAAAGATTTATTTGTAGACACGTACGTGCTTCAACAATTCAATTTATCGTTTCATTTTCACTCCTACAAACAAGACACATTTTAAATCAAAGAAACTCTTTATTTTGAAAATGGTAATTATTTAGGCTTGTAGATTATAGAGTGCAAAGATCTTTTACATAAACGTTTTGTTGGTGCGTTTCAAAATTACACACGTACAATAGATGTGAGAATTCACTTTTATATGTTCATTGATCCGTTCCAAAAATGAATCCGTTTGGATTTTTGTGTAATTCTTCGAGTTTCCAAACTAGAGCATATTTAAATCCAACTATAGTAGCAACCTCTTCAACATTAAAGAATAATGAGAATTGGAATATTGACTAATTGAATTTTAAAGTTTTATACAATAATCTGTTAGAGGGATTATGTGTTACCACGGTTCTACGAGTAAATATATAGATAAGATAAATAATCGCAGTACAATGCATAGTGTGTTTGTCATACTTAGTCTACGGATGAACTTTGAATCTTTTTCTCTCTCTCTCTCTCTATATATATATATATACATTCATATTTTGTCAAAATAAATAAATTCGAAAGCGTCAAGGTACCAATATTCCCATATATATTTGTTTATTATCATGACCGCTTCAATGGGCTCTCAAGTTTTGAACATGACTTTGTTTAAGATTTGTCCGTCAAAAATATTTTTTATGACGTCGAGCCCCTGAAATTGGGAGCTCCAAAGTTAGTGGTAGCTAATGATACACCATTATTTTTTATGATACAAATATCAGAAATATTTTAATATCATTGTACATCGGTACATGCTAGTCGATTCTTTAGAGGCGTGTGTCGTAAAGTACCTTTCCTCGATTAAATATATACTTGCGATTAAAAAATACTTTAAACACATCATTTCAGGATTTCAAAATCCTTTGAAATCCCTGGCTGAAAGATTCATCCTCTTTTCCTATTATTCTATAGTGATTTTCAAGAAAACACGCAGAAAATGTATCTGCCGACGAAAATTGGGAATCTTTCAAATAATACCACATTTGTGGATCATGTACTAGATCTATCCGTCGAAAATTGCGTTTTTACCATTTGGGTTCTAGTGGTCTTGGGGTAAGAGCACAGAGGCCAATAATTATGGTATTTGTAGCAGCTTTCCATTTCGACTTAAGTTTAAGCCGGATAGATCCTAGTATATGGTCCCAGCATGTATTAAGGCATAAGCAAACTAGAAAGTATATATATATTCCGCAACGTGGCGTGACAGTCTGTAGTTTGGGGAAGTTACGTACATTTTTCACAGGGACCTCTATGTGAGTTTTATATCAAAATGTTATTTCATTTATTATTTTGCCGCAAGACGGCGCTCCACTAATATAAGTAAACAACGGTTATGCCCCATTAATCTAAAGTTCGTAGAGGTTGCTTAATTGTTTTTTTAAATATTTTGGAAAGTCAAAGATGACACATCATTCAGTTTATTCTATCACAACATCTTTCATACGAAAAGAAACAGGGTCAAAATAAGTTGGTAGTTTTGGGCCAACTATGGTATTATTGTTCAAAAGTGTTCAGAGCAGCTTAACAAGAGCCTATTCCTAATCAACCAATCAACATTATGAACACTAACTGGGTACATCGCTAGCCCACAACCGAATACTCCCTATATTCTTAAGCGAGTGA
Organism: Lepeophtheirus salmonis; assembly: GCF_016086655.4. Classification (NCBI taxonomy): domain Eukaryota; kingdom Metazoa; phylum Arthropoda; class Copepoda; order Siphonostomatoida; family Caligidae; genus Lepeophtheirus; species Lepeophtheirus salmonis. The sequence goes on from NC_092584.1 coordinate 19,010,242, forward strand.
GGCAAGGCCTTGATGAAAATAGTCTACCAGAATGAGATAAAAGAATCAAATAAAAGCCCCACGTATGAGCCAAATTATAAATCGTACCCATATTCATATAATATATAAATATATATCCATTTTGTTTTTACTAGAAATAAAGTTACTCCTTACAGTATTTTAATACAAAAAGTTTAATCACAGGAAATATTAATTAACATAAACTAATCAATAAATAAATAAAGATATATAAACGTGTTGTATGACAAATATGAATACTTAGTGGTTATCCTCTGGCCATTCATGTATGTATTATGCTCCTTGCTTTTAAACAAAGCATTCTTGTCTTTGTGCTAGTTGATGCTCGATCTCTTCACTTTTGTACATTTCAATAGCCTATTTTGAAGAAAAGAAAACATATACATATTAATTTGTAAATACATAGATAGATATATTGTTTGATCTCTGTCAAGAGATGGGCTAAAGGGGTTGTAGCCCCAAAGGAATTGTTGCATTTTTACTTAAAAAAGCAACAATTGAAATTTAATTAAATTTTTAAATTTTTCCCCCAAATTGAATAGCTAAGGATTTTTAAAATTTTTCTCCAAAAAATTATATATTTGAAATTTTTGTGAATAACTGTGGCTGTTTTAATTTATTTTTTTTGAAATTTAAATTTTTGGATTTTTTTGAAGAAAAAAAAATATTCAAAAAACAAGAATAAGTCTGTCAAATTGTTAAAATTAGTGTTTTTCATTTATAAAACGATAAATACTCCTAAAGGATTTCAAGATACATTCTATATTAAATTATCCTAAAGTGAAGGAAGCTTTCCAATTTTGAAAAACATTTTGTAAAAAGTCTCAAATTTTGTATTTTAAATTTAGCCATTCAAAATTGTGCATACAATGAAAACGGATGATATCTTCCAAATCATTCTTCAAATTTTCAGGGTTACCACGTTGATTTTCGTTTTTTTAACATGCCCAAAATGATACGGATTAGCATCACTGCTTATAACTCCGTAACAAATCCACAGTGTTACTTTTGACATTCGGGAACACATGTACTTTACACTTGGATGTTCCCTCCTCAAGAATTTGAGAAAAATGATGACAAAAAGTATTAAACTCATTTTAGGTAATTTTTTTTTTTACAACTACAATAAACCTTACGTCAAAGGTAAAACTCCCATACTTATTACTATACTCTAATGAGATCAAGTACCTATTCTTTATGGGCAATTAATTAATTATATTCTACTTACATTCTGGACATACTTTGTGAGATCATTTAATTGTGCTTCATGTATTTTTCTAAGCTTTGCACGTTGCTTATCTTGTCTATAAGCCGCTGTTTTTCGTTCATCTATAAATTTTTTTGTGTTGTTTGAATGTTTTTCGCGAATTCTTCTGTCCTTTTCTGCTTTGGATTTTAATGTTTTATCATTTTGAACATTTTTGACGGTTTCGACTGACTGACGAGCTTGAGCAGCCTTCATTTCCTTATTTTCCCTGAAATAAGGAAATTTATACAGTATACATATATATATATATTAGTGTTTAGCTTTAAACCATATCAAAAATAGGTTTATTTCAGAAAGCTAGTCTATAATTTTAGGGGACTGAACTAATTTGGTCCTTAAAAGAAGTTTGGTTGGAAGCGGTCTAAAATAAATTCCGTCTAGATTTACCCGAAAGAAATATTAGGCTTAGATCAGTCTTAACAAAAAAAAAAGTAGGAGACCCTCGTCTTAACCTAAGTTAGCCTATACTATGCTCCTCACTTCCTTTTATCGATAAACCATTCGAAATAATAAAATTGGATATTTTTTGACTTAATAATGCATATAATTAAGTAAGCATAAGTATCGGTGGAATTGACATGATTGAGCCGATTTCGGTACTTCAAAAAAGGTCGAGTCTTGCCGATTCCAATGCCCTGGTGCATCTCCCATTTTTGTTGTTTATAATATGTTGGCAAAGGAAACATCCCCCAATAGTGGCATAATAAAATAAATGTTTTGAAGAATACAGCTACATTAATCATTTTTCAAATATTGGATCGGAATATCGGATTGAAAAACTATTTTTGAATGTTATGGGATAAAAAAATATTTTATGACTATTTCTTTTTTCAAGAATAATTATAACTGCTTTGGAATGCAAATTTTTTTATTCAGTTTGTAATTAGATAAAAAGCGCGATCTTCCATTTTCATATTTTTAAATCTAACAAGAAGTTTGGGTAAAATTCGACATCGGGACTTTAGTTATTCTCATTAAAAAAAGCGGGAAAATGCCTCGACGTAGATTTTAATCTACGCTCGCTGTTATTTTAAACCGTATTAATGCTCCATAAACCATTGGAAGGGCGTTTGTAGCGGGGAACTTGAGGTTTTGCGGGGACTCCCACAAATTATGGAATTTTTACTTTTTATTAGAAAATGTAATATTTAAACTTTTTCTCCAAAAAATTTAATATTTAAAATTAAAAAAATTATATTTGAAAATCATTTTCAGAAATTAATTTTTTGAAAATATTTTTAGATTTTTGAAATTTTTTCATATAATTTAATTTTTTGGAGTATAACTATTCATTTTTGAAGAAAAGTTACAAACTTCAATATTCCATTTTTTTTTTTCGAAAACAACTGGGGATTTTTGAAATTTTTTTATAAAAAGTTTAATTTTTCAGAAATATTTAATTTCTTAATTTTTTTTCCAAAAATGTTAATTTTTCGATTTTTTTTTAACTTCATAAGCCAAGAAAACCAAAAAAAACAACAAATATATATATATATGTTACAAGCAATGTGGGAAATCGGGCATTTAGTAAAATACAGGAAATTTAAAATGTCAGAGCAGGAATATGCAAAATGCCCGGGCAATGTATACAATTTATAATGGAGTGATCAATGGTAATTTCAACTTCATTTACATTGTCAGGTAAAATGAATGCAAGCAATTGTATCATTAAGGATTAGAGTAAGATAATATTTCATGAAGTTAAAATTACCCTTGACCACTCAATTGCAAATTTTATAGATTGCCCAGGCATTTTGCAAAATGTCCGATTTTCCATATTGCCCGTAACATATATATATAATAATCCTGCGAACGCCTTCCATTGTTAAATTATTATTATAACTTTTTTGGCCAAATATCGTTTAACAAAATAGCTTTCAGAAAATTATCCGTCAGATGATTAATACATGTTCAAACAGAATCTGTTATAACCCTAGAGTTGTAAATTATAAGCCTTTTTCGTTATGGTAAAATAAAACACCAAAAAATGACATAGAAATCCTGGTAATTTGAAAAGTGTTTTGGGAAGAATGAAGACCTTAATACTTTAGTAAAATATATTTAGACATAACTTCTAATTATACTTTAGAGGGTGGGCTGTAGGGTCTCCAATTAAGGATTTTTCCTTTTTTTACTAGAAAATTGAATATTTGATTTGATTTTTTAAATTAAATATTTGGAATATCATTTAATTATTTAAAATTTTTCTCCAAAAAATTTAATATTTGAAATTTAAATTAATTTTCAAAAAAATTTCCAAAAAAAATAATTTTCTGTGAATAGCTATTGATTTTTAAATTTTTCCCAAAAAATTTACAATTTGGAATTTTTTTTGAAAAAAATCTAATAGAAAAATTGAATTTTTTTTCTTATAAATATAATTTTTTGTGAACAAGTATTGATTTTTGAATTTATTTTCTAAAAAAATTAAATTTTTGAAAATAGCTATGGATTATTGAATTTTTGAAACTTTTTTCCAAAAAAATTAATTTTTCAATTTTTTACCCAAAAATTATAAGTTTTGGATTTTTTTTTAAAATTTTCCCCCCTCAAAAAAGATAAAATATATACATATATAATCAAACTTTGAAAGGAAGGAAATAAACAAGAATCCCACTCCGAATCTAACGAGAACAAATGTAAGAGTTACTCCAATGTCGATGCTCAATTCTACTCCGATTCCAACAAGGATTTACACTTAAATATAACGAGTAGTAGAGTTGATAAATAACCCGGTCTGTTTTTCAACTTTGAATTTCGATTGAGGCTATTGCGAAAAAGTTGTGGTATGGTAAGCAACTAACCTATGCAAAATCACATTGCCTTAAACATTATTCTAACCTATAAAAAACATTTATAAAGTTTTTTTCTAAAGCTGTACTATAGAGCAAAAAGAGAGAACAACAAAAAAAATTATTCATTTATATTTTCTGAAAAGGTAAAAAAATAATGCACGTTATACGTGGATCATCAAATTTTCGTAACTTTTCTTCTCTTTTTAAATGTTGTTCCACAGAACAATTTTAGAATAAAACTTTTTTTATCGTTTTTATAGCTTAAATCCATGTCTATCAATATTATTTTATGCAAATCCACTGAAAATGAAGTTTTGTATCTATATTTACTAAGTAAAAAGTTGGGTTTTTTTTTGATGATTTGATTGAAATGTATGTCCTTTTGATGACTTTGTAGTACAATGCAATTTTACGTTGGGTATTTTCATATAATATGAATACTTTTCCACGCTAGATGTGATCGAAATTCGAAAAAAGTTAAAAATCAAACCGGGGGATGGTCATGGATGGATTCTGATTATTTGGAGTTTGGTGGAGTTTCTACACCAAACAAATTTTCCAAATACTGCTATTGAAGTGCAATTTTAACACAATATGTGAACAGACTATTAAAGGATAATTTTAGACCACTGCATATATCTCCTCAACAAATCGGCAGCGTAATTCTACGTCATTAATGAGTATACGCACTTGTTATTATTTTAAACTTTGATGTTCTCTTCCCAAGAATAATTAACGGGTGCCCCATCTAGCGGTTGCATTTGAAACTACTACTTTTTTGACGTCTGACAGCTGTAGTAACATTTTCATTTTGTTTAATATTTTGTAAAAGGTCTCCGGTTTACGAAATAATTAAGTGTACGCTCGGGAAAAATTGGAAAATACCAAAGACTTACTCCCAAAATGGAGAGCCTTCAAACGAAACTGCAAGAAGATTACGTCGGTCGAAATAAAGCGCCTTCCAGGCAGTTTGTGGATAAATTTGTGCAGCGTGTGCGTGAAACTGGTTCGTTAATGGATAAAACAACGCGTTCCCGTGTTCGTCCAGTGCACTCAATCGAAAACATTGCTGCTGTTGCCGAAAGCGAAAAAATGAGAAAACGAGCAAGGAGCTGTCGTTACGGGCAATGGTGAGCGCTATTGGACCATGTTGGAAGATTTTTTGTTTCCCCAAATGGAAAAGGAAGACATCGACGACATTTGGTTCCAACAAGATGGCGCTACGTGCCACACAGCCAACGTTACAGTGGATGTTTTGCGCACTGTCTTCGACAATCGCATCAAATACCAAAACGGCAACGTTAACTGGCCACCTCGTAGCTGCCATTTGACTCCGTTGGACTTTTTTGTGGGGAACCGTCAAGGATAAATGTTACGCTAACCATGTATTGAAAAATTGGGTATACAGAATGGGCTACTGTAAGGCTACCCATGGCAGCCATATGAATAAAGTGGTATTTCATCATTAATCGGAATGTTGAGGCTTTTAAATAAATACAAAATGATTCAAAAATATTCATTCGTCTTTTTTTTATAGCGATATCAAAAGGAGAAAGTTTCGTGGGCCAATCTTTACTATAACCTTAGAAAAGAAAAAAATCCTGGTCATATAGCAAGCCCATTAAGTCGCTCTCACTCGTATTCTCAAACATATTAAATACAACTCTATTCACAATACTAGATCCAAACACTTACATTTACTCATGTTACTCTCCGTTATTCATGAACACACGTATTTGACATGACTCTCCTCATGAATGAAGGAATAAGGACACGAGATTTTGAAAAATAAAAAACACTATTGAGATCCCCATCTACAATCAATTTTAGAGGCGTGGAAATACTTATAATTTTCAACTCTAGCTTTTTATATATACATGTGACTTACTTTTCAAAGTTTGCCTCTAGATCCTTTAATTGCTGAGCTTGTGAAAGTTCCATAAGCTGACGTAAAACTTCTTCTTCACTATGAAGGTGTGCTTTCATAACATTCCATTCTTCCCTTCGATGTTTTTCGATAATGTCGGACCATTGCTTAGTTTGCTCAATTACAATTGCTTTGACAGCAATATCATTCAAAACATCGACATCCCTGGAATTTTTTGGGGTTTTTTAATACTAATTTAATTGATCGTCATAGTTCCTATGTCATCTAATTTTGTTTGTTCTCACAATTTTGATATTTAACATTAAAATGTATACAAATAAGTAATTGCCTTGGTAGGATTTTTTTTTAATTGTCCAAATTTAAAAAAAACAAAAAACAACTTCAAATTCATCATTTAAATAAAAAGTCATTTCCTAAATTCTTGTTCTACCTAAATCCCCAAAGAAAATTATGTTCACGGACCTGAATGCTTACTAGTTACAACTATTGAATAGGGATGTGAATATTGGGTTAAACTGAGGTGGGCTGGTAACATTGGGAGACGAAATCTCGGCTGACAGAGATATGTGTAACTATGGTGATCCTTGCTCGCAGTTGATACGTTAGAATTTTCAAAATGGAGTGGAATGATTAATAAAACAAGATTATTAATAATTTACTCTTATCAACTTAGTTAAAAGTAATAAGATCCGCGAGTATGCTAAAAAAGAATGAACCTTATAACCTTTCATTAAATTAGCTACAAAACGATAAAATCCCACTCCAAATGATATATCTATAAATATTACTCCAATGTTGATCCTCAATTCTACTTCGAGTTGAACAAGGACATATGAACTGCGCAAAAATCTTCAGTGTTACTTTTCATCTTTTACGCACTAGTCATTACTTTATACTATGATGTTCTCTCCTCAATAATAAAATAATAATTATAACAGACTGTGAAAATTAAAAAAAAAAACCACTTTTTATGTAGTAACTACAAAAAGTCATTATCATTTTATTTTCATCTATTCTTAACAACAAAATAGAAAGAGTATTCAGCATTGTTCGGATTTATTAAGCATCGATTAACTTTGCTTTAATAATATAGAAATGTGCTCCACTTTTCTTTTTTAATATGAAACGCTGAGTTTTGCTAGAAAGTTTTTTTTTTTTTTTTAAATATGACATGATTAAATATACATGGCGATAGCATAAAAGCAAGTTGGTATTTTTTTTTTTTTTTTTGATGAAACAAAGAAAATTGAAATTTTAAGTTTTTAACTTGAATGAAAAACCGAAGAGGATTTTTTGAAAGAGTCAAAAACTATCTAACAAGTTATTAATATGATTGACATTTGTTTAAATTTTTACATGAACATATTATATATAAGTTCCGTAAATTTCATCCTGCGTTATTTTAACTTTAAATCGAATTTTGATATCATCAATATAATCGATTTTAGTTGGTGAGGCCTTTTCTTAACCAACTCGCAACGTGAATACTTATAGAGTACTTTTTAGAAATAATTTTCATGTCACGACGTCTTAGTATTTTTTATTATTAGTGTTACCAAATAATCGATTTTTATCCGGTTCAGTTAACCGCAGCTACTACGGACTTTATCACTTTTTTGAATTCATATAAATTATAGTACTCATATCAATAGATGTGCTTATCATACTATTGCAATATTGAAAAAAAGAAAATACATTATCGCCACACACTTGTTCTTATTTGCATCTTTCTATTTGTTGTTTTAAAAGGGCGTTTTAAAACGAAAAGGTCAATAAAATATGAACTTCTTTACAAAATGTATTGTCAGTTTGAATTTTTTTTTAAATTCTATTCAGAAAAGAGGTCCCCAGTTGTGAGTGTGACAGGGGGCAGGGGCGGGCATTTCTGATAGTGCGAAGAAAATGCATATGGTACCACTGAATTAAAAACAATAGCCTGTAGTATGATTTTGGGGTTAATAAGTCTATAACTGCTATAGAGATCTTTATTAGCATTAGTATATAGGGAAAATATTGTGAAGTAGAGCAATTGGCAAAGTATGCCTCATTGCCCTATAGAACCTTCTCAATCGGAGGAAAAGTTTGTTGTTGAGGCTTTAAAGGTACGTCCGCAGCATTATATATTTTTTTTTTTTTTTGGGGGATTGGTTTTTGGGATTTTTTTTTCTAAAATTAAATTTTTAATATTCCATTTCTTAGGGAATTTTTTTGCAAAAATCCATAGCTATTCACAGAAAACTAAACTTTGAAAAAAAAATTCAAAAATCTATTGTTTTTCAAAGAAAATTATTTTTTTTTGTGAAAAAATTTTAAAAATAGGTATATTTTTTTTTAACTTGAAATATAAATTTTTTTTTTTTTGGAAAAATTTCAAAAACTATAACGATTCAAAGAAATATTAACATTTTTGGAAAAAAATTCAGATATTAATTTTTTACTCTGCTGGAGAATTTGCTCGAATGACGGAAAACAATCTAGTAAAAAGATAAAAATTCCTTTTATTGGGAGGGGGGTCTACAGGCCTTCAGGTCCACTTTCTGTGTACGCCCCCTGCTTAAGGTCGATTTTTGTTGGAGTACATAGAACCCGCAATAATTCATAGTTCTTCTTACTCCCTTTATTATGCACTTTTTTAAACTACGCCCAAAAGTAGGCGGGAAATTCATTATTCAGTGCAAGATGGGGACAACACTGCGATCTATCAAAGAATAAACAAAAAAGAAGGAAACCAACTGTTTTTCCTTCTCAAGTATCGAAATTGTTATTTTACTCTACTTTTAGCCCCCCCCCCTAAAACTGACCCAAAATTTGATAGTCCTTACTTTCCACGTGATTTTATTAGTTTTTCTATGGCATTGCACTGTGTTTTCTGAACTGCAGTCCTTTCTTTAATATGTTTTTTACGAAGGGTATCCAGCTCTTTTTGATGTTTTCTAACAGTTTTAAGAAATCCTTTTTCGGATTTGAGAGACTCTGCAGTGATGGGATCAAACTTCATTTCCTCTGAAAAATATATTAAAAAATATAATCAAATAAGGTTCCAATTAACATATGTAGACCGTCAACATAAAAGTAAACTTATATGGGTTTCCTCCAAATTGACCTTTGTATTTTTAAACTAATTATCGTCAATTTCTATCAACAAATTGTACAACTTAAAGACAGAGTAAAATAATGATAAAGTGATAGATTTTTTTGTGAAAGGCCATATTTAAGTACCTTAAATCAAATAAAGGTTTTCAACGATAGCTGCAATTATTGGATACCTTAAATCATTCCTCACAAAGGAATGTAAAATCTATAATTGACTCAAATATGTCGATGAGTAATAATTGGCTGTTTTTATCAATGAAGTAAAAAAAATTAACTGGGATTTTCTGCTTTTCTTGAATTGAGCTCAAAATTGTTTTAATATTGATCCTTTAAGACAAAGACAATCTTGCATTAAAATCAGGAATAAAAGAATGTCCCAATTTATTTCCGTCAATTCTGGGCAGTGTTTCTTCATTTCTGGGATGAGCTGAACCACTCAACAATGTTTACTTTCAAGGGCGTAAACATTATATTTTACAACAAATATTTTATAAAAAACATTATATTTTACAACAAATATTTTTGATTATATTTTGAGGAGGGGTAGGATATAGAAAATTTCTTGGAAAAAAACTTACAAATATTAAATTTATTAAAAAAAAAAAAATCAAAAATTCACAAAAAATTAAATTTCAATTATATCACTTTTTTTACAAAAAAAAAAAATCAATTATTCATAGCTATTTATAGAAAATTAAAGTTTTAGGAAATATACTTTAAATATTAAATTTTTGAAAAAAAAGTGAAAAATCCACAGTTATTCATACAAATTGGATTTTTGGAAAAAATTTCAAATATTTAATTTTTTAGAAAAAAAAGAAACAAAAAACCATAACTATTTACAGAAAATTACTTTTTTTGGAAAAAAAAATTCAAAACTGAAATTTGTAATTTTAATTTTTTTTTCTCTGATGCATTATTTGGCCGTATGACGAAAAAAATTTCTAGTAAAAATCAAAAATACTTTCATTTAGGGGGGGCTACTGCCCCTTCGACCCAGCCCCTCCGGACACCTCTGAATATAGTTTAAAATATTCATTTTATTAAGAAACTTTATAAGGCCTCTCAAGTATATAAAATGCATCACATTAAATTTTATAAGAATCCTTCTAACTTGACGGTCCACATATGACACAAAATATTTTAGTTTTATCCAAACCTTTTTCATCCTTATTTTTGGTATTAAGTCCAGGAACTCCAGAATCATTTTTCTTTTTCTTTCCAATTATTAAATTGGTTTCGATATCAGACTCGTCGATTCCGATGGATTTCAACTGTGCTGCTCTCTTTTCCCTTGCGGATAAGTATGCCCTTGGATCGGATAGTGCGTCCATAAATCCTTTAAAAGTAAATTTTTAGTATGAACCAGTGCTGTATAAAATATGTCCTGCTGGTATGTAAAAAAAACAACAAAAAAAAAACGAAAATGAACATTCTAATCTTGATAATTTGAAAAAAATGTTTGGGAAGGGAGCTGTTTATCAACCATGACGTTTACTTAGATCAGCTGCAAGATCGGGAAAGGAAGGCAATAAATACCCTCTCTTTATATATCAAAGACATACAGACTGGAATTATTCCGACGTCAATCCTCAATTCTACTCCGAGTCCAACAAGGTACATTCTGTTATAAAATTACCAGGAATTGTTAATTTAAATTTCATTTAAAATAGGGCGCCAGCACTCTCTTTCATTATGATGCCAAGTTTGAGCGTAATCTGTAGACCAGTTTGCTTGCAACAGCAGGATAAGTCAATCTATCTCACTTTTGCTCCACGATTTTTACAATGAACGAAATTATCGAACAAAGGGTTTGCCTTAATTTTGTGTCGCGAAAGAAATTTAATCTGCTGACGCGTATAAAATGTTAGGAAAAACTTTCGGTGAATTAGTTTTATCAAAAATCGTGCATATGAGTGGTGCAAAGCCTTCAAGGAGGGCCGTGAGATCGTCAAAGACATGCTGCGTTCTGTTCATTGTTTTCTTTGATATCTTCAGCCTGGTGCATCATGAACTCGTTCCAACGGGGCAATTGGTCAATAAGGAGTACTATTTGGGGGTACTAAGGTGTTTGCGTGAGAAAATTCGTCAAAACGGCCAGAATTATAGAAATACAACTCGTGGGTTTTACACGACGATGACGCCCCATAGCACAGAGCCACAATTGTGACCGAATTCACAGCCAAACACGTAATAAATACCATCAATTGACCACTAATTTAGTTTCCTGTGACTTTTTTTTTGTTTCCCAAACTTAAATTGTCACTCCGTGCAGCCCATTTTGAGTCTATAGAATCCATAAAACAAAATTTGTGGAAGGAGCTAAAGACAATGCCAAAAAGTGCCCGTTAAAAATGTTTCGAGGACCGAAATTTTTTGCCATATATGTATTGAATCCAATGGAGATTACTTCGAAGTTGATCAATAAATTTTAAGTTTTAAATGTGACATTTGTGTTTTATTTAACAATTCCCGGTACTTTTTTGAAAGAATGTATAACCCTCGTTCTTACTCTCTGTCCTTCAGAACGAAACGCACTAGTTATTACCATTGTTGAGCATAATAGGATCTGCCAGTATTCTTAAAAAAATGAAACCGACAAATAATTTAAAGAATGTTTAGAAGAAGAGCAGTTTATCTGTCATGACGTTTCCTTAAATTAGCTGCAAGCAGCTAATACGAGGTGGGTCCGAAAAGTATCTGACCTAACCAAACAGAAATTTCTTCGGATTTTTTTATTTCATTTTTCGACATAATCTCCATATAACTCAACACACTTATCACAGTGATACTCCCATCTATGTAACCTGTCGAAATAGTAAAAATATGTTCAAAAAAGATGATTGCCTCTTTATTGAACGGAAATCTTTGCAGTCCACTCTTTGAACTGTATTTTTGTTTGAGGCGTGTAATAGTATATCCAAGTTTTACCTACAGTAATTAATCAGCCCCAAAACTCGGATTTATTGCACCTAAACTTCACCAACAGAGCGATACTTGATTTTGTCCATTATCACATAAACACAGACATTAACTCACTCAAACGACTCCGCGTTGAATATGCGTAAATTTTAGTGAGTAAACGTCAACAGATGGTTGATGGATTTTACAGGCTTTTATTTACGAGTGCAACCATCTTAACGCTCAGGTCAGAAACTTTTCAAACCACCCTCATAGATGAAGGAATTACATTTCATTAGGTATAACTCTGAAACAAATCCTTAGTGGCATTTTTCTTCATTTACGTACTAGTGATTACTTTATACTATTATGTTCTCTCTTCAAGAATAAAATAAAAATAATAATACCTTTAAAAAATTAAAAAAACATATACACATGAAGCAAATAAAAAATAATCGTTCCCTCTTTCATTATCATATTAGTAGAAAATAAAGGAACCTGCTCCGGTTGCTCCAAGGTTAATCGAAATACAAGGTTAGACGATCATGTAATCGGGCTTTCTAGAATTTTCAATTTGATGTATCGTACCGACTGCTGGGCAAGACAGACCCATTTTGACAAAATGACGGAACCAATCATATTATATGTCCTCACTATTGCTACAATTTTCAATTTGATGTATCCTACTACGTACTGTTGGACAAGAGATACAGATTATGACAAAAAAGACAACACGCATTCCATGACTTCATTATCAAAAAGTGTGGCGGAAGTCACCCGTAGTTCGTACACGCGTTATGCTATAACCTTGTATTTCTATTAACCTTGGGGAACCGCAAAAAAAAAAAAAAAAGTTGCTCCCAAGGTCTATGTCATATTTTATACACCTTTGATATGAGCTCATGCATTAGCATGATTTCCTCATTCTTACCTCCTAAACCCTCGGGAATGTAAACTTTAAGCTCAATATTACAGAAGAGCATTGGTAACGACATTGGAAAATTCCCTTCTGTTCTCAGAGCAATATGCCTATATCCAGCTTGAAGATATTGAAAGGGCAATATCCTTTGCCCTAACATTTTCCCGTTATCATCATACACTCCAAATCGTAACACGGCTAATTCTGGAGAAACGATCTAAAAGATGAAGCAAATGATAGGAAAACAAAATTATAGTTAAATAGTTAATTACTGAATGTAAAAAGTAATGTATGAAATATGTCTATATCAGTGTCAATGTCGTCTAGTCTAAATGAACAGTTTGTCGACAATAAAAAATATTTCCTACATACTCAGGGGCGTCTGCAGGGGGTGGTAGGAGGGGCTGTGCCCCCCCCCCCAATGAAGGATGTTTTGCTTTTTACTAGAAAATTTAATTTTTCAAATTCTTTCCAAAAAATGATGATTCTGTGAATAACTATGGATTTTTGAATTTTTTTTTTACAATAGTGCTAGTTTTTTGAAATTTTTTGAGAATGGCTATGGATTTTTTGAAAGTTTATGCAAAATATTGAACATTTTTTATTTATTTAGTGAAATCTGTTGATTTTTGAAATTTTATCGAAAAAGTTTAACTTTTTTATTATCTTTAGTGAATAACTGTGGATCTCGGATTTTTTTTTTCCAAAATTTTTTTATTTTATTTTATTTTTAGTGTATAGTTGTGGATTTTTGAATTTTTTCTCAAAAAAAAAAAATTAACTTAAAAAACCAAGCCCCTCCCAAAAAATATAATATTGCGAACGCCACTGATATTACTCTGAAAAAAAAATCGTTATTTTCTCATTTCAAATTGAATCAGCCAGTTTGCATTGTTAGTTTGTTTTTTGGCAGATGAAAAGTTAAGACGTTTTCTGGTGGACTTTGCAATTTTCTACTTTTGAAAAAATGGAAAGAAAAAATCAATTAAGGATAAAATACTTTTAAAAAATTAGAAAGATTGTTTGTTTTTAGAAAATAGTTTTCATTTATATAAATGTTAAATTTCAAAATCTGTAAAGAGTGTTATCGAATCTTCTTAAAAATGGATTTTTTCTTTACTTTTTTTATGAAAAAAAAAAAAAGAAAATCGTGGAGTATACCAAAATACGTCAAACCTTATATTCTGTCTAAAAAAAAACTATAATTGTTAGCGTTGTGGACATTATTACCAACATAACTATAAAAAAAATTGAGAATAAAATGAGAATTGAATTTTTTATTTGGGAATAGAACATAATGGTTTATTTTGATTAAACCTCAATACATATTTCATTACATATGCACATACCGGTTGTTCAATGGAAATTGGGATACTTTTCAATTATAATTTAAATAGCATAGATTTATATAAAAATAAAATAGGCCGACCTAAGCTTTAAGTTTTTCCAATTTTCTTTACACAATCCTTGAAAACAATTACTTCTCAATACAGTCACTCTCGACGACAATGATGCCCTTCAGGTGGGGTCTAAATGTTACTCACCCCTCCTTCATGTCGCGAAATCATGCCTCTCACGTCTAATTTTCTTGACCAACACTGCCGATTTTGCATTTTTTATATTATTTTTATCTTCAATCTCATTACTGGCAAGCGATTGAAGATAAAGGTGCTGTAAGAAATCTCTGTGAAAGTTATTCTAGCCCAGAGATCTAGATCAGAGCGTCTCTGTCTGAGCTCATTTTTACCGTGAGAGTGACGTGCAATTCAAGGAAAACAAACTATGACTCAGCAGTTTGTGTCGCAATTTTAAGCTGCGTAATTATTTCACAGAGCCTCGAGTTATCAGAGTTAACAACAAGAGTGTCCCAATTTCAATGCAACACCCGATATAGCAAGTATGAATTCCTGATGCATTCCCTTAAGCCAGAGGTAGGCAACCCTTGAGACATGGAGTGGCAACTTCAACAATTATAATCAATGAGCGTGCCACTATCAAAAATAAGAATGGTCAAAGCACACACACAAACTACGGAAATATATTCTAAATTGCGCGTGCCAGTCAATACGCCTCTGCGTTCCAGCATTAGCACGCAATCTATAGGTTGCCGACCCCTGCATAAAGTAATAAAATAATGGGATTTTTGTTCTTCACATCTAATCTGAGTGTTGTATTAATATGAAATATAGATCAATATATGGGTTAAAAATGTTTATCTCTTTAATTTAAATGTAAAGAAATCCTCAGTACTGCTTGGGCTTTGGCCAAAAAGGTATTAATTCACTTTCAAAAAACAATTTAACTATATTAATAGGGCTTTTATCCCTTGACTATTATGTAATTTTGCTCTTTGAGAAAGAAAAGAACGGTCTATAATTTAAGTGGTAGGTTTATTTTAAGAGTCAAAAACATTCTATGGACTTAAAAAGTGTTTAGAGCACAGTAAGGTCATGGAATGACCTACCCAGCCTATAGACCTCATTCCCATAGGTAATCTTTATCATTGAACTTATGAAATCGACAAGGGATCAACCACTTATTTCCTAAGCTTTATTGAGTGTGCCTCCCTTTCCCCAGTATTAGAAGAGACAAACATTTTGTTTTAGCATACTTTGACCCTTCCAACATCGTGATGAAAGATAACTTAATTAACGAATACATTCCATCTAGTCCAGTCAGATAAAATTAACAATTATATAAATACAGCAATACCCCGTTTGGTCCGGACACAGTTTAGCTCTTGCACGGTTTTTAATTTGAAGAACTGAGAAAATTATAAAATGTTATTTCGCGGCACGGCTTTAAGCGAGAAGTAAATTTTACAAGCTCTACAATTGAGATTTACAAAATTTTGATAATAAAAAAAAAAGTACGCGAATTTTCAAATCTTGTATTAATTTATTTGAGAAAATATTTTTTTTGATTTCCCTTCGATTAATGGATTTGCCTAAAGGATTTAAATTATGCAACTCCTTGAGAACATATTCGAAATGATTTTTTTTTTTTAAAATGATCATTTGTTTTGTTTTTAAATAAGAAATCTTATATCGAATCCTCTCTTTTTTTTATTTCTTCAGAAAAGAAGATTTAAAATCCTACTTTTTTACGCTTATCAACTTGTAAATTACCACCTTCAAAATTTTGGTCCTCCGATAAATATTCATCATAAGAGAGAAACAAACATTTTCTCCTACTTAACCACTGATACTGACCTTGTGTCTCAACTAGTGAATAAGTCTTGCACCACCTACCTAACTGTATTTTTGAGAGGTTTAGAGAGTTTCAATCAGGAAGTTGAGCACATTAATGAAAAGCGGTTGCTGCATTCTTTCCAACGAAATATTGCAACTAAATATATCTCACTTCCGGACAAAGATAGAAACAAAAGTTCGGAGATTGCAACTTTGATCTGCATCGGCCATGACACTTCGGACAAGGTCAAAGGGCTTGGGATCAACAACCACAACATCAAATGCGTTTGCAAGCACTTCTAGATATGTTCGGTCTCAAGGATAATCCTATTATTTTGAGGCCAACCCAACCATGCCTGAGGTAGAATTAGCAAAAAGAAGTCCCTAGACCTGCCAATCATATCAAAGGTGTTCAAAGTTGATAGATAGAGGTCAAAAAAGTTTGAAGAGAGGCCATTCTTGACTAAAAAACATCAGCAATTATGACTGGAGCGTTGTAGGATTCTTTTTAATTACCTCAAATATCACCCCAGTGCCCTGACTCTAACCCGCTGAACTTGAGTATCTGGTGGCAAGCGGAGTCCAAAGCATGTCAAGTCCACCGCAGCAACATTGCCGACCTCAAGTCATCCGTGAATAAGGAGTATAAAAAGTTAAGCTGCAGCTATATCTCATCGAATACGGGCCTCAATTGGAGCTTTTCATTTCCGCCAATGGCGGCCAAGCTCACAAATCATGTTCCTGCGTTATATATATATATTGAATAAATATATATCTCTGATGTCTACCATGTCCGAGTTCATTTGACTTTATTCAGATAAAAATGAAATGCAGCATGGAAGGTGGTGCAAGACTAATTCAACACCCGCTCTTACGGACTGTACAGAGGATTGCTGTATGTGAATCAAAATGATTACCTTTCGAAAACTAAATGGTTCTTCATTGTAAATAGGGTTTAAACCATTTCCCGTCACAACTCTAGTTCTGTACTCTTTTCTTATGGTGTCAGTTGGCAAGCCATACATGTCAACTTCAACATAGGTCCCTACTTTTTTATCGGATAAAAACTGGCCTGAAATTACCTAAAAATAAATAAAAGTTTGATCTAGTAAATGATTTGAAGTATAATACAAGGAAAATCCACTCTTTTGTGGTTCTTCCTTTTTTGACCAACTAAGTGGCTACTTTTTAGTGAAGAATAATTATGAAATGAGAAAGGGGATTGAATCTAAACAATCCTCTATTGAATGTCTTAAGAAATTAAAATATTTTTTTGGATTGCACTTAAATTCATTTGGAAATTTATTAACCGATTCTTTTCATTCAATTACTTCTTTCCTACTCTCTATAAAAATAGGATTTATTTGATCAAAAGATACAAAAACATGTTCCATAACTAACTTACTTGCACACTACACTGGGCAGCAATCACACCATCAACAGGTGTTTCAGCAAATGGATCAAATTGCTTATCAGAACGCCTCATAAAATCTGGCTTGAGTAGATATCCACAATTTCCATTATACTCAAATTTACCTTGATTGAGTTGCATGGGTAAATCTGGCGTCTGAAAGTTCAAGGATACCAGTTGACACGCAGAGTTCCAAAATATCTAAATTAATAATAAAATATGTATATAGTCTCATTTTCTTGGTATTGTAGATAATATATGGTACGTCAATATTATCAGAATCTTAAACAAAAATCAAAAAAAGGATAAAATCCAAAGATATATATTTTTTTACTTAATATATTCATTCATACATAAAGACATAAATGTTTTAAATATATTTGAGTCAATTGTTGTCTTATTATTCAAATGGTAGCTATAGTTGATAGCCTTTATTTGATATAAGATACTTATATGTAGTACCCTTTCAAATACATAAAATCAATCAATTTCTAATTTTTTATTGAAACAATCATTTTTAGCTCATTTAAGTGCAATTTGCGACACACCTAAAGAGGTCATAAAAATAATTTTTTTGAGCAATTGACGATCATTCGTCGAAAAGTAAGAATAAAATCCCTACTCAATTATTGAAAAAAATAATTTTAGCTAGCTTTTATCTTGACAGCCACATATTTATTTTACAAGTTTTGATTTTGTTCAAATTGCCATCAATAAATAAGATGAAGGAATTTAAATGAAGGATGAATAAAATAGGTACTACTTAATAGTTTGAATTGATTTTAAGTTCAATGTTCGACAAATTAATGTCGTATTTATAAAAGAAAAAAAACAACTTTAGTGATCATAATCAGTAATTGATAACTAGAGCGTCATCAAGGAGGTACCAAAGGGCCAATTTTATCGTGAGATGAACTTATGAACAAATGTCCAGGATTGTTTTTAATTATAACTAGTGCCGGGGGGGGGGGCATAGTTCTTACCGTTCAAGAATTTACAATTATCATTTAGCAGCAAAAAGTGTTCTTTTTAAAAGAACTACAGTTATTAGAACACATTTATGCACGGACACTTATTCCGTGGCAGATTAAATAGTCCAAATGCCCACAGATATATTATACATATATACATAACACCATAATCAGCTGTACCGTGAGTGAGGCCTAATGCAAAGATAAATTTTTGAATACTTTTATTTTTAGAAAATCATTTAGTGCAAGGCCTTATATATTACGTTAAAGTGATGGAGATGAACATGCCCGATTTTACTGTGAGCAAATAAAAAGTGCGACACTTTTGCTTATTTTTTTGGAAATTTTGTTTTATATTTTTAACAAAATTATTTTCTATAATGATTTTTTAAAATGTTTTGGTAAGAAATAGTTTAAAAAACAAAGGATGGGTGTTCACCCATTTCTATCATTTTCATTTACAGGATCTATTGGAGGGAAATCCATTGAACCGACATTGCATTGACCGTTGTTTACTTGTATTATTTTGTGAACAAAGCAACAAAGAGTAGCGCAGTCTAGCGGTAAAATAATAAAACACCCTGAATGATAATGTAAAATATGTGGGTGTATGTAACTCACATAGAGGGCCTTCAGCATGCGACATTTTTTTTTAAATAACTAGCTTAAACAACAAGCTATAGACTATCCCATCACCTTGCGGATAATATATATGCATATATATATTTTAGTTTGCTCATGACGTATAAACATTAGCATTTTAATAGATCAAAATGAAATGCTTGGATCAATTCATAGTTATTCATTCAAATGGCTAGTGGTATACTTAAATTACAGGTTATTAAAATTTAAATCAGAAATTGCAACTTTTAGATAATATACACGCATAATAGATATAATCTAACAAAACATTCACTGCTTACTTGAGGCATAAAATTAGAAGAATCAACTCTCGCTCCTTTAGGATATAACCGACTCAGCTGTCGTTTATTATAGTTAACGAACTCTATCGCTTGCTCTTTTAAGTAGCCAAGTGCCGTTGTTTCAGCGAAGGAAGACATTTTATAAGCTAAATTGTTCTCTTCAGCTTCACTAAAGCCAGCAAATTTGAGGGGATGCGTATAATTAACCATAGAAGAGAGATAAGGATGGACATTTTGCGTTGAGCCTTGGTAAGTAGTTGCATGAGGAATTTGGCCTATGAGTTCAGTTTTTTTTTCTTCGACAGAGCGTGTGGCTGAAGCATCTTCTTTTTCTTCCTCAGACTCCTCGATTGCTAGTTCACCTTTCCAAAATAGTTCCAATTCTTGTTTCTCAACCTCAGGTTTCAATCTTTTGTTCTTTATGATAATCTTTCTTTCAAGTTGTTGAGGGGAGGGCAGTGGTTGAAATTTAACGAGCTGAAATTGGATTGTAATATACATTATTAATTGTCATTTAGATTATTTTTATAGATAATATATGCTATAAATATTTATTCGTATTGACTATTTAGACCATAGATAAGTATAGATTGATTAAATCGCATAAATCCATGTTATCTGTTGTTCTAAAGTTAGGGTTGATTATGCATTTTTTACGATTTGTGTTACCTTCACCTATAACTTTTTTTAAATTTAATGATCATATACAAATTTTCCTACCAAGTTTGATTAAAAACAATCTGTAACTTTGCTCTAATCCCGGTGACTAACAAACAAACAGAGGCCAAAACGTTCAACTTTGATGAGGGAGGTAACAAAAATATGTAGAGAAACCATATTTTTTCTAATTCCTCATTTAATTCCAATTCGAGTCCAAAATTTATTTTTTAACTCTGTTGGTACGCATGTAGTTTGCATTGTCAGTTTGTTTTTGACATATTTTCCTGTACTCTTTGATTTTCAACTATTGAAAAAAATGGATAGAGAAAATCAATTTTGGGAAAAATTCTTTAAAACTTTTGAAAATTGTTTGTTCTTCTAAAAAGAATATCCATCTATATTTTACAAAGTTTTTCAAATCTTTATGGAATACCCCCCCCAAATGGATTTTTCCTTTCCATTTTTTAATATTACAAAATCTCGGAGCAAACAAAATACGCTGTGAACATATAAAAGTAACAAATTTAAGAATAGAATGATAATTGAATTTGAAATGAGAAAATAACGTTTACTATTTTATTAAAAAAGTAGGATATAAATATAGGATAAATCCCCACACAAACGCTGATCCAAGCTTAAGCAACAACAAAGCCCTCAATTAAAACTTCGTCACTCGGTATATTCTCTATGTTTGAGACTCGTTCCAAGACCGAACATATTTTCCAGTCGATTTTAAGTAATTTTTTCTTGACGGATGTTTCGGTCCAAACACCAAGGCCGCTCTTAACTATTGCATAGCCGATTTCGAAAAGGATTGTGCGTACACAAATTTGAGAATCTAAGAATTTAAAAAAGATCAAGCCTTCTTATGACCTTGTTCAGTAAATTGTGTTTATCTTTCATTGACGCTTTCCTTTGAAAAAAATATATTCTTTTATATTCTTTCAATGACCTTATAGGAAAGAAAATTTCTAATCTATTTTTCAATCAGTACGGGCCTCTGCAAACCGCAGACTGAAATTTTGAATCGAAATCTCCTTTTCTAAAATAACGGTCTATATTTTTAAGACCGATAGAGACCATTTGTTTTGTTTTTTTGTGCACTGAATTTTACCACAAACTAGTTTAGACCAAGCTTGAACTAAATTATTTGGGTCTCAGACCAGTCAAGGATTTCCAGAGCGAAAGTCGTCACTAGTATTTATAACACAAGAAAATAAAAAATAATTACTGGGCATTCTTGAAGAGGCTCCTTTAAAAGGAGTTCACCGAAAATTTCGTCACAATATTTGGCCATTTTATACTGCTGATGACGACTACAATGATTTTCAAAGGAGAGTATAACAGGATAATTTGATGTCACAAATGCGCAGTCTCTTATGGCGTAGATCACATCTTTGAAAAGAATATCGGTGCACATAGCTTTACCATGGGTAATGATTGGCTCATTGTCTTCCCCTTTACCATCCCAACAATCTAATTCCACACAACGGCACCCAGCTAATAAAACCTAAGAAATGAAATAAAAATTGAGGTGCAGTTAATATAATGTGTAGGGATGGGCAATTCGTAGAGAACAAGGAGTAGGTAGGATTTATGGCACTACTTAACTAAAATATTTATTAATATCAACTGGCTCTTATATTTATGATTTTGGAGGTAGAAAATGTTATACTACTTTCTTCAACATGAAAAATAGCATTAGTGCTGGGAAATATGACCCAATCCCGTTTCCTTCTTTAATCCCACACTGTTATTTTTCTCTACGTTTTGGCTATCCTTAAATGAGCAATATAGGCTCGTGACTACGGAGAGGGGGGCATTACAATCTTTAACTAAAACCTTACAGTAAAACTTTGACTTTTTACGGCAAATTCTCCTCTTAAAATAAAATAAAAATACCAAAATTGGAAAACACTTGTAAGAAAGTGAAGTTAATGCTGTTAAATTTTAAGTTTGGTCAAGAAATATTAAATTTGAGGGACAAATAAACAAAATTTGACTTGAATAATCAAAAAATTATTAGATAGTTTTTAGTGTCCTCCAAAAAAAAATCTAAGTCCGGCCCTGGTGTCACATCAACACAAAACTAACTATCATAAAAAATTAATCTATATTAAAAATCGATTGACACTTGGTATTTTTGGTAGTCAATTATACCACCTGTAGGATTGTTCTTCAGGAACAGATGCAGGGAATTGTTTCCACTTAAAAACAGCTAACTTGATTGGAATCAATTAACGCTTAGAACACAGACCCCAACAAATTAGTCTAAATTTTTATATTGTGGAAACGGTGTTACATATAAAATGTTACTCGTATTTTGTTGTCAATAGTCGATATTTCTGCTTCTTTTCCATAATCAGAGTTCTAAATGTTGATTGGTTAAACTGCCTAACTACTTCACATCCTTAATCATAATTGACGTACTTGTCTATACATTTCGACACTTGATTTCCCTCCAAACTGCCGCCCTGTTAAGTAAGTATTATGGCTAGAATTAATGTAGTAATGGGGAAGTGGTTGATCCATATCCTGGTAAATGTTTAGTCTATCTAAGAAAACTGGAGCATTTTCATCAGACATTAAATAATTTGTTAAACCATCTTTGCTGATTACACCTGAAAAGATTAGATTTTAAGCCACATAATCAATTAGTGCCCAGTAAAAAAAATACTGGAGGCTGGTGCGCATAAAATAGTAATGAATATTTCAGTTGGCAATCTAATTATTAACACACTTACAGTCTATAAGAAAACGAAAATATCATTATAAACAAAAAAAAAAAAAAAAAAAAAAAAAATCAATTAAATCATCAATTAAAATCTTATGGTACATAGTTTAATTATGACTAGAGATAGGAATTGTGTAAGAGGGTGAAGAGAAGGCGGGAGCAAGACATATGTTAATTAAGAATATTATTAATATCAGATGCTTGTTACATGATTTTGGCGGAGAAAATGAATAACTGCTATAGAGAAGAGTATCTTCTACATTTAAAATAACATTATTGCAGGGAAAATATCATTATTTTGTTTAAAAAAATACATAATTATTTTATTATGCATTTGAAAAAAAAAATTACACCAAATATAGGGGATAATTCTTCTTTCAGAGGGAGGTTGATAATTATTTTACACACAACAGTATTCAGTATTTATTTTTATTTTTTAATCTTTATTAATGAGTTACTATGTTGTTAAATGATACCTCTTTTAACTAATTCTTCCTTGCTTTCATAGGTGGATATTATTTCCATCACTCGATTTAAGTTATAATGAGGATACAGTATTTCATTCAGTCTTGGATCCCTTTGTTTCTCGTTCAGAAAATCAATCAGTGAGGCTGCTGTAATTTCTTCACTATTTGAATTGGTTCTGCAAAACAAAAATAGTTCATTTTATAAAATCGATAAAATTGGAAGCGTGGTACAAAGCTAGTTGGACGGATTTTTAATTTAGTCTAATTAGTTCATGGATAATGTTAAGAGGTTATGTGAGTTAAAGACATTGCTTTCCGTGAGTCAACCGAAATTAGGTTTGATTGTATTAGTCGTGAAAAAAATAAGTAAATTTTAACTACGGACCAGTTACGACAATATTTTGTAGGGACAGTTTGAGAAGATAACCAACTCTATCTCCAGATCCACCAAGGACTCGCTAGCTCCTGAAACTGCATGGTAGATAATCCCGGACGAATTAGTCCGTAACAGCTGTGACTCTGTTAAAAAGAGACTCGAGCTGTGATCAAAAATTAAGGAAGTCAATTTAAAATTCACTTGTTTTACCCCAACAAGTGAAATATAAATATATGTATAGTTGTAAAAAAATATAACGATAGACGAGTGTGATATTTTTTGTAGTTGCAACCTGAACAGGATTTTTATTTTTTATTTTCCAAAGCTGGTATTGTTATTTTTTCATTCATGTCATCTTATTATAAAGTGTACTCATGAATGAAGGAGATTAATACTGAAGATTTGTGGATGAGTTGTAACGTAAGTCCCTCTAGGACAAACTAAGAGTAGAATTGAGGAGTAATCCTGTTTAGATACGGAGTGGGATTTGTGTTTATTTTGTTCATCTCATAGCTGCTCAGAGCTAGACAAATGAAACGTCATAACAGCTAAGCTGTTCTCCACCAAAATATGCATCAAATTATCAGGGAGATTTTTTATAACTATTCATTTGTGGATAAATAACCCTTCAAAAGTATTCAGACACATCTTTGCCAACAAAATGACGGTATTTCTTTAACCATTAAAATACCACACAGAGAGCAATACTCCGAAGAGTCCAAGTAATTGGTTCCGCCTGTGTCAATGACTCGAATTAACATTTAATTATTCTTTCATGCTGATTTACTTTCAAGACCTTTGAAATAAAATGGGACTAAACAGGATATTGCTGCCTATAAAATAATTTAGCAGGACCCTTGTTTTGATACTTACAAAGATTCAAACAGGGTGTCAATATCAGTTCTAGGACATATACTTTTGTATATTTCATAAAATTTTTGGAATGTAAATTCTTCTAGTTCTATGGAGTCGTTCTGAAATTAAAAGGAACAATTGATTAATGCATATTAAAAAATTGCACATGAATTACCTTTCCACAAGGTAAACCAACTTCTGCCAAAGTTTGATAAACCACTTTCTCTGTTTTTCCAGAGGCAAATGTCTTTGAAATAGACCGAACAGAGACTTTACCATCCACTGTGGTCGTCATTCGTAAGCGTTTCCAACTATAAATAAACCATATTTATACAAAAAATGGAAATTATCATACGTGACTTACTGTTTTTCCAGATTGATTTTAGGACAAACATTATTCATTTTGACATTATTGGTAAGAGATCTGAGGCCTTGAGACCAAATCTACATAAATAGTCAGAATAATATACGAAATGAAACTAGAGATTCAAGTAAGGGCTTAAACAAAGGTTGTACACAATCGGTTCAAACTTTTACTGGTCCAATTATAATTTTATTAGGAGATGGCAACAAATGCTGCCTGAATATTTAGGACTACGATTTTTGTACTACTTTTTATATTATTTAACAAATAAATAGGGATCGGATTTTTGGAGAGCGAGAGGAGAAAGTGGGAGCGAGACTTATACTATTACCCAATTAAGACCTGCATTAACATCAGCTGCCTTATATATGTTTTGATGTGTGTGAGGGGGGAAGGGAGTAGAAAATGAATTACTGCAATAAAGAATCTTCCACATTAAAAATATCATGAGTGCAAAGGTAAATATTATAGTTGCATAGAAATATATATTTTTTGTTATGTATTTCATTAATACACCAAAAATAATCGGGAATCCTTCCTCCAATTAATACTACAACGATATATTCAGGAATTTAAAAAAATAATAAAAAAATCACACGCAACAACCGATGTTCCTTTTCTAATCTCTTAACTCTGTTGTTTTCTCTACAAAATCCCCTCCCTAGCGATAAGCAAAGCATCAGGATCGCTCAAAAAATAACTAACTCATTTTGTGAGCTCTCTCTGTCTCGTGTTCAATCGGACGCTCATTTTTAATATTTTCCTCTTTTTAGAGACCATTTTCCATGAAAAACTTAACGAAATCCTGTAGGCCCATCCGCTCTAGCTCAAGAATCTTGAGCGTTGCTCACTGAATGTGGATTGCCATATCTATCATGCGTGTACGTACACGTAGTTAGATAAATAATAATTTATTTCTAAAAACTTTGGATATTATAATCTTCAAACCTCAACAATGGTCCATTCAAAGTAAAAAGGTTCTGTGATTTAAAATATGTTTTGTTTTTAGAAGTGAAAGTGCATAATAAATTAAAATTGGAATACATGAAAATGACTAACGTGCCATTAGAAACGTTAGTCATCACAGAACTTCTTCATTTTGAAAAAGGAAAATTGTTGAGGTTTGAAAATTAAAAATTTCAAATGTCTTATTAATAAATTGTCGGAACATTCATGATAGATGTAATAATCCACCTTAACTTTCTGCCAATAAGAAATATTATCCCAGTTTGAGTTTGTCTGGTGGAGTTCTAGCAGTTCAAGAATCAAAACCAATATAACCCCAGATCGATTTATGTACAACCTTAGAGTTAAATATATCTACCTCAGCAGTTTCATGATCCTTAAATATAAAGTTAGTCGTGCTTATATTGACCATATCAAGGCCAGAACATACAATGATAGACTTTTCGAAAAAGTTTTCACCATGCTTTCGTATTAATGTGGCAGAAAATTTTGGATCCTAAAAAATAATCAAAGAATTGAATCACTTAGAATAGAACTCTAGATCGAAGATTCGTATACTATTTACCTTGGGAACTTCACCTTTTCGTATATCATTGACTTGAGATAGCTCAAGTACATCCCCCTCCTAAAACAAGACAAGATTATATATTATTATCGTCTTAAATTACATTTAAAAATGTTCATAATTGTTCAAAGGAATAATTAGTAGGTAGTATTTGAAACCGATTTCAATTCCAATTCAACAATTTTTAATAATACCTTAATTTTTCTCAGATTTTCAAGGATATTATATATTCATATGTGGGCTGTCAATACAAAAAAAATATTTTTATCAACCCTTTGGCCTTGCCGCAAATTGCACGCTTAAAGTAGCTAAAATTAATTGCCACTAAAAGAATGAGAAATTGACCGATTAATATTTGAAAGGTCATATACGGGCCAAAATTATTCTCTTAAATCAAATAACGGTAGTAAACTACAACTAAAATTCTTGGGATCTTCTTGGCGACGTCTGCAAAGGGACAATAAGAATTATTTGCTTATAAAAATTAACAATAATTCTTCCAAGAGTACAAATTCTGGGGTGAGAGCCAAATTGTTGTAACTTAAATATTTATTTTACATAACTAAGTTCGGAAACTTCCTTCTTTCATTATGAATAATGATTTTTTCCAATTTTTACAATAAAGGGCATGAAAGAAATTCATTTCAAGAGTCTGAATTTCTCTGTTTTTTAAGTATTAACATTAAATATTAGACGTTTACGATAACATATAGGGAAGAACAGTAATATTTGAGTTACAACAATTTGCCCCTCAGCCCTCCAAATATTATTTGATTGTTTGATCAATTTTGGCTACTTTAAGTGCAATTAACAGCGCCTATAAAGACTTAATAATAATAATTTGTGGATTGAAATTAACGATAACTCGTCGAAGAATATAAATGTTATCAATTTTGAGAAGAATCATGATAGATTGCCTTTGAGTTGATAGGCCACATCCGTCTCTAGTAAAAGACTCTAGTACGCAATATTCCTGTATCAATCTATCTGGCAGTTAACTTAATAAAAAATGCGACTTACTCTATTTTCACTCTTCCAATAAATGAAAAATCCGCAATCATCCACTTTAAGCTCACAATCCACTTCGCTGTCGTAGTCCTATAAAACAAAAGCAAAATATCATAAATACATAATGTATGTAAATAGGACATTGTAAAATGATTTTTTCTTTTAAAAATCCGTGAAAGTGTTTATTAACTAAATACTAGTTCACAATATGTAAAACTTAAAAAAGCACTGTTTGTACAATCCTCATCATAGCTACACAAACGTAATGATATTCCGTACAGGAATTGTTTATTTAGATATATATACCTACAACATAATTAGGAAAGTATTACCTATGTTGTTAGTACAGCATAGAATAACAGATGTTATTGATATCTAATACATACATAATAATATTAATTGGAAGGCAAATCACATATTATTATTATATATTGTAGAGGTAATATGTTTTATAAAAATAGTCATTATTTATGCAGGATCCAAGATGGAGAGGTTGTGTGCTTAATTATAGAAATAGTATTTGATGTGTCCCTAATAATTATTTATATTATAAAGTTATTAAGGATTTTTAGAGATTATAACAACAAGGAAATCAACCTACCTCTGTCCATCTATCAACGAAAGCTCCATTTTGGAGTGGACGAGGAACGTCTCTATGCCAATCGAATCGAAATGCTTTAGTCATTTGGATATATGATTAATTAGGAGGGTGAATGGATAGTAGGAGCTAAAGAATGATAGAGGAATGGGGAGAGGAGTAGGAGGCAATGTTGATTTAGCTCAGGGCTTCTTCTTCCGTGGTTGATTTAGTCACTTTTAACACAATCATTCACTTAGAGAAGTATATGTAAAATATGAATATCAATAATAGAAGCAATAAAGAACTACTTCCTTCAACATTCTACTCCTTAAATCAATTATATTCCACATGTTAGTTGATGAACGAACGAACAAAATATTATCAGAGTAAGAAGTAAGTAAGTCTAGTGTTATTGTTTTTATTTGTCTGAGTGTATGTAAAAAATCTGGTAAAAGTAGCAGAGTAGTAAAGATGATCGGGAGGATTTAGTTAGCGGCCTAACGTCAAAAACTGGGCGATCTTTGAATAAGAGCAAGAGACTTTCATGGAAGAGAGAAAGCTGTGAAGAATATCTATCTATGTACGTACATAATACAATAATAATAAGTAACTAACAAACTATTGTGAATTCAACAGAAAGAGAGCGGGAGAGAGAGAAGTTGTGATATTATTACATCAGTGGATTGTAGTCCTTAACCATACAATAATTACTTTTTTAATTGAGATACAAAGATCCAAGTTGTAGTCAACCCTTTTGTAGAGTCATGATGATTAAAAATGCAATTGAAAAGCTTCCAAAAGTTGAACCACCATCATTATTTTATCTAGATACCAGCATTTTCTCTTTATTTTGATAAGGAAAGTTGAAGTGGAGAGCACTCAAATTGATATAATATACGCACATACATTAATATATAAAAGCCCAATGATCACATCAAGGTTTATATAACTCATTAAGAACTTCAATCCTTACTACTTCAAAAATATTTTATATTTCATTCGATCCCTCAAGTTAATAAACATTAATTAAATGGAGTATCTCATTATATTAACTATTTCATTCAATGGGAAGTGTTAGTTGCTCCGGAATCCTTTGCATGGATTGGTTGAGAATAGAGGGCAAATGATCAATTACGGATTATTCAACAATCCTTCTATCATATCAGTCAAATTTGATACAAAATCAATCCCTCGTACTAGTGCAAATCTAATTAATAAATAATAATTTAAAAAAGTTTTTTTATTATATTAGCTATTTAATTAAGCGGCGTTTTAGTTGTTTCGGAATCCTTTGAATAGATTAAATGATACAAAATGCCAAAGCTTCATTCTAATTCATTTATATTGTTTGTTGAGAATGTAATTTATACTCATTATGGGGGCTCAATGTTATCGTACAAATGGGCAGGGCTTGTTGCATTGAATAGATGAAGTGACAACATAATATTTAAATGAATAATAAGTTGAAGCGTTGTTGGTTGATCAAGGATAATAAGAAAGAAAGATAAGAAAAATTGAATTAATAATATTAAAAATATGTTAGCTAGTGCCGAAAAAGAGAATACATACATATAGAGAGAATTTATTTATAAACAGAGAGTAAGAGAGAATCTTTTTTATAATAGACTCGCAGGGAACATTGAAATGAATATGGAACGCGCTCTTTTTGTGCTTGACGGGACTGCAAAAGAATGCTCTCATATTCATAAAGTAAATGCTTTAAATTCAAACTTTAACAGCTCAATACTTAACCATTTAATAAAATAATTACATTTCTTTTTATAAAAAGTTTAATCCTTATAGAACTACCCTTTCAATCACATATAGCATGTATTATATATTTTTAACTTAGCATAATTTATATAGTAAATCCCTCATATTATGACCAATATACACTTTAAAACTGGAGATAAAATGGGGTTAATTTACAATTCAATCGAACTTTTTTGTGAAAAAATGACAGTTGAATAATTATTTGAAACACTTTTCCTTTTAATATTCTCATGAAGTTGGCGATTTGCTTCAGAAGCACAAATTGAAGCTTATATATTGACAAATGTTGATTTAATTTGATTAATAAAAGTACTAAGTAGGTGGTTATTATTGTATAGCAATTTTTGAAACCTGTTAGTTCTACAGGAAATTGATTTGCTCTTGCTCATTATAGAAATTGACTTGGATGGATATTATGTAATAGTGTATAATATATGTGTTTCATGCTAAATCGGGTTAAATTAAGAGTATAGAACACATATTTTATGTCATTGAAATGATAATTGAAAACAATTCAACTTTCTAAAAAAATAATACAATTATTTTGTGACTTGGATAAGAATTGAGTTGTTAAAGTCTGAATTTAAACAATTTGCTTTATTAATATGAGATCATTCCTTTGCTCTCCCGTCAAGCACAAAAAAAGAGCGCGTTTTAAATATTAATTTTAGTTTCCCCTGTTTAAAGAAAAATAAGAAACAGAGAGCCAATGGGTAACTAATGGCATTAATCTCAATTCAAAGGACAGAGACGGAACGATGCCAAAGGAATGACTTTAATAATTAATTGAGGGGTCATATTAATATTATCCTGATCACTATTAATTTTTGTGGATTAAGGACCAATTTCAACACTCTTAAATATGTGGGCGGAAGCTAGAAAACAAGAAAAAAGACTACGGGGTAAGAAGAAGTTCTAAATACTGGGAACTTTTAATTGATAGAAAAGTGCATTTTAAATCAATTGCAATCATTCTAATATTTTCTTTGCTATAGGTTTAATGGTAGACCATAAAAGAAGAGCCGAAAGAAGAAGAGATTTTTATGAAAAAACTGTATGTAATTAGAATATAATTATAATCAGTCTATGGATCTTTTTATTCTCAAGAATGCATCTACATTTGAAATATAAAAAAATCTATATAGTTAATTCATAGTTAAGAGCAACTGGATGGGATATTAATGTTTCCCCGTATTTACTGATGATGACTTATATATCATTTTAATTTTTGCTCATCTATGTAATCAGACTAATGTTCATACACTTTCTTGAAACAATCCCACTCTTTACTCAAAAACAGCAAACAAATAATGTAATATTATTCATCCTATTCACAGAAACTTGATCCAAATCAATTTCTTCAAATTCATGGTCAATCTGCACGCCTTCATTTTGATCAGTCGTCAACAATGATGAGTGGAACATCAAATGGTGTTATGTAGGACTTTTTTCTCATTACTTCCATATCGTGGGCCAACCCAGGATGCAAAAGTGTACAATTGATCATACCACTTTTAGTCAGAAATATTCAATATTTTTTATCAAAATGTAGATAGTTGTAAACTGTAATGGCTGACAGATTTGTGCGACTATGCGCCTCACTATCAGTGATATACTACTCGAAAACTATTGTATGCTGAACTCAGGGAACTCTTTAATACCATGGCTTCTATATTGTAATCATTGACTTTAAATGAATATAAAAGAATCTGAGAAGTCGATGAAAATATGCAAGGACTTAAAATGGACTTTTGAGTAAATTACTTGCAGTATGATGACTTTTCCTCCCACCTCTGATATCTACTAAATGAAAATAATAATATTGTAAATTGCTACACTTTTGCTCCAAACCCACGATATGTATTAGTTCAACTAACAACTTCTCTAAACTATTATTTCTACTTTATCTTATAGGATGCCATGGCAAGGACAAAAAGATAATTTAATCGATCGTTTTGATGGTAGAGCACATCTTGACTTTATACCTGAAGTGGTAGGAAGTCCTTCTAAGGAGGAAGATAATCATAAAGAGATGCGATTAACGAATTACGAACGCTATAGAATACTGATTCAAAATGACTTTCTTAAAAGTAGGATTTATGTCTATTCTTTTTCAAATTCATTCTTGAATTTTACATCCCACTATGTAGTCCCGGAAGAAAAGTTTCTTCAAACGATAAGCTACGAAGAAAAATACGGAAGTACCATTGCTGCAAAGGCAAAGGAAGATAAGAAAAAGAATGAGAAATACAAATCGGCGATTGGATATGTGTATGAGGATAGTGAACCTGTTGTGCCAGTCCAAAATAATAATGAAGCTGATAAGTATTCAGACGACTCGGATTTGGATTTAGATTTGACTGTTGACGTCAATGCCCTGGATAATGAGGCGCGATGTAGCTTAAATAAATTTGGGAAGAATTATAATTTAAGCAAAGATGAGTTTGTAAGGATGCTGTTGCAAGATATCGAGGATGCTCGTGTTGCCAACGTGGAGAAACAGAGAGAAGAGGATAAGGCCTTATTCTCACAGAAAAAATCTCGTAGAGAGAGGCGTCTACTTAAATCTAAATCTCTCATATATCCTAGACCAAGTACCCCAAGGTATTTCCACTTACTTATTATCAGGGCTTCTCCAAATTGTGGGGTACACTCAGGGCCGATTTTAGTAGGAAAATGCTGTAGGCAAAGACTAATGTGTGGGCCTATTTAAAAAAAATTGTAAGAAATTAAATAAGTTTACCTGGATTAATTTCATATTTCAGTAACGAGTAGATATGTAATTGTTCTTAGTAATTGCGGATTATTTTGTGCTTGACCAACACAAAACTTTTCTAAAAAGATTAAAGCGAGATTGATGTGTTGTGTGATGAGCGCTTATTGCCGCCCAACATGATTTCGATGGCATCAGTCTCGATTCCATTTGTAAATTTATATCCTACATGAGTCTCCCTGGACTTTATTATCTGAGGACCATGAATAATATCAATTGATTTTATGACAACCCTTGGACCCAAAATAATCCGTAATTAGGAATAACAATTGTATATCTACAAAACGACGTAAAATTCATTTTCTTTTTTAGAAAATAAGTGTGGGGGCCCTTTCTTTTTTCTCCGAGTGCCCTTTTTTAAATAACTAGTGTGCATATTTCATGGAATGGTTTTTGTTTTAAATCAACTTAGTTTCTTGAAATGTCTTTTTTTTTAGATAATGTCTATTTTTTTATTATTATTTATGCACTTACTTTCCAGTATGTATATTTAAAATTCTACCTAGCGCGGGGCATTTGACACTTGTCCCCTAGGTACCCATAATACTGGCCCTGGTTGCATTCCAAAAAGAGGGCACGGATCAATTTAAGTAGAGCAGCGAAATAATTTTCCATAATTATTTTTATTTAAAAAAATATATACTTATTTTGTTAGAAATAAGTGACAATTTAAAAAGTTTGATAAGTACTGGTTTAATTATTCAAATTATTTATAACAACATACTAATGAATCCCCTTTTCCAATTCCCAGCTACTCAGCAACAAAGGAAAAAGTACGAAAGATTGATAGCGGGGATTCATCATCTGGAAGGTCACGTTCAAACTCTCCTGT
The DNA here is from genome assembly GCF_016086655.4 of Lepeophtheirus salmonis. NCBI lineage: Eukaryota > Metazoa > Arthropoda > Copepoda > Siphonostomatoida > Caligidae > Lepeophtheirus > Lepeophtheirus salmonis. The sequence continues at coordinate 19,043,572 of NC_092584.1, forward strand.
GAATGCTGGAAAAATAGAATTCATCACGTCTTTTGGAAATGATTCTGAAGATGAGTGTGAGTCTACAAATTTAGCAAAGCAATCTAATTTTTCAAACAAGAAACATGTAAGGAGTCAAATCTTTAACCGCGGGATGATTGGACCGAAATTGCCTCAAAAGAGTTCATCACGGTCGGTATTAATATATTAGTTAGATAAATACTTTTTACAAAGCTTAGAGAAATTGGTAAATTATTTACCAAAGTTCGCAGATGTGATTCTGAAATATCTGATTAGAGCAATTCAAGGTATTCAAATTAGATTATGGTTGTTTCTGTCCATATTTTCATTGCATTAAAATATGATGTTGGCAACATCTTAGGACATTTGAAAAAATGTATTTTATGGTAATTGGTCCGTATTTTCCAAATAACGTATTGAATTATTCATGATAATATCATCTTGTTATTTTTACACTATTGATTAATATATATTTATTCAATACAAGGTTCTTGTTTTCTTTCTTTAGCTTTATGGCAAAAAATGTAATTTGAAATTAAGGCGATTTACTTACATGACTTGATTTTTTTATTTATATACTTATGATGCATAAAAAGAAAGCGATTCATTGGCAATCGCGTATAAACATATATATTAGTTACAAATGAATATTTTGTAGGAATAGAAGAGATCACTACAGATCCAATTCATCGAGTCGAAAAGTGTCATCCTCCTCCTCTCGACATGACAGAAGACGACGAAGAGTTTCTAGAAGTGAGTCATCCTCAAGTTCAAGTGAAGATAACAAAAATGGACCACGGTAATTTTTTTTTAATTGAATTTATCAACACAAAAAAAATAATCAACAAAAATAAGGAAAATTAGAGAAATTTCGGTCAATCATGGGCTTTATATTCAAATATATTTGATAAATAAAGATGCTCAAAAATGTTAACTATAGTCGAAAGCAGTGATTCCCAACATTTTCATCTCTGTGTACCTCCTAGAATATTTTCATATAGCTTATAATACACAAATTATACTAAACCGAATGTTCTATTTAATATTTATGTAATTTTTAGAGGATCCCTGGTTGGGAATCATAGGTCTAAAGCCTTACTTTTATGTGACTTCATTTGTCTCCATTACGGTATTAAATAGATTTATTTTTTCGACTGTGACCGGTAATTTTTCCTACCTTTATCTTTAATTTGGAGCGTCTTCGAAGGATTAATCCGAATAGTTTATTGGTAGAAATGAAATATGATTACTTGAAGAATACAAGTCTAGATCATTGAGTCTGATTTTGTGTTGAAAATTCATACATATTATATAGCGAAAGTTTAATATTACCATACTTTGTTTATATTAAAAGATACCGTTCCAAGTATCGCGCAAGAAGAAATTCAAGTAGTTCTCCTGAACTTTTAAAGGTTGAAAAAAACGTTGAGAAGCCAATGTCACCTCCGATAAAGAGATATTATAAGCCAACACTTGCAAAGGAGAGCTCTGATGAATTGGAACTGTTAGTACTATATTATACATTTAGGTTCATTTTTAAATGTAATTTTTTTATTTACCGAACAAAATCTAGGTCGGATGCACAAATGGATAACGAAAAACCAAATACGCCATCAAATAATGGTGCAAACAAAGTAAGATTTTATTATGATGTTTTAAGCCAGGTTTGGTTGATTGTAATCATATTCGGATAATGAAATATGAAAGAGCCGATGTCATCATTTAAAAATTAAGATGATGAATTTCATGGATAAGTAAACTTTAATACGTAATAAGAGAATTCATTATTGTCAGTCGGACGTGAACTACAGTCGAGTAATCTGGACCGTAATCATCTGAGGACTAAGGCACCCCAATAATGTTTTTTTGTAATAGTATTTATTGTTCTTGACTACGGCACTGGTACTTTTTATACAGAGTACCACTAATTATTATCATTGATATATTTATGTACATAGATCGATCTTCAAGCCCAGGAGTTTGATTCCCTATTTGGGAGATACCTCATTTAAATACAGGGTCTTACACATTAGACGTATGCTACACCCCCGTTCAAATGCCATGTTGCGCATTATTAGTTATGGATTAAAGTAGTTATTCTCCTTTTAGGGGTTGATGCCAACGAACTCACCCATTTTTAGTAGGGATTCAACAAATCTGGCTTACAAATGTGTACAACATATCTACTATTGTTATATTTAAAATCCTAGAGCGATATTTAATTATCAATCTATGATGTACCTTGAATAGTTTTAACTAACTTTAAATTATGGGGAAAAGTCATATTTTAAAAAAATGATCCTTTATATTTTTATTTTTTTAAGGGAAAATCAGATACAGTCAAAGCAAAGATTCAACGCAAGCTACAAGCACAACTAAAGAAACAATGTAAGGCATTTGGATTTCATTTCCCATACGAACAATAGCATATTATTTTTAATTTTAGTTAAAGCTGATAAAAAAGCCGAGTATGAAAGGAAACAGAGGCAAAGAGAAGAACAAAACTGCCGTGATGAAGAACTGAAAGAAGTATTTTCAAAGTATAAAAAGAAAGACCGGTTTAGCCGACATAGGGACTATAGTGAATCTAGCGATGATAGTGAGAGATACTATAACAGCAGGAGAAGATCCAGGGATGATGATCGCCGTTATCGAAGTCGATCCAGTAGCAGAAGAAGGTCTAGGGGTCGTAGAGATAGGTTTGTTGTAAAATGTCTTTGTAAAAAAGAATACATTTCAGAAGGTTTTCTTTTTGCAGATACGAAAGTGACGATGATGATGCCAAAAGACCGAAATTGGTGGACTATTAGAAACTAAATATACTAATGAGAAAATGTATTATGATTCATTATGTTTAATTGTCATCAATATATATATTCATTCTAAAACTACAATTCCTCTGCTTGAATTCTTCATATTAAATCAATGTGTTTGATGTCCTCTAAAAACATGAATTTGAAAACTTATCAATTTATAGCATTGGCTGTGAAGCAATATTATTTTATATTTTGATATCACACAATCTTAAATGTTTTAAAAATGGATGCACACGGCTTTTTTCATACGGTTTCAGTGCAATACAAGTTGGATAGTTCTCAGGTTGTTCAGTCCAGAGTTTATGCTTTATTTCGTTATCGTTCAGTTTTTTGGACAAGGTGGACAACGTTTCTTCGTCTTTAATCTGAAAAAAAAAGTAGATTAACTAATATATGATGGTAATAAGATAGACATTCATTGTTAAGGTTTAATGATTCAATTTAAGGTACGTGAACATATAAAAAAATCTGGAACAAAAATCAAAATAAAGTTGAAAGTTTCCCTAATAATTATTTTTTACTTTGTGTATACAAGTAAACATTCCGATATTTGAGACATATTTTATCCCATACTGGACTTTTAATTCAGTTTCTTGAATGGGTCAAAATATCCAGGATAGTTTGCTAAAGAATTGAGTCTTAAATTAGATTCAAAAACTTTCTGTCATCTTAACAAATGCCAAGAACTAAGAATAGAGTTTAATAGTAAATAGTTATACCACGACTGAATCCCAAGTTTGTCTCATAAGACATGGGTTTGACACTCTTGATCTAGAAGGCTGGTTTTCAAAGGGCTATATGTAGGAATATAGAGCTGTCAGGGGTCTATGTTGCCAAAATACAAATTTGAGGATCTACATATTACACAAAGTCAGGAAATTTCACAAAACGTAAATTTTCTGTTCATAATTCCAATAATAAACGATTATTTTGCATGTTTATACATAAATGTTATTAATCTTTTTTTAAAGAAAATACGAAATCGTTTACAAATAATTGAATGTGAAGATTTGAGATTAAGCTCCGACTAATTTGAGGTCGAATATTGACAGATTATTATCAAAGCATCAAAATAACCTTCTTCATTAATGATTAAACCTTGAAATTTTATGTAAGTAATAATCTTCCTATTTTTTGATCTGTTTTATTCCAATCATGATATGTATATGTTGCAATTAGCTACACCCCTAAACATGACCGGCCCCCCTCCACCCTAGGACTTAAATAATAATGTTTATAAATTTAACTAGAATAAAGTTAATCTGTTTTGTGAATATAAAAAAGTAATTGTTCTTATTGAAACAGCCAAATATATTTACAAAGATCCCTATCAAAGTGATAATCATTTTGTAAGCTGTCAAAAATATTTCAAATTTAATTAGTTTAGAAAATTTCATTAGGGAGTCTACAGTAAACTAAAAATTGACCACTGCTTTACCTGCGATCTAGGGCCTTCTAATTGATTTATGGGGATTTATTTCCCTTCGATATGGCCCTTCAAATATATTTCCTTTAATTGTGAGGGACCTTTTTACGTGCAATTTAGGACATTTTTGAAGGATGAATCAGAATGATGAATGTATGATTAGAAATGAAAGTTAATTAATTGTATAATGATTAAAGAATCATTATATTACTCAAACTTATTTTTAATGCTTGCTCCTGTGTACATAATATACTCACTTTCAAGACAACTTTTCGCATATTATCAATATCCCTCAAGTACTTGACTGTATCCTCATCATGATAAAATTCGTGGATAACCGCAACACATGCATGACACCCCTGGGCTATAACAGCCCCAAGAGGCCAGGCTAAACTTCTTACTAAATCTTCACGAATAATTATATACTGTACTAATAGAGAGGAAGTTGCCATTTTTAGGCTTTGTTGTATCTCCCTTCTGAAAGTAGATCTGGTTTCTCCTCTTCGATTTGATGAGGATTTATTTTGCTCCGTTTCCAAAAACTACAATGAGACAATAAAATATAAGACTCATTTAATAAGTAAGGGAGAACGAAACGCACTTGTAAATGGCTGAACCTCCCACGGGTAGAATGAGAACAGAAATGAAGGCACAGACGACGACACTAGATTTCATACACACATCTAATAACTGTGTCTTAGTTCTTCCCAAATATCTTGGCGGTCTCCGGGAATTATGTCTTGCAGCGTTCCAGAGGGAAGACCTACTCAAATAATTAATTATTAAAGATATTTGGATTATGATTCTTATTTAGAGCCTCACCTTTTAGGACCTGCAATTTTAGTGAGGACTTCTTTACCAATAATATTCATTAGATTTTAAAGAATCTTCGCTAGGGATGTAAAAATCGGCCTCAGCTGTTGAAATATTGCTTCCTATAAATTCTTCTACACATACATTGACAATACGCTTGACTTTTTATAATTTATATTTTTATATAATAAGTCGACAGAATTGAATCAACTGTTCACTGTAGTCCATTTATTTCATTGCTCATTATTATTTGTGACGTCATTACTTTGAAACAAAATATTGATATTTTGCTATTAATAACAAAACATAATAATCAATAGAGTATTTAAATCTTGATGAAACTCCATGAAATGGCTTTATGAGTAAAAATAACCTTGACATCTGTACAGACTACTTGATGGCAACATTAAATAGGGATTTTGAATTAATTCAAAGTAATATCTACTGAAAATCCCAATGAGATGTTTAAATTTCTAAAATAGTTTTTTTCGGCCGATTAATGAAAAGAAACGCAGGATAAGTAACTAGAGAATAATATCTTATCCTTTATTTTGTTATATTTAATAATATAATAACACATTTTATTTTTAATATATTTTGGGTTAGATATATAATAAAACTAGGCATTAGAGGAATATATTGGTTTAAGAGGAAGAAAGCGTTTTAATTGTAATAAAACTAGGTTGTTTAGGCCCCCAAAGTGGGAGATAGCCGCGATATCAGCAATGGTAGCGTCACTTGAAAACGCTCAATGATCGAATGAAAAAATTAATGAATTTAATTTAAGGACTGCAGTCAACAGTTGTCTAAATTATGTTTCCAGTCTTTATCTCTAGCTAGAGAACTGACTACTGGCTAGCAGTCATTCTGAATAAATAAATGAAATTTATAATTATCAATTAGTTCTAATACTATCTGGAGAAGTACCAACTCCAACCACGTTACCTGTTGGGGGGAAAATATTATTATTCGGAGTAAATATGTCATTTTAGAAAGCTACATTCAGTCAAGTATGGTTGCTTTTATTGTCTTATCAGTTATAAAGGAGTCTTATTTTTATATCTAAGATAAGTAATTAAGGTTTCAAATTTGACTGCATTGATTAACATTTCTTTTTTTAGATAAACAGGAAATAAATGAAAGTAAGATTCTAAAAGCTGTTCGTTCTAAGATTGGAAGAACAGATGGATTTAATTCTAACATTTTTTTTATTAGTATATTTATTGGCTAATTTTATAATTTTGACATGTACTTTATTATTAATAGTTATTTAGATCCCATCGGTAGAGATATATCTATCCTGTGCACAATTGTATATAGCAACTTCCACACGAGGAAAAAGATGTGATGATCTTTTTGATTAAACTCCACGTCTGGTTTGTGTTTTGCAACCTAAACTTATGACATATTTAACCGATGTCAGAACAAGAAAATATTATTTGGATCAATCTATTATTTCAATATTCTGTATTTATAACTTATTGTTATTATTAGTTATATGATTCTAATTGTTTAATTTTGTATATTTCAAATAAATGTATGATGGTTTATTTTTTAGTATGTAGATTATATTTAATTTAAGCCTTCTTTTTTAAACTTGGAACTTCAAATATATTTCGAAATACTCTACTTTGTCGTTTCATTAGTTATTACTCTGAGAATATGGGGTCATAATGAATTACAATTTCATGGAGTGTGACGTCATGAAATCTACTGTAACGGATAAAAACGTCAAAGTCTGCTAATAAATACTTTGTTATACTCTCAAAAATCATAATAAAGCAGGCAGTTGATAATCACATCAGTATTTTAAACAATAACACCATAAGGCTTTGTCCCCTTCTTCTCCTTGCACGCGTTTTTCTTTACAGGATTATCAACTTTAGCTATTATATAGCTATTATATGTTGTATATATATATTTTATATCAGCATGACGTGAAGGTTTGATCAATTTTAGGAAAAATGGCGGAAGAAAAAGTAAGGAAAAGAGTAATGTGGGAAAAATGGCGAGATTATTTTAAACTGATATAATACCTATCGCCTATCGGTTATCAGTTCACCAATATATTATTATTGATTAAAAAAATGAAAGGTGTCTAGGTGGAAAAAATAGCTAGATTCATTTAAATCGATATCTCAAGGAAAAAAATAGGAACGGAAAAATGGCATTAGAAAAAAAGGAAAGCTGTCTAGGTGGAAAAAATGGCTAGATTCGTTTAAACTGATGTAATACCAATCAGTTGGCAATCACTAAGGAAAAATGTCTACGTGTAAATAATAGATAGGTTCGTTTAAACTGATATCTCGAGGAAAAAATGGCAGCGGAAAAATGGCAGGAGAAAAAAAGGAAAAGTTTGTAGAAAGAAAAATAGATAGAATCATTTAAACTGATATCTCAATGAAAAAAATGGCATCGGAAAAAATGACAAGAGAACAAAGGAAAAGTCTCTAGGTAGAAAAAATGGTTAGATTCGTTTAAACTCATGTAATACCAATCAGTTAGCAATCACCAAGGAAAAATATCTACGTGTAAATAATAAATAGATTCTTTTAAACTGATATCTCGAGGAAAAAATAGCAAGAGAAAAAAAGGTAAAGTTTGTAGGACGAAAAAATAGCTAGATTCGTTTAAACTGATATCTCAAGGAAAAAAATGGCATCGGAAAAATAACACGGTGGAAAAAAGAAAAACTGTCTAGGTGGAAAAAATGGCTAGATTCGTTTAAACTTATATCTTGAGGAAAAATGGGAGAAGAAAAAAAGGAAAAGTTTGTAGAAGGAAAAATAGCTAGATTTGTTTAAACTGATATATCAAGGGAAAAAAATGGCAGGAAAAAAAGAAAAACTGTCTAGGTGGAAAAAATGGCTAGATTCGTTTAAACTGTTGTAATACCAATCAGTTGGCAGTAACGAAGGGAAAATGTCTACGTGTAAATAATAGATAGGTTCGTTTAAACTTATATCTCCAGGAAAAAATGGCAGCGGAACAATGGCAGGAGAAAAAAAGGAAAAGTTTGTAGAAGGAAGAAATATCTAGATTCATTTAAACTGATATATCAAGGGAAAAAATGGCATCGGAAAAAATGGCAGGAGAAAAAAAGGAAAAGTGTCTAGTTGGAAAAAATGGCTAGATTCTCATGTAATACCAATCAGTTGGCATTCACTAATATGATATACATTAAGATAATAGAAAAATAAACAGACACAACAGCCATTACTCACTGGCTATTTGGATGACATCACAACGGAGTCAATTGAGGCAGAAAGTCAAATTTATAAAACTAATTGTGCTAATACATCATAATATTTTCTCATAATATAATAAATATAGAGTTCATTGTAATTATTTTACTAATATAACCAAATATGATGCCTTGAATAAGACAATTTTGCTTTATGATTTTGACTATTCTCTCTACATATATATATTATCCATATGTAATCCAGACCAATATTAGTTATTTAACTAATAATAAGAAGGATTTTGAAGCTTCTATAACGATATAGCATTTGCATGTCCATAATAAAACCGAATGAATCAATAAGATAAAAAAATAAAATAACAGAATACATAAATAGGGAAATTAAATTTAGAAGAATATCATAAATTTTTTCTACTATTAATCTATAATTATTAATTAACACTCATCACTAGTGAGTAACACTGAACTTGGCACCGTTGTGAGGTCATTAAAAATGTTGCCAGATAACGTCTAGCAGACTGCGATGTGAGTTTCCTATGGACACACCTTATAGATCAAATAATATAAAATATTTTGCCTCTATGTAACTAAAGAAACTATAATGGAAAGAGGCGTTATGTATTTCTATCAAGAATATTTTTTCTTAGCTCTAATTCTCATTCGTCTAAAATTCAGTAAATACGACGCTTTTTCATCTCTTGACCTTTTTTTTTTTTTGACGTAACGTAATTTAATAGAAGTCAACGTTCCGGACAGGCTTATGTATTTTTCTTTAGAATAAACCAGAAATATAAAATATTAATAAAGCCATAATTCATAATTATGCTCTAAAAAATTATAAAAGTTATTTAAAAACAAAAATACAAAGCCCTAATAATCTACGAAGGGTATTGATATTTTTTGATCAAGGTTACGTAAATCCTGAACAATATTTATATACATAATTTTGGTTTACTTTTTATTTCAACCATTTTCTTTCCTTTTTAGTATCTTTATATGTAGCTAAAGCATATATGTAGCTATCTAGCCAGAATTAATAGTTTAATTAAGCAACAGCTGAAATATCATCATCCCAGGTACACAACAAACCTCATCCATTGAATTGTACATAGATTTACCGCATTTACGTATTATTATTTATTACACCGCATCTTCTCCAGACGTCTATGACTATCTTACTCTCCTGAGTGATTTAGACAATATTTGACATTTGTAGGAGACAAGATGGCTGCAGGTCCCGTGTCGGAGCGTAATCAAGGTATGAGTTACAAGAGGGATCCGTACTCGTAATGTTTGTTCCTACATTTGACATTATTTTTTAGATGCGACGATTTATGTTGGGGGTTTGGACGAAAAAGTAACGGATTCTCTCCTATGGGAACTTTTTGTTCAAGCTGGACCTGTCGTGAACGTGCATACCCCAAAGGACCGTGTGACGATGGTGCATCAGGGCTACGGCTTCGTGGAGTTTCTCACGGAAGAAGACGCGGATTACTCAATCAAAATCATGAACATGATCAAACTGTACGGAAAGCCCATTCGAGTGAACAAAGCTTCCGCTCATCAAAAGAATTTGGATGTGGGCGCGAATGTCTTTATCGGAAATTTGGATCCGGAAGTGGATGAGAAACTTCTTTATGACACATTTTCCGCATTCGGTGTCATTCTGACAACGCCAAAGGTAGAGCACGACATCCATTTTCCATTCTTAGTTCCTTTATTTCAGAGGTTTCTTATATTATTTACTTCATTTTTGTATTAGCCATGACAATCATTGACATGTAGCAACCTTTGAGTTCAATCATTCAAAGTAATTAAAACTACCTAATAAGAATTGGTTACTTAATATGTTGCTCCATTGATCATTAGTAGCAATTGTCATTTTGATATTTGTTGGTTGTAGATTATTTAGTGGAACAACAAAACTAAGTTCATGTACTCAAGGTTTTTTTCTATTTTTATTTTTGGTAGATTCAACGTGATCCAGAAACGGGTAATTCCAAGGGCTTTGCATTTATCAACTACGCAAGTTTTGAGGCATCTGATGCCGCCATTGAGGCGATGAATGGGCAATACCTTTGCAATCGTGCCATTTCCTTATCCTATGCATTCAAGAAAGACGCCAAAGGAGAGCGACATGGATCTGCTGCAGAGCGTCTCCTTGCTGCTCAAAATCCATTGTCTCAAGCAGACAGACCCCATCAACTCTTCGCAGATGCTCCCCCTGTCCCCATGCCCACGCCCATTCCAGTATTGCCACCTCCTCCTCCTCCACCCCCTTCGTCAGTCATGAATATGCCACCGCCACCTCCTGGCTCTCATCCAATGCTTCCTCCAAGGCCTCCGAGTCAATTTCCACCCATGAATGGAATGCATCGGCCTCCTCCACCACCTTCTCCAATGGGCGGAAATTGGATGCCACCTCCATCCATGCAAGGTTTCCCGCCACCCCCACCTCCTCCTGGGAAAAATGGTCCTGGTTATCCTCCTTCATGGAATGGACCGCCATTACCTCCAGCGCCTCCTGGACATCCACGGCCTCCTTTACCTCCTTCTGGAAGGCCGCCAATGCCTCCTGCACCTCCACCCCCTCCGCCTTCATAATTGTATTATTCATTTTTTACGAATACTATGTAAATAGAAAAGGTTGAGTAAATAAAAATGACCTAGTATTTCATCATATCATAAATAATTAAATTGAAGAGTATCAAACATTCTTATTTGAATGACACGTACCTCGATATACGAGTTTGTCACTTTTCTGGATCGGAGCTTGTAAGTTGGAGTCATTTTTACAATAAGAAATAAATTTAAAAAAAAAGAAACATTCAAAAGCCACTCACGTTTCGTCACCTCATGAAAATCTAATTTTTTGTTCAGAAATCAGTTTTTACCTAAAAATAACTTATTTTATTTGGGACAATCATATCTCAAGATATTTATGTATCTCACAATAGTACACAAATACCAGACCAATCTTGGTCTAGGGTTAGATGATTTTGATTACAAAAGCATCAAGTTAAGCCCCACCATGAATCCAGGTTTTGCTATAGTACACACGCCACCACGTTTAGTCTACCAATTACTCGCCGAAAGAATAAAATGTTAGTTAGTCTTATAACTATCTACAAACAATAGAACCAATTATCCGGATAGATAGGGGTTTTTTTGTATTCGGTCGTAGTTGAAGCGAAAAGGGGATTATTAAATTATTATGATAATAATAAAGGAGTACGTACATAAAGGGATTAATTTATGGAAGTATCATAATGGATTATCATTTTCTCTACCATGGAGAGGGATGTGAAAATCGTCTAAATCCTTGTGATTATACATCTAAAAGAAAAGTATTTGTTGTCAACTTTGATAGACCACATATTATACACGGATAGCAAATAGTGTTTCTTAATTTAAGCTTCAAAAAAAGTTGTGAAATGAAGCTTGAGGTGATAAAAGGTCGTAGTGGTATATTTTCCTAATGCAAGATGTCGTATTTTAAGATATCACATTTTTGACATTTTCCCTTATGTTGTATGCAACTTTTTCTTCCCCTCTCAGAGTTTACTTTGTTAATTTATTTATTGACATAGTCAATTCATAGTTAGTTATGGTCTGAGTAATATTCAATACTCCTTGCGGATATAATAGCGCTTCTATGACCAATAGCATGTACAAATTTTGATCGCATACATTCGTTTAAAGCTTTATTAGTGCTCCAGCCTGGCTCATTTATAACATAATGCGTGGGAATTTTCAAAATAGGTTTATATAATTAATAAAAGCACTAAAATCTCGCAGATTACAAATATATACTTTTATTTAATGTAGGCTCACAAAGATTTCGACAATTTTAACATCCCTAAGTCATCCATGGATGAGATAATTGATTTTATAGCTAGTAAGAAGAATGTATTGTATGCAGAAAATGTAAGCGCATGTACTTTTTTTCTGTAACAACAGCCCTCACTGAGTGGCCATTTCAGTAGTTGCGTAGGTAGACGGACGGAGGAGAAAGGAAGTGTAGAAAGTTTCATCGTAGAAATGTAAGTGAGAAATCGTCAATCTGTATCCTTTCTCTTGTATCCTCCTTAAGAGCCGGCCTGAGCTTAGAGCTAGCCTCCCTCACTCAGCTCAACTACTCTTTAACAAGATAAAGCTTTAAAGGTAGAAGAGAAGTAGAACTTAGGGAATCATAACAAAAGAAAAGGAAAGAGTCTTCAACTTCATAATAATTATTAGGAGTCATATAGGAAAAAGGAATCAATCCCCCATCTTCTTTAAAGAATATATCAAGGTAATATGCTGCCAATAATCAAATCACAAAGTAATTATAATATCTAGGTTGTTAGTCTCTCTTATTGTCTTTTATTTTATCCCAATTTTGTAGTTTTAAATATGTTTTGTTCTTTCATTTTTATTCAAAAAATTGTAAAGTCATTATTTAACATTAATTATTATGATACGATCCAATTGGATTTTCGATCAAAGGACTCCGAGTTGTAGCCAGTCCACATGTATGCATTAATAATAAACTTAAAAACTCATTAATTATTTTGCGACTTATTTACATATATAATAAAATAGCTCCTTGAGTTTTATGTCAAATCAAAGGGGTTTTCCTTCATTTTATGACTTTCTTCCTTAAGGCTTTTTTATTGAAATAATGATACGGAAATCATCATTTTCATTTATTTTTCATTATTATTATTATTTTTGTATTTATTAATTATTTTTTTTATTCACTTCTTCAATAATGTTTTTTAACTTTCAGAATTTATTTATTTCTTATAAAAACTTCCATCATCGATTTCTTCACTCTTCCGTCATTTGATCCATGATCTTCGTATAATTTTCGTTTAAAAAAAATTAGATATGCATGCTAATCCGTCATCATTTAAAAGGATACTTCTCCCTTCCGACAATTACACACATTCTACTACACAAACTCATGATTTGGAAGGTTTTGTTATATGTCAAAATTTATATTTTTCTTCGGCCTTCAGATGATGGATCATTTCATTTCATTTTTCCCTTCTTTAATCCTCGATGATTTTCTCAATGATTTTATTCCACATACACACACACACATCCAAGTTTTTAATTTTGCTGTTTCGTCGCTCCGCCATTTCTTTTCCGCGCATATCCTGGTAAACCAGGCTAATCAGTCATACATACATAGTAGCAATCGACTCGTTTTTTACAGCTCTAATATATTACCGATTAAAAGACCCAAAACTTCGAATTCCCTAAAAGTTCTTTTTAATAGGTTTGTAAGACAAAAGTTATATAATTCATATCTCTATACATAATTATCTAATGAATATGTTCTATTCCTTTAATTAGTATGTATATATTTATATATATACATACATATGTTAATTGTCTGATATATTAGCAAAAAAGGAATCCAATTTTAACCTTCTCTCTCCTTAGCATCAAACGTGAAAATGAGTCGAGGAAACAGGGATAGAAATTATAATTGTAAAGTATATGTGGGTAATTTGGGTGATAATGCATCCAAGCATGAACTTGAGGATGTATTCCGTCGCTATGGTAAAGTTCGAAGTGTGTGGGTTGCAAGAAACCCTCCAGGCTTTGCTTTTGTTGAATTTGAAGACGAGAGGGATGCTGAGGACGCATCCAAGGCATTAGATGGATCTCGAATTTGCGGAGTTAGAGCAACAGTAATAATAATTACTGATTTTTAACTCATCAAATAAAATAATGAAACTCTCTTCCTTATAGGTTGAGATGTCAAGTCGGAAAAAGAGGAATCGTCGGGTCGGTGGTAGAGATTATCGACGAAGATATGATAGTGGTAGGTCCTCTTCATCTGGAAGACGGGATGATAGAAGTAAAAGAACCAGCAATCGAGGAAGACGTGATTCACGAACACCCTCAAGGGATCGATCGTTTTCCAGGGAAAGAAATAATTAAATTATTGTATATTTTTGATGACAATTACTCAACCAGTGTATTATTTTAAGCCTATTTCGTCATTAGGATATCATGTTTACTAATATCTCATTGCTATATTGTATCGTGAATGTATAAACAGTTATTTATTGTGTTAGTCCATCGATTATTCAAGTAATTAAGTAAGTAAGTATTGCATATTTCTGTGTATTTCATTCCTTAAAAACACAATAATATATTATAATATCAAATGCCCAATAATGATATTTTATTCATTACAATCGTAAATATAAATATATATAATTATATAAAATAAAAAGTAAAAAAAGACAGTGTGAATTAATAAATTAATTGTAGACGCATCAGACTAAGGAAGATTCCATGATGATTGCAAATTAATTCTAGAAGGCCTTTGAGAACATCTTCCTATGTGACCATGCATCTTATGTTTGGAATCAAAACCTCTTTGGCAATATGGACAAAAACTCTCAGGAGAAGAGGACACAGTAGTGTTAGTACTTGTAATATTTGGTCGGGATTTGTGTGCTGTATGTCGGTGATTCTGCATCTTGTGCCGAGATGCAAATTCTTTATGACAGACGTCGCACTTGGTTGGGACAGGGAAATGAATATCTTCGATATGTCGATTCAATTTTACAAAAGATTTGTTACACCAAGGACATATTCCTTGACTAGTAGATGCCGTACCTGAAAAGAGGAATAAAACAAAAATTGGGATTCTGTGTGACTGATTGATTCCACAACAGGGTTCTAAAAAGGAGCTAGAGTATTTTAAAAAATCATCAAATTAAAAACAAGGAGGATAGGGATTTGGTTTGGAGTGAAGGACGATGACATGCAAATAAGTAACTAAGCCTTTTAAAATACCTTATAGTGCGAATTGGCTATTACGTAAATGAATGAAATATGTACAACGAATGTTTGAACCATAATTACATAAAATGTGTATATTTCAACAGAAAAAAAAAAAAAAAAAAAAAAAAGATACTAATAAGATCCCTGTGTTCCATAAATATTAATTTACACACGTTAATCTAAATTTTAAACAAATAAGGTATAACAATATATAGAAATATATATATACAAAGAGACACATTTAATAATAATAGTTATCTAATAACGATAAATTTTCTATATAATAAAATTTCGTATTACACACAAAAAAACCTTTTCAATAATATTAATTATTATATAATAAATGAATAAAAAGAATAACAAAAATACTAATTAATTGAACAACATACTTTTCAAGAAAGAAGAATACTAGATAGAAGCAAACCGACGACAAACTCTCTACTATTAATAGGAGGAGTCATGATGATAATAATCATTAGGCCTTATTCCACCCAAATCATGTTCCCTTTATCCAAGAGTTCAAAGCCCTCTTCCTCTTTAAAATTCTGATTATTGGAAAGACCAGCCATTGCTTGATGTACAGGAAGCGGTTGCGTGGGAAGTGGAGGCATAACAGTCTTTTTGGGAGGTGGCGGAACTCTGGCTTTGCAATGAGCACGGTGGCCATACATTTGGTGTTTGGATTGAAAGAGTCTTCCACAGTCAGGGCACACTGCCATTGTAATTCCTCCAGCGGTCGTAAGGCTGTTGCTACTACTGCCACCACTGCTGATGCTAGGTTCAGAGGAGGATGTTGTTATTATTTGATTGCTATGTGGACTCTGAACGATGCTTTTGGGTCTGAGAGTACAATGCGCCGTATGACCATTCATTCCTTGTCGTGTGTCGAAGAATTTTCCACAGTAAGGACAATTTGAAGGTTGAGGAGGCGCCATTGGGGCAGAGGAAGACGATGATGACAAACTCCGCGCTTCCCCATGATGCTTTAACGTTTTGTGCTTCAGCATTTTAGGTTTAGAAGAGAAGACTTTACCACATAGGGGACACGGGGTTGGAGTGGCTAAGTGGATATCATCAATATGTTGATTTAGGTTGCGGAACGATCTGTTACACCAAGAGCAGTTTTCATGTCGAGACTCTAAAAGAATAAAAATACCAGCCATTAGGATGATGATGATTGGCTTGCTCTGGTTCACATTATTCTAGTATGATGGTTACTTAAATTATTATTACTATTAAGGTACTTAAAAAACAAACATCTAATTTATGTAGTAGGTATATTAATTATCGAAGGATAACTAATTATCCCTACTCCTGGTCATAAGTAAGATAAGAAAAGATACTTTACAAAAACCCTGAGGGATTCATCCCATACTTCAAAATTATTTCGGTGCGGCATAAGTAGTTTATAGTGAAGAAAAACTATATCCGATGGAAATCAAAAGTTCCAACGCAAGGAGAAATGTTTGAGAAAAAATTAGTAAAAAAGGAACCCCAATTCTTTATTATGCTAAGAGGAAGAATAAGAATAATCCAAGTGAAACATACATCAAGAACATAAGAAAGCTCCGCAACCCATATCCACTGAGTAAGTCAATAAATTAATATGTAATACAAAATAATGATAGAAATACGACAGAGATGATGATGATTTGTAATAGTTTTTTTAAAATATTTTATTATGGACTTGTAAAAAAAAAGTAATAATTATAATCTACAATAATAGAGGGAAGCATAGAATTCAATCACAGGTAAATATGTAAGAGTATAGAGGAAAGCCACAAGTTAAAATAAAAAGTAGCAACTTGAATTCTGTTAAAAATTGTGTGTATATCTGTATTTTATGAGGCTTAGCACATTATTATAATTATATATTGTGTATTTGATAAAAAAAAAATCAGGAATAACATATTATATTATGTGTGCTGCTTAGAAAACAATTTATATAATAAGTATAATATTAATAAGCTTGAGTTTATAACTTTAAATAGCTTGCTAATTACATTATGTATTCGTGTATGAAATGGGTCAACAAATTAGGTAATATATGTAATAATTAATTAATTATAACATGAATAACTTATGATGAGTTGAATTACGATAAGGCCAGCAGTACTTAGAGTAAAGTAGTAGGTAACAAAAAATAGGCTTATTTGATAAGAGAGTGTGGTTCATCAATAATTCAAAATATCCACCTTCTAACAAAAAAAAATTAAAAAAAACAACAACAAAAACCACCTTGAGGCTTAGGATTATTAAGTAAAGTACAAATACATACAGATATTTGAGAGGTAGTTTGAAATTAAATGAAGGGAGATAGCTTGGAAAAATAAGAAGTTTTGTCCCAACAATATTAATAATTAATTGTAAAAAGAGTCTACAAATTCTAAATTTATGTGATGCGTAAGAAAATGGTATAAATCCTCGTGAGCGTAAATTAAAAAGAAAAGTATATGTTTGCAAGTTTGATAAACGACCTATTTGCTGACAAAGATCCCTATAACAAACTATATTGCTCCTTAATACATTTGAATGTTAAAATATGGAGAAATAATTAATAAGAGCACTAATATATATATTTTTTAAATGAAGCCCACGAGGATTTCGACAATTTTCACATACCTAAACATAATATGGAATATATATAAATATAATTATTCCATATATGTAGTGTGGGAGACGGGATATGAATATCCTTCAGAGCAATACAAACGTAGGTGTGGTTGGAGAAAATCCCCCCTCTAAACCAAGGACAATATTAAAACAGTGATTCTCGACCTACATATTACGAACAACGTTCAACTATTTTCTCAGTGTAGTAGAAAGCTTTAATAATCATAATATTAACAGTGTGAGTTAGCTAGAGATGTATATTGTTTATCATTAATTGATTATTATTGATTTTACCGGCTAAACAAATACTCACACTGCTCACAACTGTCTATCATCAACAGTGTTTGTTCGTACAAGGAACGCGCACAGATCGTCTACTAACTGATACTATAAATCTTTTATGAGTGTCTTACTATTAATTGACTCTTCAGGTATGAACGAGCTTGAACAATCCTTTAAAAGGATTAGAGAATAAACGTTCACCTACTATTAAAAAAAATCTATCTATTAGGAAAATATATGTATACTAATAAAAGTGAGTAAGCAATAAAATATGCAAATTGCAAAGATTACATTTGTTTGAGACATAACTTCTTGGTCATATATAATCAATACAAATGAGTGGAGTTCCTCTAGTATAAGGATACAGTATAGCATGGAAATTAAATTTAAAATAATGGACACAGCTGTAAATAGTATTATTTTTCAAAAAAATAAATAATAATGATAATTAAAAAACCAGCAATTGGGAGAATAATATAGTGGATATCATGAATTATTGTATGCATGGTGGCATGAAAATGGTTGAACCCGCAAATAATTTCCCTCCATATGAAGAAAACAACACTAGGAATTTCATAAATAATGAATAAAATGTTCGGCTTTATCTTTTAAAGTACTTTTTTCCGAATAAATTCCAACCGCTTACAAAGTGAATGTGTATGTATAAATACAAAACTACCACCAAGTAATATTGCGAAGCCGTCGTATATTCTACTTTAGTCGCCCAGTTTCGAGTCTCTGATGGACCTTTCGATGATAATATGCTTGGTTTCCCGATTTCAATAACATTCCACATACATTGCAAGGTATTTGATTTGGAATATGTTTATCTTCAACATGCCTACGTAAGCTACTAGCTAATAATTTCTTCCCACAGAATGAACAGGTCTTTTTTCCCTCTATAAAAAGAAAACAAAAAAAGGGCCAATTCAAAAAAAGTCTTCATTTTTTTTTTCTCATGATGAGTTATGCGTGCTACAAAGATTTTAAAAATGAATCCGCAGCGAATAAAACACACTAAATGGAAATTAATTTACTTTAAAAGTAGATTTTATTCCCTACCAGACTCACAATCAAGATCGGTTCTTAAATTTCATAGTCAGTTGTTGTAGTAATGACTTGATAGGAAAAAAAGAAAGGAAAATCCGCTTTTGGATGCGTATGGACTTATTATGACAAAAATTCATTACTAATGTGTTAAATGATTAAAATATAGCCGACACCGATACTTCAATCCTCCCCAAAAAATAAATAATAAACCTAATTTGTCTTTTTCAATAGATCTTTTTTCTTTAGATTAAAAAAAAAGACAATACATACCTTTATTGGATTCTGCACTGGTGAAGTCATGTGAAGTTCCTTGTATCATATCCTCCGTAAATTGTTCCCCTTCCGTATCAAAATAGTCATTGTTATACTCTCCACCGTATGAAGAATCATCCATTTCATTTATTCCATCGTTTCGATCGTCGCCGTCGGTGCCGCCAGTTGATATTTTACCACTCTCCTGTTTTATCATTACAATCGGATGTGTTTTATCAACAGACTTATCCTCAGAATCAGACTCATCTTTAACCCTTTGTTTCTTATTTGAACTATTACTACTTGGAGAATTCCCAGTAAGGCGTTTTCTGTTATGATCATTGCTTGTAGAGGTGTTGGTGGTAGTATTTGGAGTATTGGACCTTGAATGAACTGATGAAGTTGGGCGACGAGGTGATTTGTGTATTTCTTCGTCTTCTTCATCCTCTGCAGACTTATTCGTAAGTCCTTTAACCCTCAGTCTTTCAGCTAAGTCTAGAAAAGTATTCAGTCGCTCTTGAACGACATTCACTTGTCCTTGATACATAAAATTAAACAATGCTTCCATGTCCTCAGCTGAAACATCCCACAACATTACTATGGGATCTTTAGATATACCAGAACGAAACAAGTCCTTGAAAGCTCCAGAACAGGCGGATAGAATCACTTTGTGAGCTTTTAAGTGAGTTCCTTCTACGACAATGGTAATATCAGTCAAGTCAGAATCCCTTCTTAGTTCAGCGAAAGAAGAAGTGACGCTCTTTTGAAAGTCATTCCACTTCAAACAGAAGGCTTCCTCAGTTGAACCCATCTTGATGATGATTACCAACTAAAAAGAAAAAAAAACCAGTATGACACTTAATTGCAACAAAAAATACAATTCATTGAATGAAACAACAAGATTTATCAAGTGTTTTTTAGCCATATAAGTTGACCGGAGTGTCTGGTGGTCAGGTCTTATTATTTATTTTTCAAAATACGTATCAAATTTGTATATATATATATATATATATATATATATAGAGACAGAGAGAGAGATAATTAAGTCTAAAAATATATGCATTACATAAAAAAAAAAAAAAAAAAAATGGTGTAAGAGAGATTAACAAATATATCAATTTATTAACACTTGTGATTTGGATTACACATTTTCTTTAACAAATGTAAGATTTAAACAGCAGAGTCAAAAAGGCCTATTTAACACACATATTTGTATCATTTTTTTCTTCCGGTATCAAATGAGTGATATAATATGTCAATATAGGTTCTAAATAAACAAATGGATCCTTTCAGTGTTTATTTAAAAAAATATTTATCTTTTAGCATATTTTTGGACGTATTCCTTTACTTTTTTCCGAAATTCGTCTTTATTTTTAAGATAATGATCTGCTGCTTCACTATTTAAAGGATCATCAAAGTTCAACAAATCCGAAAAAAGGGAGCTTAATCCCCATATCACATCTTTCAATTTACGAGTTGGCGCCCATCCTAAGCCATCAACACTATTTTGACGAAGAATTGATAGACAAACATCACCACTTTCATTTATATTAGGATGCCAAAGTTTTGTTTGACATTTGACGGTTGGTGGAATAATGTTGTAGTCCTCACCTAATATTTATAAATTATGGTAATAGTAGACGGGGACATACTCATAAGAATTGTTCTATTATATATGTGTAATATCGTGTGCTGAGGATTCCCCGAGGAATATTGACATCAGTTTTAAGTTACCTTCAAATATACATCATTTATAAGTGATTCATCAACCCATCTAAGGACCCACTGATAGTTTCTCTATCTGCAGATGGGTGACAATAAAATAACCCAAATTGCACTCCAGAGTCCAGACACACAGGATTTGTTTAGGATAACTGTGGGACCTCAAAACAGGTAAAAAAATCACCACAATCACTTAAAATAAATCCTTATGATTATTGGTGAATCACAATATGTATCGTATAACTGCTGCCAATATTCCTGGGGGCAATCTTCCTAGAACCGTGTAATATTTAATAATGGCATTACTTAAAATGAAAAAAAAATTAGAATATGAAGTTTTCAGAAGATGAAATACTCTATTATCATAAAACGGAGTAACTAGCAAAGGAGGATGACACACCTTCAAAACAGTAACTTCTTTTACAACTACTAGGCAAATGGTTCAATTACAGAAACAGAGTAGTGTGTACCACCTCGGGAATATACGATGTGGCGCAGGTAACAAAAGTTTCTATTTCAGAAATTAAAAAATATATACATAGAGGCGTATAAGCAAAAAAATAAATTAAGGTTAGAATATCATGCTTGCTTGCGCAGCACTCTTAAAAAAAATAAAAAGACGAATAAGGAGCATTGAAAAATAACAGCTAGCATTCTAAAGAAGATTTTCCTTTGCCTTCCCCCTTCACTTTTTCTATATAATAATATCAGCTATATTACTACAAGGCTTCTTCCTTTCCAAAGAAAACATCCTCTCAAATGTTCTTTAATAGAGTAAGAAGGAAAACGAACATTAAGGTCCTATGTAACAAATAATAGTTTTTGAATTTCACTTCCTACTGTAGAGCGTTTTCATGTGACGTTAGCATTCTTGATGTCAGAGATTTTAGGGGACTAAAAAACCAAGTTTTATAGCAATAAAAACCCCTTTTTCATAAATGCTATGGAAAATAGTCATTATTGGATGTCAAAAATGGGACAGGCAAATAATGAAAGGACTTGAACCTTACTATCTATCGTCTATATATATCCATCTATTGCATTGTTTTATTATATATAAGAAAGAATAAGATATTTTTCTCTAATTATCCTACTTTTTTCGTCCCACATCGATAATAATTGTACAAAATCTAGACATTTTTAGTACATGTAACTTAAATTATATTCAAATATCCCCATATATCATTGGCATGAAGCTGTATTCATGATTGAATACAGCTTTTTATAAACTCATAAAGCCATTTGATTATTTTTTGTGAATAGGAATTTTGTTCGTTTTACAGGTTAAAAGTCTTTAGATGGATCTCAAAACTGGCGTCTCCTTCAATCATGATGCTATTATTGACGTCATTGAAAACGCTCTATTGGGGGGATTTGACGTTTTCAGGACAATGACTGTACCATGAATAATACAGTAATAGCCCGAATTTTCCGGTCCACGGGTTCACAGGATACATAAGTGTTAAAAGATGAAATTATTTTTCTCGGTATGTCCATATTGGACTTGAGGATTCAAATAACATTGAAATGAAACCCGGAATGGATTAGAGGTAATCCCAACAGCACACGGGACATTACGCACTCCTCCTCCTACCAATGAATGAGTATATCCCCGGCTCATCATTCTAATGACCAATGATAATGCGAAATTGGAAAGTTCCCCCTTGCCAAAATCCTTCTTCAGGACGGATATAAACAAGGAAATCATGAAGAACGTTGGGATCTAAGAATTTGATTTGTGATCCTTGAGGTATATTCTCCTCCATTTCCGCTACTTCTTTAACAAGGAGTTGATCTCGAATGGAAACACGGCGTCGAGAAGAAGAAGCCGACCTCTCTACCTCCTCTTCCTTTTCAAGGAGTCTTTTGGTTAAACTTATCATTATTTATTTGATTTGAGGACGTAGTTGTCAAACATTCAATTCTTCACACGAAAAAAAAATCTTGTTCCTTTCTTTGAGTGCAAACATTCAATAGGAAGAAGTTCGCATCCACAAGGAATTCGATTCACTTCACTTCAACTCCTTCAGTTCATACAGAAACAGAACAAGAAGAAGAAAAAAGAAGAGAGAGAAACTCCAGAAAGGAACAAGAAGGCAGCCAGAACTGCCAGTCCTGGAGTTAGTCCAGCCCACAAGAGGCTTGCTAGGTAGCTGCTATATCTAATATCTCCAAGTGAGTAGGCATATGATACGAATCACTTAATTGTTATTAACAATATTTGGAGATGACACCGTTAATAAGAGGAGGATATATTGGGTCTGAGGATAAGGGCGAATGGAATTGAACTTACCAATGAATCAATGAGTGAATCTTGGTGATCGAGTTGATTTTCTCTTTTTTTTCTTTTCTTTTTCTTCTTCTCTCTTTCTTTCTTTCCCCTTCTTAGGCTCAATCACTTCAGCCACTAGTTTCTCGACTGGATTTATGTAGGAAAATTTCCTTATCCACTAGATGAATTAAACTTCTACTACAGTACAACAAGCACAGCAGGGAAAAGGCATGAGCATAAGAGGAATCCCTTCTTCTTACATTACTATTTGTTTTTTTAAGAGTACGAACTCGCGTGAGCTGGCTTCTTCTTGAATGTACGACCATTTTCATTCATTTCATAGCCTGCTGGCTTAATAGACCTTCCCTCAGTTACCTTCAACTTCTTTCAAGTAAAAGAGAGAAGGCGTCTGATCTTTTCGGCCTAAGCAATGTGAACGCAGACCTTGTTTTTCTTCATGCATTAAGTTCATACTTCTTTTTCTATGTACTATTAAATACAAAATCATCTCTGCAGTAGGAAGAAGGCTACAGAAGACGGAGGCAGCGAAACTGGGACACATTTGGCTACCTAACAATACAGCATTCACCTCCATGCTTAACTACTAACATACATAAATATTGCCTATTGCCATTGGAAGAAAAGAGGGCAAAAATAAAAAGAATAGAGAGCTAGAACTGAGCTTATTTTATCTAGGGCTAGACACCTACTTTTTCTTCTAGGTAGGCCTGACTCATCAATTCATCGTCATCCCTCTTAAATGATGGCTTAAGAGCTCTCATTTTTGGCTTGTCTTGTCCCATTTACCCCTCCTTCTTCTATTTGAACCTATCCATATTTTGCACTTTTTATCTCCAGTAAAAAAAACAACAAAACAATAGAGCTTAATCTGTAAAAACAACTTTTGCACTATCAATATCTGGATTCTCTTGTACAAATAAATAACAGTATATATTATATCAAATTTTGCCAAGTCGTGCAAAAGCTGCATTACAATAAGTAACATATATATTACTGAAGATGATTCATCTTTTAGGCCTGAATAACATACTGATTTTAAATAATTATTTAATATTCTTATTATAGACTGTTTGAATCAGAAAAGAATATTCATGAAATACTACAATAATTATACAAATATCTTTTCCGGCCCGTGAAGGCACAGATATGTAAAACCCGTTTTACATCCTTTCATAACATATGTTCCTGTTTATCGATGCAATTTTTAGGCTCAGATTATTACATTTAATATGTTATAAGTTAAAATTAAGAAGACGCATTTGGCAACTCGATTAACTGTAGGACTGTTCTCATCGAAATACAGTTATTCAATTAGTTTAGGTTTAGCAATTGTATGGTTTTTTAAACTAAAAAAAAATAAAGATCCTTTATCTAATAAAGTTTACCCTTTTTTATGAAAATAATTAAACATCATTAACACATCCCTTCTGTTAAAAATATACTTCAAACCTATTGAGAATTCGGAGTATTAATTTATACATATTTTTTTATCAAATATTATTAATATAATTGATAATAATTATAATTCAGTACATATCCTCTTCCTAGGTAAATAGGTAATATATGTTTACAAAATAAGCGTTAAGTTTTGTAAAATAGCTAGATTTAACAATTTTGTACTCCCAGCATTATTATTTAATATTATGTGAAAGAAAGAGGTTGTTTGAGTTGGTTACATTAAAATGTTACGTTTCCAAAGTTTATTACTTCATAATATTGGAGATGTAATCCGACTAAAATGGAATATTCAAGTCCTGCTCCAGAAAAAAAAGCTTCTGAAATGGTATTATGGTGAATGAGTTCAAAAAATATCAGAAGTGGACCAAGGGTCAATGACTTACACTCATGTACAGGGAAATGTAATTTTTATGCTTATAAATCAAATGGCAAAACCTAATTTACTTTGTACAATATTACTCCCTTTTTACAAGGACTGCCTTGTCTAGCTTTGCCTTTTCATTTCATCAAGATCCGAGAATCCAATGTTACTATATATGTAAAGCCACGTGCTACAATTAATATTTCTTCTACGAAAACAACCTTTTTGAACAGAAATACATTTTTTATTTATTTATAACACTTTTTGTGGAAAGTATATTAATTGTAGCACGTGACTTCAGATAGATTCTCTTATGTTGATGACATAAAAAGGGTGTAATATTGTACAAAGTCAATTAGGTTTTGCCATTTGATTTTTAATCATAAAAGATACACTTCCCCATCACGAGGCTAAATGATTGACCCTTGGCCCACTCCAGATATTAGTAGAATTCATTGATATGGTCAAGTATATCCATAAATTTCTCCCAAAAATGTATAATATTAAGTTTATTTATATTGAAGAATTGGGGATTTATATTATCCATTATTGAATATTTTGTCATCACACCTTTTTAAAAATGTCTTCAAATCCATTGGTAATTTTTAAATTGCTCTGCATTGATTAATTATTTGAGACTTTTATCTTATGTAAACCATGTGGCCCAAATTATTTTCTAATAAATAGAGAATATACAAGAAACGTGATATTTTTTTATTGAGAGGATATATTATTTAGCGAGAAAAAACACAGTTTGCTGTTTTTTCGCATACCCGGTTCAACTGAATATAACATGTTGAGTTGTACGAATTGAATCTTAGTTACAATATTATTTAATTTCATTATAACATTAATATTTCATGTGAAGAGTTGTTCTACATTATATAACATATATATATATTCACAGGGTAAGTCTTTCTGTGTTTTTCATATTAAATTGTTTCGTCAAGCTTAAAAAGCTTTTTTTTAAATAATAGTTCATCATATTTTTCTTTATTATAAACCCTGAGAGTGATTAAATTCAACTCCAAACGTATTTGTCTATATTTATTTATGTTTAAACTTTGTTAGAAATCATATGCAAGTTAATTTAAAAATCAAGATAAAAAATTGGAGCCAAGGCAACATTTTTTAGTGACTCATTTCATCCCATTAAAATATGTCCCTATAATATACCTGCCAAAATGTTTTAGTATGTGATATAAATCAAATTGCTTCAATATTAAAAACTATTTGGGCCTTTTATTTGACGTCATCAGTTCAATTTTTTCAAATGTATAAATTCCTTATTTTTCAGTATATATTACAATGATTCAAAAGACTTATAACTAATTAAGGTTCTTTTATTTTTTTTAGAATTACATACAGAGCCTTTTATTGGAAAAAAAAATATATAATTTTAAAATTAAAATGAATCATCGCATACTATTAACACTACGAAGGCAGTGCTCCGTTTCTTTAAGCCGAAACTTGAGTACTTGCATGATACACTCAGAGAAATCAGCCTCTACAAATCCCAAAGAAAAATCCTCATTCAATGTTTTTTCTCCAAGAAAAATAGTTCATGAGCAAGAAGAATTCTTAAGAGATGATGAAAAGGAACATTTCTTTAGGGATTTCGACTACAAACTTAGGTATTACTAAGAGCTCGATGTTTTATTTTACTTCCTATTTTATTTTTCTTCAATTTATGGCAAATGATTAATTAAATGAATTACAAATTGTATGCTTTATACATATATTATAAGATTTAAAACGAGTGCTTAGTAACCTAATTTTGTAAGGACCATAAAACCGGATGAAGTAATGAACAAAAAATTTCGACTTGAAGACACCAAACTTCAACCACTCATATTGATTTTTGGCTGGGCTGGTGCAAATCATAAAAATATAGAAAAATACGCTAAAATCTATCACGAAGCCGGTTGTTCTACTCTTTCCTACATTATCCCTTCAAGATTTATCTTCTTAGAGACGATTAGAGTTCCTCATTTAAGTGAAAGACTCTTACAAGAGCTTAAAAAGCATAATCTACATGAAAGACCCATTTATATGCATAATTTTTCGGATACAGGCAAGTCCATATACAATTGATATGTATATATATACATATACAATGATATTAATGGGGTGTGTTTTTTAGCTGGGCC
This sequence comes from Lepeophtheirus salmonis, assembly GCF_016086655.4. Lineage (NCBI taxonomy): Eukaryota > Metazoa > Arthropoda > Copepoda > Siphonostomatoida > Caligidae > Lepeophtheirus > Lepeophtheirus salmonis. The sequence continues at coordinate 19,070,805 of NC_092584.1, forward strand.
GTTAACGTGTAATTGGTAGTAAGAAAAATTTATTTTATTTTCCTAAGCAGTTTTCATTATTATTACTTAATTCCTGAGTAGTGAACATCCTTCCCTAAATAGATTCAATTATTTTCAAAACCTGTTTGAACGTTCGTGTGTGCTCATAAAAATCGGAGTGTAACCCTGAGGATTTGTTGCAGGGTTATAATTGTGAGTCCTTGTTGGACTCGGAGTAGAATTGGAAATCGACATTGGAATAATTCTAGCAAATGTCCTTGTTTATATCCTTTTCTCCTTCCTCTCTTGTCACAGATGATAGCTGAGCTAATTAAACGTCATGAAAATTATTCTTTCTCTCCTCCAAAACATTTCTTCAAGGGTACCATGTTGATTTTAGGTTTCTTTTTTTTAACATGAACATTCCAGACTGGATTTTCACCTTTGTCTATGTATGTATCTACTAGCAAAGGATTACCTAGAGTTGCTTGGGCCAATGAAGTAGCGAGAAATTACATGTACAATTGTCAATATTATTTCTTCTTAACCTTTAGACCCTTTTGGCGTAGGCGAGCATTATAATAAATATATATTTATATATTATTAAGAATTTTTTTAATGTTATAAACTTCATATAACATAGCAACATATATGCACGAAATTGTTTGTCTAGATGAGAAGTCCATTTTTTATTTTTGTGAAAAAATTGCCAAATCGAAATTCGCGAAAACAATTGCATAAAAACCTGTTTTGCACTAATTTCGCAAAAAATAATAATTTATTGGCATTGTCAAGAGAAAAACAAAGCTACTAATATTTTTTTTATAGTTGTAATAACTAAAAACTTATGGAGAATAATGTCGTCGAAAAAGTAAGCCACCAAAACTGGTTTATTTTTTTAAATGTTGGAAAAGTTATGTAATGAAATGTTCCTAAAATTAAAAATACTCTCTTAATAGTTTCTCTATTTTTTTGTAAAAAATGCATCGTTTTGTGGTATTTCTTCTTAAAAATTGAAACTTGATGGAAAAAAAGAAGAAAAAACAAAACAAAAAAAAAGAAAATCAGAAAATAATGAATATTTTAGTTAAACAACTACTTTTATGTGTCAAATTTATATTCAAACGAATTTCTAGACAAATTTTGAAAAACTTTATTTTATCTACGAATCCAATATTCCATTGAAAGTTCATTTTTTTGTTCCTGAGAAAAACAAAAACGAAAGTGCAATTTTTACTGATTTCTTATTTTGTCCATAACTTTTTTGATTTTGCATAAATATAGAAGATGTACATATTTATATAGTTGTTTTTTTGAGACGCTAGTGAATTTTTGATTTTTAACTTAACCATCTATCTAGTCTCCTTGAGTTCCTAAGACAGTTTTTGTGTTTTGGGTACAGAATAAGCCCACCTTATATGACTCTCCAAAAATTGGCACCCCCGTTTTAGCCTGATCAGGTTCAAAGAGGGTACCATACAAAATTTAAAACTCTTTGGTTCAAGGGCGTGTGCACCCATAAAGGACACACACAATCGCTATTTAATGTATATGCAGATATAAATATATACCAAAAAATCATTCCAGGTATTCTGGTTTATCAAGGGATGGATCATGTCATTAAACAAAAAGGTTTCCCACCTCTGAACATTAAGGGCCACATTTTTGATTCATGTCCAGCGCCAAGCCCAAAAGGAACAATCAGTCAAGTTTTTTTATTTATGGGTATATATTGGATTTGTTGTGGAAGAGATGGCTACAGTCTATGGCAAAGAATTATTGCTTGTAAAATGTAAGATATTTAACATTCTATTCCTAAATTATTATTGTGTAATGATTCGAATTCGATCAGTCCAGAGGGCTGTCGGAAACATTGGGGCATTTGACCCGACCCGCACTTGATTTTAAAACATAGGGGCTCCACAAACGGAAGATTCTTTGTTTCGTTAATACTTTTTCTAAAAAAAAATGTGTTTAAGAAAAAAAACTCAGTATTCTTGTAAAAGTTTTTGTTATTTTGTATGAATAACTGTGGATTTTTGAAAAAAATTAAATTTTTGAATTTTTTCGTGAATAGCTGTGGAATTTAGAAATTTAATTTCCAAAATTTTTTTCTTAAAAATTTAATGTTCTCTGAATAACTAGGGATTTTTGAAATTTTTTCCAAAACGTTTAATTTTTTTTCGAATTTTTTGGAAAAAAATATAATATTTGAAATTTTTGTCAATAGCTATTTTTATTTTGTGATTTAAAAAAAAATCCCCCCCCCAACAAAAAAAAAAATATATATAGAGATTTATATAATCCTGGAGACTCCCTTCGATGGAGTAATTGTAATTCTATAATGTTTATTAATACTAAACCATTGTAACTCCATCTGACCAATCCAAAGAAGATTCTACACGATTAGAGAAGCAAATATCTCTGAAATGTAATTGTAAATAATAGTTTCATAAATTTACTGAACCTTTGCCCATGAATGATAACTTGTACAACTTAGTAAGGTGCATTTCTTTATTGACGTAAAATGGAGTAATGATTTAATCTTCAGATACTTTTATGGTTAAAAGTAGCGAGTTCTATGACTAATCAGATTTTTTTAAAATTCATTCTACATAGATTTTTGATGGAACGGGGATTTATCAATATTTGGAGACGTCTTCAGGGAAAAGAAGTGAATATTAGTCTTATCAACAGAACCTGGAGTGGGGATTTCTGTCGAGATGAGTTGATAAAGTCAAATTGCCCAGAGCTCTTCATTTATTCTCTCTCTGATGTATATTTACCATATCGGTACCTGGAAGAAAAAGTATTAAAGCCTCGACGTGAAGCTGGAAGAGAAATATATGTACAAAAATGGAAGAAATCACCACATGTTGAACATCTTAAACATCATAAAAAAGATTATACCAACGCAGTTCAAAATTTTATGTATGAATCCTACTTTTCCAAAATTCAATCTCATAAATAGTTGTTATAAAATCATGTTATTCCCTCATGGTTGTATACCGAACAGTGGCGCCAGGAACCATAGGGCCAAGCGCCCCCCCCCCTTTGACTGAATTTCTACCGTTATCGTAAGATACAATGATCGTCTTCCCTAAAGAATTTATAATGTAAAATTGGAAACAAAACAATAAAAAATTAGTATATTACAAATAAACATGATTCTAAAATTTTTCAAAATGTTTTTTCTCTCTTCTACAAAAAATTAATTCATTTCTCCAATTTGGCATGAAATAAAAATATTATCTTAAAAAAGCCAAACTTCCTCTTAGAAAAATTCTAGTCACGGCCCCCAAAAATCCTGAGGGCACACTTGATGACGTCACCCTTATATAATTTGGTCCCCACTTGCAAATTAATTCCACTGTCACTGCAATGTAGTGTCATAATTTCTATTATTTTTGCATTTGAAGTCCTTGTCTATTTTGAAGAACTTTTTTTTAAATTTTTTTACATCAGTCAAAATCAAAGATTTCCGATTTTTAAAAGAATTTATTAAGAATTATTTTAATTTTCAAAGTAACTGACTGACTATCTTAGCGATATTTATATAAAAAAAGAAATGATTTCCTACATTTAACACCTCAAAATTTGAATTTAAAAAACAACAACCAAAAAAACAGGGGTTTTAGGACTTTTTCGATGGACAGTATGTTTGCAAGACTGGAACAGGTCTTTAGTAAGAAAATTCATTAATTTTTTGAGGTCAAAAATGGTCAAACTGCGTACTCAAGGAGTGGACTGGAGGGGCTGTAACTTTTGTTTTTAATTAGAAAATTTAATTTTTCTTATTTATTTTTCCAAAAAATTTGATTTTGTGTAAATAGCTTAGGTTTTTTGAAATTTTTCTCTAAAAATTTAATATTGGAAATATAATTTTTGAAATTTTTGACTAAAAATTTTTTTTTTTGTGACGCCTGAATTTTGATTCTTTTTCTCCAAAAAATTTAATTTTTATTAATAACTGTGGATTTTCAAAGTTTTTTTACCCAAAACTTAATTTTTACTGACCTGCTATGGATTTTTGATTTTTTTTTCAAAAATTTTTAAATTAATGGGCTCAAAAATTTAAAAAAATCCAAAAATATATAATGCTGCTCTCTCACTCTGGAATGGGCACTCGGCTGAGTGCCAACCTCCGCTAAAGATCCCTTTCCCTAAAAATTAACAACAAATGAGACTAATTTGTCTTCAGTATCTCAATTTGTTTTGTAGGACCTTGAACTCTCAAAATGTAATTTGAGCTAAGCATCTCAATTTCTTCAAAAGTTATTGTCGATTTTGTGTGTTTTAACATTTTGTGTAGCCTTCACCTTTGACCTCAATCCCCCAAAATTTAATGGCCTCTCACTGTTAACATATGTAACCTTCCTACAAAGTTATACAAAAATTGTTTTGTTACTTTATCCGTAATCCCGCTTAAAAATAATAATAATGGTTTGTTAAAACTTCACCTGCGATCTTGACATGTCAAAATTTAATGGGGTCATACTGTTAATAAATATAACCTCCATACCAAATTTTATTTAAATCGATTTGTAACTTTTTCCGTAATCTCTTTACAAACAGACTGAGGCAAAAAAACAAAATTCCGTTCAACTTCGTATAAAAATGTGATAACGATATATCATAAAATTTGTATTTGTGACGTTATTTTGCTTATTTTTTTGTTTGACATACTGGAAGGCTCAATTTTTTTACTATAGCTTGAGGATTTTCCGTATTTAAAAAAAATATTTTGAAGCAGAACAGCTTTGCTTTCGTGAAGCTTTATTTGATTAGCTACAGGTGTAAAATAAACACTAATCCCATTTTGTATCTGGAAGGTCATATATGTTACAACTCTACACATGATACTTATACAAAATTATGTAACTTGTATAATATTGAATTGTAACAACAAAAAAACATTTACAAAATATAAATTAGTTGTGCTATCAATACAGTTCACTAGAGTTCATTCATACATTTAGTAGATATTTTTGACAAGAGAAGTTGTCATAAATAACGATACAATACGCTTACACACTCAATATAAGTTCATCAATAACAACACTCCATAAACATGGCCTATAGTTTGCCACTTAGTCACTCCCATCAACTATTATTTATTTAATAGTTGATTTTTGTGCACAATTGGGAAAAAAATCTAAGTTCAATGACAGTCTGTTATTGAGGTCACCCTTTTGATTGACCCCGACTTCTTTCTTGATTCAGGACTCCATGCCGGATATATTTTGAAAAACTAATATATAAATATACTAGAGTTGTCAAGAAGCCTTATAAAAGGCTTGCTAAAAATCCTCAAAAGATTGTGATTGCCTTGTCCAATAAGTTTGAAATTTTGGGCTTGGAACTTGGAACAAAATTGATTTTTGACATTTATCTATATTTATAAAACAAGGTTAGTCTGTCTGTCTAACGGAATGCCTGAATATATAAAAACGAGTCACCGGATGCATTGTGCTCTATTATGTATATCATCAACATATTTTGACCTAAGAAATAACAATGTAGTCGTATTCATGAACTATTGTAGGCGTGTGTATTTAGGTTGCACTTTATATAGTTATCTTTGATGTAAATCGTATAGATATATTTTATATAAGAAATTATAATGTAGTCGTAGTATTGAAATATTGCAGGCATGTGCATATTGTTGACAAAGAGCACTACTCTTGGTTTTTGTTATTGGTCCCTAATGTATATAATAATTCAAATGTATTTTTTGTATATGTTAAGATTTGAATAAAATATAAACGCTGAAAGAAGTACTCTATAGACTTGAAGAAATGAGACGAAACAAGACTTGAAAAATGTGATCAAACATGACTAACCAAAGACGAGACCAAATTTAACGAATCGAAGACTTGAAAAAATAAGAAGAAACAAATCAGAATAAATGGAAAGGAACGAGACACGACAAAGCCGAGACAAATTCCGAAGAAACGAACACTTGTCAAAATCTGACGAAATGAGACTAGACTTAGACTTGACGAAATATGATAAAACGATACTAGAAGAAATATGATACAACGAGAATATACGAAATGAGAACAAATGAGACTAAACAGTGATGAGACGAAATCTGAGGGAACAATGCCTTGAGGTAATCTGAGATCAGACGAAATCTCACACACACAAAAAAAAAAGACTTGAGGAAATCTCACGAAACTAGACTAGACGGATTGACAAATGGGTGACTTAGTTAATATTGAATTGCTCATTAAAAAAAGTGTTGTCGAGTACGAAACATACAAATATGTATGTAATATGAAAAATAGTAAACCCCTTGCATCTTGTTTGTATCTTCAAACGTTAAACCCCGATTGTTACCAAGAATGTTGTGTGATAAAAAAGTAATTCTCAAAATATCTTTGATTTATTTTTCCTATCTGACTGAAATAAGATTCTATGTGGGAGTAAAGCATTCATATAGGCATGAGGCTTGAGGCGTTTCTCTATGTAATTTTTTAAAAACTTACTTGTTTGTAAATAGTAGTTAGTGTATGTGTGAAAGTGAATATAAAATGTAAACAATCTTTTATTTTTTATGGGTACTTAAGGCTAAAGTGCAATAGCAATATCATTCTTATTATCAGCTTAGTATTAATGTATTTATTGTACATTGACATTGCTTCAAGTATTAATGTAGGTGTATTGTACAATGAACCTTATTCAAAACGCGTGACATCATTGTCCTCTGCGTTGTTGCCATGTTGAAAAGAAGACGAAATAACCAAATTTAATACAAACGAAAACCCTTTTATCATTAATACTAAGGAACATAATAAACCATTGGATTTCAAAATGGGGCTCCCAAATAAAATCAATTAAACCTTTCTCTCTCTAACGTTAGGTTTTATTTATACTAGCGGGAATACCTGGTATTGCTCGGAGTTATTAGGTTGTCGACAAACAATCAGACTCTGCTTTGATAATATTGAAGATAACTCCTCAACTAATCCTCAATATTACTCTGTTCTTTCATAAACACACTCACACGATGTTACTCAATACTTAAATGTTATTTCCTCAAGAATAAACAAATAATAAAAACAAACTTGTGATGAAAATCCTATTTATTTTGGTCATGTTAAACCGAAAATCAAAATGTTAACCCTGTTAACCCTGATAATTTGAAAAATGTTTTAGAGGTACTGTCTTATTACGTTTCATTAGATCAACTAAAATCAGCTTTGATAAGGGAGGAGAAGAAGACGGAAATAAAGATGGATATTGCCAAGAATTACTCTGATGTCTATCCACAATTCTACTCCGAGTCCAACAATGACTCACAAATATTACACTCTTACAAATCCTATATGTTACTACCTGTTTAAATTGAGCACACAGTCAAGCTTTGAATACAATACAATGGTGTTGGAAAAGAATTGCACCTCTTAAATAATGATTATAACAGCTGATGAATAGAAAATTCATTCTTCAGATTACCAATTCCCAAAAAGAGGCCATCTAAGAAATACACACGATTTACATCACTAATAATAATAGTTTTAATTTTTTAAATATGACGGGATGAGTACTTTAGACCCTAAAGCGCTCTCTGGTTGAGTTTGAACAACAAACGCTCATAGTTAAAAATGAGTAGTCATCTCATATTTTTTCTTTATACCAAGTATCTATGCAGTCCTAAAATATGTACACTCAAAAAGGACATTACGGAAAAAATAGAAAATAAACAAACTTTGCTTTATTTTATTCTTTTACTAGCAAAGGGTTACCCGGCCTCGCTACGACCAAGGAAAGAGCGGGCTATCACATTGCCAATGGTAAAAAAATTGAACAATTATTCAAAAAATACTTCTGTCGACTATTAATTATAATATGAATGTTTCGTTGTTGTTTAGAAAGATCCAGAAAATTATGATTGTTATTCTCTTACTAGGATGATAAGGATTGAGCAGGAAATTGACTATACAATATAGTCAGGTTGTTCCCAAGTGTGGCTCGCAGATCAGATGAATAAACTTTGGCTCTCATATATAAATACAAATATTGTATAGCTACAATTTTAGTAAAATAATTTTACTCAGTAATATTATAATACAGTTTGGAATCAATTACTATCTAGGATTTTAATATCATGAAATACCTATATATTTTAGTGTTGAGACTCCGTCCAGCACCAAATTTTTTTTCCAGTTCGGTCTTAAGTGTTTTTTCTATATCTATTTGAACGTATATTTTGGTCCAGACCACAGTTTCAGATCGTTGACCCATTTTTTATGTCTCACTTTGTGTATTGATTTTTTTTTGTCTCACTTTGATCTAGACTGAACTCTTATTTTGTACCAATCTAGACCGACTTTTTCCTTTAGACCGATCTAGTCCGATTTTTTCTATGACACCAGTCTAGACCGAGCTTTTAGTTGGTTAAATTAGTTTGGTCCAATGTTACGGTCTCAGACCGGCCAAGGATGCCCAGAGCGAACCCCTACACTACTATGTATATCTAATTCATTTGAAAAACTGTGGTACAATAATATAAAAGTAATAGTATCAGAATACTTAATAGGTAAATAGCAGTTAGTCTAATTGACATATTTGGCTATTAGTAGACGGTTTTGAGCATTTTTCCTGTTTCTTTTTTGGTAAAGGTTCCGTAATAGAATAAAAGTAACGACGTGCTTACTCCTTTTCATTCATGAGTAAACACATTTTTAGTTTCACTATATACTTATATGTTCTCTCCTCAAGAATAAATTGCCATAACAAAAAAAAACTCTCACGCTAAAAAGGCTACAACTCTAATTATAAATATAGATTTAACATTTCTTTTATATACAATTTTTTCTTTGAAGGCAAAAATAACAAACTATAAGTTAAAAAAAATCTTCCTTCTTTAAATAAATAACTTTATTAGATATAAAAAAAGAGACGAACAAAATGGAACCAAAATTAACATATACCTGTATTTTTTTTTTTTTTTGTTATTAATCATTGGAGCAAGACTTTTTTGTGTGGATACTCCATCTTAATTTATAATAGTTGGGTATGGGCTAAAATAACTCAAAAGTTCAAACTATTTATGTATATACATTTCTCGGGTTTGTGTTTCAACTTTTTTTGAATTTCGATGACGTGATGTCATCTTTAGGTCGACCATCTCTGTCCATCTCTGAAAAAATGAAAGCATTCTTTATTTAGTTAATAGGGGATGAAATCAACCATTATTTTAAATATTGCATAATATAATATTGATTGACATTTTTCTAACCTATAAAAAATATTTATCCTGTTATTTTTTTAATTTCTTCTATAAAGTAAATAGCAGGAATAACTTAAGGAGATGTTGATGAAGTGCAAATTGCCCATATATATATATATTTTTTTCATATTTTCAAACGAGAAAGATCAAAATACAGTCAAACTTGTATTAAACGTTGAGGCAAGGAAAACAAAATTTTTGATATGCTTAAATACTATATTAAGATGTAGTTATTATTAATTATATCTTCCTTCAAAAGCAATAACAACCTTGACACGCCGACCAACAGATTGGCTGCTATTGATGATGAAGACCGTGTCAAAGGCATACCACGCTGTCATATTGGCAACTCGGAGTATGTCCAAGTTTGGGTGAGACGTGCGGCAGACATTCTTCTCCTAGAGCCCCTAAACTACAATGTCCTTGAGGATGAGGTCAGGTCTGTAGGAGGCCACCTAGAAGCAGGCCATTTTATCAACTATATTGTTGCAGCATAAGTTTTAATTTTTCTTTGCTATATGTGGCTGAAATTGATTCTTTTGATGTTGTAGGGATTCTGGATGGTGAAATCTTCTTGGTATTGACACCGTCCACGTTTTGAGACATGCTATAGTAACAAAACTTGTTTATTTTTATTTCAGCTATCATTTGGTTGCGTAATGTAATCTCGTAATATAAAAAACTGTAATGAAGCTTTGGGGTCCACCTCTGTAGATAAGAAACTTATTTTGTAAGAATTCTACATTTGAAAACTGAATATAACCACTTGGTGGATTTACATACATCAAACAGGTGGTCGTTAGACCACTTTTCTGACTGTATTTCCCTAATTTGTTATCTCTTTTTTCTCTATAGGGTGACTTTAGAAAAAAACCCTAGGTTTTATAGGTTAGAAAAATGTCTATTAAAAGGTTTTTAATGGAAAATAAAGTATTGATTTAAGCTATAATGGAAATAGGAATAAAGTTGAATGTAGAGACAGGACAAATTCACATTTTCAAGTTCCCAGGTGGTTCGGATCTTTAGACGTAAATATTCAATACAATTCGGATACTCGAACTTTTGAGTCCAAGACCGAAATTGGAAGAATATTTATTTTGAAGTTTATGAGGATTTTATCCAAAGTCCTAGATAAAATAGGATGCGGATTAAGTTCACTTTCTTACTGATTATTTATGCTATAAAAATGAATAGCCCAATGTTATTACTATTACAAATTTTGTTTGATCACATTGGAGAATAACCAGGCGATGTAACTGTTTATGGAGATGTCGCTCAAAGTACTAATCAAGATAAATAGAGATGCAATATCGATAATCTTTTTCAAAAATCCTAAAAATCTGCTTCAAGATCCGTAAAAGTTTGATTATCCGAAGCCTGTTGGGATCCCTGATTTTGGATAATACAAGTTTACCTATAAAATACCAGAGTACTTCAGATCCAGGTACAATAACCCTTTTATCTTTATTAAGCAATATTATATGCTTTTTAAGATCCATAAAAGTTCTAGTACCCGATACCAATTTGGGTCACGAGTCCTTTTGAATAATACAAGTTTACTTATGTGGTTCTTTAGATCCAGGTCCAAGATCCATCTTATCTCTACCCTAACATATGCTGGCTCATACAGGGTGAGAACTAAAAAATTAGAATCCTCTTCCAGGACGTCTAGATTCAGTTCTAAAAGTTTTGATAATGCTATACTTGGTGTTATTTGAAAGAACTGACAAAAACTACAATTTGATGTTTGTTTTCTTTTTGTACGATCAAAAATGTCCAAGTAATATCCTCGGCGGAGAAGTCGATCTCCAACAATAAGATCTTCAAAGTGGACACTGTTCTGAACAGAAGAAATAACTTCTTCTTGGGCAAGGGAACCTTCAAGAACAAACATTTAGCTCAGTCCTCGGCGTTCAACGATAGCAAGATGCCTTCCGTCTTCTTCAAGGCTAACGAGAAAGTCAACACAGAGGTTTACAACGAGGTCCTCAGATACCATACCTTGCCAGGCTTGAAGAGCCGTGCATTGGTATAGTAAAAAATATTATCAAATAGAATTTTCTATGTACAACATCATACTGATTAGTTATGAGTATTTTAATAACTACTTATACGTCCGGTATGTTTTTAGTAAAATGAAATAAATTCTTTTTCCAATAGATGGCTTAGTTATTGTGTATCTTGTACTGTATAAATGTAATCGGTTTACGGTAGATGTTGTTACAAAGATAAGATTATGTATTAAAATAATTTCTGAATTAGTTTTGTGATTGTTTGATGAGTACTGTTTGTGTGGTTGTCCAAAATGGACACTAGCAAAATAACGCTATATTTTACAGATTTTCTTCGAAAAAGGCCAAAATCCAAGCCACCCAGGCAAAAGTATAAATAGTGTTTATGGTCAAGATACTCTAACAGCCAATCATGCACCATTTTGGTTTCATTGATTCCGTTCCTGTAGTTATGATATTAAAGATGCAAGGAATATTGTCCAAAATATAGATAAAATGATGGCAATCTCCGCATCCGACCGTCGTGGAAGCATTGTTTTGATTGCATTGACAGTCTCCTTTAGGAGATTCCAGTTTATTCTCTCGGATCCTGAGGTCAGATTTTGCAGAACGATCTTTTAGTGTGTGGAGAGGAGGGGCGGTTATGGGGGAGAGTCAACTGTACCTCACACAAATAAGTCTATGGGGTTGAGATCCAATGATCTTGAAGACACTGGGCCCAACAACCTAAAAATTATGACAATGACGTCAACGTTTTCTTTGCAGCGTGGCATGGAGAAAGTCTGGATGCCCGACGAATGACCTCCCAGCTGAAAAGGATCCGTATCAGCCTTTTTAAGCAGTTTAGATTCCTTGCATTGGCCCTCATTTATTTGGATGGCTCATCATCAATATTTTTCTGCAAATTTGCATTGATATCCCTCTGGCAGGTTGACCTCATTTCTGATCAGCACGCTTTGCTGATGATTCATAATTACCTCCAGACTCTTCCAGTTCATTCCTAACTCCCCAGACTAAGGAACTTCCGGGTTTAAGTAGTTTGCAATCTCACATTGTCTCGTGACAATGACAGCAAGGGACTTTGCCTATTCCACAATTGTGGAATAAATATTTTGTTAATTTCTTTTAAAATAACGGCAAACACTTCTAACTAGACCCCAAAACAAGAAACAATCTCCTACCTGCACATACACAGCTGTCGCAATGCTTAAAAATCCTTGTTAAACAACGGTTGCAGGCTGTATATAGGAAATAAAGACTCCCATTCCTGATGGCGGTTCTTTACATGATATAATATTAATATCATTAAAATATCATATTATCCTTGCATACAAGTATAATATGTATTCATGCAGTGCATATATTGTGTGTGTCCATATGTCGTCATCCCCTGTCTGCCTCATGCAGTAGTATTATAATATCTTCCTAATGTATTGTATGTATGTAAAACTATTGAAATATTAAATTAAACATTTTATTTCCAAATCATTAATTTTGTCTATTTTCATTAGTGCAAAAAGTAATGGACAGGCTTTTGCATATGTAATTTATGTTAATTCAGAAATATGCATCTGTTTGTATTATGTATTGCCTCTTTATCTCTCATTTTGATTTCATTCATTCCATATTAAACAAGCAATAAATATGATTGTATTTATATAATATTTAATTTTGTAAAGTTCAACACGCAAAAAATATGCAACAATTTAGTTTTTTGTTTGTTTTTGTTCTTTGTTATATTGTAAGTATATTGAAAATGATATTTTATTGTATGTAATTGCATTAAATTATTCTGACATAATATGCAGCCCATCAATTTAAAAACAAGCTAAAATAATTTGTTTAAAATTGTTTTTTTTTATTCTTATACAGATTATCGTCAACTTCTATGAACAAACTATTCCTATTAATATTTTTTTGAGAAACTGCAAATTCTACTTAAAGTAGCCTACGTAAAAGCAAAAGTCTATGTGGATAAACCAGCAACGATTGAAGCATTTGAAGCAAATATTGAGCGAGTTATTCGTGAGATTCCGGTCACAATGCTCGAATGCGTCATCGAAAATTGGCGTGAAAGAATGGAACATTTAAAGGGGAGCTGCGGCTAACATATGAAGGGGATTATTTTCTAGAAATAATTGTAAAGAATTGTTTTTTCGGTTCATAATAAAGTTTTGACCATAATATAATATTTTATGTGTTTTATTTCAACAACCCAAAAACCACTCGTTTTGAATCACCCTTTAAAAACGAAGGAAATAAAGAAAAATAGCTAGAACCTATAATAATAAGTTCTAACTACAAACTCCCTACTTTAAACTTAGATCAGTTATCCTTGAAAGAAGTTCTGTTAAACAACTCAAATGACTTAGTAAGTTTGTCATTTCAGCTGATGCAGTTAATATGAAAGAAGAATAAGGAGCGGTCCTACGACTGTAAAATGTTATTAGGACCGGACTGTTTGGACACATTTCTTTTTAGACCGACCCAACACTTTCTACTATAATGAAATAACAAAGAGTTAAAATTTGTGTAAATAACTTTCTTTTATTTAATTATAATTTTTCAAATAGTGATCCTTTAAACATTTTTATTAGTTAAAATATTAATTATTGTTTAATAATTATCCATGACACTTTTTAGAGTGATTATGTAATAAGTAGCACTTTAAATATATATCGTTTTTCTTTACGTAAATAAAATTTATATATTTAATGCTAAACAATACAATTTTTTGAACATTATATAAAACTCTTGGGTACCTTAACTTTGACAAATATATCTTTGAAATATTGGGCTGTATGTGTAAATATGAAGTAAGATAATGACTTTGGAGTTTCTACTTTTCTTAATTTTTGATCAAGATTGTTTTAGTGTAGACAAACCACATATTTAGTATTATTCAAATAAAATTTTGTACGTTTGTAGTTTTTTTTAGGAAAAATTCCAAAGACCGACAGTACTAAGGGCAGATTCGACCGTTCCAAAGAGTTAACTAACCGAATAAATAAGGTTTTAACTTTTCAAGATTGAAAAAATAATGATAATAGCCCTAAAAAATGAAAATCCCTCTTCAGATTGCGAACTAGAAAAAAAAAAAAAAAAAAATGGCACCTATTTTAGTTATATTTTATACAACCCTAGTTATTCATACACCAATCCCTTTGGTCAAAGAAAGAAGGAGAAGCCACAACAGACTTGCATGCATGAAGTTAGAGACTTTAATAAAAATTGGCTTCCGAAGCGTGTAAAATAACAATATAAATTTAAGTTGGCAACCTGCATTACTTCCTCACTCAAGAGGTTTAAATCATGGCATTGTCGGTTGCTATAGGAATAAAGGAGTGAAAGAAAAGTCCTCACTATGAAACATAAAATTTGAAATATTTGGTTGTATTTATAAGGGGTGTATCAAAAGTCCTTTGCAAAAGCCAAAAAAAAAAAAAAAATCAATCTGTACAAAAATAAGAAAATGATGTATTTAATTCAGAAAAAAAATTATCACAAATAATTTTTTCAATTGTTCTTTTTGGAGTTTTTCTCAAAAATTATTCCCTTGGCAGCAATGCAAGCCTAAATACGGGACTTCACCTTGTCGCACACGTATTTCACTGCGGCCATGCTGTTCCACTTTCTGGGCACAGAGCCATTCAGGGCATCAACTTTGGGGTGGTGGGCTCTACAGTGTAATATCCTTGGACTCTAAGGCGTTCAACATAAAGTAATCCAAGGGATTCAGATTTGGTGAATTAGGTTAGGTACACCTCAGTTTGTTGAGAATTTTCTTGCATCTCTCAAATCTTTTATGGGACTGTTGGGATGTCCGTCCTTGAACTTTGAAGCAGGCTTTTGATTTGAGATCTAGGTTATTCCCCACGATGAGCCTCGTGGGATTTTGTCAGTGTTTAACTCTCTAGCAATCTGACGGATATTACTACGGAGAGCAGCTTCAATTTTGGCCTTAACTGCACTGATGTCGGCTTCTCTGCCTTCTGAGCGTGGTCTCCTATTTGAAGGATAATCGGAAAAGTTCTTGGTGACATTCTAATTGTTCTTGACATTGTATTACAGACTTGTGGAGACTCAGAAACGTTGGGCAATGTCCTTGATCTTGTCCCCAGTGTCAAAGCACGCAGCAATTTTAGTGTTTGTTCGTTTATTATGCTAGGAAGACACTAAGGATTTCAAATAAAAGCTCTCACACGTTCACACAACTTATTTTTCTTCGTAATAAATGAACAATTTTAAAAATATATTTCTTTATTCAGTTTTAAATAATTTGTATAAACTTTTGGTGCACACTGTTTATGAAGTAAAAAAAAAAAGAAATTAGGATTTTTTTCGTTTGTTCAACAATATATTTACATTATGAGGATTTGAAAAGTTTACTTTCTGAGCTTACAGATGGCAGTACTTATCTGTATAACTATAAAAGAGAATGTCTGTCCTTTATAGATGCACACACCGTTGAACCGAGGCTAAAATTTTACGTGGGTCCCTCATTCGAACCTGGTCAGCCTTATACTATACCCAAAATACACAAAACATTTTTTGCAGTTCAAGGAGACTAGATAGGGGGGTGAGTTATAAATCAAAAAGTTATTGGCGTTTCAAAAGAACAACTATATACGAATAACTACGTTTTCTAAATTTATTCAAAATCAAAAAAGTTATGTGCAAAAAAAAAAAAAAAAAAAAAAAATCGGTCAAAATGAATCGGCTCAATGAAAAAATGGATTAGTGAATTAAATAAAGTTTGTAGAAATTTGTCTATAAATTCGTTTGCATATAAGTTTGACCCATAAAAAGGATTTTTAACTGCAATATCTATCCTTTTCTGAATAATTTTTTAATTATTTTCATTTTTTTTCTCATTTTTTCATCATAGGTAAATTTTCAATTTTTTTTAAAGAAATGGCACAAAATGGTACATTTTATATATAAAACTTTATGGTTTTATAATAAAATATGGTATTTTCAATTTTTCGAATATTTCATTGCATATCTTTTGCAATATTTTTAAAAATGAACCAATTATCGAGGGTTACTTCATCCTAACTTTTTTGTTTTTGCAAGTACAAAAAACATATTAGTAGATTTGAGTTCCTCTTTACAATTCCAATAAATATCAGTCACAACTTTTTTTTTTTGCAAAATCAGTACAAAAAAGGTTTTTGCAATTTTCTTCCCGAATTTCAATTTGGAATTTTTTGAAGAAAATAAATATGGACTTCTCATCCGGAGAAGTGTTATTTGAAATTTTATAACACTTTATTTTATATATATTCATAATACTACTATTAAGGTTGCAAGAGCCAATAAGTAGTATTTTTTTTTAAATCTAAGAGAATAATAATTAGAATTATCAGGATCCTTTTCGAGAACAACGAAACAATCATGTTATAATTTTTAGTATATGTAGGAGGGAATAGTGAAGAGACATGTTTCAAAAAATCCTTTTTTCCTTTTAAACTGTCATAAGTTTCACAATTTAAAAGATAATTCAACGCCTGTGCAACACGATATAGGTAGTTACTAAAGACAAATAATTCCAAAGTATTATTGATGTAGTGTAATAATTAATAACCATTTATTGGTGTTTTCGAAGCTAACCAAAAGTAGGATACTTGATTCACTAGAAGGAGACATTGTACAGGGTAGGATCAAGGTTAATAGTATACCATAACGCGTGTACGACTCATGTTTGACTTCCACCACGCCTTTTTTATATTGACGTCATAGCGTATAAGGGGTTGCATGTTTTGTCAAAATATATTTTTCTTGCCCAACAGTTGGTACGATACATCAAATTGAATAGACTAGTCATATTGACGTCATAGAATATGATTGGTTGCATGTTTGGTCTAAATCTGCCTGTCTTGCCCAGCAGTCGGTACGATACATCAAATTGAAAATTCTAGCAAGCTCGATTACATGATGGTCTAACCTTGTATTTTTATTAACTTTGGGTAGGATTAGACATGTTACAACAGGATTATATATGTAAAAACTGTATATTTGTTATAACAAATGGCAGTTTTTCCATAATTTGTTATAACAAATGGGAGTTTTTTCATGTTTCCAAGGATTTATTTTGCTTTTTATTAGAGTGTGTGAGCATAAAGTAAATACTTATAATTACATATATAAGATAAACAAATAAAACATTTACAGAAACGAAGAATAGTTAATAATAAAATTAAAAAAATATTTTTTTACTATTTACTGTAATTGATAATTAAAGTATAATATTAAATTACACAAATAACAAAACTTAATTAAATATAATATATATATATATAATAAAAATAGGGTGTAACAAATCTCCTCCATAATGTTGGAATCCTAATAAATGATGTGAACTGAATATTGAAACAAATAACATATTAAAAGTATGTTAATTAATGGAACAACATGCTAGACTATGATATTTAATAAAATAAAATTAAAATCTCATGTTTTATAATAAAAATATATATCTCAACAAACACTTCCCTAAAATTTTTACTTTTTGTGTAAAAAATTTCAATATGGAAATTTTCTATAACTGTAAGCATTTGGCAACCAGGGCTTCATGTTGATTTGCTATACAAAGGAAGACATTCAATTGCATAAGAACAGGATACTTAGATAAGTTCATATTTTAAAGTTGTTGTTAGTGTAACATGTCTCCTCCGAAACAAATATTCTCCCTCTCCCATATATAAAAGTATTTACTTTTTTTTTTTTAATTTTCTCAATTAATTTGACCATTTTCAATGTGAATGCCCACCGAGGCCCGAGCAATGCCAAGTAACCCTTTACTAGTATATATATATATTTATAAATAACGGAATTGAAAGGTTTATTTTTATTTTTAGAAAGTATACCGTAAGATTATTTTATTAATTAGACACCTCATGGATTCGAACTTGAAGATGGTGAACTAGGAAAGTAAATTAATTTATATTGAATGGTTTTTGTATAAACTACATCTGAACTCAAAATGATCAGGTGAAAAAATGAAATGAATATTTATTACAAAGTTTTTCCAAATACTGGCACCCATATTTTTATAGTCTGTATGCTTTTTTGACAAATCATTACGACTTAAAAGATAGTCTACTCAATTTTAAATAACTGATACATCATAGAACACCAATCAAAGTAAATTTAAACTCTGGCGAAGATAATATAAAAGATAGCTATGACACAGACAATATTATGACGCAGACGAAATTCTGACGAAGGTGAAAGCTGACTAAATGATGGTCGAGACTATTTGCTTACGAAGACGAGACGAAAAGGAAAATAGCTGACGAAGTTAACACTGGTAAATTCTTATTGGACTCGGAGTAGTATTGAGGATTGGCATCGTAGTAGATAATTCCAGCCTATATGTCCTTGCTGTATAATGTGGTGGATTTGGTTTTATTTTCGTCCTCTTAAGGCTTCTTGCCGCTGATCTAATAAAAAGTCCTTAGAGCTAAGGGGATTTTATGCACAACATTTTTCAAATTTTGAGGGTGACCATGTACATTTTCGCTCTTTTGTATTTTACATCTTATACACAACTGGTGGCGTAGAACTAGCTCTTATCAATTTGACATTCTCTATTGAATAATAATAATAAGACCTACATACTTGATAAAAATAAATTAACAATGAAATACTTGACCATCATTAAAAGACATTTATTGCAAATAATAATAATAAATAAAGAGCAATACGAGGACAACAATAGAATTTTGTTCTCTCCAAAGAAAGAAAGGCCAAGTTTCATTATCATTTTTTCTTCAACAACATTACAGACAATGGATCTTCCAAGAAATATTATGTATTATTGCCTTTTTTCCATGGTCCAAGGTAGGATATTATGAACTTTGAAAAGTGAGTAGAAAGGAATACCTTAATAGCATTTATGTTTGTTTATAACTCATACAAAAAAAACTACCAACAATGATGATAAATCTTACCTTTCTCTCTTGTTTTCTCCTACTCATCATAAGGAACTGTTGTGGCTTGTGTAGCTGTGTACATTTATGTCAAAAAAGTATATCTTGGCGTGGTGTTCTGAGTGGGGCAGAGTGCTTTATTTCTCCATACAAGTGGTCCAAACCATATTTATTTTTATCATTCAAGTTTTAATTTCAGTTTTGAATAACCCATTTATTCAAAACATATTAGATTTGACTGATTTCAAATGATTTGTAAATCCTTCATTTTGAAATTTATGCAAATATAATTTATTTGTTCATACGAATATATTTAGTCTAATCCTCATTAGAGTCATCATTTACTGTATCAATATACAATAATGATTTAACGTCACTGCCTATCAAAAGATGGTCAATCTAATCTGTAAGGGGTTTAATTCTTGTGTGAGTTAGTCTGGTATTTCTAATTTCTTTATGGAGTACTTCTTCAGAATAGACCTCAATTGGAAAAAATTGTGATTGAATGACTTCTTTTCCATGAATCAAGACTCTAGTTATAGAGGGAGGCATCAATTATCCCCCGTTTTGAAAAGTATACATACTCATGAAACTTATACACAGTAATATGAGTGTTTGCAGATATCACTTGAAGAATAGTGTTGAGCCTTTTCATGAACTTAATGTAACCTAAAGTAATTTCAGCAAATTATGGGGAAATTTGAACGATTCTTCGTGTAGTGTTGCCGTCATTTCTAGCTCCACTTCCCACTCTATGTTGACCCACTATTAAGCTTATTTGTTTTTTAAATTCTTTTTGAATTGTTTTTTCATTTTCTTTTCTTTTACATATAATACATGATTCTGTAGACCCTGTCATACAGGACATTAATTACCTTTCCATCTAACATAGTGATTCCAAGGTGGTGTATGATTTTGAATGTGATCTTCTTGCCTTCGGCAATAAAAGTAGACTTTCTATTATTTTAAAAAAAAATATATCATTAAATATTATATATTGTAAATTATAAGTATTAATAATATATTTCTTTCGTATACTTAATAAGAGAAGTCTAGTAAGTTTAATTTCCATAACTGTTTTCTTAACATATATTCTGAAAAAGCAGATTATATATATCCTTTTTAATGAATTATAATTACACACTTGGATTATGTTTCTTAACAAAAAATCAATTCTATATTTTTTGTATAATAAATATTATTTAATTTTAGCTTAAAAATGCAATGACGACGCCAAAGTTACCTTACCTGGGTATAAAATAAAAAAGACGAAGTAATTGCAATTTTTCTTTGCAAAAATTAAAACTTTTTATCATTCAAAATTGTCACACTTTTCATGAGTTTGTTGAGTCTATTTGAACACTAAATGGCACATCGAATTTGAAAAGATCTTCATAACAAACATAACAACGCATACATACTTATTAATGCTGAAGAATGTATCTTGCACTTGAAACTATGACTATTGCCATTATGTATATCATACAAAAAATCGGCCACTTAATAGATAAAATACTATAGTTTACCTCATATATATCCAAATATTGCTCAAATCAACCAGAGGTACTTGGAAGTCCAAAAATATCTAACATAGGGGGGGACAAGAATTTGAAAACAGAATATTAATGGCGAAATAATGTTGATATAACTCACAAAGCTTATTAATTTGCTGGACAAATATGTACATGAGATCTTTAAGAATATGATGAATATATTATACCTTAACTCTGAATCTATCGAAACTTTATGAAAATTGAATAGTGTTTAAATCAAAGATAAGCAATGTATTATATAATAAAAAAATTGCTGAATAACTCGTTTGAAAAAAGGAGGACATGGTATTTAATCCGATTGATGGTTTTTATAGTGGCGCCCTCTACATTTTTAACAAGCTTTAAGCCAAGTAGAAAAACGGGGACAAAAATAATAAACAGTTGAAAAATGTCTATAACTATTTACAATAGTTTTTTTAGAGAGATTAATTTCTTCCGAGATAATTTATTTTCTTGTCAAACAAAGGTACTCCTCTGAGAAGGAGATACCCGGTTCCTTTACTTCAATGGAATCGGAAGATTCATCGACCTAATTTCAAAGTATTATCTTCCTACACTTCTTTTTGGTTGTACAAAACACGACTTAGAAGGCAAAGAGGATACCGACAGACATCCTTCCTCAACTTCATAGTATTTATATCCTCTAGAGACCTCCTGATATAAATCAAACTCCTCCAAAGTCTATAATTTTCAACTATGTCTCAGATATTCGGCAATAAAGCCTTACAATCCTTGCAAGGGAAATGATCGGAAGAGATTGACGAATCTTTAGAAGAATTTTTGTTATATAAAAAATGAATCTTGGCATGATCATAAAAAAGTCTACTCCTTTAAAGGATCGGCTGCAGAGCCTAGAGACTAAACCATTATAAGAAAACTCAGGTATATTAAGCTAAACATCTGATAGGATTAATTTCTAACTTAAAATAAAAATAATTAACTCAGCTTTACTCTATGAATATTATTCATTTAATTATACTGAAGATGATAACAAGAGTTTATCTATGTAATATAGATAAACTCTTGTAATCATCTTCAGTATAAGCAAATGAATAAATTCATAGAAAATGCAACATCTTGGGGGAAAACAGGAAGATTACTGAACATACTATTTGCTAACTGTCGCGTCTCGCTACTAGGTAGAACCAAGTAATGACAAGAATAAGTCACTGGGCTGACATGAATTGCAATGTGACAGAAGCATACGGGCTTTCATGTGTTGGTTGATTGGCCGGAGGAGGAAAAAATCCATTGAGTTCCAACGTCATCAATAGCTGAAAAATGTCTTGGTCAAAATTTAGTTTTTTTGTCCGCTAGAGGTAGATAGGTAGAGTTTAATTATTTTTGTGATAAGATTAATGTATCAGAGTCTTCAAAGAATGGTCTGCTTTGACAACTCTGCTACTTGTCATTCAAGGAACCTTTTTAACCATGTCAACAATCATTTTAGAATTATGAGAGAAGGAATGTTCTTGCAACCCTGCTAGTCAACTCCCTCCCACAATGGGGGATGTATGGCGTTGCTGCCCGCTGTCGCATGATACCTACAGGAACATTCCTGTCTCATGTTTGAGAGGATTTTCATTCTAAAATTCACCAAGAGGTCTTTGGGAAGGATGAATTGAGTTTAGACAATCAAGTTTCATTCGGGAGTCTTCCTTTGTTCGTCCAAATAACTGTATCGGGTGCTTTCCTCCTAAGAAACAAAGGGTTTTACAAGATTCTACAATTCTATTTGGCAAAGTACCAGCGGTTTCTTTCTCAGAAAAGACCTTGTGCTTTAGTAAGAAAGAACCACTCTCATTGGGCTTCAAACTTCAAGGCTACATATTTAAATCCTTAATACAAGTAATTTGTTGTATCTCTCCAGAGATGGAGAAATTGATGGAAATCCCTACGATTAAATCGGAATACTGGTCTGTAAAGGGAATGCTCATTTTTTGAGACGGAAAAGAGAGCAAATGCTGACCCCAGACTACAGGAGACAGAAATTAATGAGACCTTCGAAATGATGCTTCGATTAAGACCGTAATTAAATTCGGAATTTATTTAGGTTTTATAGTAGATGCTAAATGAAGGATATTCATATATATATTCCATGTGTCCATATGGACTAAATATGAATTGAATTGAATAAAAGGAAGCCCATTATTCCCTTAGATGTTTGTGGGGCATCAAATAACTTCCACTTGCATCCAAAAAATCTCTTTTTAAGGTGAGGGCGGCCTTGCAGTTCTTCTCTCGATTTCTTGTCAGAATTTATCTCCTGCTACCTGTTCCTAACCATAGAACGCATCTTTCTTTTTTATTTAACAACACCCCATGCAGCATCGGATTTTATATACTTTTTTGCCAAAAAATATTAAACATACTAGTAGTCCAAGAGCCTGGCCTGGAAGATTTCACCCGATAAGGTACAGAAGGTTTGACCCTCTGAAATTAATTATACTAATTTTATTATATTAATATATAATTAATTATATTAATTGTCACCTAGAACATTGAATTTTTTTTGTCAGCCAGACCCCCTGCTGCGTCTGGCCTCTAGACTCACCTGAAAATAGCCTCTGGATGTTTTGTACATCAACAAAACTTGCATCAATGTATAGTGCTATCTCAGGACCTCATAAAAAACCAAGACTGGCCAAAAATTTACGACGAGAAAAATAGGATCCGAGACTCCCCCTGCCAAGACACCCCAAATAATGTTGAATTTACGGCATTGAAGCTTCAAGAATATAGACAAAACTTGCGTCAATGTGTGGTATTATCTCAAGGCATTTAAAAAAACCAAGACTTCACTTTCCTCACTAGTATTGTCATCTTTGTCAACATGCACTTAAAGAAAAAAATAAAAAAGTAATAGAATTTCATTAAGATCATTTTCTAAGCAAAGTTATTCATTGCCTACTTTTATGATTGAGATTTTGTTGGGATGTAATTTTGAAGTATGTAGCATTAGTAGGGACAAAATTCAGGCATGCAAATTTTCAGTTTTTAAACTGAATTCACCCTTTTTATCCAATATATGAACCACCCAAACTAGTGGCAACCATTTACATTCTTCCATCCATACTCCTGGGAGATCATTCTGCTTGGGTCAATCTAGTTGCAGTAAACCATATTCTTGCAACTAAATGAGTGCGATGTATCTTTTGGAGTAGTGATCTTGAACAAGGTTGTAAAAAACTACCATCCAACATTTGCACACATGTGATACCTTCCTCACCTTTCTTTGGTTTGTACTTGTTTTTAAAAACAACTGGAACTGTACTTCATTTACAGATGTCAATTTCTTCTTGGTGTACATCTCGCACAAAAACTTTTCAACTGAGGCAATAGTGGATGTGTTGATTTCAGATGCAAGTCCAACCAGTCTAAAACTGACTGTGCTTTTTTTTTTTTTTTTTTGGGGGGGAGGGGTTTAGTAGTCTTATATATCCCTTTCCATTGAATGACGATGTATAGTCACATGATAGGCAGGTAGTGATTTGCAGAATGTATCGTCAAGTAGAGCATGCAACTGAGTTATGCTTATATATCGCTAATCGTTGTTGGTTTGTAATCCGTCTTCTATCCATATCTTCAATGAAGGGGCGTAAGAAGAACAGCAGCCTAGGTTAATTAAAAGACAACTTTGTTTGAGGATGGTATGTTTGCAAGATGGTAAAGCATACGCTTATCAGCTTCTATAGGATCGCAGCACAGACCAGCTTCTACACTTGGACTTGGAATATAATTGAAGATCGACATCGGAGTAAATCCTTCATATATTACATTTTTGTTGATACAGAATAATATGTTTATTTTTTCCATTTCACATTTACTCACATTTAATTTAATGGAACGTCATGACAGCCAGGCTAAACATTCCAATTGATAGTGTAGCCACGTAAATTTTTGGATCATTTTGTTTAACGTACCGGTGAATTATAATATTTTCATCTATGTTTATGATACAGAACTCCTTCCTTTGACCAGGCCTTCTCATAAGACTCATTGATGGCAAAAATAAGGAAATCATCCTATTAGTTTTTAGATTGATTAAAATCTATTTCTAACGTCATTGGAAAATAAAGAATGACGTATTTGGGAGGATAATTTCTGATAAATAATCGTAATAGATCAAAGAAGTGGACTTTCATACGACTTTATTTTTTGAGTTCAAAAAGTTTTCCTAAAATTCCACACTGCTTTGTTTTTAACCTTGTAGTTAAACCAGCTCCATGTAATTGAACCAAAAGCCAAAAGTGTTGGCCCGGTCTTCCCAACACAAATGTATATGAATAAACTTTTATGGTTTTAAGAAGTTGATGCAGAGCTCTTAACAAGAGTTTAAAATTGAATGCTGATTCCATATTATTTTATTATAATTTATTTTATTTTACGTAAATTTTTCTGACATAATTCGGCTCAATTACTCAAAGCTGGTTTCATTTAAAGTTTATGAACAATGTAGCACCAATTAGCTTGATGAAATTCATAGCTGTAGTGATAGGTTTTTCCCATACAAAATGTCACTTTTTATGATACCAGTACTGATGACGTCACTACGCCATTTTCCTTTATGACATATTTAACTTATTCTTCCTCTCCCAGAATTCAGTTAAAATGGATGATCATTTTCCTTTATGACGTATGTAACTTATTCTTCCTCTCCCATAATTCAGTTAAAAGGATGATTTCATGAAGACTGGGTAGTTAGCTATTGACGTTTCGAACCACCTTGTTAATGAGTATCCACTTTCCCTTAATTGCCTTTCTCTTTACTTGCCTTGTTTACATACATAGATATCTATGTGTTCAATTATAACAAAAATATTTGCATTTAATTAGAATGCTTTCATGTACTTTAAAAAACTAAAAATGGTTTCTGTGGAATTTTAACTGTTTAAATACAATGAAGTTAAATTTTTGTATTATAATTTTTGAGTGCATAACTTCTAACTGATTAATGATTGATTATGTTGGTAGTTTGATCATTTATATTAATAAAAAAAAGTGTTTATTTTTTTTCAAAGTTCCTTTTCTTTTATTAATGCTCCTTTAATTGGTTAGATGGAGTTGCACTGATTAAGTATAAGTAAACATTATAGTATTACAATTACTCCATCTAACCTAGGAATCTGTTGGTGAACTCCATATACATATAGTATATTTCTTTCTCTAGGAATCACCGGGGCGCGAACGTGTGTGTATTTCTGTTTGCTTGTTTGATAGTCAGTGGAGGACTCGTTTTATACGATGAGCGCTTGTAGCTATAGCTCAGCATAACTTATTAAAAAGAAAAGTAGAGGTCATTAAAAAAAACAAAAAGCGAATTTGTCTTTTGATGAGGTTTAGCAAAGAGCGTTTGTAGTTAAAGCTGAGCGCGCCACATTAAAAAAAAAGGAGTAGACATATATATATATATATATGGATGTAATCCTAAGAATTTGTCTTATTGTTGCCAACATGAACATTGTTTTAAAGTTTCTCAGCCTGCTATAAGCGATCGTATAACAGCCTGAGAAGAAAACATTTTAGTATTGATTTACTATGTCTGTGTGTGCGTGCACATGAAAGACGGAGAATAACGCTGTTGATTTCTTGAGGAGTTTTCTTCCACAAATATTAATAAGCCAAATATATACGAGGGTCGTTTGAAAAGTCTGTGTAAACTCCGAGAGATGACTCTATTGGCGCTTATGTAGGTTATGTTTAGTTAACAGCATCTCTTAGAAGCATACACACCAACTTTCAGCCAAATCTGTCTATTTACTAATCCCTAATAACTCCAAGTAATGCCAGGTACTACCTTTAGTGTATATTAATAATGAAAAGTTTGTAGATCAACACTCACTTTTTAGTGCTTAATATCTTGGAACTGCGTGACAACTTGGTCTAAGAAATAGCTAACAATTCAGCAAAAAACGTCAAAAAAATATGATAATTGATGAAAATACTAGAAACAAGCCTCAAATTTAAATTTTAGATTGTCTTAAAGTACTTTTCAAGCCCTATAAAATGCTGTATAAAAGTTGACAAATAGTACTTAATTTCTTCTCCAGTCAAAGTAAAAAATTTATTTCTCCCCAGAGACGAAACTTTAATTGAAAGAGCAGCCTATCTTGCTGCTGCAGTAATTACAAATACTCTCAGCTTCTGAGAATCTAACAACACATCATTATTTGTTATTCTCTTTGCCATTAAGGATGTAAAGTTTAGTAAAATAAAAATTTAAATAAAAAGAAGTCTTTCAGTATTTGTGTATGCAATTTTGAGTAATTTTTGAGAATGATGTATTTAATATTTTCCGTAAATTAATTACAATTTTTACTCATATGGTTCTATTTAAACTTAAGCAGAATTTTTCATAGATACAAAAAAGTAACATTTTTTTAAATGTACTATATCCTAAATGTGGAAAGAAAAAGCACAGAAACTTTTGCGTTATAGTTAAAAAACATATTTGAGCAATATCGGGTACTCCCCGTAGCAATTGACACTCCAAACATTGTGGATATTATTGGTGTTTGATCCTTTAATACGATACATTTTTAACAAAAAATACATAGTAAATTTATACTAGAACTACGCACGGGTATATAGTACCCTTATTTGAGCACTATTGGTATGCATAATGATCACATCAAAGTTTCAAAACTATGTTGCCAAACAAAGTAACGGTTTTTGAGTCTTTTCTGAGTGATATAATTACTATAGAATTATTACAAACCATTGAAAATGATTTTCTGAGATATCAAAGTACATATTTGAACAATCGTTGGGTGTAAAAGTGATTCACGCTCCGCTGAGATAGTATAAATTCTTTTTGGATAATTAAAAAGACTATGGGTTCAAAACTTCGTGTAGGCGTTCACATGCTTTGGACATTATCGGTCCGGTCCGTTCAAAAGAATTGAGACTCATTGAAGACATATAATAAAACACAAATAATTCATTTTAAAGACATTTTTTCTGTATTCTATTGAAACAAAAGTGGCTTAATATTTGATCTTCTGTAGAATTACTAATTTTGAAACTCGTTCCAACACCGATTTTTTTTTCGGTTCGGTCTTAAGTTATTTTTTCTTGACAGATTTTTTTCAGTCTCACATTGTGGGTCATTTTTGATTTAGTCTCACTTTATGGACACATTTTTTTTTCGTTCTCAATTTATGGACCCATTTTTTTGGTCTCATATATTATGAGAGACCATTTTTTTTCTAGATAAACTAGATCTAGATTTTCAAAAAAATCTCAAAAGTACAGGATAGTTTCTAGAATAAATACTGTATACATACAAGAGAGGGCAGAATGAAAATAAATCCAAACTATCTCTGTTTAAACTTCGTATTCAATTAATCCAAAAAACAGAAGATGAAATGTTATAAACAATTTATCTGTAAAATCTGTCTAGATCAAATTTTTTCGTTCGACCGATCTAGACCAAATTTTTAAAGAACCCGGTCCAGGATTTCCAGACCCCAATCTAATAGCAATTATTACTGAATATGGCCACCATCAACTTCCAATATGTCTTCCAAACGGTGCCGGAAGCTCTGGCATACCCTGATGAGGTAGTCCTTGGACATTGCAGCCCAGGCCTGGTCGACAGAGGCCTGAAAGTCCTCAATATTTAGATGGCACACTTTAGATGTCGGACTCTCGATGCGCCACTATATAGAGTAACCAAGGGATTGAGATCTAGGCTCAGTGGTGACCATAAGCTCTTCTTTCCGAATTGTATGTTATTAGCCCACCATATTTGTCGATTTTAAGGCGGGACTCTGTTAAGAGAGGCCACAAATGAGCTCGTTGAGAGGTCCCATCTTCATTCATGATACCCCTGGACACAATAGAGAGGCTGACAGCCTTGTCCTTGACAAAGTTAGACAAGGAAATCTTGGAATTGGTTTGGAAAACTTCCTTTCACCTCATTAAGCCCAATTTTTTTGGCCTACGACTCTTGGGCTTTGTAGTCATATCGTGGTCATATTGTAAGCACTTCTGGACTTGGAAAACAGTAGCCCAGGACGTTTTTGATAACATCAGCGAAGGGGAGTCTGGCGTGCAGTAGTGAGCTACCTTCATCATCTTCCGTTCATGGTAGATGACTTGAGTTAAAAAAAATCATCTCAAATAAAGGTTTACAGTGTTAGATGAATGGAACCGTCGGAATTTTTTCTCTACAATCACCCAACTCCGACATATAATTAATTAAATTTGAGTATATATATCAAAAAAGGATTTTATTGTCGTTCTAGGTTTAATATGTTAGAACTATGTAACATTCTATTATTCCTTTGAAACATTTTAAACCTTACTTTTGATGCGTATTCATCAAATACTATAAGCTTTCCTCTAAATGAATTTTCTTTTCATGCTTTCCGAAAAGGAGGGAGAGAAAGATTTTTCTTATTATACCAACGTTAGCAGCCCTCAAATTGAAATTTAAGTTGAAATGATTTCTGAAACTCACTTTAAATTTAAAATTGCTATATGTAAAAGTATAATTTTTATGGATGAGGAGGGGCATAAACTACTCTAACGTAAAACATAGATCAATGTAAGTAAGAATAGCTGATACTTATGTATTTCAGAACATAATTGAGATATGTGTCAACATAAAATAATTTGGAATGAAAATCAAGAAAAAGAGACAACCACAGTTTGTATTTTTTTTACTTCATATATCCCTATCAGGACCAAATTATTTTAATATATTTTTAGCATTAATATGAGTCATTTATTATAGAACTGGGAGAAAATTTAAAATACAAACAAATTATTTCGCCTTTTATTAAAATGGAATATTTCATAGACATATTTAAGTCAATTATAGGCTTAGACTTCAAGAATTTTAGCTACAGCTTAAAACCTTTAATTGATATGTCAAAAAATATAGGCGAATAGGTTAATTTATCATTATTTTATTGTGGCAATTCATTTTGGCTAATTTAAATACAATTTAAAGGGTTTGCAATGGTCTCATAAGAATAATTTGTGCATAGAAATTGAGGATAATTCACTAAAGAATACAAATGAAATGAAGAGTCAATGAATAAAAAATCTACCTTACATTTTCTGTGCTATTTTTTTAAAGCTCCAAATGTATTTCAAACTTACAAATGTAATACTTGACTTTACAAATTACTTGAAAATAATTAATACAATTGCACTTCGTATATAGTATTGATGTAGGCTGGAATTAAAACAATTCTATTCAATTTCAAACAGGGGCTTACATTTATAACCAGTGATGCTAATCAGGAGCATTTTTGACATGTTTAAGAATGAAAGAAACCAAAAATCAACAAAGTAAACTTGATTTTTTGAGGAATGCCTTTATAGAAAATCAGTTTAGCTGTCATGACGTTTCATTAGATCACCTATGACGAGAAGGAAAAGGAATTAAAGAAGAGCAAGGGCAAAAAGTACTCTGATGTCGATTCTTAATTCAACTCGTAGCACAATAAGGAGATACAGGTCTGCGTCGTTACTCTTTATCTTATAAGTGCACCTGCAAATCTTCAATATGCTTTCATACGTATCAATGATATGTTGCAGTAAGTAAAGAAGGAATTTCACTATTCAGGAGGTAAATAATAATGACAACAGCCTAGGATAAGAAAATTAACTCTTCTGTTTGCCAACTAAAAAAAACAACAACAAAAAAAAAGGGCGAGCTATAAAAAATGCAACCGATTTTCAACACTACTTATAACTCGACAACCAATCCTTCGAGTTATTCTTCGCCTTTCTTTCACTAGTGATTATCTTATACTGATTGTTCTCTCTTCAAAAACAAAGGAATAATTACGACAGCTTTGGTAAATAAAAAATTATTTTCAGATAGCAATTATTAAGAGTGCGATCTCAAAATATCCTATTTTTGTAACATCTGCCTCTTGTGGGTGCACTCACATTTGTTCCAAATTTATTGAAAAGGTATTCAATAAAAACAGAGTTATTTTATTTTTTATTCAAAGAGCAAAAGAACAAAATCACAAATCATGTTTTAAATCAAATCAAATTTTCTAGAGGTTCTACAGATATTAATCCAAGACTTCCACTTCTTAATCATACTAATTCACTTAGTGTTAATTAATAGATTGTGATTTCTTTATCGATAATGAGCTTTTATAATGTTCAGAGATACATTTCAGCATCCACTGCGGGGATTTGCATTAATTATTAACAATACTGTAAGATTTGTAGAGCTAATACTAGGATGACTAAGGTGGCATTAATGACTTTTAATTGAAATTTATGTTTTAAATATAACAAAAAAAAAAAAAAAAATATTCAAGCATTTTGATAATTATAGGTGTCTTATATTTTATGTCAACCTTCCAATTCCATATCTTGAATAGTTTATAAATATATGGTAAAAAAAAAATGTTCAGCTAAAAGTTGGTTGAGCGTTCTAAGATGACGGAAAAATTGATTTCCGCTTTAACTTTACTATATATAGAGGTATAGAACATAACAAGGACACATCATAGGAAGCTAAATTCCAGAAAAAGGCTTGATTTGATTAACTAATTGGAGCATAAAACTATTTTTGATTTTTCCTACCAAAAAATAAAGAGAAAACAGTCAATCCCTTGGTTTTGCTACCATCAATAGGAACTGATCTTGCCACTTATCAAAGGGAGTAACTTTTAATTGGGGGTTTCTATGGAGTAGCAAATGAGGCAGCGCTGTTTACTTACTAGTAGTTTATTTACATACCTATGGATAGTGGTGCCCCCTTACGTATATTTTGTTTGTGTACTTATTTGCCCCGTCGTGTGGATATTGATGTTTGTTTTAGTTCACTCATACATTACGGAAAACTTGACTCTTAGTTATGAATTATCCCTAAAATTGTAAGAAATATAATCTTAAACACGTGCAAGATTTTTTCATAATTGCCAATCTGAAGAGTATTTTTTATTTTCCAAAGCTGTTATCATTATTTTATAATCCTTGAGAATGAAAAGAGAGCATCAAAGTATAAAGTAACCGTACTGGAGGGAGTCTGCTTGCAACTAATTTAATGAATTTCCATGTAAACTAAGCGTCTCCGCTCCAAATCATTATTCAAATTGAATTATTCTTTTTTATATACTGGGTGCAATCTTGATTTTTAAGTGGATTCTCTCCTGAACTAATCATCCGATTTTAAAAGAAAGATGAATAAAAATAATTTTTTATTACTTAATATACTCGCCTTTGGCGCCAATAAAGGTCTCACTCGAGAACAGGTCTTGATTACAGTTTCCTTTGTGCGACTATGGAATTCCACCAGGACGTCAGCTCGGATTTGTTTTGCACAAAAAATGGTTGTTGTGTCTATAAGCTACAATCCACACAAATAACTCCATGGGACAGAGGTTAGGTAAGCTTGAAGGCCAAACACGGGGTTCAACAAAGTCAAACAGAAAATTCTAAGATACAACATTTGTCTTTTCTGTCAGAAATTGAGCTCTTCGTATCTTGTATGCTATATATCGGAAGTCATCTGCCACATATTTCCGGATCAGTTTTTCAGAATTGAGATCCCTAGCAATAACCTCATAGATTTGGATGGCTCATCATCGTTGTTTTTTTTTATTTACAAAAGTTGCATTGATAACCTGATCCCTCCTGCAGTCTGATCTTTTCTTTTATTTTCAAATTCATAATTACCTCCAGACTCTTCCAGTTCCTTCCTGACTCTCTAGACAAAGGATCTCTCTAGGGTTAAGGAATTTGCAAACTCACCATTGTCTCATCTGGAGTGGATTGAAACAAAGACACTCTGCCATTTCCACGATTGTGGAATGAATACTTCGTTAATCAATGCCAATTTTTTTTAACTGACAGGAAACACTTACTCGGATATGATAAACCGCCTTTAGAACAAATTCAAACTTAAAATAAAATTACTAATTAGTCATAAACTTACTTTTCACATCCAAGTTTTTCCATTAAACAACAAAAAGTCAAAACATACATATTATTTTTATATACCATAAATCAAATATTACATAGCTTAATTGTCGTAAATCCCTAAAAAGGAAAATCAGGCAATTAGATATTTGCACGGTTAACTTTTTGGGAATGAATTTCAATAAAAGTAAAGGATAAAGTAAATACTGCGTGATCAGTTATTTTGCAAATTTTTTGGTGGCTGCAAGGCAAGTTTTTGTTCGTCAGGTAGGTTATTTTATTACTTAAGATGCAACTTTTACGAATTCCCCTTGTTAATTTAATTTATCAGGTGAAAGTTTTCTCACAGAGAAAATTAATTATGTCAAAACTATGATACCTTCCATAATGTTTTTATATAAACTTTCCCTCTATTGAATGTTAAGGTTTGGAGCGGGCAGCAAAGCTCAAAGTGATATTTGATTTAAATATTACTACTGGGAATACCCTACATTGCTAGAAGTAATTAGCCGTCAATCAACATACTTAAAGAGGGACACTTTTTCCTTGAGAAATATATAAAGTTGTAAATTAAAAAAAAAACAAAAAAAAAACATGGTTCAGGTTGCCAACAACAGCAAAACTCACAATCTAAAAAATACTAAAGCTTAACAACACTAAATGTATGTCTCCCGTTTTTATTTGCTTTTTTAATATGACGCAATGAATTAAAGATAAACACGCTCGCTGCTTCATATTTATTTCTGTGACCAAGTAGTCACGCAGTTCAAAAGGTGGGTTCCCTGATGTGCTTATACACGCATTTCGACTGCATATCTTCTACCTTTTCCTTCTAATTTATCCTTAGGGTAGTAATTGTAAAATTTCCAAAATTTTCTATATAATAAAGTCCAATGATTGTAACAAAAGTGTTGAAGATATTTTATGTACAATAAATTCAGTGAATCCACATTAAGCATGCAATCAAAAATGACTTTAGCTCTGACAAATTGACAAACTTTGCTTCTTTATAATATACTAAAGTAGGTTTATCCAACGTTGCACGGGTCATTAAGAAATTCAAATTAATGAAGGATTCCTTTACTTAATATAAAACATAAATTAGAGGCAATAAAATTCTAAAAATTATTCTCGCAGTGTCTATGCACCCAGAATTTTCAATCTGATGTATCGTACCGACTGCTGGGCAAGATAGGCAGATTTTGTCGAAACACGCAACCACCCATAGTCCATGACGTCACTATTGCTGGATTTTTCAATTTAATGTATCGTACTGCTGGGCAAGAAACCCACAGAATTTGAGAAAAAACACAATCACTTATACACTATGACGTCATTAATAAAAGCGTAGTGGAAGTCAAACATAAGTCGTACACGCGTTATGGGTTAACCTTGGAAAAAGAGTAGGTTGTCCCAGTGTTGCCCGAGACATTCAGAAATTAAAATTAATTATGACCTCTTTTACTACATATATAAAAAAAATAAAGATCCTAAAATTTTAAGAATTATTCTCGTTTTACTTTTTGAACATTTGCCCAGCGTTCCCCGGGACATTAAGAAATTTAGACAGTAAAACATACTGAATGATTCTTGTTGTATGTGTAAAGGAGATTACTAATAAGTTTTAGAGAAGAAAAAATATTTTAGATACATTATCGCTCTCTCGTCTTTCATATGATTGTAAAAAAAAATCCTTTGCCTTATTCTCTCATCTTTTTTTTCTTCTTCTCAAAAGCTTACATTCTTCTTTTAAAAAAAGTGTGCAGAGATACATACCAACATAGAGAAAGAATATTTCTTAAAATTTTACGTACTGTTTTTTTATTTTCAAAAAAATAGCCGTTTATTTGTTAAAAATTTGGATTATCAGTTTTTCTGGAGCCAAAATTTACTTATTTACACAAGTTTCTAAAAACTGGGGTTTTTTTATAAACTTAAGATATAGGAAAAAATACAGATTTAGTCAACTTTTTATCTGAAAAATAGCAATCCAGTTTTACTGCATTCTGGTCCTCGAACGTTTTGTTCTCAATTACTAGTTGCTTTGGTATTACTTTTCAGAGATCATGACTTGGAAGGAATTGAGACCAATACAAGACTGCTGTTATCTAAAATTGACGTAATGAAATACACAAATTTTGATAAGCATAACCCAATTTAATGCTCCAATATGACATTATATATTTTTGGGGACTTTTTAGGATAACTTTCGTTAAATTGTACAGGGTGTAGGAAAATTGGGACAATCCAAAATAACGTTACTAGCTAGTTCCTTTTTGAAATTACGATATTTAAACTTCGTAGAAACAATTTTGACTTAGACTTTATCGTGGTTACTTCCAGCCTTCACAATTACCGTCAGACAGCTTCCTTGATAGTGGTGAGGACACTTCATGACCAATTTAGTCCCATGTCTTAATCAGCGAAGCCTTCAGGCCCTCAAAATTCTTGAGGCTTCATAATCCCTTTACCTCAAGAAGGGACCATAAAGAGTACTGCGTAAGATTTAAATCCGGGGTGTTTGGAGGCCGTTCTTCTGTTGACAAAAAGTTTAGAACACATAATGAGACGACTGTTGGAGGTGTGGGAAGGGGTACCATCATGCTAGAAATCTTGCTCTTTCCTAACCCTGCCCAAGGGTTGAAATGAACCTCAAGAACGTCCTTCATGTTGTCTTTGGCATTTACCTTGAAACTAGATGGAATAAACTCCAGTGATATCCTTTCCCCTCTCAGTTACCTACCCAAACCATGTCCCATGCAGGTTTTGTGATTGTACACAGGTTTCGTATCACCGTTCCCACCGTTGCTCAACACTAGGTCATTCTGGACGCTGTTTGTCATGTACAATGTGGAATTATTTTCCTTCATGAAAACAATTTTGGCAGCTTGCCTGTTATTTTTCTCTCACAGCTCTATCCAACTTTTTTTTATTGTGGTCTCAGAAAGTATTTGGCGGTGCTTTTTTTTTTTGTAAGGGAGAACCATCAAGTCCCTCTTTAAAAGCTTCTGCATGGTGATTTTGCCCATACTATGGCCCTTAGCCAAGGTTTGGATGTACCTCTTGCCATTCCTTCGTATATTTTCCCTCATAGACTTTATGAGCTTGGTGTTCTTTTTGATTTCAGCCAACCCTTCCCTGGGGCAGTTGTAAATCCTCCTATCTCTTGAAACTTCTTCCAAGTCCTCCAGATAGCGACTTTGCTAACTTTAATCATCTTGGAAATGCCACTCTAGGATTTTCCGTCTTGAATTCACTAGAGGATACCTTTCTGTTAGTTCTCAGTTTGGATCATATTTGTGAAATAATGTTTTCATGACTGGAAGATATCATCTGGCTGAGTAAGAATGAATTTGCAGAAAATAACCTGATATCACGAAAACTCCGACAAGCTAGAGACAAATATATTTACGCCTACATCTCAATATCCGTACACCCTCTACATATTTGAAAGCAATCGATATCCTATTTTTCTAAAGGGGATTTCTATAAATTTTTGTATAAATACACATTGCACTTATTCTGTTCCTACAGATCATAGCAGATTGAATAAATATACAATATTTTACAATGTTTTTATATAAAAACATATTTATTAAGAACATATACAAACCCGTCAAAACCCTTCTTTATATACAATTTAAATACCAAATTCATTTTTGTCCTTATTTCTTTTAAAAATACATTATTGTCAAAAATTAATATAAATAGAAAAGCATCATCACTTATTCAGATATTTATGTAAATAATAAAATATCCTACTTAAATTGTCAACAAAAATCCTTTGAAATATCTTAGCAATTTATTTTTAAGTGATTGCATATATTTACATCAAAGGCCAAATCCACGCCTCCTCCCCAACGTTTTATTTATGATTTGAAAAATAAATAAAAACTGTGGATATGGATTATTGAGAGGCCAATACTCCCGATTAATATTAAGGGAGAACAAAAAATGGGATTTGTTTTCAATTTTACTAGGAAAAGAATCAACAAGAGGTTCATAAAATAATAATCTACTTACCTATTTATACTTGAATTCATTTACAAGTATTTACTTTTTTAAGAATATAATTCATTATATTCAAAACAAATTCTTTAGCTCTATTCCCTATAAATATTTCCTTCTAAAAGGTTTATTCAAATCAATATTGTAGCTGAGCAATATTTTCTAGAATCAAATAACCCTTTGAAAGGTTGTGCCTTTATTGATCTAGAGGTTCTAGCGGTTCTTGTAATTCCAGAACCGGAACCAACAAAGACGCACTGAGACTGGAAGCACGACCACAATATATTGCTTATGTGTCTCGGTTCTAGTGCTTTTGTTCCTATATAGAATATACAAAGAAAATACAATATATATTATCAAAAATAAATTAACTTTAATCAATAAGTTAATTTTTTTTTTTTTTTTTTTTTTTGTACAATTGAAGCTTTTTTCAATGTTTTTTTTTTGTATGTGGCAAGGGTGATACAGTCTGAGCTCGAAATGGCTAAGAACTTCTTATGGATCTAGAAAAGGGGTTTCAGGGGCCAGACTGTGTAAATAAAAGATGGAAAGGGTCAGGTAGATTATGGATCCAGGTCTGTTACTATACTTGTCAGGCCCCTATAATATGTTTACTATTATATTTCTTAAGTCAGGGTATCCCAAACTTTACTATGTCAAGGCCCCCCTACACTAATACATATTTAGCTAATACCCCCTTTAAACGAAATATGTGTACTATGTATACGTAGACTAAAAGCAAACCTCAATTATCCATCTTCCTGTGCCCCCCCCTAACCTCCCCTCACGGCCTACATGGAAAACCATTGTCTCAAACAACCATAGTTTTCAGGGTAGCTCCTGAAACTTGGTGCAATACACATTCTACGTATAAGATAGCTGTGTCCCTGGTTGTATCTAATATCCTTTATGTAGGCCTGAATTTTCAAGTGACGCCCTTGTTTTAAGTCCTTGTTACTGTACTGAACCTGTATAAAAAAAACTAAACCGAAGATGGGAACTGAGACGGATAAAGTTGAACGACCAAAACAGTTGAAATGAAAGAAAAAATAAAACTGATGGAACCGCTGACTGCCCTCTCTTGTAAATGAGACACGTACTATCTACAATTTTGATCCTCAATACTTCTCTAAGTCAAACAATTACTTTCACTTTTACCCCTCCCACAAAACTTCAGAATTACTTTCTGTCTTTCCTGAGTACACCCATTACACGTGTTTACCAAATACAAAAATATCTGGCACGCTTTAAAGTCATATTTTATGCAACTCTAGCTATCACTAGTGGATGTGCTCGGTTAAAGACGGAGGATTGGTTGGGTGTTATATGTAGATGTAGTGCTATAAAATATAGTTTACAAGGGTGTTAAAATATTTTGAAAACGAATAATGCAATGACAACCCTCAACTTAGTTGTCATGACGTTTGATTATCAGTATTATCAAGCATCCCTAATTGAGCTGTATAATGTATGACCTGTACTGTGTGAATTTTTTTTCTGGTTGGTATTTTAAAGAGTGGTTTTCTTATTGCGTGTGCTTATGAAAGACGGATAATAAAGAGTATGACTTAGGATTGGTTCGTGAGTTATAAGTTTAAGTCCTTGTTGGGCTCAAAGTATAATTTTTGATCAACCTCGGAGTAATTCTTTTCCATGTCTCTACTTAATCTGGAGAGAGATTTATGTTCATTTTCTTCCCCTTATAGCTGTTTGTAGTTAATCTTATGAAACGTCATGATAACTAAGCTGCTCTGCTTCTAAAGATTCTTCCATTCTTCGCTGTACCAGGAGTAGAGTTGTAGAAAATATGAACAGCCGGTATTCAAACAAAAGAAAATGAGCATCAACACATTAATCCTGACAATTTGAAGCATGTATAGGACAATCGTAGCTTAGTATTAATTACGCTTCATTAAATTACGTGACGACAGCGTTAATAGGCAGGAAATACGTACTAATCCCACTTCATTTATAGCAAGGACATATATAATAATGACCCCGATGTCGATCTCAATTATACTCTAAGTTCAACCAGGACTTACAATTATAACTGCCAAACAAAATAATTGTTATTGAAAGTTTTTAATGTACACATTCCCTTGTGATTACTTTAAACTCTGACGTTCTCACCTGGAGGGTTAGACAATAATGGTAACAGTCTTAGAAAATATATGTAAAAAACACTGATCTGATTACAATTAATAAAAGGTCTGATCACCTCTTAGGTGATACTTTTTACATCTATAGCTTTGAGACTTGGCACATAAAGTATTCCCAAAGAAACGCCTTTAAGGAGCCTAATGAATATTTCATGTGTACTTCAAGTTCTTTAATATGGACATGTAGAATACATGTGAAAAATAATGACTAAAAATTGGAAGGATTTCATGTAATTACACCAATAGTAAAAATAAAATTCTACAAATGTTGTGAAATAGTTAAGTGAATTAATCTACTGGGATTCTCAAAGAACAGAAATCAAGAATAAAGGGAGTGCCCCATATAATTTAAAGAATGTTTTGTAGAAAAGCTGTCAAACTGTGTCATTATATTAACTGCGGGCTGCTTTGAGGGCAAGACAATAAATACAAAACTCACTTCGTATCCAGCAATGATAAAGGCAGGAATTTCTTGGATGTCTATCCTCAATTCTAACCCAAGTCCAACAATTACTTGCCCGTATAACTCCACCACAAATCCTTCGAATTACTTTTAGCACAAGTGACTACTCTTTGTTTTCTCTTCAAAAGCTAAATAATAATAATAACAGCTTTGAAAAATTAAAATACCTTTTAAGTTGCAACTAAAGTTAATAGAAATACAAGACTATGCACTAACGAGTGTACGACTCATGTTTGACTTCCACCACGCTTTTTAATATTGACATCAGAGTGCATGAGGGGTTGTGTGTTTTTTTATAATCTGTCGTTCTTGCTCAGCAGTCGGTACGATACATTTAATTGCAAATTCTAGCAATATTAATGTCATAGACACTGATTAGTTGTGTGTTTTGTCAAAATCCGCCTGTCTTGCCAACATGATGGGCCAACTTTGTATTTCTATTAACCTTGGTTGCAACTACAAAACTTCCCTCCGTTTTCCATAATCCTATTGTTTTTCATTTATGATGATGATGATAGGTAAAATATGATGATCTATAAAATACAATGACTAAATATTTATTGCATATGTAATAAGGAGAGACTTTCAAATAGTAATATAATACTGCTTTGCTAAAATTGGCAAGTAATTTGTTTTAATGTCCGGATATTACCCAAGTCATTATAAATCTATACATACCTACGTATAAATAAAGTGCTACAGCTGAGGTAGTCAATCAATGTGACCTCGTATTCTATACAAATGGCAACTTGACCAAGGAGTATATCTTACAGTTGAGCTGCAAAAACGTTTTACTTTCGAAATTGTCCTTTACAAAAAGAGAAAATTATATATCTGACAAGACGTGATTGTTATGTAATTTCCATGCTGATTAAAAAAAATAGTATATTGTGACGCATGACGTCATTTCCAATTCATATATAAAATCCTTCTAGACATAATTTGAAACTGTATTACATTTTTTATTGTTTCAAATTTTACTGCTTCATCAGTTTTAATTAAAATGTTAAATAACATCAAAAAATGATTCCATCAAAGTTTCAAAACTATGATGTCCAACAAAAAAATGATAATATTTGTGTTTGTTTTGAATAACATAATGGATACAGTAAAATAAGTCCAATATTTCATATGAATTTTCTAAATCTTTTTCCCATGAATATTTATCTCCTTAGCAATCAAAACAGTTCTTACATGAGGGTTTGACTGGATGTTTTCCATTATTTTATCGTTATTTTCGACATTAGGCCTTCCAGAGCGGTGAACATTGTTGCATCAAAATTAATAGAACGGAATTGCCTAAATCATAATTGCGTGTGATTGGCTCTTAGAGTATGAGGACCAGAAATACTATTCACATATTCAGGTGCCTGGGTGGCATTTTACCCTTTATCGCAGGATAATTGTTAAATATGACCTATTTATCTTAGCGTTTGTCCATCTTTGACGCCTGTTGAAACAATTACAAAAAACGTCATATAGTTCTTTTTAGTTCAAAATCTTACATTTCTTATGCCATCAAGCTTAAACAGATTTCAATTATACAAAGCGAGATACACATTAATAAAACCATTTATTAAAAAAAAAAAAAAATGGAATTATTTGTAGTGCACCTAATAGTCAATATAAAAATATAAGCTAACTCGAAAACATTAAAATATATATTTGAGTAGGTTTGGACAGTCGTTCGGTTGAAGTCCAAATGATTCCACCCCCGCTCAGGTAGTATGAATTGTTTTATGATAAATAAAAACACTATGGCTCCGAAACCTCGTTTAGACGTTCACATGCCTCATAAAATACACTTGCTTTTTGGAAAGCTTGTTTTTGAACATTAGATATTATTTTAAGAGAGTGTCAAAATGGTATCGCCGTTTTTGTGTTAACGAACCGTATTACCCCGTTGATCGGTTCAGAAAAAATTAAAACTATCTAAGATTTACTTACTTAACCCAAGCACACGTATAGGTGTTTCAAGACATATAAAGTAATTTAGTCGGTTCTTCAGTCCTACGCTTCTAGCTATCATTTTATTTTCTTCACTCCTATACTTGAGTATTATACGCTCTAAACACACATCTTCTCCTTTAAAGTTCAAGTATCTCGTCTTTTTGAAAGAGGATAAGATAGAACTTCAACACCCGAAATAATGTAGTTACTATAAAAGACTCCCAAATATCGGTTTTTAGGACTGACAAAATATATCAAGGCTGATAGGACTGTGGTCGTTTTTGGTTCTTAGACCGATTCAATACTAATCCCTACTGATAGATGTGAATTTGTCAGCTTGTCTCTCAGAGTTATTTTATTTTGATACTCACCTCAATCTATCCAATATTTACATCCCTACTTTTCAGTATTCAAGTATCAATGGGCAAACTTTCAAAATCAGTAAGGGATCAAATACTTATTTCTAGTTTTGTAAATCGTGTGTATTTTTAAGTTCGCCTGTTGTTGTTTTTTGGAGTTGGCAAACTTTAGAGTACATTTCTTATTCTGAGCTGTTGTCATAATCATTTAGTTTCTGAGGAGGGAACTTCCTTTATAACTACATTCAAGGATATACAAAACCAGATGGAACATTCATTTGTGTGTGCTCATAAAAGACAGAGATTAATTTGTTACGTAGTTATAATTGTAAGTCCCTGTTAGACCTAGAGTTGGATTGAGGATCTATACCCTTGTGCATTTACTTCTCCCCCTCTTAAAAGTTGTTTATAGCTGATTTAATGAAAAGTCATGACGGCTAAGCTGCTCTCTTCCAAAATATTCTTCAAATTGTCAGGGTTACCATATTGTTTTTTGTTTTTTTATAGCACGCCCAGAATGCTACCGATTAGCATCACTATTAACAAAGGCCTTAATAGAGGGATACCATAAGTATCGCTCCAGCCCTCTCATCGTGTTCTCCAAAAATCCAATCCGATTTTGCTCTTACCAAAATAAAACTTTACCTCAATTTAGCCAATATTCACATCCCTATTCAGTATTGGGAAATACATGCATATATGAATTTAAAATGCAGCTGTTGAAAGTATGCAAGTCCAAGGGGAAGGCTTGCTGCTACGCTACATATACACACATATAACTTTATAGGTTAATAGGAAATCGATGTTATACGAACCAAAATATAATGAAAGTCGATATTTTATGACTTTTTTCATTAAATGGATCTATCTAAATAAATGTATAATAAATTGATGAAGTCATTAGGGTATATTAATAAAGTGACAGATATAATGTGACTACACAGGTAGGGTTGAAAATCCTAAGCACTTTTAACGTGCAAGGTTTGTTGTTGTCGTTAACCTGAACATTGTTTTTACTTTCCAAATCTGTTACCATTAGTCCTTCATTCTTGAGGAGGAACCCTCCAAGTATAAAGTGCGTAAGAGGATGGATAATGGTAAGGATCACTGTTATAATTGCTGGATAATTATAAGCTTAAGTCTTTGTTGGACTTGGAGTATCTTTGAAGATCGACATCGGGGGTTTTCCTGCATCTACATATCATTGCTAGAAACGGAGTGGGATTTGTGTTGATTTCTTTCTTCGAATTCGTATGTTGTGGTACTTGT
The DNA here is from genome assembly GCF_016086655.4 of Lepeophtheirus salmonis. NCBI lineage: Eukaryota > Metazoa > Arthropoda > Copepoda > Siphonostomatoida > Caligidae > Lepeophtheirus > Lepeophtheirus salmonis. The sequence continues at coordinate 19,113,630 of NC_092584.1, forward strand.
ATCTCAAAGGATTAATCTTTTTTTTTTGTTCCAGTTGAAAAAAAACATTGGCATCAATAATTATCTCCCTTATCAATGGGATGAGTTTTGTGAGCATGAGAGGGCAAGGACTTCCAAGGATTGGCCTCCACAATCTACTTTACCTTTTCAGCATCAAGAATATTATCCCTACCACTTCTAGAATTCTTTTAACTCAATCTCTGCCTTTCAAATTGTAAAAAGATCCCTTAGATACGCCCAGAAGCATGGAGATTTTCGATGGGAATTTTTCTACGTCCAAAAGTGCGCATACTTGAACTGGAGTATCATGTGTGGATGACAGATTCTCTAAGAAAAGCAAAATTTATGAGCAATTTACTTAATCTGTTTGTTTGTTTACGAGTTGCGCATTTTTTCTATAAAGTCGGGTATTTTTCCCGCTTGCAACTTAGCTAAACTTAATTAAATAAAATGTTTAATTTTTTCCCCACAACCCGATATATGTACATCCCAGGTCATTAAGTTCAAATGATCACTCACGTGCACCTGAAGGTCTCTCTTATTTTTACGCCAGAAGCGTTGTTGTATCAAGAAACTTTAGAAAAGTTTTCGGCATCATGGAGATAACTTCTCCAAATATAAAGAAGATTGAATTTGCAGAGGAGGAACAGGCTTGCCCTCTGACAATGATTTTGGTCCACAACAACATAGAAATTTCCAGCTCGGACCGTGCAAAAGATTACTAAGGCTTTTTTGGAGACTGGATTCTCAGACAGGTGCCTGAAGTAGTTGAGTGAGTACTACTATGACTCCCTTGAGAAGGAAATATGACCCACCGTATCCGGATCTTAATCCAATGGATAATATTAATTTGTCTAAATTAAAAATTTGTAAATTCGAACATATCATGACATTAAGTACTCTCTGATCGTCTCCATCAAGAAGACAATAACCAACATGCCAAGGAACTATCTATTCAATCCCTGCTCCAGACTACGGATCCAGGCAGTAATTGATGCTGGAGGCGGACACATCAAATGAGCTTTTGCTCAACATTCATATGACTGATTACAATTCAAGTCAATTTTTAAATAAATCCACCGTAAAATGTTGTCTTGGTGACAATTTAAATATTTCTGAAAAATGCGCCGATTTGATCTGAATATGCGGGTAACTCCATGGAAAATGTACATCAATTTTTTCCTTTGATTAAATCAAAATTTAGTATGTGAAATAACCTACATTATTAGAACACTTAGATATGAAATTCCAGATCTGTAACTCAATTCAGCTCTAACTTATTCCTAGGTTCTTTTCATGATGAATTTGATCAAAAATCGATTTGAAGACCCTTATATTTTGCACTGCATAAGATGAACGCAAATAATAATGCATCATTTGATAGCTATTAAGTTTAGCAACAAAGAATTTTATACAATTTGGTTTGTTTCTGATGTAATAAAGATATATTTTATGACCTTAACTATCTGAAACCATATAACCTCTGATTTTGATAGAACTTTTAGTAGAACAAAAACAAATCAATATCTCACTTTGAAAAAAAAACGAAAACAACATTAAAGTCATATCTCTATGGGCTTGGTAGATATGAGATGTTTAATTTGTTCACATATATATACTTATAGAATAAAATTTCACATTGAATGGTTTTTATTGATAGAGTTCCTATAAATTCATGCAAATCTTATTTAACATTATCACTATTTTTCTATATCCATCTTAGAGATTTAAAAAGCATAAGTGTGTCTTATTTATTTTCCGTTTCCATGTTCTTCTTTTTTTGCAAAATAAAAGAGAAAAAAATAATGTAAAGATTAAAACGTTAATGTTACGCTTTTTTGTTATTATACCTAAATGTGTATAGCAACATAAAATAATATTATGTATATAAAAAAAAGTCTTTAAAATAGATAAATGTGAAAAGAAAAGAGCAAAGTAGTGGAAAACCCAGTTTGTTCTACTTACAGAGGGACTCATAAAATATACAACAGATTGCCATGGATATCAGATTACAAAATCTATTAAAGGTATTTTAAAATAAAATATATATTTAAAAGAAATAGTTTGATATTTGTTTTTGGCAATTTATTTAAACTCAACAACTTATAATATTTACATTAGTGTTAGATTCGAGTAATAACTAAGGAGTTTGATTAAAGGCATAGTTTTCATTGAGTTGAACAAATCTAATGATCAATTTAACAATTATTTAAGTTTGACGACTTTAATAAGCAGGCTTGTAAATCTGAAGCATTTTCGCTATGTGCAAAAATGGTAACCCCGGCCATTTGAAGAATGCTTGAGAAGGATAGGAGCTTAACTGTCAAGATGTTTTATTTAATGAACTAGAAGACACTTTAATTAAAAGGAAACAAAATTGAGTGACTCCATTATTATCTTTTCCCATGTTTGCTGCAGTTCTGGAAGATCAAGACATGTTTGATAAATTGTCTTTGTACTATGTTCCAAGGGAGGTTGAAACAACATCTTGAAATGCCAAGGTATAGAGGATTTGTAAAACTTGGCTACCCTTAGTAGATGGAAAGGTAATTTTCTAAAATTTACTTTTGTACCGCAAACATATCACGGATCCTTAAAATTTCATTGGAAATAATCTCAATCTCGAGAATCAAAAGGTCCAAATAACGCCTTTTTAGCAGAGAATAAAGTTAAATTACATTGATCAATATGTTTTATCTATCTAGACGAAAAACCTTGTCCTCAATAAAAACAACGAAAATTTCCTGTTAAAGTAACTACTTCTCATTCATGTTTGTACTCTTATTAACTTTAATATTATAGTCACCACTTCTTTCAGTGATATTAAAATACAATTTCTAAGCAACATCATCTGGGGACGATCCGCTGCGTTTTTCTCCATAAAATAGATATCAAAGGAGGGAGAGTGAATACACACTCTCAGCAGGGTAAACAGGAGGAAAAATTCAAAATTTTGATATTTTATAGCCAAATAATAGGTTGGGGAAAAAGTAATTGTATATTTCCCGGCCCCCCATTTTTTACCTAAGTATATCTTGTCCAGTATTTGCCACACCAGACATTACGATAAGACGTTGTAAAGGGGTGAGTGTATACTACAAATATACTCACAATCACTAAATACAACAGTATTGTGCTTGGTCAGTTCAGTCGTGAATGATCGTGCGTCGAGTATGGAGTTCCAAAAGGAATAAAATCCTCATATTTTACATTTTTACTTTCTGAACGGGGGAAAACAAGCGACTAAACAAATTTGCGATACAACCAGGGCCAATACTTGTTCGGTTATTGTTCCAAAATAGTGGCTCTAGCAATTTCATTATGGTGTACTGGAGGGGAATGATGCACCACGCACTGGCAGGAAAGTCGACTAAAAGTCGATAAATTCATAGAAAATATTGACATAGACCGTCATGTTTGCAGTTGTAGAATCGTCCAGGAGCTGAACGGCGATCATAAAACCGGGTTGAACTAATTGCAGAAGGCTAGATAGAAAAATACACTCGAAAAGGGGAGGTGTTGTGTTTCATCAAGATAATACTAGTCCGCACACATTTTTGATGACGCAACAGAAGCTCCGGGAGCTGGGATGGGAAGTTTTTATGCATCCACCCTACAGTCCAGACCTGGAAACAAGTGGATACCACCTCCTCTTGTCTATGGTAAACGCGCCTGGTGGTTCAAATTTTTCCTTAATCAAGGTCTGTGAGAATTGATTGTCTGAAGTTGAATTCTCGTTGCCAACAAGTTATCGGACAGAACGGGGCATACTTGGGTTAAATCGGGTGATTGTAAGACTTCTTACAAAGCATTCAAATAAAGCAAAGAATACAAATGACTTTTACAAAATATAGAGTTCTAAATCGAATGCATTTTTGTTATGCAATAATGTTTTCGACAAAGTGTCCTAGAGTCGGCTGGAATTACTTAGAGGTCAATAATCGATTCTACCAAGAGTCCAAAGAGGATTTTCACTTATAATTCCTGAATAAATCATCAGCTTTCCTCTCTGTCAATTATGAGCACACATACTCGTGGTTATACTTTATACAAAATTTGTTGTGATTCATCAACCAATCTGTTGCATCTATACATTGATGGGCCTGACCCATATATATAAGATCCGTATATAGCTAGGTAACACAAAGGCAAAAGCTGAAAATTTCACCTATATAATGACTGCCTCCTCATAATATAATGCTAAAGAGTTTTTGAAAAAAATCAAAAAACAGGTTATTCTTTGGTCCATCGGTTATGCTACACAACTCTGTGGGGTCTGCCGTAGGGAAAATAAGAAGATTATTTTATAGTCGCCCATCTGCAGATGAAAAAGCTATGAACCGAAAAATTATTATTAATAAGTAACTTTTTTAAATGTGTTCTTGTCTTATAAACTTTTAGTCCCAAAGGACAACTTTTTTTATTATTATATGGAGACAAATTGTATTATTTATGTATAAAAATATTCTTACAACCATTGTTTTTTTTTTAAAGATATATATATATACTTTTTTTTTGCAAAATGTACGTAACGATTCATACAAACTTTAATTATTTTATATTTTTTGTATCTCTCAACCTATTCTCTTTTAAAAAGTAAAACAAGATCCAACATCAGTTTCCAGTAGAAACTGATGTTGATTGAATGTTATGTATTTAATATGTCCTTTCTGGTTTTTATCTTCTTATATAAGTACTGTGTTTTACGTGTTATAAATAGTATCGTCTTTTGTACATATATATTAGAGTATAGTTAGAAGACACATGAGCTTATAAACTGTGTAGCTTTATTCCTCCACGTCATTTCTTCTCCTCATCTCTCCCGGTCATCCTGGATTTCTCCACCTTTTAAAGAAGTTTGACTCTCTTGTTCGTCAAGACGCAACATTGGCGACGAGGATGGGATCAGGATCACGTGACCTCCCTGCTGTGGGATCATCGGCGAAGCTAGCCCTGTTGGAGTTGGGTAGCCCTTTTTCGTCGATGGGGAGAACGCTCGTTCGTCTGCGGAAGGCGGAGCAATATGGACTGTGCCTATGTTTGGGCCTCGTGGAGGAAGGAAGAGAATCTTGGTCACTTTCAAGAAGTGAAGTGTGTGTCCGGGTCAGGGACCACATAATTAAAAATGGGTTTAGTCCTACACAATTTTGGTTCTCTACTGTTCCTACTCTCCCGTTCCCATCATTGGTTAATGGATGTGGAACGGTCTCTCTTCTGGATCATCCCGAGTTGGATGAGGGTACATCGAGCAAGATGTCTCCCAGGGACGAGCAGGGTGCTCGGGTCCTTAAAACCTCAACAAGGGTGAATGTTATTTCTCCCAGGGACGAGCAGGGTGCTCGGGTCCTTAAAACCTCAACAAGGGTGAATGTTATTTCTCCCAGGGACGAGCAAGGTGCTCGGGTCCTTAAAACCTTTATGAGGAGTATTGTCCTCCTTTCTCCGGTGCGCGTGCTGAGAGCACGTCACGTCTATGGAGATAAAGTTTTGCAGTACAAAGAAGAATGTTTTGTCCGCGCCTGGACATGGATGGAGCGGATCTATAGGGTGCTGTTCATGGAGAGGAACCTGTTTAAGCACCGGCATGGATTTGGTGCTTGGGGGTGATGTTATGTATTTAATATGTCCTTTCTGGTTTTTATCTTCTTATATAAGTACTGTGTTTTACGTGTTATAAATAGTATCATCTTTTGTACATATATATTAGAGTATAGTTAGAATACACATGATCTAGTGTGCAACATTGAACAAACAATATTTTCGAGCAAGATATAAAGTCCCAACCCCGAGCCAAATACAGGTTTGGTCATATAGACGACAATACAAAGTGACAATGGTATGGAATATAGAAGAATTGGATATAGTTAGCTATACTGACAGATCAGGAATAAATGGTCACACAGGTGCTGGATGGGCCTTAACACAACGCCGTTATTGGGGAATGCCCAAAAGAATTGATGATGAAAACACAATAGGCCAAGCTGAAGTTGAAACTATAAGAAATCTAGCAAGTAATTTGCTATTTGACAAAACGAATGGCAAGAGTATATTAATATCATCTGATAGACTGTCCACTATATTTAGTTTCAATATAAAACCATGGGGCATATTGAGAGAAGAAATTATTTCTTGCTGTAAAATGTCACAAGAATTCCATGAGTGATATCCCTGTTGGATGGATCAAGGGTCATAATAATAGTACGGGGAACGAGTTTGCTGATGCTTTGGATAAGGAGGGTGCAGAAGGGGGTACACCAGTCTCTGTCCCCAATGCCGTCTGTCAGGATAAGAAATCTATCAGAAAAGCCACTTTGAAAGAGTGGTAAACTACCTAGTAACAGTTGGATAGCTGCCACGAATCTAAGCAATGTAACATACAAACCATACATCGTGACAAAAGGGTACAAATACAAGAGGCCTTAAATTTAAGTATAATCAGTATGGTTAGTGGCCGCATACAACTTATTAGACATCCTTTTCAAATTGTAAAACCATGAGCCCGATCTGTCGACTCTGTGAGGAAGATGAGGAACACCATTTCATCTTGTCTATGACTGTTGCCGTACAATGTAAAAAATGACTGAACTTCCTATTGAGTTTGTGGAAAAGAAAAGATCAATGGAGGAGCAACTTTTGTGTTTCTGTCTTTGAAATGAGTCCTCTTAATAGGCAATAAAATTGGGTGAAAGAGGGTAGAAGTGTTTTGTTTTTCCTAAAAGGTATAAATATCTCTATAAAAGAACGTAGATAATAATTCAAACTTGTTTATTGACTTATTTTAACAAATATTTTGTTGTCAAACATTAACTAAATAAAAAAAAAACCTTATTGTGTTTTTTAATAAAAAATTGACTAAAAAAATCAGCATTAATGACTTCTGCAAACGAAGTTGAACACAGGTTGTTATGTTGTCGCCTCGGATTGATTGTTTATCTATTTATAAGTTGTGTTTTCAGGAAAAATTACAAACACATTTTGAGAAAACTTTGCGGTAAGAGGCCATTCAACTTGAGATTACTTGCAAAGATTTAACTGCTACACGATCGTTGAATAATCTAATCTAAAGTCACATTGATTAATTTTTGTTAAGATCAAATCAGGGCTCACGTGCGCCGAAGATTTTTTTAATGATTCAACTGTCTCATGGCGATTTTTTTTTTTTTTTGCCGGCGAGAAATGTTGTTTTATCAACAGAAGTTAGTGAAGTTTTGGGCATCACAGCAACAGCTGTTCCAGATATAAGGAACACTGAATTTATGGAGGAGGAACGGTGTTGCGCCATGACTTTTTTGTACACAAAAGCATAGTAAAGTGTGCTGCCTTGGATCTAGCAAATCGCTAGAATTTGACCTTGGGTCTGGAGAAGACTCAGAGACTTATCATGTCTAAGACAGGTTGCTAAAGTGGCATACTACTTCAATGGAAAGGATATTTGGCCCAGGCAGTCCAGATCTTAATCCGATGGATTATTTTGTTTAGGGCTGCGTTCAATAGAAAACAGACTGTCTGATTGCCGTGATTGATGCTTGAGGCGGATACAACAAATGAGTTCTTTTTCAATATTCATATGTACAATTCAAGCAAATATTTATATAAATTTGCCTAAAAAGGTAGGTTTCATTGACAATTTAAAGATTTTTGAAAAATGTGCCGATTTCATCTTTATTTTTTTAATGTAGTCATTATTATCCACCGTTCATTAATATGTTAATAGATAAAACCGGAGCTAATGCGTAAAGGCAGATACATGAATAAACATTATAGTTTAAATTTTTAGCTTCTGGGTTGAACTTAATACATCGGTCAATAAGTCCCTTTCTTAACTACCAGATATCGCCACTAACAAAATATTTTTTGGAGGTACAAACATTCAAAAGGTTACTGTCAAAATTTCATAACGTTTGGTTTATTATTTATCGAGTTACTGTGGTTTAAGTGACGCTACTTTTGTGATTCTTAAAAACGATGGATTAAAAAGCAATTTGGTTTGTTATTTATTATTGTTTTTGATGGGAAAAAACACCGTTCAAACCCAAGCTTGGCTTAAAAGATGTTATCTGGACTCTACCCCATTGAAAACAACCATTAGACGAAGGTTTGCCTATTTAAAACGTGGTCGTACGGACACAAATGATGCTAAACGCCCTGGTAGGCCTAATGAGCTGGTTATTCCGGAAAAATTGAAAAAAACCCTGAGAATCATCATAGACAATCGCAAAGTGAAGTTGCAAGAGATAGGGGACACTCTGAAGTTGTTAAAAGGTGGCGTTTACACCATCATACACGAACATTTGGATATGAAAAAGCTGTTTTCCAAATATGGCTCTTTGAATCATCTTCTCCTTGTTGCTTTTGCTTTTGCAGAGATGTTCACGCGAAATAAGAAGGAGTTTTGGCGTCGGTACATCACAATGGATGAAACATGGATCACCAATTCACTCCAGAGTCAAAAAGGCAGTCTGTTGAGTGTTGTGCAGACGGAGAAAGCCGTTCAAAGACTCAAACATCGGCTGGGAAGGTCATAGACTCTGTATTTAGGGATTTGGATGGAATTTTATTCATTGACTACTTGGAACAAAGAAAACAATCAACAGAGATTATTATATGGGGTTGTTGGATCGTTTGAAAGCCGAAATTATCCCGAAAATACCTCATTTGAAGAAGAAAGAGGTTCTATAAAACAGCCGCAAAATTGGTCGAATTGGGTTACGAATTACTACCGCACCCACTGTATTCTCCAGAACTGGACCCAGCGGCTACTGGCTCTTAGCAGAACTCAAAACGATGCTCCGTGGAAAGAGATCTGGCTCAGATGAGGAAGTGATTGTCGAAATTGAAGCATATTTTGGAGGTCTCGATAAATCGTTCTAAACTCGTTGTATCGAAAAGCTAGAGAAACGTTGGAATGATTGTATCGTTTTAAAAGGAGATTATATTGACGAATAAAAATGAATTTTGGTGAAAAAGGTTACTTTCCTATCGAGGGGCAAGACTTATTGACCGATGTGGTGCATTAGAATTTGAGGTTTTGTGCATTTAAAATTAAAATCTATATAAAAATACAAAAGTCAATTAGTCTATAAAAGTAGAATAAAATTAATAGCACAATATAACATTAAAATTTCAGCAACAGATAAAAAAAAAAAACTAATCAAAAACATAAAACGGACTAAATGGGTTTGTTAAGTTTTAAATTTTCATTATAATTTTTATGTATTGGAAAGATAGAGTTAGGATGTATTTTTTCTCTCTTCCAGCCATCGTCTAAGAATCGTCATTTCCCAGGATAAAGCTGTATATCTTGCTGTAGCTGCTAGTAAAACACTCCTCAATTTATAAGGCTGTAGTGGTTGGTATCTTTTATGCAGTGACAACCTTTGTATTGAGAATGCCCTACTCTATTATTTTAGCGTCTGAGGTAGTCCGGTGGTCTCCGAGTCCAAAAAGGATAGTATCCTTTCAAGCATTCGACGTGCATTTTGAGAGGGATTTTAGATAATAAGTTATAAAAAGCATTAAAATACTGACTTCTTGGCATTCCATAACCACATGAACTGTCGAATTGAAGACTTTGCCACAGTCTTTAAACGGTCTTGAGAATCTGTTACAGTCCGCGGAGATCTGAGCCTTGAACTTCCTTCTGTCATTGATTTTTGCTAAGGACCCAAAGATCCTTTTTTTCCAATTTTGAAGGAAACTAAAATCCGAAGTATTTTTTGCATATCCTATAAACTTCCAAACTGTTGTAGGGCCAGAGCATTTTTAGATGTTAAGGCTTTTGTAACTTATGCTCTATCCGTTATCTTCATAGAGGGTATCTGAATCTACCATCCAGAAAAAGTACAGTTTGTTCAGAATCGTGACGGGTAAAAACTTTTTTCTACGGGCCTGAAAACTTCTCAAACCTTTCAATAAAATTTAGTAAAACTTCCTTTCTTTTCACAAGTGTGGCTCAGAATTAAACTCTATTGTTAGAATGACATCGTTAGCGCAGAGATTATTACATGACTCCATCCTGCTAGCTTTTTACCAAATCCACCAAATTTTCTAAAAACGGCCATGATCAGATCCTCGACTGCAGTAACGAAAAGCAGGTGGACGGAAGGGCATCCCTACCAGAAAATTTCCTTAGCGTAATTAGTTCACTGTCCATTTCATTAATTGATATAGTAAATGTTCAATTATATAATAATGCTCGTACTGGATTAAAACATTTCTTGGGTAGGAGCTTTTTAACAGCTCTTAATATTTGTTCGTCTGATATAGAATCAAACGCTTTGCAGAAGTCGATCGCAATTACAGCTCCAAATTTTTGCCTTTTTACGACCGAGTCAATACAAACACAAATATTTCAACATCAACATCGAGCTCCACTTGTTCAGCCATAACCCCGAGACATAATTCTATATGAACCGTTGAGTATCGTAATGGGTCTCCAATGGCTAAAATAGGAACCTCTCTCTTCTTCACAACCAGAGCTATTCTTCCTTATGTTCGTGAACGGGGCATCTGGCTTTTATTTCATTTCATCTTAACACTCTGTAAATATTGTACGTTTTTTCTTTTTTAATGTAAAGCGGACGCTGGATGCTACATTATATCTCATGGTCACATAATGAAATGCCCTAATTTCCTTGATGGAATACCTTTTATATTAAAAGAGAGCAAGGGGTTATGTTATTATGAATGACCAAGAGTGCACCTACATAATGCTATGTCAGCTCCTATTTATTTGATATTGTCAAGTCTTCGGACCAGTCCTTTCAGCCCTTGGGATCTGTCCTTAGAACTGTCGCTACTTCTGAGAGTTAGTAGTAGAACTGATTAAGGGAAGAAGAAATGATGTTGAGTGACGTCATAATGGACCCAACTTTACAAGTTTTTAGGACTGATATGCAGCATGTCACGGGATGTCTTCAGTAATAAAGAAGGGTGGACAGAACACATTACGTTTATACAGAGAAACCTTGCTTTATTAGTATAGAAGATGTAGCCAATAAAGTAAAAATGAACTTTTTAAGATAACTTTAAATTCATCTTTTACTGTAATTAATTATTACAACGTCTGGTTTCCTCTTCTTTTTTTTTTGGGGAGGTCAGGATTTTTGTTCTATTTGTCATTGAAATTTGGTAACTGTGAGATACGACATATCTACCAACAGAGATCCCCATAAACTATTGTACTCCAATTCTTCAGTCATGGTTTCTACACTCACTCTGGGATTTCAACCTATTTCACAACTGTGGCCCGTCAATACAACAGCAAGCCAGAATTACTTAGTGTGGCTAATATTTGTACTTTTCGAGGAATTATCGTTCATTTGTATCTACAAATTATTCTTATTAATCCTTTGGAGGCGTCGCAAATTGGACCGTAAAGTAACTAAAATGATGGATTTTATTTAAAAGGTTATATGGAGCATATGTGAAAAGTCATATGTTTAACATATAGAAGTCGCTATTTTTTTAAATTCACTACATTTTCAGTGTATGCCAACCTTCAAAAGGTAGCTGTCAAAAAATCATGACAATCTCGTCTCTAACGAATGAGTTATTGCGCTATGTGTGACGACACTACTTTTTCTATTTTCAAAACAATAGAACCAAAATAATTTCGTGTTTTAATTTGACACTGCTTCTTGAAGGCAAAAAAATACCCTTCAAACTAAATAATGGCTTGAAAAGTCTGATAGGGCTCGACTCCATAAAGGCAATAAAAAATAATTTAAAAAAAACAATTTTAAAAAAAAAAAAACGTGTTTCTTTGTTAGGCCCAGGGCATTTCACCCCATGGGTTAGTCTGTTAAATCAAATAAATGAGCTAAACTTTAGCTAAGTTATCCCAAAAATTGAAATTATATCCTATAACTGACTCAAATAAGTATTGGTTTGTATGTTTATACGTTACGTCGTTATCTGTATTGTTTCAGGCAACCTTTTCCCTAAAAAGAAAAATAAAAGAGGCCCAAAATCATCTGGTAGTTATCCTGATACACCATTAATACCGACTGATCTTTATTTCTTAATTATACTTCATTATATTTCAATCTTATATAGTCTAAATATTAGACATAATAAGCGTTCAGCCAATATTGCCAAGATTGGCATGAAAGGAAGCCTGTAAGAAAATTGATTGAACCGATTCCATAACTACTTTTTTGAACAATTAAATTACTGATAATAATATAATTAAAGGAAGAGACAATTATTTGGTTGTCGTTATATAATATATGTACCTAATGAATTTAAAATCAAGTTCCAAATCTTTTTTTATAATGCCAGCCTGCTGTTGTGAACGCAATTGCCGCAGCAGACATTAAAATGAACCAAATGACCCTATTGCGTTCCCTCATGATGAATGCTTAAAAAGTGCCTGGCTTAGAGCGATTCCCAGGCAAGCTAGTGGAGTCAGGCACCTTTCTGAGAATTCACGAGTTTGCTCTCTTCATATTCAGAAAAAAAAGAAATTTTCTCCTTTTACTTATTTTTATTCAAGATTGTTTTTATGTTGACGCACCAAATCTCTAAATATATTTATATTTTTTTAGAATAGTTCATCTTCTATTCCCTTCAGTTTGCAAGAAATCATTTATCAATATCCAGTTCGTCAACATTATATTTCATATATATAAATTTGCTTTATTAAATTTCAAGAGTGATATTAATACTTTTTTTAGAAGATATTAGCATATATTTTTAGGTATTCACATTCCCTTTAATTTACGGTCAGCATTAACTGTGATTAAGTGTTTTTTAAAGTAAAGAATAGGAAATATATTCCTTTACATCATAAAAGAATGGTGGGAAATTTTTTAGATTAATATGAATGCAAATTAACTTTTTTGTTAAGTATAACCTACTTTTTATATTCAATTAATTAATTATGATTGTCTTTTTATTTTATTGTTTTATTAGTTTAACGCAGTGACTCTCAACCAGAGCTTCGTCAATCAAAAATACTCCATGAAGGTTATCGTAAAAAATATTATCCTAGAAAAAAAGTCATCAAATGGGGGTAGTGGACGGAGCGATTAGGAGAAGTTATTCTCCAGAAATTAATATCCGTATGTTCCATATCCGTTCAAACCAGTAGTGAAAATTGTAAATGTTTTGGGCATGTTAAAAAAGCTGAAAATCTATATGTTAACCCTAACAAAGTGTAGCATTTATGACGTTTCATTAGATCTCCTACAATCAGCTGTGACAAGGGATTAGAGGAAAGAAGAAAAAAAAGAAGGATATCGGCAATTATTACTCCTACGTCAATCCTCAATTCTACTCTGAGTCCAACAATGACTTGTAATTATAACTCTGCAACAGTGCCTCAAGGTTAGTCTCCATCTTTTATAAGCACACATAAATGTTCAATTAGGTTTTGAATATAATTGAATCTATTTAGGAAAGGATGTTCACTCCTCAGGAATTAAATAATAATAACAACAGCTAAGGAAAAGAAATTTTCCTTCTTCAGATTACCAATTCTAATAAAATGGTCAAGCTAAAAAATACACACAATTTACATCACTATATATTGTTGTACAAAATCAGCCCATATGTAAAAATACAAAAAAATTACAGTAAAAGATGAATTTAAAGTTATCTTAAAAAAGTTCATTTTTACTTTATTGGCTACATCTTCTATACTAATAAAGCAAGGTTTCTCTGTATAAACGTAATGTGTTCTGTCCACCCTTCTTTATTACTGAAGACATCCAGTGACATGCTGCATATCAGTCCTAAAAACTTGTAAAGTTGGGTCCATTATGACGTCACTCAACATCATTTCTTCTTCCCTTAATCAGTTCTACTAGTAACTCTCAGAAGTAGCGACAGTTCTAAGGACAGATTCCAAGGGCTGAAAGGACTGGTCCGAAGACTTGACAATATCAAATAAATAGGAGCTGACATAGCATTATGTAGGTGCACTCTTGGTCATTCATAATAACATAACCCCTTGCTCTCTTTTAATATAAAAGGTATTCCATCAAGGAAATTAGGGCATTTCATTATGTGACCATGAGATATAATGTAGCATCCAGCGTCCGCTTTACATTAAAAAAGAAAAAACGTACAATATTTACAGAGTGTTAAGATGAAATGAAATAAAAGCCAGATGCCCCGTTCACGAACATAAGGAAGAATAGCTCTGGTTGTGAAGAAGAGAGAGGGTTCCGATTTTAGCCATTGGAGACCCATTACGATACACAACGGTTCATATAGAATTATGTCTCGGGTTATGGCTGAACAAGTGGAGGAAATTATCAATAAAAGAATTGGTGTTCAACAAAAGGGATTTTTCAGAAAGAGGAGAATATATGATGTTGCTCGAAATATTTGTGTTTGTATTGACTCGGTCGTAAAAAGGCAAAAATTTGGAGCTGTAATTGCGATCGACTTCTGCAAAGCGTTTGATTCTATATCAGACGAACAAATATTAAGAGCTGTTAAAAAGCTCCAACCCTAGAAATATTTTGATGATACAAACTTAGTTATTAGTTTAATTTATTCGCATAGGTATTAGTGATGTATTGGACTTCTCTTGACGTCATCACTTGCCCCTTACAATTTATATAAGCTTTATTACTGTTTCATCTTGGCAAACATCCAATCAAACTCACCTGAAAATTTGAAGAATGTTTAAATGGGTGGAGATCAGTTTAGCTGTCATGACGTTTTAATAGTTTAGCTGAGCCAGCTAAAATTGGAAGGCAATAAACATACAAATATTGCAATGATTTAAAAGATTTTTGAAAAAATAGAATTACGTTCTTTTTCTCATCGGATGGAGTTGAAAAATAGACTTTATAAAGAATATTGGAATGGGATGGGAGATAATAAATAACTTGAATTAGACTTGTGCTATTATATTGGATTGAAATCCTGAAGCTGTTATGTTGTATAAAAATAAACAATATCTGCAATGTATCAGTATAGTAGAAAATTCTTGGAAATTCTTATACTTGCTCCCATATATTTTGGAATGCAATCAGAAAAAACCTCTATTGATTATTTCTTCAATAAAATTAAAAACAAAACAATATTACCGCTGAAATAGACCTTCTAGAACTAATTACACTTATCTCTTAATAAAAGCTGTGTTATTTACCCTGTAAATAAATTAAAAACAGTGAAAAATCATTGGAATATGCGGATTTTTAACATTTAATCTGGAATTTCTCAAGATTGAAATTGAATAAAACCCACATAAAAAAAATATATTCTTTTGTAATTATATTTATATTACTATACATAAATAAATATTAAAATCTAAAATGTCACTTTAATATAGCTACATTCACAATTCAAAAGTTAATAAATATAGGATATTTCGCCTTAATATATAAATGATGGAGTGAAGGCCCAAAATTTTAATGCATACATACTATCAAAATCTCACTATGATAAGAATAAAAATAGAGAATAAATAGGGGTGATAAAATTTGTCTAATAAAAAAACGAAAACACGAGAATGATTCGAATAGAGGGAGTTTTTGTCAATGTTCCATTATGAATAATTATTAGACATGATGGATTATTAATGTAAGAAAAGAGCCATGGATTGACCTACAAGCATAATATAAGGCAAGTACATAATTTCCTCCTTATTCTAACAGCAAACAACATTTAATGTGCTCAGGGGCATTTGCAGAATTATATTATGGGAAGGGCTTGATTTTTGGAATTGAAAAAAAAAAAATCCAAAAAACAAAATATTTATCAATAAAAAATTGAGAAATAATATTTCTCTAAAAAAAAAAATTTGAAAAATATTTTTTGGAAAAAAATTTCAAAACTTACATTTCAAATATTATTATTTTTTTTAAAAGCATCAAAAATTAAAAGCTATTCACAATTTCTTATAATAAATATTAAATTTTTTGGTAAAAAATTTGAAAAATCCATACAAAATTTTAATTTTTTTTTTTTTTTAAATTCAAATATTAAATTTTTTAGAAAATAATATTAAAAAATACCTTTTTTGGAAGAAAAAATTCAAAACTTTATAGTAAAAAAGTAAATTTTTTTAAAAAACATTACAAATATTAAATTTTAAAATCAAACTAAAATTTTTGGAAAAATATTGTAAATATTAAATTTTTTAGTAAAAAGGAAAAATTACTTAATTTGGGAGGAGGTGGGGGGGGAGAGCTACAGCTGGTCCAGCATATGCTCTTCTTGCATCCCTCGCGACATATACATAATTTTTGTTATTAACATTTACATCAATCAAAGGCTTAGAATTTACAATTTAGAAGAATACAATACCTATTCAAAATATATTTTTCGAAATTCTCATTACTTTTTCTACACCTGGTATATCAAAAACACTGTTTTTATAAAAAAAAGAATGAAAGACGCTCTGAATTTTGTGTAATGAGTATGAATAGTTACAAATATAAGAAAAGATCCCTATATACCTTATTGGGTGCGTTCAGTGTCCAACAGCATGACTATAAGTAGAGTCCATATTTTTATAATCAAGAAACTAATTTCATATATTAAAAAAGGAAAGACAGTTATTTTTTCTTTATTATTTTAAGGTCGTTATAGTGTTAAAGTAAGCATTCTCGCCTACCTTTGGTGTAAATTTAGGACAGACACTTATTTTGGTCATTTTTTCTAAATCGGATATTTTGTTACATGAAGCATCTTTATTAATCATCCGTAAGGACATCCGTTTGAGCTTATGTTCCAAAGTTACACGTTATGTGCTACCTTGGCCCTCGACCTCTCAAAATTTAATGGTCTCTTACTATGGGGAAAATTGCCAGTCAAGATTGTCATGGAGAAAATTACCATGGAGGAAAATTGACAGTGAGAAAATTGCCCGTACTTTTATCAAACTTCATAATGAATAATAACATATTATAAATTCGTTTAATTTTATTTATGAAATATTTGTTTATTCCATCCCCCAAGGGAGTACATTCAAGTGTGAGTAATATTATTGCAATACCATTTCATTGCATTTTTTGAAATTCAATCCAACAATCCTCTAATAAATGGATCCAGAGGATTGGTAAAGGGGGGGGAGCTATAAATAACCTCTTAAAATATGGTTGAATAATCTCCCCCCTTGGATTGGCCAATGTCCCGGGGGGTAGTGTGAGATTATTAAAAACTACCACCACCAATTCATCCAATAAATCCAAGGAACCCCTCTAGCACCACAAACTAGTTCAAAGCCCTTAGGTTGGCCGGTGTTCCGGGTGTAGTGGGGGATAGTTAAAAACCACTGCCAAAGCATCATATGCGTCCAAGGAACAGCTCTATTTTCAAAAAAAATAATTCAAATCCCTCGGGTTGGAATTGGTACTTGAGGATACTCCTCGATGCAATTCTCGGCAATTTTCTCCCTGGCAATTTTCCTCCATGATAATCTTCAACTGGCAATTTTCCCCTGGGCAGTTTTCCACGCATGATAAACTTCGTACCAAGTAGGATCAAAATTTGTCTGTATCTTTTGTCATCATCCTTGTGTCCAACACACAAAAAGAAACAAACAGATCCATAAATACAAATTCTGTTCAATTTTATTGACGGAGGTGATAAATGGATATGAATTTCAATATAATTATAATATTTTCCCAGAACTTTATTCATTGGATAAATCATTTTTCTCCCCCTTGATCATATAACAGGCAGCTGATATTATCAAGGATCTTAATTTAGTTGTATCATATGTCTTGCTCCCGCCCTCTCCTCGCCCTCTTTTTCCTTACAAAATTGTCAACTCAAGCTAATGGACACTCAAGTTATGTGTCGTCTTTTCAGCGGATGTGCCCTGCGCGGTTGAAAAAATGATTACTGAGTATTTTGGGGCTTACTAGCTGCAAGTCTGTGATGAACTGTCTCCCCTAAGGGAAAACACACTGAATGAGATATTGAACAATTGTATTAGGATAATATTTAACCTCTGAGAAAGTATAAATACATGTTTCAAAAGAAAGTAAAAAATTTAAATTAGTATTATTTGATTAGACTCTAATCCCAGAACACTGTGTACACGATTTGAAAGTCTAAATACTGTTCTTCCAACAAAATGCCTTTCAATTCCAGAGCAACTCACTATATACATACATAGTTCCTCCGTAGTCTCCAGCTTCATATAAAATAATACATACATTTCTATTTGGCTAAATGACCCGTAAGTTAAAAATTATATACATACATACTGTTATTATCAAAGCATGATTATGAATTTATTAGTATTAATAATAGTATTAGAGTATTTTCTTATCAGCAAATGTTTATTTCGATAACCAAATACTACTCTTTTTATTTTACTTACAATATCTACATTAGGCTGTCCCGTTTTTAAGGTAAATATTATTTTTGCCTGGACATAGACATTATTAGTGATGAAAATCCAATGTACCTATATTTTAGGTACCCGTGTTTTTTTTCTTTTTGGACTTGGGACCCCGAAGATTAGAATTTTCTTTTCCCAAGCTGTTGATATTATTATTTATTGTAATGAAAATCTTGTGTATCAATTGGGAAAATCACCATGGTAACCATGACAATTTGAAGATTATTCTGGAGGAGATCATCTGTGAGGGAGGGGGGAGCAAATAAACAAGGAAATTGGCAAGAATATCTCGGATATTGTTCTCCAATTCTACTCTGCAACAAATTCTTAAGGGTACTCTACATCTTTTATAAGCCCACACGAATATTCAATCATCTTTTGAATATAATTGTATCTATTTAGGAAAGGAAGCTCACTGAGGAATAATAATGACAAATCCTAAGGAAAACAAAATTCATTTTCAGATTACATATTCTAAAAAAACGGGCCAGCTAAAAAGTTCACATGATTTACATCACTAATTATTTACCTCCTGAGGAGTCAACTTCATTTTCTAGTACATTCAGTTATATTCAAAACTTGATTGGATCTTCGTATCTGCTCATAAAAGACGGAGAATTCTCCATACCATTTGTTACAGAGTTATTGTTGGACTCAGAGTAGAATTGATGATTGATGTAGGAGTAATTCTGACCGATATCCTTTTTTTATTTCTTCTTTCCTCTACCCCTTGTCACAGCTGATTGTAGATAATCTAATGAAACGTCATAAATGCTACGCTTTGTTAGAGTTACCATATCGATTTTTAGCTTGTTTTTAACATTCCCAAAACATTTAGGATTTGTATCAGAACCTTTTATGCTCATAGTGTACTGAAATATTTGTAAGGAACTTATAGGGACTTTTTTGATGTACTAGAATTGCGACTAGGGGACCCTCTTTCCAATCAAAACTTGATAGTATCTCAAATTGTAAACACTAATATGGAATAGGAGTTTTGCACAAAAAAATTATCCATGACATCAGTTTTTTGTAATAAGGCCTTTACTTTGAGCTTGGATTTTTCCAATTCCATAATGTTTGAACTGCCATAATTACTCTTTAAAATCCTATGAGGTTCCTAGTAGTGTTGAGACTCGGTCCAGCACCGAATTATTTTTGGGTTCGGTTCTTAGTGATTTTTTGTAGACCGTTTTTTTGGTCCAGACCACGGACCGATTTTTTTCGGTCTCCCTTTGTAAACCCATTTTGATTCGGTCACACTTTATGGACTGATATTTTTGGTCTCATATATTATGAGATATCTTTTCTTTTAGATCAACTTTCATTCATTTTTTTTTAAATCTCAAAGGTACAGCATAAGTTATAGAACGAGATTAAAATTGATCCAAGCTATCTGTGTTTAAACTTCGTATAACGTCATTGTACTTGAAAAAAAATATGACGTCATATTGAGTAATCAATTTATTTGTAAAATCGGTCTAGACCAAAAGAGGAAGAGGAAAGATGGAACTCATTAGGTCCAACAAAAAAATATAACAGTCTCAGACAATAAAATGGCCTTTACCACGGATAAAATGTCTTGGGAGACCTCAAACTTTAGCAAAGTTAGTTCTTTGATTGTGTTCAACAGAAATGGCATACATTGGAGAAAATAAGTCATTGCTTACTTGCAGATTTCGTAAGTTTGCCCACTCATACGGATTTTCTTATGGACTGAGTTCCGGATATTGGCTATGGCACTTCATTACCTTAATATCCTTCTTCTTGAGCCACCCCTTTGTTGCTTCGGTCGTATGGTTTGGGTCATTGTTGTTCTAGAAAAATCATTACACTATCCATTTTCAGTGCTCTGGTCTGAGGGAAAGAGATTGTCGTCCATGATTTTCCTTCACGGTAGTACAATCGTCCTTTTCCTTAGCAGAGAAATCACCCCAAAACATAATGTTTCCAACCCTACGATTAAGATGGGGTTATTGAGGTTATACTCAGTATTTTTCTTCCTCAAAACATTTACATGTATAAAGTCTTCTAATAATGTTAAAATAAACCTACCATTAAAATTACAGACCGTTCTTTTTTTTTTTGCTAGTCGGCAAAATTACAAAATCGGTAAGGAATCAATTACTTATTTTCTTTACTGTATCTATGGTAGCAGCACACTTTCAAAGAAAACCTTTTTGATATGATTGATACCTAGAATATTTATAGGGTTTCTCCCATCTCGTAGAAACAGGTATCTTGTTAAATACCTATATCAAATAAAGAAGCATCTGAGTACAAAAAAAAAATCTTTTTTGGGCGTTTGTTATCAAAGCAATCAATACTTTATTGTTAGATTGACAACGTCATCGGATGTAATTATTTCCTTATCTACAAATAATATGAGTTGTAAATCCAAAGCATTTTTTAGCAAGTGAGTTTCTGTTATTGTTGGCAGCCTGAAGGTTTTTTTATTTTATTTTCTAAAGCTTTTTAACACTAGTACATATATACATAGATATGTAATGTAAGTAAAAAAATGTTTGACAAAAGAAACCGAAAATCAACCATTTGAAGACAATGAACAAGGATATAGAAAGGAACTACTCCGATGATGATCTTCAATAATAATCCGACCCCAACAAGGAGTCACAGTTATAACTCCATAACAAATCCTAAGGGTTACTTTCCATCATTCATGAGCACAAAATCAGGGGTTTGACTATAATTGAATGTAGTTGGAAATTCACAACTCAATAGATAAATAGTAATGTCAACAGCTGAATAAAAGTAAATTCATTCCTCAGATTAACGATTCCAAAAAATGGGGTAGCTAACAAATACACCGTGCATATATTTTATTAATTTAAAGATAAACGTGCAGTAGTAAAATAGGAAGTTTACTCCTACGGAATTAAGTTTAGTTTAGGAAAACCGACTAAAAACCAACGCAACCAATTATCCTCACTATTGTTATTTTTTAATAATAAAACATTTATTGCTACACTTCAAATAAAACATACCGGGCACATGTAAAAATAACTTTAACTTTTGGTGCCCTTGCAATAGTTTGCCGGATTAGGTATCCTATTGCAGTACGTCCTGAACGTTTTTTAGGGATGGTAAATTGTTCAGCCATCCTCCGATATCAGAATTCATTTAAAAACTGGGGAGACTGGGGACGGAATATCCCTGAAAAGGTGGAATATTGTCTTGAAAGCTGTGTCCACTCAATCATAAATTTAGGACATTCATAAATCAGATGAAGCGGTTCTTCATCTCTTAAAACACACCCACGACATAGTGGCCTAACTTTATGGTGCATGAGATGATAGTTTCGGCGTAGGCACCTAGTGATAATTTGTACCAAGGAGTTCAGATTTCCTTTCGTAAAATCCTAGTCTAACTCGTGGGAGCATCGTACGGCTTTGACAGAAAATATGTATGGCCAGAGGAAAAAGTGGGACAGTCTAATGTATATTGTTCATTTAGTCGTTCTATATAGCAACATAAATATTAATATAGGTTCTATATATTAATAAAACTGAATTATAATATAAATATATTATATAAAAGCTATCATAGAGCTTAATGTTACCCTGAATTATCACAGTTTATTTTCTTGATAATATTACTTCCTTCTCATTAAATATTTATCTACTTATTTGGCTCTATTTTGTTTTCTTTTCTATACTGTTGGATTACCCCAGTATGTTGAGAAGGGATTTTTGAAAAGAAAAAAAAAACTTATTTTAGAAATTAGAAAAATAAAAAAAAACATTTAGTGCATCTGGTATTTTTTCTTTTTTGTTCAAAATGTATCATTTTAAAAATACATAATAAAAGAAAGATGTTTATAATATCTTGATTAAAATTTGTTATGTCTGTACGAGTTGCAACTTGTATAAGCAAATTGTACAAGTTGCAATTTCTTTGTCTCAAAATGAATTATTTAATTACAATATTGATCATTCTAATTACCAACTATACATTGATACTTAACTTTCATTTGGATCTATTAAAATTACTTGCCTATTATATATTTATGAGTAATGTAATTGTAGCCATTTGAACTTTATAATGATTCACTTTAAAATATTCAAAAACTACACCATAAATATATTAATAAAGTATTTATGAATTACATTATCCTCATCCTATGTACTATAAATCATTCATATAAAAAAGTTGTCCCATGTAGCCACTATGGAGGACTTCAGGGAGTCCACATTTGGGTGTGAGGTCCTGTTGGGTTCCTTCTCCAATGTGACCCATTTAGAAAAGTACAGTGGGTTCAAATATAGTGAGGAGCTGGCCATATCTCTTTGGACAAAAATCGAACTATTTTATCTGCATGCAACTTTTGGCACTTGGCAGACGTGTGAGAAGAGGCGCCGTCCTGAGTCAACCCGTAGTTACCCACCGGATAGTTTGTTTTCAGCCATGGAAAGATGGTGTACTTAATCACCTAATAGAAGACCTCCTGCCCGGTTTCTGTCCAGCCTTGAAGAAGAATGGATGGATATTCTTTCCATCAGAGGTCACAACGCCGAGGATCATTTTTTGGACTGGATATTTCTTGTGGTAAAACCCATGGACCTCTTCTTTTGTTTGCACAAGCCAGCGGTTGTTCCAGTGATTGTAGAATTGATCAACTGTGAAAATATAGCTGTCCAAAAAAATTTCCACAATTGACGCTATGATTATATTCAAATATATATGCGGGTAGGGCAGCAAAACGTGGACTATTAATTATTGTTTATTTTCTAACTACATTGAAAATGCTTAGTAATTATTTTTGATATTCTGTTTCCACCATCCTTTTTACATAAACCAACTCTACTAATCATTTAGTCATTTAATTATCATGAGCAATGAACAAGCAAAAAGGCAGCACATATCAGATCTCCTAGATGCCGGATTTGATTTCTTGAATGGACATTATTAAGAGTTCTGGAAGCCTAATTATTAAATTGCCATGATGAAAAAAATGGAGAAGACTTCTCCAGGATGTCAGGAAGTGGAGGGCATAATTTAAAGAAGTTCTTGCCAAGTTTGAAAAAGAATATAAAGGAGGATCTCACTAAGTCGATGAATCGCCTCGCCAACGACTTCTCCATGCCTCGTTGGACAATCAGGATTACTATCAAGTAGAACTTGGAATGAGTTTCTTTCACAAGGGCACCACGTCACCTTCTGACATAGGGCATTAATGCCAGGTAGCTCGAGAGGTGCAACAAAATCCTCAAACACCTTACTTATACCGGAGCCTAGAAAAGCTTCTTCACTCTGAAAACTCTGTGATAATGAGAATGGTCACTCAATAGAGTACACACCTTTGCCTAAAATAATTTTCCCTAGGTATGGTCGAATATGAGTTTGTAAGGCTTTTTGTAACCTTAGACCCTGATCATTCGAAATTTAATTTAAGTTCTTTAGTTCAAAAGTTATGGTCGATTTTTCGTTTTTAATATTTTTTGTGACCTTTACCTACGTCTCTCAAAACTAAATACCCTCTGACTAACTATTAATATATAGTCTTCCCTATAAAGTTTTACAAAAAAATAAGCCAATAACTTTTTCCGTAATATCGCTTACAAACAAACATACCCAGGCAAAAAACATCACCACGGTGGCAGAAGTAAGTAAAGACTTAAAATAAACTTGATGAGTAGTGAGCAAAAAATTAGAGCTTCCACTTGGACTTTTTCTAAAAAGAACAAAATTCAATTTTTAGAAATAAAAAAACGAAATCAACAACTTTTTGACCCTTCAATTTTACTGATATTAAAGTTATTTAATTACTGAACCATTGAGAACCAAAGGTGGGCAGTTGCAGCGATTTTTAAAATTCCTTTAACTCCCTAATTAATTTTCTTTAGCCTAACATTCAAATATGCCCTTCCAGAATGTTAAAAAAATAAATCGAAAACGGAACGGATAACCTTATAGTATGGTGCTTAGTTGTAACAAAGGATGCGATATTTGTTGAGATGAGCGAGCATATTTGCAATTGCTATCCCTTTCCTCTGTTTAATTCAATCATCTCCTTATTATTGATCATTACAAATCCCACTCAATAACTGATAGAAATAAATGAAGCAAATTTGAATATCACCTCCACAGAACACTTGAATTGATCAAAGATAATAATGTTTTTGAGGAATATAAAAGGACAAATGAACTACATATTTGTCCCTTTAGAATTGAAGATCAAAAACGGAATAATTTAAATCTCTGTTCTTGCAAGGTATGGAGTAGGATTTGTGATGATTTACTTGCTCTTATTGTAGCGTTTCTGATGGTTAAAGTGTCTTTCCCACTAAGCTGATCTTCTCCTCAATATTTTTCAAAATGTCAGTATTGGGGTGCTCTAACCAAGTCTATATCTAATCATATTTTCTACAACTATAGTTATATGGATATACAATATCAAAGTCATTTCTTGTTCTAAGGAATATCTTCTTATGGACCTCTTCTGATCTTCTTACTGACAAATATCCCTCAAAAATATGCGACTTATTCAACTCAATAAAAAAAAGTTACAAATTTTGTGGCCTTCAGAGATTCTCAAACAAAAAAACAAATGGTTGGGTAGATAAATTTTGATTATATTTATACATACATTGAGTAAAATGCTCAAATCTCCAAGTATAAAGGTGGAGGATCACGTAGCACATTTTATGGGACAGTATTTTTGTGGACTTAATGACACACATAATGAGTTTCCAACTTAAGCTTTCTCCTTTTCTTTGTAAATAATTGAGTTTTGTGACACCAAATATATGGTGCATCAGCATAAATACAGTTTTGAGCAAACACCAAGAAAAAGAGAGAGTCCATATGTTCTTTTTTACTCTATATATGTACATTAAAATCTGAGCACTTTGAATTTTAATGTTGAACAATATATGATTTATTAATTAACAATAGAATTTTAACAAAATTAATACAATAAATAGATTGTGTCAGAGCTCTCTTAATCACTTAAGTAGTCGCTCTTAGAGTCAATTATAGCTTCCAGACGGCGGTGGAAGGCCTGGAACTCGCTGCTGTGGATGTACTCCTCTTACATGACGTCCCAGTCAGTGTTAGATGATAGTGGCTTTAAGGGACTCGAAGTTTGGATGACGGACACTGCATGCCTTCCTCGATATGTACACAAAATGCATAGTCAAGGGGTTGGCATCAGGCCTGTGTGTGGCCTGAACTGCTTTCTTTAACTCCTCTGGGCCCAATTTGGCCTTTTTAAGAGAACCCTTCTTCCTCTTCAACGTTTTTTTGGAAAATTATTAAAATAATTTCAATCACTCAACCTTAATTAATTATTGATTTAGTAAGTGCTCAGATTTAAATGGAGCCCAGGGTTCAATCCAGTATTTCATAGATATATTTGGGTCAATTTTAGTCTTTTTATTCAATTTCATGGGATAAGTTAAGCTTGATTTTATGTTGACGGGGCAAATAATAGGTATAGTAAATAAAAATCTATTATTTTTCCAATAGATGGCTTTAGTAACGTGTATCACGCGATGCACAACTGCGATGGGTGGACACGTGATGGTTACTTGAACAAAATATAATTTATATATCCTAGGAATTATATCAGAAATACTTAGATGGGGTTTGACAGGCTTTTATTTCATTTAGATGGTTGTCAAAGATGTTCAATCCTCGGAATCTGTCTCTGGACCGACCAAGGACAGACTTATGACTAAAAATGAAGAAGATCTTTCAAGAAAATATGAATATAGTTCATTCATGAATTACTTTTATATACTTAGTAACGATTATCAGCTTAAATAGTGTTCTTTGTATGACAGTAATTTGGAAGAGCTTTAAAGAAAGTGACCAAACATTTCTTCACACGATAGTGAAGATAATTTTGTTGAGGAATAATTAATTTATAGCTAAATAAAGTCAACAGCAACAGGGACCAACATCTATGAAGAATTTATCTTCACACAATTTATAGAAATGTAAATACTATATTTATCAGAGCCTTTACATTCTTCTTCGTAGAAGAAGAAGAGAGTTGAAAGAAGAGAGTTGAAGTTGGAACCGCGTGGAAGAGATTTCATTCATCTTGATTTGGATGGATGTTTCGTATGAAGCATTCTGATAACTGGATCCGCATCCACTTATCTTTCCTGTTCCTAGGAATTCATATTTTTCCATCTAAATTTCCAATCCATACGACTTCAGATCCTCTATTTATGTTCTATTCAATGGAGCTTCCTCTTTTTTATTCCTTACTCAGTGGATAGCATCGCCTTTAATATAAGTATGTATCCTTGATTGTACAGATCCCCCTTTCCCATCAATGTCTGTTCTAGTGTAATTTGAAATATAGAAGATTTTAATATGTCTAATAGAATCACGTGATATTCTATCCTCCAAAACCGTAACTTTAAACATAATACCACATGTCTCGCTCTCGCTTTTTACACGCACTCGCTCGATCCGCATCTCTACTTATTCAAAGCATCATACTCGGTTCTATTAGCAAGATAATTATATGAAGTCTATTGTGATTATATTCGAGATAGTGACAAATTAAGGTCTTATTGTTGGTTTATGTTTTTCACTTGATCATTTCTTGTTTAATACATAATATCCAATTATTCTTAATATAGTATTGATTTCTCTGCTACATTGATCATTTTTCTTTTTTTTTACAAAAAGTATACCTAATATTAAGACAATGATCTATATCCTCATCGAAAGAAAATATAATGAAAAACACTATTAAATGACTAGATGTAGATATTGGCGTTTAAAGTTACAATGTATATAATACGCAGTAATAAATAGTATTTTTCCGTATGAATGAACGTAGATATACATACATTGTACATGGATATTCTTCTTCTTTTTCTTCTTATCAACAAGTGTCTAGTATGGAAATACCCTTTGATAAAGTCCTGGGCTCTGTTCAAAACAAAATAATAATGAAATTACAAATAAACAATATAACAGAAAGGTTTAATTGTGAGTTTTTACTCAAGAATCAAAAATACTACAAATTCAGAGAAAGACGCCCAGGCCTTCAGGTAATATTTATGGGACGGACATGAACTTGAAGCTACATATTGGCAGGAATCATTACCTCGTCAGTGACTCAAGGGTCGATTAAATCCAATTGAATCTTTTCGACCAACTGAATTTAGATATATTTGTTTAATAATCCAGTCCTTTATATACGAATATGATTAAAGTAACTCATGTAGGAAACACAAAAGTTTAAGTCACTATATTTAAATTTAACTTAATTCTAAGTCGGGTAACTGTGTATTTCCAAGTCAATTTAAAAAAAAAAAAATAGTTCAACAATATAATAAAAAGATTCTTGTATCGGGACTCGGTCTGTTTCTTTTCAAATTTCAATTTTTTGAAGTTCATATTTAGCAGCTTCTTTCTAGATGTTTAAAATTTCCATTTCTATAAGAACAGCCCCCGTTTTTGATTGTACAGTTTTTAGCCCTTCCTCCCAGAGTTTCTTCTTGAAAGATTTTTCATCTTCTGTAATACTGAACAATACCTTATTTAATTGATTTTAATTATTTGCAGCACTTATTTTCTCATTATGGATGGACTTTTGCCTCATATTCCCACCTGTCTTGAACATACCCCCCTACAGCTGTGCTATATTTCTATCGGCGCCTATAATTTGAAAAAAATATATATAAATAGGGTAGAAAAAATTATCAAAACACATAAGTCTTTTTTTTTTTTTTAACTGCCAGAAACACGTCTAATTTGTTTTTGCTCACTTACTTTATTGTTGATGACTTTCTCAAGACTCTCATCTTCTGTCATGGTAGACCCTGAAGTCTGCTCCTCTTCCTGTCAGTTTTCAAGTGTGCAAATTCATTTGTCAGAGGTTCATCAATGTTTGTAATGATTGATTCCTCTTGATCAGGAGTTTCAAAATATAAATCAGGAGGTTCATTTTCGATATCCATTATTTCGTTTACTTTAGTTGCCTCGGCACTAAACAAAAATTCTGGTGACGTTTGTGATTGTTGTGAATCTGTAATTAAATATTGAAAATTTTAACTAATATGTTCCTATGGAAATAAATAAGAAACCCTCAAAATATGCTCAATAAATTAATCAACTACCATGTTTTTTTTTTGTGAATCGGTTATTTTTAATGCCTGCAATATATTATGTAAGAAATTATTTATGAGCTTGACGTAGCTATTGCAACCTAGTTTTGGAATACATTCTAATCAACACATCCACATTATATTGTCCAGCAGCAAGGATTTGGGTAGGAAAATCGTCAACTAGAGGATCCCTTGGGTCTCCGTCACGAGTTCTCATAGCTGATGCCCTTGGATTTCATAGTTTTTTCTGTGTTGTTGTAATAAATTTTGACCTCTTTTTTTTTTGTTTTGTAATATTTCTGTTTTTACATTAGTACATGCAAAATATTCTATGCCAATATAAAATAAACATTTAAAATTATAATTATCACATAGTTTTGTTCTTTATACTTAAAACTAAATTAATTATTTACAAAAATAAGAGTCTAGTAATTCCTTACCTTAGTCTACAACTTTTTTCTTTCCCTCATGTTAAACTCGAAAAAACCTTGAGACATCAAGGCCGTGTATAACTTCAGGAGACGATTTGCCCACAGTGACTTAATTCATGCCTTCGACGATGAAGATATCCCTACAATTGAGGGTCTGGAGCTCGATGACCTGAAGAAATTCAAGATTGTCCATAGCTGGATCGAAGATCCCACAGACCATCAATGCTGTATGGGCTGACTTCAAAGAAGACTACATCCGTAAGGCGTGTGCGGCCTTCATCAAGAGGAATGGGACCATATTGAATAAAAAATGTCGATTATATTTCTAATTCCCTGGAGATAAAATTAATTTTTTTCTCACTGTCTTCACAAACTAGTTTTAATAAAGTTTCAAAAACAATCTTTGGCGTAAACTTAAATGACGGATGGGGTAATTGTATTATGTCACAAGGGCCAAATCTACTCACATCTTAGCTGTAATATGTAGTTTGTATTTTTTATTACAAGCATTATTTAAGTCGTTAATGCGCAAAAATATTGAAATATCTTGTACATTAAAGCTTTCACTGTTGGTCAAGCAATGACTAAAAAAAAAGTCGTTAAGAAATGTGTTAAGTCCTCATCAATCATTCCTGATAAAATAATCGACATTCAAACATTTTATGGATGATCTAATCATAAGATAAAAAACCTGGCAAAGGATTTAAGAACTTTTATGAATGACAAACATGTTAGTTATACTGTCAAATTTTGAGTAGAAATCTATAAAAGATAGCAGAAACTCGAGCAATTGTAATTTATGAACAAAAATGTTTGTTTCAAATTCCATGGATATTTTAATTAGTTATAGTTAAAATTACTGTTAAAAAATTTTGAGATCTTTTTCTGATATAGTCAAGATGCAAGTACCAGTTTCACTACCTATTTATTAAAGTATTGCTTGAAATACCTCAGTACATTAGCACACTTCTATATTGTATCCAATTACCAAATAGCACCAGTTTGTGACGATTTTAGGAGAAAAATAAAGGAAAAATGTATAAGTGGCAATATTATTTAAACTGATATAATAATACCTTTCACAAATATAATATATATTATGATAAAAGAAAAATAAATAACCACGACAGCGATTCTAATGGAAAAAGTGTTAATTACTTAATTCTCCGTTATCAATTATATTAATTAATATCATTAGACGTTCATATTCCGACAAGACTCTTGGTTGACGGACACACATTTGTATAATACTAGACAAGAGCAACAATTTCCACTTCGTTATGATCCAGGATGTGTCAGAAGAAGAGATGGTTTACTGTGGTGCGACAAATCACTGAGAAGATTCGGGCAGGTAGTCAAGGGTCGAGTCGTTGGAGAGTCCAAGGAAAACTATAAAGATCAGTACAGTTGGTGCAATCTGAAATTCCAATAGAACGATGGTGGTCGTCTCTTCAATAAACCTTCTTTCTTGTCCAAAGAGAACAAAACAGGCTGCATTACGTAATTACCTAATTGACTTCAATTAGCAAAGTTATTTATCTAAAACTGTGAATTCATACTTCCAATGTATCAAGCAAGGCTATAAGAACCATAACAAGTAACTTATAGACTCTTTCAATGAACTTTTCTGTGTATTTTTATAGTATGATAGAATGACATTTCAATATGTAACTACGATTATAATAAATAATAATGGTCTTTAGTGATATTTATCTTCTGCAAAAGCTATGTGACTATATCTGAGTTCCTATCAAGTGTAGAGCACAATATCCGATTTGATGTATAAAACAAGGGAAGAATTTGTTACAAATTTTACCAAGAAAAGTACAATTAATAAAGTTTATTTTCAAGTGTATTTTGTTTACTAATAAAGTGGCTTCATTGATCCTGTATCTTATTTTGAACTGGAGTTTTTTTTTTTTTTTTGGGGGGGGGGGAGAAAAATGATGAAAAACGACAATATTTTATTTAGACCTTTATAAGTTATTCATCATTCAGAGTGATAAGGAATATCATAGAAATTTATTATATATGCTATTTAAAAAAAAAAAAAACCCTATTTAAAAAATATGCATCTTTAAAGATTTTTGTTTGATTTTTTATTTCTTCAGTGATCCTATAGTTATGAGGCTGTACAAGCAACCCCACAACAAAATTATGTGATTGTATACGATTTCAATATTTTATAATGACCCCGTAATAAATAATCCTATATTTGAAATATTTAAATTCCAAGCTCTCCGTGAACGGATCCCTTCATAGTTTCAATTCTTGAATTTATTCAATTGTTATATATGGATTGTTAAGATTCCCCATCCAAGGAAGGAGTCGACTCTACTTTTTAATGCTTGGGATTGTTTCTTTTTCGGTTTAAGTTTCAATCGTTCATCATTCCCGTGGGAATTGAAATTCAAGCACCTCCTGTTGAGGATAAAGTATCTTGGATCCCTTCTTCCTTATTCTTAGAGAGCATGAAAGTATTTCCATCCTTAATGATTGAAAATTGATCTAATGTGATCTAATATCAAAAGCACATGGAAATTAAAAATGTATGGCTCCATTTATCCAATTTTTTGCGTGTATTATGTTTGATATGTTTCAACATATAAATGATAATTGGTGTATTTTATCACAATTTGATAGATGTACTTTTATAATTAACTAAATCCTCTTTAGCGACTTTTTGATTTTTTCTCATGGATATATATTGGGTCTAAATTAGTTGAAAACTACGCATTTTTTAAATATCCATGAGCCTAAAATAACGATTGAGATAACTAATTTTATTATATATATTTCAAAACTCTATTTTTAGAAGTTTTCATTACTTTTTCTACACTTGGTACCGATAGGAAGGATGTTCTAGTTAATCGGTAATCGGTAAAATGGTTCCAATTAGTCTGACATTTGTAATTACAACAATTAATAGTTTTTGTGATATACAAGGGTCTTGAGTTTTGAGCATTCTTTTGAATCGAGGAATTGACTGGAAAGACTGTCTTTTGGATTCGCAAGGAATAATCCTCATTGACTATCTGGAAAAGGGTGAAATAATTAACATTGTGAATATTTTCTTTTGATAGGATATGAGTAATGTTGTGCCAGTCCTCAGGGGCGTCCGCAGCATTATATAATTATATATATTTTTTTTTCACAAAAAAAAAAATCCTAAATTTAAAATATTACATTTTTTTGGAACAAATTTCAAAAATGAATAGCTATTCAAAACAAAAAAGAACTGGAAAAAAAAATACAATTTCAATTTTAAAATTTTTGAAAACAAATTTTAAATATTAGATTTTTTGGAAAAATGATTAAAAAATCCATAGTTATTCAGAGAAAGTTAATGTTTTTCGAAAAAAAATTGAAAAATTAAATTATATTAAAGATATTAAATTTTTTGAAAAAAAAAATCAAATATTAAATTTTTTGTAAAAAAAAATCAATTATTAAATTTTCTAGTAAAAATCAAAAATTCTTAATTTAGGTGGGGGGCTGTAGTCCTGTATATCAGTTCTAAAACTTAAAAAGTTCGGTACTTGATGAGGGTTCTCAACTTTATTTCTTTTTTTATTTATTAATCAGCTATGGTACTGACAATCTTAAGGACCGGTCCCAAGAGTTGATAGGACCTCTCCCAAGACTAGACTGAAATAGACCGAATGAATAAGAACTGATACAACACTATTTATGAGCATTGTAATCTCATATTAGTTTGTTTACAAGACGATCAAGAGTGGCTTTGAAATGCAATATGATTGGAGATCAACAGGAATCATTTCTCTAATCAAATAACAAATATTTATGGATCAGTCCATTTTCAATTACTTACCACTCTAACTGTATTAATACTCAAATAACATCATTAATTAATTTATTTTATAAGAAAGTAGAATATAACATTCATTACAAATGTAAGACGATACTCTTCAAGAGAATAGCATAACTTAAGTGTTCACTGAATTAATTAAGGACGCATATTTTCTCATATTCTATTATTATCTCCGCCAACGAAATTGGAGATAGGTTGTGTAATAACCCTCTGTTTGTTTGTAGGTATGAATACGGAAAAATGTATTGCCCAATTTGGGTAAAACTTTGAAGAAAAATTATAAACATTGGAGAAAAAAAAGTATTTGATCCCTGGCCGATTTTGTAAACTTGCCTACTTGCAGATATAAGAATGATTCTTAATTTTAATTCTAAGTTTATTTTCACAGTCAAATCCATTATTGGAATAAAAAAAAGTGCTATAAGGAAGATAAGAGCTAAGTATAATCCCCAAAACACAATCCAAATCGTCAAGTATGAGAGTGTGTCTTTGTTTCACTGCATCAAAGGGAGGATGGGCACCCGCCCCCTTATCTTGAGCCACAACTTACTTCCCTCGGGGCAGGACACTGAAATGGGCAATGAAAACAAAAGAGTGGCTAAAAAAAAAGCACTTTAAGTTCATGGATTGGGCTGGCCAGTCTCCGAACCTCAGTCCCACAGAAATCGGCCTCTTTCTGTTTGCGAACAGTAAGAGGTCATTAAAGTTTGAGAGGTCAAGGTCACACAAAAGGTTGCCACATTAGCTTAGTAATAATCAAGAAAGAAAGAAGAGTTGAACGACGTTATTGAAAAAAACATCAAGGATCGACAGTTATAAGGACCGGTGCTAAGAATTGATAGTCCTAAGGACCAATCCTAAGACTGGACTGATCTGCATCAAAGAATTTGGGACCGACAAGTTTTTTAATTTTTCCTGCACGTCATACTTTCTCTTTCTATCTCAAAAATTGGAGACGGCAGAAAGTTAATATTCCAATTTTGCAACCTTTTAATAATAAAGAAATAACTTAGGAAAGCGAAAAATATAATATATATATTTATGTATATATATATTGACTATTGGTGTAGGTAAGGAATAACGACTTTTTCGAGATATTCACCTAATAGGACTTTGGGAGATCATGAAAGTAAATGGAAGGTCTCATTATGTGGAGGAGGTTGTGAGTTTGTCTCTTATGAAATATTCCAGGTGGGGGACTCAGAGTCGATACTTGGACTGAGGGATGAGGCCAGAGGAGATTATGACTCATTCAGTAATTCCCTACAACTTTTTCTTGAATCTACTATGACCCATTACAGTATAATGATAAGATGAACGTAATCTGTATCCTGGAGATAAACTTCTATGTCATCTGAAACAGAAAAACACTACAAATATACAGTACAAACTCATTGATTGTTTAATCCTACGTGCAATTGTGATCAATTGAGTCGAGATCCCTTTACATATACTCAAATAATTAATATATTCATCGCTTTGAAAAGGTATTTCCTTGTTATTAAAAGGTTGGAGTAATTGAATTTCAACTATCCGCTGTCGCTGTTTCCAATTTCGAGATAGAAAGGGAAAGTATTACGGTCGGGCAAACGTTTACAATGTACACAAGTATGGAGTCTTACGAGGATTGTACGGCAAAGGGCCAAGAGATAATTTATTCACATAAAAATTACTTTGAACAACTGTTTATAAACACACACATACCCACGTGATCCTATCTTTTATTTCTCTTACTTTAGCTCTCCATATTCTCCTAAAAATGTAACTAAAAATAAGCAATAGATATCTACATATAACTTTCTTTTAAATCAACATTGAACATAGTTACTTAAGTTCCTCTTGTTTGTGTGTGTGTGTGTACCATCATGCTTTCGAATGGAATGTCTATGCATATGCCTTTTAATATATGTTAGTTGAAGATAGAAAAAAGAAGAAGATTATCCAGGGTTTTAGAATCTGAAATTTTTGTGTATATATTTTACATATTTTTATGTATTTTGTACAAGAAAACTAATAAGAGAAGATGGAAGAGCTTTAATAAAGTGTCCATATCCAGCCCATGAGTAAATACGTGTCCCTTTCATTATTTTAGAAGAAAATTTTAGGAACTTTTTGATCTTCTCAATACAAAATATGTTATTTTTAACTAAGTGCTACACAAAAAATATTGGATAACATTTGTTAAATATTAACATATTTTTTGACAAAGAAAATGTACAAAATTAAATCTATTTTCTCACATGTATATAGCAAATATCAAGTTTAACAAAATAATTGCAACACTTAGTTCTATTTGATTTAATAATATTTTGACTCATTCGTGTAATGTCTTCTGAAAGTTTAAACAAATATGTCCATGAGCGTCCTCCATCTTAATCATCAATGCAGTTTCCGTCAAGCTCGATGACGACCTTGGATAGTCTTCTGAAGCCCCTATAGCTGTTGATGATCACCTCCTCAGTCATTAAAGCTATAGGGTCAAAGACTTCTACGAGAATGTTATTATGCAGTTGGATTCTCGTTGGCAACACGTCTTCAAACAGAACGGGGCATACTTGGCT
Source organism: Lepeophtheirus salmonis (assembly GCF_016086655.4). NCBI lineage: Eukaryota > Metazoa > Arthropoda > Copepoda > Siphonostomatoida > Caligidae > Lepeophtheirus > Lepeophtheirus salmonis. The sequence continues at coordinate 19,148,861 of NC_092584.1, forward strand.
TAAATTGGATGATTGTAACACACCTTATAAAACCTTGAAATTAAGCAAAAAATACGAAATTACTTTTTTCCCACCTTAATATATTATGAATTTAAATATAATTAGAATATTTTCCTTTACACTTATGCTATTTTAAATGTTTGTATAAGGTTCTCCTTCATAGAACACATATTCCTTTTCTCCCACAAAAGTCAAGTAACATGCAGCAGATTTTAACAAAGGTCATAATTCCGGGTTCAACAGAAAAACTGAGTTTTTTCTTCACTGAAAAGCAAATGTGAGCGAACTATGATTTGATATACGTTCTTCTTTAAATGTACAGAGTGGCCCATTAAAATCAGTGTACTTTGAATTTTAAACTTCAACAAGATATAATGTATTAATAAACAATACAAATTTCAACAAAATTAGCACTATAAATATATGCGTGTCTGAGTTCTCTTAATCATTAATATAGCCGCCCTTAGGGGCAATAATGACTTGTAGGCGTTGGCAAAAGTCCTGGTATCCACTGCCAATGTAGTCCACTGTCATGGCGTCCCAATGCTGACTGACAGTGGCTTTGAGGGCCTCGGTATTTTGGATGACGCACACTGCAGACCTTCACCTCGACATGACCCCAAAAGGTATAGTCAATGGGATTTGCATAAGAGCTGTAGGGAGCCAAAACTCTGAGAAATGAGTTCAAAAGAAGTCAAGAGAGTCTTGCAACGGAAGAGATGGTTTTCTTTAATTGTTTGTGTAAAAAAAACTTTTTAGATAGCTCTCTGTACATTCTCTGGCCTAGGCTATTTTCTTTCACTCCTACGGATCCATTTGTGCCTTTTTGAAAGAGCCATTCTTCCTAACGTTTCGGACTTGCTGACGGCGTATACAGTGGTCTTGTAGACGACCGACTACTTGGAGTGCGCGAATGGAAAATACGTCCATCACGTTCAAGTGTGACTGTCTCGACTTCTACGTAAGCTAAAGATCTTAGGGTTGTTTTGTTCTGTAACTAATTGCTTATGTTTAAAAATACATCCAAATATGAATTAATTTTAATCACTCTTATTGAATTAGTAAGTGTGTTCAGATTTCAATGGACTACTCGGTATATATATATTTGTACTGCAAAAAAATTATCAAATTATTTGATATCCGAGTGACATTTATTTCTTGTATTCATATGGAATTACCCATATAAATATGTATACATACAAAAAAAACCGTCTTTTAGTGATACAGTTACAAAACAAGATTTTTTTTTGTAATTTTGGAGTAGATGAAGTCATTTTTGACAATGATATATCCTTTTACCGCAAAGCATTACAAACATTTCTTTATTCGTGAAGTACACGTGGGATTGAAAAATTTAGTATAATCATCCCCAATTGATGAGTTGTTCAAAAATGTTGAATGGTGGCTTCAAATTCTTTAGGGTAATTATTGTGCGCTAGAGTGGTTTGATTTTCAACTTTTTTCGAATTCCCATTATGGCTACTGCGGAGAAGTTGTCATATGGTGAGTAAAATTGCATTGTCTGCCGAGGTCATCTAAAGATCGCACATCTCGATCATATGAAGAAAAGGGAAACACCCTTTATTTAGTGAAGAAGAAGGCAATATTAGTTATTTTGTAAAAAATAATTTTGATGGACGTTTTTTTAACCTATAAAAAGTGTTCGAAAAATGGTGTGTTTTTTTTCGTCTAAAATGTTCCTATGGAACAAAAAAGAGAAAAAGTAGGACAATTTGATGATCCATGTATAGCATGGATCCTATTTTTTAGTTTTCACTAAGAAAAGTCCCATTTTTTTAATGGTATTCTCTCTTTTTGCTCTGCAGGATTGGTTTATAATTTGTTTTTTTGTAGGTTAGAATAATGTTTATCATAATTAATTAATGCAAATGAATCAATAATACTGTATTTTACTCCTTATGGATGTAATACACAAATTCTTTCTCCTTTCAAACTCTGAACCAGATGTGCTAACTAAAGAGGACATGGTAGAAAATTAAATTTGACATAGGCTAAATGTAGTCACCCTAACAATTTGAAGAAGGTATTGTAAAAGAGCAGTTTAGTTGTCATGACGTATACTAAATGTGCTTTATTTAGTCGCGAGAGTAAGGAAATAAACAGAAATCCAACTTGGAATCTAGCATGGATATATACAAGAATGCCTCCTCTGTTGATCCTCAGTTCTACTTCGAGTCCAAACAGGCCTTACACTTGCGAGTATAGTTCTGCAACAAACCATCAGCCTTACTCTTTGTCTTTCATTCACTATAAAATACTTTGTACATAGATGTTCTCTCTTCAAGAGTAAAATAATTATGATAACATCTTTTTAAAATAATAATGTCACTGTTCAAGTTGCAACTACTAAAAGTCATCTCCCTCTCGTGAAGCAACCAGAATTCGAGCTTACGTAAACTGATTTTAGAAAAAAAAAATAACATTTAATACCTTTCAGTTTCCAACAAGAAAAAAACCAAACAACTCTCTCTTCCATTATCATATTGTTTTCATTGTGGATCATAGTTATATTTACACCTGGCAATCCAAAGAATATTATAGGGTAGGCAAGAAAATGATATGAATAACTGGTGTTTCATGCATTTTTGCTATGCCCATTCAAGACCTCGTAAATACGAGCATAAAAAAAAACTCTCAAATATACCATAAAAAACTTGTACCTTTATTGTTTTTATCTATTCATATTTTGGTAAACATATGTATTATGCATTATCTAATGTACTTTTGCATTTAGTTTGAATTAGGAGATAAATATTGAAAATTGTTATAGTTTTTACCTATATAAACTCTTATTGCATGAGCTTTAATATGTAATTATTAAGTATCAACCTATGTATTGTATTTGTAAGACACTGTACACTTGCCAGATTGTAAATCCTAAGCATTTTTTTCCGTGCATGGTTTTTGTAATTGTTGTTGACAGACGGAAAAATATTTTTTTACTTTCTTTAGCCTTAGCATTATTATTTTATATTTGAGGAGAGAAAAACTAAGTAGTGTGTAACATCTCATTGAAAACATAAAGTAAAAGTGAGGTGGTAGCAGAGAGGAGAAAAATATGATACTTGGAAAGGGAGCGATCGTATTTTTGTAGTTACAACCTGAAACGATGCTATTTATATATCAAATCTGTATACTTTTATGGTTGAGGAGAGGACACATAAGTAAAAAATAATTGCTAGCGCGTGAGAGACGAAGAGTAAAACTGATGGTTTGTTGGGAAGGCATAAGTCCCTGTTGGACTTGGAGTATAATTGAGGAGGGACATCGGAGTAATTTTGCAAATATATTCTGTTCTTGCAAGATAAGGAGAGGGACTTTCGTTTATTTTCTTTATCTTCTATTTGCTTTCCATTAATTAAGTGATATCATTATGATAGCTAAGCTTCTCCTTTCCCAAAACAATCTTAAAATTGTTAGGGAGAACATGCCCCAAATTTCTTAGCATTTAACACTTCAGAGATCCAGGTTATAAGTGGAAGTCCTTGTGCCATTTATAATGAATACCGTTAGAATTTTGGGCATGCTAAATGAAAAAAAATTGACATTTTGTAGAATATTTAGGAGGAGAAAAGCTTAGCTGTCATGACATATAATCGGATCCACTACAAACAGCTACGAGAAGGAGGAGAATGAAACATACCAGGAAATAATTACGCCAATATCAAGCTTCAATATTACTCTGAGTCCAACTAGGACTTAAGATTATAGCACCACAACAACTTTTTTGTCATTTTAGGAACACTGCAAATGATCTATACAGTTCGTATATATAAATGATAGGTTGTATGTAATAAAAAAAAGAAAAGCCAATCCTCAGGAATGAAATACTAGCGATAAAAGCAGAAAAAGAAGAAATCTAAAAAAATGCAAACTGATTAGTAGAGTTGTTTAAAATATGTCTTAGATAGCGGGAGCGGCTTTTTCTTGTAAGTAATCGGAAAATGCTTTTTTCTTTCCAAAGCTGTTCTTTATTATTATTCAATTCTTGAAGACAGAACATCTAAGTATAAAGTAACAACTAGTGCTCATAATATATCAAAAGTAACAATGAGCGTTTTTTTTAGGAGTTATAAGTCCCTATAAAACTCGGAGTAGAATTTAGAATAGACATCAAAGTCATTTAAGCCAATATATGAAGAGGGATTTTTCATGTATTTATTTTTCTCTCACGACTGCTTGCAGGGGATTTCTTCTCCCAAACATTCTTCAGTCATTCATTTTTTAGGATACAAAATTTAAGTATAAAGTGTAATCACGATTGCCTAATGTATCGTCGTACCGACTGCTGGACAAGAAAAACAGATTTTGACAAAACACGCAACCACTCATCTACTAAGACGTCAATATCAAAAGCGTGGTCGAAGTCAAACATCAGTCGTAAACCCATAATGGTATAACCTTGTATTTCTATTAACCTTTATTATTATCTGAACCTTCAACCTAATCAATATCTAGTTATTTGATTTGATTTTTTTTTAATAACTTTCATAAAAAAACTTTTCTGATTTTAATTAAAAATTTGAAAGGATGATGCTGATAGTATTATATGAATGAAACATGCTGTAAAATTTTTACAACGAATTGATATAATTTTTGCACTTTTAACTATATATACTGACCGTAGATATAATATTTGCTATTGCTTCTAGTTTAAATATGGCAAGATAAAAGGATTCATATTAAAATTGAGTGTGGATTGCATACGAAACATATGTATATCAAGAAACTATTGTTATTAATCTTTTAAGTGCTTCGTACATTGCACTTAAAGTATCAAAATTGATCATCTTAATAAAAGATTGAGAAATTAACATAATTTATTTGAAAGGAGCCAATATAAATAGAGAATATAAATCTCTTAAATTAAATAAAAGTTCTAAACTATATCCAAAAATTCTTGGATATAATAACTCATTCCTTAAAAATTTGAATACAAAGCTGATAATTGACCTAAATATGTACAAACAGTATATGTAGATATGCTCTATACCAGCTCTAACTTGTATAAGCTAATTGTTTAACTTGCATCTAACATAATATGCTCAATAACTTTAAATGAAGGATTGATTGTACTTGACATGAGGACAATGCAATAATTGTACATTCCATGAATTATTCAGTGATGATCAATATATACAAATGAAGTAATTTTTGACAATTTGAATACAAATGATCAAAATATCAGTATTCTGGGGCAAATTATTAAGGGTAAATACTTAGAGCTTTATTACTCATAATGACATAATAATCATGTAATTTTAATGGATTAGAAAGAAATGGTAGTATCAAATTATATTTGATTATTAGATGGACCAATGTCAATGTCCGCGGGATCATATATCTAGCGATTAGCTACCCTGGTAAATATGACCTGTTCTCCCTTAAGGACTTTAGCGTTTAATAATAATGTTTACAAATTTTACAAGAATAAAGTTAGTATGTTTTGTGAATATAAGTAAGTAAGAGTTCTTATTCAAACAGCGAAATCTATATATGTATATATAGTAAAAAATCCAACAAATAAAATTTTTTGGAAAAAAGAATGAAAAATTAAATTTTTCTGAAGATAAATTTCAAATATTAAATTTCTTTGTAAAAAAATCAAAAATATATAGTTATTCTCAAAAAAAAAAAAAAAAAAAAAATTGTCAATCTACAGCAGTTGACAAAAAATATCATATATTAAATTTTAAAAAATCACATTAAATTTTAGGAATTTTTTTTAAATATTGAGAAAATTTTTTATAAATGTACACCATAATGTCTTTTTTTTAGTTCACTTTTTTTTCCTCTGTAAATCAACTTTTTCTGCTATAAACTATCAACAGCCTAAACTTGGTCGAGTTTTAGGCATTTCAGGACCTTATTTTTGTGGTACGGCCCTTATAAATTGGATAAAATTAGGATTTTGTGTCGAAATTAGGCATTATATACTTTTGTACCTTCAACGCTGTGTTGTTATGGTTTTTAAATGGCTTGTATTTGGGTAATGAGTTAAAATATGGTGCACTTAGTCTTTCATCCTTCAAGGGGTTCCTGTTAATTATTAGATTTTCCCCTGTTGGATCAATGAATAGTAGTAGCACCCGATCCATTGGCTTGCGCAAATTAGAGCATATTCCTGTACTTTGTGTTTGTTTTTGTCACTATTGTTGATAGTGACAGACTCATTGATTAGAATATGTTGAAGTAGGCACTCCATGTCTCGAAAGTTGCCCCCCTTGATATATAATATAATTCCCCAAGAAATCTTGTGTGTTACTATAATTTACTCATGCACACAAATGCCCATAATTACCAAATACTTAGATTTTCTCTCCTCAAGAATGAAAGTATAATGATAACAGCACGCGACAACAGTAATACAAAATGTGCCCTCAAGTCATATTTTTTACAACTCTACTTATACTAAATTTACTTCCGTCTTTTTTATAACAACACTGACAATACTCCATGCAAAACGCCTGCGAGATTTCATTAGGTAATAGCGATGTAAATCGTGTGTATTTATATGCTCAGCCGAATTGGTAACCTGATTAATTTTATTATCATTTCTCAACTGTTGTCACTTCCGTGTAATGTATTCGTATTTCCTTCCCCCTTGTTCTCTTCTCTTATTTTCTTGTATATATATATATATATGTAAAGTACACTTATCTACTACCTACAATTATATGCCAAATCTCATTGAACATTCTTGTCTACTCCTAAAAGACGGAGCGTAACATTGAGGATTTGTTTCGGAGTTATAAATGTAAGTTCTTGTTGGAGTAAGAACAGAATTTGGGGATTGACATGGGAGTAATTCTTGCCAATGTCCCTGCGTAATTTAATTTTCCTCCCGTGTCAGAGTTGATTAAAGCTGATCTAATGAAAGGTCATGACAGCTAAGCTGATCTCCTTCAAAACATTCTTTAAATGATGTGGTTTACCATGTTGATTTTTAGTTTCTTTTTTTTTGTAGCATGTCCAAAATAGTGATGATTTCATCGAAATTTATTAATATGACTAGATTTTTATTTATTAGATAAAAAATGACTTACATATTTCATACATACATGATTAAAGACAGACAGAAACACAAATATTGTTTCATTAATAAAGATAAGGATGTTCCTCTATTTTTCCATTATCTTTCACTTCAGTTGGGCTGTAATGTAGCCATAATATTAGTTAATTAAAATCATTGGGCACATCATATTAGAACCCTTAAATTATTCAGGGCAATCTGCAAAGTATTTTTAACTGATACACCAAATACTAAAAAATACCGTACTGTCTAATGGAACCACACATAAGGTAATTTTCAATTTTGAAAATGCAGTAAAATTAATGCAAAAATATTCTTAATTGATTGTAAATAAAGTATTTAATTGAAAATTTACGTATGTACACGTAATAAATATTTACAAAACAAATGCGGATCATATTTATCATACAATAATTAAATATTACTGCTAAGTAGATACCCGCTAATTATAGACATCATTTAGGCACTTTGTAGCAGCAAATATATTATATTAGAAACTAGCTAACTTTTAGCTTATTTTTGTTAAACTTATTTAAAATTAATTAATAATTCACGATATAACAAATTCACACTTTTTTTATGCACAAGAACAGCAGTTGCTCAACTTAGTACACTTTGATCCCTTGATTCCAAATATGGCTTTATTTTTTTCTCATATATACTTTGAATAAAAATCACCCATTTTCCACTTTAAACAAAGATAAAAAATGTAAAAATGGATTTAGAATTTTTTAACATACGGCTTTAAAATATATTAACATAATTTATCCCCATTTAAAAAAATACCAAAAAAATATAGGGCCTTTTTTTGAAGGCCACGAGACTAGGAGATAAAAACTAAGGGCATATTTTGAATCAAGGGATCAAATTGGAGGGCATATACTGTTTTTGCACCAATTTTGCTGTTGAACAGTGTCATCATTATATAAACAAAAAAGAGTAGAAAATGATTCGAATATAGTTGGAATCTTTATCTGAAATTGTTAAACAAATGCATATACAATGAGGTTACGCACTTCAATTCCACCTTCTCAAGAACTAAAATAAAATGATAAAAGCTATGGAAAGAAAAAAATAATTTGCCGTCGAAACTACAAAAAAAATTGCACCTCTCAAAGTTGATATTTTGTATTACTATATTCATCACAAATAAATTAGTACATTGAAAAAATGGAATATACTTCCCTACACTTGTATTGCTTAAACTATTTAACAGGATATTTACAGTAGGCCTGAAACTCAATTTGATAATTGCTATTCAGGGGCGTTTGCAAGGGGTGGGGTGGTAGGGCTATAGACCCCCAAAATTTAGACCATTCTTCTTTTACAAGAAAGTTTAGAGATTTTTTTTTCAAAAAATTAAAATATGAAATTTAATTTAATTTTTCAAAAATTTTTATGAATAGCATTTTCTCCGAAAAATTTAATACTTGAATTTCTTTTTCTTTGTTTTCAAAAAATCGTTATGGATTTTTGAAAATGTTATTTGTATTTCAAATTTTTTGAAATTATTTTTTATCAAAAATTTCAAAATAAAATTTCAAGATAATCGTTATGGATTTTTGAAAATGTTATTTCAAAAAATTTAATTTTCTATGAATAGTTATATATTTTTGAAATTATTTTTTTTATCAAAAATTTCAAAATACTAAATTTCAAATATTATTTTTTAGAAGAAAAATTTGAAAAATTGTAGATATTCATTGAAATATAAATTTTTGGAATAATATTTTTCAAAAATCCATAACTATTATTGAAAAAAATTTGAAAAATTAAATTAAATTAAATTTCAAATTTTTAGTTGTTGACAAAAATTCAAATATTAAATCTTTTGGAGAAAAATTAATTGCTACTCACAAAAAATTTCAAAAATCCACAGCTCTATATTTGAAATTTAACCAGTTTTATTAACTATACATTTTTGAGTATAATTCAGATTTATCGCCCTATTTCGACGTAAATGAATGTTTAGATTAAAATCAAACTTAATAGCAATTGATAAAACATTAGAGCATTTGGAAGATTATTCATGATGAATTTCGTTATCTTGATTATGTTTTTTTTTTCTAAATGTCTCTTATCCCCCCAAAAAAAAAAAAAAAAAACTCCCTTCTTCTCTTCGCTTTTTTTTTGCTCATCTAAGCTACTAAATTTTGAAAAAAGGTGGGGGATTGTGTTTAAAGTTGTAGGCAACTTCAAGGAAAAGTTATTCTAAGGGTTGCCAGATGAATAACAATAAAATGTAGCAAGATTTATGTTGTAAAATAAATCAGTGAACCCACCTTTATTCATTTTTATTCATACTTACAAAACGCCCTCTTTGATATTATTAATTTAGAAATAATACATTTTCTATGTAGTCTCAAAAAATTGAATATTCTTTTCTCCATCTAACATTTTAGATTATGAATTCAAAGGTCTGAATTATAATAATAAAAGAGAATTCAATTTGTTCAACAATGCTTATTTATCATACAACATATATAATATATTTGACTCTCTTATTGAATCCAGATATAAAGAAGATTAAATTTACAGAGGTGGAAGGGCGTTGATCCGTGAGGATGATATTTTTCTCCATAACAACAGGGAGATTTCAAAACAGAAGGTCTCAAACATTACTAGCATCCCAATTCTGGGGCCATGGCTCTGACAAAAGATTCAGCACCTTCTCAAGTCTTAAACAGGTAGATGAAACGACTTAATGAGCACTGCTATGACTTCATTGTGAAGGAAATATGGCCCCCGGCATTCCGGAATCATTATCCAATTAATTATTTTGTATTAATGCCATCAAAGACTCTCGGATTGCCTCCATCAAGGAGACAATGGCTAACATGGCATGGAACTACCTCATCAACGTCTTCTCCTCCTTCCAGAGCCGGATCCAGCCCATAATTGATGCTCGAGGTATGGATTTGTTTAAAATTCAACGTAGGTCCAGACAAACTAAGCCATTGGAATAAGATCCAATTGGAGGCAGATACTTCAAATCAGCTCTTTCTGTAAATTCATAAGTACAATTCAAGCCAATTTTTAAGTAAATCCCCCGAAAAATGTGCCTACTTGACAATTTAAAGATTTTTGAAAAATTCACCGATTTGATTTTAACAGCCAGCACAATTGACACATAATAAAACATTGGGATATTTTCTTTTTCTATAATTTTGACCAAGTTTTTTTTATGTTGATACATCACCAATGCAGTTTTACATTGCAAGCATATGAATTTTAATGTTAGAGGAGCTAACTACCCCAAAGAAGTACCTTGAGTTCATTATCCTTAACACAAGATGTGGATATGCTCTAATTTTTTGTCAGTCTGCTAAACTACATATATTTTGTAGGAATTCTGCTTTTTCTATGTCCACTTATTTCACAGATGCTGGAAGATTCGATCTAGACCATCTGCAGTGGCTGGCAGTGAAAAGTTATAAGATTTTAGAGCAGTTTAGAGTATGTTTTTTTTGTTAGTGTAGTTACTGACGGAAACTATATACTAACTCAAATATGAATTTTTCTTACCCAGTTTATCCCCAAATGCACATAATAGTTCCTACATCAATTCCACCACAGTTTAATTTTTCAGAAAAAAGTATTCATGGCTAGTTTTGTGTAGATTCTCATTTATTCAGGCCATTCTTAGGACCAGTTCTAAAGCTCCTAGTTCCTTCAGACTGTCTGCAGTTGAGCTAATTAACCAAAAGAAGAAATGAGGTGAAATGACATAATCAAGGACCCAACTTTATAAGCTTCAAGGACAAATTTGCAGGACTGGACCGGATCTTCCTCCTAAATATCGATCACCATAACACTACTCGTGGTAAAATGAAACTGTTTGCATATTTTAGAGTCGTATAAATCTTTTATAACAATTGATGTTGTTGGACAAAAAGAAAAAAATAATATTTGTTATAAACGAGATCTTATAACTGGACATCACGAGCTAAAAGTAAGGAGAGTTGAAGAATGAAAGTTAGTGCAATTAGCGTTTTTAAAATTTTGATATTCTGTTGATCATTAATTTATCGAATAACTAGTCTGCTAATTTTGCCTTAGTCCACTAATTAGTGTATGAGGGATAGGCTTAACATGTAGAGTATATATTTTTTAATGATCAATAAATGTGATCAATTCAACCCTAACACAATCCTTATTTTTTCTCTTCTTAAAAATACAAATTGCCCAAAATATTGGAGTTAATATTTATTCTATAAAGATATGAGGGTAATTTTAAATCAAATGACAAATTAATATCCCCTATTTTATACATGGATAACGTTTTGCATCTAAAGACATATAAGGAGGTTAGAAAAAAATTGCCTTTATAATTAAATAGAGGACAAGGCAAGCCTTCCTCTCGAGGACAGCCAAAAAACATAGATCCTAAAGGATTTAGCTCTGGTAATGAGGGGTACCATATCCCTTTTACCAAAAATTTTCAACACCATCTTGTTGCCAAACTTATGCTCCATTTAGAAAAATAATCACAATCCAGGGCTTGACAGAGTCCTGAAGCACCCAGATGTAGGTATTGTAGTCCATTCTTGGCTCATTGACAAGAGAAAGGGGTGTGACATGACTTTAACATATGATGAGATGGCATTTAAACCATAACTGTGCCTGGAAACTTTGTTTGGGGAACTCTTTCTGCTTCCTCAATTAACCCAGCAATCTATCTGTTGTTTCTACTTTTTTGTAAGACGGCTCTTGTAGATTCCTAAGATTCTTGTAGGCGAAATATTTCGTGTTAGATAAGCGTTGATCATCGACTTGACATCTTTAGTTTCACTGGATACATTAGCAATTAGATTCTTCACACAAGTGTCACTTCCTATACTTGTGCTGCTCGTTTCCTACAACAAGGCCCGCCAATTTCCTTTTTTATAGGAATTGGTTCAGTGGAAAAAAATAAATAAATAATGACTGGAAAAAACAAAAAATAACACCAAGATTGTTGGTGGTAATCCGCTGGAAGAACCTTAATATGGAAGAAGAAGCAGTCAACAATACAACAATATAATGAAATTCTTTTTCAGAAGTGGTTTAGTTACAGGTTGATGACCCCCTCGATATATACTAGTAAGTGCAATAAAACAGACTGTGGATGGTTTTTTTTTCTGCAAAGAAGCTGTGGAATCTTCGTTCAATTTATTTTATTTTTGTGATCGAGTGAGACCTCCAATATCTATGGCGGAGAGTATCTTTACTGATAGGTTTGATATGGGTCTCAAGGGGTCAGATTGACTACTTGCTCTTACAAATGAGAGGAGTTAATGACTTTAAATTAGTGGCAATAATAACAAAGAAACTGACGATAATTTATGCATGCAAATCCAAAAGGACTCCTCTTCCTGCAAGTCTGAATACAACAATCGTGAGATAAATGTAATCAATGGACTTTTAAGTTATAATGCATTTATATTTTTATTGTATAAAGGGGATTTCTCCCCATCTTTAAAACGACTTTTAGATTTTTCAAACGTTTCCCAAAACTAGAGAAATCTCCATTTGTTATTAATTTATTTTTTGTAATTAATTAAGCAACTAAACAATTTTATGCATTTGTTCGATTATTAATATGTATATATATATATAAAGTAAAGTAAAGTCATCTTAATTTTTGCAAAAACAGTAGAACACTCATTTATTCTTTTCTCCTCACATATGTATGTATTTGAATATTGAATATATGGATATGATGAAAAAAATTACTATAAAGGGAACATATTAATGTTCCCTTTTTTTTCAAATCGAGGGCATGCAAAATTAATAATATCAAACCAAAAGAATAGTAGAAAAAATGAAAAGCTTTCAAAATCTTCAATGGGAAGGAATGAATCATGCGGATGGTAAGTATTTGACAGACAAACAGACAGATATACAAACGCACTCACATATAAAGCCGTTTAGAATAAGCATGGATAAAAAGAAAATGGGGCGCACAGTTTGAAGACATATGAATATTTTTTGATATGAGCAAAGGGCTTTAAAGTAATTTCCGTTCCAGGAGTTAATGGATTTGATGACATGCAAGTTTCTCTCCAGGATACCTATAGCGTTCATATTTTAATTATACTGTAATGATTCATGGTGCATACACAAAAGACTCATAGTGCTTTACTAAATTAGATGTGATCTCCTCTGGCCTTATCTCTCAGTCCACAGAAGGTCTCCAAGTGCCTCCCCTCTCTGGAATATTTCACAAGAGACAAAACCAAAACTTTCATCACATTCCATTTACTTTGATGATTTTCAAAGTGCTAATTGTCCGAATATCTCGAAAAAGTTAAGATCCCTCTCCAGTCACTTCCATAATATATTCTTCGCTTAACGAAGATATTTACTTATTATTAAAAGGCTCCAATAATTGAATTTCAACTTTCGGCATAAACAATTAGTTACTACAAACAAACAAAAAAACGGATCCCTCTTGCTTAAGTACAAGTCGAGAAAATGACACTTGAACTTGATCTACCAATTTCAATTCCACAGTCCAAGAAGTGGGGCAACGCCAGGACCACCGTCTATGCCTTCAGAAAGTCGGGAAGGAAGAAGGACTCTGTAAAAAAGTCCAAACTTGACCCGGATAAGTAAAAGCAAACACCCATGGCCAATCCTATTAAGTCCATGAGGCCCCATGCTAGAGATCTAGGGGTTTGATATCAGACTGTCTAGAGAGCTTTAAAAAGGCGGAATTAGCTTTATGAGGGTGGAGAGCCACTTTTTACAACAGTAATGAAAGAAAACCATCTCTTCTGTCCAAAGACTCTTTTAAGTTCTTTTGAACACTTTTTGAAATTTTTGGCCCACCTACAGCCCTGATACTAGACCCCTGGACTACATCTTTTGGGTACATGTCAAGGGGAAGGCCTGATTTGTCCGTCATTCAAACACTGAGGCCCTCTAAGACACTGGCAGTCAGCACTGGGACGCCATGCTAGATGATTACATCCACACTAGGTGCCAGAACTTCCCCCACCGCTTGGAAGCCATCATTACTGCTAAGGGAGGCTACATTAAGGATTAAGAGAGCTGAGCCTCATTCCTTTTATAACAATATTTTGTTGAAATTCTATTGCTAAATAATAAATTATATCTTATTGAAGTTTAAAATTCGTTGTTTTCAAATTTTATTGGACCACTCAGTGCAGAAAAAATAATCCCAAAACGCTCTTCTATAACTTTCGCTATAAATAGCTATTTCATATTAATTCCCCCACTTCAATTGTTATTTATATCTTTTTTTTTTCTTTTTAATAAAAACTATAAATTATACATAAGATTGCTAAAAATATAATAAAATTATGCATATCTTTGTTGCTAGAGAACTGATTTAAATTTTTTTCACATATATATATATATAAACTAGTGTTAAGGGTTTGGTCCAACTTCAGTCCGGATCTTTTTTATTTAAAATTCTGTCTTGAGAGATTCAATAGATGAATAGTTGATGACGTCGGCATATGTCGTAAGTATAAAGGGTTACAATGGTCATACTCGCAGAGCTCATAAATGAAGAATGGTGAGAAAATTGATCCATAGAGATTGAGATCCAAAAAAATCGGACCACAATTAGAAAACGATTAAACTTCGGTGTTTGGTTTAAGATGGCGCTCTGTACCGAAATACATCTTTGAATCGGTATAGAAAAAATTAAATTTAAGAGCGAGCCGGAAAATTTACTGTTGGTTTATCGAGTTTCAACACTGATTCATAATTACGTTATTCTGAAAGCAAAATAGCACTCAGTCAATCAATCTACGTTTATGTTGCCGAATTAAATAATTTGGAGGGTTTTTTATTACCTAAAGCTGTTATCATTATTGTTTAATTCTTGAGAAGATAACATTGAAGCATACAGTAATAACTAGCTTGTCTGCTCATAAAATACTAAGAGTAACAATAAGTTTTGTTAGGAAGTTATAAGTTTATGTCCTTGTTGGATTGAGAGATGAATTTTGGAGTCATTACAGCCTATATGTCCTTGTGTGGACAAGGAGAGGTGTTTTAATATATTTCTGTACCTCATAATTGCTTGCACCTGATCTAACAGTAGCGTCATGACAGCTGAGCCGTTCTCCTATCAAAATATTCTTCAAATTGTCAGGTTATCCATATTCATATTTGGTTTCTTTTTTTTTATACCTAGTTGTGGATCCATCTTCTTCTGTGTTAATGATGATAAAGATGTTGCATGTAGATTGAGAAAGAGTTTTATTGATTGCTCACTCTTTTGAAATACGTTGAGTCCAATTGAATAAAATTTGATCTTAAAACCAAAAAAAAGAGAAAAAGTGTAGCTATTTTTTGCAAGTGGTTTTATTTACGTTTCTTTCTACATAATGTTTAGCGAAAATACATGGCTCCTCAACAAAAAATCAGTATAGAATGATTTTTCTCCATATTGAAGTCTTCATTGTATTTGTATTTAAAAAAAAAAATTATCTTTAATTTCTATCATCAAATTATTCTTATTAACCTTTGGGTCTAAAGCAAATCACTGTTGAATTTGTTAATATTGATCCTCAAAAAAAAAAAAAAAAAAAAAAAGAAGAAGAAGGAGAAATTGTTAAATTTTATTTGAAAGGGCCCTATTGGGGCCAAAATATGTATCTGAGGTACCTTTATTCGACCCATAAATTTGAATAGTCAGTCTATAACTGACTCAAATATGTCTATGAAATATTGAGCTCTATAAATTTATAAAGCATAAAATTAATTGAAATTTTTGCATGATGTTGTTTTTATGTTGATGCCCCCTTACATCATAGTTAGATTCAATTGAAAATAAAAAATATTTTTGTTGTAAAAAAATCTTTCCCATAAATCTTTTATATTCAAAGACGATATTATTTTTAAAACAGATTTGTTCAGATAAAAAAAAAATTGCATATACACATAAATAGATATATGTGTCATTCAACGAGGAAATGGATTTGACTCAAATTTAATTTTGAACATCTGGCATGACGTAGATATATTTTAGCCTGTTATTTAAATAATAAAAAGAAAAGGACGTAAATATATTTAAATTGTAAATCCTAAATATTTTTCATTACATCAATTGAAAACGTGAAAATTGTATAAAAAAATATTAACTTACTACAAATTTGTTAAATATTAGAAAAAATTCGGATCCCAGATTTTGCAAATTATAAATTTACCTATACCCGAACCCTTTACTTCGAATCCGGATCCATGACCCCTCCTATCCTTATTAAGCAATATTATGAGGTTTGTAAGATCTGCAAAATCCCTCGAATATTTTTTGAGAACAGTTAAATGTTCGAGTATCAAAAGCCGGTTAGGTTTTTGTATATTTTCTTAAAATATCAGTTTAGTTATACCTTACCTGGCTATTGCAGATCCGGTTACAAGATCCGTCCTATCTTTAGTATACACTTTTCTAGATCAATGATTACATTAACTCCATTTAAAAAATAAATTTTTTTCTTCTCTTGATCCTATTTTGATTTGCAGCTATCTAATCAATGGCTTGATCTTTTCTTTGTCGTGGATAAAGTGTTCTTGAAGAAAACACTAATAGATATACAAATTTATTAATCAACATTACGTTATGCAATTTAATGATTGGTTCTAGAGAGGAACTTTCTTTATATTTTAATGTTTATAATGCACATTAAATTCAAATATTCGCTTGTCTATTCTAAACAAATAAAGTATTTTACATTTTTATTTTATTTGATGTGTTCTTTGATGCAAACTTCATATTT